>NC_139346.1:26909914-28343581 GCF_055883805.1 Amblyomma maculatum
GCGTATGCACCTTTGTGCATTGCGGTCTGTCAAAACAGATTACGTACTTGCGCCGGCTCATATCGGCTGTTAAAGATTTGCAATTGTCCAAGAAAAGATCGCATGAAAATACGTTGCCATACCGCCTCATCCGTCTTGTACTCTATGAATGCAGTCTTGCATTTTTCCGGCTCTATTATGGGTCAGCTCCCCACAAAGCTTCTTTCACATTTAATAACTTCAGGAAGGAGTGAAAAGGAGTTTTGCTCGTCTCGTTCCTTCGATTTCTGTACCCTGTTTCGCTTGGCACGTGTGTGACTAATATCAAAATCTTGGCACCGCTTGTGCACACAGAAGGGCCCTCGGCATCTGTCCTCGGCAAAATGACTCTTTGAGCCCGATTCAACTTAAATTTGGCCTCTCTGGATATGATTTGTGCTCTGACACCTGCTGGCTCTATTTGTCTTACGGCACTTTGTTAGCTAACAAATGCCCACATCCTTTCTTACAGCGGTTAATACATCAAAATCTACTGAAAAACGCTTTAAACGTTCTGTGTCCAGGTAGAGTATGATCTACGGACGCCTAAGCCACGAAGACAGTGTCTCACACAGCATAGACTTGTAGGTACAACACCACGAATTAGCAAACAATTCAGTATCTTTTTTTATCCTTCCTGCGCTTACTATTGCCGCTAACTGCCGGAAGGTGGCGCCACTTTGGTCAACGAAGCTCGCCGCGTATGCGACGTGTTCGTGGCGCACGTACGCGTCCCCGACAGCGCGTAATTAGATGCCAGGGCGCGTGTTTGGATCCCTCATTTCTAGGCTTCACGTAAACAATGTTCACGTGCACAGTGACGTCATCAAGAGGTTTTCGCGCATTTGATGCCGCATTTCCAGAGCTACCGAGATTTATTGTTGCAGATGAGGCGCCTCATGATAATTCGGCCGCGACACAATTAACGTGCGCCGTTAGAGACAATGGACAATGGCGCTCGCATCTGGCTGGTCTTTCCTGCCCTCGTTTGCCCAGTTTTCTTTCCTGACTCTTAATTTTGACGCGGAGTAGTAGTAACCTTCCGAGGTGCAAGGTCACATCCTCTAAAAAATCATCTTAACACAAGCTTTCTCTTTATTCGCTCCTCGATTATTTTCTTATGTGTGATGCTAGGATCCTGTTTGCATCAAACAATGACTGAGCAGCGCTAACGGCGCACTTGCTAAACTGGATGACGAGCAGGGCGCATGAGATAGTAGCTCAGGTGATGGTTTTTCTTGGAGAACTCTTTGCCACCGAGCAACTATCGCACTGACGCTTTCAATATGCCTAATATTTATTTTTACAGCATCTAAAAGACAAGACGGGTGCGACGTCGTGCGTCAGAGGCGGAACCAACCAAATCGAGAGAACAGTTCTTCTGTGGCGTTTTGAACCTATTTGGTTTAGAGTGAAAGCGAGGGCTTGGTTCTGTTGTTTTGGATTTTATGCTGTATAAACGACTAAGGCTACCATGTGCGAAAAACAAAGTGCATTGTGTTTATGTTATGAATAACGACTAAACAATTTATAATTTATGATATTACAGCTTGTTAGGAGCATTGCATCCTTTAGGTAGCTAAAAACGCAGGCTGTATCTACAAATTCATTCTTCTCTATAGGAGCAAGGTGGGATGGAACGGAATTTGTTTGCGGAAGAACAATGCTGTTTTTCTTGATTTTTGTCATTTTTTGTACACGAAATCGTAATTTGATTTACAGTTACCTCTCCGCACCGAGCACATATCGGTTTATCTTCTTTCTTGATATTAAAGTGTCGTGCCACATGAATGTATCCAATGCGAAGGCGACATTAGATTACTTCAAAAAAGCGTCCCTGATGTTAACATGAATCCTAACCCCCTATAATTTTCTTTACAACATGCATACATGAATTTTGTTTTCGCTGTATCATTAAAGCTTGGCATTAATTTCTCAGTTTTCTTTGTATGAATTTTATGGCATCCTTATATGGCGTATTTACTTTTTGAATTTTAGCTTTTGGGGCAGATGAAGCGCAAGCATTTGTTCTTTCATGGCCCCTGATTTCTACGTGCCTTGTTATCCAGCAGAACCTGATTTCACGTCTTTGTGTTTCAGTTGTTATGCTACCTATCGTGTATCCTACCAAGGACGCTATTGAAAGTATAGGGTACAGCGCTGTTGTTACAAAAAAGAGAAGCCCAGATTATACTATTTTCAATGTTCATATTGGAAAGATATAGTGCAAAAAGACATAAGACGAAAAGAAAAAGACGGACAGGCATGCGCTTCTTTTCGTCTTGTGGCATCTTGCGCTGTACCTTTCCAATATGAACCGATACCAACTTGCTCGGTTCTCTATCCTTCTTCAATATTTTAATGTTCTTCTTGGTTATTTTTTTCACACGTCCATGAATGGAATCATATTGGGAAGTGAAAACGGACGCTCATTTAGAAAGCCTTACTGTTTTTTTTTGCATTTGCCTCGTAGTACAGCGCTTCCTATATAATGTGCTGTTCTAGAGCCACCTGCATGAAATAATTCGTAATTATTGTATTTTTTGTTTAAAGTCTGGGGATCTCATAATTTATGGTAATGTGATGTTAGCTTTTTATGAATGCCTGTTAGTGTAAAGTTGTATGCAGAGGGGAGACTGTACGATGGTGGCATGGATCATGCCTTAGGACAGAGTTCAGAAGGCTATCCCGTATGTAACGCCGTTAATTTTTGTCCCAAGATGCACCAACAGGCCTTTCTGATTCCTCTCTTGGATACTCCAGCAACATCAAAGCTCGTACAGCATTCCCAAGATGAGGTTTCATGCTATATACAAAGGATGCGGGCTCTGTCCTTCCTGTCCTCTCCCCTCAAGGAGGTCTTCCAGCTGCACACTTTTCGTAGTTAAAAATAATTCCTCCCCGAAACCATTTTTTTATTCTGTGTACACTGACGACATCTAGAGTAGCTCCAAAGCCTGCAGATTGGCCATCTGTGAACGACAGATTCAGCTAGCTAACAAAGTGTCTAGGTGGTTTGATAACAATGGATTTAAATTGAACTCCGAAAAGAGTGTGTGCATACTTTCGTCCAGTCATGGGCAGTATCGAAGATGCATGTGTCTTCGATACTATGTTTCCATACTTTTTGTTTATCGGTATTACGTATGGTGTGCGGAAAATGAAAGTATCGGAGTATTGGTATCGAAAATACATTTTTAAAGTATCGTGTATTTTGAAGATACTCGATACTAAAGAAGGCTTCAAATAAAACCGCTGTGAGATTTTGGGTTGACAGCTTTGCTTAGATGGCAGTACAGGCACTGAGACACCTCGGCTTGTAGTACCACCTGAGTTCCCTACAAATGCTCTGGTCCCTCAACGTCAACGTCAACTACATTTTCAGATTTCCATTCTTTAAAACTGAAGGAGGCAATGGTAAGTAGGTGCTCACGAGGAGCTTTACGTTTGAGCACCGAGTGCGTACCACGAAGCACAGAGATATAAGCAAAGCGGAAACGCAAGGCGAGTATAGCAGTAGGGATCTCGCACACTGCTGCACCCACTCTTCCCGCCATTTGCTATCCGCCCCCGTATCTGCGGCGTTTGATTCTCGTCAAGCAGTGCCCTCAGTGTACTTTCGGACGCGCTAACTTGTGCACAACCCAAAACACCAGGGCTCCGCGTGCCGGCTCTGCTTTGCGGCAAGAACACAAGCTTCCAAGGCCTCAGTCCACCACGATTTAGTCGGCTAACTACGTTCTTGTAGTTACGGCATTTGACGGAAAACAAATTCATCATTTCTAACCGCACAGGGAACAGGCTTCCACTAGATATTCTTTCTGGAACAATTATTACATCCAAAATTTTATGAAATGCAAGGCATGAAAGCTATGAATGAAATTCTCCAGCACACTTCGAATAGCAATTTATGCGTTGTCAAATAATCGTTTCGCGAACAACATTTGAGCAAACCTAGAATAAAACTTCTTATATATATATATATATATATATATATATATATATATATATATATATATATATATATATATATATATGTATATATATATCTGCAATGAAAGTATCGGAGTATTGGTATCGAAAATACATTTTTAAAGTATCGTGTATTTTGAAGATACTCGATACTAAAGAAGGCTTCAAATAAAACCGCTGTGAGATTTTGGGTTGACAGCTTTGCTTAGATGGCAGTACAGGCACTGAGACACCTCGGCTTGTAGTACCACCTGAGTTCCCTACAAATGCTCTGGTCCCTCTGCAATGCCTCGAGAATGCCATCTAACCATCGCGTTCGCTGCCTACCCCTTCTCCGGCGACCCTCAACCTTTCCCAACATCAAATCTTTCTCCAGCGACTCCTCTCTTCTCATCAGATGACCAAAGTAGCTGAGCTTTAACTTTAGAATTTGACCCTCCAAAGAGCAGTCAGGGTTTATGGTCGACAATATCGACTGATTTGATCTTCTGGCAGTCCAAGGAACTCTTAAGAGTCTTCGCCAGCACCACAATTCAAACGCGTCAATTCTTCGGCGGTCAGCCTTTTTCACAGTCCAACTCTCGCATCCATACATCACAACTGGAAAGACCATAGCACGGGTTATACGGATCTTGGTTGGCAGACTAATGTCTCTGCTCTTTACTAGGCGGTCAAGGCTAACCATTGCTCTCTTTCCCAGAAGCAGGCGTCTCCTAATTTCATGGCTGCAGTCTCCTTCCGAGGTAATCTTGGCGCCCAAGAACAGAAAATCTGTCACAGCTTCCACTTCTTGTCCATTGATGCTCCAGGACTTGATAGGGCAAGACGCCATGATCTTCGTCTTTTTAATGTTCAGTTTAAGCCCAAACTTCTCACTCTCTTCTTGTACGCGCATCAGAAGTCTCTTGAGTTCCACTTCACTTTCTGCCATTAAAGTGGTATCATCCGCATATCTAAGGTTGTTGATACGTTTTCCAGCAATCTTCACTCCAGCTGAAGACTCGTCCAGACCGGCCTTCCTCATGATGCACTCTGCATATAGGTTAAATAGGCAGGGCGACAGTATGCAGCCTTGCCTCACCCCTTTCTCAATCGGAAACCAATCAGTAAGACCATGTCCAGTTCTGACTGTGGCCTCTTGCCCTATATATATATATATATATATATATATATATATATATATATATATATATATATTGTCACGACTCAAGTCACAGGGACCCTTGAAGGTACACGTAGCCGATGACCCGAGAATAAGGTTGGCTTGTAGTTCCAATCACAGAGTCCAGCACCAGTGCGCCGCTCGTGCCAACAACCGCTTCGTCGTCGTCGGCACCAAGCACGGCTGTCGCGCGGCGCTAGGCACGTGACATTATTCCCCCCCGGTGAAAGAAAACATCGTCCCGATGACAAGGTGAGATTTGAGAAAAAAATTAGGTGTGAGGTGAACTGTACAATAACGCAAGGTTTCACTTGCAGGAAGCGCTCAGTCACGTGAAATGTACGGCTTTAAGCGCACCACATGAACAATTTCAGGCCGCTGGCGTCGAACACTGACGGTCACAGTTCCATCTGGAATGACTTCGTAATTAACGCTGTTTAAGTGGCGCAGGACTTTATAGGGTCCGAAATTGCGGTGGAGTAGTTTCTCGCTCAAGCCTTTGTGGCGCACAGGGGTCCCCACCCACACTTGGTCCCTTGGTTCGTAGTGGACTTCCCTGTGCCGAAGGTTATAGCGTCGAGCGTTGGTGGCATGCTGCTCCTTGATGTGCAAGCGGGTCAGCTGACGGGCTTGCTCGGCCTGTTCTGCGAAATGGGCGGCATCGGGTTCGACCGCTTCTACCCCGCACGGGAGCATCGCCTCCAGCATCGTGCGGGCCTCTCTGCCATATACGAGACGGAACGGCGTAAACTTCATGGTTTGCTGCGGCGCCGTATTGTAGGCGAAGGTGACATACGGCAGGATCTCGTCCCACATTTTATGTTCAACGTCGATGTACATTGAGGTCATGTCCGCCAAAGTTTTGTTTAGTCGTTCCGTTAATCCATTTGTCTGAGGGTGATACGCTGTTGTTGTGCGATGCTCGGTATGGCTGAGAGTTAAGGCGTCCCGCAGTAGCCGAGCTGTAAACGCCTTTCCTCGGTCAGTAAGGATGGTCGACGGTGCACCGTGTCTGAGCATAACGTTGTTCATAAAGAATCGAGCAACTTCGCCGGCAGTACCTCGGGCAAGGGCCTTCGTTTCAGCGTAGCGTGTTAAGTAGTCTGTGGCGACTACGATCCACTTGTGCCCGTTCGAGGATAAATGAAATGGGCCTAAAAGGTCCATGCCCACTTGCTCGAAGGGCGTGAGGGGTGGTTCAATGGATTGTATCATACCGGATGGCTTGAGCGTGAGTTTTTTTCGCCGCTGGCATTGACGACAAGTCTGTACGTAACGTCTAACGCTCGGAGAAAGATGTGGCCAGTAGTAGTTCTGCCGGACTCGGTTTAGGGTGCGTGTAAAGCCAAGATGCCCTGAAGTTGGTTCGTCGTGGCAGGCCAGGAGGATTTCGTGCCTTAGATCAGCCGGTATGACTAGCAGGTATGTTTTTGCACTCGACGTAGAATTCGTCTTATAAAGCACCCCATTGCGGAGGCAATACGACGACAACCCCCGAGCAAGATACCGGGGTATTGTAGGATGCCCACTTTCAGGATGGTCAATAATCAGTCGCAGCTCGTCGTCGGCACGCTGTTTGGAAACGAGATCGGACGTAGTGACTGCTCCGAGGAAGCTATCGTCGTCGGTGGTATCTGACGAAGGAGGGCCGACGGACGCGCGGGACAGGCTATCAGCATCGGTGTGCTTCCGGCCAGACTTATAAATAACATCGAAATCGAACTCTTGCAGGCGCAATTCCCAACGTGCTAAGCGGCCACAAGGATCCTTTAAGTTTTTCAGCCAACACAACGAGTGATGGTCAGTGATGACACGAAACGGTCGGCCATAAAGGTACGGGCGGAAATTGGCAGCGGCCCATACTATCGCCAAACATTCTTTTTCAGTGGTGGAATAGTTACACTCAGCACGGGAAAGTGCACGGCTGGCGAAGGCAATTACTTTCTCGACCCCGTCTTGGTGCTGAACTAGAACGGCACCAAGGCCGACGCTGTTCGCATCCGTGTGTAACTCTGTGTCGGCATCATCGTCGAAATGTGCCAGGATCGGGGGTGACTGGAGCCGGCGTCGTAACTTGTCGAAAGCCATCTGCTGCTCGGAGCCCCAGGAAAATGATGCGTCATCTCGAGTCAGGAGAGTCAGAGGGCTGGCCATCTGTGCAAAGTTTTTGATAAAGCGACGATAATAGGAGCACAGCCCTAAAAACCGTCGGACTGCTTTTTTGTGGGCGGGGACGGGAAAAGCAGCAACGGCAGCAAGTTTCTCAGGGTCAGCTCAGATGCCATCAGCACTCACGATGTGCCCAAGAAACTTCAATTCGGTGAACCCGAAGTGGCACTTTTGAGGCTTGAGAGAAAAGTTGGCAGACCGGACCGCTTCGAGAACAGTTCTCAGGCGGCGTAGGTGTTTCGTGAACGTCGGTGAAAAATTATCACGTCGTCGAGATAACCAAGGCATGTCTGCCACTTAAGACCTGTGAGCACAGTGTCCATCATCCGCTGGAAGGTGGCAGGAGCACAGCAGAGCCTGAATGGGAGGACGCGGAATTCATAGAGCCCATCTGGTGTTACGAAGGCAGTTTTTTCACGGTCTCTCTCATCAACTTCAATTTGCCAATAACCACTCCTGAGGTCAATGGAGGAGAAGTACTTGGTTTGGCAAAGTCGGTCGAGAGAGTCGTCAATCCGTGGCAGCGGATAGACATCCTTCTTTGTCATACTGTTAAGTTTCCGATAGTCAACGCAGAAACGAAATGTTCCGTCTTTCTTTTTAACGAGGACTACAGGCGACGACCATGGGCTGCTTGAAGGTTGAATGACGCCATCGGCGAGCATCTCCTTGACTTGCTGTTGGATAGCGTCTCTCTCCCGAGGAGACACATGATAGGGCTGCTGATGGATGGGTCGAGTGCCTTCATGCGTGATAATCCGGTGTTTAATGACCGACGTTTGCTGCACTTTAGAGGAAGACGTGAAGCACACACGAAACTCCAGCAATAGATCTTGGAGTTGCCTCTTTTCAACGGAGGAAAGGCTAGAATTGATGTCGACAGCGTGTACGGCATCATCCGGTTCAGTGCTAGGCGTAGCTTCTTCTGAAGCAAAACATTAGGCGACTTCGTGCAGATGGTCGACGTAAGCAATGACAGTGCCACGGAACAGATGTCGATGTTCATTGGAGAAATTGATGACAAGCACCTCCGTCTCTCTTCCACGAAGGAAACAAAGACCTCTTGCTACAGAAACTCGCAAGGCGAGTGAGAGCGAGCCATTAGGCTGAACAACCCGGATGCCGTGATGTGGCTCGTCGCAGGTAACTCTGGCGAGGATGCTGGCGCGTGGTGGCACTGTGAGGCTATCATCGGCGACTCGTAGCGTGGAGTGGGACCCGCGGTACTCATGCTTTTCAGTGGCCAGTTTGGCGGAAAACGTCACCAAGCGGTTCGGTAGATATATAGTGGCACCGTTGTCGTGACGCTGGGGCTAAGACTCCGGGTTGATGAAGGATTGAATCTTCGAAGTTGGTAAATATATATACAAGCAGGTGTAATGGCACTTTGAGAAAACTTATTTACATGAAAAAAAGGGTATATCAGCAAAATGGCAAGCGTTGAGAGTTCATAGCGAGAAGCGTTGGGATGAGCCGTTTATCCAGGGCTCAGAGCGTCATTTCGTGCTCTGCAACGTCCTTAAAACCTCCTATGTCCAGCCCCTCCCTGAAGATGCTGACCAACCAGTTCAAGGGCACGCCCCTCAGATATCGGCATCCAATCGAACACATCACTGCACTGATGGTCTGATGCACTGACTGGTCCGGTATTGTTTCGTTGGGCGTGGTTACTTGTTGGCGGGTAGAGCTTGGGAACGGCGAGGAGGTACATTTCTATTCTTCAACAAAGATTCGATATGGTGGTTCCGGCAAGTGGATTTCCTTCTCAGAAACCCAAGTGCACGTGCGCGCCACATACTGCTCCCAGCATTGTCCCTTTCCGACAATTGCATATCCTTCCTGCATTCCCGGGAATTCCTCTAATGGCCGTATTCGTCCTGCTCCTTTCTTGCCCTGTACCGTCAGCGGACGTGTCACTCTGTCGTCTCCTTTGGACAATAAGCATTCCTCACTTGACAATAGCGCTTCTCGACGGGAAGGGGGAACAATTGAACAAAAGCACATCCGGCTATTTCTCACAGGGCGACATTTCTTTATATTTTTCTTGACGTTCCCTTGACAGGGCCAATTTAGAATTTGCAGGGTCTCGACAAAGCAAAGCAGGCTCACACAAAAAGATTCATGGAAACAGGCTCACTTAGAGCCCTTGCACCAACAGCACATATCCACAGCACATATCCATGCCCACAGGCGAACAATAGTGCGCGCAAGTGCGGACCATGCACGGTCATAACAGCCTCCTCCCCCGCCAGAAGAGTCACGGAGGGCAGCAGTCGCAGCTGCTGCATGAAGAGACGACTTAATGGCCTGCACATGAACGTTTGAAGCTCGCTGTTGCTTGTCGCGTTGTCTTGATTGTCCTAGGCCAAATTGCTTGAGCTGTCTCTGAAACTCAACCACATGTCTAAGCAAGCACTCGGCTCCCGTCTGAAGAGGCCAGGTGAAAAGAAAACTGCCATCGTTGTCCGAGAAAAGCCCACACTCAAGGCGTTCAGGACCCACGTATGCCTAGAAAACCAAACGTGCTGCTTTACATAGTCACACATATACAAGCGCACGAAAAAAAAACCTGAGCATCAATTTGGATACATGGTGAGGAGCACCTCGGACCGCTTAGAAACAGCGGCTAAGCGCGTCCGCATTCCCATTTAACTTCCCCTTTTTGTATGTTATTTCAAAATTGTACTGCTGTGAAATCAAGCTCCACCTCAGAAGGCGACTGTTCTTCGATGTCGCAGTTTGCAGCCAAGCCAGGGGACTATGGTCCGTCTCTACGGTGAATTTGGCCCCTCCAAAATAGCACTGCAATTTTTGAATGGCCCATACAGTGCAAGCGCACTCTTTCTCTGACGCGCAATAAGCCCTCTCTCTAGAACTCAGTTTTCTGCTAAGGTAGAGCACGGGGTGCTCATTACCGTCGTCATCTCTCTGGAAGAGAACAGCACCTAGCCCTCGATCACTTGCATCACACTGGACCGTGAATTCTCGGTCATAGTCTGGAACTCGCAATACCGGACGGCTAATCAGCAGAGCCTTCAGGTTTACGAAGGAGGCTTCCTTTTGTTCGTCCCAGACTACATTTGTCGGTTCTGTCCTGCGGAGAGCGTCGGTCAGAGGGCTAGCCAAAGCTGAATAGTTAGGGATGTAGTGATTGTAGTATCCCGTCAGCCCCAGGAATGCCCGAATTTCCGTCTTCGTGCTCGGCCGCGGGTAGTCTGCTACCGCAGAAATCTTAATTTCGCTGGGTTTCCTGAAACCTTGACCTACATTGTGACCCAAGCAGTCCACGGTCGCCCTTGCCAGGCAACATTTCTCGGCCTTTACGGTTAGCCCAGCTTGACGCAAAAGGCTCAGTACAGCTCTTAGGTGTACCATATGGTCCGTCCGGAAAAAACCCCAATGTCATCTAAATAAGGCACCGCGAATGTTTCACACCCATTTAAAACCGTATCCACGAGTCGGGAAAAACAAAATGGAGCATTTTTGAGCCAGAAACTCATCATTGTTGGCTGGTAGCTGCCCGTCGGAGTGACGAAAGCCGCGTATCTGCTGGCGCGTTCAGTGAGCGGTACTTGCCAGTATCCTCGAGTAAGGTCCAGCGTAGTCACATATGCCGCTCTACTGACCTGTTCTACTCTCTCCTCGATATTCGGAATAGGATACACTTGATCCCTGGTAAGAGAATTGAGCTTTCGGTAGTCTACCACAGGCCTAGGGTCTTTACCTGGAGCTTCTACCAAGATCATAGGCGAAGCATAATCGCTTTCCGAGGGTTTTATTATTCCCAATTCCAGAATGCGAGTTACTTCCCTATCCAGAATTTCTCTTTGCCTTGGAGAAAATCGGTAGCACCTTGATCGCACTGGCACGTCTGAAGTCAGCTCAATATCGTGCTCAGTCAAATCAGTCCTGCCTGGCCTGTCCACGAAGCAGGCCTCAAACTCTGTTATTATCTCGCCCAGATCGGACAGCTGGGATTTCTTTAGTTCTCCTCTCTGCTCCGCCTTTTCGAGAAGCTCCTGAGTGTTGCTTCCTTTTCCGCTGAGGCAAATCAAGTTGTCCCCCATCTCCTCGGGAATGTTTAACGTTAGATTTACCACGGCTTCCCTCTGCGCATAAGGCTTCATAAGAATGCAATGATAAATGCGCACTTCTTTACGACTACCGGGGATTTTCACTGCGTAGTTAGTGTTAGAAAGCTTTGCAGCGACTTCAGCAGGTCCTTCCCACTGTACTGCGAGCTTATTCTGCCTTGAACCTCTCAGCAACATCACTTGGTCCCCGATACGAAACGTCCTTTGACGGGCTGACTTATCATAGTACACTTTGGAACGAGCCTGGGCTGACTTCATGCTGGCCTCATCGAGTTCCTTAGTGTTATGTAAGCGATTCAAGAGGTTCAGAATGAATTCTACTACTGTTGGGTCTTCTCCGCGCCCCTCCCAGGCTTCGCGCACCATTCGCAAAGGTGAGCGCAGTGACCTTCCGTACACCAACTCGGCTGGGCTAAATCCAGTGGATTCGTGCGGCACTGACCGCAAAGCGAAAAGTTCTGCAGGCAGGCAGGTATCCCATTCGCGCTTGTTTTCATAGCACAGTCCCCTCAGGACTCGTTTGAGAACAGAATGCCATCTTTCTACGCTGTTGCTCTGCGGATGGTGGATCGAGCTATGCACTACCTTAATGCCGCATCGCTCGAGAAATGAGGTGGTGAGGACACTTGTGAAAATGCTACCCTGATCACTTTGGACCTCGGAAGGGAATCCAACTCGTGCAAACACTGACAGCAGCGAATCCACTACACTCTCGGACGTCACCTCGCGCAGCGGAACAGCTTCTGGAAACTTTGTGGCTGGGCATAACATAGTGAGGATATAACGGTACCCTGACTCTGTCAAAGGAAGTGGCCCAACTACATCTATTACTAACCGGTGAAACGGCTTGGTAATGATTGGTACTAACACCATCGGAGCTTTCCACTTATCTTGCGCCTTTCTAACCCGCTGGCCCGTGTCGCATGACCGTACAAAATTTTCCGTGTCCCTAAAACATCCAGGCCAATAGTATTCTTGCAGCAGCCTCTGCTTTGTTTTCCTTATTCCAAGGTGACATGACCACGAGCTGCCATGGGAAAGTCGCAGTAAGTCTTCGCGGTACTTTTGGGGAACGACTAATTGATCCCGCTCTACTCCGCGCTTATCCTTGAATAAGCGATACAGCACTCCCTTTCTCATATCGAAAGAAATATTCTTTGCTGTCTTAGTGGCGCGGTGGCGCTTTCTTATCTCCTGTATCTTGGCATAATTCGCTTGCTCCATAGCTAAGTCCTCTCGGGTTCCACTTAAAAGTCTCGTGAGATTACTAGACACTGGCGGCAAGAGGTTACTCTCAAGAACGTCCTCATTCCGCGTCTCATCAAGCTCACTTTCAAGTTGACTTATCTGGGAGGCCTCGCTCTCAAAGTTTTCTGACCCGCTATCTTCCGCATCGACCACTGTTTTAACTGCCGTTTCCTCTGCTGTGGATTTTTCTGGAATGAGCAGTGTAGCTAGTTCTCGCGCCTTTGAATGTTAAGGCTTGCACAACTCTGTCTCCGAAAAGGATGCCCCTCTTTCGCAGCAGCATGTCCGATTTGTTGGAAAACAAATACGGATAGCACTAAGGAAGCTGTCCTGAAACGGCAGCCTCGGTTGTTAACTCGCCGAAAGGGCCCTCGATGACCACGTTCGCGATTGGCAAGCACACACTCTGTTCCTCCATTACCTGGCGGATCCATGCACACTGTCCTGTATAGTCGGAAGGCGACACATACGCCGGATGGACAACATCCATCGTTGCGGCCGAATCGCGCAGTACCTTGCAAGGCTTCCTGTTGACTACTAGGTCATGCAGGTAGGGTTCCAAAAGCTGCATATTTTCATCGCAGTCACTGACATACGAGAAAGCAATCTTTATTCTCCGGCAGTTGACGGCAATGTGACCCTGCTCATTACACATAAAGCATGTGAACGGCTTCCTAGCCTCAAGCTTATTCTTCGTGTTCTGCGCGTTGGTCACTTCCCCACTTTTTTCACTGCCGTCCTTTCTAGGGAGTTTGCCTGAAGAAGCCTTCCTTTCTTCATTTCCAACTCTAACAAAGTGCCTTTCCTGACGGTTATTCACACTCAACTTGGGATTGCGGGGCCTATCCACTGCTGGGTTGCTGAATTGTCGGCGCGAAGCATACTCCTCAATGAGTTCGGCAGCTTCTGTTGCCGACTTAATGTCGCCTCGGTTCTGTAACCAATTTCTTTCCTTTTCTGGGAGGCAGTTATAAAACTGCTCCAAAAGAATTCGCTCGACTACAGCGTCCCTATCACTGTAGGAATCTGTGCTCTTTAGCCACTCGCCCAAATTGACTCTTAAATTGTACAGGAATTCAGGGTAACTCTCGTCCCTGGACTTAGTAGCGTTCCGAAAACGTTATCTGAACGCCTCGGCGCTAAGCCTATACTTTCTCAGAAGGCAAGCTTTGACCTTCTCGTAGTTGTCCGCGTCCTCCTAGCTTAGCCGCGCGACAACCTCCGCTGCCTCGCAGGGCAGAACCGTCAATAATCTCTGAGGCCAAGTGTCTCGCTGGAAGGACAGTTTTTCGCAGGTTCGCTCAAAGTTAGCCAGATACAGACCGATATCCGCTGATATCACATGCAAAGCAGGTTCACACAAAGAGATTCATGGAAACAGGCTCACTTAGAGCCCTTGCACCAACAGCACATATCCACAGCACATATCCATGCCCACAGGCGAACAATAGTACGCGCAAGTGCGGACCATGCACGGTCATAACACCGTGCTCACGAAGGAAGTCGATGCCAAGAATACCATCACGAGAGCATTCGCGTAGAACAAGAAAAGTCGCAACAAATGTGCAGCCTCGCACCGTAACCCGGGCTGTACACATACCCAGTGGTGCAACCACATGTCCGTCTGCCGTCCGTATGTCTGGTCCGTTCCATGGCCTTTTTCAGTGTCCTTGTAAGCCGCCCGCTAAGGATAGAGTAATCGGCTCCCGTATCAACTAAAGCGCTGACCTCCTTCGTGTCGACGATAACAGGGAGACCCGGCCAAGACCAGGGCGGTTTCGCAGCGTGCACAGCGACCTGAGGTGGCGTGTAAGGCGAAGGGGTAGGTAGCAGGGCTGGGCGGCGTGTGACATCAGCATAAGTCATCCGCTGGGTGAGGCCCGGGGGTGGTGGTGGAACGGCTGTACTTGTCGGCGGCGTCATTGCGTTCTGGACCTCCTCACGGATGATGCTGGCCAGGAAAGCCGCGCCAGGAGTAAATAATCCATGAAGTTGCTGGAGCTCCTCGCGAACCACGGTGCGAATGAGGTCGCGAAGGCAGCTCATATCTGCCCCGCGATTGTAGTCGGTTCGGTCAGACGGCGGTAGTGTGGAGATGGAATTCAGCGGCCGAGCGTACTGGCTGCATCGCTGCTGTAGCAGTTTCTCCATGATCACAGCTTCAGCCAGAAACGCCGCGACGGTGGTGGGCGGATTCCGCACAAGGCCGGAAAAAAGCTGGTCTTTGACGCTGTGAATCAGGTGCCGCACCTTCTTCTCCTCAATCATGGACGAGTCGGCGCAACGGCAAAGGCGCATGACGTCTTCAACGTACATTGCGACCCCTTCGTTCTGACGCTGAACTCGAGAGGTCAGGGCACGCTCGGCGTTCTCTCGGCGGTCACTGTTGGCGTAATTACCGAGGAGCTGGCTTCGGAAGGCCGGTCACGTAGAGAATGTGGCCTCGTGGTTCTCGAACCATGTCCGAGCAGCGTCTTCAAGGCTGAAGTAAACGTTCCGCATTTTCGCAGCGTCGTCCCAGCCGTTAAACGTCGCGACCCTTTCGTAGTGAGCTAGCCAGTCCTCGGCGTCTTCAAAATGCTCACCGTGAAATGGTTTAGGGGTACGTGGCGTCTGAAGGATGAGACAGGACGAAGGGGTGGAAGGGACAGTCATGGTATGGGCGGGCGGTGTCGTTGCCACAGCTAGGGTCTCTTCGTCAAGAGGGAAGGCCTCGGGGGGCAAGCCTCGGAGCCGTCGGCTGGTACGATGAACAGGAGTGGTCACGAGAGGCTGCCGCGTAGGATCGTCCGCAGGAGAAGGGATCATCAGTGGCACCTCCACCAGTGTCACGACTCAAGTCACAGGAAGCCGTGAAGGTACACGTAGCCGACGACCCGAGAATAAGGTTGGCTTGTAGTTCCGATCACAAGCACCAGTGCGCCGCTCGTGCCAACAGCCGCTTCGTCGTCGTCGGCACCAAGCACGGCTGTCGCGCGGCGCTAGGCACGTGGCAATATATATATATCTTTTAAAAAAACTTTACTTTTTAAAATCTGCGGGTTGACACCCTATTAGCCACTTTCTGTTTAATAAAAATGACCTATATTTGATCTACAACCAGCCGTAGTTCTACAGCTACCCTAGTGAACCTCGAGTTTTCTAACTACATCCAGGATGCTTGAGTCAACGCGGCTATGTTTCACTCTAACACGCCGACAAAAGGCATCTTCATCTGATACAACACTGCGGTGTGCTCGTGTGCGTATGTAGACAGGCGTTTCTGATTTGCGCAGCTTTTAGCACGCCCACATCGCGCTCTTTCCGGACTAAATAACGTTTAGCTATCTTATTTTTCTTGTTCTTCTAGCTTTTACCAATATGCAGAGCTTCAAAAGTTTGTTATAACCCTAATGGCAATATAACTGCTCCGTTTTCCAAACGCACGCAGGTTGCACCTTTGTATTTGTATGTATAGCCAAGTGCTCACAGGTCGGTTCGCAAGAGCATTAGTTCCAAAAATATTTCGCTAGGCTGTTTGGGGAAGCAATCGCTTAACTGTAACCATGGCTTCAATTGAACAGCTGCCCAAACAATTACTTCGTGCTGGCGTATTGCTTTCAGAAAAACTACGCCATTGGAATGCTCTAAAGAATCCAGAAGCACGGTAAGATTTGCTAATGCCGCTAATCGTATTACAACCTTTATAATGTTAGAATTTCAGCGATGCATCGAAGTATCGACGATACAGTACCGAATATCTGTATCGAAACTTGATTTCGATCATGTACCTTGTATCGGCAACGGAAATATAATTTTTTAGAGTATCAAGTATCGGTATCGAAGTATCTTGCCCAGCCCTGCTTTCCTCCAAGCCCCATGGCATTAGACCTTACCCCCAACATCACATTTAATGGTGAGCGCTTTGCAGTCGAAAACGAACACGTTTTCCTGTACACTGTAATTGACGAAAAACCCTCCTTCATTACACATATAAATCACATGCGAGAAAAATGTTTGAAAGCAACGAACCTGCTAAAACTCCTGTCTCATCAGTCATGTGCACGGATCGTGACTTCCTCGTGAGACTTCAAATGGCTTAATTCTGTCACGCATTGACTATGTTGAATATTCCGGGTGCCGCCTCCGCGGTTTTCACGGCAAGACAGCTGGGCCATTCAAATGACACCGGGGGATGGACGTATGCGCACTGGAATCGCCCATTCTTCCCCGCGGGGTACGGCTGTGTGCGAGTGTGTTGTGCGGTGTGGTCGTTGGGTGGCGTGCGAGAGGGATGCTCGTGCGCGTGCTTCCTTCAAGTGGAAGATAGACACTCAGCGTTTCCGGAGCAGTGCGGTGGTTCATTGAGACGCTCTCCGATAAGTGTCATAGTGAGTGCAGTTCGGAGAATTAAGTCATGTTGTTGTTGTTTTAAAAGTTCTCCCTAACGTCATTGAATAACGAACAGACTGGGTAGTCTACGAGTAAAATGCTGGACCCAGTGCATCACCTTGGCCTTAGTGTAGCCACGGGTGCTTTTTGAAGTAGCCTCTATGTTGATGCAGACCGATAGAAGCATACGTTTAACGTATGCCAAAGAGGTGCCAGCTGGAGCTTGACACAACCAGCGCACGACTATTCTCGAGAAAACCCGATCAGCGTAGCCACGCGTATTGAACACCTGGACGTTCCGGTTGGCAGTCTTCATGGAACAAAGGCATAATTCTTTTTTGGGAAATACATGCTGCTACCAGTGAAGTATCATTCATGAGGTAGGAAAAAATGGGCCCTCGATTGCAGCACGTCACTTCAGACAAAGTAAATTTGCCGTGATTATTACACTGTCGCTTCAAAGTCTACGAGAGTCCCGTGCGCAGTACACTGACCTCAGATTTATTTTATTCACACTTTCATTGTCATGTTACATAGACCTTGACAAAACTTGTTTTGTCCCATAGCGTGATTGGCTGGTAGCGGGGCCAATTGATCAAAGTACCAAAGAAATAATTGCAGCATGTGGTGTTACAGCGACACAGTGACGAAATAAAAATAAAACTAAAAGCACCCTTTAGGACAGCAATCAACTAATTAGACAGCGGGTTGCAATGATAATTGGTTATTAGTCAAACTGTATTGCTTCGTTCCTGAACAAGAAAGGCTTCATGGCCACATAAAAATTGCGTGCTGCTTTCACGTCGGGGGTATAGGGCTTATGGACATCAGGTAATTGTGGCTCTGCTGGCAACTATGCAGCCGAGGGCACTGAATATCATGGCGGCGGAAGATGCGCCTGTCGGGCGTCGGTCCTTCGGGTGTGCACTGTGGTCGTGTGTGAAGCTTTAACCGCTGTAGTTCATTGGAAGCATCTCTCAATACGTGATTCAAGTCTTAAGCGCCAGTAAATGAGCTTTTGTGAGAGGATTTCAGTTTTGGGCACTTGCACAAGGACGGGAATGGGGCCTTGCCGGCTCTATCGACTGCAGTGTTAAGACGCGTCTATAAACTTTGCGGTCGAGTTCATTTCGTGTTTGTGAACATGGCTACATTGTACCCATCACTCACTGCACCCACAGAAATTGCGCAGTCATTGATCTCTGCAATTAATGAGTTTGATGTGTCTTTTGTGAATAACTGTTATTTTGTCATTGGTTGCACTGGTGTGCACAGAAATGTGAGCTTTATTAAATTGTCGTCCGGTGTGTTTTTGATTTGTGCCACGATCGCGTCTTGCTGCAATCCAGGCAGGGATCAGAATCGGCATAGGTGGTTGTAGTAGCGAGTCTTTGCTGGCCAGAACGATAGGAGAGTGAAATGACCCGGTCATTTCCCATCGCGTCGGTTTCGAAAATAAAAGTGTACACTTCTTTAATGCCTACCGTTACATCGCAGTGCACCTAAAATACGTATCTGGACGCTTGCGAACCACCATGCTTTCCTCTAATATCTAATCACGGCGTTTAATTGTGCGCAAATAATTGCGGCTACTTATCGAATGTGAAAAGGAGAACCACTCAAAAAATGACAAGGACGAAGAGAAGAGACGTGCACCACGACGACTGTTTTCTTTTTTTCCTACGTTGACTTTCACAGCCGTTCTTTCTCATGGCTCTACTGCACTGCCATTCGCGCTGCGCACACTGATGCGTGCCTCGTTCTTGTGTACTCTAATGCGCCGGAAGCACACTATGACAAACTAGTGGCCGCGCATCCGAGCAGCTAAACAAAACACCGTGAAATACACGCTAGCCAACGCCCGCGATGGCTCGGATGGGCCTTATCATACGGCTCGAAACACCCGCCGGAAGATGCCGATCATGGCCGATCCAGCCTATCTGTAATGATTTGGGTACTGCATCTACAGGTAGTCGTGATATGTAGTCGGTTTGAAAAACTAGCATCGAAATCAGAGGGATAGAGGCAAGCAATGCTAAAAACATTTTTTTGGTGATTTTAGTTTTGGTACTACCCTCGTTTCGATCATGGTGTAAGAAGACACAGTGATTTCGATCTACCCAACGCAACGGCGGATGACGCAATCAGAGTTGCTACATTTGACGCCCGCTAAATCTGACAGGGATCCGATAGAATTCCATATGAGGGCGCCCTGTAACTCTATCAGCCGTAAGCATTTCTGTCGATTAATGCAGTTGTTCGTTGCAGCTCTTGTAAATGACGTCATAACGTGCTGTTTTTCTATGTATCATATCAGCAACGATTATTAAATGCACAGAGTCCAGCGGAAGTACACGCATCAAGTGAAACAGTGGCTTTGTAGTGTCTGTTCTCTTTGAAAAGGTAATGGTGCTTATTGCCCTCTTTTGTAGGCGGGTAATAGATTTTAAGTAATTTTTGTATGCCCTGCCCCATGATGCTATGGAATAGCTCAAGAAAGCATGCTCAGATAAAAAGTATACATTTCGTACAACCGTTGCGACAAAGCATTCACGGGCTTAAACTAACATGCGGCAAGCATAAGTTAACTTCGAACATGCCTTACTAATCTGAGATTGCCAGTTCGTACCCGAATCAAACATGACCCCTCAATACTTAAAGTAGACTACTTGCAGTGAAAGTGCAGACTCCAGGAATAAATAAAACATATAAAAATTAAGCTGCTTTTTCCTCGAGTGAAAAACAATGTATTTCGTTTTGTTAGTGTTTATATTTAATCGATTTATTTTAAACCAGCAATGAACTCGAGTTCATTTAAACTGTCACCGTATCGTCTGCGCACAATAATGCTTCGGAGTGCAATAAAATGGAGGGAAGGTCATTAACGTCGAGTGAGAAAAGTATTGGTCAATACTTTATTGAATACGTATGAGTTCAATATTGGTCCATCGGCATCCTGGAAACTATAGAATAGGTCACAAACATTGCACAAACACACAAGTACATTTACTGCTTAATATTATGGGGTTCTATTAGCCGCAAAATACATCACAGAAAAGAAAATACCTGCATCTGTCATCTACACAGACTCACTAAGTGTTGCAACCGTCCTATCCTTATAGAGAGGGCATACATCTTTTTTATATACTAATATTCGAAGCCTTTTGCCAAAGCTTGATGCTCTCCGCAATGTAATTAACACAACGGAATCTAACCTGGTCATTCTTACCGAAACGTGGCTCAAATCATCGATCGCAGACTCCGAAGTACTTTCGCATTCTTCAGATTTCAATGTTTTACGGCGTGGTGGTTGTGTACTGATAGCCGCCCACCGCAGCCTTCAGTGCACTGAGTTTAGGACATCCTCCCCCTTAGAAATTACATTGGTTATTAGCAACGCCTCTTATCCACCTATAGTAATTGGCGCCTGTTATCGCCCTCCTGATGCTGATATTTCTTTCGTTGCCAAGTTCCACGAGGTGCTTCTATCAGTAACCAGCGTCGGCTATCCTGCTTTTCGAAGACTTCAATTTCCCTGCAATAACTTGGTCAAACCTTACCTCAGTGCTATCACAAAACAACAGCGGAAGTAACTTTGCTTAACGTTTGGACTGACGCAAACAGTCACAGAGCCGACGCGTCATGGTAGCAATTCATCAAACACACTCAATCTGGTTTTAGCTTCCGAACCCGATATGCTCTCTCCGCTCACATATTAGTCAGGGCTTAGTGACCATTCAATTTTGCACGGTTCCTTTTATTGTCATTTGCCGCATACGCCAAAAATAGCGAAAACAATTACATTATACGACAGGGAGATTATTCCGAAATTAATGCAGTACTCGAAGAATTTTGCATCTGGATTCTTCACAATTTTTCAACACGTTCCATAGAAACAAACTGGTTACTTCTCAAGAACAAAATACATGAGGTGATACGAGCGCACATACCAACTACCACTATAAGAGAAAAACAGTCATCAGCATGGTTTAAAATCACATTGAAACGTCTTAACAACAAAAAGAAAAGGCTATTCCGCTCAGCTAAAAGAACTAACAACCAATGTTCCTGGCGAAAATATTACGCAGCGGAAAAGGAGTTTGAGTCACTTGCTAGCAAAACGAAGCGCTCTTTTTATTCAGTCTTACCAACAATGGTAAAAAACACCCCCAAAAATTTTGGAGTACGGTTTGCCCCACACTCGCAACCGTTGCAACTATGCGATCAGCAGAGTCGTCCAATCCCTGACAATAAAATAGCTGAAGAGCTTAACCACACATTCACATCTGTATTTACGCAAGAACCCGCAAACACTTTACCAAGCTTCCCTAGTTACGATCACGCAGTCATGCCTGATATCATTTTCAATTCTTCCGGCGTCGCAAAAATTAGACTCGCTAAAACTTACATCTTCATCAGGTGTCGATGGTATCAACTCAAAAGTACTAAAACACACCAAAAATGTTGTCAGCGTCATTTTATATCATATTTTTCAGCAATCGTTGCCATCAGGAGTGGTGCCGGAAGACTGGAAAATAGGCAAGGTTGTTCCAGTTCCGAAAAAAGGTCCTCCGTTATCGTCCTATTTCACTAACAAGCGTTCAAAATTAATTGAGCATGTGCTGTACTCTCACATGGTAAAATTCCTAATTTCTATAGCCTTTTTTCATCCTAATCAACATGGTTTTCGTAAAGGACTGTCATGACACTCAACTAGCTTTATTCATCAATGACAAGTTTTAACCTGGATTTAAATGTATCTGCAGACGCTCTTTTTTTTTTTAGATTTCGAAAAAGCATTCGACCAAGTTCCCCATCAGCGATTTCTACTTAAACTTTCAGGATTACGCATTTACCCTCTTGTATTGGAATTGATACGCAATTTTCTGAGTAACCGGAAGGAATTTGCATACGCTAACAAACTCTCATCGACTTGCTCCCCAGTCCTCTCCGGCGTTCCCCAAGGCAGTGTACTTGGACTCTTGCTCTTCCTAATCTATATAAATGATCTGCCTAGCAACATTATTTCTAACATACGCCTATTTGCAGGCGATTGGGTCATCTACCGACCCATCCATAACCGTTCCGATTCTGCGTTCTTCAAGATGACCTTAAACGCGTTGAAGCCTGGTGCGACAAATGGTTACTGTCTTAAAAAAACACTAATAAAACGTCATTACTCTCTTTTCATCGACGGCAGCATATCAACCCTCCAGGTACGTCATCTCTGGCTCCAAAAGTTCATCTGTCCAATCATACAAATACATCACAATTTCTAACACACTTAATTGGTGTTGTGGTTGTTAACGAAGCCAATCGCACTTTGGTTACCTCCATCGAATCTTGCGCCTCGCCCCTGCCTCGATTAAAGCACTAACTTATCTCACGTTCGTTCGATCTAAGCTTGAATACGCATGCTCAATCTGAGACCGTCATCAAACTAACCCTCATCAATCATGGAATCAGTTCAAAATCGCGCAGCAAAATTTATTTTTTCAGACTGCTCTTAAATCTCAGTCTCACCTTACTAATCTCGATTTCAGACGCTGCATCTTTAGGCTTTGCCTCTTTTATAAATTTTATCACACACCTATTGATGCTTCAGTGATATTACCAGCTCATCGCTTCTCAAACCGCACCAGCGAACCCAAAGTTGTCTACCCTCCCCCAGCGCTCGTTCTTCGTCAAAACTGTTCGGGACTGGAACAATCTGCCAGTCGACTTCGTGCATCACTCCAATCCATCTCTATTCAAAGCAGCCATCGAACCTATCTTCAAATGAAATAGCAGCCCATCCCTCATGTAACACCCCATTCCTGGGGAATTTGAGGTATTGATAATAAATAGATAATAAATAAAAACCCTCTTTTGAATACCCTATTCAATAGGTTAAGAAGTTCGCAGGGGTCAAGTGGATGCAGCTAGCACAGGACCGGGTTAATTGAAGAATTATGGGAGAGGCCTTCGCCCTGCAGTGGGTATAGTCAGGCTGATGATGATGATGACGACAACGACTTAATAGCCTCATGCCCGCCCAGACATCAAACCTACAAATTACCCTGTGCTGGATGCCAGGTCACCGTTGCATACCAGGCAACGAGACTGCTGACAGACTCGCGGTATCAGCTGCCCTCCGAAACACTACGGACATCGAGAAGATCCCATATCAAGACCCCAAGCCACACATTAGGAGCAAGATGGGAGATCAATGGCAAGAAGTATGGGACGCAGCAACCGAGAATAAACTACCTACAATAACGCCAAGGATGGGAAGGCATACTACAGAAAAACGGCAGGTTTAAAAAAAGGAGCTTTGTATAGGTTAAGAATAGGACATACATATATAACACAATCATATCTTTTAACAAACTCCCCTGCACCACCTCGTTCGAAATGTGGGGACCGGCTTACGGTTATTCATGTTTTGATTGTATGCTCGCGACTTGAACTAGAAAGGAGACGCCACATTCCCAAATTGTATGTCAACCAAATACCCGCATACACATTCGTTTTTCTTGGGGACAACCGCATGTTTTCTTTAAACGCGTTCTGAATTTCGTATGAAAAGTAGGCTTCATGCATTAAATTTCTTATCGACGTGGGCCTCAGCCCTGTTCTCCTCCCTGAGAAGATGGCTGATACATCTTAGACTTTTAAGGGATGTACATGTCTGATTTGAATTTTCGCACAATTCATTTTACATCGCAAATTAATTTTCTGGCCCTATCTACAGCATTGTTTTTAGAAATCATATACAACGAATGAATTGTTAGGCTCTACACACCACTCCTTTTTTTTTTTTGCTTCACGAAACTTCACAACCAGCACATTGTACCATCTTGAGTTGACCATTCACCTTGTGTTTGGCGCTCTTTTGCCTCAGAATGCCTTGCGCCATTAATCGCCACCGCCATAATCATCATCCTGTCCTTTCTACTTCCCCCACTGGATTCATAATGCGGAGACATCTGACGCTTTAAATCATTCTCTTCTTAAGAGTGGTTCGGCTACTGTGAGGTTTTCTTCATATAGAGGAATCTTATTATTTTAGTGTATATTGTAGGTTATGAGACCGGACCGCCGCCCGCAGAAGATGGCTATGCAATGTTTACGAATCTCAGTGATAAGCTCAGTAAAAAAAAGTTGTTGGTGCAGCTCTTGAACTGTGTTGTTCTTTCTTGTGTGAACGCCTTATCAGGCCAGTAAAATATTTTACTAATCTGTGAGGTCCAAATTCAGGACAATAAAAACAGAAATAAAAAATTCTCTACCGGATTTTTTGTGAGCTGCTGGTTGACTCATGACACATAGCTCTCTTTGCACCGAAGCCGTAAATCAGAAAACTAGAGCTCATTGCTTATTGACATTTCTGAGGTGAACTTCACTTTTATCGCTTGCTCGTAAAAAAAAAAAAAAATTGAGGACGGTCAATCTTTGCCTTTAAGAGTTCGACGCGAAAGCGTTTACACACCAATGCTTTGAAGACGGTCGGCGGCTCGCGTCATCTGTTTTGGCAGCGCCGTAAGATCGAAGGAATTTCCCTGTGAGCGCCGCATCGCAGGTAAGCAAAGCGGAAATGGTCTTTGCTGCTCACCTAACTATTACTTCCATAACTTGTTTTTTTTTTTATAATGGCGCACCTAAATATTAGCTGACATTCATAAGGCAATGCACGCATTAGGTCCACCTTTATTCGGAAAGAAGCAAAGTAGTTTTTCGGCTGGCCTCACACTGCGAGGGAACCGTGTTCGACTCCGCGAGTTTCCGCAAAACCTTCATTTTTTCTTTACTTTCGTCTGATTTCCAAGTTACACCCACAAAGCCGACACCGGCTTTTCTGCGACACGGGGCCCTGATATCGCAATAAAATCATCAGTTCTTTTTATTTATTATTCCTCAAAGGTCCACGAAGGACATTACAAGAGGGGTGGTCTTACAAAACAATAATATGCGGATACAGATGACCTTCCATCAGTGCTTCAACTTGGTTGAGTCATAAATTGGATAGCTCTTCGCGGTTATGCGATGGGTTTCTGCTCGTTGGCAACACCACTCTAGATAGATCTCAAGCCCAGATTAGCAAGCCGTAGAATGTGCCTGCATGGCTTACTCAGCATCCAAGTGACCTGTAAGGTTGATTTCTTTCCCATCCTCCCAGCTAAAATGGGCAAGTCAAGTTAACAACTTTGTGACAACTTGTGTTGTGGCTATATTATGCAACTTATCGTGAATATGTGTTCGCCCACGTCACCTGCCACAAGTATTATTTATTTATGGAGCTACGTTTTCCACACGGCACACAACAAGGAACTAAAAGAAAGCTTGACAAAAATGCGTGGATTTCAATTCTTCGCAGCCATTACTGCAAATGGGACTAATTGTAATGCGCACAAGTGAACATCTTGCGCATGTCAAATCGTGGATTGTGCACCAGGGTGTCGCTAGCGGGTTCTTTGATGTCAGGACACTTCTCTGAAACTGGTCTCTCACTGCCACCCGGGTACAGCTTTTCCTCCATATAAGGCCTGACTCATGACGCAGTTTTCAAAAAAAAAAAAAAAAACCTCATGAACACATATTAGAAGAGTTTCTGACTAAAAATAAAAATATAAAGGTCACGAAGCATTTTATACAGATGGTTTCAAAACAGCTTCATGTGTAGGTAGCGCTATAGCAGGACAGACAAAAGACGGTTAGGTTACCTCAGCCTGCATCAGACTTTACTACCGAATGTTATGCTAATTTCTTAGCTGGAGAAAAAGGAACCGGGAAAGAAGTGTAAGTGTAATCACAGCTCTGCACTGTACATATGCAACAGAACCCTTAGTAGGAAATATAATTCATTGCGTAAAAATAGCCGAACCGAAGGTCACGAAATTAAATTGGGCTGAGTATACCTAGCCATGTTGGAATCAGCGGTAACGATACAGCTGATGCATGCGTTGCAGCTGCCCACAATACTAAAATACAAAAAGTAAACATACCGCTTAAATATATAATAGAATGTGCATAAAGAAAACAGAGAGCAAAATGGCAACGTTTTTGGAACAATGCAATAAACAACAATCTCCGCCTCGTGAAACCAGTCATCGAAGAATGGAAATCGTGCAGTCATGCAAAAAGCTTTATTGAAGTAGTATTATGTAGCATTCACATCGGATACGCTCTCTGGTACACAATGTTATTCTCAAGAAAGCAGATAAGCCAATATGCTAAGACTTTTTTACATAAACTCACAATACACCACATTTTATACTCGTATAGAAACTTCAAAGACGAAGTAAAAATATTTCAGTCAGTTTCACATCGAACATATACCATTCCATCCGAAATAGCTCCTAGGGGAGAAAGCATTCTTCAGTGTGTTCACTGTTTTCGGCGTTTTAGAAGAATCAATGCTTTTAAGTAAATTGTGATAATCTAACAATCTCTTAATCCTCCACCAAGAAAACACAGTACTGCTCATGCTTGGCGCATGATAACTTTAGTTGCTTATGCGCCATAAAACAACACAGCACAAAGCCTTGAAATCCAACGGGCGCAGGTGCACAATGCATGAAGAACGCACAAAAACACATAGAAGTCAAATCACCCACCTGCATTAACCTCATGATACTCCAAGAGTTGCGCAAGACATTCCAGTTTGTTATGGTGTAATGCCACCGCGTTTTGCAACACAGGAAGTTAGCGCTGTTAAGACATGTCTTTGCTACTTCCCGGCACACCTGATGTCCGTACAAGTGGACATTGCGATTGCATGCACTGCATCATGTTCTTTGCGGCCGTCGCTGCAATGTATGGCGAGCCATTCTTATGTATTTTGGCCGATACTTAAAACACTAGAGGTTGCTGGAGGTCACCGCTGTGCGCCTGCTTCGTCGAATGCGATTGACGACGACGCTCCCGATCGAGCATGATCATATCGCTTTTCCCTTATCGTCAATCTGGTACTTCTTTTATTCACACTTGAGAATGCCTCGACAGGGGCAGAGCGGTATCTGGGCAGAATAATTTGCAAGGGTGAATAAATCCCATGAATCACGGATAGGTTTTGTGATAAATGTGAATCACAAAGCTCATGCATCATCCTTACCCGATGTGCTCCTTTCCAAACAACTTCATCTGGCCAGTGCACAGTGTTGAAAATATATGTGTCATTCTTTTACAGTCCGGCTCCCCTAAAATCTATTACAGGGAACAAAGAGAATCGTACTTCATTCATGAGTTTGACACTTTAATCCATGGCATCAACGCTACTCCTGGGTGGCTTTCCTGTTTAAGGGAAGGAACTTAGGGAGTCTCACCCGCAGAACGTGCGAATGCTGAGCATTGTTCTCAACAAATTCAGCATGCGTTCACACTGCACCGTAGCCAGCCGTTTTTTTTTGTTTGTTTTTTCGCTTTTTTTCGGACATCCTCAGGTCAACACCCACGTTATTCTCAGCAAAACACTAGCCATTCTTCAATCATCTAAGAACACAAAAACTATGCTACGGCACCGCGGGCCGCAAATCTTGTCGGTGTCACACTTTTGTCTTTTGATTTCTATTTCACGTTCAGTACTTTGATTTATATAAACATTTTTCTTCCTGTCATTTATATATTTTTTTCTTGCGCATAAGCTTTTTGAACTTCTCTCTAGCTTTCTTTACCTTTATTAACATGTGCCAAATACGAAAATAACGACACTCTGACTGTCTCAAGCCACTGCTCCTGAGCCAAATTTTTCCAAACATTGAAACTTTCATTTCCTTTGGCACCACGCTTTCTTTAGTCACATATTTGCGCCTTTCTCTCTCCTCTTCCCTTTTCATCTGTCTCGCTTCCCCAGCACTTCAAACACCATGTTCCTCCATTTTTTTTCTTGAAGGGGGGAGGGGGGGGGCGCCATTCTTCTGTACAAAAAGCGGAACCGGTGCAGTTTGAGACACTACTTTGTTTTGATGTTTATTGGAGGAAGGGCGCCGCACGGTCTGTAACCACGTTTACGTAGAACCAAGACCAGGAATGCAACGAAAGTACACAGATGCCACTTTTGACAGTGGCTGTTGCAGCTTCTAACAGGTAGCAATCGGCTGCACCTCCACGAGAGCGTGCCTTCAGACACCTTATAGGGACCGTGCAGGAGTAACTCGCGGCGCGACACGCGCGCCCCTCGCGGCGGGGAGGACAGTTTCGTAGTGAGACGTGCGCCCGGCCATGCGGAGGAGACGCAGTGATCTGCTGTGCATGGGGCGCATTCGCCGTTCATTCTTTCGAACCGCGGCATTCTATGGTCACAAATGAATTGCTAGGTTGCAGTCCCTAGGTTTATGCTGTTGCACGCATTTTCACTGGCCTGATAAAATATTTCTCATGTCACCTGATAAGCTTTACGAAGTGAAGCGGCGTAAGTTTGGATCGCTGCTGTCCAACAAGCAGTTAGCTGGCAATCATGCCCGGGTATTGTCGCGTCCAGATTTACCGCGAAGCATTTTCTCCGAAAGAGGGCACACTACTTTCACCTGCGTTAGCATCCTTTAGCGCTGGTGAATGCAGTTGTTCTTTGCATTATTTTTATTTAGTGGTCCCGTGGTCGTTATCTTCCTGTCTACTATAGCTTGCACAAGCACCAGTACAATGCAGAGAGTAATATACGGGAATGGAGCATTTTAATTGCTCATTTACTATGTCTTGCGCTTAGTTTTGCGAATTTAGATTGGGAACTTTTTTTTGCTTGCTTGCTTTCATTATTTTTTTCCTTCCTCTCAGCTCGTTCCTTTTTTTCCTTCCACGCTTATGCCGCCACTTTCCTTCTCCTCTTGGGCGGCTTCCTTTGTCCGTCCCCCAGCCTGACGTTTTTTTCTTCCTCGCCATCCTTCGCTGTCCGCTTCGCCTTCCTCTGTAGATGTGATTCATAAAGCCCCAGTATGCCATTCCATACACTTTATTCATTTAGTTGTGTTTTTTACATTTCGAAGTGTACTGAGCTGTTGAACCTCGAATGATGAGCTGTTTCTCATGCCATACTGCTCAATCGAGACTATAGTAAAAAATAAGCAAAATAAATCGATGTTATTATTACTTTTTTTGCTTATTCGTGGACGCTCAGAACAGATCTTGCATTCATTACATGCCATCATGCTCCAAACAAGTTGTCGAGCGGCTGGCTACCACCTGTTACCTTCCCCTGTCAAAACTTAATTTTGTGGCAGATGACTTGAAAGTACCGTTAAAAAGGCAATAAAGATTGTTAAAAAAACAAAAACAAAAGAAAACAGGCATTCAAGTCGGGATGAGGCAGGACGTTCTTTCAACGAAAAACAAAATTCGGCGTGCTACAATTTTGACATGCGACAGAGAGGAAGACATGCATGTGTATTAGAAACTGTAGATCGCTTGTACCGTGCTGTAAGGAAGTTTCCATTCTCATAGCTGTGTCACTGTATCAGCGACCGTGTGCCATCCTTTCGTTCATCGCCGAGAAAAGTGGCAACCGCCTCACCAGAAAACAGCTGAAGCTCATCAAAAGCCGTCTGCGTTATATAAGTGCCTGCGGTATTTTCAGGCCCTGGTAATCGCGTTCTCGAGTTTTCAGGCTTGTCGCTTTTTTTTTTAGGTTTTTTTCTCTTCTTTGATTCCAGCTTCATTCAATCCTATTCTTCTGCCACACTCGTTCCATCCTTCTGGGCCGCTCAATTCCCCGCAGCTTTCTCTTTTTTTTTCATCCACCCCAGCTTGGGGCACTCTAGCTGGCCTTTATGAAGCTGTACCACACTTGGGAGGAGGGGCATTCGCCAAATATGTTTTTTTTGCATTTTTTTACATTTTTACCTTTTGCCCTGACTCTGGAGTGAGCTGGGGGGTGGGGTCGCACCTCCTAGTATTTTTTTTTTCAAGCTGACGACCACAAAACTGGATTATTGTAAATCTACCTTGATGAAGGCAATTCCATTCCCGAAACTGTCGGCGAAATGAACTGTAAAAACAAACAGTCGTGTTTGTCGTAACGTTCTACTATAATATATATTATACTTACTGCTGCTGTTAAGAGCCATTCTGATGTGTTTTATTTACTTCTGTTTGCCTGTTACGCTTTTCGTTTTTCATTTCCTGGTTTTTGTTACCCTTGTGTGGTGAAAACGCTATATCCCGCAATGATAATATGTGCCACGTTGTTTTATTTTGTTTTATGCTCGCGCTTTAACTTATGTCGCCGATGACTTCATGTTATCTTGTAATCATTTTAGTACTCTTCTGCACGATTTTTATGTGCACATATATTTTACCATGCATTGTACGTTTGCTTCTTTCCGTACATATTTTTCTTATTATAACACTGTCTGGAATTTTCCACCAACCTTACACAATGCTCTTGAGGAGAGCATGTTGCCTGGCTTGTTGGTGATCCATTAAGTAAAAAAATTAGCGCTCGTCAAACGTCTCATGTGTTCTTCTTTATCCTTTGTGTTCTTTTTTGGCGCAAAATTTTTTACTTAATAAACAATGCTCAATGATCCTGTAAGATATTTCAAAGAAAGCGAAAGAAATGAAGGTTGTTAAACACTTTCATCTAGAGATTGTCTGTAGTTAAAAACAATAGGTTTAAAGGATGCCAATCACGTTCATTATCATCAGCTGGACTATACCCTCAGCAGAGCGAAGGCCTCTGCGTTATTCTCCAATCAATCCGGTCCTGTGCTAGCTGCATCCTCTTGACCCCTTCGAACTTAACCTCATCCGCCCACCTAAATTTCTGCCGCCCCCTGCTACGGTTTCCTTCCCTTGGAATCCAGTTTGTTACCCTAAGCGACCATCGGTTATCCTCTCTTCATGCTAAATGCCCTGCCCATGCCAATTACTTCTTGACTTCAACTTTAATGCTATTAATGCAAGTTATTTCCTGACCAACTCTGCACTCTTCATATCTCTTAATGATACCCCTATCATTTTCCACTCCATAGTCCTCTGCACTGTCCTCAAATTATGTAGAACCCACTAGCCTCCACGTTTCAGCCACATAGGTCAGCACAGGTAGCATGCAACCGTTTTATACTTTCCTCTTGAGTGATACCGGTAAGCTGCTAGTCATAATCTGCGAGCGCTTGTCAAATGCGCTCCGTTCCAATCTTATTCGCCTTGTTATTTCCCTTTCATTGTCCGGATCTGCAGTTACTACCTGTCCGAAGTAAGCATAATCCCCTGCCACTTCGCTACCTAATGTAAAAAGATGACAATAAAGTGTATAAATTGGATAGAATGTCTATCCACTACTTTTGTAAGTACACGAGACAAAATTGGTTTAGAGAAAGCTAAGAAACTTGCCTGCCCGCCGTCTTGTGCCCCGTAGGAGACAGTCACCAGACAGCGACGAAAGGCGTCATCGGGAATAATTATATCTTCGGAGCCTGCCACGGTGATGCAGCAGTTCGGGCGCTCGATTTCTGTGCCCGAGGGTGCGGGATAGAATCCCGGCCGCAGCGGTGGCTTTTCTATGGAGGCGAAAAGCAAGGAGCCTGTGTGCTGTGCATTGTCAGTGCACGTTAAAGAACGTCAGGTGGTCGAAATTTCCAAAGTCCTTCAATAAGGCATCCTTCATAGCATGAGTCGCTCTGGCAGGTTAAATTTCCCCATAAATATCAAACTAAACGATGTTTTTTATTTTTCCGTGCTTACTCGTTTCCCGATACACGCAGTGACCTCTTGGGCGTACGTTTCTTCTTTCCAAATAATATTTGCGAGAGAGCATTTCTGTTTAATTCTGCGTTCTTAGTCCACGTGTGGGCTATATGCCCCTTCAGAATAAGCATAAATTAATATGCGTCGTCGTTCGGTAATGCGCAAGACAACCTCCCATTGTGCATCTGATGCGCCTGATGGTCCGGTGAATCGATGATTCTTGCAGCGATAACTGAGAAGGGATAATTGAATTTGAACAACCTAGTCGAAAGACTGGTAGGACACGCTTAATGCCCTGAATTCGGGTTTTAGCTTTAAGATTAGTGGCGCCGCTATGACGATAGTAGAGAATTTAAATATATCTGCTTACTTTTGGTCGACTGAATGCTAGGGATAAGATTATGAACATGCTGGGTTCGCAATAGTAATTCCCTGGCCTTTTTTACCTAAAGGGACACTGCAGCACTTTTTGTAAAAGTTGGGCTTTCATCAGAAAGTCATAGTTTTTCATGCTGCGAACGTGAACATCAGATTAAAATTAGGCAGAAGAAAGCAGAAATAGCCCTTTTTTTTTTCAGCAGAAATACGCAGCCCGCGCGACGGGGCTCAGCGCGGGTCGTGCCGCCGCCCGTGATTGGCCAAGAAGTCGCGTGACTACCTTTTGAGGACCGGGGAAGCTGCCGATGCGGCTCCTTCTCTGCGCTGTGTTGATCGCAGCTCTCTGCAGCTTTGTGAAAGTCATTATGGCATTGCCATTTCCACACGAATGACTACTGGGATTTTACCGCATATATCCGTACCAGACACGCCCACAAACGATGCAGCACTTCCGTTGTGGGGAGCCTAGATTTGGCATGAAAACTTGCTTTGATTACAGTGAGGCATTTTGAAAAGTAGTGTGTGTCGTTATTAGCAGAAACTACACGGCTCTCGGCGAAACATCGGCCCACATATTCCTGGGAAAAAAGGGCAGCGAACAATGCCCTAGCCGACTACCCCGTCTCAGGCTTCTCGGCCCGCCCAAAAGGTCACTGTTGTGAAAAATGAACCCTATGCTTGGTGTACCAAATCCTGCTTTGAATACCAGTCGTGGTACCTTGGGGAAACGAAGAATTTTATAGAAAGGGTGAAGCAGTGCACAGCTGCCACCAGACAAATGAACAATAAGCGAATCGCGGTTGCGGAGCTCTGCAATGCATACGAGGCATTGACGGAGCCATTGTGCTGGACAACCAAGTCAAATGCGCGCAGAATGCTGCTTGAGTCATATGACATTTAGCAGACGTTGAAAGCGTTACCTTTTTATCGTACTGTAACAATACACATGTACGGAATTGACGGCTGATGTATGTTGAAAGCCAAGATGCAGCTCCTCCGCACCCGTACCTCCATGAGAAAGCCGTGTTCCGAAATGTGTTTTCTTACAAGAGCTTCGTCGTTATCATTTCCAACTTAATGTGCATCCCCAAGACAGGACTATGTAAAATGACGAGGCAGCAACGGGTGCAAAATTGCAAGGCCATTTATGAACAACCTCGATTATTGATTGCTTGGAAGCACCGAAGGAAACCTCGCTCTTTGCGCTCGTTACCTGAATTCGCCTATAACCAGATGAGCGGTATACTCCTTATCTTCTAATAATGCTTCCGTAAGGGTTCCACGAACATATAAGGCACATGCCATGCTGGAAAAGATCTCGCAGTCTTCACAACCTAGTTTCGACACAGCAGTGGGCTCTTCTTAATCATATGCTAGTTCGCAAAAAGCATCAGCGCGTGCTACTGATGAGTTGTCCATGTTTAGCACAGAAGCCGTCGCGCAAAATGTTTGCTAAAAAAAAAAAAAAAAAAAAAAAAAAAAAAAAAAAAAAAAAACGAGACACGGTAATACAACCATGCGCCGATGCTGTCTGACCGTCCCATCATGAAATTGCAGTCCATGAACGGATCGCAGATGACTGTGCCGACTGTTTTGTACAAGGAAACAGAAGGGACGGCTTCATGGTTCAGCCATGCCATGCGGGAAATTTGGATTGCGCGCTTTCAGTCGATGATTGTGCAGGTGTTTTATGCACAATCGAAAAAATAACTTCATAGGCATGATCAACAAATAATCTACTTCAAAAGCCTATAGTATTGGTACATTTGAAAACCGATGCAGACTCCCTGTAAGGGCCTTTCAGTGGTTATTAATGCTACATGTCTTCAGTGGCAAGGTCGTAATATAGGTTACATCGAGGGAAGCCAAGGGTGTGGTCAGCAGCGCTCGTAACATTTTAAATCTGAGTAACGCCTCAACGGGGCTGATAGTAATCAAATAAATAAATAAATAAATAAATAAATAAATAAATAAATAAATAAATAAATAAATAAATAAATAAATAAATAAATAAATAAATAAATAAATTTCCCATCGAAGCAAATGTGAATGCTTAATAATTTCGAGAAGGAGAACGAATAGTTTGGCGTCTTTTTTAGGAAATAGGTTTGCAAGAATATTATTCTGGCCCGTGGAATCTAGGGTTGTTCGATAAGCAATCCGAAATGTTATCCAATTTTCGACACCAATTCTCGACTATCAGAAGATTGCCTTCAATAGCAAAATTATCGTCAGGACTATGAATGAAGTGAAATGTAGCGCACTCATCGGCGAAGCTAAAAGGAAATGCAGTTGATTAGGTCATTATTACAAACTTTTGTGAAAATATTAATGCAAACACGAATCGATGCCGCTTTAGAAGCGCTTCCCTGATACTTGTACAGTGGATGTTATATAATTTCGTTTTTATTTCACTTCAACTCCAGTTACCGATGTATTGCGGAAAGGGTTGGTTAAAAGAGCCAGAATAAAAACGCCGAAGTATAGACTGTAAAAGAAGCATTCTGGAACAGTATGAAAGAGCACTGAACAAGGGTTGATGGGGAGCCTCAGTTTGCAAATCGAGCCAACGTTTCAACAAGCGCGGTCATACTGGTTAACCCCTGCCAGTGATAATCGTGATGCACAGTGAAGACAAGTCCCCTTGTCGTAAAGTCTGCTTGGCTTGCGAACTGAGGCCTGCCCTCAACCCTTGCTCAGTTGACTTTCATAATATGTAGCCTACTCCCTTCTCTCGATCTACCCTGAATGCACATAAAATTTAGTGAGATATCTTGTGGAGATGAACAACAGACACTTATCATCGGGTCTCCATAGATATATTTTTGGCAGGACCCGCTGTGCCAGGCGGCAACAGGATAGCGAACCGCCGGCATTCATTCCTGTAGCCACGTAGAACAAACTGCGCGTGCTTGTCAGGCGTTCTGAGGCTGTCGTCGTCTTCTTCGCCGAGACGACGATGACATGCCACAGCCACGCCCCCCTCTAGCGATGAAGCCATGAGCGAAGGGGAATGGCGGAAAGCCGGCACTGGGAGTGTGAACCGTAAGCCGCGAGAAGTGCCATGATCGGGAGGGGTTGCAGCGGCACAGTTTCCGATGACATCTGAGTCAAGGTAGGCGGGTTTATGTCGATCAACGGAGATTGTGTCCTCCAGGCCGTTGATACGCAGTAGAAAGTACTTAGGAGCACGCCAGAGCAACTGGTACGGACCATCGTATGGCGGCCGTAAGGGTGGACGTACAGTGTCGTGGCGAACGAAGACGTGTGTGCAACGCTGCAGGTCGGGGAATGTGGATACGACGGGAGTGCTGGCGCTGACGTGGTGGAATGACATTGCCCATAACGCTACGTAGTCGGTAGGTGTAATCTATGATATCAGAAGACGTGGGCCTGAAGAACTCGCCAGGGACACGGAGAGTGGTGCCAAATGTTAACTCTGCTGCAGAGGTGGAAGAGTCACTGCGAAGTGCGGTGCGGAGACCAAGCCGGATGAAGGCGCCCATGTAGTGCTGCAGGGAAAGTTTACCGCATTCCCCTAAGTTGTGGAAAAGTTTACATAGGTCAAACCGGCAGATGCTTTAATGAAAGAGCGAAAGAGCACAAGTTGAATGTGGAGAAAAATGAAAGAGGGTTTTTGGCCGAGCACTGTGCTGACTGCAAGAAAGAAAACAAACGGGAATGCGTGCCTTACTTTGAGAGGACGAAGTTTCTGGCCAGGTCGAAAGACAAATGGGAGCGCCTAGTAATTGAGACCTTCTTCATCAGCACCACAAGCGTTTGCGTCAGCAAGCCCTCTATTTCGTTGTCGGAAAAAGAAATTAAGTTTTTAGACGGTCATGTATAGGCTCTGCTTTGGCCTTTTCATGTGTCTGCGTTGTGGGCTGCGTGTTGGTAGGATGTCATAGCTTCGCGATATTTGTTTTGTTGTTAGTGTTGTTGTTGTGGTTGGTATTAATGTTAGACAATTGGTTTTAGCCTGACTTGGTGCCTTTTTTCACTGCATTTCTTGTGTCTGACGAGGCTTGTATAAGCTGCTTGTGTGACCTGGTTTTATACCATGTTTCGTTGTCCAGCCTGAAGATGGTGGTATGATGTACTATGGGTTTTGACTTGCATCACTGTGCATTACCATTTGATGGTTGTGCTGATAATCCATTAGACTGGAAGATTTTTGGTTTACTTAGTGGGCCGGCCCTAGTTAAGTTTATCATCTCTGCAGCAGAATTTGATATGTTGTGTTTTAGTGCACATCACTTCTTCGCTTGCTGCTTTTTGTGATTAGATAGTAGCGGAGATCGCGTATATAGACCTTGGTTTTCTTCACGAAATAAAGTTGTCAGTCTGCGTTTGTGTGCGTCCTACCTTTCCTTCGGCCGTGTCTTATTAGCGCAGCTTTTTATTGCATTGAACTATGAACCAACTAGCCCGACAAATTTTACTGAAGAACGGCGTCGCTCAGCCAACGTAGGCGGAAGAACACAGATCTCGGCACCAGTGTTCATGAGGTAGCGGACTTTCGTTATACGATCAGTAACATGAAAGAGGCGACTGGATCGTGAGCCGAGAACACCGGTCGCCTTCAGTGTTCTGGCGGACCGTTTCCCGCGAAGGAGCAGGGCTGACGGCATTGGCGTGCGCGAGAGCCATAGCGGCGGTGGTACCAGCAAAAGGTCTTGGAGGGCGGAGAATGGTTGCCAGGAGCACTGGCGCTGGTACGGCGAGGTGGAGATGAGGAACGCAGTCGCCGCCACTAAGGACAGCGACTTCCGCTGTAAGCCGCGCTACTTGCCGAGTGAGCTCCTCATTAGCATCGGTGAGGCGGGCATAGTGATCGTCAGCAGCTGCACTGGGCAACTGAGGGGAAAGAGGACGATAAATTATTGCCACGGAGGGAAAACCGGCGTCCATGATCCTATCTGCCAGCGTAGCGAGGCATTCTAGCGTCTGAGATGAAGACACGCTCAGGATCATGCGCACCTGTGGTGGTAGACGCTGCAGTAACAGTTCCAGCAGGAGTGCGCTGTCGTATGAAGCAGCGGAGTCTCCAGCTAGGGCGGTCATGCGACGCAACAGCTCGGTAGGCTTGCAATCTCCGAGCTCTTCTAAGGTAAGGAGCTGCTGCAGATGACGCGGCTCTGTTTCAGAAGTTCGCTGGATCAGCGTCGCCCGAAGATGGTCGTAAGGACTATCGGCAGGCGGAGAGCGCAGGACGCCGCGAACAATCGCCGCAGTAGTAGGCGTGAGCGCGCCAATGACGTGGTCGAACATGGTCACCTGCGAAGCGATGCGGTGCTGGCGGTACAAGGCCTCGATGGTGAGGAACCAAAGTTCCGAGTCCGATGACCAGAAGTCAGGATGCTTGAGAGCGGAGACCGCGGACTCATGGAATGACACCATGTGAGGCGACGGAGACGGTACATGAGGGGGGGAATCCGTGGCCATGGCTTACACGATCGAAGGTAGGAGCGATCTCGAGCTCCGGGCGCTGGTAGGCCTAGCGAAGCGGCTGATGCAAGCGCAGGGCAGGAGCAGAGAGAGAAGACGCGAAGTCCGGAGTTACCAAATTTGTGGAGATGAACCACAGACAGTTGTCATCAGGTCTCCACAAATATATTTTGGCAGGACCCGCTGTGCCAGGCGGCAACGCGACAGCAAACCGCCGGCATTCAGTCCTGTAGCCACGTACAACAAACTGCGCGTGCTTGGCAGGCGCGCTGAGATTGTCGTTGTTGTTGTCGTTGTTCTCCTCTAATTTGGAGGCACATACCCACACAGGGGGATCGGCCAATAATTGGGGTGCAGAGACATTCGATTTTGAGATGTATAAATGCACCGTAAAAAATAAATAGAAATAATTGCTAGGGAATTGAGAAGGAAATGTAAATATGAAAAACCAAAATAAAAAAGAGTAATTACTAACGCATGCAGAACGAGAATACCAAGATTTATATGTACAGATTAAAAAATCAAAGCATATTAGCAAGGCAGACGTTTTGTTTCTATTAATAAGCTTTGTTGGCGTTAAACACAGACCTTTGGCTGTACCCAAGCATAATGGCACCTAACGATAATAAAATCTGGATGCTCAAATTAAGACCCAGCTGTTGTAACGGCTTCTCCAAATACCGTTTTATCATCATGGTAAAACGGCGGCAAAATATCAAAAAATGATCTATTGTTTCCGATTCCCCGCAGAATGCGCAGACGGGAGTAAGCGTCAAACCAGACCTGTGCATATAGAAATTTAGAGGCGGAATATGACAGCGTAGCCTGGTTAGAGAGACCTCAGATCCAGACTGCGTGCTTAATAAGGAGCGCCTACGAAATCGTGCTGCTGTTATGTACGCTGTTGCCGGGAGGATGGGCAACACAGGACCATTTAAAGATTCTTTACCTAGTCTATCAGCAACCTCATTGACTGTCATGTTACTGTGGCCTGGTACCCACACTATATGTATGAGGCTAAAATGGGAGGGGAGCAATGAAAGAAAGGTGTATAATATTGGCGAATCCGTATTCGAAGAAAGTGACCACCACAATGAATAGGAGTCTAATTACAGCCACTGTTAAGTATTGTGGGTCTAATTTGCGCAGAGCAAGCACCACCTCCAGCAACTTCGCCTGGAAAATTGTGGTGAAATCCGGAAGACGGGCTGAAAAAGCCCAATCTAAGAGCAGACAGTATATTCCAACGCCGGCTTTTTTATGAAATTGAGAAGCATCAGTTGCTATAATTATGCTAACGGGAAGTTTTTGTAAAGGATTGTCTAATAATCTATTTAAAACATGGGGTGATAAGTGTTTTGCATTATTTGGGAAAGTTCATCATAGGCAATTGGAACCGAGATGCATTTACTTTTGTTGGAAGGATGTTAAAAAGGACTACGTGCAAAGGTTGTAAAAGATTTCGCACTAGTATTAACTGTGGGGTATGAAACCGAGGCCATCTGACTCCAAAAAAGGAGTCTGGCTCGCAACAAAAAATTGATAGGGAGTGGTGGAATTGTGATTCATATATTTTTAGATACGTCTGGACCGTCAAGAATTGTAATCTAGCTAACAGCGGATATATTATGACTTCAAGGTATAATACATTGTTCACCACAAATTTGGGGAGCCCAAGGCATAATCTAAGCGCTTCCCGCTCTAAAAGAACAAGCGGACCAATTTTGTAAGCAGGTGAACCAGAAAAGAACACAGATTCAAATTCTATAATTGGTCGGACATACATAACATAAATCATTAAAAGAGCGTCTCACCGCATCCCAGACGTTGGATTGCTTAACCTGTGCAACATACCCACAGCACGATTCCCTTTTGCTGCAACATGTTCAATGTGATCCCTTCATGCCAGATGGCCATCGTAAATCACCCATAGATACTTCAAAGACTTAACTTGAGGAAACATTTCCTGCTTAAATGTTAGAGAAAAATTTACCGGATCCTGAATTTGGGAAACAAGGAAAGCGCACCTTTTAACGTTTAATGCAAATCTTAAGCCACATAACTAATTTTGAAGGGAGCTTAGGTACGATTGCAGGTGCCTGTTGAGGGATTGAATGCCAGGTGCAGCCGTAAAGAACGCGATTCATCCGCATAGACATACGTGCGAACGTCTTGAGTGGAAATAGAACCCATTAAAATGTTAAAGAGCACGGGCGAGAGAACTGCCCCTTGTGGAACACCTCTGGTTTGTTGATACCTGCCAGAATGTACACCATTCAATGAACACTAAAATTGTCTGTTTTGTAGGAATGTTGATATCCACTCATTTAAATATTGTGGAAAACAAAGATTTTCTAATCTGTGCAATAAACTTCGGGGCTGTACACTATCATAAGCCTTCTCTATATCAAGTTACCAATGCAGCATGTATTTTTTTGCGCCGCGCAAGAAGAATTCGACTCTCAAGGTCGGTATGCGCATTCCATATTGAACAGTTTGCGCGAAATCCGATTTGACAGGGACTAAGAATATGTTTTTGTTCCACAAACTCAGCAACCTGTTGGAGTACGATCCTTTCATTTCATTTTACCAAGTTTGATGATAATAATATTGGTTTGATATTGTCCAAAGTATATAGTCACCACCATTATGTTTCAGTAAAGGAATCACTTTGGCTAGTGTCCAGTCACCAGGGATTCAAGAATGAATTATTGAGTAATCTACCAACTCTAACAAGAAACTTGGAGACACCTCAAAGAGGATCCTTAACATTTTTGACGTTACTCCATCAGGGGCAGGCGGAGCAGCTGGCAATGTCATTACAATCGAAGAAAGCTGAGAAAATGTAATTTTAAGGACATCCTTAACCGTATACACTGGGCCTAGAAACATAGGGGATGTGGGAAGTGTTGACAAAAAAAAAAAACGCTTTTCTAAACCTTTAGCAATGTTTTCTATTGTTTTGAGAGCTTCTTTAGGAGTCGAAACACATGAGGGTAAATTTTCTAAGACAGGAATCTTTTTCCGTGATTTTAAAACCCTGAAAAGTGCACGTCGGTTATTAGATTGTGAAAGGTGATTGAAATGCTCAGTATCATAATTATCTTTCGCTTGTGCGACTGTGCGTTTAAATGTAGCTGCAAAAATTTATAATCGTGCCAATTTTTGGGGCACAGGTTGTGAAGGAGCCTCTTCCATGCAGCCCTTTCTTCTTCTATAATCACGCGAACAATCTGCATTCCACCATCTTGTTAATGTATTGCCTTTGGATGCATGCACTAAGAATTCACACTTCTTATGACAGGATGCAATAGCCTGGCATAATGTTTGCGATTTTAACTGTTCCGTAGCCTCAACCACTGACTCAAGAGACGAAATCAAAAATGTGTGAAACTGGTTATAAATAACGTTTGATCTCAACTGAGAGGGCGGTGGAGTTAAGCGGCAGTTAACCTCAAAAACAATAGGTATATGGTCGCTAGAGGTGCCAGCATCAATTGTCGACCAATTGAGTATAGAAACACTAGTGCTGGAAAAAGTTAAATCTATGAGATATTGACTGTGAGCAAGAACAAAAGTAGGTAAACGCGAATTCATGCAATTAAGGTTATTATTTGAAAGCCAATCCCACAGACGCTTGCCGCAGGGATCCGTCTTGGAACCCCACGAAACATGGCTTGAATTAAAATCTTCAGCCAAAATAACTGAATTTTGGGAATTAACTAGTAAGTGGTCTAGCGATCTGGTGTCCTGAACACCATGAAGGAAATAAACATTCGCTAATGTCAACGGGCTGAACCCTGGAATTTCAAAATCTAAAGTCAATAATTCAGAATCTAAAGTAGAATATTGAAAAATCTTAGCCCTATGACAAAATTTTGAAGAAACTAGAATTAGTAACCCACAACCTCTTGACTGCCGATCTTGTCAGAATAATCGATAATTTTGTAAATTAAAATGTTTTTCAGTTGTAAGCCAAGTTTCTTGCAAAATATTATGACTGAATTCTGTTCTAAAGAAAGATAAACTAAATTTGTAGTAGTTGAAAGCAGAGATCTACAGTTCCACTGAAGAGCTTTTAACGTTCCTATGGTTATGTAATCCGGGCAGCAGCAACAGCATGCTCAAAAATTGTTTCCTTTGGTTTAGAGCCTAGCTGTCGCTTTTTTTATTTTGCCTGTGGACGAGGTGATGACGGGTTTGACCTCGGGGATCCACTGCGTTTTAGGATTCGCGTATCTGTCTCCCCCATATCTGCATCATGAGCCTCGTCTGACTTGTCGGAATTTTTGCATAGGTGATGCGGAAAAAGATTCAATTTGCGAGCAAGACATTGTAGCTAAGGTGTGCTGCACTGATAATGAATGCCCAGGTGCCGTAGGAGAAACCGTAGCAGTTTGCACAGCCTGAGAAATGTGAGCTGCCAGAACGTTGGATATGCACTCTGTGACTGTTGTCACAATTCTATCCACTATTTTGGCCATGGTTGCTTCCACAGCAGTTATTATGGCTTTAGACATCGAGGAATCGAATAATGCTCGAGAACGGGCTGACACACCGGCATACCCATGAGCTCTCTCTTTAATTTCTTGAATTGCCTCACGCCACGAGCAAAGTTTTCGGTCAATAATCTCCAGAATTTTCATTTCATGCGCTCTATAAGGACATTCCAAAGAATTTACTGAGTGAAGTCCGCCGCAAAGACAACATTTGACATTTTGATCAGAGCATAATTGGGATTTATGGGCATCGCCGCATTTGCAACATCGCAAAGTGGATTTGCAACCGCCAGCAGTACGGCCATAACGCCAGCAGTTGTTGCACTGCAGAAGCTTTGATGGTAGGGGATCTACTCGAAATATTAAAGGCCACGCTTTAATCTCAGATGGACAGACTGTACATGCAAAGGTAGCAATTATCGATTCTGTCGGCACACAAACATCATTGACCTCCCGGCTACAGCGATAGACCGCAACAATGCCTGCCGCGGAGAGGAGGTCAAGGGTTTCTTCTGGACTTAATAAGGAATTCACACATCGGACTAGACCTTTTGTGCAGGCCAGGTGGGAAGGGATGAAACTGCTTACCTGATGAAATGCAAAAGTAGAGCAGTTTAGAAGATTCTTTATACATGACAGGTCTGGTGAACGGCAAAGAATCCCTCCGCGACCAAATTGGCGTATCTCGGTTATTCCTTTGTAGAAGGAAGTGGTTTCCCTAAGGGCAGCTTGAACAGCTCCTGGGTTCATTTTAATGGTGCCACCATCCTTAGGAACAAGCGCCACAGGGATGTTGCGGACATCGGAGCTCTGAAAAGCTTCCAAGGGCAGATCATCGGTCCGAAGGGAAGCCGACCAAGGGGAGCGCCCTTGGCCGGGGGACTGCATCGACATTACCTTAAATTGACAACGTCGCCACGTGAGTTAGTCAACAGAAAACAAAAGACGCAAAGAGGAAAGACAAAACCAAGACCAGCAACCCATTACTTAGCCAATCGGCGTGTGAGCAGGCCACGAACACCTTCAGCGATGGCATGTCACAATCTAAAAGTTTGGAAACCTCTCAAAGGGTATCTGTTAAAGCAGATAATTATTAAGGCATTGAATTGGGCGAGATGGTAGATGCTCATAATGTGAACAGCGCAAATGATAAGAGACAAGAAAAGAATAAGGAACACAGGACAAGCGCTGACTCGTAACTAGAGGTTTATTCACTACAGCCTTCAATTATAAAATAACAATCAAAGGAATGATCACAAAATTATGTAAAAACAACACTAAAAACACTTCACAGATATGCTCGTAACACCGTCAAGAACTCCCGAGGAACGCAATTTCCCTATCGCCAAGGAAAACGGTTGGTTTCCCGATGTAGTTATGGTGGTCTTTAGAGGTTGTGGTGAATAAATGCCTAGTTGCGAGTCAGTACTCGCTCTCTGTACTTTCTTTTCTTCTCCTTTGTAGTTTGCGCTGTTTACATTACAGTTGAAACTCGATTTAGTGAAGTTGAGGGGAGCCGTGAATTATTTCGTTAAATTGGGAACTTCGTTAAATTGAGTGGGGCATTTCTCGGTCCTATAATTTGGTGCATTCGATGATGCGGTATCCAAAAATCTACCGCGGCATCATACTTGCGAAACCTTAGCGCTCCCAATATGAAATGCGTCCAGCAAAATTTACTGCGCACACAGGAAATAAAAATTGTTACTCATCAAGAAGAGTCCAAGAGGACTACAAATTTATTTTCAGCCAATGAAGTCGGTGATCTTTGCCTGCGTGCGCTTTGTGAGCTATGACCGCAGCGATTTCTCTCTGGATCTAAGAGCTACGTAGCACTGTAGGCCTAACAAGCGGAGCTTGTGAGGAACATGCACTCAAAGGCACGGGAAAATATCCGCAGACGCACAATCGCGAACGAACCACGCGAAACACGCAAAAAAAAAAAGCGCCGAAGTACAGCACCGCCCCTTGGTATGCGTCATGAGGCTTTTGTTTTTTACCGCTGGCACCATCTGGTGAATTGAATTGAACAGACCAACTTTCGTTTTGTGCTGCGCAGTTTGAGAAAAAGAGACACTAAGGTGCCCCGTGCTGTTACCATGGGCTCGGACTCAATACATTTTGGGGTGGTCTCTACAAAATAGACTACAAATAGTCCCTTTCCGCCTTTATTTTTCGAAAAAAAGTTCGTTAAATCGGGACAGATCATGGAATTACTTTGTTATTTCGAGTTAGTCAAAGCATTGGATCCCATGGGCGCCTGAGGGGGAATTACGATATATTCGCTAAAGCGGTACTTTCGTTAAATCGGGTTTCGTTAAATAGAGCTTTGACTGTGTAATAGATTAATTTATTGAAAGGAAAGGCAGAGAGGTTGGCGGTAATAATTCAAATCTGGCTTGCTGCTTTAAACTGGGGAAGGGGAAGGGGAGAAGAAAAAAGATCATGATGGGTGACGATGTCGGAGAAGGCATATGAAACATATATACAGGCCCAATAGCTTGCTATACAAGCGCAAATAAAGTCCGATGGCGCACAAAAAACGGCAAAGAACCCGCACTGTCTGGACATCCTTCCCCTTCCCCTTGTCCTGCCAAGCGCTCAGCAGCAGTTCCTCCGACAGAGGCCACCTGTCCAAACGCTTCAAGGAAGCGGCTAGCACATTTCTTTCACACGCATACACTGGACACACAAATAATATATGGTCCCCAGTCTCGGGAATGAATATATGCACTGTATGGCACTATGGACCCCAAACACTCACGCTTACATCTGCGCGGCATCGCCATGTCCAAAACAAATGAGACCCTAGTCGTTGAAACGGCGCCGAATGTCCCTCAGCGTAGATAACGCACCACTTTGCCCTCGCTTCCCGTAGGCAGCGCCATTGGGCTGATGCAATATAGGTAAATCGACAGCCGCCTTTTGTACCTTCCTCTCCATCTTTTTCTTTCCTATCGCCTTTCTCACAACTTTTTTTCCATGGCTATTTCCTTCTCCCTGGCGGTGAGTGTTAAGCTTGAGTGGCGAACCAACCCGGTTCAGCAATATATTGTTACGGGTCTAAATAGCAGAAAAGCAACAGTACCTTCGGTACCAACTCGTCCCTCAAGCTGTTATTTTGAGATACCTTCAGCAGTCTCCGAACACCAGCGCACTTCTGTCTCTTCGTCTTTCCACGAGGGGCCACGCCAGTTCCACAATACATGTGGAAATACCCCTCGCGAAAAGAAGAATCATCCCGATCCTAAACGAATAGCAGGGAAAACATGAAATGTGAAGGAGTAACACTCAATGTCAAGACAGGCAAAGAACGGCACGCACAAGCACTGTACTTAACGGGAGTATTACGGTTTCAGTCGGCCGACATGCACAATGTCAGTCCGAGGAGCACGACGCAACGAGCGGACAAGTCGTTCAGGAAGGACTTCGTAATTAACATCACTAACAAGGCGAATCACGCTATAGGGGCCAAAAAAACCGACGCAATAGGTTTTCGGAGCGACATCTCTGTCGGAAGGGAAAGTATATCCACACCATAGTTTCTTACACTAACTAGAGGGAAAGCTGAGGGCGCTGCACTTCAGACACCATGGGCGCCCTAAGAATCATGGGCTGTTGTGCTACTTGTTGCGGGAGAGTCGGGTTTTCTCGGGTGCATGAAGTTGCGTTACTATGATGTTTCTTTTTCATCATCATCCTCATCTCGAGGTGCGTACATAGACCGCAAAAGCCATAGTAGCGAAGGCGCAAAAACAGACGTCGCAATAAAAGGTTTGTTTCCCGAAATGCCACTAAAAACTTCCTAAAGTGATTGCACAACCATAAATAATTCCGAAACTTTTTTTCTTCTCAAAGTGTGCCTAAGCGCGAAATATTGGTTTTTGAGCTACTGAAAATTAATCCAATAGGAGAAAGAGCCATCGCTTATATTAGATAAATTTCACAGTGACATGCTGCTTCTCTTGCAATTTAGTCACAATATTGAATGATAGGACATTATTTACGGTAGAACAACGTTTATCTTTGCATTAGGTTTGGCCAAAAGTTGTAGTTCTGCACTCGGTAGCTCTCCGGCCCATGATGCTTTGAGCGCTCATGGTGGCTGAACTGGTCGTCTGGAAACTCCATGTAAACTCCCATAGATGGCAGCACAGCTTTCCCTCTAAATAAGAGTAAGAAACTCTATGACTCAGACCTGGTCACCACGATCATATCGACTTCCCGGTGAGAGAGTTTGTATCGCTGAGCATCACGGCTTAGCGTCTGATGAATGCGAAGCCAAACCAGTCGGCAGGCTTCTTTGACAAGCTGGGCGAATTATTCGGTGTCGGACACGGGGACACGGAGGTGGGTGTACCATTCGGGAGGAGCATCGCATCAATGCTGTAGTCACTTCCCGTCCATGAAGAATGCGGAAAAGCGTGTAGCTGGTAGGTTCTTGCACTGCGGTGTTATATGCAAACGTCCCGTAAGCAGAATAGTATGCCAGTTCTTGTGGTCGACGTCTACGTCCATGGCGATCAGGTCGGTGAGAATTGTATCCACGCGTTCCATCGGTCCGTTCGTCTGGTTGTGATAGGCGGTACTTCTGCGGTGAGCTGCGCAACTGAGCCGCATTACTTCCTTCACGAGCTATACATTAAACACGGTTCCGCTGTCTGTGATAACAATAGCTGGAGAGCCGTGGCGAAGCACATTGTTTACGACAAAAACCAGTGATTTCGGCAGCAGTACCACGCTGGAGGACTTTTGCTTCGCAATAAGGTGATATATAATCGGTGGCAACAACAATCCATCTGTGGCCCTGAGATGACTTAGGAAACGGCTCCAATAAGTCGATACTGACTGGATGAAACGGAGATTTTGGAGGAGGAATAGGTGGAAGCAGACCAGCAGGCTTCAAAAGTGGTCTTACGGTGCTGGCAGTCCCGACAGTATCTCATACTGTCTCACTGCGGCCGCAAATTTGGGCGAGTAATACTTCTGACGTATTCGTGCCAATGTACGACTGAATCTAAGATGTCCAGACGATAGTTCATCGTGACAGGCGTGCAGAATTGCACCACGAAGAGCAACAGGGTACATGGACTGAGAGGCTGCGAACGTTCGTTTGTGCAAGACCGTTGCATAGCGAAAATGAGGCCAATGTTCGCGAGAAACGTCGAGGCAGTGTGGCGTGCGGTTTTCAAGGTAATTAATGAGCAGACGAAGCTCAAGAGTTGACTGAAAGGAAGGTCTAGTTGTCCAGAGCCATGTCAAGTGGCAGTGGGGCTCGAGAGAGACAGTCTGCGTCAGTAGGCCTTTGGCCAGACATATATTAGAGTAACATCGAACTCGTGGAGCCGCGAACTCCACCGGGCAAGGCGTCCAGAAGGGCCTTTGAGGTTCGCCAACCAGCACAGGGAATGGTGGTCACTGACGGCTTTGAATGGTCGTCTGTAAAGGTTCGGTCTGAATTAAGCGAGCCCCCACACCACCGCGAGACAAACTTTTTAATTGTCGAAAAGTTCTTTTCGGAACGAGAGAGTGCGCACCTGATGTAGGCCGTGGCGCGCTCATTTCCGGTCCTGCCGCTATACCAGTACGGCGCCAAGTCACATATTGCTCACTTCTGTGGGTACTTTTATAGCGGCGTTCTCGTAGAAGTGACCTAAGATCAGTGACTACTGGAGGTGCCTTTGAAGATCGGCGAATGCACCTTGTTGTTCTTGGCTCCAGTTGCTCGTGGCTCCAGAAAAAGGAATGACATCCTTGGTGAGGCGAGTGAAGTGCTCCGCGACTTAAGAAAAAAAATGGCGACAAAATGCCGGTGTATGCACACAGGCCCAAAAACTAGCGCACGGAGCACTTCTCGGTTGGTATCAGAAACGCCGTCATGGGGGTCGTCTTGTCAGTGTCTGAGTGGATGCCATCGGAGCTGATAAGGTGACCTAGAAATTTGAGCTCGTCGAAAGCAAAGTGGCACTTCTCCGGTTTAAGGGACAAGCGAGCAGAACAGATGGCACTGAAGACGGCGTAAAGGCGGTTCAGATGCTCCGAAGACGTCTAAGAAAAAACAACTACATCACCTAAGTAAACGAGGCAAGTTTGTCACTTGAGACCGTACAGTACAGTAACCATCATTCTTTGGAAAGTGGCCGGTGCTGAACAGAGGCTGAATGGGAGCACCATAAATTCATCTAAGCCATCTGGTCTTATAAAGGCGGTTTTTTTCACGATCGCGCTCATCGACCTCAATTTGCCATTAACCGCTTCTCAAATCCATAGACAAAAAATAACGTGCATGGCGATCCAAAGAATGATCGATTCAGGAAGGGGGTAAACGTCTTGCTGCGTCACTTTGTTGAGCTTTCTGTAGTCGACACAGAAACGTAATGTGCCATCTTTTTGTCGGACCAACACAACGGAGATGTCTAAGGACTTGTTCAGGGTGTTATAATATCATCGTCTAGCATCTGCTGGACCCGATGGCGAATCGCATCTCGTTCAGTTGAAGACGTTCGGTAGGGGTGCTGCCTCACTGGTCGATCGGTGTCTTTGGTAATATTCCGATATTTGGCAAGTGGAGTCTGGCCGAGGTTTGACGAGAGAGTGAAACAGTCCGCGAACGAATGCAGAAGGTCCAGAAGGCTCGACTTCTCTGATGGCGACAACTTCGCATTAATAAAACGTTAATACTGAGCTTAGCAGTGAGAAGAGACGGCCAATGTTCAACATCTGCTGAAATTTTACAGAAGCAGGGGTGTTCGTCGAGATTGTGGATGGCTTAGAAATAAGCAATGTCACTGTGTTTAGGCAGTAGAACGTGCTTTGACCAAAGTTTACAATAATGAGGTGGGTAGTCCCAGCACGAAGCGTTACAACAGAAAAAGCGACACAGATTTGCCTGCCAAGGAGCAAGGACACGTTTCCTTCCGCGATTCCCTGAGCGGTATGTTTGGCGTCACAGCTAATTGTGGCTAAATTGCTGGCTCAAGGGGGTAGGCGAACATCATCGTTCGTCATCTTTGGTCGGAAGCGCTCGAGCAGTAGAAAAAGAAACTAGAAGCTTGCGGAGATTTATTACTGCTCAATATTCTCGAAAAACTTCAATCCCTAAAATAAGTTGCCTGGAGCACTCACGCAAAACAACGCAGCATCCTGGAAACGTAGCCGCGCGGATTCCAATTCGAGCAGTGCATCTTCCTCCCGTTGTGACTGAATGATAATTTGCCGCACGAATCTGTAGCCCGTGCCACGGCGTCACTACTATAGCGAGTTCAGTGGCCTGTGCCCGACTCATAACTGAATAATCAGCGCCTGTGTCCACGCGCACACTCACTGCATGGCCGTCGACACACACTGGTCGGTCGGCGGAAAAAATTTCGGTATCGTCGAATAACTTGGGCAGGGTGGCAGCAGTAATACTAAGCAGCGGTGGAGGATGTTCGGAAGTACGATGAACAGCGGCCGCACCCCCAGGCCGCTGTTTCTAGTTTCCCCGGCGCGGACTGGAAGACCTGCGTCTGGTAGGCTCGGAGGACGCAGAACCGCTTGGTGCAAAACAGCGGGGAGAAGGTGTTGTTTACATGGACTGTAGGAATAGAGACGGCCGGTGCGGTACTCTTCAATTTCTTGTTGTCGTTCGCCTTAACAAGGACGAGGTTCATCAGGCGTGAAGCAGTGCAGGCCCATCTGGCAGTAAGAGCAGTTTCGCAATAGATGGCCTGTCTCTCCGCAATGATAACAAAGGAGGCGGCGTCTGTGAGAGGTCCGCCAAACGGCCGCCTTCCATGTAGCCTTCTAGGCTTGGTCACGGGGGGCAGAAGACCAGAATCGCTGCTGGGGTGGTTCGGGCTCTGGAGGAACGCGGGCCGGGTAGGCGGAGGTGAGCGTAGAATATCAGCATACGAGAGAACCGAAAGGTTCGCAGGCGGTTGTGCGAGGGGTTGCATTGCTTGTTGTATTTCATCGCGTCTAATGTTGGAAATGGAGGTGGGAGGCGGCGGCTGGAGATACTTAGCTATAGTGTTGAAGTGTTGCAAATCCTCCTGAATAATCTGGCACACAAGTTGTCGGAGTGCACGATCGTTGTTATTTCGTGGCAAGTTAGGGGAATTGACGGCTGAGCTGAGAGTCGACTCATGATTCTCGAACCACGTTTTGGCGGAGTCATCAAAAGCAAAGATGGCATTATGCCACTTACGATAGTTCTTCCAGTAGTTGTAGGCGGCGAAGCGATCGTTGGGGTCGAGCCAGTCTTGAAAGTCTTCATGGAAGGATCTTGGAACACGTGGCGAATGGATGACGAACGAGGAGCCTGTAGCATCCGGTAGTCCATTAGCTTAAGTGGCTCTTGTGACGGGAATTCTGCCAGCGAGGGGACTAATGTGCGCAGCCGATTCTGGGGAAGGCCTTGCAGGCGGCGGCTTGTTCGAAGGCTGGTGGGCGCGGTAATTTTAGTACGCTGGTCGCGTTCATAGGGGAGAAAGGGAAAAGGTCGACCCAGCACTTACCGCAAATGTTACGGGTCAAAATAACAGAACAGCAAAAGTAAGTTCGACAGCCTCCTTACACCAGCGCACTTCGGCCCCTTCGTCTTCTCACGAGGGGCCGCACCAGTTCCACACTACATACGGCAATATAGTTGTAGCTATGATGTGTAACTGGCGTTAGCAGATCCAGCTGTTATGTTCCTGTACGTCTTCCTGTCGGAATTCGTGCTGAGCGCCTGCCACTTCGCCCAAATAAATATTTATGGCTGCCTATCTGATTTTCAATGACAGCCCTCTCAACAAGAAAAGGCGCATGGAAATAATTTCTCGTGTTTCTGCAAAAATAAAGAAATCTCCCGCAAGCACATTTCTCATCGAGAAAAAAGAAATGCTTGTCAGAATAATATCTCCTTTCCGAGGATCCAATGCCTCACAGGGAATTAAGGCCCAGGGTACAAGCTAGCCAGCGGGGACATCCGGCTTGAAGTCTGTCACAAGGCTCAGCATACCGCACTCGGTGAAATTTTAGTTTCCGTGGATCCATTCGTGTCTGTGAATACAGTGCGTGCTGTCATCTCCGGCAGGGAATCCTAAAAAAAAACTGCTTAAAGGACACTCTGACCCGAATGCAAAACATTTACGCAGCATTGCGATTCCAAAAGACAAGAAGCGTATCGAAAGGAATCTGGCCCTCACACTTGTCTTGTCCACGCTGCCTGAATCATTGGCATAGGATATACCAAATGCTCCTCCCACGCTGTCATCCTAAATCCTTTCCGTGGCTTCAAGTGCTAAGGTTCGGCTTTTATAATTGCCGCAGCTGCTAAATCTGTGCGGAATGCGCATCTAATGCAGGCCTCGAACTATGAAAACTGCGAAGCTGGGCCAAAATGCGCGAAGCACTGACGGAGTGAACCATGCCCGCTTTTTAAGTTATCAGCGCTAACAGTTGATGATGAAAGGTTGAGCACGATTAGTTCGAAGCATGATTGAAATAACAGGATCAGGCATTTCCCTATCGCCAATCTCATCATCGTCGTGACTTCGTTGACTGCTGTACAGATCAGTATAGAACTCCTCGGCTACTTTGACGATCTTGTCCATATTCGTGATGACATTGCCCGCCTTGTCTCTTAGCGCATACATCTGATTTTTGCCTATACCCAATTTTTTCGTCATTGCTTTAAGGCTTCCCCCGTTCTTTACAGAATGCTTAATATTTTCCATGTTGTGCCTCCTTATATCGGCCACCTTCCGCTTATTGATTAGCTTTGATATCTCTGCCAATTTTATATGGTCTATTGCTTTGGAAACTCATACTTTGGCGTTTCTTAATCAAATCCTCTGTTTCCTTAGACAGCTTACCGGTATCCTCCCTTACTACCCTACCGTCTACTTCTACAGCGCACTCAGTAATGATATCTCCGAAATTATTGTTCATTGCTTCTAGGCTAATGTCGTCATCCTCGGTTAGAGCTAAATATCTATTCTGTAGCGAGATCCTGAACTCTTCTGCCCCCCCCCCCCCTCACCGCGAATTCGTTGATTAACTTCTTTCGTAGTAATCTGTTTCGTTCCCTTTCCAGATTTAGACTAATTTGACACCTTACCATCCTGTTGTCACTGCATCGCACCTTCCAGATTACCTCTACGTCCTGCAGAATGGCGGGGCAGAACACATTATGAAGTCAATTTCATTTTTAGTCTACCCGTTAGGGCTTTTCCATGTCCACTTCCGATTCTTCTGTTTGCTGAAGAAGGTGTTCATGATTCTTAAGTTATTGCGTTCTGCAAGCTCAACTAGTAACTGGTCCCTGCTATTCCTAGAACCAATGCCATAATCACCAACTGCCTGGTCTCCTGCCTGCTTTTTCCCTACCTTGGCATTGAAGTCGCCCATTAGTACAGTATGCTGAGTCTTTCTTTTCTGCATTGCCAATTCTACATCTTTATAGAAGTTTTCGACTGCCTGGTCATCATGACTACAGGTAGATGCGTAGGCCTGTACACCCTTGAGTTTATACCAAATTTAGAAGACTTTTATTTTGGTTATTACCTGAAAGCAACAAATAAATTAATGCTCAACGGCAATAATATTATATGAATAATGTATAACGCTCTCCCTCCCCTTTCATGCTACAGCTGCCATATATTTCTCCTCACTATCCTCTCCTTGTCCATCCTTTTTTTTTTTGAGCCTTGGCCGCATTTATTTCTTTGTTTTGTCCTGTTCATTTTGCGCCGTGTATCTACTCTTATTTTGTTTTTTGCTGGCCGCAGCTCGGGTGCCTCAGATATTAGACAGCAAATGCCGTCACGGAATAAATTCTTTTCCTTCTGCCTTTGCTTGTTTTCTTCAATTAACTATTACCCTCCTCCAACGTCCCATCTCTTGATAAAACATTTTGGTTCTATATTCCTATTTTAAGTACTTTGCTTTCAGAGATGATTTTCTGATGCTCTTAAATGCAAGAAATAAATATACAAAATTAAGACCACCTTTTTTGTTTCTTTGAATTGTTACAGAAAAGGGCTTGTCATTCGAGGATGCAAATAAATATGCAAAAGCACTGCCTCATTTCAGCGGTCCCTCTTGTTCCGTTCCAAAGGATGTCAAAGAAAAACGATACAATTTTATCTTCGGCAGTGTTTTTATATCTGTTGTGACTTTGGTAAATACAGCAATAGGTCCAGCCACACATAATTAGCGGAGTTTATTTTCCCCTTCAGCAGAAACACTTTGCCGCTCCCCTCGCTGACTGCAAACGGAGAGAGTAGCGTCCACCTTTCCCCCCTTCTGTCAGCCAGATGGCGCCATACACGCTCCCCAAACTGCGTTGCCGCAGCCGATGGTAGGACGCTTTACTGGTGCAATCTACATTTAGAAAAATGTAATTGTACCTTTACTATGTGAGTGCAGTATGTTAATTATTGGAAAGCTGTCAAGCAATAATGACAATCACAGGAGTATTGTGAACACTCTTCCTTACATTGATTCTTTTACTGCAACCGCTCGCAGTACATATTTTTATCCTATCTTAGAATTGTGGTACGGTTTTCTCTTTCTTCAGTAGGTTGGGCGTCTCAAACTTGAGACATGTATGACTTGTAAGCCAGGCTTTACGAAAGCAAAACACGTAATTACGCATTTAAAAGCGGACCGAACAGCTTATTTTGTCTTAGAGCATGAGGTATGTATTGGCACAATGGTAATGTTGTACATGAACCGTTTGCCGATCCTGCTTGCCTTCAATGGTACGCACATCGAAAAATTGGTCTTGATTTCATTTGATTTATTTCTCAAGAAAGGAAATACAAGGTTTTGAGGGGAAACAAGGGGAAAAGCTGCACACAAAGCAGCTTGGCTGGCCCCAAGTTCTATTAACAATGGTAGCAACAGATCGGAAGGAGAAGTTGTCAAGCAGACAAACAGTTCCTCGGGCCAGTGAAATGGTAAAACAATGCGAAGATTGTTGTTACCCGGTATGTGATATGTCTGTGATGCACGTTGGAGCAGGGAAAAAAGATTGTGTAGTAAAGCCAGCGCAGCAACACGAACGCTGGTAGGCAGTGAACGTTGATTGCCCAGAACCGAGATTATAAACCCTCTCGTGCTGAGAGGGTTACAGAAGAGGGAAATAAGCGTGAGCGACAGGAACGCACTCACGCGACTGCCTTCGGCACAGAAACGCAGGCACGTGCGGCTGCCTTCGGCACAACCCAACAAATACAACCGAATGTTGGTTGGTTGGTTGGTTTGTGGGGTTTAACGTCCCAAAGCAACTCAGGCTATGAGAGACGCCGTAGTGGAGGACTCCGGAAATTTCGACCACCTGGGGTTCTTTAACGTGCACTGACATCGCACAGCACACGGGCGCCTTGCTTTTCGCCTCCATCGAAAAGTGGCCGCCGAGGCCGGGATTCGATCCCGCGTCCTTGGGAACAGTAGTCGAGCGCCGTAACCACTGCGCCACACCGGCGGGGTACAACCGAATGTGAAATGTGGAATGTGAAAAATAAATGTGCAGTCATACCCGGTATCTCTGATCACCAGGCCATTATACTAACTCTTTCCGGCTTGACTGTAGATGAAAAGTGTTCTGAAATGCATTTGAGAAATTTCTCTCTATAGCTATAGCTGATGATGTTCCCATTGTCGATGTTCTTTCCTTTAATTTTGATACATTTTGTAATAACACTGACAATGTTCACAAACTTTTGAACCGGTTTAAAGCTATGATACATGAATGCATTGAATGCCACGTGCAGGTTATTGTTAAAAAGATGACGAAAAACACATTGATCTATAGGGCGACATTGGAGAAAAAAAGAAAACTGAAACGATGAAAAAGAAGAAAGCAAATTGTAATTCTCCAGAATTATAACAAAACATCAGCTTGCTTAGTTCTCAGCTAAAACAGAACACTGTCGCTGACAAGCAGCATTACTTTGAAGAATCTTTACCGAACTTTATATCTGAGTACCCCAAGAAATTTTGGCCTTTGGGTCCCCAACCTTGAAAGATCAATAATGAGTTTGAAATCAAACGTGTTTTTGTCAGTGATGCACAACAGTATCTAATGTATTTAATGAACATTTTAAGTCAGTGTTTAATGATGACAATTACATATTTCCAAAATTAGAAGCTTCACTCCCGCCTCTGGATGACGTTGTAATTAGTGAGCATGGCATTTGAAACATGTTGCTTAACATTTATATGAAGAAATCACCTGGACCAGACAACATACCTAATGCCTTTCTGAAACGATATGCACAATTGGCATCTAGTTATTTATTTCTTATATTTACAAGGTCCTTAACTGAAGGTCAAGTGCCGAGAGTCTCGGGGTCTGCTGGAGTGAAACCGCTTCATAAAAGTGGAGACAGACGACTAATCAAGAACTACCGCAGTATTTCACTCACATCGACTGCTTGTAAACGACTTGAACAAATAATTCACAATCACATATCAAACTTTCTCGAAGCTAATATTGTGAAAGAAGGCTAGGTTGAGACGGCAAGGTCGTGACGGCAAGGCCAGCGATGCCTTGTCTAGCGTTTTAATCCGATGACAAAACCCAGGCGCGTGCCGAAGCCGGCGCCGCGGGACGATGATGATGGTATGTACAAATGAAAGAGGAAGATCATGGCATGTACAAATTAAAGAACATCCACGGAAGGCTCACACAATCTGCCCGGGGGGTCGGAAGCGGCCAGCCTGGCCGCTCCTACCTAACCGATGCATCGCGGCGCACAAACGGTTTCAGGCGAGACACATGAACAATTTCAGTTCTACAGTGGCGTCGATCAGCTGGAGGATCAACAGGCGTCACTTTGTAGTTCACTGGGCAAGTTTGGCTTATGACCTCTTAGGGACCTACGTAGCGGTGGTGGAATTTGTCACTAAGGCCAGGGGTGCGCAATGGTGTATAAATCAGTACTTCGTCACCAGGACGAAAAGAGACCACTCGATGTGTAGAATCATAGCGAGTCTTGCGGACTTCCAGGCACGCTGCCGTGTTGAGGCGGGCAAGATGACGGCATCTGGCCACACGAGATAAAAAATGGGTAGGTACTGATGTGGAGTAGTCGGGCGTAGAGAAGAAGGAAGCGTCGAGAATTGTAGTGGGAGGACGGCCATAAACAAGGAAAAATGGAGAGCAACCGGTAGTTCGCTGTACTGCTGTATTATAGGCGAATGTGACGAATGGTAGAATAGTGTCCCAATTTCGATGATCTGGTCTGATGTACATTGATATCATGTCCGACAAGGTGCGATGAAATCGCTCAGTCAGAGCGTTAGTTTGGGGATGGTAGCTTGAGGTTGTCTTATGAAGGGTGGATGAGGCGTGAAGAACTTCGGCAACGACTTTCGATAAGAAGGCTGTACCGCGGTCACTTACGAGCACCCGAGGAGCGCCATGACGCAATACAATTGATCGCAAAAAGAAATTTGCTACTTCTTCAGCGGAACCAGTCGGTACAGGTGCTGTCTCAGCGTAGCGTGGAGGTGGTCGACAGCTGTTATAATCCAATGGTTACCCCCATAGGAGAGAGGTAGGGGACCATATAAGTCGATGCCGACTACATCGAATGGCGTGGTGGGACAAGGAAGAGGTTGTAGAAGGCCAGCGGGCGAAGAAGTCAGCCGTTTGCGACGTTGGCACAGAGGGCAGGATGCGACGTATTTGGCAACGGTGGAAGATAAGCCAGGCCAAAAGAATCGTTTTCTCACGCGGTCGTAGGTTTTGTCAAAACCAAGGTGACCTGCAGTAGCGTCGTCGTGGAGAGCCGCCAGTATACGTGGGCGAAGCACACGCGGCGCGACTGGGATCCACTGAGTTCCATCAGGGCAATACACGCAGCGGAGTAGGATGCCATCTTCGAGCTTGAAATTGCGAAGCTATCGGCGAAGCCTAGCATTGGGCGGGTCCGAAGCGCCGATAAGGCGGTCGATGATAGGACGGCAGTAAGCATCGGCTAATTGCTGTGAGCGGAGAGCGTGCTTGTTCTCAGAGTCGTCAAAACAAACGGTTGTGATATACGTCGGGCAAAGAGATGGTCGGCTCTGGTCAGAGGTGGAAATGAATTGGGAAGAAAAGCAGCAAGTAGATTCCGAAAGGGGACAGCGAGAGAGAGCGTCGGCGTCTTGGTGTTGGCGACCAGATTTATAAGTGACGTCGAAATGGTATTCTTGCAGGCGTAGAATCCAGCGGCCAAGTCGGCCTGTCAAATTTTTGAGTGAAGACAACCAGCAAAGAGCATGGTGGTCGGTCACAACTGTGAAGTGCCGACCGTATAGGTAAGGGCGAAATTTTTGGACAGCCCAGAGGACAGCAAGACACTTCTGCTCGGCAATGGTGTAGTTTTTCTCAGCTGGAGTGAGAGTCCGACTGGCAAAGGCAATCACTTTCTCACGCGATGTTGCATCACGCTGCAGAAGTACAGCGCCAAGACCGTGACCACTGGCATCGGTGTGCAGGATAGTTGGAGCGCTGTCACTGAAGTGGCCAAGAACAGGATCTGATGTGAGGGCGTGGTTGAGGTCATTAAAAGCAGTTTCGCACTGCTCAGTCCACACGAAAGGGCTGCGTGCTTTAAGTAGCTCATGAAGTGGTGCAGCAATAGTCGCAAAATGCCTTATAAAACGCCGGAAATAGGACGCGAGGCCGAGGAAACTGCGCAAATCTGTAGTCCGTTGTGGATGAGCAAAGTTCAAGACCGCGATTATTTTTTCAGGATCTGGGCGAATGCCGTCATGGCTGACCAGATGTCCCAATATTCTAATTTCCTTCTGTGCAAAGTGGCACTTCTTGGTGTTGAGCTGAAGGCCTGCCGAAGCGAGACAGGTGAGGACTTCATTCAGGCGCGTGAGATGGTCATTAAAGGTTGCCGAAAAGATAACAATGTCATCCAAGTAACACAAACAGGTTCTCCATTTTAGGCCACGAAGTACAGTGTCGATCATTCTTTCAAATGTCGCTGGTGCGTTACAAAGTCCGAAAGGCATAACATTAAATTCGTAAAGGCCATCGGGTGTTGCGAAAGCGGTTTTTTCTTTGTCGTCCTCGTGCATAGGTATTTGCCAATAACCTGAGCGAAGGTCCAAGGTCGAGAAATATTCGGAGCCTTGGAGGGAGTCAAGGGCGTCATCAATTCGCGGCATCGGATATTCATCTTCGCGGGCAATTTTGTTGAGTGAGCGGTAATCAACACAAAAGCGTACCGAGCCGTCCTTTTTTTTTAACTAGCACTACTGGGGAGGACCATGGGCTTGTTGAAGGACGAATTATATTGCGATGGAGCATGTCATTTACATTTTCTTTAATTACTTTTCGTTCAGAGAGGGAAACCGGATAAGGCCGTCGGCGAACGATAGAGTTACCTTCAGTAATGATGCGATGGTGCGCAACACTAGTCCGTCCCAGTGGTGTGGAAGTGGCATCAAAAATGGCTTGGTGGTGTCGAAGCAATGTCAGCAGTTCTTGGCGTTGGTTCGGCGTGAGTTTAGGATTAATAGTCTTTGCGAGAACAGAAAGAGAGGCGTCTGACGAAACACGTTGCTGAGGCGGAGGGGCGGTGAGCACCATCAGGGAAAAAGGTTGAACATCTACCATACAATTCAGAGAAGTTCCCTTTGGGAGCACGAGGGATTCACGTGAAGTGTTAGTGGCCACTACTGTCGCTGAGCCGTTGTGGAACCGGACAAGACTTGACGGGAAGGCGATGCCGCGTGCAAGATGACTATATGATGGTGCTATGAGTACGTCCCCGTCAGTGATGTGGTCAGAGACAACAGTAAGCAGTTTTTCGCACTGAGGAGGCAAAACAGTATCAGCGGCGGCAACGAGGGGATGATGTCGTTCAGAAAAGTCAGATGAAAAATCGTTGTCTGGCATATGGATAACACGGTCACCACAAGAAATTAACGCTGAAGCGGTTGACAGAAAATCCCATCCGAAAATCATGAGATGCGCACAAGGTGAGAGCACAGCAAACTGCACATGATGGCGGATGCCGTCGATAACAACTCGTACGGTACACTTCGCTGAAGGGCGCAAAGGGACGTCATTGGCTCCACGGAGTTCAGGGCCATCATATGGGGTTGTCACTTTTCGCAAACGGTTGCACAAATCAGCGTGAATGACAAAATTTGCAGCCCCTGTATCAATCAAAGCTTCAACCGGTAAACCTTCAGCGATAACAACAATCACGTTATACGGGCTATCAGGAGGACTTTTAGTAAGTTCGCAGAGTGCAGTTTGACCTCCGGAAACTGCAACGCTTAGTTTTCCGGATGGCGGACAGGGAGAGCGGTTGCGGGGCGGAGAGGGGAAACTGAGCGGCGGTATGGGGATGTGGACCGGCGTCGGGATACATGGTTCCCACGAGGCTCAGAGGAAGATACTGGAGGTGGGGAGGATCGTCGAGGTGGGCTTGGAATAGACCGGCGTTGATAATATGAGGTTGAAGGCATGTCGCATTCGAAGGTGTCGTAACCACGGCGCTCGTTCTGAAGGCGGCGACGACAGAAGCGGGATATATGTTCTCTAATACCACAGTAATAGCAGACTGGTCGGGGGGGGACGCCAAGTTGCGTAATTGGGTTGTGTAGGTTGAGCCATCGCCATTGTATTGACGTGATTGTATGTTGGTGCCGGTTGGGGCGGGGGAACCAAATAAGGGGGGGGGGGGATGCAGCGACTTGCGCGTAGGTCGGCGCTGGGCGGATTGCAGAAGGTTTGGATGTCATAGGGCGGCTGATGGTAGCTAACTCTTCTTTAATCATGTTGCGGAGAACGGCGTCATTAGGAGGTGCGGAAGAATGATCGCACCCATGTCGATAGAAAGGATTGAGGGCTTGAAGCTCCTCGCGGATGATTGGTCGAATCATTGCCCGCAGATCAAGGTCAGCAGAGGTCGGACCAGTTGCGAAGCCCGGCTGTAATCGAGAGGACTGCAGCTGGTCGAGGCGTTGACAGGTCGTAATAATTGAATCAACACTTGAAGGATTCTGGGGAACTAAGGTGTGATATGCCATAGCATTGATCCCTTTTAAGACGTGGTGCACACGTTCAGGTTCCGTCATGGTGGGACTAATGCGCCGACAAAGTGCAAGAACAGCCTCTATGTAAGACGAATATGATTCATCGGGACCTTGAAGGCGGGAAGCGAGCTTGTTTCTCGCGATCTCAGTCTGAACTGCCGGGTCGGCGACGTATTGTCGGAATTGCTGTTTGAAAGTGGTCCAGTTAGTAGTGTGAGGTTCGCGATTAATGAACCAGTTTCTGGCGACCTCAATTAGATAGAACGAAACGTTGAGGAATTTTAAAGCATCGTCCCACCGGTTATAGGCACTGCAGCGTTCATATGTGTCGAGCCAGTCATCCACGTCTTCGTCACGACGACCAGCGAACAGCGGTGGGTCGCGTTGACGTCTGGGCAGAGTCGGAGGCGTCGGTGCAGCTGAGGTAGAGGGTCCGGCCGGGTCGGGATTGCTCTCGGTGGACATGATTATGGTGGTAGTTGCCAAACGGCGACCGGAATGTAGCTCCAGCGAGAGGCAGCAAGGGGATCGAATTCGACCTCCACCACTTGTGAAAGAAGGCTAGGTTGAGACGGCAAGGTCGTGACGGCAAGGATAGCGATGCCTTGTCTAGCGTTTTAATCCGATGACAAAACCCAGGCGCGTGCCGGAGCCGGCGCCGCGGAACGATGATGATGGTATGTACAAATGAAAGAGGAAGATCATGGCATGTACAAATTAAAGAACATCCACGGAAGGCTCACAATATTTGTTTATTAGGTATCAGCATGGATTCAGGACGGGGTACTCAACTTGTATACTGTTAGCATAAACTACATGATTTCGCCTCGTCAATTAACAATGAAACGCAGTTCCGTATTTATGGACTTCATGGAAGCTTTTGATAGGGTTACTATGAAAAGGTAATTTAAAAATTGGAATTTATAATTGTTCATAACAAACAATTAGTAAAATGAATTTCAGCTACCGTTCAAATAGCGAACAATTCGTAATTTTTAACGATCCTTCTTCTGACAGGCTTACAGTTCACTCTGGCGTCCCACAGGGCTTGGTTCTCGGGCCTCTGTTGTTTTTAATATATATAATGATATTGTCGGTAACAATTCTGTGAAAATTAGACTTTACGCTGATGATTTTGTTATTTATACGGAAAGAAGAAATGTCTCCGATCCACCAGTGGTTAATAGGGCGTTGCAAAGCGTGTTCGCATGATGTGAAGCATGGCAAATGTCCATTAATTTTGAGAAAAACATGTACTAATGAAAATAACTCACAAAAAGAAAGTCTTCCCCTTGGATTATTTTATTAACAGCATGACACTGCAAGAAGTAACAAACTATAAATATCCATGGCTCTGGGTTACTAAACAATCTTAGTTGGAATATGTAAACATATTGACTTCATAACGTGTAACGATTTTCGTACACTCTTTTTCTTGAGGCGGCATTGCGGTTGTCTGCCCCATCTGTGCGCCTACTTGCTTACATATGTATTATTCTGCCTACCTTTGATTATGCTGCTATCATTTGAGACCCGTTCACACCAAGCTAACATGAATAAAATAGAAAAAGGTTCAAAAGAAGGCGGCACGATACATATATAGTAATTACCGACGTACATCAGTAACATACCTTTTAATGCAAGTCAGCCTTCCGACAATTACTGAATGGTATCGTTGTGCACGACTTAAACTCATTTACCAATTAAAAGACACTACAGAACGGAACTTACCGATTTGCTTGTTTTTTCATCCGGATATGCAGCGTGACAACGACACCAGCTAACTTTAACTCCTTTTTGCGTTCGAAATAACTGCTTTAAATACTAGTTCCGTCCACGAACCATTAAGATTGCAATAAGCTCACCAACAATGAAGTGCTGCCGCCGTCGCCAACATTGTTCTCGCAACATATCATCTAGTTTCTGTTCTACTGAATTTGTTATTTAACTACAGTGTTGCATGTCCAATTGTATTCCTAATGATGCAGAAGAGCTTCAACTTGCACTGCTCTATGTGATTATTTTGTTAAACTGCTCAGTTTGTATTCCTACCCTGCTAAATTCCCAGCACCTTGATTGTCATATAAATAAATAAATAAATAAATAAATAAATAAATAAATAAATAAATAAATAAATAAATAAATAAATAAATAAATAAATAAATAAATAAATAAATAAATAAATAAATAAATAAATAAATAAATAAATAAATAAATAAATAAATAAATAAATAAATTGTAGGGGTGTGTTTATTCGGTAAACCCAGATGGATCCAGCCGCTCAGGAGGAACTCGCAGCGGAGCGTCAGACGGGGCGATTGAACAAGGCAGCGACCAACTTCTTCGTCCTTGAGAGCGGCAGCACGCGACGCATGTCAGTGGCTATAACGATGAAGATTACCACACTACAGTTTCCCCCCGGGCAGAGAAGGAGCCATCCCGGCGACTCATGGAGCCGAAAGGACAGACGGATCGTAGTAGGGCTTGATTCGGCCCACATGAACTATTTCGCGTCCAAGGCGACGCAAGTCCGCAGAGGGCGTAACGGGCTCAACTACGTAGTTGACAGGAGATGCTTTTTGAAGGACTCGGTATGGACCGTGATAACGAGTAAGAAGCTTCTTTGAAAGGCCGGCGGTTGTGGCAGGAACCCAGAGCCACACCAGGGAGTTGGGTGCATATGAAGGCGGCTCTCCAGTGTCACGATGGTGTTTTTGTTGCCACTGGTTTTCCTTTGTAAGCGAACGAGCGAGCTGGCGGCATTTTTCTGCGTACTCGCGGCGTCCGAGAGTGGCGTCGATTCAGAAACATCAGAGCGGTAGGGAAAAAACGCGTCCATTGTGCAGGTTGGCTCGCGCCCGTAAAGAAGAAAGAAGGGAGAGAATCCAGTGGTGGTCTGTATCGCAGTGTTGTACGCGTAGGTTACGAAGGGAAGAACCTGGTCCCAGTTGGAATGAGCGTCGTTGACGTACATGGCCAGCATGGCATTCAGAGTACGGTTGAAGCGTTCTGTCAGGCCATTCGTCTGAGGGTGGTAAGAAGTAGCGGTGCGATGAATGATGCGACATTCTTTCAGTAGGGCCTCGAGAGCGTCGGACAAGAAAACGCGTCCGCGGTCACTGAGCAGTTCCTTCGGAGTGCCGTGGCAAAGAATCAAGTTGTTGAGAATGAACAAAGCAACGTCTCTTGCGGAGGCAGAGGGTAACGGTGATGTTTCAGTGTAGCGAGTAAGATGGTCTACTGCCACAATAATCCACCGGTTTCCAGCAGGAGTAGTAGGAAGATGGCCATAGAGACCTATGCCAACGCGGTCAAATGGACGAGCAGGGCAGGGTAACGGCTGCAACGAAACAGGGGACTTCTGAGGAGTTTTTCGGCGTTGCAAGTTTCGCAAGCGCGCACGAAATGTAGTACGAAGCGATACATTCCACGCCAGTAAAATCGCAGGCGTAGGCGCGTGTAGGTTTTCAATACGCCACTGTGAGCACACTGTGGGTCACCATGGTACGCAGCACATATGTCGGCACGGAGATGACGCGGGATGACTAGAAGCCACTTCCGTCCTTCAAGAAAATATTTGCGGCGATAGAGAAGACCGTCACGAATGGAGAAGTGGTGGGCTTGGCGGACGAGAGCTTTGGATGAATGACCGGGAGTAGTACTTGAGAGAAAATCCAAAAGTGCATTGATCCAGGGGTCATTCCGCTGCTCGGTAGCCATGTCGATAGTGGCAAGAGTCGACAAATCGTAGGCACAGACGTGGTCAGACGAAGTATCTTTAGGCAATGGCGAGCGGGAAAGAGCATCCGCGTCCGTATGCTTCAGGCCTGATCGATAAATTTCATGAATGTCAAACTCCTGGAGACGAAGAGCCCAGCGAGCAAGGCGACCGGATGGGTCTTTCAGAGAGGCAAGCCAGCACAAAGCGTGGTGATCGGTCACAACGTAAAACGGCCGACCATACACATAGGGACGAAATTATCTGATGGCCAAAATAATGGCCAAACATTCCCTTTCTGTGACTGAATAATTAGATTCTGCTTTCGTTAATGTTCGGCTGGCGTATGCCACAACATACTCGCTGTAACCAGGCTTACGTTGGGTAAGGATGGCACCAAGCCCAATACCGCTGGCATCAGTGTGGATCTCCCTAGGCGCAGTCGGATCAAAGTGGCGTAGAATGGGAGGCGAAACCAAAAGGCGGCGTAAAGTGTCGAAGGCTTTATCGCAGGATGGAGTCCAGGCGGAAAGGTCGGAGCTTCCGGCAAGGAGCTGGGTCAGAGGAGCGATGATAGAGGCGAAGTTCAAGATGAAAGTCAAAAGTAGGAGCAGAGGCCAATAAAGCTCCGGAGCTGCTTCAGGGAGGTTGGCTTCGGAAACTCTGCAACTGCGCGAAGTTTGGTGGGGTCGGGAAGAATGCCGTCCTTAGAGACTACGTGTCCTAAAATTGTCGGCAAAATGGCACTTCTTTAAATTCAACTGAAGCCCAGTATAGGCGAGACATGTGAGGACATGCTTTAGGCGGAGAAGGTGAGAAGAAAAGTCGGTAGAAAAAACTACGATGTCATCCAGGTAACAAAGACAGGTCTGCCACTTGAGTCCACGAAGAACAGTGTCCATCAGGCGCTCGAAAGTAGCTGGGGCATTGTAGAGGCCAAAGGGCATAACGTTGAACTCGTATAAGCCGTCCGGTGTTATAAAGGCAGTTTTCGAGCGGTCATCATCAGCCATCGGTACCTGCCAGTAGCCAGAGCGCAAATCCAAAGAGGAGAAATACTCGGCTCCCTGTAAACAGTCCAAGGCGTCGTCGATTCGCGGCAGAGGATAGACATCTTTGCGCGTGATCTTGTTAAGCCTACGGTAATCGATGCAAAACCGGATGGAACCATCTTTCTTGGTGACCAAAACAACCGGAGAAGCCCATGGACTGTTAGATGGCTGTATGACGCCCCGGCGAAGCATGTCGTCCACGTCGTCAGCAATGACTTGGCGCTCAGAGGCCGACACGCGATAAGGACGCTGTCATAAGGGTGCGTTTGTACCAGTGTCGATTGTGTGCGTAACGACAGACGTGCGACCCAGGGCAGTGTGAGCAAGGTCGAAGGCAGAAGTGAAGTTCTGTAGAAGAGCAGCGACTTGATCGCGTTGTTCGGGTGGAAGATCTGGGTCAATAGCTTGTTGAAGAACATCGGCTGGTGTCGAAGCCGTCGCTATATCGCTAGAGCTGAGCACATTAACATGTAATGAAGTAGGCGTGGCAGGAAGAGTATTTACAAGCGCGGGATCAAGTTCTTCAATACGACTGAGACACTCTCCGCGTAGCAGGACGGACGGGCACGAAAATGGATTTGAGACGTACATTACACTGAGGCCATCTTAGAACTTCAGAACAGCAAATGGGAGCAGGAGGCAGGGATGGCGTGAAGCGGCGTCGGAAGGTGTGAAGAAGACAGTCGAAGCAGTAACGCTTTCACAGGAGAGTGGAACGAGGGTAGAAGAAAATGGAGGAATGTCTGTGTCATTGGCGACAAGGAGTTTTGCAGACTTGGTAGGGACATCACACAAGACGGTATCACAAAGAGGTAAAAAGGAAACTTCAGCGCGGGCGCAGTCGATAACGGCATGATGAGTGGAAAGGAAATCGTAGCCCAGGATGATGTCGTGTGAGCAGTGAGACAGTACAATAAACTCGATGGTGTACAAGACGTCTTCGATGAGAACACGGGCCGTGCACGCCGCTGAGTGATGAATGCGCTGTGATGAGGCGGTGCGAAGCGAAAAGTCGGAAAGCGCGGTGGTCACCTTGCGAAGACGACGACAAAGAGCTTTACTGATGACGGACACGGCAGTGCCTGTGTAGACAAGAGCGAGTATTGCGACGTCGTCGACAAACACTCGTATTACGTTAGCGGGAGAACACGGAGGACTTGAAGAGTTCGAACCAAGCGCAGTTCTTGCCCCGGGAACTGCGACTGTTAGTTTCTCTCAACAGCGCCGGTAGAACGTCGGGGAAGCGGGGACGGGGAACGGCGACGAGGGGACGATGATCGGCGAGTTGTATACGTTTGAATGTGACGAGATACAAAGTCGGAACCGGGCGGAGTTCTCGGCGAGGGCTGGTCTGTATTGTAGGAGTAGTTCCAGAGGTCAGGTCGAGAAGGTAGAAGGCATTGGCGGCAAGGCGTGCGTCATGGCCCGGCAGCCCGCAAGAGTAGCAGATCGGCCGGTTGTCCGCGGTACGCCAAGGGTGCGTAAGGTGCTGGCGTGCCCTTAGGGACATGGAATGCAGACCCAGGCAAAGGCGAAGAAAGGTTGGAAGGAACGGCCTGGTAGGAAATAGATGCTGATGGCATTAGCGGCCTGGCCGCAACTTGGGCGTAAGAAAGTGGTGCCATTACATGCGCCGGCACGCGGCTGGGCGGCAGCACATGGCTTGGCGGGAGCATGGAGCTGGGCGGAAGGACATCAGTGATGTGATCTTGCTCGGCACGCCGTATGGTAGGGGCCAAAGACGGAACCATGTCAGGAGCAATGCGGCCAGTATCCTGTAACTGAGGGACCAGTGATAGCTGGCGGGCGACCTCTTCTCGAACGAAGGCTTTGATTTGTTGAAGTAAAGGGCTGTCCTCTGATGGGGTAGAGCCGCCCAGCGCTAGTGTAGAGATGGCGTCGTCTCTAACACCGGACCGCCGGGTATTAGAGCGCTTCTTACGAAGCACGTCGTAGCTCTGCAAAGCTTGATCACGTCACTGACCGTGACAGGATTTTTCACCCAGAGCATCTGGCACGCGTCGTCAGAGATGCATTTCATGATGTTTTCGATCTTATCCGCTTCGGACATTAGCGGATTGACACGCTGGCATAGGTCCACGATGTCTTCTATATAACTAGTGAACGACTCTTCGACATGCTGAGTGCGCTCACGCAAGCGTTGTTCTGCCCGGAGCTTGCGAACTGCAGGGGGGCCGAACACTTCCGCAAAATTCTTTTAAATGCAGACCAAGATGGAAGGTCTGCCTCATGGTTAAGAAACCAGAGGTTCCCCACGTCAGTCAGATAAAAGATTACGTTACTAAGCTTGATAGCGTCATCCCATCTGTTGTAGCTACTGACGCGCTCATATGCCGACAACCAATCGTCGACGTCTTGGTCGGCTGTGCCACTGAACAGGCACGGATCACGCTGCCGTAGAGCTCCAGAACACAGCACGGTGGTTGGGAGGGGCGACGATGTCGAGGCAGTGTCGTCCGGCATGCTGGAAGTAGAGGGTAATGTGCGGCTTCTTAGTTCCAGGGTGGACGGGAACGTACCCAGCAGCACCTGCACCAATTGTAGGGGTGTATTTATTCGGTAAACCCAGATGGATCCAGCCGCTCAGGAGGAACTTGCAGCGGAGCGTCAGGCGTGGCAAATGAACAAGGCAGCGACCAACTTTTCGTCCTTGAGAGCGGCAGCACGCGACGCATGTCAGTGGCTATAACGATAAAGATTACAACACTGCAAAATAAATAAATAAATAAATAAATAAATAAATAAATAAATACGTAAATAAATAAATAAATAAATAAATAAATAAATAAATAAATAAATAAATAAATAAATAAATAAATAAATAAATAAATAAATAAATAAATAAATAAAAAGTGTTGGCCCTTCAGATTCACGAGATGGGCGAAATGTGTGTCAGTCCTCCTTCCCTTGCGTTGCCACTGAATGTAATTGATTATCTGCACAGGAGGACACACGGTGCCATGAGACCTGTTGTGAATGACGAGGCACCTGCGTGTCCTTAGTGAGAGCCTTATATGTATAGCATATTGTTACGGGAATGTACTTAATGTGACGGCACTGCGATGGGCTGAACTCGACGCTAAGACTGCGGTAGCCGTGCAGAATCCACTCTCTCAGCGTCGACCTCTTTCTCAACGCCTCGTCGTGCCCGCGTTCCTCGATCTTCGTCTTTGTCAGTGAGCACATCACTTTGGTCCCGCGTTTCCCGGCAACATTACCCCCCTCGGCAAAAGGCAACGTCCGGGTGCGTATTAGGCGTGCGGTGTGGAAGGGGAGTAATATGGCGACATGTACGATTTCGGAAGTGGGTGTAGCAGTCGGTGACTTTGGGTGGAGCGGTGCAATCTCATAGGTCACGTCGGTCACTGGGCGTAGTACACGGTAAGGACCCGTGTAGTGGGGCAGAAGTTTGTGACACAACCCCACACGACGGCAGGGAAGCCAGAGCAACACCAGAGATCCGGGAGGGTAGTGCACATCGCGGTGGTGAGCGTCGTAGGTGCGTTTTTGAGCTTCTTGAGAGACGATGAGATTGTGACGAGCAATCTGGCGAGCAGCGTCGGCTCGGGCGATGGTATCGCGGGCATAGGCTGTGACGGGGCCAGCGGCGGGAAGCAAAGTGTCGAAGGGCAGTAAGGGGTCTCTTCCAAAGAGAAGATAGAATGGAGCGTACCCAGCAGTGTCATGACGCGAAGAGTTATATGCAAAGGTGAGAAATGGCAGACTAATATCCCAGTCGCGATGACTGTCGGATACGTACATTGCGATCATGTCGGTGAGTGTGCGGTTAATACGCTCCGTAAGGCCGTTCGTCTGAGGGTGATACGAAGTGGTGAACTTGTGCCGAACGGAGCAAGAACGATGTATTTCCTCAACAACTCGGGAAAGGAAACAGCGGCCACGGTCGGTAAGTAGTTGACGGGGAGCACCACGGTGAAGTATGACGTCGTACAAAAAGTCAGCAATGTCTGTGGCGCAGCTGGTTGGAATAGCGCGAGTGATCACGTACCGCGTGGCATAATCGGTGGCCACAGCGATCCATTTGTTTGCTGACAAGGACTCGGAGAAGGGCCCTAGGAGGTCAAGGCCAACACGAGGAAATGGCTCAGTCGGGATAGCAATCGGCTGCAGGTGTCCAGGTGGTAGCACAGGGGGTTTCTTGCGGCGTTGACAGAGGTCGCAAGCGGCTACATAACGTTGGACAGAGCGGTAGATCCAGGCCAGAAGAAACGCCGGCGCACGCGGTCGTATGTGCGTGAGAGGCCGAGATGACCAGCTGTAGGGGCGTCATGCATTTGTTCTAGAACGGCACAGCGTAGGTGTTGGGGAACGACCAGCAAGTGCTCAGCGCCATCAGGTCGCATGTTGCGGCGGTATAGCGTATTCCCATGAAGGAAGAACAGGGCAAGGGAAGAGTCACGGCTGTGTGTGCGGAGGCGGCCGGTTAGAGAACTGAGGGTTGGGTCCAAGCGCTGTTCGTCGGCTATGTGGGAAAAGTTCGATATAAAGAAGACACAGGGGTCCGACTCGTGGTCAGTTGAGGAAGGGGGATCGACGGGATAACGGGACAGACAGTCTGCATCCTGGTGGAGCCGACCTGATTATTATACAACGGAAAAGGTATACTCCTGCAAGCGCAGTGCCCAGCGGCCGAGGGGGCCATCAGGATACTTGAGAGAAGAGAGCCAACATAAGGCGTGGTGATCGGTAATTACAGTGAATGGTCGGCCAAACAAGTAGGGTCTGCATTTTCCAACGGCCCAGACGAGAGCCAGGCACTCCCGTTCCGTAATAGAATAGTTCTGTTCCGCTGAAGACAGGAGACGACTGGCGTAGGCAATCACGCAGTGTTGGTCGCGTTGTCGCTGTGCAAGAATGGCACCAATCCCGTGGCCACTGGCGTCGGTGCGAAGTTTCGTCGGGGCAGACGGGTTGAAATGGGCCAACACAGGAGGATTGGTGAGAACAGCGATGAGGGTTGAGAATGCGTTAGCCTGCTCTGGTCCCCATGAGAAAGGAACACCTTTCTTATGGAGATTGGTGAGAGGACGAGCAACAGCGGCAAAGTTCGGAACGAGTCGGCGAAAATAAGAGCACAGTCCTATAAAGCTGCGGACATCACTGGGTGAACGGGGAGATGGAAAAGGACTGACAGCGCGAACTTTGTCGGGATCGGGTTGCACACCGGTGGCATTCACCAAATGGCCAAGCACTTTAAGTTGTAGAAGAACGGCTGATTGGGCGAGTTGGTGAACCATGATGGACAGTAATGTAAATTGCGCAAAAAGACGAGACAAAGAGGAGAAGTGGACAACGACGGCGCAGACCGCAGATCTGCGCCGTCGTTGTCCACTTCTCCTCTTTGTCTCGTCTTTTTGCGCAATTTACATTACTGTCCATCACTTTAAGTTCGCGGCGACCAAAAGTGCACTTCTTTGAGTTCAGTTGAAGTCCGGTACGGCGGAAAAGTGCGAAGATGGAAGAAAGGCGACGAAGATGGCTTTCGAACGAGGGCGAGAAGACAATCACGTCACCCAAGTAACATAGACAAGTCGTCCATTTGAAGCCGCGGAGTAAGGAGTCCATCATTCGTTCAAACGTAGCAGGGGCGTTGCAAAGTCCAAAAGGCATAACCTTAAATTGGTAAAGACCACCGGGTGTGACAAAAGCTGTCTTCTCGCGGTCTTGTTCGTTAACAGAAATCTTCCAGTAGCCGCTACGAAGGTCGATAGAGGAAAAGTAGCGCGCTCCATGTAAACAGTCCAAGGCATCGTCTATTCGCGGCAGCGGGTAAACATCTTTCCTTGTAATCTTGTTCAGATGTCGATAGTCGACGAAAAAGCGCCAACTGTTGTCTTTTTTTCTAACGAGCACGACAGGGGATGCCCAGGGGCTGTTCGAAGGTTCGATGATATCGTTGGCCAACATCTTGTCGACCTCCTGCTGGATGACGGCGCTCAGAAATAGACACACGATAAGGCCCCCGATGTACAGGCTTTGCATCGCCGGTGTCAATGCGGTGAGTCACAACTGATGTTTGGCCCAGAGAACCGGCAACAAAGTAAAAAAAGTCGGAGAAGGATAACAAAAGGTTGTGCAGGTCCTGAGCGTGTTAGGGGCTGAGGTCAGAGGCAATCATTGCGGAAATAGGGTCGGTAATTGTGGTGGGGAGTACGGGTGTTGGAAGGACGCTTGAATGTGGGCCAGGTGTGAGTGCACAAATGTTGCAGTCTGTGAGAGGGGACAAGGTAGCAAGGGATATTCCTTCGGGGAGAACTTTGGGTGACATACTGAAGTTCAGGATAGGAAGGTAGGTGCTGTTCTGTGTAACGCATACGATGAGATGAGGAAGAACGACGTTGCGGTCAAGAAAGACCTCGGTGATAGGGCAAGCAAGATAGTCACCGTCAGGCACAGGCGGGAAAGGTGACAGAGGTAGGTATACAGCAGAGTCAGGGGGCAGGCGAGCGAACCCGGTGGAGCGAAGGCGGTGTGTAGATGGATGTTCTGAGCAGACAGGTAGATCCAAACGAAGAAGGCCGCTGGAGCAGTCGATAAGGGCAGAGTGGGCCGTTAAAAAGTCAAGGCCGAGGATCACATTGTGAGGGCACTGGTTGAGGACGGTGAACAAAACAGGGACGTGATGACCGGCAAGGGTGACTCGGGCAGTGCACAGCCCAGTGACGGCAGCAGTACTGCCATCGGCAACACGAATGGTGGGCGAAGCGGCGGGGGTCTCTACTTTCTTGAGGCGGCGGCAAAACGATGAGCTCATGATCGGGACTTGGGCACCAGTGTCAATGAGGGCAGAGACGGGAACACATCCATGAGCAGGGAGAGGAGGTTACAGGGCGAAGAAATGGGCAGTAGAGGATTTCCAGGTCGGGGTACCAATGCAGCGTCACCTCCGGGAGCTGCATTGGCTAGTTTCCCGTGAAGCGGCCGGCAGAGGACGGCGAGGAATTGCGGCTAGGAAGGGGTGAACGGGAACGGCGGGCTGGCGGGGGTAACAATATTCCCGGTAGCAATATTCATTCACGTGTCGATTAGACCCAGATGCAGTCTAGCGGGTGCTCGTGTGTTGCTCTTTATTTGCCGCTAAAATTAAGTGTGGTCGATGCATCTCGAGCCGCGCCTACAAATAGCCCTCCATTATTTACAACACATCTTTGCTCAACTCCTGGAGAAATTGATGCAATTTCTCCTTTATGTGGGTGTGAGAAAACTGGGGCAGGAGGCCAAATCTGTTCACGTTTAAAATATTGCCACCTAGTCTGGGGAAATACTACGATGTCAAATACTACTAAACTCTCTTTATTACAAACAAAAAAGGCCTTGCGTGCTATTTGCAACTAAGCATATGATGCACAAACTAAGCCCATTTTCAAGAAACTCCAAATCTGTCCTGTTTACTATACAAAGAATTTATCTTGCAGCAATACCATAAAGAAAAAAAGCGAGGAAGCCACTTTATTGACACATCTTTCAACTCTGTCATAAAACACAAAACAGCACGACACTCGTCATACTGCAGCCTGGTTCGTACCACGCACGAATTATGGTTATCAGCTACCGTCCTACTCATTACCCTCCTTGTTAAATTCACTTTGTTTGATCTCTTCTGTTTGTACAATTGATGTGAGTGAGTTTGTACAATTAATATTATTATGCATGTAATAAAATGCAGGGTTTGATTTTCATTGTGAATAACTGGAAAATTTTGCCGTTGTATAACGTTGCGTAACCATGTTCGATTGCTGCTGTCAACATTTGTTTGCCTTACTAGATATGCAATCTTCGAAAGGGGCACAGACCCTTGCCAAGCCGATTGTTACTCGGTTTTTTGTCTGTGTCGCCTACATCATGCATGGGTGTGAAATAAATGTGTTTTAATTTTGTTGGGAAAATTATAGAGGACCCTATTTTCTGTGCTAACATTCCTTTGCCGCGCTCGAATAAGCTTACATGCCACTCCTGAAACTCGGGGCAAATTAGTTTTTCTGATCTGTGTTTTAGTTAACGTGTGTTAACCTCCAATACCCGCGGGATACCGATCACCTGTATGAAATTATCAGTTTATCATTTTCATCATCAGTCGTTCCGAGCAAAGCACGACGTTGGAAACTCCATTTTGCTGACTCACCAAATCAATTTTATTTTCAACATTTGTCAGTACAGACGGCCTCCGAGGCAAAACGCTGTAGGGCCAGCTAGACGAGGCCAGGGAGCCGGTGCAGGCAGCAGTGACAGCAGTACAAAAAAAAAAAAACATGAAATATCTACTTCTGTTCCAAGAAAAGTTGTCACACTTCGTCATAAATTTACAAAAAAATAAAATGTGAAGTCAAAGTATGGAAAGATATCAATACGTTATACAAAGACTAGTGTTTTTATGCACACATTGTTACTACAAAGCTAAAAATTTCACACGTGAAAGAAACGAAATTAACTTTGCAATGTATTTTACACGTTGCACCATTTTACGCCAGAAGCCACAAACACAGGTCAATATGAACATTGAACGCAAAAATGTGCGTGTCATCATAGTGTTAATAAAACTTCCAGGACACTTTGGCGACTAAAGGGACGAAAGGCGGAAGCCTGAGTGCTGCATTCGGCTACAACGATTGTTGCGCATGTATCGATGAGTGCTGCTACGAGTAAAGCGAGCGACTACATTCTGCGAGTACATTTAATCTGTGAATTCTGCCTGGAAGCGACGAGATCGTGCTCCTCGCATCTTCGCAGTTGTTCTGTATTTACTGTTGTATGGTTGATTTTAGCGGGTGCCCGACATTAGTTATGAATGAAATACTTACGCAACTGTCACTAGTTATTATTTATTAGTTAAATAGACATTAATTAGTAAGTAGTGAATAATCAGTTATTAGTATGATGTAATTAGTATTTATTGGTTAATCACCCGTTACTTAGGAAGTCTTAATTTTAGATTAGTCATCAGGATTTAATTATTTAGACAACAATTAGTCATTAGTAAATAAGTATAATTATTAATTAGCAATAAGTAACTAGTAATTAGTAATTGATTATTATGTAGTCAATTATTAGATATTCCCATTGACTGTCATATGGCCATATAAGGTGGTGTGGAACCAGCCAGTTTTCAGGGCCACGTGTTTTTGAATTATTGCAGCATAATTTTGCACCTGAGAGTGAAATTAGGAATTCTTTATACTTTTTATAAGCAAAATGAAAGTGGCAGAGGAGACGGTAATTATAAAGAGGCTGGATATTGATTATATGGTGCTGATGAAATAGCTGAGCTGAAGGATGTAAATAGGGTACATTGTTCATGCAACGTATGGCTTCTTTTTTTTCTAGTCGCAATAGTGCACTGACATTTCTTTTTCATTAGTCGTCCCCCCTACTAACGTGCAGTATTTAAGGCGTGAACGGTAGAGGGTGTGGTAAATGAATAGCTTAACGAAGATCGGAAAGAGATCACGTATGCGAAATAAGGCACCTACAGCAGATGACAGTTTTTTAGCTACCTGTTCAACATGACTGTCCCATGTCCACTGACTGGAGAATACGACACCTAGTATTTTATGCTGTTTCACAATGTCTATTTTATCAAGTCCCAACTTTAGCTCATGACCAGAGGCCAGGGCGTTTGTTTTTAGACACAAATAAAATTGTTTTTTTTTTTTTGCAATTGATTTTTAGACTTTGTTTCGAACCATTTTAGCACTTCTGACAATGCACTATTCGGCTTTTTAAGCAAGTCAACCTCATTAGTTGAGCCAAAGAACAGGCTTGAATCGCGGATCCAAGGTTTTCGCGCATGGCTATGAAGCTTAAGGTGTTTTAGAGGACAACAGGAGTGGAAAATTTCCAAAAACATCGACATAATGGCGTTCTGGGGGCCGCTTCCGTGTTTTCACAGAGAATCGCACTCCAGTCATAGTTCTGGATTCTGTTACGAAACAAGTCTAAGCTAGAGTCATGAATGCCTTGATACTTAATTATTGGTAGCCGCGGCTTTACTCGAGGAGTGTACCGTGAATAGGCTCTAAATATAGGACACTAATGCCAGAGCTTAGAGTGCCAGCCACCAGCATGGGAGTACTAACAGTAGCATTGACCATATGCAGAGTAGCACTCGCTGAAGTCACACGAGTAAGGGTAACGATCACATTCCGGAATCCAGATGATGTTATTCAGTTCATTAAGTCTGGTCTTAACGCTCTCAGTAGAAATATCAATATTCAAATAACCACCTAAAACCACCCTTAAACTGTTAGTGCAGGCAAAATCAAGAACCAAGTCAATAAAATCTAAACAAGCACTATTACTAGCGTTAGGAGGCGATACAAAACACATAAAAGAGTGTTGCTGTTCTGTGTACACTGGGCCTCATAATTTGAGTTTACAACAGTAAAATTGGGAAATTCATCACAAGATATTGTGCCGAAAACATAAATCACCACACCACCACCGCGTTTGTCAGTTCAGCTCGCAGCAAAAAGCTTTAGCCACTAAGATTAGGTTCAGAATCATGTGCAGTAAACCACGTTTTGGTTATCCTCCTAACTAAAATTAGAAGGCAAATTATTCAAGAAATAGCGATAATTGATCAGTTTTCGTAACGGGACAAAAAGCATTACATGAAGAACAGTTTCTACGTATTGGTGATCAGGGCAAAGTTGTAGCAACTAACTAGTGATATTTATCGTGCATGGTTATAAAGCAAAAAATCAAAGATCTGGCTTCGTTAGTAGCTTTGCACTATGCGATCAAATTGATGCTTTCAGCGGAGTTGATTTCGACCACCGAACTATCTTTAGCCTGAAGTGCGTAAATATGCCCTTTTCGCGTTCACATTAACTTCCAGTGAAACTTGCGCTTTCTAGCCATGGGCCAGGAACACAAGCTCTTTCAGTCTAGGGCATAGGTGCTCATTTACATATACTGGAGAAGCAATGACGGCATTGGCAGCACTGTCGCCAGACTTGTTGTTAGTATTGGCCTTAGGATGGGCCGTGGGATGCAGCAAATCCAGCGAAGCAGTTGTCAGACGTTGTTTTCTAGCCTTTTCAAAAACGCTGTCGCGCGTCCCACGGTTTTTAAACTTCATGACTATTTTCTCCACCTCTGCATTTCGTGTTGGCACGCGATGACAGGCCTCGATATCTGAAGGAGAAATGGCCTCTCCCACAGGGTCACCCATTTTCCTGACAATCGACTCTAGGTCTTCAATGATGAGTTTCAGTTACACCTTTTATCACCGCCGGGAGTACTGCTCGCACTGAACCAGTTTACTTTCAAGTGTAGTTATCCGCTTTTCGTTTTCAGTGCATCTATTGCGGAGGCACTCATTTTCTTTAATTCCTGACTTTCAGCCAGAACAGCACTAAGCTGCTTCTTCAGTGCTTCAAATTCCTCGCTGACGAAATTTAAAATTTCTTCCATTCCGGCCATTTCGGAGGGATGATCACGGTTTTCAGCGCGGTTTTCACTGTCGCTGCGTTTTGCACCCTTTGTCATAATACTGTTTGTATAAAGCGAGATACAAACACAACAAGCAATTTACACGGTAGGAAACTTGCTTGGGCAGCAGCAACAACAGCGCTTAGTTCGAAGGACTATATTTAAACTTTGGTATGAAAACTAACCTGCACAAATCGAGGAGCAAAAATTAGGCACTCTTTGCCAGCGCTGTCACTGCTGCCAAGAAAGGTCCACAGGCTTGTTGCAGGTATATGAAGTCTTTTTGGGATGACGTCACGTAGATACTAATAAGTTGATTGGCCTGTAGCAGATGGCGGATGCCTCAACGTTGCTTTGGAGTCTGTAGATAGTCGATGGGCGATAGTGTAAATGTGTAGAACAAGGTTCAGCGTCCACACGAGTAGAGGCGTGCACAAATTGAGGAGCAACAATTAGGCACCCGTTGTTAGCGCTGACACTGTTGCCAAGACTGAGATCGTCTTATAGCAGAAGCCATATAGAAAAAAAAATCATTTTATTGAAATGCCTAGCAGATTGTTACAGAACGAATTGCTCGCAACGTGTAATATCGATGCTGCTAGCCTTGCCATTCCACATGAGGAGGACACCGGATGGTAAGGAGGCCGAAGTCCAAAATTAAATACAGTTTTGTTTTTTGATGGCACCTGAAATACATGCACCGAATGATTTTTACCTTGGGAAATACAATATGGGAAGCAGCAGCTGGTAACAATAGCAATAGGTTGTGATCCCCTGTATCCTGTATTACCTCGCTGACCGGTCAAAATGAAGAAGGAATTCAGTTATTCAATATTTGACGACATGAAAGCAGCCCGAAATATTGCAAATTTTCAACTTACAATTCCCTATTTTGGAGTGCATCTTATTCGGATAACAAGAGAAGACAACGCTGGAATACGTTATTGCCGCGGGCGATTTGAGTGAGGCGAGCCTGAATGTGGGAGGATCATTCACTGTAGACTATGTTGTATGGGATTGTAGTAGGTATTTTTGGGAAACTTGTGTGGGCAAACTGATGTCAATTTAAATACCGGAGGTTTACGATACATTCAGCCCTTAATGTACCCCAAAATTTGATAACGGAAATTTTTCGACTTCAGTATCTAAAGCGGGATTAGAACAAACTTCAGCGGAAGTCGAGTCGCTTCGTTCTCTGAAGCTTTGGCCACCCCAGGACATTTCGTGTCCATTCAACGAAATTAGGGGACGCGAGGGCTGCAGTTATGTAGTCGCACATGATTATGAGAAGGCGGCGGAACGCATCTCTAAGGGTGGGAACAGGCTGTCGAGACGAACGGCTCTTAAGCCGCCAAAGAACGCAGGATACTAGCGCGTTGCCCCGCACGAAAAATATAAATGACTGTATGCGTCGGTATACGTCAAGCACAAAAGTGGTGAGGGACACAAAGCCTACGGCAACATTAGGAAACTCATAGCGGCGGCACGTGAAGCTGCCCGTAGAGCTCAGACAGTATCGCAGTTCAGGCTCAAAGAGAGGAAAGGAGGCGGCTCGCAGTTTGTATGCGGCCGATGGATGCAGGGACTGTGTGTCCTATGCTTGTGCTTTTTATGTCAACGGCGGGTTTAAAAAGTATTTTTTTCTTGTTTTTGGCCCTTGTTTGAAGGCAGCGCAATGCGACCTTTCACCGCAGCTTTTCAAGCCTTATCGCGCTCGTGGTGAGCACAGAGTGGGGAATTTTAGTTCGCATTCCGGCTAAGCCCCAGCTACGGGGCGAAAACGAATTAGGGACAGCGGGGCTTGTGTGAACAAGAAGGTCGAATATTTTTGCAGCGCCCTGGGCCTAATATTGATCGCCGCCTAGCTCAACAAATGCGTGTTTGGGAAAGATTTCAGGAAGTCCAGTGCGTGTCCCGAACGTGCGTTTTTCCTGAAGGCATGTCGCAGGTCGCCGGATTTGAGCTGCCAAGTGTGATCCACTCTTATTGCTTTGGCCTCTGCATCCGCCATTGTGTGCGAATGAGCTCCGCTGCTTTTTCTGCGTCCCGTGCAACCCAGCCACGCGCCTTTCATGGAGATTGTGTCACTTTGGCCACGGTGACAAATGGGGCCCCGCCGCGGCCTTTATCTCCAAGGCAGCGGCCTAATGTCTGCACGGAAACCATAGTCGCCGCTTTTAGGCTCTTTTTTCTGCACACCCGAGCGTTTCGGTGGATCAGAGGTAGGGAGGAAAATTTTTACTTGCTGAAGTAGCGGTGTGAGAACTGGCCTTGTCAAGATGTATGCATTCTTTCGAACAGTGTTTAATTTGAGGTCAGCCATTCGTGAACATGAGAAGGCACTCGTAATCTATAACGAACGAGAACCAATTGGATTAACGCCTCTAGATCTCGGCTGCCTGGGGAGAGATCCTCATTTCTGTTACTCGCTAGGCCAAGGAACTATAGTTAACTGGATTAGTAACTACTTAAGCGATAGGACACAGTTTCTACAAATCAACGACCAAGCCTCTAATATAGTTCACGTTGCATTTGCGACTTGGCACCTGTCTTGTTCTTAATCTTCATCAGTAATATATGACTAATCCTAATGTTACCATAGGGCTTTTCGCAGATGACTGCATCATATATCTAGAAATTAACTCAGTCGATGACCACAGAGCTCTTAACAGTGCACTAGAAGCTATAAACAACTGGTGCATTGACTGCCAGATGACACTCAATGCAATTAAACCTGCTGTCATGTCAGTAACTAGGAAGAAGCACATATCGTATTCAACGAAACTAGATTTCAGTGCTCTATAAATGGTGCCCCTATCGCGGCAGTTAATGAACATAAATACGTATGCGTAATGTGAGCGCAGTGCGCGAACTTTCACTTCTTTCATCTGTAAAGATCCATCTTCATCATCGTCGCTGATTGCGGCTCGGAGCGTCGCGTGCTGTGTGCCAGCTGGTTCAAATAAAGAACAGACGTTCGTGCAAGTGCTACCATACAAGTGGTGGAGGTGCGGGGTGTTCCCCACCTCTCGCTTTAGACCCTCCTACTTTTCTCCCTGAAGCAGCGTTCAGGCGTTCGCTTACGTCAACGGCCCAGTGCTATGGATGAGGGCAACGGTGCTCGCTCATCCCCGGCGTCCTGCATCTACTGCGGCTGCCCCTGCTTGGACAGTCACCAGCCGCTAGCGTGATCCCCAGATATTTGCCGGCATTCGTGGTGAAGCTGTCGACGACTCATTCGACAACTACAACAGGGTCAGAACTTTTAACCGCTGCGATGACGCTCACAAACTAGTCAACGTCGTCTTTTACCTGGCCGACGTCGCCAAAACCTGGTTCTTCAATATTGAGGATGACATCGCTGACTGGCTTACATTCACGGACCAGCTGAAGAAAATTTTCGGCACTCCGGCTGTTCGCTTAGAACAGGCCAAGAAAAAACTTGAAGCTCGTCTCCAGCCGCCCGGCGAGTCCTATACATCGTATATCGAGGACGTTCTGGCCCTTTGTAGCCGTGTCAACGCTGCTATGCCTGAACCTGGGCATGTTCTCCACATAATTAAGGGCATCAACACTGCTGCTTTCAATGGCTTCGTGGTTCAGAATCTATCGTCCGTGTCTGACATCACATCTACCTGTCAACGTCTGGACAAGCTACAGCCGTGCCGCCTCATGTAAGACTCCTGTGATGGCGGCTCCCTCATAGATGGAAATGTGCGTTCCCTGATACGCACCATGATCCGAGAGGAGCTCTACGGCCTACCCAACCACACTGCTGTATCTCCAACTCTTCTGCCAGCAACCGTGAATTTGCGCAGCATCATCAAAGATTAACTGACCAATTTCAACTGCCCTGTGGCCTCCGCTCCACCTCCCATCACCTTCCAACATCCCTTGCCAACCTATGCCGAGATTACTTCACGCCCATCCGGCCTGCCTTCCCCGACTTGTTCGGCACCCATGGGTGGTCACGTCGCTGCCATGGCACCATATCCTACAGTGCCCCGTCCTATTTCACTTTCCACTTTGTTTCCAACCTACAAGTTGGGGGTGCCCCTAGGACAAATCTGTCACGGACAGCTTTACTGGGCCCTGGGGGCCTACAGGCAGCATCTCGCACTGGATTTCACAGCACAATCAAAAATGGATATGTACATGAGATCAAAAGCAAAAGAATTACACACACATCACATTTCAGAAATGAATATGAACATTGCAGTAATATTCAGTGCCTCATCATAAAATTTTTTAATTCGTGTCTAACTGTGTTAAGCGGGGCAGTAAAGTCAATGTGGGCTTTGTTTATTATAAAGTGATAGTATGCAGTAGTCAAGAGTGGCCCGGCCATAATTTGTTCGTGTGTGTGGCACTGGTTTTAGTTCCCTACGTAAACTGTAAGCATGCAAGGAACGGTGCGTATCATTGGGAAGGTTACGTTTATGCATATAGAGACAGTTTTAATCATATAATTTAGTTACTTTAAGCATATTACGTTTAGTAAACAAGGGATCAGTAGATTGCTGGCTAGTGGCCAGTAGATTTGTAGCACCTTTTTGTTTGTAGTCGCTCGAATTTATTATAATTATGGATGGTTGTAACTCTCCAAACTAAAATGCAATATGAAAGATGGGAGTAGAAATTAGCAAAATATATTGCTTTCTTGAGCCTCACTGGAAGTAATTCTCTCAGCTTATAGAGACAGCCAACTGTTTTGCTTAATTCTGTCACCAGCTTGCTAACATGCGTGTTCCATGACATGGTTTCTTCAAACCAGACGCCTAAAATTTTTTTGAAGTTGCATGCTGCAGCGCTATACCTTGAAAGTTTAGGACTAGCTCAGTGTCACAGGCTTTGTTATAAGGCTTGAAAATAATATATTGTTACGTGGCGGCATGACAAGCGATGGAACATGGCGACACAACAGAAACAGAAAGACGTGATGACATGCCGATGAAATATGTTTTAATGACCAGCGGGCCTGGCGCGAGCACTCCACCCCGCGTCACTGCCCGCTTCGTAGCAATATTTAGTCTTTTTACAGTCAAGGTTAATCTGTTTTAGCAACCATTCTTCAAGTTTGAAATAACTATTTATGATAGTGTTCAATTGGGTTACGGTTTGTGCGGAGAAAAAAATATTTCTGTTATCAGCGTACATGACCAGTTTTGGTGAAAGAGACAAATTGCACATGTCAATAATATACAAAATGAACAACAAAGGTCCCAGGATCGATCCCTGATGTACACCATGTCTTACTGTTGTAATCGAAGACGTCAGGTCACCAACTTTTACGCATTGGTTTCTGTCTGAGAGGTAATTTGTGATAAGATCAAGAGCAACGCCACGTATGCCGTAATCTTGCAACTTTGGGAGTAATCTATTATGGTTTACACAGGTAAATGCTCTTCTGAGGTCAATAAATAAGCCTACAGTGAATTGTTTGCTATCCATATTTTCAAGTATTTCATCCTTGATTTGTAATAAGGCCATTTCAACTGATTTTCCTTTCTGGAAGCCGTACTGCGATTCACTGATAGCATGGTATTTAGTAAGAAAGTTTGTAAGTTGAGCCTTAATAACATTCTCAAAAGCCTTAGAAAATATGGGCAAAACGGATATTGGGCGATATTTTGATATATCACTAACACTTCCGCCTTTGTGGACCGGGGTTATACGCGCTTGTTTATGGTCAGAAGGAAATAGCCCAGTTTCAATCATTTGATTGATTAAAAATGCGAGTGGTTTGGCTATAATAGGTGCTACATGTTTAATGGGCACACTGCTCAGGCCATCTAGTCCAGCCACGACATTCTTTCGAATTCTGGCCATGAAGCTGATGACTTCTTGGGAAGTAACTGGGGAGAGCAAAACTGAATTCTCAAGCCTTGGGCGAAGTGTCGAGAACAAATTAGCATAGTCTCTGTTTGGAGAAACGTATTCACCAACGTTATCAAAGACCTCATTCATTGTGTCCAACGCCTATGTATCAGTCTTTCCATCAGAAAAAGCTGCAATAATAAGAGGACACTTAGCTTTAAGACTATTGGACAAATGACTGACCTCTTGCCATAGCTTTCTTGGGTTGTTGTATATCTCAGCAAACAGACACTGATAGTAGTACATTTTTGCACTCCTTAAATCAGCATTTAATTTATTACGGAATGTCTTGTATTTTTTTAGTAGTATAGGTACACCTGATCGGAGGAAAGAATGGTACATTTTGTTTTTTACTTTTATTCTCTTATGCAAGGTGGTTGTAATCCAAGGCTTGGAATTTTTTTCCTTCGGTTAGACTTGTGCACCAAGGGAAAATGTTTCCCATAGCAGGCCTTGAATTTACACAGGAAAAGACTGTAGGCTTGACTAGGATCGCATTTGACGTAGAGACTTTCCCATTTAATATTTTCTATTTCAGTGTAAAATTTCTCGAGCGAAGCAGAGCTAATGTCCCGATAAGTAGAGCTAAAAGTGACTTTCTGCTTGACGATCATTGTCGGCAAACATGTAAAAATCGGGAGGTGGTCCCTGATATCAAGGGAAAGCACACCTGATAAGCACTGGTCACAAGGTACATTGGTGATGCACCTTGTGAAGTGTGCACTGGTATCGGTAACGCAGGTAGGCAAGGAAATTATATATGAACAAGCGAAAGTGCGAAGTATGGTTTCTAGGCGCTCAGAAAATGAATCTTCACCAAGCATATTGATATTCACATCGACCATAACTAAGAAGGCTCCTTGCATTGAATGGAGGCTTGACAGCAAAGTTTCCATGAATTCAAAAAATTGGCACTTGTATCCTAATGGTGGCCTATAGACAGCTGCTATAAGAATATTTTTCAACCGTACCACAAAACACTCAATATTGGGTGTAATGCATGTTAATTCGCTGACAACTTCACAGAAAATTGAGGCTTTGATGAACATGGCAATTCCACTGCCTCGGTTTGCGGGCCGCACGATGCCGTGACAGATATAATCTGGTATTGTAGGTGGAATATCAGTAACAGAAAGCTAGGATTCTCTTAATAATATCGCATCAAATTTATCCCGTAGGTCATCAAAGAACATGCGCAGATCGTCCATATTATTTTTAATGCTTCGAGCATTTAGGTGAAATGCCCTGAAGTAGTGGGTCGCCACTTTCAGTGCTTTGTTAAAATTGAGAGGTTCATGGCACTTACACTCTGGTGCCATATCGCTGTTCGCGCGAAAGTAAGTTTTAAAAAAGCCTTGCAAGTCTTATTATTGCATTTTGTTCAAATCTCCCTGGCAGGTGATTCTTACCATATCTGATGAATCTGTCTTTCAAGCACAAATTTTTCCGCCTTTTGTCCGAACAAATTTCCATCCCGCCTTTCGTTTCTGTGCTACTGCGGCTCCCAAAAGCTGTTTGAGTTGCCTAGTCAGGTGGTCATTGACAAAAACAGAAGCATCTGTTTCGAAACCAATGTCTGTAGTGGAAAAACGTGCATTCCTGGCTTTCAGCATTTCGCTTGTCACGGCGCACAAAGCGTACAACAATGTTCTTTTCATTAGATTTATGAGTTGGTACTCTGCGGCAATTGTCAACATCTTCCAGGGTTACCGGCTCCCCTACCTTTTCACAAATCTTCTGCACAATGTCAAAAACATCACCGCTATCAGGCACACCCTTCATTTCGAGGTTATTGGCCCGTGCGTACTGTTCCAATTCTGTGATTCGCATGTGCAATTCCTGATTTTCTGGAGCGAGTTCTTGGTTGCAGTTGCGCGTCGCGGCAAGTTCCTCACGTAGAGCCTTATTTCTGCGGAGAGTGTGTTGACACCGTCACAAGATGCATTGTAGTATTCTACACACTGTTTGAAGGAACGAAGTTCAGCACGAATCTCCCGTTTGAAATCATCAAGCGTCTTACTAAGCTCCTTCACGTTTGACATCACAAACAACTAATTTAAAACACTAGGACTGTTCTTTGGCAGCAGTGCGCACAACAGTAAGTTAATAAGAAATGAGGAAGAATGGTCCTCACGTGTACGAAAACGAACTTGAGTGAGCGTTGTGAAACCCGCACGCACTGCTGCCAAACTGAGGAAAGCACGTGAAAGCAGTCCGTATTTGTAGACGCCGTCTCTGGTTTAGTAGGACACAGCGCAGGCGCGTCAACGTCGACGTTCACCAGCTAATCCCGGAGGATAACGGTGCAGCGATGCTCGTCGCAATCGACGCTTTTCGCTTGTCAGACGCGTGTATTCTAGCGCAGCTTGTACCCATGCAGAAGCCAACGGATTGTGCCGAACAAAGTGTGCGCTCCGCACCTGTACGAGGAAGAACTTGGGTGAGCGTTTTGAAACCCGCACGCACTGCTGCCAAACTGAGGAAAGCACGTGAAAGCAGTCCGTATATGTAGGCGCGGTCTCTGTTTTAGTAGTACATAAAAGCACGTAAAAGCGGTCGGTATATGTACGCGCGGTCTCTGGTTTAGTAGGACACAGCGCAGGCGCGGCAACGTCGACGTTCACAAGCTAATACCGGATGATAACGGTGCAGCGATGCTCGTCGCAATCGACGCTTTTGGCTTGTCAAACGCGTGTATTCCAGCGCAGCTTGTACCCATGCAGAAGCCAACGGATCGTGAAGAAGAAAGTGTGCGCCCGCACCTGTACGAGAAAGAACTTGGGTGAGCGTTGTGAAACCCGCACGCACTGCTGCCAAACTGAGGAAAGCACGTGAAAGCAGTCCGTATATGTAGGCGCGGTCTCTGTTTTAGTAGTACATAAAAGCACGTAAAAGCAGTCGGTATATGTACGCGCGGTCTCTGGTTTAGTAGGACACAGCGCAGGCGCGGCAACGTCGACGTTCACAAGCTAATACCGGATGATAACGGTGCAGCGATGCTCGTCGCAATCGACGCTTTTGGCTTGTCAAACGCGTGTATTCCAGCGCAGCTTGTACCCATGCAGAAGCCAACGGATCGTGAAGAAGAAAGTGTGCGCTCCGCACCTGTACGAGAAAGAACTTGGGTGACCGTTGTGAAACCCGCACGCACTGCTGCCAAACTGAGGAAAGCACATGAAAGCAGTCCGTATATGTAGGCGCGGTCTCTGTTTTAGTAGTACATAAAAGCACGTAAAAGCAGTCGGTATATGTACGCGCGGTCTCTGGTTTCGTAGGACACAGCGCAGGCGCGGCAACGTCGACGTTCACCAGCTAATCCCGGAGGATAACGGTGCAGCGATGCTCGTCGCAATCGACGCTTTTCGCTTGTCAGACGCGTGTATTCCAGCGCAGCTTGTACCCACGCAAAAGCCAACGGATCGTGAAGAAGAAAGTGTGCGCTCCGCACCTGTTCGAGAAAAAACGTGGGTGAGCGTTGTGAAACCCGCACGCACTGCTGCCAAACTGAGGAAAGCACGTGAAAGCAGTCCGTATATGTAGGCGCGGTCTCTGGCTTAGTAGGACACAGCGCAGGCGCGGCTGCTCCAAACGCATTCATATACTTTTATAAGTGGTAGGTCATGTAGGAAATGGCTTCATTACTGAACTGGCACTAAAATAAAATTTTAACACACTCAAATAGTCTAGACGTATTTACATTTTTACAAATTGTTCGCATTTATAGGAACAGGGTTTCTGTTTTGCATAAAATTTCACTTTTGAAACTGAAGGAAGCATTTTAGCATGCATCAGGCACCTCTGTAGTGAAATTTATACTAGGCCTGTGGAAGCGAGGTTCACCAAAAATCGCATGCGCCATAACAATGGCAATAAGCTTCGCCGGTATACAGTTGTTTTGCCGCTGAGCTACTGTCCTAGCAGCATTGAAGTCCTGCAATTTTTTCGACTTTCAATCTACCGAATAACATTACATTTTACGAGATGTCGTCGGGATTCATTTCACTGAGAAGCTTCGCCACCTTAGATGGCGTTGGGTACGAATAGGCCGAGTGGACACTTAAGCTCCACCTTTCAGTTCATCATCATGGCACAGTGTTAATGGCTTTATTTGCCTGCTCCCCATGTGCATCCTCATTCGCGTACATGTCCACTACTTCGGCAAAAACTCAAGCCATGCTGTCACGTCTCCAACGCGACAGCGTCCTCCTATTTTTTTTACAGAAACATAATATGTTTACACAATCAAGCAAATACAACTTTAAATATTTCACAAGAATTCAGCTTTTAAATGGGGCGTGTTTTCGAATAGCATGTCTGATTATTTAATTTCAGATATTTCGAGTGAAGACAGGTATTTATACGTGTCCATAAGCGTCTTCGTGCTTTTCGCTGGGGGAGTTTCTTGGTGAGATCTCCAACTTTGACCCTCCTGAGCATCCGCGTCTCTGTTAGCAGTGGCAAAGTGCCGAGACGGTTGTCACCTATGGGCAGTCATAATCTCTTACTAATAATTTACTGCTTTTGCAACAGCCTTCACTGCATCCACTCATATTTGTTAATAAAACACACAACTGAACTCAACAGCTATATTGACAGAGGTTCTCTGGTTTTCCAGATGGTACCAGCTGACTCCCAACAGAAAGCTAGCTGAAAACCATTATCCTACTTGACCCTAACAGAGGCCCATTGACTTCTGGCTGGTAGGCATCTGGAAACAGTTAATCTGGGACCAGCTGAAATGAACTGAACCACTTAGAACCAGCTAAATCGATTTGGATATTTTTTCATCTCTTTGGGCAGCTACGAAGTTTTGCACCTTGAATGGCAAGCTGGCTTTGGGTTTAAACGTACAATGCGACACACAGCTTTTGAAGCCTTAGACATTGCAATAAATAAGCTGTAACCTTAATCACGGAAAATCGGGAAGAAGATGAGCATTTTTCGGATGAGACCAAAAATCCGCCATTTTTTCAACTCTAGGGAGTCCGTGTGAACGCAGGGCCCGGTTCATTTGAGCTATGAGCTTGACTTATTGGCGAGAACAAATTTTCAGCATTTAAGATCGAAGCGAGCAAACCATTTTCAATCAGTGTTAAATGGATAAAATGGAGCTCCCTAGCACTTTGTCAAATGCTTTGGAAATGTCAAACATACAGTTGGCAAATGAGGAGTTAGAGTTGGTGTTGAAGTTGGCGTTTGAGTTTATTTCTTTCTTTCTTAAAGAAAGGGGAAGCCAAGGAAAAAGGCGGCAAGCCTGACTGGGCCTTGGCTCCCAAATACAGACAATAGCCCACACCTCTTGTGCATATAACAATAAAACAAGCATAATGCAACACTTACATACGATATATCAAAGGTATCTACACATCCAATATCCATTTGTAGATTCAAATCAACAGAGCACGCACTCAATAACATACATTTCATTGCAGAAAATATTTACACAAAAGTAGGTTGCATTTGACAAACAACTACAGTGAATACGATCTATAAACTATACTGATAGTCATTTAAATATTGTATTACGTTCTTTTTAAGTTCTCTAGGTGCCAATAAAAATTCCATATTTTTTGTTATGTTGTTGAAAAGAGGTGGCACCTGAACCGTTAATTTCTGCTTCCCATAGTTGGTCCGTGTAATAGGTATAAGTTTTCTTCGTGTTCTCAGGTCATGGTGAATCTACTGGAGAAGACGAAAATAGCAAATCTGATGAGCGGGTAAAATGACACAGTTTTTACACATTTGTACGCAAATCTCGTGCTATACCGTAATAGCCTTAAGTAGCTCTAAGGACCTTTTTTCTCTTTTTTGAGAACAAGCAACTTTTTATTATTTGCAGAAGTAGTGGTTCCCCATACGAGAATATAGTATGTTAGTTCGGAATAAAAAAGGGAAAAGTTCGGAATAATTGGAGATCTTTAGGCAAACGGGTACCAAATTTGTAATTCTGTAAAGACATCCTACAATTTTGCTCAAGTATTTTACTAAATTTACAATTTGCGTATTCCATGAAAGGTTTTCATTGAACTAAACGCTTAGAAACGTGATTCAGAGCTTGCTTTGTAACACTGCTGTTTTTAATTATTATAGTGCATTGAGCAGTAGTGTTCATTGGCCTAAATATTATGTAAGTAGTTTAGTAAGGTTCAGAGTGAGTTTATTTGACGTCAAACAAATCCCTAAAATGATTAAGTAATCATTGACCGTAAATTGTAGTTTAGATAAGGAACAGTCAGTAAAAAAATATTGGTATCATCAGTGCACATGATCAAATCAGGTGAATTAAGAATATTTGTGATATCATTATTATGTACTATAAATGAGAGTGCTCCTAAACTTGATCCTTAGAGAACACCTTGCCGTATAACCACGTTATTAGAGCAGAAGTTATTACCTCGTACAAACTGTAGCCTGTCACACAGATAACTTCTTAATAAATTTTGAGGCACACCACCAACTCCATAATGAGCCAATTTAATTTATAAAACATCATGATATACACAATCAAAGGCTTTCCAAAAATCTAGGAATAAATCAAGGGCATATTTCCGACATTCAATGTTATCAATTATTCTTTCTTTTATGGTTAACAATGCTTGTTCAGTACACCTTCGCTAAACAAACTGATATTGAAAGCTGGTTATATTGTATTTAAAGACATTTTTGAGCCTAGTATTGATACTCCCTAGAACACTTTTGATGATACCGACAATATTTTAGTTAAATGATAGTTATAAATTTCATTCTTACTTCCACCCTTATGTACCGGGCATACTCTAGCTGTTTTTAAATGATTAGGGAATGTGCCAGTTTGAAGGTTAATGATATACGTCAGGACATCAAGTATAAACATGGATACGTATCAAAGTGTGTTGCTGGGAGTTGGTGACTGGTGATGGTAGACGAAAATAGCGCAGGAGACGGGACAAGGAAGTAGACAACACAAGCGCTGACTAGCATCTGAATGCATTCAAAGCGTGAAGATTTGAAGCCTTTATCATCGCCCATTTGACTCAATGCAGGCATTGCGAAATCAGGGGGTCGTACGTGAAAGTGCTGGAAGATATATATAGTGGCTGCACAGCAACCATAGTTCTGCATAAAGAAAGTAACAAAATTCCCATAAAGAAAGGTGTTAGGCAAGGAGACACAATCTCCCCAGTACTATTCACAGCTTGTTTAGAGGAAGTATTCAGAGACTTAGAATGGGAGCAGTTAGGGATAAGGGTAGATGGAGAACAGCTCAGTAATCTGCGATTTGCTGATGACATTGCCTTGCTAAGCAACTCGGGAGATGAACTACAAATAATGATTGATGACCTAGACAAGAAAAGTAGAAAGGTAGGCTTCAAAATCAATATGCAGAAGACTAAGGTAATGTTCAACAGCCTCGGGAAGGAACAACAGTTTACATTAGGTAGCGAAGTACTGGAAGTAGTAGGCGAATATGTCTACTTAGGACAGGTAGTAACCGCAGATCCGGACCATGAAAAGGAAATAACAAGAAGAATAAGATTGGGATGGAGCGCATTTGGCAAGCACTCGCAGATTATGTCTAGCAGCTTACCGTTATCGCTCAAGAGGAAAGTATACAACAGTTGCATCTTACCTGTACTCACCTATGGGGCTGAAACGTGGAGGCTAACGAAGAGAGTTCTACTTAAGTTGAGGACAACCCAGAGGGCTATGGAACGAAAAATGGTAGGGGTAACATTAAGAGATAGGAAGCGTGCAGAGTGGGTCAGACAAATAACTCAAGTTACCGACATTCTAGTGGACATTAAGAAGAAGAAATGGACATGGGCAGGACATGTAGTGCGAAGAGAGGATAACCGATGGTCGCTTAGGGTAACAAACTGGATTCCAAGGGAAGGAAAGCGTAGCAGGGGGCGGCAGAAAGTTAGGTGGGCGGATGAGTTTAAAAAGTTCGCGGGGGTCAAGTGGATGCAGCTAGCACAGAACCGGGTTAAGTGGAGAAATATGGGAGAGGCCTTCGCCCTGCAGTGGGTATAGTCAGGCTGATGATGATCGTCCGCAAAGGGGTTTCATGCGCAAGCATAACTTCTGTTTCGTTGTCGCGCCCCGAGCTAGCCTACCTAAACTCTTAATGATGAGCATGACATTTTTTTGTGTTGACGTTGTGGCCCTCTTCTTGCTTTCCTTCCTGCGCATCTGTCGCTCAGTGTATTCATACGCTCACACTTTGAATACATTCAGTTAGTCAGCACTCGTGTTATGTCTACTTTCTTGTCTGGTTTCCTGCGCTATTTTCTTCAACCAGAATCAGTCACCAACTTGCCTAGCAACACACTTTGATGCAGTTCTCACTATCGAGTAACATGCAGATTGAACACAGACATTAGAGAGTTTTAGAACAGGGGGCCCCAAGCTTTGGGGCCCCCAAGGAGCTTGGGGCGTCGAAATGCGCATGCGCAGAACGTAAGGTGCGCTTGGGGTCTTGTGTTAACGCTAGGGGCGGCCCCTATTTTTCGGAAATAGCGTTCGCCCCAAGCCGCCGTTGGGACGCTTGGGTTACGGCAACATGGCGGCGTTCGGCCAAGCGGCGGCCGCTCGCCTCGGCACACATTCGTCGTCACCGCTCTATGGTGTCACGCGTTCATGGAAAACGAAAGGCCAACGAAGCTTATGCTATGTCTCATGATGCCCGCACAACCAAATTTTAGCGATAAAACGCACTATATTTTCAGATTGCTTCCGGATTTACCGAGCTGCTAGGCTTAGCGAGTTCGCCTCCTTTGGTTGCCATGGGGACCAGACGGCGGAAAGCGCGGAAGGTTCAAATGAGGTTTCCCGGTCTCGGCCTGGATTGACAATTGGCCAATTTCGTCTTGTCTGACGAAAACGGTTTATGTAACCGGTAGTCTTAAGATAGTATTTGCATAATATAGTACTTTTTGACAAATAAAATGGCGTTTTTGGCTTTTATATATTAAAATGCTTTTCCTTGGCTACCGTCGTGGAGCTGCAATCGACGAACGCAAGCCCGGCTCCGCTGCGTCGGGAACACCCCTATTCTGAAACTCGCCGCTCGGCTAGCACGTTGCGCTGCCGCGCGCTATTTCCTTGGGGGCCCCAAGCCTTGGGTCCCCCTATTCTAAAACTCCCTATTTAAAATTACAAAAGAGAAGTATAGAGGAAGTTTAGAGTGAAATAGAAAACGGCGAGCGCGGCGGCACTCCCCTCACAAAGGCGACGTAGAAGGGGAGCTCTCGAAGGCAATGGTCCTTCAGGAGTCCTGGGGCGTAGTCTTCGGGGTGCGATGTGGCGGCGGTTCGGGAAGCCCGGAGTGCTTAGAGGTGAGAGGCGCAACGCGCCGATGGTCCATCGGCGCGTATATATATATATATATATATATATATATATATATATATATATATATATATATATATATATATATATATATATATATATATATATATATATATTCATTGCGATTGCAAGGCGCACCAATTGAAGAATGGATAACCGCTTAGTGAAATGTTTACGAATATTGTTTTTTCATATAAGTTACGGTACAACATTAAACTCTGTCCCAAATTTTCCGCATTTGAGCATAGTAGTCATATTCAGGAAATAAAAAAGAAAACCCCATACCTATTTTTTTTTAAATTAAGGCTTAAGTTTCTAGAAGATGCGAAAGAATATGAGACAGAATATTGCACTGTTTCCGGTAGCGTTATCAAAGCTGAAACGTGTTTTAAGACGAAAGGAAGCTTTTAATGGCTCATGCTTTCGTGGACAAAATGTGTCCCACTTTTGCGGCGTTCCGATTGGCCGAAGCGAAATGACGTCATAAAGGTGTTGACCAATTACAGAGCACCACCACAGTATGGCCAAATGTCAATCAGTGATCAATTACTAATAATGAATGAATTATTTACCAATTGATGACTAAATAAGTCAATAAATAATTACCTTAATTATGAATAATCACTTACATACCTAAATACTAATTAGTTCAATAATTTTTTACTAATTAGTGCCAGTTTGCGTAGCAGCGTAGCAGAATGCGGCACTCAGGCTTTCGCATTTCACTACTTTAGTCGCTAAAGTCCCTCGCAGTTTTTTTTTCCGAGCATTGGAGAAGGACTAAAATGAAGGCACGAAATCAACAATGGGGGAATTCAATATTCCACTCGGCCGCCGGACGCGGCGAGCACCCCCTCTCTTTCTTTCACGGTGAGCCCTCATCTGTCCCCTCCTGGCTTCCTTCCCCCGGAGCTGTGGCGGAGAGGGCGGGGGAGGAGAAAACTGGCGCAGAGCGCCGGGTGGTTCCTCCTTTCCCCTCCCATCTCGACGGACATCATTTGCATCCAGAGGGACGACGACACGACACCGGAGCGCGCGGATGCTCCTACGACACCGAGGAAGAACATTGGGAGTTCCCAATAAACATCTAGGCCCACTGGCTGAGCCTCAGTGTGTCGTTTTTCCTGCTACGGATGTTGTCCGAACTAGCGGCCGGGCGTCCGGTTCTGACAGCGGGGCCAAAGCCCCGTGAAAACACCAGTAAAATATTGCGCACCAACTTTGGGCCTCACTGGTACTCAATCTGGGGAGGCTAGCTTATGAAGAAGGGTGGAATTCCACGCAGCAAGGCGTCCGAAGTCAGCTGGGGGATTCTGACAAGTATGCGAAGCCTAGCCCGATGGCATGAGGCTTCCAACCGCTATTGCGATACGCCTCGAATGAAATCGTAAATGTAGTCCGCCGAACGAGTTATTCTAAAGGAGATCCTGTGCTACTATCTACTGCCAGTTGCTGACGCCACCCTTTACACCCATTCGGGAAAGCTCCCGGTAAAGTGTCCATTTGTTCACCTCCGTCCAGAACCGCAGATGCGGTAAGTCTGTTTTTCCCGTTGGCTTAAAACCGCGCAGTATGTACGGCGGAGAAGGCGGGTGAGAGAGCAGCCGAAGACCGCCGAGCACAGGTTCAAAGTTCAGCGGCTCAGTCGAGTCGAGAGCAAAGTTGAGTGGTGTGGCGTAACATGGATATGCGGCGAGGACACTCACATTCGGCAGGCCATTTCACGAGGAGCCAGAGAGCGTTCGGAAAGGGATTGTGAATTATGGTCGCAAGGGCGATGTCACTAGCAGCGGTGGTGCGTCAAGTTGTGGAAGGCGGTTCCATCGGGGCGAAAGCCTCCAGAGCACGTGCATCCCTTAAGAGTGGGGATACCCACTCGAGCTTGCGTTCAGCAGTTTAGTGCTGTCAGGGGTTAGTACGAAGGCATTTTTTTTACATATGATGGTTGCAAGTCTTACTGAAGAGACAGCTAGAACCTCGTGACGATCCAGGCCAAATTGCTCTGTGAAGCCACTTGTGCGGCTGGCGTTAACCTTGCCGTAGCTGGGATTGCTACGAGTGAGTTAGATACTTCCTGCCGGTCTGCGATTAAGCTTTACTACAATACGTGCTAGACAATGATGCCTCAGTTGAGGCCTGCAAAGCCGTTATTCCGCACTGGAGCGAGCGCCGAGATCGGAATATAAAGCTGCTCTAGGGTGAATATCCGAGATGGGATAACTACATGAATGTGCACTGGCACGCCCTTTCCTTAGCTCTGCTCATGAACACAAAGGTCCCGGCAGATGTCGACGACTGGGCAAAGTGATTGCGCGAGATTATGGCAAATGTCAATTGGAAGGCGAACCGCAGCCGCGGTATGAAGACCAAGTCCGATGGCTAGCTGCGGCGACGCACTCAGCGACGTTACCGCGAGATCGTGATGGGTTGTGCGCTCAAATGGGTGGGACTGTTCCTGAGATGCTTTCGCGGCTGCAAGCTGAAAGGTCCGAGGTCGGGCGGAATCGGCGGACCCATGCCAACAGTACTTTCCGGTGAAAGTACCTCTAGCAGCGGACCCTGCATGCACTGAATAGCGCATAGGCTAGCGATCTGATAGCGATCTCTACGGGCACCGCTACAAACACCCGACGCCAGCGCAGTCACTGCGACAACGGGAAAATGCCAAGTACCTGCAATAACGCAAACAGCGGCACTGCACCATCCACAGCCAGCGAAATCGCTGAAGGATTGTTAACGGCTGCGCATATGAGACCACACGCACAGCTGCGCTGTGGGCATGGCTGCAACACCCTCATTAAGCGCGATCGCTGAAAGAAGGGGGAGTGCTTCGAGCCTGGGAGGTGACGCATAGAGCAGCTGAGGTGGCGTCGGCTGCCTGTCCAGCTTGAGCTGAAGACGGACAAGACGGAAGAGTTTGTGTGCGAGCGGATATAAGGGAAGGCTGTTCATTCGGATGTTACAGTGCGGAAGGTAGGCGCAATCGCCGAATGTCAACCGCAAGCTCACGAAAGGTCTCGTGTGAAGTTATCCGACGCGTGTTAATACGCAAGCCGGCGACGCTCATTTACTCGAAGTCTGTGCTGAGCACCTTCAGACGGACTGAGCCCGCCGACTGGCCTTATTTACGACACCGCCATTCCGGGCGCACGTACGGCAACGCCGTTTGTGTTCAGATGGCGAGAGCGGCGAAGGCGATGTTTAGACGGCGCGCCCCGTGACTGCGTCAGCGTAAAATGGTTCTTGGAGCAGCTCGCATTCGAACTCGAACGAGAGAGTGAGGAGGTACCAGTGCATTCTGACGTCTCCTGACGCCGTCTGAATTTCCCGGACTCGAACACGCCGAATCAAACCTTGGCTGGAGAAGAATCCTGCCCGTGTAGATATGCAGGCTCTGCAAGACGCCTGGTGCATGGAGGGACGGAGCCTACTGCCCTGATTGACGACCTACGGGGTGTCGGCGCGGCTGGGGCAGAGAAACGCATGGCGGGCGTACCGGCGGCTTGTGACCGGATGGCAGGCCAGCGGACTTCGCCCCCTCTTTATCCCCGTGACTGCAGCTGCAGGGATTTCAACAGCACGAGTCCGATGGGCGGGCTGCATGTGGAGACGGCCCGACATGGGGGTGACTGTCCTCGCTTTGGCCGCGCCATAGGAAGAGCCTACCAACCCGAATCCTGACTCCAGTCCTAAGGCTGCTGAAGGACCAGATGTGCGACTCGAAAGAGGAAAATGGGTCTGGGAATTCCCCATTCCCTTCGGCCACACGACGCGGCGAACCGCCCTCTCTCTTTCTCTCTTTCTTTGTGAGCCTGTATCTTTCCCCTCCAGGAGCTGTGGCGGAGAGGGCGGGGGATGGATGGATGGAATATAGGAGCGCTCCTTTGAAACAGACTGCAGTTGCTATCATGCGCGTTTATACCCTATATCTTAATTATTATTTTAGATCGGTTAACTTGTGGGGCTCCGCAGCCCCTTTAGGTGTTTTAAACCGCGCGCGCGTCCTTCTGGATGTCCAGTCCGCTTTTGACAACCTGCCCCATACCATCATTGAGCAGGCTCTGGATGCCCTTGGAGTGACTGGGAAACTGCGTAGCTTTGTCTCGGCATTCCTCTCCAATCGCACCTTCCAAGTTCGAGTTGGGCAAACACTTAGCTCTCCTCGTCCTGTTACATCTGGGGTTCCCCAAGGATCAGTCCTCAGTCCTTGGCTGTTCAACCTCGTCCTAGCTGGCCTGCCGAAGTTCGTTCAGCAGATCAGAATCCACAAAGTTTCCTGCTCCATCTATGCAGATGACATAGCCCTCTGGATCCGAGCTCCAAAGAGACGTATTGTCTCCGCTAGGAAGGCTATGCAACAGGCACTGGACGGCGTCCAGTACTTCCTATCATCTAAAGGATTGACCCTCTCGGCTACTAAGTCTGAGGCCCTCGTCTATCATCCCAGAGGAGCACGGAGTTCCCGCCGTCTTGCAACTTTGCATATCGAAGGAACCCCTCTTCCATGGAAACGCCAGGTGAAATACCTAGGTCTCACAATTGACGACCGTCTCACCTGGATCTCAGCTGACAAAGCCCTCATTCCCCATCTTGATCGTGTGGGAAGAGCAGTCCAGCGTCTCCTTGCTAATGGCAATGGTTGCTCCTCCACTTGGGCAATCAAGCTCTTCGAGGCAGCGGCGACTTCGGTCATCCTATATGCCCTTCCCTTCGTCTCCCTTCGGTCGACTCGAGTCACTCGTCTCGACACGATTCGAAGGCGTTGGATTAGAAGATTCCTCGGAGTCCCTCAATCCTCACAGATTCCCGCTACCCTTGCGGAAGCTGGTATCTACCCTCTGGATCTTCTCCTCGCCCAGAGGGGACTGACCCACATTGATCGTCTCAGCCATGCTCCAGATGGTGCCTCACTCCTAGCACGGCTGCACAGCAAATCCCATTCTCGTATGGGTAAGCTGTATACAGTGTACAGAGAAATCATCGGTCCTGTCCCAGGTTTCTCAGTCCTACCCCCTCCACCCAATCGACCCCCAATTCCTGTCTTTTTGGATACGGATGGTCACACCAAACGTCACACCCCTGTAGCTGCCTTCCAGCAGACAACTGCAGCCCTCCTTGAGGAGTGTAGAGAATCTACACTCCTCTTTACGGATGGCTCGGTTCGACCCGCTACCTTCCAAGCAGCTGCTGCTATGACAGCATCGCAGCTAGACCAGTCTAGGTCCTGCCGCCTGTCATTCCCTGCCAGTTCAACAGCTGCTGAGCTGGCCGGTCTACACCTAGCCGCACAGTTCATCGCTTCCAGTGTCCCTCCTGGATCTGTGAATGTTCTGTGCGACTCCAGATCTGCTCTGCAGCTCCTGACTATCTACCACGGCACCAACCTCTCGGTGAACATTCTCCGAGCCCGTCTCCTAGCCCTTCAGGACTCGGGGTATCAACTGGCCCTACATTGGGTTCCAGGACATACTGGAGTCCAGGGCAATGAAGAGGCGGATGCCTTGGCCAAAGCGGCGCACGACAACGGCGCCCCAGTCACTGAGGCTGTCACACCTTTTGACTTTTCAAGACCCCTCTTGAGAAGGTCGATAAGGTCTTTCCACCCTGACCGTCGTATTGCCGCTGGTGAACACCTCCAACGGCTCTCTGACAAACTTTCACGGAAGGACAAATCCCTCCTCCTACGACTTCGAATAGGCTGCACGTGGACTCCGTCCCGCATGTATGCCTGTGGCCGAGCTCCCAGCCCAGCCTGTCCCTCTTGCGGCAATACTGGCACACTGGGACACTTGCTCCTCGTGTGTCCAGCCTCCGCTGGCCATCGCCAGAAACTTCTGAATGGCTATCGGAATCTTGGTCTCCCTGCTGATACCGAAGGGCAATTGCTCTTCCCAGCTCGGAACCAACTTTCTGCTCACCGGCTCCTCCTGATTTATCTGGAGGAGTCTGGCCTCAGCTCTGTTCTGTAGGCCTGCATGGGCCCATAGTGCTTCGTGCGTAAATGGCGGCGACATAGGCGGCGTCAGCAACCTTCCCCTCCCCAACCTTCCCCTAATCCCAACTTTCCCTTCCCCCTGGTCACCAAGAGTGATGCCACAAAGATGGCTAACATAAGACGTGACCTATACCCCCTCCCCAAAAAATAAACCATAGTCACCACCACCACCACCCCGCGCGCGTCTTTCTATTTGTATTGTTTGCACGGGCAGCGCGAGTGCGCATGAGCAAGCAGATAATCTTGGGGGGCGTGATGTTAGCGGCGACAGACGAGGGTAGATAAGCGTCTCAGAAGCGAGGCGCGTGGCTTTTTTTGCCCCGGCGGAGAGGCCGGCATGGGGCAACCAGCGAGCGTCATGGGCCAGCAGGGTGTGCACGGACGACTGAAAGAAGATCGCCGACACGACGATGGAAGCAGTGCCTGCAGGAACAGCCTAGGCGTATTCCTGTGAGTTGCTGTACCGCGAGGAGCAATCTTTCTTGTGTCGCCGTTAGCGCTTTGGCCTCATTGCTCGTTTTATTCGCTCCGCAGTGTGTTTGGTTTCGCCGCGGTAAAGCCCTGACATTCTTCCCGCTTTCCGTTGGTGTTCTAATGTCGCGCGCATGAACAACCTGTTCTCAGCGCAGTAGCGCCTTATGTTTCTTTGTTTTGCTTTTTTGTTTATCCGGAATAAACCGGTGTTTTTAAGAGACTGGATTTGTCACTCGTCGGGCGAGACCATGGCTCGCGGACCCGTTTTTTTGAAGGCGAGGCCTTCAAACTATACCACCATTCTATTTATTGAGTGTTTCTACATTAACATTGTATGACTTTTCTGCTTTTAAGTCTCAAATCTTCTAATCGTTGTTTGCTAGCTTCCACCACACGTTCATTCACCCGGCCACTGGTATCTGTAAACCCCAGTTTCAGGAATAGTGACTGCGCCTGTATCGTCTTCCGGATGGATACCATCGCATTTGAGTAAAATATGGCCAATTTTCTCACTGGAGTTGCCACATACAGCACATGCGTCATCTTCATTGTTAAATTTCTTTTTGTAGCTGCGTGTTCTAAGGCACCCTGATCTAGTTTCAAAACGTAGGACACTGCCTCTTGAGTTATCAAAGGAAGCTTCCTTCCTGATCTGCCTTTTCTACTTTCGGTATAGTTCCCCACTTTGCTTCTTTTCCATAGAATTTATGCAATTTTTACTTCGTGTTTCTCACCTATTGTTTAACGCTCTTTATTTATTTGTCTTTGTGACCAGCATACTTACTGGTTAGGTTCCTAGTTCCTTTCCTCCATTGTGAGTGAAGGCTTTTTTGGTATATGTATTTAAATACTTTAGCTGCCAACCTATTACTGTCCTAGTTTTCTCAGGCGTTCCTCGTATAATATGTCTGCGAAGAAGAAGATCGGCAGTGGCACAAGAGGAGCCCTCGCTCTAGGCCAGACATTAAATCATTGTTCATCCTGTCGCCATGTTGTCCCGCCTTCTTGCTTACCACCACGTAACACTTAGGTTGGAGGTGCGGCGTATGTCATCCCCATCCTCGGCTTGGAGCATCGACGTCATCTCTAAGCCGGGACCATCGACCGAGGGCCCGGGAACATCGCCGAGCAGCTTCGCCCAAATCTTACTTCCAGACCCGACCAACTACCACCGCCCAGCCCCCAGCTCGGACCTGAAGACAAGGAGGACAGACAGACTAACTAGACCCGAGACGAAGGACCCGAAAGACCCAAAGGAACCGGACATGTACACGCAACCTTCGCCCAGCCACTCGTCGCCACCTCGAGCAATCGGTCCCATGTACTCGGTTGGCGGATAGTTGAACAGATCCAGGGGAAGCGGATCACCCAAGCATCATCGTCTTCATCCTCATTACGGTGGTAAGCACATCATTCTCTTCTATCTTTTCTTGAACATCTACACCATCATGTCACCATCGACTTCAGCGAACCGGTCGGGACGATCGCTCGGTGGCCCCGGGAAGTGTTGCGAGGAAGAAGATCGGCAGTGGCGCGAGAGGAGCCCTCGCGCTAGGCCAGACATAAACTCGTCGTTCATCCATTCGCCATGATGTCCCGTCTTCCTGCTTGTTACCCCGTAACAATATTTTACTCTGAGCTTCCCGTACTTCGAAAGATGCCCAGCCCATATCTCCCTGTACCGCCTCATTTGCGGTTTTGCCGTGGGCACCCAGTGCTAATCGTCGAACGGCACTCTAATTTATTTCTAATGTCGACTGTACCTCTACTTTTAGGCACAAAATCGTATTTCCGAAAGTAAGCCCGGGCACTATAGTTCCTTTGTAAGTACCCCTCAACACCTGATACCTGTTGTATCCACACAATGCCCTTGCTTCTTATCCCGGCATTTCTTCGCCCTTTTGCCTTAAAGGGACACTAAAGAGAGAAAGGAAGTGGGTTTGCATCGATAGAACGCCAGTTCCTGATTACAAAAAGACCACTCTTAGTGAAAACAGAGCTGTTATAAGGTAGTAAAGAAGAATAACAGAAATACAGGTATCGCCACCACAGCCAAACGGCCGAGGCTCGCAACTACAAATCACGTGACGCGCTAGGGATCCCGGAGGCTGACAAATGCGAATTACGTTGAATGTTTGAATGCGGTAGTACGTTTTTTCTCAAACATGATAACACGCTTTTATCATACGTAAACGACGGCGAAAAGACAACGTAAACGTTGCAAGGCAAATACAAAAATATACTTGGAGGCGCCACAGGCGCCCACTTCAGTTTTGGTTATGTTTCGGCTCAGGCATTTCGGGCGCACTCGGATAGTTTGTTTGAACCTGCAGCGCCTAAATTATGAGCTTGGAGCAGCAGATGCGCCTTGATGGTTCCCATTTGAGCATTTGGAGGCACGAGCGAGCGAAATCCGCTACCGCCGACACACTCCTTCGTTCACACTTCTGCGCCAACATATCGCCGCCGTTGCCGCTTCGACTGCGACCTGACCGCTTGACTGCAGCTACGTACGCCATGAAAAGCATACATATGCTAAGTACCGAAGGAAAAACGCATTATCATTGTTCACTAAATCATGGCACATCTGACCAACATGTACTGCGTCAACAAGACCTTCAACGTGCTATTTGCAGGCGTCGTAAACAAAAGGGGCATACTTGCCGCTCATACCAAGGAGAGCGTCGATATAGTGCGCTCGTCGCCCGGCGAAAAAAAGGGCCTCGGGTAAAAAGTAAAAACTAAAAATGACGAAGCACCAGAAATACATTACAAAAGGTTAAAAAAAATCGATTTGTAAGAAAAAAAAAAAGCCAAAAGCAGTGAGACTCGAACTCCGTACTGCTTGTTTCGTAACGTTCGGCGTTAACCGCTCGGCTACGCCACGCCACAACTGCTTTGGAAATATTTCTAGTTTTTATGTCATAGCCCCATTTACAATAAAGTGTTTCTGCTGCCGGTCTAAAAATTACAACTTCTTGATCATCGGCGCATGCTGCCTGCTCTCACGTCTTGCAACTAATGTTCTGGATGCCTATGCGCACTATATTGTGCACTGGATCCATTTTAACATGTGGAATTTCACAGCGCTGGCAAATGTAGTGGCGCCGGCACTTCGGTCATGTTCTGCTACCGTAGACGTAATTTTCGCTGAACACGCTGCTGCAGCACAAACCTTGAAAGAAAAAAGTGCGACGAAGCTTCAAAACTGACAAGCGCAGCAGCGAGGACACTATTTTGCTGGTAACTAAATCTTATTTGTATGTAAACATGTCAGGAAGCGTTGCGATGACCGAGGGCTCGGTTTGTTTATACACAGTGCAAGAAGGAGCGCAAAAGCTTGAGAAACATGTAAAGTATTGTGCATTACAAGCCCTCTGTTTTTTTTTTCTTCCTTTATGGGCCTATCGCTCGGTAAATTACTCTCTTCATCGTTTTATTTATTTCGGCTGAGGCCGTCATTGCGAGTACGCAGTTGCCAAGTTGGCCCTTGAGGGATGCGACGCCGCGGGCCGCGCCGGCTCGCTAGCTATCACGGAGTCTCCGCTTACGTCATAGTGTGCGTCACTCAACTCCAACTACGTAGTTGGAGGCCACAGTTTGAATTCGACCGGCGGGAACAAGAAAAAACCTCAACTTCTTATCGCAATATCTCAGCAATTATTCGATTTTTTGCTTCCGGATATGCGGCGACAGTGTCACCAAATGTAGTTTATTAGATTTTCATACCATCTTTGGCTGTCTTTAGTGTCCCTTTAAGTGATTGCTTTTTATTTTTAATGTATGCCCATCTTTCGTTTACCCATGCCCCGATATATTTATATTCTGCCACTCTGGGTATTTCATGGCCTTGTATTTTACGACCCTGATCAGTTGAGTGGTTGACATCATCAGAGCCGACTTGACTGTGCTAAAACCGAAACCGTCTCCGCAATACCTAACTAGAGTTTGAAGTTTTCCTGTCTATCTGCTAACAGCACAATATCGTCTGCATATATTAAACTGCGGAGGCGCTGCTCTACCACCTTTCCGCCTAATCTATATGACAGGCTAAAACCTAGGTTACTTTCATCGTTCCATGCTTATCATATAAAGCATGAACAGCAGCGGTGATAGAGGGAAACCTTGTCTTAATCATTTGCATACCTTGACGGCCTCCGTACTCCTTATCCCTTCCCATGTAATATTTACTTTGGTATCTCGGTATATTTCCTGTAGGAACTCTATTATCTCCTAACTGATACTTTCTTCTTTTAATATCTACCATTTCTAAAGCCGTTCTGAAGTTCTTCGAGTATCTTCTTACTTTCTACACATAATTGCATCTTTAATTTCACCGCATGCATGGCCAACCTGTACATAACAGATGTTAGGATAATGAGCCTGTAGGATTTTGTGGGCATCCCATCTCCTTTTCCTTTATAAATCAAATTCAGTTTAATCTGCCATCAGCTGTCCGGAGTGTGCTTACACGTTATGATTGTTTCCAAATATTTTACCAACGTTTCCTTATTTCCTGGACCAAGTTCATTAATCAGCTTGATCGGAATTTCATCTTTTCCTGTAGATGTGGTATTAGGAATATTTTGTTTCTGCCTTTTTCTTGTTTAAATTGCTTAGTTCTAAGCTGTGTTGCTTCCTGATTTGCGGAGATTCCCCTATCGTCGCTCTTGAATGACTCGGCTAAAACTGATGTACTGTAGTTCACTGCCTTGTCTCCCTTTAAACAATTTCCCTTGTTATCACAAATCCGGTCCTGATTTCTTTGATTATTTTAATTTAGCCAGCTTATGTGGTTCCAGAACTTTCTACAAATCCGGTCCTGATTTCTTTGATTATTTTAATTTAGCCAGCTTATGTGGTTCCAGAACTTTCTTCGTACGCCTCTAGAAGCATCGTGTATATCAGCCATCCAGCGATCGGTGGACTGTCTTATTTCACTTTGGACGAGGGCCTGCACTTCAAGTTTTTTTTGTCGATATGATTCCCATTTTTGGTCGATTTCCTCCTGAGAAGCCTGTGCTTTCTTTGCCATTCGGTGTTCCCTTGAAGCAGCCCGTCGTTGTTCAATAGCTTCCCTGATTTCCTTATTCCACCAGCTCCGTGGCTTCCTCTTTCCATGCCAGCTGTTTGCTACTTTAAAGTCATTAATTTTCCTCCTTATGAATAGTTCTAGAGGTTAAGAAAAACAGCGCGAAAACGAAACCACACAACAGAAGGAATGTATAGTCACAAAACTAGTCAGGTTGTTATCACAGTGATATAAGGTAGATTCCTTGACGTAGAATAGGCGCGTGTGAAAGGATTTAAAACATGAGCAAAATGAAGCTTGTCTCATTTGGGGAAAAAAAAAAAAAAAAGCTGGCACATCCCTGTGGCCGTCAAAAGAGACCAAAATGCTGGATTTTTTTTTTTTTTCCAAATGAGACAAGCTTCATTTTGCTCACGTTTTAAATCCTTTCACACGCGCCTATTCTGCGTCAAGGAATCTACCTTATATCACTCTGATAACAACCTGACATGTTTTGTGAATATACATTCCTTCTGTTCGTGAATAAATGTCAGTTGTGTTGTGTGGTCTCGTCTTAGTTTTCGCGATGTTTTTTATTAGCCTCTATTATGCACCAACTAGCCCGCCAAAATGCTCTCTTGGGTGTAGTTCTTCCTTTTCATAATCCCAGTCTTCCATGGGGCTTTCCTCTATTGCTTCTTCTATGTCTGCTGCTATCCGCGCTATTCGATCGTCATTTAATTTTGCGTTTACTTTTGGTCTAAGTTCCATTTCTCTTTTCATCAAGGGCCCCATCTGCAGACTAATACGTTTATGATTACCTTCCCAGACTACACTCCTCTTCTTCGTCTATGTCCATTTTTGTGACTTTTGCTATAAATTCCCTGCGACATTTGACAGTAGTCAATGGTCGTCTACCTGTTGCGGAATTCCCACGTGATGTGTCCTTCGCATTTTATTTCTCTATTTACTATAACTAGGTCATGTCGCTCACAGATATTTAGCATTCGCTTCCCGTAACTGTCCGTGTATCCATCCAGATAGTCGATGTGGCCGTTCATGTCCCCCAGCAGATTTATATCGGCCCCGTCTCCAAACTGGCTTATATCGTCACTGAGACATCCAACAAGATCCTTGTTTTCTTGCCTGCATTGATGTCCTGTTCATAAATAAACTACCCCTAGCCATGTCCTTATGCCGGCAATTGTTCCTGATACCGAGATATGTCCTTTGGAAGACGTATTTATGCTCTGACAATTTGTTCTTTCGTGTATCAACATGCCTACTCCTCCGCCCTTTTCTCCCTCTCTCGTTGGGTTGCACTTTTCCCGGACAGAGCCTTCTATAAACGGCGGATCGTTTAAATTTGTGAGATGAGTCTCGCATAGAGCGTACACACCTATTTCGTCGTCCTTCAACTGTTCTATCTCTGGCCATTTCGCTCTCTTTCTACCCCCTTGCACGTTTAAATAGCTTATTCTAGTGTAAAATTTATTTTTCTATTTTTCTTCCTGGACCTCCTTTTTTGCCATTTTGTTCCGCTCAGCCTCCGTTATTACGCTTCCTTCTGCTTCCAACTACCCCTGCGCCCGGAGCCTTCCCGTACCCCCTAATAAGCTACAGCCCTGCCTGCCAGGCTCCAGGCGATCTCTGCTCCCACCCTTCTGTTAAAATGATTGCCATCTCGCTGAAAAGCCCTACCAAAACCAGCTGTATGCACCTCCCTGTTTACCTCAACCACTTCGAAACGCTTCTCGAGGCTCAACTTTCTAATGTGATGATTAACTGTCACCATATCCCTTTCAAGTGTTCCGTTCGTTCCTAGCGCCTGCGTTACTGTGCACACAAAGATCTGCGCTCGCTGTGCTCTCGCTCTGATATCGGTAACTTCCTTAGTTAAACGTTCCCCCACTGCTGCAGCATCACCAGTTAGTACATCGGCCCCGCGGCTACAATCACCATATTGCGCTCTGAGGAATTTTTCGACAGACTATTTTTGGTCTCTTTCAGCACTGCGTTCATTTTCATCCCTGGGAATGTTACAACTGATATTCGCTTATCACCCTTTACATATTCCATGATATCTCGTCTGCATCTGCTCATGTTGGAATCCCCGGCGATACGCACCAGGGCATTATCTCTCACCCTCCTAACTGTTGACTCCTGCTTTGGGTTATCTGTGGACTTCTCTCTGGGATTTTCATTCTTCCTTACTTCTTTCTTTTTTTCCGGCTTCTTAGTAGCTGCATCTTAATAGCTCTGTCGGTTCGAATCCGCCTGACCTACTTTGCTTGTGCCTTCCATGCCAGTGCTGGTCCCAGCCACGTGGCTCGCACTGGGATGTCCGTTCTCGTTGCTTCCAAGGACAGTGTCGGCCATTTTTTCTTCCGTTTGAGGAAGCTGTCCCTACTGTTTCTCATTTTCTACCCTTAATAGACCTAATTCATTTTAAGGCTTCCACACGATACAATAGTCCGACCTTTTCTAGTTCAAAACTGTCTAGTCTCGCACTCAGCACGCAACACCAGCACAAAAAGTCGGTGCGTTACGCTTCCTCTACCGAGTTGGAACGCGTTTCCTTGAGATTAACCTGTGCCTCACACTGAGTACACTTAACCTTCTTTTGGTTGTACATCGCAAGCCTATATCAACTGAACCATTTCTACTACGTGTTCTCAGAATATAAAGACTGCAAAAAAAAGACACACAAACGAATAGCAAACACGTGTTCAAATAAATTCTGTGAATTCCAATAACCTAGAAAAAAAAATCTATCTAAAAAGCTAACAAAATAGTTAATGAACGTCGAAAAACCTAGTTGCCGGTACAAAACACAGGCAGCTGGGACAAAGGGCTAAAGTATATTCATTAGGCTGCACCTAGCCTAACTAGCTATAGACTAAATAAAGTGAATGAAACATTTGACGCTCTCAGAAGCTGCCGCTGTCGCCAATTCATCCGTTCCCGGTCGCCACTTGCTATCGGAGGAGCGATGCAACACGCGTCCGCACCACACGGCTGTCAAATGTGATGAGAGAACTGGCACGGCCGCTCGATGGAAGCGCACTGTGTGCGGCCTGCTGCGTCGCGCCGCCGTCAATGGGTAAGCGCGTCCTTGGGGAGTTTACAGTTGCGCCCGCTATTTCTGCTGAGGACGCCACTGTTCGGGGCACGTCGCCGCCGGGGTCGCCGGCTCTGAGCGCGCGTTTGCTTCCTTTCTGGGCGCGTTCGCCTCGGGTCTGCGTGGTAAACGCAAACTTTTTTGTGTGCGCGTGTGCAAGCACGTTAACGTTGAGACGGGATGCGTTTGTTTTTTAAGGCGAAAGCCGTTCTAGGCTCATGGAGCGAAAATCTGTGCGCAGAAGCTGTGGCTGTAATCTGTGCGTCGCATCTGTGCACTGGTGTGTCAGTCGCAAAGACGGACGAGCAAGGAGGGAGATTAAGAATGAAAATGATTGATGGTCATAGGTAATCAATAAAAGTTATAAATAGACATTGATAGAGGTAATGACTAAGACTAATGACTAATAATGGTTAATAATGACTAAAATGATTTGTAATGACTAGTATATCAAACTACGACATGTAATGACCGCAATTGATTAGAAATGAGTGAAAGTACTTAGCGATGTGTGGTAATGACTATAACAGCTAGGCATGACTCTTCATTACTGTTAATGACTACGAAATGACCAATACGTGAAACGACATGTAATGATCACTGCATATTCTTAATGAGTAACCTGCTTAGTTATGAGTGATAAGGGCTACAATGACTACGCAGGCGGACTCATCATGACTGGGAAACGACCAATATATCAAACGACGACTTCAAATGACGAACTGTGGCAAACGATGAGAGGCAAATGATAAAGGAAGGGTAGGCTTTCGCCGTCCTCCGCTTAAGAGACATCTAAGAGACCCTCTAATTTTATCTGCTGAGCTCGCTTCAGGAAAAGACAGCAGCGAGGAGTGGAAATGCACTCGCTTCCTCTGAAATGGAAGCGGCGCTAAGGTTAAAACGTCCAGATGCTGAAGCATTATACCCTATCAGCTCCCATTGAATTTGCTACAAGGGACAGCAGATTGGACTTGTTGGTGATTAATTATAGGTTAACCGTGCAAACAACGGGACGGGAACACAGGAGAAGACGGCACAAACGCGCTAGTTGTGTCGGCCTCTTTTCCTGTGTTCCCGTCCCGTTGTTTAACCTATTTAGTTACCAGGGGGCTGGCCAGTGAACTAGGATTTTTAAAAATGTGTTGTGAAGCAGATGAACACGATGAGGTAGCACCAGAAGCTTTTCTAGCAGGTTATGTTGCGAGGACATATCAGAAAAAGCTACGAAGTTTTTTTTTTTTTTTTTTTTATACAAGCATGCACTTTGTTCTAAATTTTGCCGCGCTAGTCTGAGTGGCCTTGCAAGTAAAGGAGCCTGTACATACAATATTTGTTTATACTCTTAAGACTGTTTGAGCCGATGCGATAAACTGAAAAGCCACGTTCCACAGAAAATCCGGCGCCCGCTTTGTCGGCGGAAAGTCGGAAAAAAACCTCTCTGGTAAGAGGCACTTTAGTTTGTGATATGGCCAGACACCTTTGGCGCAATGAGAACACATGACATGTTCAATGGGGAAGGAGCTGCAAAACCAAGAGAGAGTCAATAAGATGTAAGGCTGAAATGGGAATTATTGAAAGCGGGACCCTTAGATCCCAAGTCAGGCACACTATACTACTATAGGTCACGTTCTTACGGCTTCGGTAAACAGGGGCTTTATATAGCTATGTGTAGGGTGCTATTTCATATAATGCGGTAGCTTAAGGCTGCATTCTAATGATATGCGACAGAGGCAGCAATTTACGGGCTACGGTGAATAAGCAGGTAGCAATGTGCGGGCACTCTAACAAGGCTCCTCGAGGAGACTTCAGAACCCCAAGTTTTGTTTATCCCTACCAGGTTGTTGCTTAATTTATGCGATATTTGGTAATGGTTTTGAGGCGACATGTCAGTCATGCAAAAGCCTGTTAGAGGAAATATGAGTCAACTGGACCAGTTACAAGTTAATGAAAACCAAAGACAATGAAGGCTTGATGTACCCCGCAAAGGAAGTAATCAAGCTTTGTCAGCTTACGAGCAGCTTCATTAACAGGATGATGAAGTCTGAAGAGGTCCGGTGAAGTAGCAGGCTGTGTAAACTTTTAATTTCATCATTGTTTTCTCATTGTACACTGTGCCTGCAGCTAATCTATAAAAACAATGATCGTGCCCATGCTAATGCGCTATGCAAGATATCGTTAAGTTGCTGCCCCCACTGATAGCGAGTTGGGCTGGAAATGTCAACTCAACAGTGGAGTGATGTTATGGCATAAACCTCTCTCAAGAAAGGTTTTCCGTCTGCGATTGGCAAATTTCTTCCTTTCTTTGTGTGGCCATTAAATAAGCGTACTCGGCTGCTCGCTGAATCTCGGCTGCAGTTGCGCTCTGAAGCGTGAACATTCTTGTGATCGCAGCTAAGAGTTTCACAACAGGAACACTAGATGCGCGTTCTTCTATTGAAAATTACGAACCAGCAAAATTGTATGAGTTTGCGAACAGCCAATAAAAATAGTAATAAAAACTTTCGGCGCATATACGTAGCACCTTGAGGCAGACCGGCTCTATCAAGCGTGCTTACTTCGTCCGGTCACGCAAAAGGCGGGAAGCCATGGCGGGTAGCTTTATGGCGTACAAAGTGTAAGGTCTCCAGCTGAGTCGAAGATCCCAGGTTATCATCTAGATTTAACCTAACAAACATCTTCATATATCCACCGTAAAATTTGTCACAATGAGATAGAAAGGTTGGTTAAATGTCGCATTTTCACAGAGGTTGTTCATAGTAGGACATTTTTTTATTGGATAGCGCTGGCAGCTTAGAACAGGTTGACATCAATTTGTGTATAAAAGCTGTATGCAGTAATGAGTAAATGGTATTAAAATGACTCACGGAATTCGCTACATAGTTAATTAAGTAGTTATGCATTAGGCTACCATAGCAGCTGAACAGCTTCGAATTGTTCTTAGCCGAGTCACATTTTCATGTGACAAACAACTGGATCCGAAAGCAACATCACGGTCATACATGGCAGTAAGTGAATTACAGTAATAAAATTACTGTTTTTAATTAATTTTTGCGGTAATTTGTAATATAATGAATTACTTTCTCGGTTTGGTAATTTAGTAAAGTAATGAATTACTTTTTGACAGTAATTTCACAGTAAAAGTAATTATTTCCTTTCGAAATTACTTTGACTATAGTGCGCCACTGCTCCTTCATAGATAGCAAAGTAGAATGCCGCAAAATCAGGAATGACGTGCGGCAAACTGACGTTCGCCTATCATTTCACGACCGTTCGACTATGCTTCGGCTTTTGTTATTGTTTTTTTTTGCGGTTGCCCTATTTTTGTAATGGCAAGCGCTGTAAGAAAGATGGAAGGAATAGCTTTCTGAGACGGAATTTCGCAGGAAGATGAAAGAATGTGCGTGCTTCGCGTCTGAAAGTTTTTGCATGAATGAAAACTAAAAAGTAATTTAAAGTAATTGAATTCCTCAATAGAAGTAATTGTAATGTAATTTCATTACTTTTGGGGAGCAGTAATGAGTAATGTAATTTGATTACTTTTCTGCGATTTTCAGAAAAGTAATTAGTAATTTAATTTAATTCCTTTTCAAAAGTAATTTTGCCATGTATGATCTCGGTAATGCGAGCTCTCCAATCGAGTGGCCTTGAACCACCGCCACTATGAGTTTTTTGGGGCACACTCTAGTATATATCCTTGCCGAGCAAGTGCTAAGTGCTGACATGGTCACACTAGACTCGACAGTATATACTAATTCGTGTTGCCAAATTGTGTGAAGCGGAGCTCTTATATCCTTAAAATAAAAGGCTTCTACCACGCCGACGCCTCCCTCAAAGCGCAGCCAGGCGCAGCTCTCCGCGCGCGGCTGTCCCCGAACGGTGGCGCTGCGGCGGTGGCGACTGGAAGTAGGCGCCTCCCGCCGGTTTCGGGCGACGTAGCAGGCCGCACCTAGTGCGCTTCCATCGAGCGGCCGTGGAACTGGAGCAGCGCGCCGGGCGGCCCCTCCTTCCCCCTCCCCTCTCATCCCGACAGATGCATCCAGAGAGACGACGCACGACGCCCGAGCGCGCGGATGCTGCTACGACACCGAGGAAGAACATTGCGCATTCCCAATAAACAGCTCAGCCCGTTGCTGCGCATCGGTGTGTCGTTCTTCCCTGTCACTGATTTGGTCCGAGCTAGCGGCGGGGCGTTCAGTTCTGAGAGCGGAGTTAGAGCCCTGTGAGAACCCTCACAACAAATAGACTCTCCGCTCCTCAGAATATTACCCACACACTAACCTTGCAACCTTTGCCATAAAGGAAAAGCATACCTGGTAACATTATTATAAAGCAACGCTGATCGGTGCCTACGCAGGCTGTGGCGGTGCCACTATCCGTGGGTGCGGATGAAATCCGGTAAAAATGTCCCAGGAAAAATAGTCCCCGGAGTAAATGTCCCTGAAAAAAAAAAATTGCCGACGATTACGTTACTTCCTAATGCGAAATTTGAGCGCAGCTCATCAGCTGCCTCACCTTTTCGATAGATTGCGGTAGAGATTTCGAGCAAAATAGGTATGTACAACACTTTTTTTTATTTTTCACAGGCATTCCTTCAAGAAACACTCCACTAACAGTTCTTGGCTGTCATGAAAGAAACTATGTGGTCGGAGAAATGAAGAGAGTAATTAAGTTATCAGGAGGTCGCGGGAGGCAGCGCGTGGGCCCATAAGAACGTTGCGCGGCGAACAGGTAGCAGCGACTTAGTGATGCCTCCGACGCCGCTTGCGAGTGAAGCGAGTGAGAACGGGATGCACCTACCGTGATCAGCCGGCGTTTCGGTAACCAGAGGCTGCCCTCGCCGCCACGCAGGAAGAGAGGGGACCCCCTCCTCCTCCTTTTGCATGGCGGCGACGGTGTTCTACGCAGTCACGTTGCCTTGACTCGCTAGCGTCGTCGGCGGCATCAGTCAGTCGCTGGCTGTCTCCGGCGAACCCCCCCCCCCCGCCACCTCTTCCTTTCCTCATGTTCCCCGGTTGCTGCGCGTGCTCCTGACTCCATCGTTCCCCTTCTTCCTGCGATGATCAGGTTTGCGAAGCGCCGGCTCGAATTTGGGGGATGAAAGGGGGGCGCAGCCGGTTACGAAGCCGACGTGGCCGACGCCGATGCCGACGACAACGCGAAACCCAGGAACGTGCGCCAAAGAGCTGCGCTCTAAAATTTGGCCCGGAAGAAACGTCCCCGGAAAAAATGACCCTATTTGCGAAGTAGAAAAAAATGGCCCCGAACGGGAACTGAAGTGTTTCCCCATTGCAAGCTGCAATGATGAAGGATGTATGTTAACTTTATTACAGCGGTTGCACCTGTCGGCTTGTTAGTGACCGCAAACATCGAACTGTGGCGGGCATCCATAACAAAAAAAAATGATGGCAGCGGTAATACAGTGGCAGTGCCTCGTCTTCGCTTTGTTTGCGGAGAAAAGGCGAGCTGATCGCCAGCTATACATGAGCAGAAGCTTGGAGCGATGCTTTAGAGTGGCCATGGTGCATGAACGGGTAAGCCTCGTCCTGCTTACACCATCGTCACCGTTATCACCATTATACACCATCATTTTAGGAACGGTTGAACCTAGTCACCAGAAGGTCTGAAAAGTAATTCTAGTGACGTCTTCTGCTTCGAGTGGTTCCCCGAGACTATATATACCACGCGCCGATCCTCTTGTACCTTTCTCAGTGGGAAGCATTATCAAGCTGATAAGACGTGTCTTAATGACAGCTTAACGAGCTGCGGAAGTCGAAACCACGCTATGTATAAAAAGCCAGATGGCTCTTTCGTCATGCTGATACGCAGTTCTTGTAAACATCTCTTGCGCCCAGAGGACACAGGTTACAAACTTGATTACATTTAACTCAAAGCCAAGAAAGAATTGCATAAAATGTGTCTTTTTTATTCATTAGAGTTCCGCAAGAAATCATTTTTAGGGTCAGTTTTGGCCTTGGGGACGTATTTTAGTAAATTTTGCTAAAGGTAGTTACCCTCACTACCTAGAGTGGTAGTGAATATTAGTAAAGGAAGTTGTTCTGACTTTTCTTATAGGTAGAAAATGTTGATAAATATGGTTGCTAGTTCTACATCTAAAGTTAGCAATTTGCTAGATGTAGTTCTGCTTACTATCTTCTAGAGGTAATATATGCTACTACCTAGCAGATACTACTTGCAGTTGCTAACTAGTTATTAACGTATGTGACAAGCAGTTACTGCCCGAAAGGTTAGTAACCGCAACTACCTTTATTTTTAGAGTGTAGGCTACGGCCCCACGCCAACCACATTGATCTCTTCAAGAAAAGCTCCCATAGCCTAGTAAAAAAAGAAACTAAAGCCAAAATGCCAAAAACAGAGTTTATAACAGCATTGAGCGGGCTCGGGGTTGAAGGTCGTTTCACGTGATGCTCCATCTGCTCCAGGAATTCGTGATCTCGTCCATCGTCTGGATTGGTCTTTACAGGTGCCCTGATGTCTTTCCTGTAAAGAGACTGGGAAAACTGTCGAGGTGATGAGTGATAGACTCACTGTTGTCAGTTTCATCAAGGCATTTGTGTTGCCTTGTCACTATGCAGTCACTAGGCGTACATTCCAGACTTGAGCGACCTCTTGCGTCACCTCTATTAGGGAGAAGGGGAACGGGTCATGAATGGAGATGGAGATGGAGACGGAAGTTAGGGAAAGTTGTCAAGAGAGCATACTGCCGGGATTGTCGGTGTGCCACGATGTGAAAAAAAGGTAAAAAGCCGATAAAGGGGCAGAAGAGGGGGCACATATAGGACGCATACCGCTGGTGAACTTCTTATACATGCGCTGCATTTCTGGAACGTAGCGCAAAGAAACAAGAATGAAAGAAGGGACACACAAATGCTCTAGCTGATAGCAGGATGTTTTATTAGAAAGGCTAACGGAATATACCTAGTGGAAACAAGCAACGGAATACATGAATGAAGTGACAATTATGCTCAAAAAGTAAATCTGAAAAAAGCACCACACATAAAAGCAAACCTAACACTACTTGCTGCTCAAGGTAAACCATATCATTTAAACCGGAAGCTCTGCTCCCCGCACTAAAACTCCGGAGTCGCCGGGTGTCGGCGAATGACCGAGGCACCGCTTCCTCTTGTTCTACTTAAGCCTGTGAGTGTAGATAAGGTCATATCCAAGGCCTTGCAAGGTTGACTTAGGACATATTCGTTTTGGTGGTGATTTAGCTAGTCGGGGTGTAGTGATTTCAAAATAATAAAAAAGTCGGAAATGAGTGCATTCAAATCGGTCTGTATTGAACACGGGTACTCGGGGTTTGTAGCCGAGCGTCCTGACCACTGAAACACTAAAAGGCTTTTCTTTACTGCATGGGAAAAGTTCTAAAGCAGGGCAATTAAAACAGCTCATGCCTTAAATGACCGGACTGCATATAGCAATCCCTCTGTAACCTAACTATTCCCCACCATAACAAATGTCGAAAGCCCGGGACGTACGCACAAAGGGGCTCTCGCTTGTTAAAAGGTTGTAGGAGGGTTAAATGTCCCCCATTTTCTTACGCGAAGCGTACTCGGCTCGTTCATCCGCAAATCCATCGCCATCGTCTTTTCTGCCGCCCTTACCATAGTCAATAATAAAAAAAAAAACAATATGCCATCACCCCTTTCAGGCGTTGTATTGAAGAGCTTACCAATGGTTTTTTAATGTTTGGCAATGTTTTTTTATTATTTACATCATCATCATCGTCATCATCATCAGCCTGACTATACCCACTGCAGGGCCAAGGCCTCTCCCATATTTCTCCACTTAACTCGGTTCTGTGCTAGCTGCATCCACTTGACCCCTGCGAACTTCTTAACCTCATCCGCCAACCTAACTTTCTGCCGCCCCCTGCTACGCTTAACTTGCCTTGGAATCCAGTTTGTTACCCTCAGCGACCATCGGTTATCCTCTCTTCGCACTACATGCCCTGCCCATGCCCATTTCTTCTTCTTAATTTCCACTAGAATGCCGGTAACATGAGTTATTTGCCTAACCCACTCTACACGCTTCCTATTTCTTAACGTTACCCCTACCTTCTTTCGTTCCATAGCCCTCTGCGTTGTTCTCAACTGAAGTAGAACCCTCTTTGTAGCCTCCTTTACAGCATTGCCGATGATATTCGCAATACGTTGTATCCGAATTTCACTCTCACGTCCCAGATTTGCTCGCCGACGTGTTCAGCACGAAGCTATGAAATGGCGTTTTTCTGCTATGAAATGGCGTCTCTCTGCTTCCACCTTGACCCTCCGAAGGCTGGCCCCGATTACAGTTTCGAGGTGCAAAGTTCGTCAGCGCCACTCTCTCACACGATGGTTTTTAACTCGATTAGTAATTCTGTGTTCCAATCGTTTGCCACCACTCTAAACGCTCTGCGCAAACGAATAGACCACAATTGTGGGAGTAGTGGTGGCTTTAAGTCCCTTAATCTTGGCAGCCGTCAGGATGGCATAGACATAGCACAGACAGCGCAGGGAAAACTGCTTGCCCTGAGGCCGCGCGCGTGAGGGGGAACCTGTGGTGACGTCATGCCTTAGATTATGAGTCGTGATTATGAGGCAACGCACCAGGAAACATATAGACAGGAAGAGGGACAAGCGCTTCCTTTCTATGTTCTCCCTGCTGCGCTGCCCATTATCAATATCATAACTACCCCAATTATAAATGTCTAGGTAATTATTAGCACCCTCTTTAACGGGGTGGTAAGAGGTGTCACCTAGCTCGTAATACGTTCAGTGCTCAAAATTTTCCTAGGTTGATTATTACCTGTGCATATTCCCTTGACCTTTTCCACCAATCCTCAAGTCGCCTCTTATTTGGTTCCACTGTTTCATAATTTAGCCAGCCATGATGTCCCAGTGCCTCTCGAATCCCTGCGTCGGCGTTGTGCAATGGTGGTCGAAGTGCCTATAATAATATGTTCAATCGTTTCCCTGCTTTACTTGCAGCAGCAGCAGCAAATGTCATCTGTGCTGTCAAATTTTTGACGGTAGCATTTCGTCCTCAAGCACCCAGCCCTAGCCTCTAAAAGTAAACCCCTACCTTTGGTATTGTCAAAAAAGTTTTCTTTTGAGTTCTGGTCTTAGCAGCCGTATAAAGCTCAATCGTGGGTTTGTCCAGCATTCTCTGTTGCCAATGGGGATTTCCCGAGGATTCTATTTTTTAAGACGAAACCCTTTAATAGCTCATGCTGTCATGGACAAAATGTGTCCCGCTTTTGTGGCGTTCTGATTGGCCGAGGTGGGATTCTTCCATGATTCCGGTACCGTCGATGACACCAGGCACGGCGTATACAGGGTGGCCAGTTTTCTAGTACGATATCGCCCCATCCTTCAAGCAATCTGTAGTTATGTGATCCTCTCTAGCTGATTTCCTCCTTTTCATAGTTTCTAATGCATAGCTTCTAATATGGCCATATATCAATGATCAATTACAAAATAATGAAATAATTATTTGATTACCGGTTGACTAATTAAATAACTAAGTGGTGAACTAAGCAAAGAAATATTCGCCTAATTAAATATCTACCTTCTTACTAATTATTTACCTCTAATTAATTATTTCCGAATTAGTACCAGTTGTGTATCAGAATGCGGCAGTCATGCTTTCGCATTCCACTGCTTTAGTCGCGAAAGTCCGTCGCATTGTTTTGTTTCAGGTGATTTTTCTATCGTTTCCTTCCTCATGACATTTGTATTTATTTGCGAGCCATCTAGTTCTTTCTAATTTATAGTTGTTAAGTTTAGTAAATGGGTTCCATACGACCGAAGCAAACTCCAGCTTTGGCATGATGTAAGAGTTATACATGAGCAGTTTTATGTGAGGAGAATTTCTTACTTTATGCATCATTACATTATTATAGCTTTGAGGTATAATAAATAAATAAAATGTCGTATCAATCATAAATAATTTTTGGCATGTTCGTCCACCCCTCATGCAATGTCCCGGCAACGGATCTTTGAGATATAATAATAAAGGCCGCTATACCCGCAATACCCAGCCCAACGCTGTGTATCTCCCGCGTACGCGCACTTGCACATATCAAAACGCATTTTTCGTTCGCACTGCCAATGATTACAATCATCTGCCTGACCATATTGCCACCATCAGTGACCTGCCACGCGTCAAGTCTTCAATCAAAGCCCATCTTTCAAGCCTTCCCTCATAAATCACTTTTACCATGTTCACCCACCCCGCATATAATGTCCCGGCAAGGGATCTTCGAGTTATAACAAATAAATAAATGAAAAATGTCGTATCAATAGTGCATCGGTGCAGGTACCTGAAAATCTTTGCCGCGTAGATCTTCTCATTCATTTGCCACAACCATTTTTTATAGTGCACCTTGCTTTTCGCCTCCCGCACTTCGAACTCCGACCATCCCATATCACCTTGAACTGCCTCATTAGTAGTTGCTCCATGTGCCCCCATAGCAAGTCTGCCTACTGTCCTCTGCTTTATTAAGGCAAAAGCCTTTAATGGCTGATGCTATCGCGGACAAAATATGCCCCGCTTTTGCAGCGGCTATGATTGGCCGAGGCGGGATGACGTCATAGAGGTCTCGACCAATCACACAGCACCACCACAGTATGCACGAATGCGTGTCTTATATGGCCATATGTCACTCAATGATCAATTATTATTTAAAGACTAATGCCGCTTCAAGTAATTAATTACTAATTGATTATTTATTTACTGTAATAGTTATTTACTTATTCAATTACTAACTAATTATGACCTAAGGTCTAATTATTTACTACTTAGGGTCAGTTACGTAGCAGAATGCGGCACTCAGGCTTTCGCCTTTCACTAAGTTAGTCGTTAAAGTCCTTTTCTGGCAGCTGCCCTTTCTGTGGAAAGGTGGCTTACACCTTTCACATGGTCTGGGCATGCCAGCTAAATCCTTCTCTTCTACCTATATAACCCCTTCCCTACCCGAGAGGACTGAGAGGTGGCCTTGCTCGGCTGCCTGGATCTAGCGGTGTAGCAAGCGCTGGTCCAGCGAGCTCGTGTGTCGACCCAGACCAATGGAGTCCCGGGATAAGGGACTCCACCTAGTATTTTAAGAGGAGCGGCCAACTAGGGGTGGCTCTCCAAGCAACCTCCCCTTTTGCAATAAATGCTTTCCACCACCACCACCACCGCCCTCGTAAATTTTTTCAAGCACCCAAGTTGTGGCAGACCCCAAGCACGGCATGTCAAGACAAGACTGTTGCCGTTGCGTCTTTACAGGTTCCTCAAACAACTTTTGATACCTGGCAGCATTTATTCTGATATATTCGGGGTGTAATTTATTCTCATATGGACGCAGGGGTCCCACCACTGCTCCCTCCTTTACATCATTAGGCCGTTTAACCTTATCTCATTTCTCGAACAACATTTTTTTCTTTTCTTTCTCAAGAACTCCGTTTAAGCCTCTAGATAATAAATAACCTTGTGATTGGGATGGAGCGCATTTGCAATGTACTCCAACATTATTTATTTTTATTTTATTTATTTAGTACATACTTCAGACCCTTTTCAGGGTCCAAGCAGGACAAGCATATATTGCTAAGAAAAACTGAAAGGTACAGAACACTAATTAAAAGAAATATGCATAAAAATGAGAAAACAAGTTTTGCGAAACTATGACAGTGCCATAACATGATTCCAATTGGATATTGTCCGCGGACAAAAACGAAAATTTAAAATAGTCACTTTTCGCAAAATATGGCGTCAATGAGTAAATGTGATGATGTCGGGTATGCCGTGTGGATAGAGGGGAAATGCACTGCGAAGGATCTAAAGCTAAGGTATGGTTAAGTGAACAATAAACAAACTCAGGGCGATATTTGCCTCTTCGCGTTTCAAGTGAATCAATATTGTTAGCCGCCACGATCTCAGTGGGGGAGTCGGTGATACTAAATTTCGAATAAATAAACCTAACAGCTTTTCTTTGAACCCTTGCTAATTTATAGATGTGAAAGGGGGTTTTTACTGTGCTTTAACAGGGATAATAGCCCTGTCGAAGTTTCACGGCGAACCACACAAGAACACAGCCAGTCTCAGTCTCCACAAGCGAGCACGAGCAGCGCAGCGGCACTTCGTCGTCCTTATCCTCGTCTTCGTGATATTCTCACCTACTTAATCCTCGTCTTCGTATATCCTTATGTAGTTCACTACAATTTCCCCCGGAGCGAAGAGGAGCCATCCTGGCGACCTATGGTGAGGGCAAGAGGAGCGGATCGTAGTACGTTTTGAGGCGGCTCACGTGCACAGTTTCGCGGCCGCGATGACGCATGTCCGAAGAGGTAGTGAGTGGCTCCACGATGTAATTCACAGGGGAGGTTTGACGGACAATGCGGTAGGGGCCGTGATACTCGGTTCGAAATTTTGATGACAATCCCGGTGGGGTGCCGGGAACCCAAAGCCAAACAAGGGATCCTGCAGGAAAAACGTGTGGCGTCTGATCTTTGTCGTGGTGATGCTTTTGGCGGCCTTGAGATTCCGATGTAAAACACCGGGCCAACTGGCGACATTCTTCCGCATGTTTGGCAACGTCTGAAAGGAGAGTACACTCGGAGGAGTCGGGACGATATGGTAAAATAGTGTCCATCGTGGACGACGCCTCACGCCCATAAAGGAGGAAGAAAGGGCTAAATCCTGTAGTTGACTGCGTTGCGGTGTTGTAAGCGTATGTCACGAAAGGAAGGACAGCGTCCCAGTTAGTCTGATCGGCGGCAACGTACATCGCCAGCATATTTCCGAGAGTGCGATTGAAGCGCTCAGTCAACCCGTTTGTTTGAGGGTGGTAGGCTGTTGTGGTCCGATGTATGATGCGACATTCGGCCAGTAGAGATTCACCGACGTTAGAAAGGAAGACGCGTTCTCGGTCACTCAGCAGCTCTCGCGACGCGCCGTGGCGAAGAACAAAATGATGTAGAAAGAACAGGGCAACTTCACGGGCAGTAGCGGCGGGTAAAGCGGCGGTCTCGGCATACCGGGTGAGGTGGTCGATGCCGACGATAATCCACCGGTTCCCAGAAACCGTGCAGGGAAGTGGCCCGTAAAGGTCAACGCCAATGCGGTCAAAAGGGCGGGCCGGGCATGGAAGTGGTTGTAAGGGGCCAGAAGCACGAGGTGTGGATGATTTGCGGCGCTGACAGGCGATGCAGGAGCGGACGTATTTGCGAATATCACCGTACATGCCGCGCCAATAGTAGCGTTGAGAGATTCTCTGAAATGTCTTGACTACACCAGGATGGGCACACTGAGGGTCGGCATGGAAAGAGGCGGAAATTTCATGTCGTAAATGGCGGGGAATGGCGAGAAGCCACCGTCGACCATCAGTCATATAATTGCGGCGGTAGAGAAGACCGTCTCGTAGGGCAAAGTGTGGTGCTTGACGGCGCAAAGCCCGAGAAGGCGCAGCAGCGTTAGGAGAAGTGGACACGATCTCGATAAGAGATGCGAGCCACGGGTCTTTTTGCTGCTCCGCAGGCATGTCAGCGATGGTTAGAGAGGAGAGGATGGGATCAGCCGCCGTAGAGCAAGCAGGTTCGTTGGAGACGGGAGAACGAGATAGTGCGTCGGCATCCATGTGTTTACGGCCAGAGCGATATATAACGCGGATGTTAAATTCCTGTAGGCGGAGAGCCCATCGTGCGAGGCGGCCGGACGGGTCTTTAAGAGAGGACAGTCAACATAACGCGTGGTGGTCCGTGACGACGTCAAACTGGCGACCGTAAAGGTAGGGTCGGAATTTTGTTAATGCCCACACAATTGCCAAACACTCCTTTTCCGTAACTGAGTAGTTGCGTTCAGCTTTAGAGAGGATACGACTCGCGTACGCGACGACGTATTCGTGAAAACCGTTTTTCCGTTGTGCCAAGACAGCTCCGAGGCCAACGCCACTCGCATCAGTATGGACCTCGGTGGGTGCTGTCGGGTCGTAGTGGCGAAGGATTGGTGGCGAAGTCAAAAGACGGCGCAATGCGTTGAACGCTTCGTCGCACTCGACCGACCACGCAGTTAAGTCACTGTTTCCTCCGAGTAGTTTCGTCAGGGGTGCAATTATCGAAGCAAAATTCTGCGCGAAGCGCCGAAAATAGGAGCATAGACCTATGAAGCTTCGAAGTTGCTTGAGCGAAACCGGCTTAGGAAACTCCGCCACTGCGCGCAGCTTGGCCGGATCAGGGCGAACGCCTTCCTTAGAGACGATGTGCCCCAAAATAGTCAACTCCCTGGCACCGAAGTGACACTTCTTGAGATTCAGTTGCAGGCCGGCGTCAGTAAGGCAAACCAAAACTTGCCGCAAGCGCTCTAGGTGCGTAGCGAAGTCAGTGGAAAAGACAACAATGTCGTCCAAGTGCAGAGGCAGATGTGCCACTTGAACTTCCGCAAGATGTTATCCATCATCCTCTCGAATGTGGCGGGCGCATTGCACAGACCGAAGGGCATCACATTAAATTCATAGAGGCCATCCGGCGTCACAAATGTGGTCTTCTCTCTGTCACAGGGGGGCATTGGTACTTGCCAGTAACCTGAACGTAAATCAAGAGATGAAAAGTACTCGGCACCTTGGAGGCAATCAAGAGCGTCGTCTATACGCGGAAGAGGGTAATTGTCCTTGTGGGTAATTTTGTTGAGGCGGCGATAATCAATACAATTGTAGTGAACTACAGATGTTAAGCTTAGTAAATGGGTCCCATACAACAGAAGCATACTCAAGCTTTGGCCTGATGTCAGCGTTATACGTCAGCAGTTTTACGTGAGAAGGAGAATTTCTTAGTTTATGCCTCAGAAAAAATAGCTCGTTAAATGCAGAGGAGCATATGTTATCTATATGTGAGTTCAATCAATCAATCAATCAATCAATCAATCAATCAATCAATCAATCAATCAATCAATCAATCAATCATTTTATTTTCGCACACAATGTACAGCGAAAAAGGGTGACAGGAGAAAAACTGCTTTTAGTGCAGCTTGATTGAGCTCCAGTCACCCAGCAGCATTGACGAACGATGCACTAGTTACGTTTATACATTTTTTGACTACTTAATTATACATAATACACTTATACATAATTCAGAAAAATGAGCATGCAAAATACATAAGTAAAAAGGTGTACATGATCAAAGAAAAATGAACGTGCAAAATACATAAGTGTTTACATAATCAAAGGCTCCAATTACTAGGACACACATAGTATATTATACCCCAATACTTTATATACGGGGACAGTAGACGACACTATATTAACAGTTCAGCAATACCCTTTTGCGACAGTTGTGCGATATCGACCTGTAGTGCATCGTACTGATTTAGTAGTGTTGGTAACATATGTTGAGTCATCATTTTACCGTAATTAGTTCATGTTGACGGAACCAGCCAAGTTGATGGATTACGGAAACCATAGTTAGTGGAAGATTTCGTTAGTTGGGCTAAATCTAAAAATAGGTTTAAGGTACCTTTAATGGCCCGTTTATAGGTGCAAAAGTAATTTATGCTTATATATATATCTTGCGCCTCAATGATCGTGTGTGTACGAAAATGTGGTGCTGTGTGTTCCAAGGCTAACACATTTCCAACTGCGCAGAGAGCTCGCTTCTGGAGGACGGACATTTTATGTATATTTGCTGCAGTGGTGTTGCCCCAAACTAAAACACAATAACACAGATGGGAATGAAAAAGAGCATAGTAGATCATGCGTTTTACTGTAGCTGGAAGAAAATGGCGACAACGGTTTTCATTCCCGCTGCCCTGCTTAATTTTGATGAAAGGTAGTAGTTGACATGATCATTCCACGACAGGTGTTCTTGAAATATCATTGCAAGTGATTTGACACATTTTTCTGTACAAACTACATATGGGCCTAAAACAAATGTTTTTGGTACATCAACTAATGAGCCGCGGGAGCCAAATACCACGCATTTCGTTTTCGCTTCATTTAAAATAAGCGAATTGTTTTCACACCAAGCTTTCAGTTTACAACAAAAAGCACTTGCTTTTATTTCTATTTCTGCCATGTTCTTTCCAGAGAAAAATACAGTACAGTCATCTGCGTATATAACAAAACGGCAACTATCGTATATTTTTTACAATGTCATTAATATAGTAAACAAAGAAAATAGGCCCAAGAATACTACCTTGCGGAACTCCCGATTCTATACATCTCAAACGTGATTTGTTATTAGTTATGTCAGTGAACTGGAACCGACCTTCAAGATAAGACTGCATAAGTTGAGCCGTTCCTCTGAAGCCATATCTTTAAAGGTTATCTAGTAAAATTGAATGATTCACGCAATCAAAGGCTTTACTAAAGTCTAGATACAGTCCGAGAACCTGTAATTTATTCTCGAATTTCTTTAATATTATTTCTTTTTGTACCAGCAAGGCTGTTTCTGTTATACGGTTTTTCCTAAAGCCAAACTGATGCCTAGTTATGAGTTCATCTCCCTGGGAAAATTTGTCAATGCGCATTTTAATCATCTTCTCAAGGCCCTTAGAAAAAATAGGCAGTATTGAAACTGGCCGGTAATTGCCAAGAGCATTTTTGTCGCCATGCTTGTGGATAGCAGTTACCCTTGCTGTTTTCATACTCTTTGGGAAAACAACTGCGGAAAGTGAGCAGTTATAAATATGTTTTAACATAGCAGCAGTGATGTCAAGTATGTATTTAACCGGGTTGACTTCTATGTCGTTTGCATCGCGGCTGTAGCTATAATTAATTGCTTGGAAAAGAGAAGTAACTTCCGAGACACTCGTAGGGTGGAAAAAAATTGATTGTGGCAAAGGCAGAATGCACAGGGCTGCTTCTGGAGAAGGTTTAGAACTACCTATTTTGACAAAGAAATTGTTGAATTTGTTTGCAAGGCTCATTCCTGCAACTTCAATGCCATTAATAACGATGCAGGTGTTGCTGCTAAGTGCCGTTTGCCTATTGAGAGCCTTATTTAGGTATTTTTCCACTCACAATACGTCACTTTTATAATGTCCACTTGTCTGAACCAATTGTTTGTAATAATTTTCTCTAGTCTTTTTTATGGAGCTATTTAATTTGTTCCGAAATGCTCTAAATTTATGCATCTTCTGCTCGTCCCGACTGTGTATGAATGTTTAATACATTCCATTTTTTACACTAATGAGTTTTAGGAGTTCCCTGGCTTACGTGACTTTTTATGTGCCCGTTGTGTTCTTATTGGGAAACATGCGTAGTAGTGCTTTTTGAAGATGCCTCAAAATACTTCGCACGATTTATCGGCATCTGTGAAAGAAAATACAGCTCTCCAATCTTCAGTTAAAAGGTTTTGTCTAAATGCTTCCATTGTGCGATTAGAAATCTCGCGGTGCATCAGTTGGGGTATTGTGCGTGTCTGATATGACGAATGTTGATTCGAAAATAAGATGATAGGCAAATGGTCGCTGATATCGGAGCTGATTACGTTAGTTATGACGGTTTCGTCCGGCCCCTTAGTAATAAACATGTCGATTAAAGAACATGTCTCGGGCGTAACGCGAGCGAGAGTTATTATTCTATTGCAATAGTCTTTACACTCTAAAATTGTACGCAGTTCACTAGAAGCGTCGGAGGTTTTTAAGATGTCAATATTTAGATCTCCGCCGATAGTAAGCATATATCCGTTCATATTTGCAACAGACAATAAGTCCTCCAAGAAACCAAAAAAAGGTGACACACTTCCATGAGGGGGCCTATGCAGGACAGCGAGCATATTGTTTCCCTTCAGGATGCTTAAAGCTTCGTACTCGGTATTTATTGTGCTGTAACCAGACACGATATTAAACCGGGATGTAGCGTGTGCATGGCAACACTGTTTCTACTCTACCGTCTCTTCTGTTTAAGTAGAAATAGTAGTCGTGTAACACTGAGTGTGCTGAGTCATTAGTGTCCCAGGTTTCCGTGAACATAAAGTGTCAAACTTGGCGCCACATACCTCTAGCAAAATCTGTATATCATCCCATTTCGGACGTATAGATCTCGCGTTTAAATGAAACCCTTTGAACCATTTGACAGCTTGATTGTTTTCAATTGTTTTGCTTATTAATGTTACACCTAGATATTTGTAGCTATTAACTTGCTTTAGTGGTGATAATCCGAGGCTATACACGTGGATAATCGGGTTCGTGCTCATCTTGCCGATAACTCTCCAGGAAGGCGCGCTCAGAGGAGCGCAAACTTATTGACGCGAGGCTGACCTAGTGATCCGCTTTTTTCTAGCTGTAAAAAGCCTCACACAAAACTCTGGCTCTTGTGCGTGAAATTCTGCCCAGAATTGCTGTTTGTTTAAAGCGATGTTCGCACTTGCACGTAAAAACATGCGAAACCGAATTGGCTAGAAGAGAAGAGATATATATTTTAATGGCAACAGGAGATGTCGAATTGGCTAGCTTAACTTGTCTGTTAGAGCATGCTCCCTTGAACGGTCATTTAGACAGTTCCCCGTCTGACCTATATAGAATTTTCCGCTATTGTGTAGACCACACCCACGGCACATTTGACAAAGGCTTCTTGATGTCGCTTCTTGCAACTGTGCTCCATAATGATTCAGGGGCACAGTTTGGCCAACTTATTTGCGCCGAGAAAACAAGCGGCGCATTGTGTCTGCTGGCCACTTTTTTGAAGTTATGCGAAACCTCACGAACATGAGGCCCCCTCGCGCGTTGAGTAGCAGCCATCGTTCGTCGGGGTCCGAGCTTCTTTAGGAGGGACCTCTTGATGCCCTTGCATTTGTGAAAAACTCCTTGCATACGAGTTTGTCACATCTGTTACTGATTATTGATAGCGCATAACTAGGTTTGGTGAATATAGTCATTCGTTAAAGAAAACATTTTTGTTAAAGAATTTTTTTTAAATGTTTCGTACACCAAAAATTGCTGACATGATCGGTGCAGGTGATATTTACGGCAAGGTGGTTTTGGGCCACACATAAATGTAAAATAACACCCCTTTGTATGGTCAACGCCTCTTCCGTTATAGAGGACCTGCACTGCGTCCGTATTCCATTCGAGTGGCTCTACTATATCAATCTGCAGCGCCGAGGAGAGACTGAAAAGTCTTTTTGCAACACGTTTTTTCATCATTCGAGAACCCGAAGGGCATGACGGTTCTGATATTTTAAAAGCAGGGCTGGGATTTGATTGTTGGGGTCCTTGAATTTTTCAACCCGGAAATTTAATGGTTGTATTTTTCATTATGCTTAATTTATCGCCCTTTTCCAGCATTTTACCCCGCAAACAATACCCGCTTTGCCATGCAGTTTGACATATATAGCGCCCGCCGTTGTGGAGTTTAAAGCTTCTTAAAGAAACATTTATATGAAATAATTTGAAACACCTTGGCGTATTGTTTGTCGATACTATTGGTTATAAATCCTACTGTTCCGGAATACCGCCGCTCTCATACCTGGCTCTAAATCATCATCCAGAAAGAAAGCACGGACAGTTGACCCAGGCTGAAAACTTATTCTTGAGTGGCATACGCCTTTTTGTGGCGGATTTAGCCTCTAGTGATAGACAGTGAGTAGAGCCGGCTACACTGAGAGGACAAGCTTTTCAGAGCGCCCGGTGCCAGCTCCTACATAGAGCGACATGGGATTCCGCGTTCTCGCCGATTAATCTGATCACCGTACATTCCGCGAAAATGTGGTAACAAGGTGCTTTATCTGTCGTACTGTTCACACGTGTATGTCAGGCGGATAAAGGTAGTCCTGCTTGAGCGGAAATGAAATTCTGAAAGCATGCGAGAGAAACCGTTCCTTTATTTTAATTTTCCACAAGATAAGAGCGCGAACAATAGCGGAATGGCTTTAGGATTCAGCAAGAATTTTGTGGGAAGATGTCGTCTTAAAGTGAAAAGAAAAAGAAAACACCTTGTGATAAAGTCGAAACACTTGGCGGTAAGCAAGAGATGTGGTGCGCATTTTTCTCTGCCTGCGTACCAAACTCGAACCGTTAGGCGAGCGTATCGTGGCTCCCGACACGTAGTCCGTGCTCCAGCGTTTCTTGCCTACGAGAGAGAATTCCGCCATTGTGTGCTAATACCGCTTGCGGTTTCCTCGAACTCCACGGGCTGCCCCGAAGGCAGAAATGGCCTCGCCTAGTACTGTCAGAGCGTGCACTCACGTCCAGCCAGGTGCGAGATGCGAGAGAAAGCTGTAGCTTATGGCGGCGACGAAGATGGCGGCCTCTGGTATTCTTATTTTCTTGTTTCATGCAGCGTCTTGACAGCCTACTTCTGCAGGCTAACAAGGTATGGATTGTCAAAAGTCCCGTGACCTCCTTGATTCCTTCTAAACAATATAAATGCAGTCGGTTTCAGCGGCTTTCTCTTCACGCAGGAAGGAGGTTGATTCGTGACGGGCGCGAGTAGTGCGATATTCCCCTACTCTAAAAGGGAATGCCCTGCTCCTTAAAGGTATTGACTCCGCGTGCAAGCTGCGAGTCGTCCCCGTAAATAAAAGTCTTTCACGCCTTGTGTTTTGTAACTTATGCCTCATTCTAAAAGGAAATGAGACCTTATCAATAATAGAATCCATATGCTGCAGTTATGTGGCGAATGGATGTCTAAATATCTCCTGCTTCTCTACAATAAATACCTAGCTACTAGTGACATACCTCAAGAATGTAAAACAGAGAAAGTGATTGAAATCCATAAATCTGGAGGCAATCCCCCAAACTAGCGTCCAATTTCTCTAACTTGTACGATATGCAAGATCCTATACTATATTTTGCTCAAGCACATTGTAACCCATGTTGAACAGAATGAATTTCTCAACAAAAATCAGTACGGTTTCAAAAAGGGCCTGTCCACTACAACACAACTTCTAGAAACCCTTACATAACTTAGCAACGACGATTGACATGCGCGGCCAAGCCGATGTGATGTTTCTTGACCTTTCAAAAGCTTTTGACGACGTGTCTCAACCAAAGTTATTCCTCAAAGCCGAACATTTCCTCGGAACTAACAAGATTGCTGACTAAATAGAATCCTAGCTTTATGATCGCAAACAATTTGTCCAGTTTGAAGGATGATCTTCAGAATGCGCGAAATTAACTTCTAGAGTTCTGCAAGTCACAATCTTAGCACGGATTGTTTTCTTAATCTTTATAAATGACATAACTGGTGCTACTTTTGTGTGTTTGCGGATGATTGCATAATATACCAACAAATATAATAGTCAAAGAAATCAACTCACGTTAAACAATGCGCTCGAAAGGATATCAAACTGGGGTGAAGAATGGCAGATGGTTGGTATTTTAGAAAAAAAAACAAAACAGTAGTGATTAATGTATCAAGAAAAAATAAATCGCTGATATTTGCTTACAAAATTGCAGACCATACAGTAAGTGTTGTCAGTAAATCGAAGTATTTAGGTGTAGCATCCGATTTAAAATGGGGCAAGCATGTTTCATATGTGACGTCAAAAGCGTTTCTGCTCTTGCTCGCTAAGACGTTCCTTACAGTTCGTCTCTCCCGAAACTAAATTGATTGCAAATACATCCCTCGTGGGAGTAAATCTGGGAGTACAACATAATATACTGGTTCCCATACACAAATAATTTAATTACGAAACTTGAAAACATCCAACGTAAGGCCATAAGGCTTACCTACAACAGCTATCGCCGACTATCTTCCTCTCCACTTCTTAGACAGGCTGGTCTTAGCACTATTAGTACCAGAACAAATAATACACGACTCAAGCTTATTTATCTTCTTCTAACTGGAGCTTTTGACATTGACCGCAATAGAAGCATTTCACTGCCACCACATAGGAACGAAAGAAGGCGATATTTGAAGCCTTTATTCGAGTATCGAGCACATAGCGATACGTGAATGCTCTCCTCTTGTCTCCGGGCGGTTCACGAATGGAATGATTTAGCCGATGAAGTGGGTTATTGCTCCTCACTAGATAGTTCACTTCATGGCTGACAACTGTTCCTTGAGTACCCAATACATGTATAGTCCGACTTCTGTACAAATATTGTGAAACGTGTGTCTTCACAGTGACTGTATTTTATTCTTTATCTTCATTCCTTTTTCCCTTCTCCTTTTTTGCCATTTCTTGTTCCACACTGCCATACAGAATTATACAAAAGCTTGACGAGTGTGGATGGTCAATATTCTTGTCATTTTCTGTTTCTGTTTTATGCCCCAAACCTGCGACAGCCACAGCAAAGATTCTAGAAGTATGTATCAAATAAATAAATAAATATTCCATTTCCTTTTTTCTTGTACCAGTATTGTACTTCAACTTCGGCTAATCATGCATTACTGCAATAGAGAACTAAATATTTACATAATCTTTTGCTATTTTGATAGGCGCCAGTGAGGTTGTTTTTCTTCCTAAAACCATTTGCACTTGCAAATAAATAAAATCGAAACATAAGCAAGGTTTCTTAATATTTTTTCGTTTCAGACTCTTTGGAATGTTCTCTTTCAGAACGAATTCTGCATTTGAACCTACTATAGGCAATGCGACCATAAACGCTCTTTTCATGCACTGGTTTTAAAGATTAGCGTGCTTACACGTACTGCTCGTGAGTGGCAAAAAAAAAGCAATGAGGTCGATGAGATGGTCGCGTGTGTCTCACGCCGAACGTAACTATGCAGCACGGGTTTGACTTTTGTCAACTGGTTAGGTGCAAGCTTGTTTAAAGAAATTACCACCTTTCAGGAACATTTAGTATCACGGGCTTCACTACGCGTCTCAGAAGCGACCGTCGTCGTTTATTTACTTTCGCCAAACGCGGTACGAGTCCTTGAGGGAACAAACGTGTCCGGGTATATTTTTATTCGCTCATTTGCCTCACTACGCCCTCGACCATTATACATTATCCTGTATTACACTTGACAGTCTAATGGCTTTTGTTGGTTGATGTGTTTGTGATTGCAGTTTTATTGCACATGTTCTTTTGCGTGCGCTTTATTTCTAATCTGCAGGTTTTCATTTTGTCTTCGTTAATTCAGACCGTTTTTCCTAGTCTGAGCTAGCCAATCCGGCTTGAGTAGGCTTAGGCCCTGCCCTTCCGATTCATGAGTGTCTCTTTCCTTCTTTGTGTGTGCGCACGAATACGAGAAAATTAAGATTTGCTCACTCTTTAACGCAGCGAAAAGCGTTGCCTTGTCTCTTACTATTTTTACGCAATTGAGGTGAAACGAAGAGGCGTCGTGTGCTGTGCGATGTCAGCGCACGTTAAAGATCCCCAGGTGGTCGAAATTACTCCGTAGCCCTCCACTACGGCTCCTCTTTCTCTCTTTCCACTTTCATTCCCACCTTCCTCCCTTCCCTTACGGCGCGGTTCGGGTGTACACAGAGCAAGTGTGACAGTTACTGCGCCTTTCCCTTCCTGTGAACCAATTTAATTTATTTAGGTGAAACGGAAAGGCGTCCTAGTGCTATGGTGGCTCTTAAAACATTCATTAACCGTTAACTGTTTAGAAGTTAGGTTAGGTGGTAAGATAAGGTGGTAAGTAAGGTGGTTAGGTAAGTTAGAAAGTTAGGTCAAGTGGATGCAGCTACCACAGAACCGGGTTAATTGGAGAAATATGGGAAGGGCCTTCGCTTTGCAGTGGGTATAGTCAGGCTGATGATGATGATAATGACGAACTGGTTAGAGAGAGGGAATTGGGTTGGGTCCTTATTGGCCTATACTCCTCCCAATAATAGATGCAGCCCCTATTCTAGGGCGCCATTGGCAAGCAACGCCCCCCGCGTCCCCTTCCCCAAAGCCTTTTGAGCCTATAGGTATTAACAGACGAAGAGGGCCACCTCCTAGTCCTCTCTAGTTGGACTGGGGTTGGGAGACGTAGATGGGTTTGATTGGCGCGCCAATACCATGGGGAAGGTGTCAGCCACCTCCCCACAGTACGCGCCATCAAAGGATGTGTTGAAACGTTAAGGCACCGCCGCGAACAGCAAAGTATTGGTGAAAATTTTGATGAGGAGGCGCTCGTCAGCGCGATACAGTCCCTTACAAGGGGCTGGGTAGCGCCTGTGCTCCTCCTTGTAATATTCGGTGATGTCTTTGAATGTAAGGGCCAGATTTTCTGATTGAGAGTAGGCTTCCAAGGACAGGGAGATAGCCCGGGGAGAGAGTGCACGGACGGCCTGATTGGGCTGTTCTTTTCCGTTTAGTCCCTTTTGACTCGCGGACCAAATCAGGTTATGCTGAGTTGGGTCTATCTTTCAGTAGCTAAATTGCAGTATGCGCCTGGCAAGCGCGGCAGCCTAGCCCAGCGTATAGTTCCGACAAGCCCCTTCTGAGAAGTGACGTGTTTCGACTTAGGAATATTGAAAGCCACAGCGATGACATCTCCGTGTGTGTTGTGCTGTATGTTCCGAAAGTAATCTCGTGAACTGTGTCTTCTGTACGACTACAGCCGTACACTGTCCTCCGTGGTATGGGCCGGCAATGTCTATATAATACACGTGTTGTTGGTGATGATATTATCGCTCCAACGCCTCCACGCGTGTCTAACGAGGACTGCAATGGTTTTCTTTGGACATTTTTTGGGGAAGGGGTAGGATCCGGAGGGCATGTCTCAAGGATTCTGGCGCTCTCGCCCTTTCCTCAATGTGGTATTCGTGTTTGATGTGGAGCCGGTCCAAGCGGCGGCGACTGGACGTGGTCTGTGCAAGACGCGTGTGTTGGTTGAGTAAGAGGGCTTCTGGAAGCTCCTGGAAGGTGTTCACCACGCCCAGGCCAGTTAGCCTCTGGTTGGACGTGCTGACCGGCAGGTCCACAGCCCGCTTGATGACATTCCGGTCGATGGTTTCCAGTTGGCCATCACCGTGTTTGCGCAGGTACAAGTAATGGGGTCGAGTACAGGATTCTACTCGTCACGAAAACACGGGCAAGCCGCAGTGAATCCTTGTGCACTCCGATTGTTCGAGACCCGGCAGACCATGTGATCTCCCAACGAGCGAAGTCTGGCCGCGCGGTCGAAATTTCTTCTGAGCCCTACACTACGGTACCTCGTTGTCTTTCCTCTTTCCTCTCCCACATTCCTCCCTTCTATTACAGCAGGATTCAGGGTCCACCGAAAACGTGTGACAGATACTGCGCATTTCCTTTCCTCTAAATCAATATAACTTAATTTAGCCAAAGTGATAACCCGGGAACTCGGATACTGGACTGGAGTTCACGGGTTTTAACCCGACTGTGGCGGCTGCGTTTCGATGGAGGCGAAACACAATGGCTTCCGTGTGTTGTGCGATGAAAGTGATAACACTGATCCGATCCTATGTCTGGGTAACAAGCGTTAACCAAAACAGAGTTTGGGAAAGTATACGGATGGAGTCGTCTCCAGATGATTGCTTGTATGTTAAAACTTCGGTTTGGGCTAGTTGGTAATTTCTTGTTGGTATCATTTTGTAGCGGTAAAAACACGGACACAAAGAACACGAAACACAAGGGACACCCGCTAGACTGCAACTAGCTTTTCCTGTACAAATACATTATATATATATATATTTATGAAGGAAAGAAGCCAACAGTCGGCGAGGCCAAGGAAAGCGTTGGGGGAGGTACCTCGGAATATCGCGTCCGGTGCTCTTCCAACTGAGCTACATCGGCCGCTGTCCCCCCTGCTACTTGCTTGGGTATTTACGTTGTCTGTATACGAACCTTGAGAGTGTTCACCAGCGCCACTCTCAGCCATAGCGCGGACGTGGAACGCCCTTTGTTACCGCCAGCGTCATGTAGAACGTGATCAAGAGCGAGGGCGAAAGCTGTGCTAGAGCCCTCTTACGCTGCCTATGGCTTCAAGACTGCCAGAACCGAGACCCCCGTAAGCTACAAGCAGATCAACTAAAGGGAAAGGAGGGTGCTCGTTATAATACATGAAGGAAAGAAGCCAACAGTCGGCGAGGCCAAGGAAAGTGTTAGGGATGGTGCTTTATATTTTTGTTTTTTTAATGTTTACTATATACATATACCGGGCGTTCCAACTAACTTGAACCAAGGGATACAAAATAATAAATTTGAGGTAAGTCAGTGAAACCAATTGCATTCAACTGCCAGCCTCCTTGCGCACTACAGGAGATTTTTTGTTTTGCAATTACTTAATTAGCTAATTACGTAAATTATTCTAATTGATTAAATATCGACTTTAGACCAAACATGTGAATTGTAAACTTGTAGAGCACCTTCAGAAACACCCATTCCATTAATTGCGATAAAGAAAGTCTCACGTGTATCTTTTTTTTCTGGGCACAAAAGAAAGCCCGCGAAATGCAAATAATAGCACGTGACTAGTGCATTTGTGCGCCGCGATTGTGGTGCTCTCAGTCGTGGTTTGAGCGAACGAAATTAGCTGCGGCCGTGTCTCCTTTGCCCCGTTAAAGCGGCAGGCCGATAGGCCTGCGATGGCTTCTTCGCCCGCGTCCGACAGCCGACCCACGTGATGGTGCAAGTAGCACCGAGAGCGGCGAGCCGGCAGCACCGGGATTGTAACAAACCCTCCTTCCTCCAATCAGCGAACTTTACGGCAAACGGATGAGCGATAAGGTATCAGCCACTGAATCTGCGCATACAGGCTTGGTTTGGGTAAATGGGCGAGATGACATGTGACTCGACTAAAATTAGCGCTGCACCTTCATTTGCCGGTTCTTTATCGTCATCCGAACGTCGTGATGCTGCGGTGCACAGGCCTGGCCAAGATCGCGGTGACGACGGGCGAGCTCGAGCTCGCTGCAACCATCGCCAACATTTCTGCCTGCCGCTGCAACGGGACCATCGGGTCACAGCCGCAGCTGATTTCGTTCGCTCAAACCACGACTGAGAGCACCACGATCGCTGCACTCAAATGCGCTAGTCACGTGGTATTATTTGTATTTCGCGGGCTTTCTTTTGAGCCCGGAAAAAAAGATACACGTGAGACTTTCTTTATCGCAATTAATGGAATGGGGGTTTCTGAAGGTGCTCTACAACTTTCCAATTCACATTTTTGGTCTAAGGTGAATATTTATAAAATTAGAAAAATTAACATAATTAGGCAATTAACTAATTGCAAAACAAAAAATTGCCTGTAGTGCGCAAGCAGGCTGGTAATTGTATGCAACTGGTTTCACTGACCTACCTCAAATATATTATTTTGTAACCCTTGGTTCAAGTTAGCTGGGACACCCGGTATATATATATATATATATATATATATATATATACACATATATATATATATATATATATAATGTATCAACGAGCACACGCAAATGCCTCGCCAATTACACATGGTCTCACCCCCCCCCCCCCCCCTGGACACACTCCCCACCCTCGTTCTTTTGTGCCATGCGATTACGAAGATAAGTAATTTCTTTTTCTGCAAACGCAAGGGAAGGGGTGGTAACACACATGTCGCCCGCCTTGTCAATTTGATAGGCTTCAATAATCTCCATGTCTTTTTTCTGTGCCCCCCCGTACATCACGGACGTAGCATCACATACTGGAAAACAATCTTTGCAACTCTTGCAATGCTTCACCAATTCCGACCCTCCGGCCAGTGATTGAACAGCACTGCGGTGCTCTATTATGCAGTCCTTCACACACCCGCCAGTTTGGTCAATATATACTTTGCCATAGGCAAGCGGGATTGAGTACACGACTCCCGTCCTACATGTCACAAATTTAGTTTGGTGCTTTTTTCTGCAGCATGGCTTCTTCGCTTCCGTGACAACGGAACATAGCCGGACCAGCTTATTAGGAGCCGTGAACTGTACCCCCATACTACCCTTCTGTGCCCCGTTTTTGAGGCGATGCGAAAGGCGGTGGGTATAAGGGATTGCCACCTGTCGCTTCTGCCTCTCAGCAGATGCCTTCGCTTTGGCACCACCAAGGGCGAGATTAAGTTACCACATCAATACTTCCATCCCCGCAGTCACTGTTTCAGGGGGATAGTCCGCTTTGGACAAACGGTTAACTTGCTCTCAAAGACGGGCTTCCATGTTATGCGTGCACGACTTTTGCAATCAAGCACGTAGACCATTCAGTACTATGCCACGCTTCACTAACTTCGAATGTGCCGAAGCAGAGTTTGAAATCTGTTGTTTGGACCGTGGTTTATAGGCCCAGCATGTACACTCTACCGTGATGCAGTGGGACAGTTCTAAAAACTGTATGCAGCCATTTGTAGGAAGCTCATGAGTTAAAGGAAGCCCCCCAGAACACCTATCAAACACTTCTAAAACGCTAGAAACAACTCTCCCGCTTTGCTGGCAAGAGTTCAGTTTAACAAACACCAGATAATAATCTACATATCTAAAACATTTTACAACACTCCTTTCTAAACATTCAGCAATGCGCTTGCTACCACAGTGATAAAAATATATCGCTCAGAATTGGAGATAAATATGAGCCTATAAAAATTCCTTTGTTCTGTATAAAACATTGCTATCTAAACCGCACGGCTGTTGCTCTTATGTAAAAGGCAAGTAAATCCAAAAAGCTGCTAATCGACAAACCACAGGCGTTCTGAAAATCTACTGCGCCGCCCTTTTATATAAGGTGACGAACTGCATCAATGCAAGGATAGCCATCCACTGGAACGATCTTTTCGCTGACATCGTCGCTCACTCTAACGCAAGCCATTTCAGAACGACCATTGAAAATTTTTTTTTGTTAATCTCGACAATACTGTCAGGCCTACCCCTCATGTACCCCCCGTACTCCTGGGGTCTTTGAGGTATTGGAAATAAATAAATAAATAAATAAATAAATAAATAAATAAATAAATAAATAAATAAATAAATAAATAAATAAATAAATAAATAAATAAATAAATAAATAAATAAATAAATAAATAAATAAATAAATAAATAAATAAATTAGTTCTGCCTGCGGAATGTTATAAAACAAATCTTCAGCACAAATAGAGAAAGCGAAGTTCACACATGGTGTCTCGTGCTGCTCTTGTAAGAATTCAACCACCTCCCCTGCATTCCTAACCCTAAAGGGATCCATTACAGTAAGAAGTTTCAGTTGTTTTTGCAAGAACCTTGAAAGAGCTCCCTGCCAGAAAGCCTGCTCCGATACAATGGCTTGAAAGGGTAACCCTTGCTTACGGGTTTTTACGGAAAAGAAGATCGTTAGGCCATTGTCATCGGCCTTATCCACCTGGTTTTTCAGCGCCATCAGGTTTAGCCTCTCACAAATAGCCAGGCCTTCCTTCTTTACTTCTGTGATTTTCTTTATGAACTGATCGAGATTCTTACAAATAGCATCCTTCGCTTTTTCCTGGTAGATATCGTTTGGTATCCCTACAAAACCCCCTTCTTTATCATCTGTGAGCAAATCTAGTTCATTCCCCTTCACGGTTGTAGGTCGAAGCACACGTTCAAAATTATTTGCGGTCTTCTTTCTACTCATTAAACATCCCATCCCTTCAGATATACACCGTTGTTTCTCATCAGGCGTAGCGTTATCATAATTTTTCTATGCCATATAAACCAGACTCACGGGCTTTTCCTTTGGCTCCACACAGAACTTCAGTCCACAGAGCAACACCCGTTAAACGTCTTTTGGCAACTTTGCCTATGCTAGTAGCGTAACACTCTTGTTCTCATCAACACCTCCTTTTTGTTTTCTTCCAGGTGAGTAGGGTCAGGAGGCACTGTTTCCAAAGGATCTCAGTACCCACAGCCGCCTCCTGAAACCATGTTCGCCGCAGTGTCCCATTAGTGTACTGGCAGTTCGTACGTGATGCTGCGTAAACGCACACACTTGATGGAATCGAATCTGCTTCCAAATTTCTGCGCGGAGCGTCTTGGTATTTCTTCTTGCATGGGCTGCCGAAGGCTGGCAGGGCATGAACAGCCGCTGAACCTCAAGTGGCACCAATTCATTCTTCAAGGCGAACGACGCAGCCCTTGCTCGGCAAGGGGCAATAGAAATCAGGTGGATGTACAGCCTTTGTCAAAAGTCTAGAGCCCGGGAGGTCTGCTTTTGAGCCAAATAGCGGCGCTAATCTAGCGTTAGTGGAGATCCTTCCCATTGGAGAGGGTAGGACAAAAAATCTTCTTACCATCGAGAGATTCGGAACACTGAACATGCATTACAAGCCACGAAGCGGCTCAGAAGCAGACCCCCTGGGCTCTATACTTTTGACAAAGACTGTAGGTAACATGTAGATGAGAACACAAATACGGCGAAAGGACAGGACCCAACAGTACAGTAAAAAACAGTACAGTAAAATCTAGTTACAGTCTAGCGGGTGTCCCTTGTGTTTCGTGTTCTTTGTGTCCGTGTTTTTGCCGCTACAAAATGGTACCAACTTGCCTGTTGTTAAGCAATGAATCTTATCCTGTGTTCAAGTCTGTATTGCCGAGTCAGGTCGCTAAATATAAACATGCGTTCTCCGCTCCCTTTATCGAGGGCCCCCGAGCCAATCTGCACATAGAGACCTCAGGCTTGCTCTTGTGCCGCCTCCTTGCCTGGAGAGGAGGTATGTGCCGGCAGTTCAGATTATTTTCTTCGTTCTTTCGACATCTTGCAGCGTCAAAATTTTTGCCGCGAAGGCTGAAATTTAGGACTTTTACTGTCACTGATGATGAGTAGGCTGCTATGCCTCTGCTGGCCAGCGCATCGCAGCCTCCTCGGCTTCCTTCGGCTCTCTGGTTCTGACTTTCGTGGCCGAGACCGCTTCCTCTTTCCCGTTGACTACTGCGGCTACCGCTTTTTAGGCGGTGTCCAAGTTTTGGCGGACCGGCGAGGCTCTGCCACTTGAATTTTGAATTTCAGGTCGTTTCTGTGGTAACAGAGAGGCGACCGCATGGCGGCGACTGCAAGCTGGAAATTTCTTCAACCCAGTATTGGCCTTTTCACATACTACTAGGGGAACAGGAAAATAATCTTTGCAAAGCATGTAGGGAGAGGGGTACTCTCGACCGCATTATATGGGAGTACATTGACTCCCCTGGAGTCGAGGAAAATATCTATAGCAGAGAGAGTTGACAAGCCCTGCTACGGTGCGAAGACCCCGCACGTCAGCAACAAGCCGTCCGCCTGGGGGCCGAGGCCGTGAAGAGAAAAAAATCTCTTTGTTAGCCTGTACTTGTGAAGGCTCCAGCCCCCATCCCTTAGGCCTGCGTGCCGGGGGTGGGGCGTAAGGAGCCTCTATTTAAGATGGACAATAAAAGTTGCCATCCATCCATCCATCCATCCATCCATCCATCCATCCATCCATCCATCCATCCATCCATCCATCCATCCATCCATCCATCCATCCATCCATCCATCCATCCATCCATCCATCCATCCATCCATCCATCCATCCATCCATCCGTCCGTCCGTCCGTCCGTCCGTCCGTCCGTCCGTCCGTCCGTCCGTCCGTCCGTCCGTCCGTCCGTCCGTCCGTCCATCCATCCATCCATCCGAAGCCACGAAGAACCAAGATTTCTTTGCCTGCTTCTTTGCGCGGATGTCCCGGCTGCCGTCCTTTAGGCCTGCGTGTGCCGGGGGCGTGGACTAGGGGGCCTCCTTATCTAGTGGAAGAATAAAGTTATTATCACATGCATAGACGAAGCTCACTCCGCTGGGCTTCCGATCCAGGCGTCCATGCGGCGCCTTCCATTTGCCGCTTCCTCGAACTCCGCACCACACAGCAAACAGAAGCAGACCCAGATGTCTAGGAGGCGTTAGTACAGCAGGTATTAGCAGCGTTTGAAATTGATGTGCAGGATAGGAGAGGCGCGGTATCTGTCACAATTAGCCGCGGACACGCGTACCACGGCGTGAAGGAAGAGAGGAAGTTGGGAGTGAAAGAAGAGAGGGAGATAGAGGTGCCGTAGTGGGAGATTACGATCCACCGCGCTATAATGGCTTTCGCCTTATCGCACATTAGTGGTCCAATGTGCCCTCTCGAATTTTTAAAGATGCTGCGTACATAAAGTTTATGTCACTTTCATTTGGGAGTCCTGTGTGGTCTTTAGAAGGAAAACAAGGTGCTGGTGGCCATTGGCTCTCTCAAGAAGTGCAAAATTCTGCAAGGTAGACTGAGGCTAGTCTAGGTAGCAGCTGTTACGTCCGTAAATATACGTCCGTAAAGTATAATTCCCACATTTAGTATGTATGCATTAGCAGCCTCATCGCTGGAAACATCTGTGCGTACACAATCTAGTTTTTCTGTTCAACCAGACTCCGAGCACAAAGTACACAACCGCAAAGTAGCAACAAGCACTTCTCAGCTTTGATCGGAAGCAACATTGGTTTCAAGAGATGCCAATAAAACGAAGCTTTTATTTCGGTAGTTCCCTTTTTTGACCGACAAAATGCATTCGTAATGCAGTATTCGGAATTCAAGCATAAAAATTTAAAACATGGAGAGCTTCCATGGTTGTGTGTGAATGACGTAAAATGTCCCACACACTATGCTTGGTTAATTTTGTTTATGAGAGGTGTTTTCTCGCATGCACCGCAGCCTCGGCAAGTGTATATGTCTCTCTCAATGCAGGAATAGCTACGCCACTAGTCGTCCAGGCTCTCAAAACGGATTAGTAGGCATTTTTGTTATTAATTTAAACAGCGCGAACACGAAAACAAAGGACAAGATAAAAGAAAGCCACAGTACAAGCGCTGACTCACAACTATAGCTAAGCCCTTTACTCCAAGGCCCAGAAAAATCAAACTTGATGAAAACGAAACAATCACGTGAAACCCATTTGTTGGATGCAAGACAGGTGTTGTGTACTGGCTTCCACTCTCTTGTGGAGCCTGTTATATAGGAAAAACAGGACGATGTATTAATAACAGACTACAGGAACACCGGAACAACTTGGAAAGCGGAAAGGACAAAACATTTCTGGTGTCACATTGCCATTCATGTGAAATAATGAAGGAGAAGAAGGAGTGCACTCCTAAGTTTGACAAGGTTAGGATTTTGTATCGCCACAAAGAGAAGATGACGAGAGGGATAATGGAATAATATTTTATTTCAACGGACAATAAGTGTGTCAGCAAGACTTCTCTTGCTCTTTCAAGCCAAGAGGTGTCTTTTGTAAGTGACTTTTTGCGCAGCAGCTGAACCCAGGGGTTGTTTCACGTGATTGTTTCGTTTTCGTCGTGTTTGTTTTTTCTGGGCCTTGGAGTAAAGGGCTTAGGCATACTTGTGAGTCAGCGCTTGTACTGTGGCTTTCTTTTATCTTGTCCTTTGTCTTCATGTTCGCGCTGTTTAAATTAATAATGAATAAGTACTAACTCGCCCAACAAAGTATCTTGGTAGGAATGTTTGACAGTGTAGTCTTGGCGGCATATATGTTGCGGTATGATGCATTCAAAATGAACACAGTGGCGCTTAAAATGCAACTCGTACGTCATACAGTTGCATTTTCGTAATACAACTCAAGTAAACATCCAGTGCTTGAGGAAGATTTTTATTTATATTTCATGACCCTCCCAATGTTTCCATTGATTAACAGTATAATGTTAACCATGATAAAGTTCTTTGGCATTCTACCTCCTACAGTATTCTTCAAAAAAAAGAAAGAGTACATATGTGAACAAAATTAGTTGAGCTGTCAAGAGTATGCAGCTTAAAATAGCGAAGAGTGTGGAGACTTCTAAGCTTTCGAAGCAGTGGCAAATAAATCTACATCTTCGAAAGAAGGAGCCCATTACACTTTGAATCGCATGTCACAATTTTAGCTGAGCAACTAAAACGTGGTGTACCGGCCGTGCTTGCAGGCAGCTGCAATACACTGCAAGACAAGGAACCCTAGCTGATCTGACTCTCTGAGGCAGTAAAGCATAGCGCGAGAAAGTTTAGTAAAGGTTGCAGAAAATGGCAGAAAGTCCTCCTGGCATTTGCATGCTTTAAGCTCTCTGCCATTGCAGCTACAACTCGCGCGACATTTCGCTCGTGGCTTCCGGCCCTCCAAGTCTGGGAACTTAGGTGGCTACGAGGCTCATTGCCACTTTTGTATCTATCTGTATGTGCTATCATTTTCATCCGCCATTTAGGTGGCGGACGACAGCTGTTCCTTCGCGACTTTTTTGGGATCTGTTTCTATCTTCCTGTCTGCACAATGCAGCGGTGGTAGCTCCGCTAGCGTCATTCGGCTCATCTATATTCTTTCCTTAGTTCCTACAGTCGCAACATATAGAAGGTTTATGGCGTAGTTGAAGCGTCCTCTTCATTTTAAGCTTACTTACCTTAAACTTACCGGTATCGCTCAAGAGGAAAGTATACAACAGTTGCATCTTACCTGTACTCACCTATGGAGCTGAAATGTGGCGGCTAACCAAGAGGGTTCTACTTAAGTTGAGGACAACGCAGATGGTTATGGAACGAAAAATGGTAGGGATAACATTAAGAGATAGGAAGCGTGCAGAGTGGGTCAGAGAAATAACTCAAGTTACTCACATTCTAGTGAAAATTAAGAAGAAATGGGCATGGGTAGGAGATGTGGTGCGAAGAGAGGGTAATCAATGGTCGCTTAGGGTAACAAACTGGATTGCAAGAGAAGGAAAACGTAACAGGGGGCGGCAGAAAGTTAGGTGGGCGGATGAGGTTAAGAAGTTAGCAGGGGTGAAGTGGATGCAGCTAGACCAGAAACGGGTTAATTGGAAAAATATGGGAGAAGCCTTCGCCCTGCAGTGGGTATAGTCAGGCGGATGATGATGACCTCGTTGGGTCGAAAAACTGTGGGCCTTTTCGGCCTCGCTCTCAAAGCAGGTTTTTCCCTCTTCCGTCGCCCCGGCATCTTACAAAGCTCTCCAAAATCGGCCGGCACTTGCCCTATGGCTCGTCAAACGGCGGCGACAGAACTCTGCCCCACCGAGGAGGGACCAGTAAGCGCGAGCTCGTTTTCGATTGCGAAAGCAATACTACTTACACTTTCAAGCCTTCAGCGTCGCGAGGCTGTGCATACCACTGACCTTTAGCTTCACCCCTGGTGTGACATCATGCCATCTGCCGCAAAAAACCGGGGCCCCAACGCGCGCCGTCAGCCATAGAGGCGGTGCACACCAACGCGGCCTAACTCCCGCTCTTTCCGCGAGGAGCGCTACAGACGGAGTGACGTCATGTCATCTGCCGCAAAAACTGGGGGGCGTATTAGCAAACCATATCCCGTAGGAGCACTCGAGCAGACGACGCTCTGGCGCGTGATTCCTCTGAGCAGCGCCACCAGGCGACAAATAGTGAATATATTGTCTAAACGAATAAGAGCACATTTAAAGACCACCGTGCCCGTCGTTTCGGTGGCTCAAATTGCCATACTTCGGCACAATACACAAAGAAAGAAAAAAAGTTTCGGTGGCTCAATGGATTAGCACCGCGCATCTCTTCTCTGATGCCACTTAATCATGCGTTCGACTCCTGTGTCCTACTTTTTTCTGATATTTTATTTGCAATTGCCCTCACTGTAATTATATCCAGCCTTCAGTGAGCGTATGTTGCCTTTAGGTTGTGTTTACAGACACCTTTAAGTAAGAATCGGTATGACAACAGTTACACTAAGTAATTATCTTTCCCACAATCATTTCCTGCCCCAGTGAGTGTATGTTATCTTTAGGTTGGGTTCAGAGACATCTTTCAGCGACAATCACCGTTTACAGTGAGTGTATGTTACCTTTAGGTTGCGTTCGGAGAGATCTTTCAGTAACAATCGCCGTTTAACTCGCTGAAAGCGTCGTCTGCTCCAGTGCGCCTACGGGATATGGTATGGCAATACGCTACCGGGGACCCAACTCGCGCCGTCAGCCATAGGAGTCAGAATCAGCCTGCTAGGACACTGGCATTCACGTTACCCCTATAGGCCACTAAGGGGCGTTCATAAGGCTCGAATAAAGGGGCGCTTTATATGTGTGCTGAGGAAGAAGAAAAAGAGAAGAAGAACGTTCGGTCCCCCGCAGCTGATGCTTTATTTCGCTCAATATTTTGTTCAGCAGCGTTGAGCTCTTGCAATTTTTTTTCGAGTGATTTTACGTTAGGGCTTGAGTTTGGCGAGGAGCAAGCGAAAGCCGCCACGCGGGTCTCCGCGGGCTCGCATGCAGACGGCGTACGCGAGCACAGAGAAAAAAAAATTAATGCGTGGCCTGAGCGCCTGCAAGGTGCCCTGCGAAACGCTCGCTGCCAAGATACAACTCATGTTAGATTCATTTCATTTTTCAATACGCCGGGTGTCGCCGGTAAACATGACCTCTGAAAAAGCTTCGCGGTGTTTGAGTTGGTGTGTTAGTTTGCGTATTTGAATGACAAGTTCTGACGAACAATTCCGCTATTGATAAGGGCTCTATTTCTTCGATTTCGCTTAATGCCAAGAATAATGTTATTGGAGTGCGCATTTATGCGGTGCTTTTATACTCGGCAGAAGAGATTACCGAACTCTGTCAAAAAAACGACAAAATATTCCGTAGTTCTGTCACAAAATTAACATCAGGAGTTTCTATACTTCGGTAGTATTTGTCAGCGATGCTCTTTTTCTGCAGTACTTTTCTGTACTCTATAGTTCTGTAATAGGTGTAGTGCTTTTCTGCTGTAATTACAGAAATTTATACTGCCGCGCCGGATAGGAGAACAGCTATGAGGATGAAGCCTTACTACAACTACTAGTAATACTATTTTAGCAGTCGGATAAAACAGACGCTTGGGCAAGTTGGTAATCCATTGAGGGTAAACAGCGCACAAAAGACGAGGACGAACGAAGTACACAAACGAGCGCTGACTTTCAACTCGCTTTATTGCTTGTCCCGCGAAAATATATACATGGAACAAACACAAAAGAAAACGTGATGATACTGATAACCAAATATACATAATATCTCCAGCTGCGGATGATAACAGCGGCGTCATTGCCTTGCATTCAGAAACCTCATTTCCTTCGCTGTTAGAGCCACCGAAGCACTACTAACACAATCATCATCTTTTGTTGTTTGTTTTATGTATATATTCTCGCGGGACAAGCAATAAAGCGAGTTGAAAGTCAGCGCTCGTTTGTGTACTTCGTTCGTCCTTGTCTTTTTTGCGCTGTTTACCCTGAATAGCAGTCGGAGCCGCGTGTTGGAAATAATCGCGCGCTGCGCAAAACATCGTATCATGATATTTAATGTCTCAGTGACTGATGATTGATTGGTATATAATAGGTGATGACGAGTTAATGAAATCATTGTAATTCATTTAGGGACGAATGAATGAAATGAAAAAAATGGAAAAAGTGAGGTTCCATGGCTGTCAAAATGCTCAGAATCAAATGCCAATGCTGGATGATAAATTATAAATTTAGAGTGTATAATTGAAGAAGTCAATAATTAATGTAATCAAGAAAATTTTAGATGTCTTCAAAAGAGTCAGTTCGTTCCCAATAGATAGCCAGTGTTTGGTGATAAGCAGTCGTGCAAAAAAAAAAAAAAGGGAAAAAGTAAAGAATAACAAGAATGAAAGACATCTTCGGTGCGTTTGAACGTCGTATCCTTAACGGCGGAGAATTGTCCGCGTAAATAATTTTTTTTTCTGATATTGCCATGAACCCTAGTAATATTTATCTTTGCTGATGGCAGAAGCTGGTGTGCGAAGTTACTACTTCGTATGTACGGCAAGAAAAATATTGTTTTCTTTGTTTACTTACGCTTAGTGTCACCGAGACGCGGCTTTATTATTTTATTTGTCGTGCAAGATACACCGAGATGTATCTCGGATGATTACAGCCATTCGAGTCTGTTTCCACCATGTTTCAGATCGTTAAGCACACTAAGCACATACTTGAAAAAGGGGCCAAACATACACGGTTGTCCCAAATTGTGCTGGTCACCTGGTGCGGTTTTATCTAGATGTTTATTCGGGGACCTTAAATTGAGCGCTGACGAGCGTAGCGGGCATTCGCAGTTCGACTATCGATCACACCTTTGAATCGACGAGCACGATTGCTGTTGTCGGCGCCGCCGTATTGCTTAATTCTTTTGAGGGTGCAAGCTTGCCAATAAGAGTTAATTTAAGTGTAAAACCCATCTCTTCATTTGCTCTCTTCGAAATTGTCACTACTGCGTGGCAATATTAAACTTCTGAACCAAATGTTATCATCCTTTCTTATCGTCTACGTCCAGTGCATATTTGTTTCATTTCACTGCTGTAACGTGCGAGCCAAGAGTCAACAACATAGCGGGTATTTCATTTGTATGCTAGGCTCGCATAGTGCGCGCCTTTTGCTCATATGTAACCGTACTACAAAGCTCCTTCTTTTATTTTCCTGTCAAGTCCCTTCTACTGACTGGTCGGTAACATTCTTCCTTCTAGGTCAGGGTGACTGCTGTCCGCCATTTCGGGCTTCGAGAGCGGCAGAGAACAATTGTTCATGGCGCGCATTTGTCGCCAGGTCGGCCGCGAGTCCGCATCAGTTGCGAGCCACGATAGGTGGCTCCGCGCGCTCGTGCGTGTAGTGGGCGCATTTTGAGCGACGGAATCCCAGCGGGTCAGGCGGAAATGGCCTCGGACGAACCGCCGCTCCTGGCGCCTAATTGCACGAGGAAGTGGGTAGAGACGCGAAGCTCGAGCGCGTGCAATTTCGGCCAGCTGGTCTTTTATCGTTCCCTTCCGACGCTTTTCACTGCTATCCTTTTCAAGGCAATAACGCCGACCGCTCGACCGCAGCGTTACACCGAGAGCTCGGAGAGAGGGAAAGCGACTCGGCTGATATGCGACAAGCCGGCGAGTCAAGACAGCGTTCATTTTTCCCGTTAGTCCGCGAAACAGACATCTTATCATTGATGAGGTGGCTTCGTCGACGCATTCATGACTGGGCGCGATTAAAGAGCATTTGCGTCATTTAAAGGCTTGGTAGGCGACGGAAGCGTGCGCGTCTTCCTGTGTGGCCTTACCGTTTTTGAGGGTGCAGAGCAGGCCCAGCTGCGCTACTCTGAGGCACCTTTGAAACCTCTTTTCTCAAACCTGCACAAAGCCGGTTCATTTTTATATTGTAACGAAAATGTAAACATGCAACTGTGGATGTAGTTCGACATTTATCAAGGGTTAATTGACAGCAGCGCAGCCGAACTCCAGGCCAGCGTCGCCTGCATGAACAACACAATTCGTCTTCGTGTTCCACGCACGAGCAAAGCAATTTTGCCTCGTTATGCTAAATGGGAGCCGGAGAAGGTGCATGACATGGCTTGAGGTCGAACTAGGTGAGCGCCATAAATAGCAGGCCGGGTAGATGACGTCGGAGAATCGAAGGTGCGCAACCTCATATGTCACGGCGATCACCAGACTGTGCACGTGATAAAGGCCACTGTACTGACGAAGCAATTTCTCGGAAAAACCGACACTCCGAGAAGTAGACCGAACGAGGACGAGTGACCCTGGTGCATAGTGTACTGGGCAATGCTGGCTGTCGTAAACTGAATTCTGGTAGGTCTGGGAAGCGGTGGGATGGTTACGGACGATTCCACGGATCATAATTGCTTGGACAATGAAATGGGATGTGATAGGGCTTAGTGAGGTTAGGAGGCCGAATGAGGCATATACTGTGCTGAAGGAAGGGCATGTACTGTGTTATCGAGGTTTACTGGAGAGGCGAGAACTAGGAGTAGGTTTCCTTGTCAATAAGTATATACCGGGTAATACAGATGAATCCCATAGTAATAATGAGAGGGTAGCAGGAATCGTAATAAGGCTTAATAAGCGGTATAAACTGAAGGTTGTGCAGGCCTATGCACCTACATGTAGTTATGATGACCACGCAGTTGAAAGCTTCTACAAGGATGTAGAATCGGCAGTGCGAAAAGTCAAGGCGCAGTATACAGCACTAATGGGCGACTTCAATGCCAAGGTAGGGAAAAAGCAGGCAGGAGACCAGACAGTATGTGACTATGTTATTGGTTCTAGGAATAGCAGGGGGGAGGCACTAGTTGAGTTTGCAGAGCGTAATAAGTTAAGAATCATGAATACCTTCTTCAACAAACGGAAGAACCGGAAATGGACATGGAAAAGTCCTAACCGGGTGATTAAAATGAAATTGACTTCATACTGTGCTCAACCCCCGCCATTACGCAGGATGTAGAAGTAATCGGTAAATTGCGATAGTGTGACCACAGGATGGTGAGGTCCCGAATTAGCCTAAATCTGAAGAAGGAACGCTACAGGTTAGTAAGAAAGAAACCCATCAACGAATCAGCGGTGAGAGGGAGGGCAGAAGAGTTCAGGATCTCGCTACAGAATAGATATTCAGTTTTAACCGAGGATGACGATACACCTTAGAGGCAAGGAACAATAATTTCAGAGATATCATTACTGAGTGCGCGGTAGAAGTAGGCGGTAGGATAGTTAGAGAGGATACCGGTAAGCTGTCTAAGGAGACGAAAGATTTGATTAAGAAACGCCAGAGTATGAAAGCTTCCAATCCAGCAGACCAGATCGAATTGGCCGAGATATCAAGGCTAATCAATAAGCGCAAGGTGGCCGATATAAGGAAGTATAACATGGAGAAAATTGAACATGCTGTAAAGAACGGGGGAAGCCTTAAAGCGGTAAAGAAGAAATTGGACATAGGCAAAAACCAGATGCATGCGATAAGGGACAAGGCGGACAACGTCATCACTAATATGGACAAGATAGTGAAAGTAGCTGAGGAGTTCTATACAGATCTCTACAGTAGCCAAAGTAGTCAGGACCGTAATGAGATTGGTGTTAGAGAAAAACAGTCAGACATTCCACTAGTGACAAAGGACGAGGTCAAGAAAGCACTAGAAACTATGAAAAGGGGGAAATCAGCTGGAGAGGATCAGATAACTACAGATTTGCTGAAGGACGGGGGGATATCATGCTAGAAAAATTGGCCACCCTGTACACGTAGTGCCTGGTGTCATCGACGGTTCCGGAACAATGGAAGAATGCAAACATTATCCTCATTCATAAGAAAGGGGACGCTAAGGGCTTTAAAAATTACAGACCAATCAGCACTTTGTCTTCGTTGTTTTCCTTTAACAGTATTAAGCTACTGAACTAGAACGAATGGTTGGCGGTGTGATTCGGTCTTGTCATTTTTATCTTAAAAATAGTACTTCAAAATGCGCCTTTTTATAAAAAGAAACTGTGTCATTGTCATCATTGTGCGATGTTAATGCATGAAAAAGAACCACAGGTGGTCGAAATATCCGGAATTCACCACTACGGCGTCTCTCATAGCTTAAGTCGCTATAGGACGTTATATCCCATGAACCAACTAACCATTCTAGTTCAGCAGCGTAGCTATATTGTGTGGCTAAAGCTGGGATAATTTGGTAGAGTGTGGCTGTATGCTAATTAGTGTGTGCACTGGAAACCACATCAAAAGTGAAAGCCCAAGTTCTAGCGCACCTAATTCGCGTTAGGCCTAACCACGCTAACCAGATGACTATTCATTTTTGTTTGAAAAAAGGTGGAGTGGAGCGTCGATTCTGTGGTCGCCAGCAGCACAGAATATCGCTCCTTTGTTAGTCGTATTGATATTTTGGTTTGTTTTGTGATTTCCTCTGCATACCTGTCAGCGAAGTGTTTTCGACGACGGTACATCTCTCTCAGCCATGGCACAAGTAAGCAGCTCTGTCATGTGCCGAATGCTGCCAGGACGTCAAACCGGGTTCTGCTACAGCAGGTAAATGAGAGCGCTGTCTAGACTGCCAATGCAGACCCGCTGATATTCTGCATTCAGCTGTGGAGGCTGTTTGCATTCTGTTCCTCCTCTTCTCTTATTCCAGCGGTAGTTTGACGGCTACTGCATTAGAATCATTCCCTGCTCTGCGCCATTGGCGGCTGTCTTTTTCGGTGCTGCTGTAGACGGTGCCATTGAAGGAGGTGATCTTATGGCTAGGTGGCTGCGAGGCTGACACTAATTTTCTGACGCGCTCTACGCCGAAGTCCCGTGAGCGCAATGCCGGATTTACGTACTACATACATGCGTTATAAAACATACCATGTGCAGCTTCGGTACAAGTGCCGCCGCCATTCTTATTATTTCCGCGTATGAATGAGTAAGCGTTCCTAATGTATTTCTCAACACAGTGTTCAGATCGCCGCCGATGGTTAACTCTTGATGAATTCGGCTACATTTCTCTACGCGTAACATGACGCTTTTCAGTGGACACCATGTAACGACCAAAGTTTAATAGTTGCACACTGTCAGAGTCCTGAGGTTGATTCAGCATTCCGCTTGAAGACTGACTAAATACTTTCTTTGAGCATTCCAGAGGGACACACAGAGTGCGTTTCTGTTCTAATCCATGCTACAACTGACCATCGGCTCCACTATCCGTGGCTCTGTGTTTAGCAACAGCAAAGCGAATACATTACAACGAGGCAAATGTTTTGCATCTTCTCTTTTTAGTCACCCCTCGTGGTTGACGCACACGCTCAATTTGAAAAGAAATATTCCAGGCGGCGTGTGTACATATTTCGCAGCGCAGTCCTCTTTGATGCGGTCAAAGATCGACTGGGATTTCCAGTGACCTCGCACCTTACTACGTCATTGGCTTGCAACTGGCATTATCCCACTTGGTATCTTCCTTGTCTTCCTGCGCGTAATTGGACTTGCCGTAAGTGTCTTAATGCACAAAAAAAGAGAACAACGCCATTTTCTTCCCTTTGTGTCGTTCGTTCGCTTCAAACCGGTCTCGTAACGTCAGAGTGCACGGAGCTCATTTGTAGCAAAGCTTTGGTCACCTTGTCATAATGACGTTGTTGACACCGACGAGGATCACGATTTCTTGCGGGGCCATAATCATTCCTTGTCTTCTTATCTTGGTATTTTGGACTCTACTGTTTCTTTCTAGTAAGCGTTCAGATGCGAGTGAGCGCTTGTGTCGCGTCATCTTCCTTTTGGTGCGCTAACTATCAATAAGCTACATTGATTCGATTCTTGGTTTGGTCCTTGGCTATAAGAGACGCTGATTCATTGTTTAGCAGCATAAATCCTCCCTGACCCAAAATTTGTTGCACTCTTTTACAGGGAACATAGCTGCGTATTTACAGTGTATGATGTAGCGCAATATCAGGCACAAAACTCAAAAAGGAGAGATGATTATATTTCTTTAACATTTCTGAACAAGACATTCTCTCTCGGATATTGAATAAACCTGCTACCTAGATAAGCATTTCATTGTCAGCGTGTGCGCATTTTAAAACTTCCTGTACCAAATGCAGAAGACAGGTGCACTGCTTCAGTGACAGTTTGATTGCCTTTAGCAGCCTTACAGATGCGCGGGTATTGCAGATACCACTGTCAGAACGCAGTTGTCAACAGTGCAATGTTCTGACGTGAGACGCCAGAAGCGCACCCGCGGTGAACCACAAACATTCGCAAGTCTTCTTCGGAATAGAAACGTAATACTGCAAAGCAAGGTAGAAAGTGTTAACGCAAGAGTTCTCAGTGTAAAAGGTATACTTAACGCAAATAAATGCAGATTATACTTAAAGTATCTTCAAAACGTGTAGTAGTTGATTAACTACTTCGAACCACTTCCAAGGAAATTATATATTGAATTTCCAACTATATTAGCACAAACATCTGGCCAACGAGAGCATAATGCATTAGCTAATGACTGTTGTAGAGAGGAATAGGTGGTGAAAAGGTTGCATACAGACTCATAATTGGTGAAATATGGGTTATCCACTTCTCTACCAACTAATAGAACTGAAGACACTAACTTCTCGCGAAGCCAATGAGCTGCTGCTGAAGTGATTACGTATTCATTGTACCTAAAAGGACCCGGAAATGGGGCACTACGTGATGGACTTTCGTGACTTATTTTGTGACTTTACAGGAATAAGACTGCTTTTCTGTAGAACTGCAGGGAGAATTCAACGACCATCTCTACTGACTTGAAAAAGACAAACATTTTCAAACTACAAATTTTATTTCACGTACCAGGTGGTCCTAGAGCGCACCACTAACACCTAGCGTTTTTCCTGCTCCCTCGGTGTAAGCTCGTGTCGGACGCTATGGTCTAAAACGTAGTGTCTCACACTAGAAAGAGGTGGGATCATAGTGCACAAAGGTTTCAGCATCTACGTTTTATTGTGCGAGTTTGCGGGTACATATAAACTGCCTTTGAACACTTGAAGGTACCTTAAAATACTCGAGCGTAGTGAAGAGGCACAACCTCTGCGATGTGTCGACAATAAAACCTCATTCTCATGGACATCTAGAAGTGAAATTTTGGCCAAAAGTTTAAAACTGAAGGCGTCTCCATCTAAGGTGTGTTGTGACGCGCCTTAAGCATTCATGGAAGTCCGTTCGAGAAGACAAAGAATCATCTTGCCTTGAGGAGATTTGGGAAACCTGGAATGCATTGTGAGCCACACGGTGTGATTGAGAAACAAACCCCCTGAACTTCAGTGGTTTTAAAAAGACTGCACATGCTGCTACTTTCGTGACTTTCATCGCACGTGGCGTATGTAACGCACTTCACGCAGTGTTTGTGCACGGCTGGTAATCCCTCTGCCGTTTTAGGCCTATCGACGACATTCCTGTGAAAAGGAAGGTTCTACAAGCAAGTCTTGCTGCTCGTTTCATAATTGAAGTGCAAAAAATGTATGAGGAGGTTCATTGTTTTTTGACTGGCTTGTTTGACTTTTTTGACGCGCCACAACTATGCACAACTTTCCAAGAACGCCGTATGAGTATGCATGAACCCTAGCAAGCTGAACATTCAAGCGAGCAGTATTTTTGCCGTTTCGGTAAACGTGATCAACAGCTTCAAGCAAAAGGAAACGCACAACAAAAAATAATACAGAATGGTGAATATGTCAAAAGAATGGTCCACTTGCATCCGAACTATGCGCGTTATGGGCGGTTTTTATTTGATACAACCTCCTCCTCGGCAGCGGTGAATAAGAGCATAGCAACGCGCCGGCAGGTGGCACTCACCATGTGACACTCACCAATGAGAGTGACAGTTGACAGCCGTGCGGTGTGGACGTGGGTTCCATCGCTCCTCCGATTGCACGTGGCTACCGGAAACGGACGGACTGGCGACAGCGGGAGCTTCCGAAAGCGTCAAATAGATGAGTTCTTTCTTTTATTAACTTTATTTCGTTTTCAGCTAGTTAGGTTAGGGGCAGCTTAAAAAATAGCTTTTAGCTCTCTCTCAGTTCAGCTCAGTTAGTCGTTCAGTCGTGTCCGACTCTTCGTGACCCTATGGACCATATTACGCCACGCTTTCCGGTCTCTCACTATTTTCCTAACATCAAGCGCCTCGAGGATGCCATCTAACCGTCGCGTTCGCTGCCTACCCCTTCTCTGGTGACTCTCAACCTTTCCCAACATCAAAGCTTTCTCCAGCGACTCCTCTCTTCTCATCAGATGACCAATGCAGCTGAGCTTTAACTTTAGGATTTGACCCTCCAATGAGCAGTCAGGGTTTATGGTCGGCAATATCGACTGATTTGATCTTCTGGCAGTCCAAGGAACTCTCAATAGTCTCCGCCAGCACCACAATTCAAACGAGTTAATTCTTCGGCAGTCAGCCTTCTTCACAGTCCAACTCTCGCATCCATACATTACAACTGGAAAGACCATAGCCCGAGTTATACGGATCTTGGTTGGCAGTATAATGTCTCTGCTCTTTACTAGGCGGTCAAGGCTAGCCACGGCTCTCTTTCCCAGAAGCAGGCGACTCTTAATTTCATGGCTGCAGTCTTCTTCCGGGGTAATCTTGGAGCCCAAGAAGAGAAAATCTGTCACAGCTTCCACTTCTTGTCCCTTGATGCTCCAGGACTTGACAGGGCAAGACGCCATGACCTTTTTCTTTTTAATGCTCAGTTTAAGCCCAAACATCTCACTCTCTTCTTGTACGCGCATCAGAAGTCTCTCGAGTTCCACTTCACTTTCTGCCATTTGGTATCATCCGCATATCTAAGGTTGAGTCCTAGCGGACCGGGTTTTAGTGCCGGATGCTAGGTGTTTTCGGTGTTCATTGTTTAACTATTTTGTTTAGATTCTCGCCACCGGGATGTCCACTACTCTCCGGGCTCTCTCGTCTTGTTCTGGACTCCCGCTCGTAAAGTTGGGCTTTGTGAGAAGCTCTTGCCATGCTACGCAGGACCCTACCGTGTTCTACGACCAGTCACTCCTGTGACATACGAGGTCGGCCCTGTACATCCGCCGCGGCAGTCCTCTATGCACGCACCGAGATTGTTCATGTCGCCAGAATGAAGCCGTACTACCCCTGCAGTAGTTCCTCGTAGTGCGCACCGGGACTGTGCTTTTCGTGGGGGGGGGGGGGGGGGGGGGGGGGTAATGTGACATAAATGCCCTGCATCGCTGGAGGGAGAAGACAACGATCAGCAACAGTGACAGAGAAGATGACAAAGTGGTAGCAACGTTTAGTGCTAGAAGAAGGTTGACGCTGCTGTGCTTCTATGCTTTGTGTGCTGTGTCATATTAAACTAACCTTCGTGCACTAACCTTGCCACGTATTAATATATATTCTTTTTGCTGGGCTATTGACATTCGCAGAATTTATTTTAACGCGAGTTTGTTAGACGTTTTTGTGTCTTCCTTTTGCAGTTTGTATATTCTGAGAATTCGTAGCAGAAATAGTTTAGTTGATACATGCTTAAGATGTGCAATCAAAAGAAGGGAAAGTGTACTCTTAGTGAGATGCAGGCTAATTTCAAGGAAACGCGTTTTGACTCGGTAGATGAAGCAGAATGCAATGACTTTTTGTGTCGGTGTTGCGTGCTGAATGCGCGCCTAGGTAGATTTGAACGAGAAAAGGGCTGTTTAGTGTCTCGCGTGGGAGCCTTAGAAAATGAAGTAGGTGTATTAAGGGCAGGAAATACGAAACTGCGGGGACAGCTTCCTCAAATGGCAAAAAAAGGTCGGCTTTGTCAATGAAAACAAGGAGGACGGACATTCCAGTGCGGGCCACGTGGCTGGGACCAAGGCACGAACAAAGTAGGTCAGGCGGACTTTGTCGTTGGAAACAAGGCGGGCGGACTTTCCAGCGCGGGCCACTTGGCTGGCACTAGTATTGGCATAGAAGGCATAAGCAAAGTAGGTCAGGCGGATCCGAACCGACAGAGTTATTTAGAAGCAGCTACTAAGAAGACAGGAAAAAAGGAAGAAGTAATTTGGAATGAAAATCCCAGAGAGAAGGATACAGATAACCGAAAGCAGGAGCTACACAGTTGGGAGAGAGAGAGAGAATGTCCAGGTGCTTATCGCCGGGGATTCCAATATGAGCAGGTGCAGGCGATGTATCATGGAACGTGTAAAGGGAGATAAGCGAGTGTTAGTTGGGACCTTCCCAGGGATGACAATGAGGGCAGTGCTGAAAGAGAATGAAAAAAGGCTGTTGAAAAATTCTGCAGAGCGCGATATGGTGATCGTAGCCGCGGGGCTAAACGATCTCCTAAATGGTGACGCTGCAGGAGTGGTGGAATTAGCTAAAGAAGTTGTTGATATCAGGGAGATAACACAGCAAGCACAGATAGTTGTGTGTACAGTACCGGAGGTGCTAGGATCAAACGGAAAGCTGGAAAAGGACGTTGTGAGAGTTAATCATGGACATAAGCAAGTTCAGCCTAGAGAAGCGTTTCGAAAAGAGAGAGAGAGAAAGAGAGAGAAGGCAGAGAGGTTAACCAGGAAAGCTTCCGGCTTGCTACCCTGCACTGGGGAAGGGGAATGAGGAGTTTATAGGAGAAAGATAGAAGAGAATGATAGGAAAGGTAAGGCGGCGAGGAGCACAGTCACAGTTTCTCAATCAAGTTTGTGTCTCTCATAAAACACATAGGTGCTTTGAAGGCTTTGCCGTTAGACGCCTTCTGTGGCCATGGGCCGAGGCTTTTCTCCTCTGTGAAAGGACGGCTGTCAAGATGGTCAGAGCCGAACGCAGCGCATATATTTCGCTTGAAAAAGCAGGGCACTCGCAAAGGAGATGCTGTGTGGTCTCTTCGCAGCCGCATCTTTCACAGTTAGGGCTATCCGCCATTCTCATCACATAAGCGTATTTTTTGGTGAATGCAACACCGTTTCGAAGTGTTTGAGGTAAACAGGGAGGTGCATAAAGCAGGTTTTGGCAGGGCTTTTCAGCGAGATGGCATCCATTTTAACAGAAGGGTGGGAGCAGAGATCGGCTGGCACCTGGCAGGCAGGGCTGTAGATTTATTAGGGGGTCCGCGAAGGGTCCGTTCACAGGTGTAGTTAGAAGTGAAGTAGAAGAAAGCGTAATAGTGGAGACTGAGCTCCAACAAATTGCAAGGAGGAGTCGAGAAAGTAAAGTAAGAAAAAAGAGATTTAACACTAGGGTCAGCTACATAAGCATGCAAGGAGGTAGAAAAAGAGCGAAATGGCTAGAGATAGAACAGCAGTTGAAGGATGACAAAAAAGGTTTGTACGCTCTATGCGAGGCTCATCTCAGGGATCTAGAAGATCCGCCGTTTAGAGAAGGCTGCGTCTGGGAAGAGTGCAACAGAACGAGAACGGATAAAAAGGGTGGAGGGGAAGGTATGATGGTATACGAGGGGACAAATTGACAAAGAATAAAATCTTCTCGTAAAGAACATATCTGGGTACCAGGAACAATTGCCGGAATAAAGACATCGCTAAGGGTAGTTTATTTAGGAACAGGACACCAATACAGGCAAGAAAACAAGGATGTCATTCTATGTCTCAGTGACGATATAAGGCGATTTGGAGACGGGACCGATATAAATCTGCTGGGGGACATGAACGGCCACATCAACGATATGGATGAATACACGGATAGTTACGGGAAGCGAATGCTAAATTTCTGTGAGCGACACGATCTAGTTATAGTAAATAGAGAAACAAAATGTGAAGACCAAATCACGTGGGAATTCCGCAACAGGCAGACGACCATTGACTATTGTCTAATGTCGGAGGACATTAATAGCAAGGTCAGAAAAATGGAAATAGACGAAAAAGGGGAGTGTAGTCTGGGAAGTGATCATAAACGTATTAGTCTGCAGATGGGGCCCTTGATGAAACGAGAAATGGAACTTAGACAAAATGTAAACGCAAAATTAAATGACGATCGAATAGCGCGGATAGCAGCAGACATAGAAGAAGCAATAGAGAAAAGCCCCATGGAAGACTGGGATTATGAACAGGTAGAACTACACCCAAGAGAGCATATTGGCGGGCTAGGTGGTGCATAATAGAGGTGAAGAAAAACAGCGCGAAAACGAAGAAGAGACCACAAAACACAGGCGCTGACTAGCAACTGACATTTATTCACGAACAGAAGGAATTTATAGTCACAAAACGAGTCAGGTTGTTATCAGAGTGATACAAGGTATCAGAGTGATATAGGGTAGACTCCTTGACGCAGAAAAAGTGCGTGTCAAAAAAGATTTAAAACATCAGCAAAATGAAGTTTGTCTCATTTGGAAACAAAAAAAAAAAAATAACTGGCACATCCCTGTGGCCGTCAAAAGTGACGAAAATGCTGGAATTTTTTTTTTTTTTTCAAATGAGACAAGCTTCATTTTGCTGATGTTTTAAACCTGGCGCTGTCACTGTTCCTGAAGCTCCGAAGTTTAGAGATACCAGTGGCCGGGTGAATAAACCTGCGGTGGAAGCTAGCAAAAAACAATTGGAGGATTGGTGGCTTAAAAACAGAAAACTTGCATAATGTTAGTAATGTAGAAACAATAATTCAATATATAAAATGAAGGTATAGGTAATCCATCTAAAACAATTATTAAGATATCAGGAGAAAAATGGGCATGATAGCAACTGCTACCACACCGTTTCAAAGAGGATGCTCCTATATTCCATCCATCGTTGCAAGGGTGGGAAATTTCTGCACCTAAAAACACTGTCCATCGCTGTCTATCATCCCGCCGTTCTCTTTGTGTGTTGTTTATCAAACACGTACATAGAGGAAAATTTGTAAAGTCTCTATGAATCTATTATATCTATATAATGTCGATGTGTGTGGTATATGAGCAGCATTTAACCTCGAAAAAAAAAGAAAAACTAAATGTTTTGAAAATTGAGGAGAATTAAGGGTTTTTCCTTATTGATCGTGTGGCCATCGATTGCGTCGCTAGTAGGCGGCTTATACCAATGTCAATCAACGATGTGTGAGCGAGCGCACGAAGTGCGAACGTCTTGTGCTAATTTCTGCCGCACTGTGCGATTTTCAATATGACCGATGTTACACTAATGTGTAGGCATGTGTTAAACGCAAGATACTCGCCGACACGCCTGAAATTTTCCATTCTCTCAAGCGATTCAGGATCAGTTTAATGTTCACTGAGGCAAAAAAAGCTTGTACGCCTTTTTGAATAATAATAATAATAATAATATATATAAAAATATAATAATAAGATTAATACAATCAATCAATCAATCAATCAATCAATCAATCAATCAATCAATCAATCAATCAATCTATCTATCTATCTATCTTTATCTAAAGCGCGCAGGAACAACCATGTGGTCTTCGTACTGCCGCTCAAATAAAAAAATAGCAAAAAAATGAAAATGCACGAACAAGTTTACATTGTGCAACACAAAAGACAAAAACACAAAAGAAGAAATAAATAACACATGAAATGAAATAGACGAAAAGTGTCACGGAAAGGAAGCAACCAATGAGTAGCATATCTTATATACACAGTGAGAGAATTGTTGAGCACATCACGAAAGAAAAAGAAAAAAAACGATATATAGAGAGAAAAAACAACAAATAACTGACATTGATTATAGTAATATAGAAATATACATAAAATAAACAACCATTCCAGGCGCCGTTACAAGTGCGTCGTACTTAAAACACAGGCTAGAAATACAGGAAATTACAATAAAAAGAGAATTGAACGCGGGACAGTAAGATTCGAATATCAAGTTTAAAGTTAATATAAGTAAGAAACGGATAAAAAGCAGTTCAAGATAGAGACAGAATTGAACAGGAGAAAAAGCAAAAAAAGTGTAGTAAATACAATATTTTAGGCTAGAAAGTGGGAGTTATATGTGTTAAAGTACTATTTAGAATAGAACGCTACGAACATCCAATATAAATGAACAGAGCGAGTTTTGGAAGATGTCAAGGTGAGGACAAAAAGAGTTAAATAACCACTGCATTCTGTCCAGAGGGGAATGGGAATGAAGAGACGGAGAAACTTAAAATGGTCTGAATTCCCTCATGCTCTTTCGCAGAACGCGAAGTAGGATGTACTCTTAGAGCTGAGGGCACGTAATGTGGCCATGAAGGAGTTTGTACAGAAAAATGATATCAACTCTGACACGAAGGCAGTTAAGAGAAGGAAGATTCAGTGGGGTACTCTTGGTGGAGCGAGAGGAGGAAGTTGCGCAAGGAAAGCGATATCAAAATATCCGTAAAAATTTTTTTTTGTACTCTGTCAACCTTGTCCAAGTTCGATTTGCAAGTGCCATTCCAAACAGCCGACGCGTACTCCAAGAGCGGCAAGCATATGGACAGGTACATTTTTAAGAACGAAGTGGAGTACAGAACTCTCTCGAAAATCTACAAATGAATCCAAGTGTGTGCATAGCCCGCTGAGCAATGCGTTTAGTATGAGAGGAGAAGCTGAGGGTGCCATCAAAAAGTACACCAAGGTCATTAATTTCATCAACCCTGTCCAACAGCACAAAATGCACAGAATAATGGTATAGAAAGCTGTGCGTTTTACGAGTAAATGAGACAACCGTAGTTTTGGAAGAATTGAGGGTAAGTCGATTCTTCAAACACCAATCAGAAAAAGCAGATATGTCCGATTGCAACAACAAGCAATCTTGAAAAGAATGTATTATCCTGAATATTTTTATATTGAAAGGGGGTGTTTACTGTCCTTTAACAGGGATAATAGCCCTCTCCAAGTATATCCTCGTGTAGTTCACTACAATATCACCAGCATAAAGAAGAAACTAGGAGTTCTTTATCGCCGAGGAAACATCATTAATAAAAACGGAGAAGAGAAGCGGGCCTAGTACTGAACCTTGAGGAACTCCACTCGCTGCAGGGTGAATGAAGGAAGTCTGTCCATTGACACTGACAAAGCAGGAGCGATCAAGGAGATAGTTGCGTAGGAGGGCTACGAGTGAGACTTCAACGCCAGATAGTAGAAGGTTTTCAAGAAGTAGTGAGTGAGTAACAACGTCGAAAGCTTTGCTCATATCACAGTACAGTGTCAACCTGACCTTTCTGAAGGACAGCTGCAGAGGCATACGTCATAAACGTGACTAGGCTGATAGAAGTAGAGCGACCCGACATGAAGGCATGTTGACCCGGTACTATGATATGTTTGATATGGAATGAAAGTACGTTGTGCAAAGCTAATTCGAAAAGCTGGGAGGTTGCACATAGAAGAGAAATCGGACGGTAATTAGAAACATCAGATTTGTTTCCTGACTTGAAGACAGGAAACACAAAATAATAATAATAATAATAATAATAATAATAATAATAATAATAATAATAATAATAATAATAATAATAATAATAATAATAATAATAATAATAATAATAATAATAATAATAATAATAATAACTGGTTCATGGCAAAGGAAAGGCACTGTATCTGTCACACATGTTCTGTGGACACATGACCCGCGCTGTAAGAGAAGGGAGGAAGGTGGAAGTGAAAATGAAAATAGAGAAAGGGGAGCTGCAGTTGAGGGCCAAGGAGTAATATCGACAACCTGGGGGTCTTTGACATGCACTTACTGCATTGCCCGGAAAGTTTTGGGAGGAATAAACCTTGTGTCAGAAGGCGTTTTGCTTTGGATACCAGCTAGCCGATATTCATAGCTTTGCTAATGATAGCTTCACGCCAGAATGCTTGCAATTTAACGCGCCCGTATCGAACATTATAGAAATGAGGAAATGAAAAGTTTGTTTCCGCAATATATTGACAATGCATTCTAGCGATGCCGCCAAAGTAGCACGCTGACGCGGCGTACAAACATGTTTCCATAGAAGATTGCACGCCACCTAAGCCGAGGTCCGCGGAAGCTACGTTAATGTCGATTGTAGTGTGTGTTCATCGCATACCTTTCTTCTTTCACTAGCTATCACTTGCTATCATACAAGGCGAACGGTCTGGCTTCCATCTGGTCAATGAAAGTGCGATGTTGCGAAGTGCATAAAGTCTTCGATGGTCGTGCGCACGTAGCAGTCGCGCAAAAATACACTTGGCACAAACATGCGACAGCAGCTTTACGTCTTCATGAATATGAGGAAAGCGCATCCACAGCAAACAGCCTCTCCACCAAAGTGCTGAAGATTTAGGTGAACTTTAAACACGTTTTCCATTTCCAGCGGAGTAATATAAGAAACGCATAATTATGACGAACAGCACGGAATAAACTTTTACAAGGCTGAAAAGACAAATAAAAAGGTAAGGGCGCAGAGGAGGTTAGGGTGGTCTCGGCGGGTAATGAAGAGAACGTGAAACCAGGTCGAAATTTATTGACAAGTTTCACATTATTAGGCAATGCATTCGAGACTTTTGAGCCAGAAAACTTAACTCTGCGTCCCCATCAGTATACCTTACGCAATGCAGGCAGCCTCAAATAGCCATTTAGTGTATGCCTCATGTTAAGCGATGGTAATTCGACGATTCATTTGTAAACGGATATAACCATAACAGTTATTTGCTAGTATATTTTATTCGCATTAAGGCATCGAATCAAAGCGCGGCGCTTAATGTTCCCCCTAGAGAGTAAAAGTGTCCGCCTCCGACACTTTCTCTGCTGCGCTCCGAGTGACCCATAGTAGCGACTAGTGAAGCAGCGCTACAGCACAAAGCCGGGAGGTGACAGAGGGACAAAAACACAAACTGAGAAGAAAAATTCATTCAAGATATTATCATCGTGTATACTCTAGAAGCGCAGAATAACCCTAAAAACTAAAAAGGGCAAAGCAATTACAAGCAGGTCCCATCATGTCATTATGCAGACGCGTATGCTTTGGGGTTTTCGAGGAGCGACATAACACCGGACGATGACAAGCTAATGATCTCGTACGACGTCAAGCCGCTTTTCACATGCGTTCCCGTTGACCTTGCCGTACAAGTGTGTTCTGCTGCTCTCGAAGATGACAAGGCTTTACCTAAAAGAACCCCTATTGACGCTTTGGGCCTCCGCAGGCTTCTACAGTTCTGCTCGAATAACACTCATTTCGTCTTCCAAGGACGCTTTTACCATCAACTCCAGGGAACACCAATAGGTGTCTTTATATCTGGGACTGTCGCTAACTTCAGTATGGAATCCGTCATGTGCCGTGCCCTTGAGACGTTCGCATCACCGCCAAGAATTCTGCTAAGGTATATAGACGACTGGTTTTCCTGATTTCGTAAAGTGGACTTAGCCGCCTCGTCGTCCCATTTGAAGAAGCAATGGACTTCACTACTGAAGAAAAAGCGAATGGTGCTTTGCCCTTTCTGGACATTTAATAAAAAACGGGACAGCAAGAAGCTCAGATTCAGCCTTTACAGAAAACCGACCCCCGCCTCAACTTTATTTCTGTTCACCCGGCCACACAAAATAAATCGGTCGCTACCATCATCATCATAATCATTATTAGCCTGACTATATCCACTGCAGGGAGAATGCCTCTCCCATATTACTCCAATTAACCCGGTTCTGTGCTAGCTGCATCCACTTGACCCCTGCAAAATTCTTAATCTCATCCGCTCACCTAAATTTCTGCCGTCCCCTGCTACGCTTTCCTTTCCTTGGAAATCGGTCGCTATGTCCTTGTTCAAATGATCGGAACGCATCTGCAGCTCCCGTGAAGACCAGGCAGTTGACTTACAAACTACACGACAAGAACGTTCAAGCAACAACTATCCGACCTCATTTGCGCGATCTGTCGAAAAACAGTTACCTCTTAAGGCAAGGGAAACTTCCACGTGCCGTCCTGCCCCATGGCCCCCGAAATAAGGGAGGCCTTGGCGCGCGCTATGCGCACCTTGGAATATGTGTCAAAAACAGCAAGAAAGGCACCAAAGCTGCGGCTATTGCGTAAAAAAAAGGAACAGATCGTCAGCGTAAGCTGATACCACGACCGCTTCCTGCTCCGTCAACGGAAAGCCCCGCATGTGTCGATCACAGGCAACTCTCCTCAAGAGCGGATCCGATGACGGGAAAAAAAGTGCAGGCGACAAGGGGCAACCCTGGCGAACCGAACTCCCCTTGCAAAAGAGCCAAATCGCAGTGCGCGGCTTTTACTGGCGTTCAACTGCGCTCCAGACAAATTGGAATATGTGTCAAAAACAGCAAGAAAGGCGCCGAAGCTGCGACAAAGTCCATATCACCCCGCCGGGGTGGTGCAGTGGTAAGATGCCCGACTACTGTGCCGGAGTACCCGGGTTGTAGTAGTAGTAAAAAACATTTATTTTAACAGAGGATTTCGGGGCGCGCAGGCCCCTGGGCCACCGCACGGCCCCACTACACTCAAACGTTCATGTTCCTACGGTTCATGACGTCGCCAGCTCGGTCTGTGGCGGTCTTTTGCCGGACCGGGTCCTTAGAGCGTAGCAGGGTCTCCCCTTCCTCCCAAGTGGTGAAGTGCTCCAGACCCCGCGGGGGAGGATCCACCGGGCATTGGAATAGAATGCGGGCGAGGGTGGCAGTGGGGTGGTTGCAAAGGGTGCAGGAGGGGTCGGTGAGAGTGGGGTGGTAACGGGACCTAATGTAAGGGGATGGGAGGGTTCGCGTCTGGAGGCGGCGCCATAGTATTTGGTGGTGATTGCTGAAGGAGGAGTGAAGTGGGGGGTAGATCTGTCTCTACCCGGTAGGCCTGAGTCATCTCTTTAAACGTGTGCATGCGCTCCCGGGAAAACTCCGACGTGGGGACCGCCCGTGCCCGGCCTATTAGACCTCGGGATAAGCTGTTGGCGGCCTCGTTGCCAGGGTTCCCCGAGTGCGCAGGCACCCAGATAAGCTCCACGTGGCGGGGCGGGTTGGCAGTGGGCGAGGCGCCCACGTGCGAAATTTAGTAGTGCAGTTTTTGAGTAGGTGAGTATATATTTAGCTTCCGTGTGGGCAATTGCAAGGGCGATTGCTGCCTCCTCGGCCACTTCTGAGGAGGTAACAGAGGGGAGGGGGAGAGTTGCAATGGACTGAAGGGTATTGTTCACCGCGGCTGCCGCCGCCTCATCGCCCGAGCATGCGGCGTCCACCCATATGTCATCCGTCTCGGGGCCGTAATATTTGTGCAGCGCCTTTGCCCGGGCCCGGCGGCGGGGCTCGTAGTGTTGTGGATGGGAGTTTCGGGGAAGGGGTTTGACAAGGTTAGAGGAGATAGGGCGTAGGGTGGAGAGGAGTGTGGGGCCGTTAGATGTGAACATCGAGAGTTCTGAGGATGTGACGTCCTTTGCCCGTCTGTGTCAATCGGATATACTGGGTCTGTTTGTGGGCCTCCACAAGCTCCCCAACAGTATTGTGGAGACCCAGCTGAAGTAATTTCTCTGTTGAAGTGTTGAGGGGTAGGTGGAGGGCGGTTTTGAACGCGGTACGAAGCATCGCGTCGAAGGTGGAGATCTCTTCACCTCTAAGTCTGAGGTAAGGAAGCGTGTATAAGGATCGGCTGATGATAAAGGCATGAATGAGACGACATAGATCGTGCTCCCTCATGCCCCTATGTTGCCCGAAACTCTGCGGATGAGGTGCGAGATTGCACCTGTCACCCGCTTGAGTTCCTTTATATTGAGGCTGTTTCTACCGTTGCTTTGGATATGAAGCCCCAGGACCCGGAGAGTGTCCACCTCTGTAATGGGGCGATCATCCACAGCAACGGTTATGGGGGCGCTGGGAGGGTTACGGGTGGTGGGGCGGAGGATGAGGAGCTCGGACTTTTCTGAAGAGCATGAGAGTCCGATGCTTCGTGCGTGTTCTTGTGTTAATGTGGCGGCTTTTTGTAGTGTGCCGTCTATGTCGCCATCACTGCCGTGGGTGGTCCACAACGTTATGTCGTCGGCATAGAGGGTGCGCCGGAGGTGTGGTGTCGTGGTAAGTTTGCGGGCGAGTGAGATCATTGTCGCGTTGAACAGGAAAAGGGAGGGGACAGAGCCCTGGGGAGTACCGACCCCTTTAAGGGAGTAAGGAGGTGTTGTGTGTGGGCCAAAGTGGACCTCAGCCGTGCGGTTGTTAAGGAAAGCTCTGATAAAGGTGTGCGTACGTACACCCACATCAAGACAGGAGAGGGCTGTCATGATCGCGGTGTGATCAACTCAATCAAATGCTTTAGATAAATCCAAAGCCAGGACGGCCTTTGTATGGCCCGGGATAGCCGGGTCAAAAATGGCGGTGGTGAGCTGCAGCATGGCATCCTGCGCGGACAAACAGGGGCGGAAGCCGACCATGCTGTGGGGGTAGAGGTCATTGTCCATCATGTGCTGAGTGAGTCTCGAAAGCACGACGTGTTTGAAAAGTTTTCCCAGGCACGAAGTGAGGGAGATGGGTCGGAGGTTTGCTAGTGTGAGTGGTTTATTTGGTTTAGGAATAAATATAACTTTGGCATGATGCCAAGACTGGGGAGGGTACCTTCCGCCCAGCATTTGTTAAAGTAGTCCGCAATCTGGGTGATCGATTGATCATCCAGGTTGCGAAGCATGGAGTTGGAGATTTTGTCAACACCAGGAGCGGAAGAGGTGCGGAGAGTCAGGAAGGCTGCTCGGACCTCGGCTTCCGTAATCTCAACATCGAGAGTAGAATTTGGTTGGCCTGTTTAGGGAGGAAGAGGGTCGGATGTGCCGGGTGATGTATGTGTTTGTTTTAGGTTGTCCAAAAGGACGTCCGGGGTTAAGTCCGTGTTGTGTATGAGCCGAGTGGCGTGATGTTGCGCAGCTGTTTTGGACTTTGTAGAGTCGATGAGATGCCGATGGAGTTGCCAGGCTCGCTTGGTGGACAGATTGCCGGCCATGCTGTCACAAACCTGTCCCCAGTTGCACCTGCAGAGCTCCTCTGCATGTTGGGTGATCTGTGACTGCAGTGTGGCCAGCCTCTTTTTCAGCTTGCGGTTAAGTTTGTTCTTTTTCCAGCGCTCTAGGAGGCTGTGATAAGCCTCCAAGAGGTGGGCGAGTCTAGAGTCTAATGTAGGAGTGTCCTGTGTTGTTTCGATGTGTTGGGTGTGTGTGGAGAGATAGGTCATGAGTGAGCTTACCCATTGGTCGATGTCTGTGATGGTTGAATCTAGGTAGTCCATTCGCATTTTGCGGATGGCATCCCGGTTTGTTAGCTTGTGTGTAAGGAATTTCTTACGAGGCTGTGTACACGGTACCGCGAGAAAGATAATGTAGTGATCGCTGCCTAGTGTATGGTGTGTCCTGTTCCAGGTGATGTCCACGAGGTGGCGGCTGAGTGTCAGATCTGGACTGGTGTCCATGCAGATGCTATTGCCGATACGCGTGGGAGTGTGAAAATTATTGTGCATAGTGAGACTACAGTGTTCGTGAGACGGAGCCCACGTACCAAGGACCAGAGGCGTTGCCCTCGGCTCGAGTTGGCCCGATAGCTCCAATCTGTGTGTGCACAATTGAAGTCCCCCCCAATGATCAATGGATGCTTCCCTGCGAGTCGTTCTCGCAGGAGCGTTTTCAGTGAGGACATTGGGCGGGAGGGGGGATGGTATATGTTGGCTATAAAAATAGATGGCACAGTGTGTGTGTGGTGTATAATCTCGGTGATGACGCAATGCACGTCCGATGTTATGTCATGGGTTTGAAATGTGAGCGAGCGGTGTAAGAGGGTAGATGCTCGAGGGGTAAGGGTAGTGTCGGAGTGAACTGAAACATGACTATGGAGCGTGGCGGGTATATTGGTGTCCTGTAGGAGGAGGATTTGGGGTGTGGGGTTGAAGGTGGGGAGGAAAAGTTGAAGGGATGCGCGCTTGTCCCGGAAGCTGCGACAGTTCCATTGCAGGAGAGGTAATATGTTGGAATTAAAGGTCTGCCCCGCCATATTGGAGCGTGGGGGGTTTGAGGATTGGGGGTTGGGGAGGTACTAAGCTCATTTCCAGCGTCTGGAGCATTCGGGTGAATAATTGTTCCATCTGCTGTTCAAATCGGTGGTTGAGCTGATTTATGATGGAGCTAAATTTTGCCTCGAAGCGCGCCTCCATTTATTGGAATTTTGCGTTGAGGCTTTCTTCTAGGTTCCTGTGATCGTCTTGGGTGGTCTGAGGGGATTCTGTTGTGCGTTTCTTTTTGGCGGTTGGGGGGTCGGGTTGAGAGGTTGGTTGGCTAGGGACGGGTGATGAGAGGGCTTTTGTGGGATGGGATGAGTGAAGAGTGGTAGGAGAGTATGGGGGAAGGGGTTGAGGGGATGAGGAAGTTTGTGTGGGAAGGGGTGGGGCAGCAGCGGTTTGAGATGGTGCTGGGATCAGGGATGGGAGGCGGCTTACCTCCATCCTTAGGGCCCGTACGTAGCTCCTCGTCTCTGGAATCCCCATGGGATTCGCTGGATTTCTTGCCTGCAGCTCGGTCGGCCCATGAGAGTTCGTGGGACGCAGTAGATGGCTTTGAGGAGTCCTTTCTCAGATGTGATCGTGATCTTGAGGCACAGGAGCGATCTCTGGCATGGGTTTTCTCGCGTTGCTGTGGAGTGTCCTTGCGGGATGTGTCGGTTGATTGTCCAGCTTGGGTGACTCGGCGACCAGGAGCCTTGCACCCAGCAGTACCCGTCATGTGGGGCCCCTCACAGAGGATGCATACTGGCGTGCACTGAGGTGTGTTTTCTCTGGGGTGTGGAGTGCCGCATCTGGGGCAGTTGCCCGTGCAGGGTAGTGCGCAGACATCTGTTCGAGGTCCTGGCTGTCTACAGTTAGTGCACGCGTCCATATGGCCTCGGTATGGGGTGCACAGGTGCAAACCTCCTCCATATATAATTTTTTGGGGGACTGGCCCTTGTCGAAAGGTGATAAGAATGGAGGTTGTGTTGCCCATTCTTCTGGCATCCACTATAGGGGCCTGTGGGTTTCCTGTGACCAAGTCATCCAGGAGCTCAGTAGGGGACTCTTTCCAGAATGCATTGCTAATTACCTCACGTACAGACCCGTCGGGGGGAGCAATGTATGCCTCTACTGCATAGCTAGCGGCTTGGAATTCAAGATTTGTTATGGTGACCATAGCTATGGCATCTTCTTGGATGGGCGGGCTCGCCGTGCACGTGTTGTTAGTAGGGTGAATGCGTATTTGTACCTTCTCTGGCGCCTGGAGCTCTGGTGCTGCGAGGAGAAGGGTGGACCGTAGTTGGCGGGGGGGGGGGCAGGTTGGTGATTTGGAGACCTCCTCTAGAGCGGAAAACTACCTTGAAGTCAGTAGGTGGGAGTGAAGGCTGCTGTCGTGACCTTTGGGCCATTAGGCGTGCAGCACGCAGTTTTTCTGGTGTTGGAATCTGGGACGGCGCGGGTGGCAATCCGGCTGTCGAGCTAGCGCTCACGGCGGCGTTCGACCCGGCTGTCGCACTAGCGTTCATGGTAAGTACTTCTCTTGACGGCGTTGTCTGGCAGGCAGCCCGTCTGGCCGGGACACTCAAAATATGGGTCCTGTCCCGGGGGTCGTAGTTCCGCTGATCCAGGGTTTCACCTGGCACATGCACCTTCATGTTTGCGGCTCCAAGCACAGGCGACGATTACAGATCAGAGACGGCGGCAGCCGCCGGGCGGAGGAGGCAGCAGGCCTGCCTTCACAGCCACGGCAGCGCGAGTTTCGCCAGACGCAGACGCTTTTCCAGGAAACTGTCGCGCGCGTTGCGCAGGGGCCCGGTGGCAAACGCCGGACGCTAGGCTTAGCGCGTCGGTGGCGTGGCAGAGCACAAAACGTTGTCCAGAAAGTTCAGAGATGGACGGAATCAAGCACCGAAGGTGACCAACGGATCCTCTCACCTTCACAGATTCATCGGTGGAGATTCGAGTGGAAAGGTTGGGGAGAACCGGTAGAACAGGTCAAAAGTCCTGGAGCCCATACAAAGTACGTCCGTTCAGCTCCGCGTCTGGCGATTATCTCCTACCCGGGTTCGAACCCGACCTCGGTGGCTGCGTTTCGATGGAGGGGAAACGAAGAGGCATCCGTGTGCTGTGCGATGTCAGCGCATGTTAAAGATCTCCAGGTGGTTGAAATTACTCCGTAGCCCTCCACTGCGGCACCTCTTTCTCTCTTTCCACTTTCACTCCCACATTCCTCTCTTCCCTTACGGTGCGGTTGAGGTGTCCGCAGAAAACGAGTGAGACAGTTACCGCTCCTTTCCCTTCCCATAAGTAAATAAGTTTTTTTTTTCAAAGTCCATATCGGCCAAGTTCCGACAAGAGAACTGCGACATGCGTTGGTAAACTTCCATTCCCAAGGGAAAATACTCTGGCGTAGTGTAGAAAATTCCTCGTTCTGACTGTGACTATATACATTGGCGAAACCACGTTAACTTCGAGAGGCGCTTAAAACAACATAGTAACGACATAAAAAATAAAAAGCGAATTCAAATGCTATCGCAGCTCGCCGTATCTACAGACCTCCCTAAAGCTATCGCTGATTTCTGTTTCAATTAATAATGTACTTATCTCTTCAGCTGATCAACCTGCATGTTTAAGTACCAATTTCTAAGAGCTGCGCCTTGAATGTCGTGGCCTTCATGAACATCCGCTCATACGCAATGCATCCAAACACACCGCTCTCGCATTGCCCTCGTTAGATGTTTTAAGCGGTCCCAAAATGTCTACAGTGGTCTACAACCCCAGTCGCCCATTCCACCTATCTTTGTAAGACGCCTGAACTTGAAACAGTAGTTTAGAAAAACAAAACATAAAACAAAATTAAACATCAAGTCAGCTAAATCAGATGCAGTTTTTGTTACCTTAACAGTTCTGCAGTCGAAACAATTTTTCTTTCGAAATAAACCGCGCCAAAGGACACAGCGCCTATACAGCCTTCTACTAAACGAGAATGCACAGGTTCTCTGAGACGCTATTCAAACAAAGGTCAAGGCGAACGCGGCTAGAGAATCCAATTCGAGAGGTATAGTGGTAGCGCAGAGAACGTGCGTGCACTCGTTGCGACAGTTTGCCAAGGTAACGTGCGTTTGAATGGCCCAAAGAAATTGTGCGCAGCCGTCGCATGCGACATTTCATTGCATCTCTGTAGGCTTCCGTTGCTGTTGGATGGGCAACGCGTGCGAGGGAAAGCAGGGTGGCGAATGAAAGCTCCGCGGCGCTTCCTCCACGTTTCGTATATTGCGCATGCCGCTCCATCCGGGTTATAATTGCGTCGCCAGGCCATCTTTACGTGGTGTAAGCTTCCAGCAACGGCGCAGTTGAAACAAGCATTGTTGCTGGCAGTTGCCGATGACTTACTTGAACGCGTTAGGCTAAACACGCGCAGTGTCAGCAGTTTTCTACTGTCAGGCTTCGCAGGGCTTTTTTTTTAAAGTGTTCACCGGACTTCAAATGCGGCCGTACAGAAAAGGATGCTGAAGACTGCCTTGCATTCACAAGGCGCTGTGTTTCACTTAACGCTGTGGAAGGGACCACTGCCGCGAGTGAACAACCTATTTAGATTGCAAAGCTATTAGCACCTAATCGTTGTGTACAGGACAACGTCACAGCAGTTGCGTACCCTGAGCCATCAGCATTACCGAGGTAGCTGACTGCGAAGGTGGCACGTTCTACCCCATCACGATTTTTATTGCGACAGGGAGGATGCATCACATCTAGTTTTGGAAGACCGCAGATGTGCTGAAATTAGACGATTGAAACGTGAACACAATTGTAAGGTGGCGAGTAAATATGACACCCTGTGTTTACGAAATTCAGGAGGAAAATTAGGTCCTCTCCACGGGCATGAACCATTGGGGATTTTAAGGATTGTGTCACAGTGTTTTGGTACATGAATATTAACTGAAGCGAGACTTCTTCAGAGCGACTATTCGCATGAGGGCGCTATGAAGAAGGCATTCTTTTACACATTCTTCCGCAGTGTTAAACTGTATTCACCTCTTTGCCCTCCTCATCATTACAATTATGTTCGGAATAGCTACTTGTATATTTCTCCTATAAACCTTCTCCTGCATCAGCTGCGGACACACTAGCCTAGCAAATGTTCCACCTGACTTGCAGCTCTAGCTTCACTTGGTTGTTCTGGAACCTTTCAGGAAGGAACTGTAGATTACCTTTCCTTCGAAATACACGCACTTCAATAAGTACATTTCTTCTGCAGTCCAGCTGCGGTACCTATCACACGGGTTTCTTCCCTACACCACTCTGTGCTTTTGCATCTTATAACAATCCGACCGCAAGGCGCCCGTGTACTTCGTAATATCAGCGCATGTTACCGAACCCCGCGTGGTCAGAGCCACCCGGATCCTTCCACTGCGGTGACTGTCATAGTCTGAGTTGCTTTGGAAAGTTAGGCCTCATCACGCAAACCAAATAAAACCACGCAACTCCTTCTAGCTTTCCCATCTTCATCAGTTGTCGCGTTTCCAGCAAAATAATCCGAAGTATATTCTTTGTATTTAATGTTCAATCTTGCCCTTCGTTCTGCGAAATCTGCCTTTGCCTAAACTGTTTTGCTAGGCAGCCACCGACTTCATAGAATAGCAATTCGAAAGCAAAAGTTATGCAGTTTGAATGTGTATCTGAACTGAACGGAAGCTTGGTTACGGCGGCAACGAGTGACATTGGAGCTTTGCAGTCGCAGTCAAAATTCTAGGGCCCTGGAATCGGGATAGTCATCAATCTCGCGAAATCCGCTTTCTCAGTTCTTGTGTTGTTCTCCGTCCTGCGTGAAGAACGCAAGAGCAAAAAAAAAAAAAAATTCTCGCACTGGAGGCAAAGGATGTGTTTAAAATATTGGGCGAAAATCAAGAGAGCAAATCGTCACGACAGTACTTATTAATGAAATGTTGGTGTTTTCTTTGTTATCCTTCTTCAATATTGGGGCAGAAAGCACCTTCAAGTTTCGAACGCATGGCGAGACAATGAAATTAAAAAGGAATCTTTTAATGCGAGTACAGGTTTTTGATGAAATGGGATCGTTGATTGGGACCTTTAGATGTCGAAAAATGGTTATTTTACGTTAAGCGCTATAATTGTTTTCTACGCACAGCATGAATAACACGAGGATACCAAACTAAAACGTCATGTGTTGCGAAGTCCGATAACTTCAACTAAACTAAGAATCCGTACTTCTAAATTCGACGCCACGCTAGAGCAAACACTTCCTCTACAATGAAATATGCAGAACTGAAGGCAGCTCACAGAGAAAAGCCAGAGTGTCAACACGTGATCAGTTTGTGAATGAAGGCGGCCAGCAGCGCGTTCAGGACATTGCGAACAATACTGCGAACAACTCGGCGCTGGTCGCACTGCCTCTCCTGGAAGAAATGAAAAAAAAAAAAAGGACGCTCAAGAAATAGGTGCTCAAGAGTCAGTCCTGACGGTGGCGAAGGTCTATAGTGACCTGTAAAGCTTAGCTTTTGTGTTGGGGGGGGGGGGTTCCGGCCGAGAAAGACATGCATGCCATGTTTTGCCAGGATGCGCTATTGTCCAAGTAAGTTCATTGGGATTGTCATTTTATGCCCACTAGCTTCCCATCACTATTCCATGTTTGTTAGCTTCACGCGGTAAGTATAGCGGCGATATCTTGCGCCATTTATTGGCCAGCTGCTGCGCTCTCGTGATGCTGGGAAGTCACGGTCAGTGAGTCTGATGCCGCGTCGATGCACAGAAAAGTGAGTGTAAGGTGGACGGTCCGTATTGGCAATCGTGGAGATGTAGCGCCGCCGCAGCACCTGTAACTAAGATTTATGATATACCTTGGCATACACTAGTGAACTACTCCCAACAGGAGCGGATGTAAACATGTTTAAGGAATACGAGTCCGTTCAAAGCTCCTTCCTCAGGGCCAATGATAATGATGAATCGACATTTATTTCGCCCGAGATAAATCAGTGGTGCATGCAGGCACCAGACGGGATGGTTCCCTAGTTACGGCACCCATATGTTTCCAGCACCTCCTAGCCCCTGTCCATCAGGGCGAGCTGATCAATAGGGCGGGCCTGGATAACAAATCGCTCAAGCGGTTGGAGAGGGGGGGGTATTGGCGGAAAGAGAAGAGCGGGGTCTTCAGTTTTGTGCAATCTGCCAAAACGTACGGCAGGGCGCCCTTTTCTTTTTTACAAAAAGGACAGAGCATATTGTGTTCCGCAGGGTATATGCGGTTCAACAGTACGCGATGCGCAAGCGATCCCGCCTGCGCTCGACGCAGGATCGCCGGTTGTCGCCTGGTGAGTTTGAGGTGCGGTTCTGGCAGTCTGCACCTTTCCTCTCGGTACATCCGGATAATCTCCTGAAGCGGATGACCGGATAAGGTAGCTCTTCCGGCTCGTGCTCGGCCCGAATTGACATTTCTCGGGCATGGTAATCAGCGATGTTGTCTGCTACCGGCGAGTGAGCCGGGACCCACACGAGCTCTATGGCTCTTCCCGGAGGCTTGCACTTGGATAGAATGGCTCTGGCCGCGGAGAGGATTACCCCTCTGCGGAAGCTTCCATAGGCTGTCTTTGAGTCGGTAAACACGGTGTCCACGCTCAGTTGTGCGAGTGCGAAGGCCACGGCCGCTTCTTGGCAACTGCGGGGTCTGTTGCCTCGATCAGCCCGTCGTTTGGCGTAACCACCACTGCTGCACGGTCACTGTGTTTTTGAAGCGAGGAATCCACGTAGGGGATCATGGGTTTTCCTTCAAGCTTCCGGGCTATGGCTTTGGCCATGCACCTCTTGTCGTCCTTGCCCGGCATCATGTTCTGGGGAAGGGGTTCGGTCTGAACTGTCGTCTTCCAGTCTCCCGGAAGGGCCGCCTTGAAGGGTGCTGTCTCGATCTGCCGTCCTATCTTGCGTAGGATAGCTGGTCCGTGCTGTACCTTATGTAAGAAACAAAATCAATTTTGAGGAGGAATAAGAACAAGTTGACGAGAGAGATTTTGGAAGCCTTGGTGATATTTTTGGCTGGTGAGGATCGTGTCAGCACGCCTTCTGTTCTCTCATCGAAGAGAAAGACTTTTTAGATCGTGTAACTGAGCCGGATTCTCTGAATAAAAGGTGGGCTTCAATGAGCTCCCCCTCCGTGTTGTGAGCGTCCATGTCTAGCAGTGTTTCCGTGGACGAGTATATGAGCATGCCCAGTGCTTGCTTCGTTGCCTTGCGAAACATCGTGCTTGGGGTGTCTCTATTCGCCTTTGTCATCTGGAGATAGGCGGCGGAGTAGGCAACCCGCAACACGACGAATGCGGGTATTAGGCGCATGGAATCGTTTTCTTCAAGGCCACGGTTTCTGTTAGATACCCTTCGAATCATACTAAGTATCTGTTCTTTTGTAGTCTTGATCTTTGTGACGGCGGTATGTGCCTTCCCGTCTCTCTGAAGTATCACGATATGGGTCAACCGTAGCAGCGATGGCCAGCTCTAAGTTTCGCTGCAAGAAGTGATAGGTGTCGTAGAAAAATACCTGAGTAATACGGGGCTCCACTGCTCGCCCAAGAAGTCCGAGCGCCTGCTGTACCGCCCCACGCAGAAGGGACGACCACCCAGCGGACCAAAGAAGAGAGAATATGAAGAAATCAAGTTAAACACGAGTGACGGCGGAACCATCCCCATCGTAAAAAAAAACAAAGTTCTAAGCATGATCATAGAATCCAACGGTGTAAATGGCGAGACAGTGAGTACTCTTATACACAAGACTGCCAATGCAATGAGATTACTAAAAAGAGTCACCAGTATGAGAAGTGGCATGAGGGAGGAGAGCCTGATACGGCTCGTGTACTCCTTTGTCATAGGCCATATAACGTATGTGGCTACCTTTCACAATTGGTAAAAGGCGAAGAAGAACAAAATAGACGTAATTATAAGCAGGGTATATAAGACGGCGCTTAGACTGCAAAATTCGACTAGCACCGAGCTCCTCCTACAATTAGGAAATCACAACAGTTTGGACGAACTCGCAGATGCGTAGCACATAGCGCAGCTAGAAAGACTGACGACCACCGCAGCTAGACGACACATACTCGAGCGGCTTGGTATTGGCTACCATCGTCAACACGGAGAGAAAGAAGAAATCCCCGCAGAACGTCAAGGACGTCATCCGAGTCGCACAAGTTCCAAGAAACGTACATCCGACGTATTATCAAGGCTGAACACAGGCCAGAGCCGCGGCCCTGCTGTGGAACTACGGAAAAGCGAGGGAAGAGGGCTTCGTGGATGCTGCCGAGTATCAAGACGATCGACGATACGCTGTCGCGGTTGTGGATACCGCCGAAACGTTTGGCCACTCCGCCAGCATAAAGTCCCGACATGCTGAAGTGGCCGAAGAATTAGCCATCGCATTTGCTATATCTGATCCCGATTGCGGGGTCGTTGTCAGCGACTCGCGCACGGCAATAAAGAATTACGTCCAGTGGAGAATATCCGTGGAAGCCTGCCAAATACTCAAGCACTTGAAACCCTCACCGGACAACAAGGTCGAGTAGTTTGGTTCCCGGCCCATATGGGGAATGTCTCTCCGCATATCACCAACCTCAATGATGTCGCTAACGCCGTAGCACGAGGTCTTGCTTACTGTGCCGGAGAGAGTCATGGCGAAGAAGGGGGAGAGAGAGGATGACAGCTTTAATGACTTAACCAAAGCATTTTACCTGGCCCGCCGGACCTTCCTTCCGCCTAGCAGCAAACTATGCAGAGCTCGGGCAGCCGCGTGGTGGCAATTACAAACAAATACATACCCGAACCCACTGCAGTACAACAGGATTTACCCTGAAATATATGACACCAACATATGCAAGGTCTGCAAGGCAAACATAGCAACACTTAAGTACATACTCTGGGAGTGCAAAGCACAATTGAAAGGCGTTAATGCCGAAACCGTCTCGTCGAGGTGGTTATCACTCTGCGCAGCTCCAGCCTCAACGACCAACTCCAGGCCGTCCAGCAGGCACTCATGGCGGCGAAGAGACAAGATCTCGACGTTCCCACATAGGAGACCTAGGCCCGGTCAGGTTAAGCCCAGCCGGACATCAAAAAAAGTTATTCCTCCTCGTTAAAGTTTTTCAAGCTCAAATTGTCTTCCACGCTGACGGCTTGAGCAAAGTTTTCGCTTCAAAAAAAAAAAAAATGCATCGACCGCCGATAGGCGTTGAAATTAAAGCACGTAATCTGTTATTCATCGCAATTTTATTTCATATAGATCTCACCGGGCCGAATCGTTTGATACCACCCGCATGTATCTATGACCAGTGGATCGCGAGATACGCATCCTCCTGCAAACGTGAATTTTGACCATTTTTGGCTCCCAAAGGTGGATGGTACGACTCCCTCATCAAAATAAAATTACATTTAGAATTGCATTTTACATGTACGAAACAAAGTAATCGTTGGACACCATGCCGGTATCTCCGCCACCATCCATGGGGTCACAATTGTAGCGTAATGACATATCTATACTAGTATATAAATTTGAGTGCGCCACCGGTCGGCGTTCTATTGAAGAACATTAGCTGTACAGAGCGGTTCTCCACTGAGAGGTAGGCACGTTTAAATTTCACACCTAGATTCCAGCTTCGGGTAGCAACATTATGAGCGTGTAACGACGACTCTTCTACCATCCGCGTCTTCACGCCGCGGTGGATCTGTGCTTAAGACAATGAGTTACTGAACCGGGCTACTCGGGTTTGATCACGATTGCGGTGGCCGCGTTTCGATGCACACAAATCGGCTTCGGCCAGTCCGGGAGCACTGTCCAATAACCCTGCGGCATATGAACAGCTGCCTACGTGGTGCGTAACGGCCCTCGAGCGGGCGCGAAGAGCGGAGTGCATGAAAACACGTCCGTCTTCTACGGCAGCTGAGCGAAGAATCCAGGCAAAGCACAGAGGCGTTCGTTTGCATTACGATGTCAGTATCACTTTAAATATCCCCTTTATGCATCGCCTAATGAGTGCTTCTAATTTTCTTTTTTCATCTGCTCTAAGGTTTAGAGGGCCCTGGGCCTACCAATGAGTACATCCACAGAGATGTTGCTCGCTATGGGGGTGCACAATACGTGGGAAGAAATAGCAGAAGCAGTCAGTGTCGCAACTCGAAAGGCTAAGGAAGACAGCAACAGGGAGAGCCATTTTAGTCAGGTTGTTAGTCAGCGCCTGTGTCTGTCTCTCTTTCTTCGTGTTTCGTCCCGTTCGTTGCGCTGTTTTATTTCATTATGCAGTACCAACTAGCCCGGCATCTTGCACTTCTGAGCCATTTTAAATATGATAGGCCTGCAGATAGACAGAGGGATGCAACAAAAGTCGAGCATCTCACAGATATACCGAGATAAGCTAACCATCTCCCTTCTTCCTCGACACATGCACTCCATATACAACAAGGAAAGGAGGCAAAAGAGAGAAGAAGCATTCAGAAAACGCTTCGAGCCAATGGACAGTAAGACAGTTGCATACGTAGATGCGGAGAGTGGGAAGTCGGGTGCGGTGGTAGCCTCGGTAGTCGACGGCCGAGGCGCCCCAGTATCAGCAGCCACTATCCGAAGCTGCAACTCCGAAACAGCTGAAGAAGTTGCGATAGCGCTCGCTTGCGTAGGAACGGAAGCAAAATTCATAATTAGTGACAACAAAACAGCCATCTACAACTACGCAAAGGGCAGGATCGCACCAGAAGCGGTGAGAATCCGGATCGGGATCCGGAACAGCTGAATAGAAAAGTCAGTTTAATAGGGACTCCAGCGCACGCGTCTGTTCCTAGTACCGAAGCGGCAGAGGAATTAGCCCGAGATCTCTACTTTCGGGTGACCGTGGAGCCGCTTGATTGCCTGAACATAGATGAACGTCTATTAAATTACACAGAAATAGTCGAAAATTGTAGACAAAGCAGAAAACTGGTGCCACCACCAGATAAGCATCTGAACAATAAAGAGACGATCGCATGGCGGCGTCTGCAGGCAGGAAATTACATTCACCCGGTCTGGGCCTATCACGTCCAGAAAGATGAGCGACAGGATGATAAATGCAAGCAATGTGGGGAGAGAGGGACCCTCAATCACGTAATTTGGGAATGCGCTAGCTCCCTAGGGGCTAAGACAAAATACTTAGTAGAGAAGACTGGCAAACCTTTCTACGGAGCGAGGACCCAACTCTTCAGGCGAAAAGCAAGACGCCTGTATGCTGTGCGATGTCCGTGCACGTTAACAAACCCTAGCTGGTCGAAATTTCCGGAGTCCTCCACTACGGCGTCTCTCATAGCCTGAGTCGCTTTGGGACGTTAAACCCCACAAACCAAACCAAACCAATCTTCAGAAGCAAGCCGTCCGCCTGGCGGAAGAGGCCGCAAGGAATCAAGACCTCTCTGCCTGCCTCTAATCGCGGATGTCCCGGCCCCTGTGTGCTGGAGGCGGGGAGTAGGGGGCCTCCATTCTGGTGGAAATAAAAGTTGTTCACACACACACACACACACACACACACACACACACACACACACACACACACACACACACACACACACACACACACACACACACACACACACACACACACACACACACACACACACACACACACACACACACACACACACACACACACACACACACACACACACACACACACACACACACACACACACACACACACACACGCGCGCACGCACGCACGCACGCACACACACACACACACACACACACACACACACACACACACACACACACACACACACACACACACACACACACACACACACACACACACACACACACACACACACACACACACACACACACACACACACACACACACACACACACACACACACACACACACACACACACACACACACACACACACACACACACACACACACACACACACACACACACACACACACACACACACACACACACACACACACACACACACACACACACACACACACACACACACACACACACACACACACACACACACACACACACACACACACACACACACACACACACACACACACACACACACACACACACACACACACACACACACACACACACACACACACACACACACACACACACACACACACACACACACACACACACACACACACACACACACACACACACACACACACACACACACACATCAAATATCCCCAGGTGGTCGAAATTACTCCGCAGCCCTCCACTATGGCACCTCTTTCTCTCTTTCCGCTTTGACGCCCAACCTCCTCCCTTCCCTTACGGCGAGTGTCAGGTATTCACAGAACAATTGGCCTTTTGCGGGAAGATGTGGCGCCGTTATGCGGGAGCGGCGAGAAACACATTGCACGACAATATAGCAGACGACGCGAAAGCGCACCATACGAAATGGCCACGCCAACGCAGGTAGAAAGCGAATGCTCCCAATTTTTTGCCTTCGGAGCGGCAAGTATAGTGACAGTGATTGCAATATCATGTTCACGCAGTATGGGGGAATGCTGCTGAGGAAGAGTCCATTAAGTTTTCGAAACATCGCATGATATACAATGACTATTTTAAGTACATATAAGTAAATATTTTATGCCGGAGCTGTCAGTTGGCACCAAGAAATACTAAGCCTCCCCTGCCTTGCATCAGCTAAGGATTCCCACTTGTAGAGAAAAACTTTCTAGGGGCTAATTGTAAAACAGTGACCAAGTGTAATGGCATGTCACGTAGTTGCCAGGCCAGCATGCAGGCTTGATAGAATTTTCAAAGGACAGAAACCAATTGTAGTGGCATGTAAACACAGTGCAGTTCTCCAAAAGAGTCATGATAAAACTGCACCTTCTGATATCAAATAAAATATCTCCTGTGAGAATTCAATATTCCTTTGAGAAAGAAAACTGTGCTTCGAACTCTGAACTGTCAAATAAAAGAAAAAACGGAAGAAAGCGAGTGTGTGTGGATGTCAGGAGCCTTGCCCCGGGAGGCTAAATGCCTTGCAAACCCAGATGATTCGCACTCAGTAGCTCGTGTAACAAGTAACAAATGCTAGGACACAGAGGCAAACAAAGCAGCACTGAATGGCAAGAGGTTTACTAGCTCAATATTGTAATTGCATATAATAAGCAAGCTACTGGATAATCTTGTAAGTCCAAGAAAAATGCTTTTATTGACGGTTTAAAATTACCTGGCCTGTTTGAGACTGATTAACAAATGCTGGCGATGCCCACCGTCGAATTGAAATTATGGTTGAATTTTGTACTTACACGGAAGGATCTACGGGATGGCGGGACAAGCAGTCAGCGTCTTGGCCGGACTTGTATACCACAATAAATTCGTACTCTTGTATTCGCAAGGCCCAGTGACCTAAGCGGCCAGTAGGGTCATTAAGGGAGGACAGCCAACAAACTGAAACTGGCAGTGCGTTTTTTCCTCAATGCCACCTATGCTTTAAAAAACCTTCTAATGAAGCTTTGTGTTTTGGATTGCTCATCTCACTAGATGTTCTGTATTTAATGGCACATGGAGGCTTCTGGGTCATTTTACAATATCACCAAGCTGTAGGTGTATCGTAAAGAACCCATTGCATGCTTTGGCCACCCGCTGCAGGATCCTTCGTCAGGGAGTCTGTCGCTACAAAAGCATTCAATGTAAATGTAAGGACAAGTGAGGCTTTACATAATTTCCAGAGGACGCATGCATATGTAATAGTCATTTGCAACTCATCCATATGTGTCATTTAGTAACTCAAATAGCATCTGCCTTGCAATGAAAACATGCCGCTAGGATGCTACATGTGCTGACCATCTTATGCTTGTAGAAGTACTTGCTGTAGGGCCAATGGAGCGGCGCAAGGACATGATAACAGGAAAAGAAGATGGAAAGAAAGGGCGCCTTTAAATCCCTCTTTTTTTCCTTTGATCGCGTTCTTGTGCTGTTTTATTGATCATGTTATGCTGGGTTACTATTTCTTGAATGCGTAACGGCGCCCTCGCTTCACTGCCACTGGAAGGTTCTAGTCTGTGCCTGGTTCAATAGCCCTTAGTTTAGATCGCCCCACCTGATTCTGCTCGCCAGTAGAGGTCATGCTGCATGATATGTCACCCTGTCACGTGTTAGATGCGTGTAGGTTTCTATATGCATTCCTGATTGTATTCTTTTGTATTTTTTTCTTTTTCCTGTGTTCCAAAGCTTCTTTTTAGATGTTTTCAGGATCATGCAGAAATTCTTGATAGGCTTCATGGATGCGTTAATACCTACGCTGCAATGTGTTCGTTTCCTTCTCTGTCATTGTCATTTTTGTACTTGTCATTTCCCCTCATTCACTTTCCAGGCCTTTGGGTTGCATTAAATAACAAAGGCCAGCACTACTGCTTCTTGTGCGCCTTGTTTTTTGCTTTTCGTTTCAACTTTGTTCCTCTTAAAACTGGATAGAGACTAGTCCATGCAGTTTCACGCTTGGCAGAGCCTGTCTGCTTTACTGTATAGTCCCCAGGGGGACTGTTGCAATGTAGCAGTGATACATAGTATTACGCACAACATATAATAGTGATAGTCGTACCGTGTAAACTAGCTGTTTCCCCTTTGAGCAGTGTGGATGGCCATTTTGCTGGGTTCTTGTCTGTCATAAATTGAATAAATAGATAAGTTGGCAAAACACTACTCTTGCTCACTCATTGCAATTATGTTTTCGTCATGCATGCAGCCTTGTACTGTAGTCTCACTTCTTCACACTTGTGCAGTGTTGCATGTGCAGACAGGCTCTGTAGAATTTCCTATACAAAGGGGTCCCTGCCATGGGTGTATACAGTGAGAGCTTCATTTAGAGGGACATTATAAAATTAGGCCAGTGAGCTCAACAGGGAAAGATAAGTACATTGCTCTGAAAGGACACATAACATGCTGTAAGGGGCTGTGTTCCAGAGTCATGAAGTGCACTAAGCTTTCGGTCAGTCCGAGATTGCTAATTAGGTACATGGTGTCGCAACTGCATGAATGGTCACTTGACAACCATATCTGTGGAGTACTTAGAAGCACTGCAGTGATTTTAAACGTGTGTAACATGGCTTTTTTGAGATCTCAGGCTCTTTGTGTTGCCTGATAGTAATACTGCGCTGCTCTGGTTTAAGCCAGGAAATTCAAATGGGCAAAAGATATTTTATCCATATTTCTGCATGTCATACCATGAACAAAACATCAATTTTGCCTTCTGTAGGAGCAAGCTTAAGGTGTTATATGCATATCCCTAGTTGTAGCATCTCGCATCTGTGCTACCGGTATAGTGAACATTGAAGCCAGAAAAAAAATGTTCATCCTCCCAATTTTGGTTTTCCTCAACATGTGGTTCTTGCGAAGTAATTTCCATTTTTTTTTGCTACACTAAGCAGCATCATTTAACCTTCTCAAAAATAATCTGTTCATGCAGGTCAAGGCTATGAAAGGTAATGTGGTTGTGCGACAGGACCTCACCCGAATTATCATGCTCATCATGCTCTACAGGGTTGACGCTATCGAACCTTCATGGTTTATTCTCAAGGAAACTTGTTTTAAAATTCATCTTGCTCAGTTGCAACTCATTATTTGAATTCATCTTCCCCTCAGTGTGATCAAGGGCCCTGCCCTGATAAAAGTGTGCAAGTACCTGTACATAGTTGTATCATTGCAAATGGGAGAATGTTGCAGCGATCTTTGACTGACATCGATAGTATATTCCAATTTGGGCTGTCTGCTCATTATTGGAAAGTTTGTGGAGGTATAATGAACCTTCTTTTCATAGATTTTGTTAGGATCGATATTACAGAGTGGCAACCTATGGTATAGAAGTACGAGAAACGTGAATGACGAATGAAGGTAGGAATATTTTCCAAAAGACACCGAAACTGCTGCACATATAACCAATTTCTAGGAAATGTGCACGTCACGTTACGCACAAGGTGGGATAACAATGCCGACTCGCCTCGAATGGTTTAAGACGGTGGCGAGACACGCTTGCTTTTTCGTTTGAAGCGCACGTCAGCGACACTTCTCACGCACTGGGCTGAGACAGTCAAAGCTTTTGTGTCGGCGGGGAAATTCCCAGCGGCTTGTTGTTTCACTCTCTGCTTCTAAAACAGCGCTATGAAGGACCTGTCTAAAATGTGCCTCACCATTTGAGGACTTCTTCGCCGATGGAAACCTTTTTTTGGTTACGAATCAAACAATCCTTCCGTTCTCTTTTAGCGGTGCGCAATTTCGTGTGAGCTATTCTCAATCGTATCCTTTACACAATAGCAAACGCAAGGGGGCGCCCCATATGGGATACCGTATTGAATAATACATATTGCAGCATACAACCAGGCCGCAAGTAATATCGAACTGCGGCTGGCTGTGCCAGTGTTTCACTTGCCTACGGTCTTGCTAAACATTTTGCGATGCTTCTTCTCTCAACGGTAGGTTATATTTCGGGCTTTTTTTTAATAGAGATGTTTTTGCCGCAGCCCGAATTCATCTGTCAAAAAAAAAGGAGTCGTGACAGAAACAGTGTTTTGTTTTACTAGCGGAGAAAGTGAGCGCAATGACCACTGAGAACAACAAGCCAAATTTCAAAGGCGGATAAAATGGTACATTAACCTTGACATATTGCTCTGAATGCTTCTTATCCATGTCCTAAGGTATATGAGCGCTTCGTTTTAACGGGAAACGAGTAAACAATTCGCAGGAGTTGATTATGGAACAAACGCTTCGGAGAGAGCCAGTGTAAGTATATGAAATCAAAACAGTAAGGCTTGATCTGTTTCTATCCCGTCCTGATTTTCATTAACTTTGCGCTAACAGGTTGATGCAAGGACGTATTTCTCCAACTCTGGAAAACGGCTGCCGCGGTGAATGAGGTCACTGCCGCGGTTCCGCATTCAGCAGCTTAATTCCGTTGGCAAACTGAGCAAACGCGTCAGAGCTGCAGCCCAAAGTGCGTCTGTGAGAGGAGTTTCAGAGACTGCAGTTATCACTCTTCCGTGGCTGCAGAGGTATATGACGAAACAGGGGGTGTGCATAAAAATGTACGAATAAGCACTATCCAAATTCATAGGAGTATATTTTCAATTTCCGTCGTCGAATTACATAACATATTACAATACTTAAACGATAAACGATGCCGAAATAATAGCATCATAAAGCTAGTGTCTGACGCGCTCTAAGCCTACTAGTTCAAATTCATAGGCTTTCATGCTTTTTTTATGCTTTGAATGTTGACTGTATCCAGCGGGTTCCGTTGGCTGACGGCGGTTGTTTTTGATGCCTCGGTGGGCTTAGAATTCTACATTTTGTAGGCAGCACATTTTTTGTTCTACTTGGTCTGGTGAAACCATCCAACAACTTTATTTATTTCACAGGTTTGGCCGTACATCCTCACTGAACTGCGTCAATGTTGCGTCAAGAGCAAACATTTTATGCTTCGGGACGGCGCTTGCGTTATGCGTTTCTGTGCGATAGGAGCCGATACCCTTGGCTGTGATTTGTATAATTACGCCTCAGAAATTGTTGGCACCGATGTTATGTTTCATCCGCGTGGTTGATATATTGCGAAATTTCGAGAAAGTCTCCCCACGTCGAGCCTTGCCTCGTATCCTCCGTAATGAATGCGGAGTGTCACAGCACGCGTGGTGGCTGCACGTGAGCCACATTTATTTCAACGCTTTCCCACCACTGAGGTGTTAACAACCTTGGCCTTCAATGCTGTAACTTGGTTAACGTGCTACGCGTCGCTTCATTGTGAGTTCTTGCTATGTCTTACCTTGGCCGCGTCTAAGCTCTAACGCCGTACGGTGGACTAAGTGTCGTATCATACGCACTTTTCGCTTTGGGCCCTCGTTTACGTCTGACGATAGTTGGTACAAACTTGTAAAATTATTTAGCGAGACGACCTTGGCAACGTTTCTGGTTGCGTCTTTGTTATTGTCTCTTGTCCTTCTGTCCTCTGAGGGCAGTTTCAATGTAGGGACACCGCTAAAGGGTTGTAGATTTTATGCGAATCGTATATAGCTTGTACGGCCAAAAAGCCGTCGTCGTTAGAGTGGACGAAACCGAAATTGAGCAAAACGGTGTCCGAGAAATATCACCTGATTTGACCACGGGACGCCACCGTTATTTGTGCAGCGTTCAGGGTGGTGTCATTAGATTACGTTTTCCGTTTATCGTCCACCTGCTAGTTAAGTTCGAGGATTTCGTTGTGACAGAGGTTCGAATCGACGACACCTTCACCCCTGACAAGTGTAGAAGTCGCTTGAGAGGGGAGAGAGACACTTTGCCTTTACTTCGTCAAAAGTCAACTTAAACAGGAAATATTTAAATAATCGCTCAATTAAGAGAGGGTGTTAAAGGCCCTATCTCGTGTATTCTTAAGACGAAGCCTGAGTGTCCCCCTGATTCAAACCACCAAACCGTGTACAACTTGATAAAGCAAGCAAATCATGCTTAACAGGTATTTTGCTTTTATAACTACTTGCAAGCCATTTTTGCTCAAATGTAGAGTTCTGAAGCTTGTCATGGAGCTCCGCGAACGTTTTACCGTTTTGTGAACCGGTAAAAAAAGATCAATTTCATCAAAATAAAGAGTGAAGGATGAATTTGCTCCTGGACTACAACAGTCAAGGGGGAATCCTTTTTTCCTTGGCTTTATGGCGAGCCTAATTCTTGCTCAAGTCAAAGTTTAAAACAGACAGCTTTTTGTTTGCTACAGCTACACAATGGCAACGCCAAAGAAAAGAGCTGAGGCAAGGGACAGAGCCCAGATATCTGTTTTTCAGTTGAAGCTAGAATGACAGCGACTTGTTCTTATATGATGAGGCCTATCATGATAGTGAAATAGCTTATTCGCGGCAAGATTATTTATCATATTTTTGAGTCTTTGTTTATAGTTTTGACTGAAAGAAACAAGAAAGGAAAATTCTTCGGGACTCGTGTCTGTAACTCTTGTCATAACCCAGTGCAATAAATGCAGTTGGTTATTTTTATACGCATAATAGTTGCTTCTAATTGGGGTTGTGTTAACGGAGCTTCAAGACCGTTTGTACTAAAGCATTCCAAAATGAGCAAAACAGATTAGCCCGTTTTATTTTGTTCGCTCTCTGTACGTAAGCACACTATCATCACAGGTACAGGAACAAGTAGACCGTCATTTTGCACAGCTGTGGCCGCACCTGCATGCACGTAAAAAATGAGTGAAGAGCGGGAGGCGTTAGAAATGAGAGATGTGGTGAAAGAAAAACTATCTGCGTTGTACATCTCCCGTATTCATTAGCAATGAGGGCGCATGCCTAATGAAGGATTCTCTGAAAATGTCGATTTTCCTGATGTAGATATACGATTCTTTGAAACTCCTCCGAACACAGGCATGGGCATCGATTGGTATTGCGGGCGGCACCTGCTGGACGTCGGAGATAATAGTCGGGCTCGAGTTTGCACAACAATGAATTGAGCAGTGGGTCGACATTCACGCCTGAAGATTGGCATTCAAACCTCAAGCGGTCTATATCCGCTCGGCTGTCGGCGGGAGCCTCCTTTGCTCCTCTGTATATTTCATAGCCGCGAACGGTGACAAGAGTGGACGCAAAGATCTTTATCAAAGGCGGGCGTGACGCCGTTTGCCGCTCTTTGGGACACCCGCTTTTCCTGCTCCGCATCAGCGAGTTGGGAGTCGGGCAAAGAATAGAGAGGAAGGATATCATTTATGGCCTTCTTAGGCCGACCACATTACGCGTGTCCGCGGACGGAATGCTGCTCAAGGATTGCCCCGACAGCGGGCGGAGGCTCATTGTCCGCGGGCCGCAGCTCCGTGACTGCTGCTGCGTCCACGAAGCAGGGAAGGGAGGATGCTCAAATGAGGGGGATAGCGAGAGAGAGGAATACAGTGAAAGCTTAGATGTGGGCACATTTCTCGGGAAGAGAATAATTGAGGATTGTCTAGCCACGTAAGAGACTGCGAGAACTCGCGGGAGAGAAGACGAATGCTCGCACAGAGAGAAAGAGATGGAAAGGGAAAATAAAAAAGGGCAAGCGCGAGAGGTTCACTTCAATGAAAGAAGGCCAACTTTTTACTTAAAAAGCGGGGAACGGAGTAGGGGTGAGAGAGAGAGAGAGAAGAGGGCAGCGCGTGCATAAGTGTTTGTTTAGTGAAGGGAAGGGCAGTGATCATGTTATATAGGCTGCCATGGCTCGCTGGCCCGCGGTCCGTTGCCCACCACGTGCGTCCCGAAGCTGGCTCAATAGCCGGCGCTAAAGCGTTTGAGCGTGCGGGACCTTCGCCGCACGAAAGGACTTCGATTCAGAAGCTGTGACCGCGACATCGGTCTTCTCGACCAGCTGACGCTACCTCCTCCATCCCCAGGAAACGTGGGAATATCGCCGCTTTTTCTCTCTCTCTCTCCGTAGTGGCGCTGTATTGCTCTCTGTGTTTAAATTTCTGCGAAGGGTGCGCATCGGAGAGAGAAGTAGACCTTGAGGGCACAACAGTCGGCGCGACTTCAACACCCGCAGACATATTCGGGTGGCTGTGGCCTGTGTGAACACTTCAAGGCTCTAGGATTAGAAGACGCGTAACCCTGGAATAAGTGCTTGTGTGCCGCAAACACATATTCGAACATATCGTAACCGCACTATCGCTTCGGGCTGGTTCTTCTGCTTCCTACGTCTTTCTGAGCCTGGCGAGTACGCATCACTGTTAGTGAGCGGCACCATGCTGACCAAGGCGGACATCCTGGCCGTGACGCTGCTCTTCACGCATCTCAAGGTGGAGCAGCAGCCGGAATACTTCGACATCTCACCGCCGGGCATGTACAAGGAATACGATTACATCATAGGCAAGTAGAACCTTTCATCCCTACTCGAGGCCGACAAACCGAAGAAGCAGGATTTCGTTTCTTTGCGCATTCGAAATTTGGCTTGGGCTTATTAGCTGCGGCAGATGCTTCTTCAGCGGAGCAATTGCGATCGGCTGGTATTTACATTGGCGCGGTGGCCAATGTGATATTAGTTGAGCACAAAGTAATGCAAATTGAATCTGTACGCATTCCCTCACTGAAAATGTGGAAGAAAGGAATAGTCGACAATGTCGCTTATACTCCCAGATTTCTTATCATATAGAAAACACCTTTTCTGGGCGGCGTCTTTCCAAGAGAGAAAAGTGCAGATTTTTGTTTCATAGCTAGCCTAGAAAAACACTCCACTATGGATTGCATAATACGGAAGTAACAGTCAACTAAACCGGCTATTGTTAATTAGCCTCTCAGGAAAGGGCATTGCTAAACAGAGAGGCATCTAGGGGTGAAGGAACAAATGGAATTTTGGCAGGCCATTATGAAATATCGTGGTGGGACTTAGTTTAATTGAGCGGTTTGGTGGCCTAAAGCCAGAGCTACTATGAGCAGCGCTCTGGTGGCGGGCTCGGTAAATTTCGACCACCCCAGATTTTTTAACGCGCATTGCAATCGTACAGAGCGCGGGCACACTGCTATTTGCCTCTATCTAAACGCGGCCGCCGCAGTGGGACCCAGACCGCATTCTTAGGATCAACAGCCGACCATCATAACAAATGAGCCACCTCGGCTGAGCTGAACACGATGAAAACATCCCAGAATATCTATATGGCGCGCTCACTAGCTAACAACACGCCGCCTTGTGCAAAAGCGTCATTACAAGAAATAGAAAACGACTGAGTTTTGCTGCGCTTGGTAACAATCAAAGAGACTCCTGTTTATTCATAACAACTGGCGTTTTAAAGTAGGACTGCCAAAAAGGCAGGCTTTCTTTAGAGTTTCAAGAAAGTCACGCGGCCGTTGTTTAATTCCTTTCTTAGCTCACAATTTTTGTGTACAAAATTGAGACCGAACGCCACCTGGGAAACGACACTTAAACATTTATATAGGACAAAGTGGTCTCATCGGTAACTGATAGAGAGGCCAGCTATAGCTTGATGCTTTAATAGTATTAGGCAATTTCTTATCACTAATAATTTGGTTTCTTTCCTGTTCATATGAAAGCGATAACTGAAGGGCGGCTTCCTTGTGCATATGCCCGTTGAACGCCCACAATTTAATGTAAAGACTTTTGACTTCACAAAAACGCGAAAGCGAATTCGACCACACGCTCCGAGCATAAAGATACTCCTTACTCTTAGCACGTTTATTTCTACGGTGTGCCGCGACGTGCTCAAAGCCTCATTCCGTGTCTGTGCGATGCTCTTGGAGGGCTCTTGTTATCCACAAAACAACGTAGTGGTCTTTTTTCGCCGCGAGCAGCACCGGAAAAAAGAAAACATGCAGGACTAACTAACGTCTTATGAAGGAGATCTGTTTCCTGCGTGAATTCTGCCGGCTAGAGCTGGATCGTTTTCAAGGAAAGTGCGCGAGCACTGATGAGGAGAGCTGAAGTTTTGTATATTGTTTCATAAAATTTTCATAGAACAGTCCTAATAAAAGCCATAACTATGAAACTTGGTTTCAGCCTTCGCTATAAATGCAACCTTTGCTCACTGATAGTAAGGAGAATTACAGTTTGCAATATATTGTATATATTTGTTTTAATTTCTCGTACTCATACATATTTTTCTCGAAGTACACTGGGTCACGTGTTCTGAAATTTTATGATAGAATAGAAGCAGTTATGCTGTACTAAGGCTGCTATAGAATTGATAGCGTTTTGCAAGAAAACACATATTTTTTCCTCCTATAAAAGATTTAACTGATATGAACAAAAACTAACTCAACCCATTGATTTTACTTGCAAACATGCAAAACATATTTATTGCCATCTCATCAACATTTCTTGCCCCGCAGGTGCTGCGAGAAAAGTGCTAAAATATTTAATTATTCTTTTCTGAGAAATTCAGATTACACCTCTGAGAAAACTCTCACATTTACACTCGACATGACCATTTACAAGAATGCAAAAAGCTTTTCACTATTTCACAAGTGTAATTTTCTTAAGGCTAAATAAGTTCTCCTGGTGGTGAAATACAAAACGCGATTTTTTTTTTTACATAAAAGAAAATAAGAAGAAATGCTATCAGTATGCAACCTTTTCGCCCAACGTCACCATAAAAAACGATCCCAAAACATGTTTTAGATTGCAATCACCTTAATGTGAAAGATAAAGGAATGCTTTTTGAAAGGTGGCAACTTGTAACAGTCTCAACTTTATCAAAACAAATTCTCAGCGCACCTTCAGAATAGGGAAACACAGTACTAGATGCTTCAATTATTTGAGAATATCGATGCCGACGTAGCCATATGGGCATTCCTCCTATTTTCAGCAGACTGCACTGTCTGCCCATTCTATTTATTTTTGGCACTTCTTTACTAACTGCAGAGGCGCATCATTGCGCGAAATGTGTTCTACGTAAGTAACTAACTAATATGGCCTAACTGGCGCCGTTAATCGGTAACTAGACCGAGGCACGGGCTGTTGATGCTGCATTGTTCTCTCTTGGCCTTCTTTGAGGTGCTTCGTCCATTTTGTCCGTGACCATGAAGAGTCTTGGTGTCTGGAGAGAGCGCGTATCACGCACCCGGGAAAGTAAGGAGGGCGAGCATAAAGCAGTTTTCCTAGGCCTTGTTTAGCTTGTTTTGCATAGTTACGCAAGAAAATCGACGTTAACCTGGAGGGGAGTACGTTTGTTCTGCTACAGCGTGTGTCTGGCAACCATGCAGATTCTGTGGCGCTTCGTCATATACTGTACACCGTCCAATAAGAACATCTAGAGTGTGTAAAAGAATGAGCTTACATTCTTGTTCTGAGAAAAGCGGAAACGAAACTTTATAATTGATGGTAACTGAAGGCACCTGCCTTGTCTCCTCGGTTGTTGCGTTAAATGCGCGCCTCTTACTTATTTTCGTTTTACTTTTCGTAAGACACTGCAAAGACTGAAGGTGTGGCTAGGAATGCTTTATAATTCTCCGCCTCGATTAGAACAATATTGCTGGGTCTTATTTAATTTATCTACGTTGTGAACGTTGTTGAACTCGCATTTTAGAACGCTACTTGCCGTGTTCAGTACCCTAACGGAAACGCTGGACGCACTATTTGGCCTGCAAATATTTTTCTATTTTTCTTCAGCCAATTTTACTTCATACGCCGCGGACAAATATAAAACTCTTGTTCTTCTGTTCAAACCCGAGCAGTTACTGCGTAGTTGAGAAACGGGCAGCTAGTCAGGCGGGGGCAGCTGTACACTGTGCCTTGTCTGCTTCGTGGAGAAGTTTTTTTCGCCGTGCATACTGAAGCGATGCTCTACTGCGCCCAATGCGCTATCGTTCTAAAACTTTGCACATGTATGGCGGAATGGCGAAGCACGAAAGCAAAATGCATATGGTTGCGTAGTCAAGGCTGAGATGTGGCGGACCTTGTCGGAGTGTTTTTGGCCCTCGTGGTTCGACATTCTGAGAGATGCGACACAACTTAGTATTCCCCGGCCTTGCTTTCACGTTCCTTAATGGCCATCTTTTGAGTAAATCTGTCCGCCTAATGAGTATCATGAGCAGGAGATCCAGAGGAGCAACAGAGTTAGCCCCATTATATGCGCTGACTGCCATTCTCGGTCGTGCATAAGTACATGGCTTTCCGAGCTGCCAAGGGCACAGCTGCCCATGGTGATCGTCTCTGGCATCGGCAGGGTTGAAAGCTGCGCAGGACTGACAAAAGACTTTCGCATCAGGAAACCAGGCGCAAGTAAGGGTTAAAGCAAGCTGCACTAACTGAGAACCGGCGTTGTATCCGTGCCATAATGCCTTGACGACGTTGCACGTTGTGTACTGTTACGCCAAATATATCCTTCGCTCTTGCTTCGGGTTCAATAAATGTTGAGAGAACTAGACGTACATGCAGTTTCTAAAAAAAAAAATGCTCACTTTCGGGAACGGCGAGAGAGTTAAACATATGTCAGTGTTGAAAAAAAAAAAAACAGGAGTAAAAGTGTCCAGCCCATTCCGCTGGTTGGCACAAGAAGGTACCAGAACCAACGCTGGCTCTCTCTCACGCGTTACGCGCCCCTCTCACAATTGTTACAGTGGTCGTAAGGACTTCAGAGCCAGTATAACGAGTCCATCAGCGCCCACTGGAGCGTCTCTCGTGCGCTTCCCTCCCACCGCTCACAAAGACCGTCGCGAAATTCATTCGGGGGATAAGGCGCCGCATCCTCTTTAATGAGCGTCACGTGAGGCAAGCTTTCTATGTGTGCGCAACTGCGCTCGTTTACCTGCGGTGGTTTAATCGTTGTGTGTGTGATACAGAGAGAATGATTTGCCTAGTACGGTCGCAACGAATGCGTCGATGTTTTTTTTCTTATTTCTTTTCCGGACGCAGTCATTTCACGGGAAAGTGACAGTGAGGGGTGTGCCTTCGTTCATCAGTTCGTTTTGAGCAAGCGGAGCAGTGGGCAGATATTAAAGGAGGCTTATGTCCACATAGCCGTCACTTTGAACTGGACTGAGTACTGCGAGCTGCTTCCAGATACAGGCACAGCCTTTGTCAGAGATACACATTCTGCAGCCTTTTTTTACCTTGCTGCGCGGCGCATAATGCTTCGCCGCAGTTCCAAACCGACAACAGATCTCTTCCTCTTTCACATGCGACTACAATGGATGCGGTACAGTCTCTCTTATGGTCGTTTTAAGTAAGGTTCTTGGACAGCATATTTTATAAGAGTAAAGCGTATATGCATTTTCAGGCTTTCTATGTTTCTCCGCATTTTGCAGTTTCAAGCCTGCTTTCCTTCCCTTATTTCGGGTTGTATGATAAGAAATATTTTATGTGAATGTAGGAAATGAGGCAGTGATTGCTGCTGTATAAGATTGCAGTTGCTGAGAGGAGTTCGATCTGTAACTTCTCTTTGATGAAAAAAAAAAACAACGCAAAGCTACTTTCATGCGTCTGTCCGTATAATGCGAAAGAAAGTCTTTACTGAATATCGAGGAATCAAAATTTTTATTTTAATTTTGTTCTTCCTAAAGTACTGGTTAGTTGAAAAAAGGAGACGTATGAATGTTTTCTATCTTTCAAATTCAATTATCGGTTCTCATAAATAAAGTTACAAAGACCTGCATCAGAAATATTTTAGGCATGCTAGAAGGCTTTTATGCATACAAATCTTATCTTGCTGCTTTATCGGCAATATATAGGTTCATTTCACATTACTTCATCGCACGAAAGGGGAAGTATCGTCAGCCATTTTTTGTTAGTCATGGGGGCGACGCTGCCCGCTCGTCGCATACCTAGCTGACGTGTGGTGGATTCACACGACGGACAAAATCGCGAAGCGCTATCGCGGTCTGTCATAACGTGACTATAATGAGCTTGAATATTCTAGCACTCTGTAGACGTGACCCTTATGTCAGCGATTTCCATTGCTTTGCTTCCGTCCGCGAGCAGCGTTTTTGCAGTTCCGATTGGTGCACGAACGACACTTTCATTTTGTTTTTATTTTTTGTAGCGGAAAGCTTTCCAGCCAAACCCAAGCATGTAGCGTAACATATATTGTACTAAAACGTCGGCTTTGAGGGACTGACTTGTATGGCCGCAAAGCAGGCATGATTGGGCGTACCGTTCATCTTTGCCCGACGCTTGTTTGTTGCGCAGCGGTATGTCTGGTCCCCACAGTCACAAAAAAAAGATAGCGAGAGAGCTAATTAGTCACGTGCAACCGCTTGGTGGTATTCGTCGCTTACCTCTAGCGCTTTAGCGTGCTTGCAGTTACGCTGCATAAGCTTCGGCTTTTAACACGTGCGGGAAACACAGGGGCAGCAGTCCAAAAGGTTCTCCCCCAATTGGGTTGAAAGTAGCATTTTTGTGAAGTTGTCATTGAGTAAGCACGATCACTGCACATACACAACCGCGTGTATATCATATTGAGCGGGACAGTCAGCACGGGCTTCGTAAGCAAAACGACACAGCAGAAGCAACAGTGCAAGACTCGCCACAGCAGGCGTCTCTCCCGAAAAAGTTGACAGCTGTACTGTTCTCGGCGATTTTACACCAGGACCTATTGCCGAATCCGTAGACAGCGCAGTTAGCCGCTATTGTAGCAGATTACAGGTTCACAGCACCTTGGATCTTCCGAACTACCCACATAAAATAACCTCAACAGACGACGACGATGATCAAGGCTATGGTGGACCAGAAGCGGAAAACGGCTTCATTTTTCCCGTCGTCCCCTGCGTGGTAGCCGACAATGAATACTACCTATACCTCATTCGCGGCGAAGCAGACAAATCGATTGCCTTTTATAAAACGGCTTATCTAAAATGGGAAAGTCACGACACCAAATAGAAAAAAAAAGCAATTTGTAGTTTTCGTGACTCGGAAGGTAACCTTCTCTCCCACAAATGAATGGATATGGTTTCAAAGGGATGCAAATATCAACCTGGTTTCTTCACTACGCAGGTGAGAGCCGAGCTTCGCGCGAGCCAAACTGGTGAGTTATGCGGGTGCACGAAATCGAGTGACGTCACGCAGGTGGTCGCTCCTCGCCATTATAAATTGGGACGTAGATTGGTACCCCCGCCAGATGTTAGCCTAAATAATAGAGAAGCTGTCGCGTGGCGACGGCTAATACGTTCATGAACCTGGTCTGGGTGTTTCAAGCGCTACCAGACCTTAGGGATAATGATCTGTGCAAGCACTGTGGGGTGAGAGGGACCAATCTGGGAGTGCCCACAATCTCCAGGGATAGGACAAAATATTACAAGTAGCCTGCGATACCCTGCTGCGAAGCGCGGGCCCTGCGATCCAGCACCGCACCGTCCATCTGGCGGAAGAGGCCGCAACAAGCCAAGGGCTACCTGCCAGCTTCTAATCCGCGGCGCAAGACTCCCCGTCTTCCCCGGCACGCGTGCCGGGGGCGGGTAATAGGACGCCCATTTCCGATGGAATTAAAAGTTGTGCAACCACCCAACCAATCGCCGCAGCCGTCGCCTGACCTTTCGGCGCGTCGCGCGCTACTGCGCATGTGCGTCGCCTTCGCCTCCTGGCCCACCGCTTGACTTTTCGTTGCAGCCGCATGTTTACCACAGATGCCCTGCGCGCTACTACGCATATGTAAGGAGACTATATAATGCGCTTGCCAGAGAATAGGCGTGCGCACTCGATATGGAAATGAAGGATGATGATGATGATGAAGAACATTTATTTTTAATATACAGGGAGGTTACGAGAGCGCTCCTTAAGGTGCCGCCCCTTACAATTACTTGATGGGTTCCCTCTTAAGCGAGCCCATTGGCGTCGGCCGCGGCCAGAGCCCGTTCGACCAAGGCTCGTTGCGCCGTCAGGTCAGAGCAGCCGAGCAGGGCCGCCTGCCAGTCTTCCCGAGAACTGTTGGCTAGAGGGGGGGGGGGGTTAGATTGGGGTTTTTTACATGCCCACGCCATGTGGAAAATGTACGAGGACATTTCCTCACAGTCCGGGCATTTCCCCGTGCAAGCAGAAATATTTTAATACTGCCGGGCACAGTATAGTTTCAGTGTAAATGTGATGGAGAATGCGCTCCTCCGTCTTTTTGAGGTGCTTGCAGAGCTTAGGATAGATTGCATGGTTGGATTGATAGAATTGACTTAATTCTTTGAAAGTGTAGGCGGGATTGGGTTCGGAGTCCGGATCGGTGGAAGATGAGGTTGGTGCCTGGAAAGTGAGCACGCCGGTGGCGGCATCGGCCGTTTCGTTTCCTTAGTGCCCCAAACGTGCGATTCAAAATTATTCGAAAAGCCTTATCCGCCCAACCGCCGCGCGCATACTCCGCGGCCGCACTCCAGATCACAAAATCCACCTAGTCTGGGTACCCACCCATGCGGGGAACTCTGGGAACAAAGGGGTCGACCGACTAGCGCGAGGTCTAACAAACCAGGCTGGAGGCTCCGCGGATCTATAGGCCTTCGCCGAGGCCTCCTTGACTTCTGCAGAAATCACTAACCTACACAGAGAGACGAAACGACGCTTCCCGCCTCCCCATCCTGACGTTAACAGAGCACAGGCCCCCATGCTGCGTAAACTTCAAATCCTATTCTCAGCTATTCGAGACTGGCACTGATTACGGACGGGGACTAAGACCCTATTTGCCGCGATTGCGGCAGTGCAGTAACGGCCATTTTGACACACATCCTTTGGAAATTTAGGGGAAGACCATCCGCTCGTATTTTACTGCCAGCTCCCTCCCAGGAGAGCTGGGACCACCTTCTTACGTGCTCAGACAGGAGTACGCAGCTGGCGTTTGTCTCGTGGGCCCAGAGCGTCGATCGGCCCCACCTGGGGGCCACGCAAGGCCGACATGCCTTAATGATTGCCCTTTTGGCAATAAAAGCTGTTTCTCTTTCTCTCGTTTCCCTCGAGGTCAGTGTGGAAGGGAAGAAGAGTGCGGCTGCTGCTACACTACGCAGAAAAGCTGAGAAACTGAATTCGTCCGATCCAGAAGTACTCGCTTGGGAGGTGGCTGCACAACAGCGAAAAAAATGATAAAAAGCCAAAGCTAAACTCCTAAACATATGTCATTGAATAATCATGTGCTAAGCTACAAAGCATAATCATGGCGTCAAACCAAGCATAACTGAAGTTTTTCGCTTTTATATCCAGGCTTAACCGGGCTATGCCACTGCCTAATTGTTTTAATGCTACAAAGGCCTTTCTAAAAAAATTGCCAGGCTTAGCTCAGCTTTGCCGGCATATACGTAGCGAGAAGTACGTTTCCCTGGATGAGCTTGTTGTGGTCATTCAAGTTTAACAATGAGAGCCAACTTTATTTAGGCCATAGGAGCCACTTTGTACCACTGAAGAGCGATGAGGCGAAAGCGTCTGTTCCGAGGTGTTCTGAAGCCCTCCACTACGGCACTTCTTTCTCTCTATATTCACTCCCACCTTCCTCCTTTTCCTTACGACTCGGTTAGGGTTTCTATCGGAGAATTGTGACAGATACTTTGCCTTTTCTGTAAACTGATTTTAAACGCCGCTGATGTGCGCTGGCTGCACTGAGTCTGCTTCTATATGCTGTGTGGTGCAACGTTCGAGGAAGCGCCAAATGAATGGCGCCACACGGACACCTGGATCGAATCACCTGGTGACATCATCACCAGTCTTACGTCATTACCAAATGTGACGTCATTAAGACGTCACTTCTAGTTTTTGGACATGACCGAATGTGACGGCATGATGACGTCACCGTGTGATAACGTTCTAGCCAGTCATTTTCATTACTCGTGACTACTTAGTCATGTCTAGTGCCGAATCAGTACTAGTTAGTCATTAGTTAGCACTGGTTAGTGACTAGTTAGTCATTAATTAGCACTGGTTAGTGACCACTTAGCCATCAGTGATTAGCACTGCACCCCTGATGCAGCTTGCCACATATGATGGAGTGGTGCAATCACGGCTCGGCCACTGCCACAGCGAAAAGGCGACTTTGCGGCCAATGTAGCTCTCGTTACAAAAAAGAAAAAATCCTCCAAATACGTAGCTATCGTGCCCAAGGGTCTTTTATTCAAAATATTATTGGCACTTAGGATTAATACCGATTCGGCTACTAGTAAAAACAGGTTATTTAGATGCCCGGTCACTATCAAGTGAGGGGAACGATGCTGCTCACGCGATTGCTCGAGCGCTTCTCCCCGGAGGTATCACTGAATCGTCCGATTCTGCGGCGCCAGGCCTACAATTCCGTTTTTCTCTTATGCGGAGATCATGAATCATTTACGCCTCGGCAGGAGGGCACACCCGGGACCCGCCAAAGGTCTCGACAGATCTGAGGAGGGCAACCTTAGACTGCTCCAAACCGGTTCTTTCCTAAATCCCGCTATAGTAAACTACGTGGATGCGACATTCAGGGGTAGGTGCGAAATCTGCGGACAGTACGTCGATGTATAGCTTTTGGTGTTGGCCTCTCAGCGTAAGTAAAATACAGAAATTATGTCAGCCAACCGAGGAGGGCTGAGGGGCAGTTCTTTCCGACTCGGACCTGGAGGCCCTTCTGCAGAGAGCGCGGGCAGCTTCGGCAGCCAATGGTGACCTGGAACAAGGACTGCCGCATAGTGAGAGAGCAGTTCTTGATGAGTGTCTTCTACGCCTGATAGTGATTATCCTGATGCAGGCACATTCAATATTGAACCTGCAAAACTCGGGCATTTTTTTTTTTTGCAAATCTGTCGAAGGCTGCAAATACTATTCCGTTATAGAGTGCACGACTCCCACCATCTTCATGAGCATAGGCGTTAACACAGGTGGTGACGTTTTTTATTTTTGTTTTGCCGAATTTCTAGCAACACATTCACCTTCGAAGCAGAACGTCATGGTTTCATAAATATTCCCGTGCCTTCCTTACGGATCGCCGTGTTTCGTTGTAAAAATTGCTAAGCGTTCACTTTGATTTTGCACATCAGCGTTTTGGCACTTTAAATCAAATAAAAAAACCGTATTGATGTTTTGCATGGGAAATTTATATTTGCATCTTTTGGCAGGCAAAACAAATTTCAACAGGATAAATAGGTGATTTGCCTTAGCATTCGAGACAAGCCGATGGACTCAATTGAATCGTATGAGTCCTTGCTTTTACTAGATGCGTCTTATAGTATACGCAGTCTCAATGCAGATAAAAGAACAACTCTTTCCAGGCATTATTCTCAGTAAAATTTCATTTTCTGGTCTTCTTTTTGTCGAGTTCCACTGTTTATCTGAAAGCAAACAAAACGCGTAAGATTTAATACATCCCAACATACAAGGACAGCTTTTAAGTGCATGGCGGGGCAGCATATCCTCTCTGATGCGCGCAACGCCGGACGTCGACGCACAAGGTGCCCTTCCGAAATTATCCTGTTTTGTCTTTACCTGAAATCTTGTTTGCGTTCGCTTCTAGTTTATAATAGATTTATTTTCATCAACAGTGGTCCTTTGGTCGCTAGGATCCCGTACAAGCTGTTATCAACGTCCCTTCAAGAAAGTGGCCAAAATGCGGTGCAGTGCCGCTAGTACCACGGCCGCTCGATGTGCGCTGCCATCGAGCGGCCGTGCTAATGCATTCGTTTGACTGGTGGCATTCAAGTGTCTAAATATAGAATTCTTTCTCATCACGTTGTTGAAACTCAGATATCTACTATGGTGCACTGGAACTCCTCGTTTGTACTCTTGGTTTGAATGTAAACTAGAGTACGAGGAGAATTCTCGGAAAAATGGAATAGATGCCGTGAATTTTTGGAGATTATTTTTCTGGCTGTTTCTTTGGTGTGCAGCAATTCTTGGATTTCTTGACCGCTGCCATTAGCCGCAAGCACATTTATATTTTTCGCTAGTATCATATTCCTAATGATAATCCTGGTATTGAAAAGTCTATGTGATTGGAAGAGAAATAATGCGCTCCAAAAATTAATTCGTTTCTTGTGCGCAAAGTTTGATAACGTTTCTATGAATTGAGTCATATTTTAAAATTCTGAATGAAGTGTAAATCTTGAACCTCTAAGAAGTGGAAACATTATGAAACCCCTGTCACTGTCGCCGACTTGAGACTTCGTAAATGAGCTATGTTGTATTTTTATTGCACTCGAAAGTTCAGTTAGTTCGTTTGTGCGGTGTGCAGTTTGAAACGACATCGTAGCTATTACAAAATGATCAGCTTAATGTTTGCCACGGACGTTAATAGCTCCTTTGTAACTTTACATGTAGAATTCATGCAGTAACAATTGGAACAATTTTATATATTGAAAGCGATAAAGCCCAACCTACAAAACTAAAAAAAATATGTTATTGTCACAACATTCAGAACTTCTGTGCAGGTTTTGACGGTGAAAACGTTGTGATAACCGCAAACCTTTTTCTAATCCTATCAACATTTCGTGTAGTTTCAACAGAAACTACAGAAAAATAGTAGGTTTCAAAAAAACTACTGAATATTTCGTGAAATTTTAGACAAAGTTTTGTAGTTTTTCCGACTAGAAAGGATTGACCATGGCAGCAAAGTTAGCTAACTTGGACCTGTTGGTTGGTTACTTATGCTAATTTCAGTGCAAAAATTTAGTTCTTATAGCAATTCTGACAAAGTATGTCTTACTAAGCCTAACAAAATCTACTCTTGTACGCATCGATGCATTGAAGTAAGTAAATGACACCATTTTCGCATTTTACCTTCTAACAAAAGTTGTTGTAGCTGTTATGACTATTATCTGAATGCATGATGCATACCTCACTAGGTTCTTATGTCGTGTATGCGTCTGTGTATATACGTATGTGTATTAGTTTTGGTATGTTAACAGACTGAAAAGCTACACATTTAGAGTGATCATGTCCAGTTCATTTCAAGCGACCAAGGGGGCACATGCACACAAGAAAAATTCTCTGTTTGAAGCATGATGCCTTATTAAGCATGAAACGCATACACAACAACAATATAGATTAAGTAGCCTCACTCAGTGAGCGAAAAGCTGTAAAAAACAAAAAAAGAAAATAAGAAGCGCGAAAGTTAGAGGTCCCCTAGGCACACGCTTACTGCATACACCCGCGATAACCATTTCCTCCTTCTTTTGCGTGTCATGTGGTAGCTGCGATTGGTTAATGGAACCCTACCCAATCCCCTTAAGAACATTTTCAATTCTAAACATGTTATTCCAGAAACGGTTAACGTTTACCTGTTCTCGCGGTTATGAAGACATTTCGATAATCATGCTGATCACACCCCTCGGGCCTACGTCGTGCCACTGCCTTTGCTGGAAAAAATTTCTTTTAGTACGCTAGTGTGGTTGAATCGCACACACAAAATATGAATGAAAGTGGTAGTTACAACCGTTGAACAGCATCTACTCGGAAGCACCTCGTGCGTAAATCTACTGCACGTGAAATTTATGGGCAGTCCCCGTGAACAAACAGGTTGCGCTTACCACACTGATACTGGCTCTCTTGACGAAACATTCCTTCACCAGAGGTACATACTTCGGTGAAATGCTCGTTTTAGAAACTCGCAGATCGCCTGGTTTTGTCCATCGCAAGTCTATAGTGCGCTTTTAGGTTTCACGTGTTGTGGCCCTAAGGCGCTTTTCTGTTGCCCGAGAACTCTCACTGCTCGTCACAACACACGCGCTCTGTGAACACGCTCGTCCGCAGCGACGCAACGGGGCACCTCCCCTTCCAGGATTACTGGCCAGTGCGCACTCGGATCCCGGCAGCTCCGGCAGCGCAGGTCCGAGTGGCCGTGTGCCCTTTCCCGCCAAGCGGCGCAGCAAGGAACGCTGGCGCTTTCGCGCGGTCGGCCTCTCGCCCCCCTCCCGAATGAATGGGGTGCTCGAATGGGTCCCCGTTTATCGGCCAAGGACGCCCTTTCCTCCCTCCGCTCTGAGGAAGTCCCCGCAGTCGCTGTAAGGAGCCAAGTGTGTACGCCAGCTGCGAAGCGCTCGCGTGCCAATTAGGCAGGGGCTTAATCTTGTTCTTTTAATGCGTAGCATTCTTTGGCCCATGCGCGCCGTGCACGGAATGTAGGTAGACAATGTGTCCGCAGTTACATTGTAGGTTATGTCGAGCATAATAGCCGAATTTTGAATACCAGCAACTGATATATCGTCCTGCTTATCTCGAGTATAATTCCACTAGACTAATTATGGCTCTCAGTGAATTGCCGTTAATTATTTCTGATAAAGTCAGTATCGCTGGGCAGCTTATGTTTACTGTAATGGCAGTGGAATAATTGCGATTATTATCATTTTTCGCAATTTTTTTATTTTCAGTAGAAATTTAACTTTGTGCTATAGCATCGAATCATGTGCCATTGAATAGCCTTTCATCTTATACCAGGCAAAAAGACAGGACACAGAGAAGAGAAGCAAACAGGCTATGACGACATCATATGTTTTGTTAAAGGTGTGAATGAGTCGAATCTACAATGAGACGCTAAACCAAGCAACAACCATGTAAAACCTTATGTGCTCATAACATCCTTGAAGTATCATCCATGTTTCATTATTCTATTGGCATCCTCGTATTTAAATTCATGAATGGGTCACTTCCCATCTCAATAATTAATAGTACCCAGCTCCCGAGACATAGCTTCACTCGGTTTTCATGCCAAAATAATATTTTACTGCCAAAACCCAGAACTAATTACGGCAAATCCACAGTTAATTTCTCTGGCTCATTTCTGTGGAATTCATTACCATTCAGAATTAAGCAATCATCTAATATTCATGCCTTCAAGCGTAATTTTCGTACTTTTCTGCTATCGGGCTCAAAAAATTAAAAAAAAAATTTAATTGATAAAAATACTTATGCCACATACAATTGTTTTCCACTGCTTTGCATTTATATAACATGTTCTCAATTTATATTCTGTTTATATTACGCTATCATGTATTTCTGCGTGTTCCACATTTATATTATATAACAGTTACAGTTTTCATCCGCTGTTGTTTGCACTTAATTATTTTTGTTTTGTATACTTGTAACAGGAGGTCCCCTGTGCAGCCATTGGCTTTGGGACCTCCTCCTGTACTTACCAATATTTGTATTCATTCGTTGCATTGAACCAATAAATTCAGATTCTAGCTAGGCTCGTGTAACTCGGTCAAAAAAGGATCGCAGAAGCGAAACAGTAGCACTTAATACTTGCGCAGCCACAGGCCGTAATGATTCTAAAGAGCCCCCGGCATTTTAATTAAGCAAGTTACCCCTAGGGCAGGTGCTTTCTTTTATTCTTTTTCTTTTTTAACGCGTTCCCTGTAATACCGGAGTGAGTCCTGTGCCGCATCTCGCGTCCCATGCGCAGCTCAGTGATGTGTAGCCATTACACGATACCTGCATCACTTCGGAGCACACTGCTATAATAAACTTAGCAACATGCACAGTGTTTAAAACATTATATGCTCATTTCCTCAGTTGAACGTGTCGTATTTTCGTGACTGGTATAGTGTGATGTTACGAAACATATAATGTCTACAGTAAGAATCTAAATTCTATAAGGATGCCATTAAACAGCCATAGATGAAACTAAAGCTTTAAGCGATGTACTACAATTCGGTGTGCAGTGCACATGAACTACAAGTAAGCGTTACCACAGACAACCGTTCTAGGCCCCGCCCCTTTTTACTCCGTGGACCGAATGTAGCCGGGGAATTAAGCACTGCTGCTACAGCTCACTTCGCAGGAGCAACTGCATAACGGGCGCAGAAAAAAGCGGCTCAGTTCATTTGTAATAATTTCTCCTGCGTCTCAGAAAGCGAGCTCATAAAGTAATCCAGTTTGCCGGAATAACACGATCTAACCAGGTTTCCCGCTGAAATTTTTGTATTGGTTTGTAAACGGACATATGTTAACCTATTTTATACAATCACGTTTGCTTCTTGATATCCCACCATGAACGAATCATCAAATAAAAATAATACCATTCCATGTAAAAAGGAGTTATTCTCTTTTTCACAGGGTTGCAATTTAATGGAATGCCTACACAATTATAAAAGTAGCTGAAGCCTTCTTGGCATCATAAGCACCCTTCTTTATTTACCCTTAACGGCCCTAGGTTTAGGGCAGTAGATAAGAGAGAGGGGGGGGGGGGGGAGGAAGCAGCAGCGACATAGTACCGTGGACAGTAACATCAATTAGAAATACAATGTATACATGTTCCACAGGGTAAATGTACACAAAGAGAGTACATGTTACAAAAATGATTAAAGAAAATAAAACAACCAACTGAATTCATTGGTATATTTTGCAAACTAGTTTCCACTCGTTTCTTAATTTTTATTCGCTGCCTTGTGCTGTGGAAGATGCTTCTTTTTATTTTCAATATAACCAAATTACTTTTTGTTTGCAGTGCCTTGTTTTCTGATATTACTTTTATTTCATTTATTGCATCCTTAAGGGCCCGAGGGCATTACATAAGGAGGGGCTACAGTTGGGGTAAATACAATCTTGATGAAGGCAGGCACAATTAACACAAACACTACAAATTGTAAAAGGCAGGAAAAATAAAATAAATAAAGAGCATCAAGGTATCCTTGGGATCATGCAGAAAAGCAACAAATGCACGTGCGGCGGCAAGTAAAGTTGAAAGCCAATGAATGATTGATGGTAACACAGATGAAATCCTTACACATCTTGAAAATGACTAGCGAGGTTTGTGCAAAATGATTTGCGATCGTCGCATGTAACTATGTCGTTAGGTAGGGCATTCCAGACAGTAATCGCGTTGGGGAAAAAAGAACTTTTCATAGCTGAAGCTCCGCTCCTGATACCTGCTATGGGGAGGCTGTGGCTTAGGCGATTGGACGTTCTGAGTGGTGGTTGCAGCAAAGGGTGTCTGGAAGCAGGGTGGTAAAAGAACTGTGCAGTAGCAAAGACGGGAGATGATGCGGCGCGACTTTAGAGTGGGCAGGGAGATAGAGCGTTTAAGTGCAGTAATGCTGATTTCTTTGGAGTATTCAAAAGTGATGAAGCTGGTTGCACGATTTTGGATGGCTTCGAGTTCGGCGGTGAGGTAGGCTTGAGATGGGTGCCAGATTGATGATACAAATTCTAGCTTGGGACGGACGAAAGTTTGATAAGCCAGTTTTTTCACTTCCGGGGATGCTGATTTGAGGTTTTGCCGTAAATAACCTAGAACACATGAGGCATCAGAGCATATTGTTCGGACGTGATTGACCCAAGATAACGAAGATGAGAGATGTAATCCAAGTTACTTGTAGGATGATGTTTCGGCAACCAGGGTAGCGTTGATGGTGTATGAATGCTGAATTACTGTTCGTTTGCGAGAGAACGACAAGAGTTGGCATTTGTCGAGGTTCAAAGGCATGAGCGAAGTGTCACACCATGTGGCTACTGCATCAATGTCTTTTTGTAGTAGGTGGCTATCGGTGAGGTGACGAATGGGACTGTAGATGACACAGTCGTCCGCAAATAGTCTTAGTTTATTATCTATATTAGCTGGGAGATCATTGATGTAAATGAGGAAGAGTAGCGGGGATAAGCCGGCGCCCTGGCGGACACCTGATGTAACGTCAGAAAGGGATGAGCGGTAGCCATTGCTTGATGTGAATTGTCTGCGTCCAAGAAGGAACTGATTGATCCAGGTTATTATGTTATCAGGGATACCTAGAGAGGGAAGTTTTGCGAGCAAGTATGAGTGCGGAACACGGTCGAAGGCCTTGGAGAAATCTAAAAATATGGCGTCAATTTGAAAGTTTTCGTCCATAAAGTGAAGGATGTCATGATTGAATTCAGCCAGTTGAGTTTCGCAGAAGTAGTGTTTTAGAAAACCGTGTTGATGGGGATAAAAGAAGTTTATGGAATCAAGGTGGCTCAATAGGCTGGATGATATAACATGTTCAAGTGATTTGGAAGGGATGCTGGTTAAAGAAATAGGGCGGTAGTTGGAAGGATTTGTGCGGTCACCTTTTTTGAAGACCGGGACAATTTCTGCTATTTCCCAGTCGTCAGGGACGTCTCCGGATTCTAATGATTGGGCAAATATCAAATGCAGTATCTGGCATGATACTGCACAGGTGTTTTTTAGTACTTTACTGTTGATCTGGTCGCAACCAGCCGATGAAGAAGTCTTGAGTGAACTGATTAGATTAGCTATGCCTTCCGGAGTGACTGTAATTTGGGGCATGGCTACTGTTGAGATGGCTGGAAAAGGATTTGGACTGCCAGCTGCTGGGGAGAACACTGAACAGAAATAGTCATTTAAGATTGTCGCGCTCTTATCACTGTCTATTCAATTCTATTGGATCGTGTTTTAGGGGAGAGAATGCGCCAAAATTTACTGGGGTTTGTTAAAAGGATTGAATGTAAATTGGAGGAAAAAAACCTTTTCCTTGGCGGAGGTCAATTTTTCGTTATATATTTTTGCGCACTGATGATACCGTTTCCATGCTTCGGGATGCTTATGCAAGTTAGCTGTTCGATACAGTCGTTTTTTCCTATTAAGAAGCCTTTTTTCCTTAAGTTCTCTATTGAACCATTCGTTGTTAGAATCGGATTTTACAATGAAGGACGGAATGTGCATGTTTTTCGGGTTAGCATAGTGGTCTTAAAATATTCCCAGTTGGCATTGACCGTGTGAGAATGATAAAAATTCTGGAAAGAGCTGTAGAATTCTAATAGTGCACGGTTGATAGCGTCAAAATTAGCCCTTTTTTGTAGTCGGTTATTACCTTTTGCATTGGGGATCGTTTTTTAATGGGTAATGAGAGGCGGATGTGAAGTAAGTTATGTTCGATAACGCTTGGTAACGTGGTTATACCTTTTACGTCGTCGGGGGAAGCAGTAAGGAGTAGGTCGAGAATGTTGTTTCCTCTTTTTGGCTTGTGGTGACTTGTCCAGGTTAAAGTCAAGTGTTAGGTGGAGGAAATGTTTTATGTCGGTGGAAGGTGTCCTATTAAGCACTGAGAGTAGGGGCCAGCTAATGTTCGGGAAGTTGAAATCGCCAAATAAATATATGGGGGAGTTTGAAAAATTATTTCTGATACTGGTTAAAGAGCAATACAGAGCATCACAGAATGTTGAATCGCTATCCGGTGGCCTGTAGCAAATGCCAAGAACAATTTTTCTAGCCCTGTCGTTCAAGCTTGCCCACGTGAGTTCAAGAGTGTCGTCGCTATTAATGTGAGATGATGATAGGGTGTTCTTGATAGCTATGAGGACGCCCCCACCTTTCTTGTTTTTCCTGTCATGCCGGTATATAGTGTAGTTAAGATTAGGCGAAAAAAATTCGGAATCTCTGATATCTGCGTTCAGCCAAGTTTCTGTTAATAGCACAGCATCAGCATCAACATCCGTTATGAAACTTTCAAGCTGCTCATGTTTTGGGATTACGCTTCGGATGTTCGTGAACGCGATATTTAGGTCAAGGCATGGCGAAGGGCGCCGGATGGTGAGAGAAGATAGTACCTGCTTTTTGGAGCGTCATGTTTTGCTTTCAGAAATGCTTGCGGATGAAGGTTCTGCGCTTCTTCGCGTGCTGGTTGCCGAGTTGGTGTTTTCTATTACGCTTTCACTGCCGGGGTCTTAAATATAGCATTTATTGCCTACGTAAAGGTTGTCGAAAGCCAGTTTAAAGGCACATTTCCGTGGGCGAATGAACTGAAGCAGTTTGGATCGTGCCTGCCGGGTTGGAAATTCAAAATCTTCTCTTATTGCGTAGCTGGTCCCTTAAGTTTCCGCCCACAGGACAGAATGCTTTCTTTGGTCTTAAACTGCATGAATTTTACAATTATGGGGCGCTTTCTGTCATTGCAGTAATTCCCAATGCGGTGGGCACGTTCAATGCTGTTTTGGTCAAGATGAAAGTCGAGGTGATCGGCACAAAGTGCCACAATTTTGTTTTCTGATTCAGACCATGATTCTGTGCTTGTGTCATCGAGGCCTAAAAAAAGCAAGTTGTTACGGTGCATTCGATTTTTTTTTGTATCAATGCTGGCAGCTTTTAGGACTGCTATTTCTCGTTGAATGTGGTTTGTTTCGCTGGGGGGTGTATCGATGTTGGGTATTGACTCTGATGACTCTAATTGGGCTATACGATTACTTAAGGACTGTATTTCTTTTTCCTGTGAAGCTTGAGTGGCGTTGAGGTAATCTATTTCAGCACGCAGTGCTCAAGACTTTCTTCTAGCCGCTGCACGCGCGTTTCAACGGGGCCAGGGTTCAGTTCAACATCGCCTGATATCAACAGCAGCAGTTGCGACAAGTAGTTGAATGCTAGCACATCAATTAATACGCGAAAAGCACTACGCCACTCAAAGTCGTAGGGGCACTTGGTTCTTGGTTTTATTTGCAGTCCGCTCAAATTTTCTTCATCTGCAAATAAATAATAAGTGAAAACGCGTAATTTACACTTGGCAGACGACGATAATCACATGGGTTTATTTCCTGTATTACATTCTGTTAGTGATTATCACCTTTTGTGCACAATACACGGCAAATAGATATAAATAACCCCCTTCCAGTAATTAAAAATGAAGGTAAGGCTTAGGCTCATAACTCCTCTTAGGTACTGTAGACACTCATGAGGGAGAACTGAGCTGGGGAATGCTCGTAAGTATGCATGTTTCTGAGCGGAAAGAAAAGCGACCTCCGCTACCAAAGGTACGGTCGCCGCTTGCAGCGCAACAGAGTAAACTCCCTTCATAATTAACGTATTTTTTTCGTCCCGCATTAGCAAAGTAGCACGTAGTGTGTAATGCATTTATCACGCAGCCTGCACGTGACCAACAGGTACCGTCTTTGCCAAACGTAACCAGGCTGCGTGTTCCTCTGCTCAGTCGGGTAGTAGAGAGTTCGTACCCCTTTTTAAGCTTTAAATCTGAGCAAACTAAAGACGAGCTCCTGTTCTTAACGAGTTGTGATCCTCTGGGAATCCATGCTGGCTTTAGAATACAAGCGAGAAGCAAAACATGCGGCCTTGTTACTTTTGGCAAAGACGTAGGTGACCAACTAGGCCTAAAGAAAGTGTATTTTGAAAATATTTGTCAACGTGGTCACTAGTGCCAACGGAATTCAATTTGTCTCATATTTCTCTGAAATGAGAGACATTGCTAAAATAAACTGAAGCCCTTCGTAATTAATAACTCAATTACTTCCGCTGGCCAATCGCTGCACAAACAAGAAAGATTGCACAAATCGATGGAAAAGCAGGCGTTAGGTCAAATTAAGTGTTAGAACGAATGCACATTTCAGCACTCGTTCTTCGGCCATGAAGATGAGCTTTGTGCTTATATAAGTAGGTCGATCACTAATCCAGTAGACAAAGATTGGATTCGGGAGGCAGTGACAGCGTTTCGATGAAGGCTGCTCGTGTAATGTCGATGCGCACCATAAAGCCCCCCAGGTGGCCGACATTAGACGCAGCCCTCCATTGTCTCTCTAGTGTACGTCGCTTCGGGATGTTATATCCCAGAAACCGTTTACAATTTTTTGCTTTCGTTTTATCGTTTCGTTGTGTCTTGCCCTAGTGTTTTGGGTTCCGCATTACTACATGCCATCAGCTCAATGTTCGTCCAACTTTAACTGTCTCTCGGGGGCCACTATGGATATTCTATGATGTGGTATGGACAGATTCTGGATGCAATTCCTTCCGATTCAGAAATGACCAGGCGGGTGCTAACAGTCCAGTCGGACGTGACCTCGACGCCGTGTGCGTAGCTGCTTCCTGTAGCTATTCGATGCGGCGTGGAGGGCACTTGATATTGTCCGTTTGCAGCCTCGCGTGGCGTGCGATGATCAGTCGAGGATGACGGGTGTAAACAAAGGCCTCCGCCGCGTGCAAGGCGCAGCAGATTGTCCGGATGGGGTTGCAGAGTGAACGTCTCACCGTAAACGTCCTTGAGCGGACGCGGCCCAGGGATAAAATTGTAGTGCCGATACTGGCTTGCTTCATGAACGAATGCCGGACTATCAGCGGTGCAACTGTCCATTTCGAACTAACGAAGGCGAGAATGCTTTGTTTACATAGATATGTGCAGCCAATGGACGAGGTGTTTATTAATTTATTGATACTGCGGAGTCGCTTGACTGCTAGCAGGGGTGGGCACAAAATGGCACAAAAATTCAAAACTATACAAAGATAACTACAAACACAGAGATGTGATATCCTTATTCACATGTTACGTTTTACACATACATATGACGGCATAATGAGCAACATATATACGTATGAATTTTAACGGACACCTGCGGCCGAAAACCTTCCTTTACAGAGCTGGGGATCAAAGGAAGAAAAACCACGTGACGAAACGTGAAAACAAATGTCAAATAAGTTCTTTGTTTTCCTACTGGAAACTTTTGATATGCTTCTAAGAAGCAGGTATATCCAATGTTCTAACCGATATTCGTCTAATTGATCCAACATTTCCTATTTCAAGCCCCGTGCAAAGCCAGGTTACACTTTGCTGCAAGCTATGAGAAAGTACGTGCGCAAGAATTTGCAATGCGCATTAGGCTGAGCCCCTGGAGTGAAGTATCGCTGTCTTTCAGTGCCAGCGACTTTCGCTGAGTTCCTTACTGCGCCCAAATAGCACGAACTCGAGCACATTTGAGTGGCATTCACTGAAAAGCAACACAGATCAAGGGGGTGTCCTCTTATATGCGGTGCGGCGAATCTTAAGCAAGAAGTAATGTTATAACTTGTGCTAATTATTAAAAACAAAGCAATTAAGCAGCCATTGATGTCCAGAAGCTCTAGTGGACCCAAGAACCATCAAGTTTGAACTTATGGGCGTTTGTGTACAGGTCGTTATCCACTTACATATGGGTAGAGAATTGGACGAGTTGTTAAGGATTCTTGTTGTTTCGGCAACGCTAGGACAAGGACAGATGCGAAGGAAGAGAGAAGAAGTACTCACTATCAACTGGCGAAATGTATTGGAGTACGAAGTATACAGAAACATGAATAAAGACCAAAATCAAACATATACCTTTCTCCAGCTGTGGACGACACGGCTGAGAAAATGCGGTACGCTCAAGTACAGGTGCACACGTAATCCTTTGCTAGCTGATATGGGCTGAAACTTGGAGGCTAAATAAGAGGGTTCTACTTAAGTTGAGGACAACGCAGAGGGCTATGAAACGAAAAATGGTACGGGTAACATTAAGAGATAGAAAGCGTGTAGAGCGGGTCAGAGATATAACTCAAGTTACCGACATTCTAGTGAAAATTAAGAAGAAATGGGCGTGGGCAGGGCATGTAGTGCAAGGAGAGGATAACCGATGGTCGCTTAGGGTAACAAACTGGATTCCAAGGGAAAGAAAGCGTAGCAGGGGGCGGCAGAAATTTAGGTGGGCGGATGAGATTAAGAAATTCGCAGGGGTCAAGTGGATGCATGGAGCTAGCACAAAACCGGGTTAATTGGAGAAATATGGCAGAGGCCTTCGCCCTGCATTGAAGGCCGATGGTGATGATGATGATGGAATGAACAGTCCTTTCTCTAGTGTTCTGCAAGTTCTTAAGCGGAGGCTTTGCTAGCCTCGTCGAGCTACGCTCTCCAGCGATGAGAATTTCACTTCAGATGTGGCACGAGGAGACGGCGACGTGCTTTTTTTTTGCGAAGTTTTTTATGCCTCGATCGGGGCATAAAAGGAGCGTTATGACGGATGAAGGGTGTGGTCAAATGAATGCAAAAAGGTTAGCTGATGGAATGAAATCGAGGAGTGAACGATGATGCGATCCCAGCTTCCAAACGGCATATGACTGCGGATTATGGGGGAAAGGCCAGCTGCCACCAGGTGCCGGATCCGCGTCGGCTTCAACGCTGGACATTCTCACAGCAGGTGATGGATGTCAGCTTCTATATTTCTAGACTTGCAAACTGGGAACCCAGGGTGTGGCTATAAATACCGAAATTGTGGCCACTTTCGGATCACTGCTGGTGTTAGGGCCACCCCAACTCTAATCCTCCGAAGCGCCACCTCCTCTGCACGGGTTAGACCGTGGGGGAGGCTCGCCGTACACGGAGGTATAAAAGCGCGTGTACGGCGCCGGAGATGCTCCTTTCTTGCTAACAGCAGGGTAGCGTTGTCCAATTTTATGAAGTTTGGTGATGTCGAGGTCGAGGGCGAAAGGCGAGTTGCAGAATCCGCGTGGCTTTGAGCACTTAAAAGGTCACGCGGAGTCCATTCAATACGAATTAGATGGGGTATGCGAGCCGCTAGACTGTATATTTTTGCAGATTTCCGGGCTGCTTCTAACGCATCTAAGTAGCTTTGTCACCTGGAGGGCATCAGTACTTATGATAATACGGGCCGTGGGAAGCATGGGAATGGCGGTCACAGAGCGAAGCGCCTCTTGCACTGCAAGCAATTCCGCAGAAAAAGAATATGGAGGTTCCGGTAACTGAAATGTTCATGTCTTGTTTAGTGAAGCCTTGCTAGGACAGTAAACTGCTGTTATCACTTCGCAGGCGTGAATGCTTGCGTCCACGTAAATTATAATGGGACAATGTGGCAAGCGGGCGTCCTGTTCCATGATTCGGTCGCGGAGTGACGACGCCGTTTCTTGTGTTCTCGGTCGTCGTAAATCAGTTGGCTTGTTATCGCTATGCTGTACAAAGCGCCAATGAAGAAGAACTGGCAGTGGCGGTAGTAGTAGTGAATGTGTCGAAGCATAAGCCCTCAGAGCGCACGTTGCGTGAGAGAGTGTGGCCTTAAGCCTGCGTGCATCACGTCGTTGCTGCACTAGTTCGTCTAATGTCTTTAGCTGTGCGTTTTCTTGGATTGCCATGATTGGTGCAATGCGAGGAAGGCAGGTGATGACCCTCATTGCCTCTCGATTTATCGTCTCAAGTTAATCCCATTGTGTCATTCTCAAATGCTGAAATTGGGCTTGATAAACAAGACGCGGTTGCACAACTGCCCGCACCAACTGTCTTGCAACATCTGAGCGAGCGCCGCCCGTTTTTGGAGCAATGCGTCTAATCAGACCCAAAGTATATAAAGCCTGTTTTTTAGCGCCAGACAGCCATGAAGTTCCAGTTCCTGACTCATGAATTGTTAAGGCCAATATTCTTGCTGTTGAACTTTCCTGAAGTGGGGTTCCGGACAGAAGTAGACGAATAGGTGTTGCCGATAGTTTATGGCGGCCCCAGCGGTTGGCGACTGATATGAAGGTAGTTTTACTGGCGGAAAGTTCAAGCCCAATGGAAGATGCATATGTACACGTAATGCCTAAAGCTAATTGCAGGGCAGAGGATTGAATCATTAGGTCGTTGTGCATGCTCTACACCGTGATGTCATCTGCGTATATTAAAAAAGTTTGCAGCGGAAATTTCATGTAACCGCCATGCAAGAGAGATAAACGCAATATTAAATAAGGTTGGTGATAACACAGATCCCAGGGGTACGCCGAAAAAAGGGACAAATAATCATAGCGCCGCGCCACTGAGGTGTATTGCAAATTGTCTACCTTCAATGAAAGATTTTACAAACTTGCTTACTCTTAAGTGGTAAGTGGAGCATGTCAATTGAATCCAGAATGGCAGCATGACTGATATTATCATAAGCCTTTTCTACATCCATGTCGAGGACGGTGCGTACATTGTGGGTGCGGGAGGATTATATTACTGAAGGCTTGGCCAAGACAGCCAATCCGTCTTCTGTGCCTATAGATGGTCCGAATCTAATTTGGGCCGGGTGGTAGAAACCGTGATGTTCAAGCCACCACGAGATTCGTGTAGCGAGAATTTTCTCGGCAAACTTGCAAATTGTTGGCGTTAAGGTAATAGATTGAAAGTTGCTTAGGTCTGTTGGTGTTTTCGCTGGCTTTGGAATAGGGATCACATAAGCTGATTTCCAACTGTTCGGTAAATCGCGCTCTAGCCATACCTTGTTAATGGTGTCAAGGAGTTGAGGCAGTGCCTTACCACTGAGGTTGTTATAAACATCTTACGTAATGGAGTCCGGACCGGGCGCTGTCTTTCGGTTGGCTTCATCTATCAGTTCAGTTCAGTCGTTAAGTCGTGTCCGACTCTTCGTGACCCTATGGAACATGTCACGCCACGCTTTCCGGTCTCTCACTATGTTCTTATAGCTGCAATTAATTCGGGCATGGAAAATGGGCGCGCGATTCCCTCGATGTCGGCAGCAAATGGCAGCTTATCGACATGGGCTGGCATGCCCCACAAGGAAGTTCTTTTAACTGGTGCAGGCAACACGTCTTAATTGGGGAAAAACTTGCGGGCTGTTTGCCTTGCAAAATCATCCGAAGACACGTTTGCTGCAAGGTATGCTGTGGCCGCTGCATCAAGACGATGACAACCGTGCTCCCTGGCATGGAAGGTTAGGCAAAGATAAACACTCGATGAATGTATGGAGAACTCATATCGCACCACATATGCCATAGTCGTCGTGAGAGATCACGCTCAGAATTTCGAGCCCTAGCAGTAATGTAATTGAATCTTGTACGTGCTTGCGCAGACGCTGGGTCTCTATGCAGTCAATTCCGCTTGTCGACGAGCAGCCCACTAGTTGAGCTGAGGCACATCCGGTGTTGGTCGACCAACATCCACCCAGGTAATGGTTGTAGCCTCATTTGTGCGCTTTTTATGCGGTCTAGAAGCGATGGTGTCGACTGCACAGAATGAGTTTGAAGAATGGCGCGAAAATTGTCCCAATGGAAAAATGAACACTTGCGGCGTAATCGTCGGGCCTGTAATGGATAGAGACCGATGACGATAGGATGAGGGTCACTCCCCCAGGAGTCCGGCTCTGAGTGCCACGAGGGAGTGCCGGGTCCTGACCAGCACGTAAAATCTGGAGCGTATGTTCCACTGCGAGTATGAAGCACAGTCCTCGTTGGTGTATGTGGATGGTTCAGGAGAATAAACAATTCATCCGTAAAGGCGTCCCGCACTCGCCTGCTGCGAGGAGTTAAGGTGGGGTATCCCGAGTTCGGGTGAGGTGCATTGAAGTCACCACCAAATAAATCTGGACATAGCGGGTATTGTTGCCTAAGATTCAGTAACCATCCCAGGTTTATGCGGGGGGAAGAGCCACGGCCAGGTCTGACACAGACTGACACAACTACAACAGTTGCCTTACTAAGTTTGACTGCCACTGCAACTACCTCCTGATATGGGGTACACCAGTGTTGCTTCGCTTGCTCTTCTGTTTCGCACACCTGCTTCTTCTTCTTCTTCTTCTTCGCACACCTGGAAAACTTCATTAGTATACGTATCTGCACAAATATACATCATTCAGGTAGGCGCGCTAAACTTTAACATAAAGGCGACTCACTTATATACAATATACAACAAATATACAACATTGCTGACGTAATGCCACACAGCCTTCCAATCTTGATAACAGCGCTGCGACAGGACACAGGGAACAAGCAGAGACGAACGGACCCTTGTTCCCTGTCTCCTGTTGCAGCGCTGGTGAAAGTGATGAAGCTGAACCACTTCAGCTTCATCACTTGGAAGGCTCACATATCCATGTTAGCCTTCCAATCCCCTGCCTCTCCTTTCCTTCCATAGTGGTACCACAACTGCCCCACTGGCTCATCTCCTTGGACCCCCTCCTCCTTCCGCCTTTCTACATTAAAAATGCTCTAGGTATATATTTGTGTCGGCTAGACCCGACTGTGGTGTCTTTGAGGTTCCACAGGCAGCCATGGAGAAGTCACGCGCTCGAACTGTGCAGTGTTTCGGCGTTTCCTTGACGTTTGCAGACAGCAATGGGGGAGTTAAACAGCAAACCGTGTCTGACGGTGCTTAAGCAAGCTTAGCAACACAGCATAACCAATCATAACAAAGCTTTCACTTGCATATCAGGGAATTTTTTATTGATGCTATCTGCATTTTTGATATTCCCTCCACCCTCTAGTGTGCTGCGCACTTTGAAGTTAAAATAAGAAAAACGTGAGGAAAAAACTGCTAAGTCACTACATGCTACCTTCCTGGGCGGTGATTTGCAGTGGGTGGCGGATCGGCGGGTTCAGTACTGGCCAATCGGCTCTCCAAGGACCCATCGACGAGGGTACTTCTGCTGGAGGCTGGCGGCCTGGAGGACACAGTGACTGACGTGCCGTTCTTCACCACCGTGAGCCAGCACTCGGAAATCGACTGGGCCTTCTACACTGAGACGCAGGAGAACTGCGCCTTTGCCACTGTCAAACAGGTGCGCGTCAGTTGTTTTGCTTACCAATGTAAATTTTAAAAAATCAAACAGGTTGATTTTATGCAACTTTGCCATACCTGTGCGGAATCCCGCACGCACCACATGTGCCGGGATAACTTTTCTGTGTGTCTCTTCTTGACAGACAAGTTCCGGTTTGGCTCAGGATGCACTCGAAGTTCATTAGTTGATGAGTTGTAAACCTTTGCCGCATTTCTGGTTCAGGTTCCTTTCGCGCAGTTAAGCATAATTCAGAGCGCTACTCAGAGCGAACAAATCTTGAAGTCTCACATGCATAAACTGCACAGAAATGGAGCTGGAGCGTCACGGCGCCTGTGTTTTCGCGCTGTATTTCATGTATAGCTGTAAAATGCTCTGTAAGCGTGAAAAGGCTTCTAACGCCTAACTACGCGATTGCATACGTTGATGCCAACGGTCCTACTGGCGAATAAAACGCGCTTTGTTGTTTACGGAGCTACGCAGCTACTGCAAGAACAGCCACAGGACATGAGAAATGACTCATCACCGCCAACCAAGAATCATGTTGCTTCTTGTTTTTGACGTCTCTCTGATTGGCTAAGCTGTTTTGTGAGATCATATCTACCTGTCCTCGCGCGGGTAATTCAAATTCAGTTCTATATAGCGACTACTAGGTGACGAAATAAACGTTTTGCAACCCAATTCTACGCGAGAGTCTAGCCGACAGTCCGTTAAGTTTGGCAGAGAGCAGTGGAGCATATATATATGACTAACAAATTACTAACCATGGCCTCTTGTAGTGCTCTCACTAACAAAAATGGCAAAAAAAAAACATCGAAGCAGATTGCAGCCAGTCGGGTACTCTTGTTTAGTAGCCGAGGCTCAGGACCTCTGAGCCACCGCGGCGGGTGCTTTCGTTTGTTATAACCTTGTTCGACTAAATGTAAATAACCGTCATTACAATGGCGCTACATTTACTGCTGAAACTGCAGCATACAAAGGCTATAGCCACAGAAAGTTTGTATCAGTAAGTATCGCGTAAAAAAGAGTAATTACATCGAGTTAAAATAAGTAAGATGAATAACAAATAGCTCTGGTATTTTTTTTTTCTCGAAGCCTGTGAGAAACATCTGGGCGACACTTGAGCTAAGTGTGTGACGCGGCAGTTCTAACGGCTCCTCTTTTCCGGCTCCCATTCCAGATCGCCAATCGTGCACACACGATTTTCAACTCGCTTAATCGCTAATCCCTTAATATGTCTGTTCTATTTAGCACAGAGGCCTGATCTATTCCGTAATGCGAAATACCGCTTAACATAGATTAAAAGGCCAGCTTTAACAGATGCTTACCAACGTGTCTGCGTGACATTCACACTGAAGTCTTTCATAATCGTTCACAATCTTTAATCAGCCATTTTTCCGCCATTTAGAAAATTAATACCAGGAGAAGAACAAAGAGCGGCTGCGAGAACCTTGACGAGGTTCTTGCCTGCTTTTAACTTGGCTGCGCGGAGGTTATATGCACGCAAATAATACACGGTATTTTAAAAAAAATGTCACATTCTTCAATCTGTGAATATCGTTCTCCATAAAATATTATTTCAGTCTCGATCAATGTGTTTCTTTTCCAGGCTATTTAGCGGATACGACATAAGCTATGTCAACCTGTTAAACCGATGTTCAACAGAAAAGCAGCTCCCCCATTTCTCTTTTTTTCAATGAGGACGGTAGTTGTAATGTTCCTTTTTGAAGTTGCACATGTGAATGAAATACTCATTGCTGGGTATTGAACTTTATGTTTACTTTATAAACATTTGAAAACGCATACTTGCCTAACAGAAACAAAATTCAGTAATTGAGATAAATCCAGCGCGTGAGCATCGAAAGGTGTATTTGCATAATGGCCAAATGCTTTTTTTTCTGCAATACATGTCATTTAAATGTTTATCACTGCTGATAACTAGTGACAACTGATCACTAATGGCTGTTGTGTCGTTAATATAAAGATTGAATAAGACCAACCCCAGTATACTGTGCTGGCAAAGTCTGGCTTTCATAGGAACGAAAGCTGAATTTCACATATTTTAAGGCTGAACCCCTTTATTCGTAGTATATTTTTTATCAATTCAAGAGGAATCGCACGAAATTCATAAGAGGTAGCATGCTTGTGTTGGTGCCGAAGAGTCCCGGGTTCGATTCCGTAACTCCTGAAAACTCTATCACGTCTCGTAGTCTGGTGACGACGGAGAACCCGCCGACCAATCAGTGCTTTGCAAATAACCTGCGAACTGGCTTCTGCCAGAGGCATGCTGGGGAAGTTTTCGCTCCCGGCGACGTGAACTACTTAGTACAACGACGCCGTGTCTTCCACTGTGGCTTAATGTGGCCGTGTTGCAAGATGACTGCGCTGAAGTGATTTTAAAAAAGGCGGTATGCTTGGGAAGTCTGTGAAGTTGCAGAAGGTAAAAGAAGGAAATAAGCTCAGAGATCGTATCTGTCAACGGTATTCTTGTAATGATTGATGCCGGAGAGATTTTTAAGTCGTAAAGGGGTTCAAATCTAAAGAAAGACGCATACAACGAGGAAATTACTCGGCGGAACACATCGACAGTGACGTCAAGTGGCTGCTTTCCTCAATCCGTTTCGCGCTCACCGCAGGAACCAGCGCGAGAAGCAAATCCCCTATTAACATTCGCGACACCCACAAAACAGTATAGCTAGAAGGCCGCTTTATAAGTCGTTCTCCAAAATGTAATGCCTTTGTTTTCTTAAGGAAGTATATTATTTTGCCATCTGTATGGCTGCAACCTTTACGTGTGTCGGTTGTTTCCCTTATGTGAAGTGTCCACCTGAAGTTCAGCCTCTCAAGGACAGAAGATCATGCGTGTTTTGGCGCCTTAGGGGAGCGGTTTGCGTTGGTTCTCGCAGCGTCCCAATGTTTTGACCGCGATAATGTCAGGCAACAAATAATCTGCTACTTCCTGTTGGGCTATTGTCCTGCAGATTAGAACCGAGAATAATGTCTTTTATGCATAGTGTGGCACTCAGGGAACATTTGGAAAGCTGCTTGTGCTCGGCCACTGCCAAGTGCTTACGCTATACTCGTGATTATGTGTCCAGTAATGCTGGGCAATTTTCCCCGCTGATGAGAGCGAAGAATATTGCCCTGTTGAGGGCCTTTACATTTTATGAGCGGTATTAGCGAGAATGGAGGGGTGAGTAGTGGTCACATTTACCCCACCCACTGTAACATTAGTTATTCCTTTCACCGGGAAGAATAAACTCATGTGCCCTTGCATCTGCAACGACCAGGTCTCTCATCCTGCGTAAGCCGTGGATGGTCCATAAGGTACACCGCAGCTATTGCTCTGGCCAGTTCGCTTTGTTTACAAGAACCGCTGAATGAGAAACTTCCCGAGTTGCAGAAAATGCGTCACCTTCACTCTCGGCACTCAGACGGGAGCAGAAATCCCTTGCCTCCACTTTTCTGACTGCTCTTATATTTGAGGTACGAAGAGCACCGACGTTTAGGAAACTAACACAATGACCAGTTCACCCCAGTAACCTAAATCCGGTTATAAACGCACCCCGGACATCAAAGTAGACAGAACAAACCCTGGTGGAACAATGCCCTTTCTTTTCGCAAGTGTGTGTTCCATTTAGCCGATTGGTTTCGCGGAAACAGTGTACAAAAAAGTGGTCTGTCAATGAGATCAAGTTGACTCACCAGGTCATCAGAAGAGAAGTTTTGCTGTCATGAGAGGCCTCAGGACGGGGAGGAAGCAGGCGCTATAGAAAGCGGTTAATATCATTTCTTCAATGCTGCATAAAGCTGAATACTGCGATAACTTGGTATTAGTTCAAACATGCCTTTATCACCGCAGCAAAACAGGACACATGCCTTCGCACCGTTAATGCATTAGCAGATGCACCGAGGCTGATGGGGAAGCATCAGTGTGAGAATGAGAAATGTTATGTCGACTACACCAAGTACAGTGATAATGCTGTTTTATTACAGTCCACCTGCTAACCGGCCGAAGTAATAATCCTGGGGACATGTTGAATACCTGTCGATAAATATGCCAGATATGCTAAGAACCACTGCACGGAAGAAAAAACAATATAAAAATTCCTAAAAGAAGGTCGCAAACAGCTTGAACAAGCGGGACAAGTGAGTAGATAGCGAATGTCTGGGACGAGGCCCGTGCGTCTAGCAGCGACCGCTGCATCTGGAATAGAAACCAAGAGTAACTCTGTGTTTGCTGGAGTTATGGAACGAATGCTACTTTCTAGGCTATCGGAATGAAGGCCGTGTGCGAGAGTTGTCCGCGGGATCTGTGCGTCGGATTTGTGCTTGGGACCTGCTCATCTCATCTGTGCGCTGATGTGTCATTTGCTAATAACAGATATAAGAAGAGGAAACTCAGGAATGAAAACGGCTAATGGTGATTAGTAATGAATTAAAGTTACACATTAGATATCGATAGAGTTAATGAATGAATAGTACTAACAAAATTATCATAAAATTACGAAAATGACTATGGAACGACCAATATGTTAAACGACGGCTTGCAATGACTGCAACTGACTGGAAATGAGTAAACATGCTTAGCTATGCGTGCTAATGACTACAATGACTACGCTTGACTAAGCGTGACTACGGAACGACCAATATGTAAAACGACGACTTGTAATGTCCGCAACCCACTGGAAATGAGCACATATGGTTAGCGATGAATGGTAATGGCTAGGCACGACTGAGTATGACTACGGAACAACCCGTATGTCAAACGACGACTTGTAATGGCCACCACTGATTGGAAATAATCAAAATTCTTAGCCATCAGTGGTAATGACTACAATGACTATGTATGACTCTGCATGAATACGGAACGACCAATATGTCAAACGACTGCTTAATGGGCCGCAACTGACTGGAAATGAGCTATGAGCACAAGCTGGTCCAAGTAGCTCAGGCAATCAATGCGAGGCAAATGATAGGAGAGGTAGAGCAGGCTTTAGCGATTCTACTTTTAAGAGACATCAAAGGACACTCTATTTTTTTTTGAGCAACACCTTGGACTGGAGGTTTCCGAACCTTATATATTGTTACGGTGCGCAGTATCGAGATGACGACGGGCTGGTGTGGTGTTGTGAAGAAGACAACGCTCAGGCTAAGCTGGGTTCGTTCTGGTGGTGTGTGCATCTGACAGTTAACTAGCGTTTACCGCTGTGTATGTTTCCCTTAACATTTGGTGGAGGATTGCTGAGACTGCGTCCGTAGCAAACCTGGATCTCCGTAGTGGCCGCCAGATTAGTACAATCACTATGTTAACCGACGCGATGTCATCCTCAGCTGCACCACCGGCTTCCACAGTCGTCATGACGCAGCCTCGAAACCCGGGCACCTTTTGCGGCACCATGCCGACGTCGAAGACTGGATCGGTATGTACGAGCGCGTCAGCAAGCACAATCATTGGGGCGCGACCCTCATACTCGCCAACGTCATCTTCTATCTGGCAGGTACGGCGCGCGTCTAGTTTGAGACGCATGAAGGCGATATCACATCCTGGGATATGTGCAAGGAGAAGCTTCGAGATCTATTCGGCAAGCCGATTGGACGCAAGCTCTGCGCACAAAAAGACCTCGCATCTCGTGCCCAGTCTTCGACGGAATCATATTTGTCTTATATTCAAGATATTCTAGCCTTATACCGAAAAGTGGACAGTGCCATGTCCGAGTCAGACGAAGTGGGCCACATGTTAAAGGGAATTGCAAACGATGTTTACAATCTGCTGCTTTGCAAAGACTGTCCGATGGTCGACTCAGTCATCCAAGTTTGCCGGCAGTTTGAGCAAGCAAAACACCGTCACATTACTCCACGCTTCGACCTCTTGCCAAACACAGCTGCTACGTCTTCGTGTGAAGATGGTCCAACACTGCAGCAGCCATCTCATACCTCCAACTTGACCAGGATTGTTCGCCGAGAGATAGAAGCTATGGCGCCGGTTGCGCTCGCTCCTTAGCCGGCAGATGCTACTATAGCCTTAATACAATCTGTCGTTCGCCAGGAGTTCACAAATGTAGGCCTCAACGCGAATGTGGGCTTCAACTCTGGCCATTCGTCTGCACAGCCCTCATTCCAAACTAACGCACAGCCATCTGTCCAGCCCACCGTTCCGGTGGTAGCTGCTGCGGCTCCGACGGCGCCCTTCCCTACGCGGTTCCGCTACCGCAACCCGGACGAATGGCGAACCTCGGATGACCGACCCATCTGCTTCAACTGTTCACGTGTCGGCCACATTTCTCGTCATTGCCGCAGCCGTTGGATCCCGCCACCTCGACCCCGCTACTTTCCTGATCGCAGCGCCGAATATGGTCCACACCCAAACCATTTTCGTGGTACGCGCTTTCGTGACTTCAACTCTCCTGCCCAGCGCATGTCCAGCCGCTCACCGTCTCCTCAGACCCGGAGGTCCCACTCGCCCCAACTTCGCCGTGCATCATCTCCCAACTTCACTGGCTCTCTTCCGGAAAACTAACCAATGCAGCTCCCGGAGGTGACGCTGCATTGACAACCCGGCCCGAAAATCCTCTGCTGACCCTCGCTCATCGTCGGAACCTTCTAAACATCTGTGTGGATAGTACCCCTGTTACTGTCCTCATTGACACTGGTGCCCAAATTTCAATCCTCAGGTCATCCTTTCGCCGCCGTCTCTAAAAGGTTGTCACACCTGCCACTTCATCCGCCGTTCGTGTCGCCGATGGAAGCGTCGCTGCCGTCGTGGGACTGTGCACTCTGCGCGCGAGTATTTGCGGTCGCACTACCCCTGTCCTTTTCACTGTTATCTACCGCTGCCCTCACGATGCGATCTTCGGCGTCGACGTTTTAACGGCCCATTCTGCCATGATTGATTGCTCAACTGGCCTTCTTCGCTTAGCCCTGCTCTACTGCTCCGAAAAAAACGATGTCAATCCCCGCCTCCGATCCGCCGAGTTTGTTCGTCTACCGCCCGAAGCTGCTATTTATGTTCCACTGGCCCCGTTCCCCGCAGTCCCTGACGGCACATACGTCACTGGCCCAATTACTGATGGTCTCCGTCGCAACGTCCCTCATACCGTTGTGACCGTCACTGCTAACCGCACCTATCTTCCCGTCCCTAACTTCAGCCGCTCGACCCAAGTTTTACCCCATGGCATCGCACTTGCTGATCTGGTTCCTTTGGCGGACTGCGAAGTTGCTGCTCTAACGCCTCAGCATCTGTCGGAGCAGCATATATCAGCTTCTTCACATTCGAACCTCTTTTCAAGCATGATATCTGCGGATCTGCCAGATGACCAAGCCAGAGCTCTCTTCGACCTTTTACTGTCGTACAGGGATATATTTGATTTCGGGGACCGACCATTGGGCCAAACATCCGTTTTGACCCATCGAATCAATACGGCTGACGCCAGCCACATCCCCAGACGGCCTTATGGTGTTTCCCTCACTGAGCGGCATGCGATACAGAAAGAAGTTGACAAGATGCTGGCGCAAAACATTATTGAGCCTTCCTGTAGTCCCTGGGCGTCCCCTGTCGTATTGGTCAAAAATAAAGACCAAAGTTGGAGATTTTGTGTCGAAACAAAGAAAGATGTTTACCCTCTTCCGCGAATTGACGACGCGCTTGACTGCTTGCATGGTGCCAGCAACTTTTCTTCCATCGACATGCGTTCAGGCTACTGGCAAATTTCTGTCGACGAACGCGATAACGAGAAAACCGCATTTGACACCCCCGACGGACTCTATCAATTCAAGGTGATGCCATGTGGACTCTGTAACGCAGCTGCGACATCCGAGCGCAGGATGGACTCGCTCCTCCGTGGCTTCAAGTGGACAACATGTTTATGCTGATGATGTCGTCGTTTTCTCTTTCACGTTCGCAACTCACATTGATCGACTTTTTACAGTCCTGGCCGTTTTTCGCCGCGCCGGTCTTCAACTGAACATCAAAAAATGCAACTTTGGTCGGCGCCAAATCAAAGTCCTGGATCATTTGGCTGATTCAAATGGTGTTCAGCCCGACCCTGACAAAGTTCGAGCCGTGCGCAAGTTCCCTACCCCGAGTAGCTCAAATGATGTGCGAAGCTTCCTTGGCCTTTGCTCCTACTTCCGTCGCTTCATTTGGAAATTCGCAGACATCGCTCGTCCGCTTACCTCTCCTTTGAAACAAAATGTACTTTTCTTATGGAGTTGTGACCAACCCTATGCCTTCATGACGCTTATTTCCGCCCTCACTACTCCACCTGCTCTGGCGCACTTCGATCCTTCTGCACTTACCGAACTGCGCAGCGACGCTAGCGGCCATGGTATTGGTATATCCTTGCCCAGTCCCAGCATGGGTCCTCCCGTGTTATTGTTTATGCCAGCCGGCTGCTTTCGTCCTCTGAGCGCAATTATTCAATTACAGAGCGGGAATGCCTTGCAGTTGTTTGGGCGCTGATAGAATTTCGCCCTTATTTGTTTGGGCGGTCCTTCTGTGTAGTGACAGACCATCATGCTTTGTGTTGGCTGTCCTCACTTAAGGACACCACTGGCCGCTTAGGTCACTGGGCCTTGCGAATACAAGAGTACGAATTTAATCTGGTATACTAGTCCGGCCACTTACACCTAGACGCTGACTGCTTGTCCCGCCATCCCGTAGATCCTCCCGATTTGTCCGACCATACTGCTGACGACTACATTTTGTCCATCTCGGACTTTATAAATATCGCCTCCGAACAGCGTCGCGATCCTGCCCTGCAACCAATTATAGACCAGCTGCGCAACAACCGTGATTCTTCCGCCAGCATGTTTGTGCTCCATAACAAGACATTATACAGACGCAATATGCGTCCAGATGGCGCGGACCTTTTACTGGTTGTTCCGGCTAATCTACGCTCTATTGTCCTCTCCCAACTTCACGATGTCTCTACAGCAGGACACTTGGGAGTATCACGCACGCACGACCGTGTGCGGCGGCGATTTTTCTGGCCTGGTCTCTACCGCTCTGTGCGTCGCTACGTCGCCGCTTGTGAGCTATGTCAGCTCCGTAAGACACCCTCGCTTCCGTCTAGTGGGCTCCTGCAACCAATCTCAGTGCCAACTGAGCCGTTTTCTCGTGTGGGCCTCTATCTTCTTGAGCCTTTTCCGACGTCGACTTCTGGAAACAAACGGATTGCTGTGGCGACTGATTATAATACCCGATATGCTGTAAACAGGGCCATGCCCACCAGCGGCGCCTCCGACGTTGCCGACTTTCTTCTGCATGACGTAATCTTGATTCATGGCGCTCCGCGTCAACTGCTCACAGATCGTGGCCGCTGTTTTCTTTTCTAAAATGGTTCATGACCTCCGCTAATGTGCTACTCGTCACCAATTCACCACGGCCTACCATCCGCAAACGAACGGGCTTACTGAGCGCCTTAATCGCACAATGACCGACATGCTATCTATGCATGTGTCCGATCACCATCGTGACTGGGACATCTTACCTTTCGTCACGTTCGCCTATAACTCCTCACGCCATGATACCGCCGGATACTCTACCTTTTATCTACTTTTCGGCTGCAACCCTTTACTCCCCTTCGACACCTTGCTGCCCCTTGACAACTCTTCCTGTAGTTAAGCTTCGGACGCCATCGCCCGCGCTGATGCCGCCCGCCACATTGCTCGAGACCGGCTTGGCGCGTTTCAGTGCTCACAAAAGCGTCGTTATGACCTACATCACCGAGACGTCCACTGCCCTCCTGGTTCCCTCGTGCTTCTTTGGCTTCCAGCCCGCCATGTGGGGATGTGCGAGAAACTTCTGCCTCGTTACATGGGTCCTTACTGCTTCCTGCGACAAGTCACCGATGTGGCCTATGAGATCGCCCCTCTACAGCGCAAGTATCCTTCCACAACCCCTCATCCAGAAATCGCGCACGGCGCCAGTCTGAAACCGTACCATTCAAGTTCTCCTGTGTAGGCAGCACCGGGACGGTGCTTCTCCCGCGCGGGAAATACGCTTACAGTGCGCAGTATCGAAATGACGACGACGCGCTGGTGTGGTGTTGTGAAGAAGGCGATGCTCAGGCTAAGCTGGGTTCGTTCTGGTGGTGTGTGCATCTGACAGTTACCTAGCGTTTACCGCTGTGTACGTTTCCTTTAATATTATCATCAGTTCCTTCCTTCGTTTCGTGCTATACTCGTCGGTATCCGAAGCGCGCCTGCCACTGTTGGCAGGTAGTAATGTGCCGCTGTGCTACTTTTGAAACTGGCTACATTTTTCAGTTGCCTTCTACTGAAGAATTTTGGCTTATGGTCGCCCGAATTTACAAGTTTTATTGTTGCGATGCCATGGCTATCTGCCGTTCATAGTAGCTCAAGATCAATGGAGTTTACGTTCCGAAGGTTACATTTACCGAGATTTACCGAGCAAGGCGCCCGTGTGCTGTACGATGTCAGTGCACGTTAAAACACCCCAGTTGGCCGAACTTTCCGGAGTCCTCCACTACGGCGTCTCTCATATCCTGAGTCGCTTTGGGACGTTAAACCCCACAAACCAACCAACCAACCATCATTTAAACTCTTGGATTATGAATGTAGTTTAAATGTGTTTACTCCTTCTATCTAAGGTTGCTTTCGAACTGCAGAACTTTATTTTGAGACTGGGTAAAGGGTCGGCGCCCTGAGCATTGGCCATCATCGCAAATCATTGCAGGAATTAAGGAAACTCCTCTTGCTCACCAGCATGAACTGGTACCCAATGCGCTAGTGCCGCGACTATTGAATCTCCCTTCCTTCCTGTGCAGAGGGATCTGTGGATTCAAGGCAAGGTGCTAGGTGGCGGAAGTGTGCTCAACTACATGATCTATAACCGGGGTAATCGGCGCGACTACGACAACTGGGCCAGAGGTGGCGCCACCGGTTGGTCCTACGACGAGGTGCTGCCCTACTTCAAAAAGTCTGAGGACAACACCAACGCAAGCCTCGCCGAAGAAGGTGAGAGCTTGCTCGCTTCGCCGCCTTACGATGTCATACCGGGTAGAAACAATGTCAACAACGGGAACGTGGTTTAGACGTCTGGTAGTGTCTATACATATACATTACTGGCTTTCGTGTGATGCAGCGTCACGCTTTTGCCAGACTGCCTAACTGGCCGCATTAGCAGTTTTGAATTGAGGATAAGGTACTAGATGAATAACGTGCTCAAGTTGAGGACAAAGTGGAGACGAAAAATCTTAGGTGTAACGTTAAGAGATAGGAAGCGCGCATAGTAGGTCAGAGAAATAACACGAGTTAATGACATTCTAGTGGAAATCAAGAAGAAGAAATGGGCATGAGCAGGGTATATAGTACGTACAGAGGACAGCCGATGGTCGTTCAGAGTAAAAAATTGGATTCCAAGGGAAGGAAAGCGTAGTAGGGGGCGGCAGGAAGTTAGGTTGACGAATGAGGTCAAGACATTCGCAGGGAGGGGTCAAGTGGATGCAGCTAGCACAGGACGGGGTTAATTAGAGGAATATGAGAGAGAGGCCTTTGCCCTGCATTTGGGTATATTTTGGCTGATGAAGAATGGCTAACGTGCGATGTATGCTTTATTACTGCTCATGAATGTTTCGGGGGGGGTGTTTTCCGAAAAGGCGCAATTTGTTAGCGGAGAAGCGTGAAAGACGTTTTTGTGAGATTAAACTTTTGCTGTAATCGTTCCGCTATGTCCCAGGCTACCATGGCACCGGTGGTGAGCTGACCGTTAGCTCGACAAAGTTCCAGACAAAAGCCCTACATGCCTTCCTGAAGGCTGGGGAGGAGCTGGGGTACGAGATCAACGACCACAACGGAGCGCGGCAAACGGGTAAGCAAGTCAGAAATATCGCGAATGCATGCGTGGATTAGCTCGGAAGATGATTCAAGTTTTGTAGAAAATTTGAGAGCAGAATATTTTTTACGATGACAGGAATAAAACAGAACGAGAAAAACTGCATAATTTAGGCAGAGGACTATGCCTGGTTTACACGCTTCTGGGCGAGAAGGATGGCGGAGATAGAACTAAAAACACGAAAATATAGTTGAATAGAAAAGAGAGTGTGGGATGTGTGAACGGTCCCTGGGTAACCTGGAGAAAGCGAAAGGCACCCTGAGGAAGCGCCTTGAACAAGCGGAATAAAACAAGTGTGTGCTTAAAGGCAATTAAAAAAATTAAGCACGACTATTTCCCCCTTTGCGGTTGAACTGATCGCCTGATCTTGTGCTGTTTTATTATTTTAAGAGTAATCTTGTAATAATAGTGCTTTCCTGCATTAGTACGAGTGTTGGTCGGTATTACTGCGCAGGTTTTACTTCGCGAACCTCAGCTTGTTCAAAGACTTGACCGATTCGTTAAGGCGATGCTTACGCATTCTTCTGATTTAGTTGTTGCGATGTCGGACGCTTGCATCTCGCAATTACACCGCTGCTGTAGCAGCGTCCTCTATGAAAAATGAGAGCGGCAGAAAAGGAGACACGAGCTGCGTGCCATGAACGATCGGGGATCAGCTTGGAAGAAGAAAATAAAAACATTTGGTGGAATCCACATTTGACTTGTTCGGATCCTGCTACCCAACGGCGCTCTACAGATGGCGACGCCGATGTGATGGAACTAGCAACTTTCCTAGTTTCCTGAACATGACCATTTGACCATGTTATGATTTTGTCACCTTCCTCTCCTGCGTTTGCTAATGAGTACGAGTATCCCCCCGCACATAATCTTATCGTAGTCGTCATCGCACTTGGGCAGGCTTCATGGCGAACCAGTTCACGGTACGAGGCAAGGAGCGCTGGTCTACGTCAAAGGCGTTCGTGCTGCCTGTTGCGGGGAAAAACGGACGCAAGAACCTGCACGTGTCGTTATATTCGAAGGCGACTAAGGTTGGTGAATTCATGTTGCTATACTTCAGAGGGGAAGCCATTCGCAGCAATCCTAAGCTTATAAAACAACTGAACCCTCGTTTGGTTTTCTCTTTTTTCTAGCAATTCATTTTTGGGAGAATACCAACTTAGAATTTGTTGTAAAATGGATAAGGATCTTTTTTATTATAGCATTTTGCTTTTCGGGCCTATGCCAGATGTACACTAGAAGAAAGCTGGTTGAATGTCCAATGGTTTTCCTAAAAATGATGCAAGATGTAAAGGGTGCATAACATGTGGATTTAGGAGACTAAAGCAGGCTTCGACCCTAAAAAGAAGTCTGGAGACTTTAATTTCCCACAGTCACGGGTGCCTATCTTTACAGATACTGTTTGAAGGCAAGAGGGCGGTGGCCGTCTCCTTCAAGAAAGATCAGCGAAAGCACACGGTTCGCGCATCCAAGGAAATTATCATCTCTGCAGGAGTAATCAACTCGCCTAAGCTTCTCATGCTCTCCGGAATAGGGCCGAAGGAACATCTTGAAGAGATGAACGTGAGTTTTCCTCCACCTCTATCCTCATGCGTGGACTGCCGAGACACGTGCCTTTCAAAGGGTCAGTCCGTGTATTAGTATCACAGTTCCAACAAAATTAACTCAGTCTGCTACGATGACGCTGCTCATTTTGAGCTATGTGCCCTATGGGGCTTTGCAATTTGCGTGAAATAAGGTTTAAACACATCTAGAAAAAGTTCTTAGTTAGGCCTGCTTTCCTATGTCTTCGCCTAATTGAACTGTATGACGACTGTACCCGAGAAAGCTGACTGAAGTAGTACAATTGCCGTGGCTCGGTTAGAAGAAGTGCTGGAAAGATCACATTGCGATCTGGACAGGATAGGAAATGCGTTAATTTCTCTAGGAGGGTCTTGTGCTAGTAGCAGGAGGTCCATCTTCCTCCTTCTCACAGTGTCGGTGCCCCTATTCCAGGGTTCTGCTGAGCTTCGCTGCTCGCTGGGCGTGCTGGATCAGACCTAGTTGGCAACCCAGATCAACGCTGGGCAGCTGGCTCTCCCACTGCTCCGCATTAGGGTTTTTACGAAAGCTATCGTTATTTCTACATTCCCACGTGATGTGGTATAACGAAGATTTGCTACCACACCATGGGCAGGTGTCCCGATATTGCGACGGGTAACTCGTGCTAAGGATATACAGGTTAGGGAAGGTACCTGTCTGCAGTCTTCGCCAGTAGACTGCGTCTTGTTGTTTTAGATCCCGATGAGGCGGCAGATAGTGGATCCGTACCCCCTTATAGTAGTTCAGAATGTCTGAGTACGTAGGGCCGACTCGCTCGGTTAGATCGTCCTATTGGGAGGAAGCTCGGCTCGGGTATCCTCAAGCTACCTCGTCAGCACGTTCGTTCCCTGCTATGTCCGTGTATCCTGGCATCCAGTAGATGTTGTGTGTGCCTTTTGATGGGGTCGCGCTCTGAAGGAGCCTGAGCGCGGCGCGACCTATGCGGTCGATCATGTAGTCACGGCACGCTTCTCTCGAATCTGCAAGAACGGTAAGGGACGTGTTCCTTCCATACCCGGCTACCACCACTAGAGCAACGGCCAGCTCCTCTCCTTTGGTTACCGTGCAATCCCTGACGGAGGCTCTAGCTAATTCCTTTAGTTTGGAATCAATAGCTACCGCCACTGCGCTGTTATGCGAGCTTCCTGTATACGGAGCCGCGTCCGTGTATACCGTTGTGGATTTGTAGCTCAATTTTGTTGTACATACTTCGCTCGGGCTGCCATACGGACCACATGCAAGTCGGGGTCCATGTTCCGGGGAAGGGAGCTAACCTTTAGCGTCTGGCGAATTACGTCCGGTGCTCTCGCAGTACAATTCTCAATTTCCGCAGTTCCACCTAGCCCCAGTCGCCTAAGAAGCGAGCGCCCCGTAGGAGTCTGCTGGAGCCTGGCTATCTGCGTGACCAGTTGGGCTTCTTTGATCTCTTCGAAGGTGTTGTCAACACCAAGAGCTAGTAGTTTTGTGTTGAAGGTGTTCATTGGTAGGTGCAGGGCTGTCTTGTAAGTTTTGCGGATGATCATATCTGCACTTTCCACTTCTCCTTTGTTGAGGTTGAAATATGGGAGGGCGTAGCCCATGCGACCGAGCACCAGGCTCTGAACCAGGCGCAGGGTATCCCCCTCTCGCATGCCGCTCTGCTTCTGCGACACGCGCGTGATCATCCTGGCGACCTGAGTAGTGGATTGCTTGAGAAGGCCGAGCGTATGGCCTGGGTTGCGATTCACAATGAAGTTGGATCAGGGCCCGTGAAATAGCCCTTCGAGGCCTTCTCGACGAGTGGAGAAAGAGAAAAAAGTGTGCATACTGTGATATTTGCAACAAGCACAGAAATGCGTCTTCACGTTAGGAAGAGATAGAGCAAGAACCCACGTTATGAGACCAGAAGGGCGCGACCGACGAGTCTAGGCAGCTTACATCACGTGCAAGTGTTGTGTTACTGTGCCATCTTCGAAAGGCGCAGTAACAGTATCCAGTGCCCGCGCCACTATGACGTGCTGACACTGGATACAACACTATGCCACTGGCACGCGCTGTGGATACGTCCGAAGGCAGGCTCATCACGAAAAAAACAAACAAATTGCGGCCTAGCCCGTTCTGCATTCAGATTTACGTCATGTAGGAACGCTTGCATGTTGTTCAAAGATCTGACACTATACATACGCAAGGAGGCTGCCACTAACGTCTTTGCGCTTGCTTTTTACTGCGGCATTTGTAAGCATCAATGTGGCTGCAGCGATCACGTAATGGAGTATACAGCATGGAGCCTTCGCTTGCTATCAGTGAGTCGGCGCAATAATTTATTTCTGATATTTTCACGTGTCCCAGATTAAGTATTGGTCTGGCCGATGCCAACCGTGAAGATCCTATAGCATTGGCACAGTCATATTTATCTACATTGTATGCAAGCGTGAGCCAATCAGATGAACATAATTATTGACAGAGAAACTTAAGCCTGCCGACCGTCTGATTTTGTATTTGCTTGTTTGTTGCACACCGAAGCTACAACGTGTCACGAGTTTCCCATTGGGCTTGTCTTGGTTGCCAGACCTAATTGAAATAACGGAGGCAAATATTTAGTACGTTGAGACCTGTCATCACCAATTACTGCATGGCACAGCCTCCGCGCTTCCCATTTGCATTCTACGATTATCACTGTAGCATCAATACGCATTCCAAATATACATCAGTAATTTATACGTACAACAACGTTTTTTCTGTGTGTCCCTGACACACGCTTGGTACCAAACACCCTTCGCCGCCTGTACAGCTCAGGTCTTGCTCTGGAAACATCCCGCACATACCTTACACTGCCCATGAGCTCCTCACGCCCGAATGGCTGAGCCTGTTTGATAAATTGACTGCATTGAGGAAGTTTTAGTGTGATTTGAAAAGCATGTTTCGCATGTCCAGGGTTCTTCCCTAGTTGTACTGCATTTGTGATAAAGCAGGCATTAAAATAAATATCCTTTGTGGCCTCTGCGTTCCGTGTCCGCCTCGTGCGCAGAGAGCCTGCTTTGAAATTCGCTGGATGTTTGAGCTTCGCCTTCGAGCGTATGACACGGCAGCGTTAATGCTCCTATCTCCTACTCCCATTGCCGATCTTCGCTTCTCACTTGACAACCGGGCCCTTAAATTGTGCACCTGCGTGAGCGCAGCTTTTAAGCGCTCTTTCCTGGATTACGTATTGTAGTCGTAGTCGTCGGCTTTACACACCACCTTGGCAGGTGGTAGCAGAGCGAAAGACCACCTGCCACTGCTAGCAGATAGTAGGATGGGGAGATCTCTCCCCACATTTCAGGGGGCGGAAAGTGAGAAACGGTCGGAGCCAACGGGTGGTTTAATGGCTCGGCCTGTTGGATTGGGGCTAAAAGATCGGTTCAGCCAGACTGTAGAAACGGGCCTAGAACTGCCGTGCCTGCTTCAGGATTCGATGTTCGTGGTGGTTTAAAATTACATATTCTCCAATCTGATAGCACAAACAGGAGGTTGCAGCGTCTCCTGAAATGGCCGTGTTATGCGGCTTTGTGACATCGCAGAGCCAGCGTACATAAGTGGTCAGCCATGCCACGAGTCAACTGTCGCGTGCCCGAGGCACTCTCGTTATTTTTTGATGACGATGCCAAAAAGGAATTTGTGTTATGTCGGTGTTGATATATCCGGCTAAATAAAGTTATTTCTCTCTCTCTCTCTCATGGAGGAAAAAGAAAAAATACGAGGAACATTAGCGACTAAGAGCGAAAGGCGAAAGCCCGAGTGCCGCATTCTGCTACGCAATTGGCACTAATTATCAAATATTTTCTTTATTAGACAATATTAAATAATTATTAGTGGATAATGAGACAACTGAATAATTACTGATTGATTCGCCGTTCAGTTCAGTTCAGTTCAGGCGTTCAGTCGTGTCCGACTCTTCGTGACCCTATGGACCATGTCACGCCACGCTTTCCGGTCTCTCACTATCTTCTTAACATCACATAGCTTCATCTGCAAGGCCTCGAGAATGCCATCTAACCATCGCGTTCGCTGCCTGCCCCTTCTCCGGCGACCCTCAACCTTTCCCAACATCAAATCTTTCTCCAGCGACTCCTCTCTTCTCATCAGATGACCAAAGTAGCTGAGCTTTAACTTTAGAATTTGACCCTCCAATGAGCAGTCAGGGTTTATGGTCGACAATATCGACTGATTTGATCTTCTGGCAGTCCAAGGAACTCTTAAGAGTCTTTGCCAGCACCACAATTCAAACGCGTCAATTCTTCGGTGGTCAGCCTTTTTCACAGTCCAACTCTCGCATCCATACATCACAACTGGAAAGACCATAGCATGGGTTATACGGATCTTGGTTGGCAGACTAATGTCTCTGCTCTTTACTAGGCGGTCAAGGCTAACCATTGCTCTCTTTCCGGGATTCGCCGTTAATAGTAATTATTTATCAAATAATTAGTTACTAATTAGTAACTGATCATTTATTGGCAAACGGCCCTATAAGGCACGTATTCCCGCATACAGTGGTGGTGCTTTGCGATTGGTTGAGACCACTAGACGTCATCCCGCCTCGGCCAATCACAGCCACCGCAAAAGCGGGACACGTTTTGTCCACGACAGCATCATCATCATCATCAGCCTGACTATACTCACCACAGGGCGAAGGCCTCTCCCACATTTCTCCACTTAGCACGGTTCTGTGCTAGCTGCATCCACTTGACCCCTGCGAACTTCTTAACCTCGTCTGCCCACCTAACTTTCTGATTTAGGCTAATATGGGACCTCACCATCCTGTGGTCACTGCATCGCACTTTTCCGATTACCCCTACATCTTGCGTAATGGCGAGGGTTGAACACATTATGAAGCCAATTTCATTTTTAGTCACCCCGTTCGGACTTTTCCATGTCCATTTCCGGTTCTTCCGTTTGCTGAACAAGGTATTCATGATTCTTCAGTTATTGCGCTCTGCAAACTCAACTAGTAACTCCCCCCTGCTATTTCTAGAACGAATGCCATAGTCACCTACTGCCTGGTCTCCCGCCTGCTTTTTCCCTACCTTGGCATTGAAGTCGCCCATTAGCACAGTGTACTGCGTCTTTACTCTCCGGATTGTCGATTCTACATCTTCGTAGAAGGTTTGAACTGTCTGGTCGTCATAACTACATGTAGGAAAAACCTTCTGTTTATGCCGCTTATTAAGCCTTATTACGATGTTTGACACCTTCTTAGTAATACTATAGAGTTCATCTATATTACTCGCTATATACTTATTGACAAGGAAACCTACTCTTAGTTGTCGCCTCTCTGGTAAACCTCGATAACACAGTACATGCCCATCCTTCAGTACAGTATATGCCTCAATCGGCCTCCTAACCTTACTAAGCCCTATGATATCCCATTTCATACCCTCTTGTTCCTCTAACAGCACTGCTAAACTAGCTTCACTAGCTAGGGTTCTAGCGTTAAACGTTGCCAGGGTCAGTTTCCAATGGCGGCCTGTCCAACGGAGCCAGGTATTCTTAGCACCGCCTGCTGCGTCACAGGTCTGACCGCCGCCGTGATCAGTTGTTCCGCAGCCGGTGGTGACTGAGGGCCGGGGTTTTATGGAGCTTATCTTAGGAGGTTGTGGCCAATTACTGCACCAGGGTGGCCAACTCCTGTTCTGGTGAGGGAGTGCGATGCCGGAGGTGTTCACCGGTATCAGGTCGCGCCTCAAACCTGTTTATGCAATTCCATCGACACGCGGATTTTTTTTTTATTTACATCCGGTGGAGAATTGCGCGGCACCGGGATTTGAACCCCGGTCCTCTTGCATGCGAGGCGAATGTTCTACCGCTACGCCACCGCTACGACACGACAGCATGAGCCAATAAAAGCTTTCGCCTTAGTATCAGTAGGTTGCGTCCGGCAATACGATAGAAGCCTAATCGTATAATGCAAGAAGAAGCCAGTCTATATCCCACGTTATCACAACACGTGATAGCGTACGGTGGTATTCCTTTTCTTGGTGCAGGCGCAGACTGTGCAAAAAAATAAAAATAAACGGCTTTGCTTGCCACCGCGGAAGCCCAGGCCATTGGCCGTGCAGACGCGTGCGCTAATGTTATTGTTGTGGCTGTAGAAAGAAGGGGAAAATATGTACGGGCCTGCTACTGGCTCTGTAGCTGAGCCACTTCCTCTTCCTCCTGCGGACAGAAGAAAAAAAATTGAGTAGGAAAAGAAGAGGGAAAGAAAGACGCGCGCAGCAACAGCCGTCGTCCATCACCGCAGCGGTGGCTGCTGCAATGACGGCCTACAACAGATAAAAATTCGGTGGCAGGCTACCTGTCCCGGCCCTATGAGGGCCAGGAGCAGCCACCGTCCATCCACAACACCAAAGCGTCATGATAGACCAAATAGCATTATTATTATTATTATTTGTAGAGAGAAAAATTGTAGAGGGCACTTTGGATCACTAAAGTGCGATGATAGCGAAAGCCATTATAGAGCCGTGGATCGTAGCCCTCAAATGCGGCACCTCTATCTCCCTCCCGTGGATCGTAGTCCTCAAATGCGGCACCTCTATCTCCCTCTCTTCTTCCACTCCCACCTTCCGCCCTTCCTTTATGGCGTGGTAGATGTGTCCGTGGAGAATTGTGACAGATAGTGCGCCATTTCTACCCTCTAAATCAACTTCAAACGCCGCTGATGCCTGCTGTACTAATGCCTCCAGACATCTGGGTCTGTTTCTGTTTGCTGTGTGGTGTGGCGTTCGAGGAAGCGGCAAATGAAAGGGCGTACGGACGCCTGGATCGAACGCCCGGTGGGGGTCAGCATCGTATTGAATTGGTTGGTTGGTTGCACAACTTTTATTTCCATTGAAAATGGGCGTCCTTTTCCCCGCCACCGGCACGCGTGCCGGGGAAGACGGGGAGTCGTGCTATAGTCGTGCGCCCACGGATTAGAGACTGGCAGGTAGCCCTTGGCTTGTTGCGGCCTCTTCCGCCAGATGGACGGAGCGGTGCTGGATGGCAGGGTCCGCGCTTCGCAGAAGAGTATCCCAGGTTTCTCTACCAGTTATATTTAATCCTATCCTCGGGGATTATGGGCACTCCCAAATTATGTGGTCAAGTGTCCCTCTCGCCCCACAGTATTTGCACAGATCATTGTCCCTAAGGTTGGGTAGCGCGTAAAACGCCCAGCCTAGGTACATGAAGGTATTAGATTGTAGCCGCCTCCATGCTACAACTTCTTTCATTATTTAGGCTAACATCTGGGGGGGGGGGGGGGTACCAGTCTACGTCCCAATTTATAATGGTCGATGATTTGCAGATGCCCGTCGTACGCCCAATGTTCAGGGGGCTCGACGGCTACCTGGAAGTAGAGAGCTCGGGCTAGCTCATTATTTACCTTGTCGCGTCATGACCTGTCGTGACAGTAAATTGCGCGCCCCTTGTCGAACACAATCAGCATTTCACTGAACGCATCAAAGTTCACCGGCGTTCTATCTGTCACTCGTAGAATCCCGCAATCATTTTCACTGTAGACAAGGGCAATTATGAAGAGCGTGTCACGATCCGGGGCGTGGCTCCTCAGACGTGTGGCTTCAGGGGCCGATCTATATAAAAGAACATACATATTCCACGTAAAATAGAGAGTTTACAAAAGTAAGCCTGCCAACCGTGAGCGCCTTGCTGATCCAAAGGAGAAGTTGGATGGTCGTCATTCGTGGCGAGAGAGGCGGGGGCCAAAACAAGCTTTGAGGAGAGGCTAATGCGCCTTCTGGCCAATAGCCTGGCTTATCAGATGTGGACACACCTGATCTATACAGGGATATCTACAGGGTGGACTAGGCGCAGAGCTAAGCTGCAGCGACGGTACAAGTTGCAAGCGGTGTGCCTGGCGAATGCAATGGGGACCCACAGACCGGCCGGGAGTCGGGCGAAGAAATTAAAGGAGGAAGTGAAAGCAGCTGAAAGAGCGGAATGAATGCGTTCGGTGCAAAGTCATCCCTGGCCTTCTATAGTTCTCAGAAGTTGGAGATTCGCCCGGAGCCGTGGTACGAGAATTCTCTGGGAAGTGGCCTGCTGGCTGAAGCTCGCTGCGGTGCCCTGAAAACGCGACAGTGGAGAGCAAAGTTCACTGAGGGCCAGACAGCATGCGTCATCTGCGGAGCGGAGGACGAATCCTTGGAGCACGTGGTCCTCCGATGTAGAGACATCATCCCAGTTCCGAGCGCGGCGTCGCTGCCAGAGGCACTGGGCTTCTCCGTCGGCGCGGGCACGGCAGCAGACGGTGGAGGTTATAAAGAGACGTCTGGAATGTTAGTGGGCGCAGCGGCTGGAGCGGCAAGGGACGCATGAACGAGTAGCGTAAATCCGGTAGTGACGGACGGAAGTTGAGTGTGCGGACAGCCCGGAAACCCTTTGTGTCTTTTCTTTTTTTTTCTTTCTATTTTTATGTGCCAGATTCAGCTCGGACAGAGATGCTGTGATCGCCCGTTCCAAAGGGTGCGGCTCCATCGCCATCGCCGCGCTGCCCGCCATATTTTGATCCCTTTATCCGCCACCCCCGTCTCCGTCCGTCAGTGCCCGCCGTTCTTTCCCCGCTTGCCACGTTGTAACCTAGTGTACTGTGCTTGGACCGACCTTTCGATGTCAAGAGAAGATACTACCTGGTCGAGGGACCTCTCCTCTGTCCTTGGCGGTTTTTGTCAGCGATGCCTAAATGCATATTGTGACAGCCAAAGCGTGGCTGGGCCCACCGGACGGGCTGCTGAGCGCAGTTACAAACTGTCGTGCACGGACCCCTCGTTGATCCGCGTAGCGTCATCCTTATCCTGATACATCATCCAAAGTTTTATAATATGTAGATTGTTATTTCGTTTTTTTTTGCCTGTGTTCCCTTGCTGTTTACTTGGAAGCCATGAGAGACGATCGCCAGATTGCTTGGTTTGCGCATCAGCGTCGCTTCGGAGAAGAAAGCGAAACTTATCAGTGGATGCCTGTTGGCTTTCCGGGCCGGTTTGGCGCTCTTTGACTGTCCGTGCTAAACTCTGACGAACCGCAATTATCTTCTGAATAATTGAATTATAGAAATAATTGAACAAGGTGTTCAGGTGTCAAATGGCTCAGAATGGAAAGGCACTGTTTGCTGGTGCTGAGTATATGTGTATATAAATGTAAAATAATAAATGAAGTAAAATATAGAAAATAATTGATTGAATGAATAAAATAAATAAATGAAAGAAAACTAAAACAAAATTTAGAACGTGAATAAGGAAAACATCGTCCGCGCGCACGTGTGCGCGCGTGTGTGCGTGTGTGCGCGTGCGTGCGTGCGCGCGTTTGGAGTGAGAATCTTTCGCGTCATACCTTTAGCGGCCTTACGAAAATCTGATTTTATGAACAGAGCCAGTTACAGCAACCACAAACACTGCGCAGTAATGTGAATTGACTATTCAAATTTCTTTTCGTTTCATCTGAGGTCCTCTTTACCGAACCTTCCCATGTCAGCGCTTGCATATGAGATTAAGTCATCAGATGTCTACTATCTGACAGAAGAAATAAACAAGAAATCGGCATATTTACAAAATCAACTAAATTTCAGGTGGCTGTCAATTAGCGGATCATCGGGCGACTCAATAAAACACACAAAAGTGAAACGCAAGCTTCGTTATTTTATTGGCCGCGCTGGCAGGTATTTATAGGCACAGAATAGAAACCTGAGCTGCGCGTTCTGGACACGTACCGGATTTCGCACGCATCATAAGGCGATAACGCTTTTCGAAACGGGCTGGAAGTGAGCATATTACGGCACATTAGTGAGATGTCATCTTTTCCTGCTTTACAAGACGCCGCGGGTTTGGCAGTCGATTTTACAGCGTGAAACACGCAGCTCGGGCGCCCTTGACAACCGTTTTGCTCTCTGCACTAAGCACTAGCACTTCGTACGACGGTGAAAAGTAGTTTCGATAATCATGCCCTTGTCGTAAGTCAGATACAGAATGGAGAATGCAATCTACATACAAAAGCTTTCCAACGGACCTATTTGCATTATACGTTCGTTATATATTCATTGCTCCTTCTCCCGTGTCCTCTATCGCAGCATAAGATTATCCTTCAAGTTCACACAGCTCCATAGCACTATAGTGCCTAGAATATACTAGCACGCAAAACAACCTCGCTGGTTTAGGTCCTATTACATTCTGTGAGCTAGCTTCCAGTCAGAGGGACGTGCAGTAATGCTTGACATGATGCAAGTGACACCTGTAAAGACGATTAGGATTGCAAACGAGCTGTCGCATACACACGTATACCTTCATTCCGTGCGCGTCTACTACAGTGCGCTGGCTGCAGAAGGGCACGCAGCAACATGCTAGCATTCCGAATAGAGCTTGGCGCTAGAAGCGACTACTGTGTTGTTAAAAAAGGAAACAATCGTTTGTGAGCATTCCAACGCAGCTTGCGGTGCATCACGGCTTCCACGAAGGCGCATGTTAGCAGCACTCTATGGGAGGCGCGGGCTGACGGATCAAAACATGGCCGCCACGCACAGTTTGTGTTTCTTTCACTAGACGGCGCTAGAGATACCAGTGGCCGGGTGAATAAACCGGCGGTAGAAACTAGCAAAAAGCGACTAGAAGATTGGTGGTTTAAAAGCAGAGAAGTGACATAATGTTAGTACTGTAGAAACAAAAATTTAAGAAATAGGATGATGGTTTAGTTAACCAATCTATATCAATAATTAGAATTTAGGGAGAAAAATGAGCATGATAGCTACTGCTACCACCCCGTTTTAAAGGTGACGCTCCTATATTCCATCCATCCATCCATCCATCCATCCATCCATCTATCCATCCATCCATCCATCCATCCATCCATCCTCTATTCTCGAACCTTGCTCTGGCTCTTATGAGCAGCTTGCTCTACTCCAGATTGACCTTGCGAAGGCATTTGATCATGTTAGGCATTCGTTTCTGTTTTCTCTTTTCGAGTGTGCAAATGTTGGATTAACTGTACTTAAAGGAGTGTAGCTTTATTACGACAACTGTTCCACTCGCTTGATAGCTAATGATCGCCTCTCAGAACCTGTGCCAGTTCGGTCATCCGTGAAGCACTGCTCTTTGCCCTCTACATAGAGCAACTTTGAGTGTACTGCGAAATAGAAATATCTGTGGTTATGTTGCCTTCAGTAATGAAGTCAAAGTGATTGCGTACGTCGATGATTTGGCGTTTTTCTACACTGATCAACTCAGCGTTGACAAAATTGCGACCACCATTGAGCGGTTTGGCATTGTACCTGGCGCTCAAATGAATAGGCCTAAAAGTTAGCTTCTGTGGTTCGGTTCATGGGGAGCAAGGCGACTCATTATGCTGGAATTGAACAGTCTCGTGTTCCTCCAATTACCTTGGAGTTCCCCTTCATTCATTCAAGTCTAGTGGGCGCTACTGGAATAAGCCGGTCCTGGCACTCCAAAGCTTTGCTCAAACTTTTGTTCCGCACCATCTATCATTTTATGGTCGAGCACAGGCCTGTAACATGTTTCGGGCTACAAAAATATATTATGTTTTGCAGGTACTCCATTGCGCGAGGCATTGCATCCAAAGCTTTCACCGAACGTTTGCGACTTTCATATGGTCCTCCAGTTTTGAGACTATGCGGCGCAATAACTTATTCAGACCTGTCTCTGCTGGTGGACTAGGCAGTTCGCTTCTCTTATGAGTACTTATTCTCTGTTTTATAAAAAAAGTTATACAAAGAATTGATATATATGTGGTTCTCGCCTTCCTTATATCGTTCACTCTATTCTAATTGTATGGGGCATAATTTGTTAAAAAGGCTACTCAAAATGCAAATCTCGCCTTCTACTAAAACGTTTTTCTTTAAAATTCATGCTGAAGTTCTGGCTGTGAAAGTGTGGCTTCACAGAAACATATTTTCGTTTTTTCCGTTAATTGTTGGCTATGTGATACACCTGAAACCATCGAACACTGTTTTGTTGCCTGCAAAGTTGCAATATTACTTTGGGAAGTTCTGCAAAGAACACAGAAGAAAGTCTTTATTTTGAATTCCCACAGTGTGTTACTTAATGGCCACTGAACATGAGCATGAACCCTTTGACATGAGGTTCCTCCTTGGACTGCAGAGCCTGTGGAAAGCGCGTATGTTGGATCGGAATGCTGAGCTTCCCGTCTTCCCCGCTACTCATTTCGGCCAGATGGTGCACCAGCTTAGAGACACTTACGAAGATAGTGGCTATCAACCGGACTGGCTGCAATTGTTGATGTCTTGCCTTTCCTTGCCACCGTTTTAGGGACGTTGTGCTAAGTTGTGTGATCTGGTGTTGTATTTTTCAATTGAACTTTTCGCTTGCAGGCTGATTACTTTGTAAATAATGTATATAGCTCTTTCCTGCATTTGAACGCATGTAATAAATACCATACCGAAAGAAGAAACTCCAGGGCTTGGCGCAGTGGTAAAGCGCTGGGATCCAAAGGATGGAGGTTCGATTCCCCGGTGAACGACAAGGTTGATAATTGATCTTTAACTCTCGCTCTCGATACGCGGACACATTTGCCGACATGGTTGCTAATGACAGTATGAGGCAATAAAGGCTTTTAGAGGCCGACATCGTGAGCGCTTGGCTTGAGAAGGGCGCGTTTCCCCTCCTTTTATGATGATAAAACTTTCAGAATCCCTTGTTAGAGCGCCGCTGATGACAACTCCGTCATTTGTCGTCCGTTTCTTTGTCTACGAGCGACAGCAAGGATATATTTATTAGCGAGAATACAGAATTTAGAAAACTTTTCCTGCACTAGATTGAAATCCACTGCGGGCATACCGAAATGAAGCACTCCCTATCGTTTCGAAGTAAAGTGCACTACAGAGTTGATACTGAGATGAACAACCGAATAGAACTTCCGTGAACACGTTTTTGCTGCGAATTCATCCTGGGATGGCGACACGTGTATTTCTTTTGTTGTTTTCTTTATCCATCTATAAAGGCTCTGATTTAGGGACAGTGGCCCGTCTATAGATAAACTCCGTACTGTATCGGCAGAGGCAACTCATCTTGTGGCTCCTTGTACATGGGTGCGACTAAAACATGGAACAGCATTCATGCATGTCTGCACTGGGGTAATCTGTACGTAGCTTGGGCTGCAACGCACTTTTTTGTTTCAAGCATATTTTTTGCTTCTGCTCAAGACAGCTGGGGATGTAGGCCAAGAGTTCAGCACCACTGCGCAGGCGCAGAAGCTTTGAATGCGCTACTGAGCGCGTACATAGAGGTCATGGTTCTTTACCTCGGTCGTGTTAACACCTCTGTCATACTACACCTCGTCATTCTACTCAGTACGACTGCGAATACTATTTCTGCAAGTCGCCTACTATGAATTTAGCAGCGTCAACTGTCGCGCTGTAACGCGCAATCTAGTGAGAAACAAAAAAGGCAGACTTTTTTTCTCCGCCAACTGACACCGTTTCGTGTGAAGGTGTCCAAATCTCGACTTTAAGTCCGCACTTGACGATTTTCTAACCTAATTTCGAGGGTGGGTCGAGTCGGTTCTGAACACGGGTAAACTTTGTTTTAGAATTGTGCAAAAAAAAAATTGGGGTTTGGCGAAGTCCATCGATCTTCTGTGTTTACCGCGCCTTAAGAGGCCATGTGATAGCGGTGTGTTCGAATCCATTGTCCAAGGATGAATGGGGACGATCACGACGACGTGTAACGCATAGCGCGAGAAAGTGTTACTAACACGCGCGGGATGATTGGATGGTTAAAAAGTGGTTACCAAAGAAGGGTGAAATTGATAACGTGGGAAGTCCATGATGTTCTAGGAAACAAGAATGTAACAATTCAGATTGTTTTCTTGGACTGCTGGGGCGCAGTATTTTTTTTTTCTGGGATGTTCTACAAATGCCTCCTTAAACAAAAGTTTTCGCTTGACTACCACGGCATCAGGCCATTTTCCATTCAATATTGGTGAGGTAATGTGAACTTGTGACGACGCTGTGTCACGCAGATCTAGGCGCATAGTTAACGAGATAGATTTTTCAGGAATTTAATGCAAGCTATAATCATTATTCCGAATTGTGTATCTGTCTGGCTTCCGCAAACTCAGTCCTCAATTGCAGTAACAAAATAACAGAATTTTCGCAATGTTACGTCACTAAATGCGGCTCAAGGTTCTTGGGTTATTACTGTTTAGATTCGTCTGGCGTGTTAAAAACGATGTCTGTATTCAGCGCCCGTGTTTGCGCCCTTGTCTTTTGTTCTGTCCGTGTTGGTAGACCTCACAATTACTGTTTTTTTTTTGTGATTGCAATAAAGAGAAAAAAAGAGCGGCTATGACTAGCTATCGGTAATCCCTTCTCATGAGGACCCGCTCATTTCCGATGAACTGCTTTTTCCCCTTCAGACTTGATATAGTTGCGTGAAAAAGGAGACGACAAAGACAGAGCACAGGACTGGCGCAATGATTCGTCCTGTACCCTGTCTTGTGTCCTTTTTCGCGCAGCTATATCATGTCTGAACTATTGCCCCAGCTAGCCAGACAACGCATCCTACTGTTTTTTACCCCTTGAGTTTGGCAGAGGTTGCAGAACAAAACCGGATTCGTCGCTCGATTTCGCCTTATGGCATAGAGTTTTGTCATTAGACAGGTTTCAGACGGACCCGTGGCGCTTATACGCGCCGACTGCCTGCGGTCGTAAGCAAGAGCTTCCGTGCTCAGTTGAAGTCAGTTAACTAAGCTTGGTAAACATCCACCAGCAAGGAATGCTGGCCATACTAATGCGTGGTTTAAATAATTCATGATGTGGATTCAGGTTCATGGCAGCCGGTTAGTACAATAGCAGCAGGTTCTTTAGGAGCTCATCTTACACCTGCCGAGCGCTTGCGGACTGCTGATTGCCCATTACATGCTGCTTGGTGTCAGAGCTTGAAGTGTGACTGTGAGGATAAAAATATTTTCCCGCCAGTTGGACGTGACCCTCCATTATATACATGCACGCCCCGTATCCTAAGAGAAACAGTCATCGACTGATTGCCATAGGACAGTCCGTGTAATATGTCGTCATTTACATTACGTAAGAAATGAGTAAATGTGTTTTTTGATGTACCAAATTTTTATTGTACCTACCTTATGTGTGCACTCCGGTATTTTGCAAGGGTTTAGGGTAGGTTGGCTGTCGCGCTACTGTAACTGCAGCTTTCTGCCCATGAATTATTTCGCTATGCATACTAAATGAGCTAACGAGATGTCGTTTCGTTAAGTGGCCGCATAAAAGCGCGCCATCAGGCGTGAATTCCGCTCACGTAGCAGTGGCCTTTAAGGAGTTTGTAGCGTACGAGAAGACATTGACACAGACAGAAGTGGACAGTGCTCTGGTTTCGAGCCCATCCGATAATCTTCCTGGTGCAGATCCCAGTGGTCGCTGACCTGCCGGTCGGTAAGAACTTGCAAGACCATGCTCTGGCAGCTGGCTCGTTGGTGCACCTCAATGACAGCTTGGGCGAGGGATTCACCGGCGTCAGGGGAGCCATCGAGTACTACCGTTACAACACCGGTAAGAGTTCACGTACTGGCACTATCTCAGTAACGCTGTACTGCAGTAACGCGTATACACTGCTGCGCGTGGCCTCGCTAACAAGTAGCATGTCCTGACGATGTCACAGAGCAACAGCTCGTAGACCGTATAAGGCGTGCGCCTTTATAGGTTCATGAGTGTGGACAGGCCTTGCGCATCCACAGAGGGTGTCATACCGTCATTTTCGAAAAATGAATTGATTGATAAGTAAACGAATGACTGCATGAGATAGAGGTTGAAAAAATATGCCTATGTACAAATTGTGATTGAGGTTGGAGAAATTAAGTATTTGAGACAAAGATGTCAATTTGACGTCTAAAGTAGGGAAGAACATTGATTTAGTGTGCAGATTTCAAAACAGCCACGAACGTCGAAATTGTGCAAAATACATCAAAATTGTGCAAAAAACATGCAGAAACATTGCAAATTTTTGATGTCAGGCTTGGTTATTGGTTACGACATCGAATAGGCTAAGTAAAAAAGAATAGATGTATTAAAAAAGAAAAAACGAGTGAGAACAGCAATAAGAACAAACAACCAAGAGAGAAAAAATAGAAAAAATAGAAAAAAAGGCAAGAAAGAAAAAAGAACAAAGAGAAAACAGGGGTGAGAAAGAAGTAAATCAGGCAAAGAGTCGCAGGAAAGGTGCCTCCAACAAATTTTCTTCGGGCGATCGAGTTGTCAGAATGTCTCCTGTGTAGACTGTAGATATCGATTAGAGCAATGCTAGTCCAGCGAACAATACGGCAGCTTCTAAAGAACCTTATTGTAAAGACTTCAAAGCAGAAAATGTTTGAAGTGCCTACGCATTTTTCTCACGAGCCCATTAAGATGTGCTGATATTACGCGATGTCAAGCATCCCGTGTTCACGATAAATTCGATGCGGTAATACGTTCGCAAAAATGCAGTACGTTGCTTTGCCCAAGTTCCACAGATATTGATAATGACCTTGTGTGATTTTTGAACCATTGAGGCACATGATCGTAACATTTTATTTGAGAAACTGGCAAAGCAACGGCAGGTAGCTAGTAATATCTTCATAGAAAGCCCCCAGTGTGACTGAATGTACAGGCGACACTACGACAAGAAATATTTCTACTATATCTAAGACAGCTGCATAAGTTACTCTGGCCCTTTTTTGGTGCACTGGTGATTTGATAGCGTCGACCAATATTTTTGCTCCGATTAATTTCAGCAGATGTGTTTTCGCGGCAATTCTCAATCGGCAGTGTAACCTTACGTCATACGGCAGAATCCTGTGGATGACAACGAGGGTTGCAGACATAAGCTTCGCTCGTCTGCTCCAAGGATCCTTGAACGAAGGATAAAGCACTAAGCCTCGAACGACAGGTAGTTGCTGGAATATTTGTACTCATAAAAAAAGGTTTTGAAATGAAAGATAATTTTGTTGTATGAGCCAGATAATAAACGTAAGCTGTGTTGTTATTTGTATGTTCCCGGCATGGGATATGTTCAGCACGAGTAGTGCTGGGTGATACGTACGAACTCACTTCTTATACAAAAAAAAAAAAAAAAAAAAAAACTTATCAGCGGTGGTTTTCCCGCAGTATTCTCACGAAATTCTGTTTAACTACGTTTTCGTGTACTCAGGACCTTGGACGATTCCTGGAGGCATCGAGGGCATCGCCTTCGTGAAGACGAAGTACGCCGACCAAAACGACGACTTTCCGGACATTGAGATCATGCTGAACACGGGTCCACCGGCTTCCAGCTACACAGAACCTTTCCTCATCGGCTTGGGTCTGAAACAAGAGGTAAAGCGACTGCTCATTGGAGGGTCAAATTCTAGAGTTAAAGCTCAGCTACTTTGGCCATCTGATGAGAAGAGAGGAGTCGCTGGAGAAAGATTTGATGTTGAGAAAGGTAGAGCGTCGCCGGAGAAGGGGTAGGCAGCGAACGCGATGGTTAGATGGCATTCTCGAGGCATTGCAGATGAAGCTATGTGATGTTAGGAAGATAGTGAGAGACCGCAAAGCGTGGCGTGACATGGTCGATAGGGTCACGAAGAGTCGGACACGACTGAACGAATGAACTGAACTGAACTGAAAGTGAGATCACTATGAAAATGCAGGGAGGAATGCGAAAGATCTTAGTAATGGGCACATACAACTTGTGATTATTTGTCAGGTGCGTAGTAATATTCAATGGTAAAGTATCCGGTGCCTTGCTGCTGTGCCCACAGTAGCTGGAATTGGAATGAAGTGAATAAGCCTACTTAGGACAGGTAGTAACCGCACATCCAGACCATGAAAAGGAAATAACAAGAAGAATAAGTTTGGGATGGAGCGCATTTGGCAAGCACTCGCAGATTATGACTAGCAGCTTACCGGTATCGCTCAAGAGGAAAGTATACAACAGTTGCATCTTGCCTGTACTCACCTATGGGGCTGAAACGTGGAGGCTAACCAAGAGAGTTCTACTTAAGTTGAGGACAACCCAGAGGGGTATGGAACGAAAAATGGTAGGGGTAACATTAAGAGATAGGAAGCGTGCAGAGTGGGTAAGAGAAATAACTCACGTTACTGACATTCTAGTGGAAATTAAGAAGAAGAAATGGTCATGGGCAGGACATGTAGTGCGAAGAGAGGATAACCGATGGTCTTGTAGGGTAACAAACTGGATTCCAAGGGAAGGAAAGCGTAGCAGGGGGCGGCAGAAAGTTAGGTGGGCGGATGAGGTTAAGAAGTTCACAGCGATTAAGTGGATGCAGATAGCGCAGAACCGGGATAGTTGGAGATATATGGGAGAGGCCTTCGCCCTGCAGTGGCTATAGTCAGGCTGATGATGATGAATTCCAAAGCAGGGCATCATATCGGAGCATTTTGCTCGTCTCACATGGCCGTTATTTCTGTGCTGCTGGTCGAGTCAGGTGGTGTCGTTGCTTACCGCAGCTTACAGTATGTAAGCATTGAATGACGATTGATTTCCCTAGATAACGACAAATGGGGGTATAGTAATAACACGCCATTTAAACTCAGATGCCTAGAGGCGTATTTTGAATAGGAATAGACGTAATTATTGATTTCATTTTGGAGAAGGCCGCATCTACGAACCTGAAATACACGAAATACACGGATATTCATTGAAAAGAGTATGAGCCAAGACTCGCTAAGTTTTGTATGTTTAGAAGGCGTTCTTCCAAAGGGCGACCCGTCACCGGTCACAGGTGGATGAGCAAGGAAACGTGTGCGTCATGGTCGAGCAGGGACTCGAATTCATCGTCTTGAGCACACGTACTTTACTTGCTTTGAAAATCAATAAATAACAGGGTCGATTTTCGTTAGCTTTCCATTACTACTGGGTAATGGGAAGACTAAAGAGAAATTCGCAACAAATAAAAAATTCTATTGGCTGACATTGCGCCATGTGAGGCCCTACACTGCTACTCAAATTAAAAAAAATACGAGGGTGTATTTAGTAGTGGTGTTTAAATTTAGTTGCTACGATATAAATCTTATTATCTATGCGTTTACATGAATTCTAGAGCCCTGTTCGATAGCTTTCCGTAATGACAGAATTAATAATAATGTATGCACTCTGAAGTTAGCATTCAGAAAGCCAATAGAAAACATTGAAAACTCTCGCATCATCAGAACGTATATCGGTGTACGTAGGGCTCACAGAGCCGTGAGTTGCTCACATTGGCTGACTGCCTTACTTCGCGGTAAACGAACTTCAGCGTGCACCATATTACGCAGCAACATCCGTAGGTGGTCAGACCAGGGTGTAAGGAAGCAAGCGCCCATGTTGTGCGAGATAGGCTTTGCTAACGATATTATCGCGTAGCCTCGCATAGGGTTTTTACGGTGACCTTGCATAATCTTGAGCATTGTAAAAACGCTACGGCAAATTGGAAACATTCATCGAGTCAGAGGTATGTGTAGTAAAATTTGCTTGCCCCAGATATAGGAGGTTAAAATGTAATGCATCTAGAAACCTGAAAGGACAAGACCGGGAAGTAAATAATCCTTTCTAAGAAGCAACAGCGAGATAAGCACAGGAAAGAAAACTGAAAATTACCTGATAAATTCAGAAGGAACTAAGAAAAAGCAGCAACTTGAAGCTGATGACAAGGCTACTGTATAAACCTGAAGCAGTAAAAGTATGCCCTGAGTCGGTTCCTGCTATCATAACTGGTTAATGAAGCACTATTTAATACTCTGGTGACCTAGCAATTCAGCCCTGTAATATTGTGCAGTAGAAGTAATGCGGCGTCCCATTTTACGTTAAATTTTGACAAATGTAAGTTCTGCAGGCATAATGCTGCTATCTCATATACGTAGTACAGAGATTATGGCTTAAATATTTGAGCCCCTGTTGATTCTTGCTCAATGTCTCTATTTAAAAGTTCAGCAGTTCAACCAAAGAGTTAAACTAAAACTCAACAGCGCAGTCGCCAAGGCCGAAAGGCGTACAGGGGTCCGTGCTTTCTTTCGGCATTTGCCAGAGTGTTCCTCTTTTAGAAATCTAGCTCGTCTTCCAGTTTTACTTCAGGTATTTTCAAAATGCCTCGAGCTCAATACTAGCATATTAACATGTTGGTTCTGCAGCAGTATACCAAGGTAAATTATTTAAATAATAATTGTGAGACAGAGAAACGTTGTGCAGGAATCACTCGGACCATATGACGGTCTGTTTTCGCATACTGTGTGAGAAAACGCGTCGAGAGTACATCCTCCCGCTAGTCTCTGAAAAGCAATGATAGAAAATGGTTTGTGACTATGGCATACATTCCGCTCAACTATAACACTGTCCTCACGGCGCATTTCGCTAGGACACTTTAATCCTTGCATAAAGAAGTGGGCAGGCAATTTACAACACACTGCTGACACATTCTCAATTTAATCTGTGACGAATGCTTGCTTACAGCTGAAAGAGAGAATTCGCGCTGTCGGCCGCCGAAGCGGTGTTGTGATCCTGTGACATTTTTCACCCAGAATGAGTAGCAATACTCCGAAAATTTTAATTGAAACCGGTGTTAGTACAAAACTAAAGGCTTAAAGTAGCCCTTCTTCAAGTGTCAGGTGATGTCGAGCGCATTGATAACAATAAAACGTATACCTGATGTCGACGTCGAGTACCGACTGGCCTTTGAAAATTTCGCCCACGGAGTTAACGCTTGCTCGTCTCGGACAAATAGCGAAAGAAAAGATATTTGCGAATTTGAGAGGGCAAAGAAAGGACTAGAACTAATAAAGAAATTTGCCATTCCGTGCTATGCTGCAACGCTTGCTTATAATGTGTGAATGGTTGCCATATTGTAATATTAGAGTACGTTGCTATTTGGAGTCTTCCGAGTTTCTTTTGGGCCAAACATAAACTATTATTGTTGCCTCTTCTTACTACCGCTTTACAACTAACAGTTCAGGATGGGAGAAGCAAACCTCAAGTTCAGTTTAAGTGCCGCTCTGAGCCTTCTAGTGTAGATAAACTGCGCCAGAATAATTTGACACAAGGTGCATAATTTTAAAACGAAAACCGTCACAGTTTCCTTCCCCTGGATAAAAATGGCTAATTTAGAAGTACTCGAAACAAATATTCACACAGGTAGCTGACATAGCTCGTTCAAGATATATCAGAATTTATAATGTTAGCTTGTTTTTCACTTATATCAAATTCACTAAAATATATAAATTTCAAAGCATTTCTGAATCTCAGGTTTTATAACAGAAAGTAAAAGATGGAAAATTGTGTGAAAGGGAACAAATAATGAATAAACTTGGAATAAACAAAACTCTACTTAGACTGTAAGCTATCAAAATGAAAAGTGGGGATGTTTCAGCTGTAAGCCTTTTTTGATTGCGGCCAGCGAGTTGTCATCAGTTCGCTTTTCGATTTTGACACCAGCTCACAATAGTTAGCTGCCATGACCCTCAATACTTATGTGTCGTTACAAAGTTGAAAGTCTGAATAAGAAAGGCCCTCTGAACATATAATAAATAAATATTGACAGCCTCCAAAAACTCCTTTGAATATAGAAACGCTGCTCATCTTGTAGCTCCTGTTCAAGGACTTTGTTAATTTAGCAAAAAGTAGCGGTCCAAATCAAACTCGGATCTTCCTGCATCACTACGGAACACGTTAATGGCACTTAAAAATAAATATAATGTTTAGGCACCAGGAAACCTAATCAAAACACAATTTTAGTTTAGAGACCGCGCGTGAGCAACATGTTTGTTAAGAAAAATATCCGAGGCGGAACGAAGATTTGCCTGTACTAAACTGCCTTCTAAGAAAAAAAGCACAATGAAATCAAAATTTCTAGTTGTTCAGCAACTCTCTAGATGACACCACGTGTCCATATATGCGGCCTATGAACTCGACTGGAGTTTATGATTGTCGGGCGGCCATAGTCGTAGCGATCAAAGCGTGATGTCGCGTCAGACAGTACTAATTAACCTGCCTTCCTGTCTCATAATCGATTTTAGCACTAAGAAACCTTTGCGCAGAATTTAGGCCCATTGCAATCCTGATCTCAATCTACAGGAAACCTTGGTGTCAAAAGGAAAATGAGAGGCACAGGATACAATGAAGGCGTATTTGGTTATTTTTATAACAATTTGATTATTTGCTTCTGTTTCATTTCTTGCATCTGGCAATATTGCACTTTGGGATGCGTATCAATGGTAGCGAGGAAGAAGGGTCAATATAGCTGGATAAGCATACCTGACAAAGCAAATGCCCCAAAATTTGCTAATTTTTCATTCTTTCTTTGCATAAGCTATACAGGTAGCTGCGAAAAACTGCGAAAAGAAAAAAAAAGTGTGTGTATTACTTTGCATTCCACGCTTGCAGGTCTACGACAAATACTTCCTTCCTCACCGTGGGGAGCCGGCCATCAACATGATCCCATTCGTGACTCGACCCAAATCGCGAGGCTACGTAAAGCTGCGCTCCACGAACCCCGAGGATCCTCCGGTCATCAAGTCCGGCTACTACACGCACCCTGACGACGTCAAGGTCATTGTCGAAGGTACGCATATACACCTCGCTGCAGTGCCGGTTTAAAAATGGTGTGCCAATAAGTGTCAAAAATTGGGACGTTTAAGCTGTGCCTTAAGAACAGACACGAGAGCGCCTTTTCTTTCCGCAACTTGAACTTTTTTTCTTGTTTAAATAACTTAAATAAAAACAATTGTTCATATAATATCAGTACAGTCTGAAAAACATGTTTGTAATTAAGTCACACGCACCATGACGCTTCGCTAGCGCCCCGCTAACACCGACCCCTCGTAGCCAATGCTTTACTTGCACCCCCGTCAGTTAGAGGACCTGGGTTGAAGCTGTGATGCAGCAAATATATTTAATTGAATTGCGTATTTTTTCAACATGATTTTCTCAATTAAGGCAACGCATTCCAATCAAACGAACATATACACTCTCCCGTAAAATGCGCAGTTGCAAAAAGAACATGCCAGTTCAAGGAAGAAACTGGACAAGACAATTCCCACAGAAAGAGTGGCTACTCCGGTCGCTCTCCGGTTGGAGCTGGCATAAGCGGTCGCGATGTTAGAAAGAATTTATTTTTCTGCACTTCGAAGGTGCTAGAAAGTATATTAAAGTTCGCGCTGCTGTTGTCGAGACATCAAATGTATTATACTGTTACAGTCTGACTTTCCTGTATCGAGCATCCTGCCTGCATCCCTTTTTTTCGACCCCTTCTTTCTTTCTGTGTGCGCGAGTGCTCATACGTAAAAGCATGCCATATATGCACACGTCAGACTGAACAATATCTTACGTACGATATTTCATCTGCAGTTGTGATCGAGAAGCCTTTCAATATTTTTTGGCATTCTTTCACACCGTCGCATTTTATTATCAGAGAATTGCTGACATCTTTTTTGCGGCGTTTACATTGCGAAGCTAGATTACCATATCGGGTAAGTAATTCCAACCTTCCAGCAGTTCACTCTTACGCATCTGCAAGATCCATTCCGGAAATCTTGCTCAGCATGGTTAACGGTGGAATGTAAAATACTAGCCCCTGTTTGACAAATACAGCAAGGCGCGAACGTCAGTAAGTTGGAAACGTTGTGGAAGCTTTGTTCACTGCAACTATTAATGCGAAATGATTACATGGCTATGTCCTGCTGGTAAAAACAGATTCTTACTGTTTTTGACTCACGTGGCTTCGGATTGCAATATTATGCGTTTACATAATAATAGTGTATATAATTGCGCCTCAGCACGCTGCACCATTCTAGCTCGCGCGGCCATAAGCGCACGCTCTGAAATATCCCAGAGATGTCCTCCGGAGAGCATATGTGCCACTGGATGCACCTTAAGTTTATAGCGCTTCATGTTCATGTTCGACCGCGCCTGTGCACGTGCGCGCTGCTCTTGTCCAAGCATGCAATTGGTGAAATTACTTTCTAACTGTGAATTGCATAATACAATCTGGCTAACAATCTGGCGCTATAAAACCCACAACTACAGCCTAAAACTATTACCAGGCGGCATTACTGAGCAGGAAATCATGATGGAAAAAACGTGGGATAAAGCATAAAAAGCTGTGGAAGCTTCTCGGCTCTTAGTTTGCGTCTTGGTGTTTTAATTACGCTGTTAATTTCGAGTTGAACAAAACAGACTGGTTAAAATCCCGCCCTGATGATTACATGCGGTATTGTCATAGTTGACATAACCTGATGAAATGTGAATTGCTTTCAGCGCGTGTAGTAGAGCGAGCGAGTCGATTGCAGGCTAGCAAGCTTGTGTTCGAGGAGGCCAGCTTTGTAATCAGCCAAAGAGGTACGGCTGCGATTACCAGCGCTGTTGTATGGCAGAAACCACTTGATGTCTGCCACAGAGCAGACGCTAGATTCTGCGTATTCCTGCTATACACGCTTCGCGCCTCTGCTTGTCATGTCACTTGCCTGAGAAGCGACAAAATATAAACGGGAATTGCTGTTTTCCGGTTTGCACAAACCTTTCAGGGTTACCGCAACACAAAAGTAATTTTTCCCGATTTGCGAAAAGACGAAGGAACAGATGCCGTGGCGAAAGCATGAACAATATTGAACGCGGCAAGCGCTTTTCGCACTGCTCAATGCGTCGACGCATCGGGCTTCACTTCGTTGGCGGCTCCCTACGAGCTCGCCTCGCGCCAATGCTGCGCTGCTGTTGCGCCTCAACCGCGTTAGGTTTAGGGCCCTATATTTTTATTACTCAAGAAGAGCCTAGTTGGGAGACTGAAGGCCCGTTCACACTTGCGACTAGCAGCGGTCGGGCGACTGTTTTGGTCGAAAAGCGACAGTCGCAAATGGTCGCATCGGTCGAAAAGCGACTGTCGTGGGCCGATCGGGCACTGCTCGAATTTTCAGTCGCGCGACTACTAGTCGCAAACCATTTCACCAATCAGCGAGGCCCCGGAGTACTCGATCGCGCACCTTCTCAATGCAATTAAAGAATACCCCTACTTTTTCAACAAACGGCACCGCGGAATTCAAAGGCAGGGAGCAGGATATGGCCTGGGAGGAGTTTGAGAAATGGGTTTTTCAAGCAGGCGCAACATTTTACATTGACACGTCGGCGTTCTCCGGGAAACACGAGAGCGCGGCATCCGCGCGGGCTCGCCTAAAAAAGCTGAAGTGTCTGGCAAGCGGCTGTATACCGACGTTCGCTGTCATCGCTCAGCAGCTCTCCTACTCCCAGCTCGTTCGGAACCAGAACAGAACGAGAAGGCGACAGTCGCAAGTGTGAACATCGGTAGTGGCGAGCTCCTCTTCTCTGTCGCGCGGCCTCATCTAGTCGCAAGTGTGAATAGATCTTGAATGTCCTTTGCATGAGAGGTACTTTATTCCGAACGGCCCCACCTGTCTCGGAGGAAGAAGTGCGCAATAGGAATAATTCACAGGAGTTGAATCCTAGTTTCACCTAATATCAAGCGAGGGCTGTGCGGTGAAATATATTTTTGGATTCTGCTCGCCCAGACGTTTTAACCGAGTATGCAAGAAGGATACATTCTAGCGTTAAGGGCACTCTCTAGTGACATTTCTTGAATCCTTATCCAACTTGACAGTGTATAGTGGTGACCACCGTACCCGCAACTGTGATAAGTGGTTTATTCCTCATAGGCGCACTGACTACATGTTGCAGTCCCTAAAACACGGTTTGCCTTTCTTTACTAAATTCTTAAACCAAGGCGTCTATTGACGACTGCCACCCGGAGACAAATAAGCGAATTCTTTGTTACGGCTGCTTTTTCGATACTGATTTTTTCACCGTGAAATTTTCTTGGTGCTGACTTTTCTTTGTTGCTTTTCCCTTTAGCGCTATTTGTGACCTGTGTACGTTTTGCTTGTAATCTTGACATGTGCACTAAAAAAATTGTGATTTTTGTCTTAGATGCTAATGCACAGACATGCTTTGTATGCTGCTGCCTTGTAAGGGTCCCATGCACCCTCAAGCTGTTTCTCAACAGCTTTTCGTCTGGGGACCCGCAACGACACGTTTGAAATAAATGATTATAATGATGATAATGATGATAATGATGATGATGATGATTTTGCTAATTAGCGGCAATAAGATAGGACATGCAAATATAAAAAGGCGATTGCACTCGACATAAGGTATCGAATGACATATTAATACGGGGCGGCAAGCCGATGAGCACAGAACACAGAAAGGATGGGTGATGACTGTGAGATGATTCAATTAATCGTGGTGTGCCTAGCTAGAGCGCTTCTGCCCACGTCATTACGCGCTTCTTCCTTTTTCGTAATATTACCTGGGGCCACGGGGCGATCGTCCCGAATGTGGTCGAGGAAGTTTGTCGATGTCGATAAGATCCATGGCATGACGATCGGCGTGACTGGATGGAGAACAGGATGAAAGAAGTAGACAAAGGCTTGCCGCTATGATGATTCCCCGATGAATCCTTGTCCAGGACGCTTTCGGGCTACAGGTCGTCATGAGCCGATAGCCGAAGCCCAGGCAGGCACCGCATGACATGGTGAGGGGAAGTCCTCATATGCGTTGTCGTCTTAGTCGGTGCGGTCTTCTGGTCAGCGTCTCGGCAGTGGGGTCAGCAGGTCAGTCGGGTCTCTCGCAGTGTACTGTGCTCGGGGCGAGGGAATGGCGGAAAAAAGGCAAGGTTGCGTCGGGTCTGGCAAGCTGGGGAACAGCCAGGCAATGCACTCCATGGAACCCGCTTCCGAAAGCGCAAAAAGGCACAAGGCGCCAAGGTGATGATGAGGGCTGATGACGTGCCCAGCACCTCCAACCAAAATGTTGCGGGGTGGTAAGCCGATTTACATAGGAGAAGAGAGAAAAGATGGCCGATTACTGTGAGAGTATTTGATGAATTCCGGCGGGCGTACTGCGAGCGCTCCTGCCCACGCCACTGCCCGCTTCTTCCTAGTCCGTAACAATATCACTCGAAATTTTAGCGTGAAATATTTTTAGTCACACAGCTAATTCATGGTAAAATTTAAGACGCTTATTTCCACATTGCAATTGTGCACTATATCCTATTCAAGGATATATGACGAAATTGCTGCGTAGACTTCAAATTTTAGTTACAATGAAATACCTGTAATTACGCGCAAATAAAACAGGTCAATTGTACTCGACATATGCTATCCACCGATATAACACTTGTGTGGCCATGCCTTGCCTTTGAAGCTATGTTTGACAATCAGAAGGCAAAATGTAAACACGCAAAGATGCTAGACTTCTGCTATGATTAAATCTGCACTCTAAAATACTTGCTTCTGTCAGCTAAACATTGCCGTCTTTGTGTGGTGACATTTGTTTTCTTTTCTCGCCGGTATCATGCAGGTCTGAAGATCGTACACAACATCACCAAAACCAAGGCGTTTGCAGAGATCGGCGGTCGTGTGTGGACCGAGGTGTTCCCGGGCTGTGAAGAGCACGAGCAGTACAGCGACGAGTACTGGGCCTGCGTGGCGCTTTCGTTTCCCAAGACGGCATACCACCCGGCCGGCACTTGCCGCATGGGCAGCGACCACCGGGCTGTGGTCGACCCCAGGATGAGGTAGTTTGTCACACAAGTGAACAAGACAATACGGGAAGTTGAGACTACGGACTAAAAGCAAGCGGGAAAGAGAGCTAAACTGCGCAGCAAAAGATGCTTTTGGGCGACTGCGTAGTTATCCTCTTTCTTTGCGCTTTTACACAGCGTTTTGAGTGCGAAACTTTTTACTGCTCGCACATCCTATTCATTTTTTGTGTACTTCATTCCTAGATACATCGGTACAGAAACAACTGATCTTACATGCAACAACCTGTTCGGGTCAATTTACCTGATATTTTGCCACTTACAAGTGTGTTTAAAATAAGTGCAGTTTTGTTGTTTATTGTTGTTCTTTCCTCCATTTTCTTTCCTTCAATTCAATTCTACTGTACCATTTGTACCACCTTTGAGCCTATCCTCTACAATGCTTTTGTTAGCACTTTGGGTAAAATAAATAAATAAATGAATAACCGCTGAGTGACAAGTTAACCCATGGTGCATGAAGACCGAGTTCTGAGTGGCTACGAATACGCAAATTCGGTATACTGGCCTTGGCTTAGCATCACAGCTTAGCCACGCATAGCAAAGCTTTCGCTTGGATATCCTACCTTAGCCTAGCTAAGCTGGAACCTGCGTTGAGCTCAAACCTGGCTTGATAACGTGGCGAAAGTGTAGGCTGCTGGCACTTCCTGTACTACGGTGTAACGGCACTATACCGGAAGTTGCTGCCGTCGCGGGAAAAACGTCAGCACTCTGTGCACACAAGTCTATGAGGGACATCATCGTAATCACCGTCAGCTGAGCTTTACCCACTGCAGGGAGAAGGCCACCCAATACTCCTCCAATCAGCCCGGCCCTGTGCTATAGCTGCATCCACTTGACCCCTGCGAATTTCTTAACCTCATCCGATACCTACCTTTCTGCCAACCCCATTAGAAAATTATGTAGGACATAGCTTTACCTGTTCCCGTTAGGGGCAATATACAAGATATTAGTAAAGTTGAAAGTTCGGCTAGTTTAATCTTATTCATAATGAAGGTAGCGCAAAAAACGAGGAACGAAGGAGTAGGACAAAACACGAGCGCTTTTTAGCAACTAAAATTTTCATTACGGATAAATACCCCTTCCATGAAACTAAAAACTGAAGACAGCAAATGTGTTAGCAGCAAGAAAAGTAGTGTGTCAGCGGTTGGTGCATAAAGAGTAATGACAAGGATATTCAAAGAGTGAGAAACTAGCACTGAAAACATAGAAGGCAGGAACAAAGCTTTTGAAGTGCAAAACTCTAAACCATCAACAATTTAATTCATAACGGCAAATTGTGGGGGTTTAAGCATGGCTTGAACCTAGTCATAGAGCGAAAGCTGTGTGTGTTGCAGCGATAGCATCTTGAACACCTGCTTTTCAATCCGCGGTTTTCTTATACTTTTATTTAAGTTAGGTTTTGGGGAAGTTTTGAGTCGACGCTACGGAATTGTGGATACCTACAACCTAACCAGGTCAAGATCATGTTATCATATTTTTTTTTCTGGTAAATTGTATATTAATGTATAAGGAAGGAAAGGCGTAGTATCTCCCAGACTTGGGAGAAGGAAGACGGGAGTGGAAGCGGAGAAAAAGAGGTCCGATAGTGCAATGCTACCGAGCAATTTGGCTACTCCCGAGCCTTTAACGTGTGCGGTCATCGCGCAATCCAAGGCTATAGTGCTCTAGAAGATTGTAACAATAATTGGTTCATAGGAAAGGAAAGGCTCCGTATTTTCCACACTGGCTCTGTGGACACCTGTACCGTTCCGTAAGGGACGGGAAGAAGATGATGGAGAAAGAGGAGCCGAGTGGAGTTCTCCGGGATTAATTTTGACCACCTGGGGATTGTTAACGTGCGCCGACATCGCACAGCGCACGGACGCCACCTCGTTTCTCCTCAATCGAAACGCAGCCACCGCCGATCGGGATCTAACCCGGGTACTCCAGCACAGTAGTGGGGCCTCTCACCACTGCACCACCGCGGTGGGACTGCCTCTCCGTTTATAATAATAATAATAATAATAATAATAATAATAATAATAATAATAATAATAATAATAATAATAATAATAATAATAATAATAATAATAATAATAATAATAATAATAATAATAATAATAATAAATTATTATTATTATTATTATTTGCATTTTTTATTTGCGCTGCAGCACGAAGACCACATGGTTGTTCCTGCGCACATTAAATAAAAATTGAGTGATTAATAATCACTCAATTTTTATTTAATGTGCGCAGGAACAACCATGTGGTCTTCGTGCTGCAGCGCAAATAAAAAAATGAAAATGCACAAACATGTTTACACACACAGAGAGAACACAAAAGAAGAAATAAATAACAGATGAAATGAAACTGAGACGAAAAGTGTCACGGAAAGAAAGCAACCAATGAGTAGCATCTCTTATATATACAATGAGAGAATTGTTGAGCACATCACGAAAGAAAAAAAGAAGAACGGTAGATAGAGAAAAAACAACAACAAATAACTGACATTGATTATAGTAATATAGAAATATGTGCAAAATTAACCACCATTCCAGGCGCAACAAGTGCGCCGTACTTCTAACACAGGTTAGAAATACAGGAAATTACAATAAAAATAGAATTGAACGCGGGACAGTAAGATTCGAATATAAAGTTTAAAGTTAAAATATAAGTAAGAAACGGATAAAAAGCAGTTCAAGATACAGTCAGCATTGAACGGGAGAAAAAGCAAAAAGTGAAGTAAATACAATATTAAGGCTAGAAAGTGGCAGTTATATGTGATAAAGTACTATTTACAATACAACGCTAGGAACATCCAATATAAATGAACAGAGTGAGTTTTGGAACAGAACAAAATGTAGCGCACCAAGGCGCTACATTTTGTTCCCTTCGATCATGTATCAACAAGCCCAAGTATCTACCCTTCTGAGTTTTGGAAGATGTCAAGGTGAGGACAAAAAGAGTTAAATAACCACTGCCTTCTGTCCAGAGGGGAATGGGAAGGAAGAGACGGAGAAACTTGAAATGGTCTGAATTCCCTCATGCTCTTTCGCGGAACGCGAAGTAGGATGTTAAGAGCTGAGGGCACATTATGTGGCCATGAAGGAGTTTGTACAGAAAAAGGATATCAACTCTGATGCGACGGCTGTGAAGCTTTCTAGCAAGCAAGCAAGCTGTGAAGAGAAGGAGGATTCAGTTGGGCGCTCCTGGTGGAGCGAGAGGAGGAAGTTGCGCAAGGAAAGCGATAACGAAATATTCGGAAAAATTTTTGTTGCACGGATATTTCGTTATCGCTTTCCTTGCGCAACTTCATCCTCTCGCTCCACCCGGAGCACCCAACTGAATATAATAAATCTAATGAAAATAATGACTATGATGATGATAATAATAATAATTTTCATAATATTAATAATGTTATTATTAATAAAAATAAAAATAATAATATTGTCACGCACTTCTCGCGGTCCTGTATTGGAAGAGGAGGAGGTCGAGAGTGCTCGCTGTTGTAGGCGTTGATGGTGAGAGGTTGGATGTTCGGGCGATGAGCTGCAGAGCATCGGATGTCCGAAGGAGTTGTAACAGAGGGAGCATAACCGGTAGAAGATTGGCTATTGTCTGCCGAAGAGGTGCCACTGTAGACGGGTCTGACGCGGCCCCCAACATCTTGATGCCTCCGAAGCTCCTCGCGGACGACCTGTCGAATTGTATCTGCCATGCTCGTCGCTTTAGACACATCCACACTGGCGACGGTTGTGTCATTAGGCAACCGACCAAACTTCGGAATGTTACGGCGTCGCTTTAAACCTTCAAACGAGCGGCAGTGTCGTGTTACATCAGCGGTGGTATTAAAATCCTCCTTGCAGATGAGAAAGTTGTACACATCTTGCGCTATTCCTTTGAGGAGGTAGCCCACTTTGTCTTCCTCTGTCATCCGAGCATCAACTATTCTGCATAGCTTGAGGACTTCTTCTATGTAAGTTGTGCAGGTCTCCCCCGGTACTTGCGCTCGCTGAGCCAGAGTCTGTTCGGCGCTCTTTTTTCGAGCATCGGCATCTCCGAATCCCGCTCTCATTTCTTCCATTAAGCGATCCCAGGTGGTAAGGGATGCTTCATGATTGTTAAACCATGTTAGTGCAGTTTCTTCAACAATACCGCATTCGCCAGCTTGGTATTCGCATCCCAGTGGTTTTATTTACTCACCCGACTGTAGTGGGTGAGCCAGTCATCCACGTCTTCCCCAGATTTGCCATAAAAGTGTCGGGGTTCCCGATAAGTCTGTGGGATGGTCGGTTGTGCTGCTGGCATGGGCGGCGTTGAAACATCTGCTTGCGCCATATCCGTCCGTAGGGGGAGGGGGGGGGGGGGGGGGTAGCCCAGCAATTCTTCTGCCTCGGCGGTGTGGGAGAGGTTCCTTGGTGATCTTTAGCCCGCAAACTCCACCACACTTGTTACGAGGTTTATTTAGACAGATCTTAGGATGCGCCGGCGATTAGCACACCAGAGCGGGCAGGACCAGCTTCCTCTTCTTCTTCTGCTTATCCCGCCAAGCCTCCTCCTCTTCCAATACAGGACCGCGGGAAGTGCGCGACAATATTATTAATTGGCTCATAGGAAAGGAAAGGTGCCGTATCTGTCACACGTTCTGTGAACACCACAACGAAATGCATACTGCGTGTTCCTTTCCCCAAAACCTAACTGCCTCTCTGTTTAGGTTAGGTTTTGGGGAAAGGAAGGCGCTTTGGTTGAACACCACGAAATCGTGGACAGATGGCTTCCGTATGCTGTGCGATGTCAGCGCACGTCAAAATCCCCAGGCGGCCGAAATTACTCTGCAGCCCTCCACTATGGCTCCCCTTTCTCTCTTTACAATTTCAATCCCACCTTCCTCCCTTCCCTTACGGCCGGTTCAGGTGTCCACAGAGCAAGTGTGACAGATATTGTGCCATTCCCTCCCTGTGAACCAAATATTATTAATATTATTATTATTATTCACATTTAATTAGGTCAAGGTCATTTGAAGGGCAAATTTACTGTCACACGAAAACCTAGCGTAGCCTTCGCCTCCTTGTAAATTGGTTTATAAGAAATGACAGACGTGGCATCTGTAAAGGCTACATCGCGGTTACGTTGACTATTCGGAAAGCTGGCGTAGTGATCCGTTCGCTTCAAAACACTGATATCGTCTGCATATCACGTCTAGGGTGCGGGGAGGAGTGACCAACCTTCGTGTGGTGGACACATCGACTTTTCCGGAGATGGTGACCGGCCATCTCAACGCCCCTGTCATCATGATGGCTGAGAAGGCCTCCGACATGATCCTCCAGGACAACGGCAACCTGGTGCCGGATTCTCCCAGGCTCAACTATCGAGTGCGGGGCCGTTCTCCCTCGGGCTCCCACGGGGGCTCCAATGATGGAGCGCACTCGGCAGCGACGTCTACTCGGCAGTCGGGGCTATTCTGGCCTTTGTCGAGGGTGATCGTGCCCGTCCTGCTTGCCTACTTCACGGTGTCGTGACACATCGGGACACTACAGCTCAGCAGATCATCTTCATAGGATCTTGGTGCGAAAGAGAAGGAATTTTAGCCAACGTGGTAGCCTTATAGGTGTCTAAATGCTGGATGCGCTTTGCTCGAGGTCAGCTGATAGAAATAGTACGTTCCGCAGAATGTCTCACAATTGCACTTTCACAATTGCCCGTTTTACAGTCGTAGCGTGCAATTTTGTGTTGTTTGCGAAAAAGTCGATGACATTAAGATGAGGCGGCGAGTGCAGGAAGAAGGGGCATTCCAAAGTTTAGTCACGCTCGAAGCTACCGTAATTTTGTTTTCATTTTCAAGGTTACATCTTCGTAAGTGCGTATTATTGGCACTTGTTCTCCTTAGTTGTTTAGGCTTCATCATTTAGTAGTCCACGTCACCTCTTATTGCTGAATGTAATGACTGATTGCTAAACTGTGCAAAAACAAACTTGCGAGCAGTGAGAAACAATGCCTAGGCACGAACAGGCGAGTCATTCAGACCTTCTATTGGGGTATGGCATTGTCTGTGACACAGAAATTGGGTCATGACTGTTAATGTGTTACAACCCTCTTTGCAACTGAAGCTGTACAGGTGCTTTAAAAGTTTGTTGTCCCCTAACGGAATATATTTTAGACTGCATGAAAAAAACCGGTGGTGCAAACCGAGTGACTTATGCAGTGTCTTGTGTATGCGAAGAAATCTGTGAGCGCGTTGGCAGCCGTTTTCTTTCATGGCAGGAGCAATGCTTTGCACTGCCGCCCTGAGCGCCTACTTATCAAGAGCACGTCAGTATATATATATATATATATATATATATATATATATATATATATATATATATATATATATATATATATATATATATATATATATATACTGACAATTGAACAAACTATTGAATCGCCCTCGTGTATTTCGACAGTTAATAATAACAAGTGACTAGAGGCACACTTAGTGTCCCCTAGCTGCTACTGATTACCCTGATAGGTAAATAAAACCATTTCATGTCAATAACATGGGTTCTCTGTGGGCACCGTTGCTCCTACTTGGCACTGTGCAGGAGCAGTCTGTGTCTGACAGATCTGGGAAGATCTCATGATGTTGACTTATGATCCTTTGTTATAGTTTCTTTGTTACAAATTTTCAACGTATTGTTTCCGTATGGCGTAAGCGTTGAGGTAGATGCTGAATAAAGTTGCCATTTTCAGTGTGCCCGTTTTGTTTCTTGGCGAAAGGCATAGTAAACAGGGCCACCGTAGACAAGCATAACATTGCCCTGTTCAGCACATTGTGTTGCTCGGCCAGTGTTGGCGACGTGACAGTACCGTCCTCATGTCCGCCCCCTCAACTCTGCTCAGTGCTCTTTCATACTCTGTAGCCATTTTCTCTCTCTCTTTCTACCGTGGATCCTCAGCAACTGAAGATGACAGAACAAGGTAAGCCTTCTCTTCTTTCAGTGACACACATAGTGCTTATCGGTGACAGTGAGCAGAAGTACATAACAAATCAGTAAGTACTCTTATGGAGGTTTCAAAGCGGCGCCACGACTAATGACATAAGGAAACTCATAGCATCAGCAACTCGGTACATCACCTACTTCTTCATTCACTGCGGTACTAGTGATTTGAAACACAGCACCGGAGAACGGACGATTCAAGTCAAGCAAGCGCTCGTACCTGATGTTTATGCCAATAGACTAGAAGCGAAATTCACACTGAAAAACATCCTACCTAGACTCACAAACACCAAATGCGTATGTACCAGTCACGAACACTAAGCGCGTATCCAGAGAAAGTATTTAAAGTCTTACTAGACATAGATCGCAATCATGAACACCCTGCTGTGCCCCCTCGGGGGCTTAGTTTCGAACAACCATGGCCTGCAAAGGCCGTGCTGAGGCTCTAAGGGAGCACTTCAGGTGAGGGTCAAAGGAAGTACCTTTGAAAGACAAACAGAACCACCTTTGCAGGCTGCGAGGTTCGAAACTGGGTTTGGGCCCACTGCGGAGGAGGGGCGCGCAGAGGGATTTACGGAGCTTCTCCCAAACGCACACCCCTGGAAAAGCCGAGCGCCAGGCCGGGGGATGCTTGTACCCATTTTTACCGGTGGGTGTCCGGCGGTGGGTTTCGAACTAACCACATCCCGCAGCCGAGACGGGCGCTCTAATCCAACATGACCCTTAGGCACACCTGGCCAGCGATGGATTCCACTTCAGCTTTCGAGACGCCCGACTAATCAGCACATTCACTTATAGAATGAGGACTTGACTGAAGTGGACACAACCATATCGACCTATTGCACACATCCCTCTGACCAGCACGCAACCAGTGATGACACACGAAAATGACAATGAACTGGAGTGCCCACATCTCCCATCTGCAGGCCTCGCGACACGTGCACTCAAATGGAGGCCGTGGAACCAACATCAGCGGAACGACACGCAACCACGGACCGGAAGACACACCGCAGTACCTTCAGACAGACACTCATGGATTAAAGGAAAGACACCAGGCGGACACCAACATGGGCTTCACCATGAACACCAGCCCTAAGTCAGCCACCACTAAACACGATGCCCTTATCAGGAAGTCCACTCGCAATAAGAGTGAGTTTCCCAGCAAAACCTTCCTCCTTTTCTTGGTCGGAAACTCAATAACTCACGTCACATTTACATATTTACAAGCGGTATTTAACAAAAGCAATCATTTAACGAAATGACTTGAGATTAATGCAATCTCACCACGCTTCCGCCTAAACTGATCATTCGCCGGAAAGGAATTTTAGATTACGCTTTTCTAGCTTTGATAGCCATTTATCTTTTGCACTCACCGCGAGCATTCCGGGGGCCCTGTTTTCGAGAATTTGCCATTTTGTTCAAGCTGTGACGTCCGCGTGACGTATGCAGCAGGACGGTGCCAAGTTACGTAAGCACACAATCGGATCGCGCATTCGGAAGAAAGAGAAAAAAAAGTGATAGAAAAAAAGCGCTGTCGTCTGCTCTATATATTGGCGCCAAGTATGAAAAACGACGATGCTTCATGAACCGAGCTGCTGCGGTGCATTCCACGATTCGAATGTATCAGGTTGCAGTGAGGGCGAGTCAAATATGTTGTGGCGCTGCGCTCGCACTCTGTCATGACGTGCGTGCGGTCGGGCATTCGGCAGCAGCTACGCGAGGAAAGGCTGCCCGAGTTTCGACTGAAGAGCAAGAACGGCAACGCAATATTCGCCGTGGTTGGTTCAGAATGGGAGCGGAAAGTAGCATTGCTCTTCATAAGCGCCGAGACATCTCACGTTCACTTATCAGCGGCTTTTAAAAGCAGGGACTTAAGTGTTTAAGGACCTCGTAGTAAACAGAAGGTATCGGTAGATTTCCAAAGTAGCCCCAGCACTGATGAAGAGGCGCCCGCACAGCCGGCATGATTCATGTCCGAGGACAAAGATCGCATTTTCAAAATATCGATTACTGTTTTGTGCTGGCTGTGCTACCCACCTTTTTCGAACAGCCGCGTTATGAACAGCTGCCGTCAGGTCAGCACGTCTGCTTACGTTTTTCACATCTTGTGTCGGCTTGAGTTGTGTAGAGCGCGGAAAACTGCGCAGAGAGATGGAGAAAGGAAGAAAGAATGTGTGTGTGTGTGTGTGTGTGTGTGTGTGTGTGTGTGTGTGTGTGTGTGTGTGTGTGTGTGTGTGTGTGTGTGTGTGTGTGTGTGTGTGTGTGTGTGTGTGTGTGTGTGTGTGTGTGTGTGTGTGTGTGTGTGTGTGTGGGCGTGTTTTCTACACACGCACTAGTGTGTGAGAAAGAGAGACAGAGAAACAGCAGAGCAGAATATCGAGAAGATTAACTAGGCGATGCCAAGACTACCGTACACGTGCAGAGGGGGATGAACGGAGAATAAAAAAGAAGCGAAAGGGGACTGAGGAAATCGTGGTATGAAGCTGGGGCTGCGCCACGCACGACTCTTCCTTACTGTCGAAACGGTAAATTGCAAATCAATAAAGGTAGATTATTTTCTGGCTGTATAAAGAAAGCAATCAACACAAAATGCCAATTAACATCATATGATTAGAGTGTATCGTCATAACGTGCTCTGTAGTACTCATTTGTTTTCTGAAGAATAAGCACATTGTGGTAATATAAACAGCGCAAACAGGAAGACCTAGGACAACGTAAAAGAATATTTACCAACTCGCCCAACAAAGTGTCTTGGTAAGCACATGGTTAGCCTGCATGCGTATCAAAACAAGACTTTACATGAAATAGAACACATATGTGGCAAGCAAACATGTGCCAAGTACATGGTATATACTTTTCTTTATTAAAATAGAAGCGGTCACTATTTTGCTTGCTTTTTCCCATAGTGGGAAGGTTCTTCAATTAATTAACATTGCAGTCAGTGCCTAGTGCTGGACAAAAAAGGCAACGTGTACATGGTCGACGTTTTAGGCACTCTTTGATACCTCTCTATAGGCCATATTCTTTGTGAGTGCCCGATATACGGTGAGGAAAGGCAGTGTCTGTGCCGTTCGCTGGAGCATCTAGATGGACGCCCATTGAGTGAAACTAAGATTTTGGGTCGCTGGCCACGGCGATCGTCTGCGGTGAAGGCCTCCCAGGCACTGCTCCGCTTTATGAGGAGCACAGGCCAAATCGAAAGACTGAGTTTGCTATGACATGACTGTAACATGATGTGATGTGGCGTGTCTGTTATGTGACTGTATTAACTTCAACTATCCCTCTATCACAACTTTTATATCCATTCATCCCCTTCCCCTAGTGCAGGGTAGCAAACCGGTTGCTTTTACTGGTTAACCTCCCTGCCTTTCCTCCTCATCTTCCTCCTCCTCCTTTGATTCTTCGCTGCTTGTTGCGCGAAGTTCTTGCACAGCCACTGCACCATAAGCCCCCTCAGGTTAAACTCACAAACCGTTCAGACAGATAATAAGAAAGCATCACGGTACTCGCTGAAATGCCTCGTATTGCGCTGATTAACCGCTGGAGTCGACAGGCCGCCATGTCTGCGCTTGGCAACAACGGCGCGGATCGATGGTTTTTCTATGAGGGGAAATCGTTTGCAATGACAGGGCAGTTAGGACCCTCGTGCGGCGATAAATATGCGTCTTCATTATTAATCCTCTAAAAGGTTGCGCTGCTGAAAACTACCCTTATGCATCGTTTCAGCGCTTTCTGTAAGTCCAACAAGATGTCTCAGCTTACTTAATCACCCACCAAACTCTCTACCAAACTGCGGTGAGTTAACATCCGCCTATATTTCACGTCGAATTCTACAAGCTTTTTACACTGTCGCCTCAAGTGGTCCGAAATGTGCCGTCCAACTTTGGTCATTTACAGCATTGGCAGCACATCCTCTGCGCAATGAAACGTCATTTTGACATCATCATATTGTGTTTGTGCATGACGTATTTCCCGCCGCGCAACGTCAGCCAATCAGATCTGAGGAGGCCGCTCTCGACAGTGGGCAGTTCATTTCACCCCATTCTTAATACAAGCGTAAGTGCTTTCCTCTCTACCATCTATATTTTCATTTTCGCCCCACAATTGCTTATATACCCCACCAGGCATCATGAATAGCGCTGCTAAATATCCGTTTTCACGCTGACGTCATTTTTACGTCACCGCAATAAGCCATTTCGACAGACCGCAATTTCGCATCCCAAATTTGAAACACGTGACTTTTTTGACAACCAATCAGAGAAACAACATGGCGCCAAACAGCGGCCATGTCTGTCGAAAATAGGGTCCCGGGCCTATGCTACATCGCACATCGTACTGTCGTCGCCATTGCCAATTCGTTCTTTATGAAAACAAACCTACTGATCTTCATCGACCAAGGACATCTTAACATCTTATGCGGCATCATCCCTTCGTGAAAGGATCAACGAAATAGATACCAAGCTGCTCCAAGGCTCGATAATTATGTATGTAGATTTCAGCATTGACGGACGTGTTTTTTTTTTCCAAAACGTTTGCCACAAGGCATAAGTTGAGAAAGGAGGAATGGGATGCAGGAGATAGAAAGTTAAAAGAAGGAGTGAAGTCCAGTCGCGCTTAGGTATTCGCAGAGGTTGGCGGTGTAGTGATTGTCCACTCTTTTTAACAATAATGAGCTCACCGAAAACCTCTCAACATTCTAAATCACCACCTAGCAATCTCCCCACTCAGCTTCGGTCGTTCGTGCAGGACATCCCTATTGCAAAAACCAGCGTCTCCAGTGCGAAACAAGTAAGATTTTCGCCCTGGTTTTGCACTGGATCTGCTGGGCACGCTGGAGGTCTGCGATATTCACTGGAGCAGTAACGGGAAGACACTGGCTGCACTGGTGCGATGGGAGAAAAACGCTGGAATTAGCCTTTTGACGCTGGGTGTGTCGCTGGCATCCGCAATGCACTGGGAGAAGCACTGTATGTGCTCTGGCACCGCACTGGTCCTAGTGCCCCAGTATAGCCGGTGCGGCCTGCGGCGCCAGCCGGAGTAGCATCCCTCAGGGGCCAACAGGGCAACAGAGTGCTCGCAATTGACCATCGGGACGCAAATGAAAAATATGGTTCAAGCAAGCGCTTTTTGCTGCGAAGTCGTTGCGCATTTGTAAAAAAACAAAGGCAGTATATTTTTTCTAGAGTTTCCATGTTGCGATAGGTCGTTTCGAGAGAGACTACGACCGCCGCGCCTCTATCTCATGACACACTGACGATTAACGCACAACTAAAGCTGGAATTGAATAATGTGGGCTACCATGCATAACCAACTTCAGACCTGATCTTAAGGGCACTCTAACACAATGATTACTGCCATAAATGTTCAATGCGGGCTCAATCGCAGGCGAGCGTAGCCTACACCACGGCCCAGTATAAACAGCACAAAGAAAAAATAAAACGAGGAAGAGAGTAGCTTACCGAGCGATGGGCTCATGAGAGAAAAAACAACAATATACAGCGCTTGTAATGCATAATATTGGGCGTGTTTCTAAATCTTTTGTGCTCCTTCTTACTCTGCGTATGAAGCAGCCGAGCCCTCGGTCATCGCAATGCTTCCCGAAATGTTTACCTACAAATAAGGTTTAGTTACACGAAATATAGGGTCATCGCTGCTGCGCTTGCCGGTATAGAAGCTTGGTCGCACTTTTTTCCTTGAAGGTTTTGTACTAAAGCTCCGTGTTTACGAAAATTACGCCCACGGTAGCAGAGCACCACCGAAGAGTCGGCGTTGGTAAATTTGCCAGCGATGTCAAACTCCACATGTTAAAATGATTCCAGTGCTCAAAATAGCGCGCATAGGCATCCAGAACATTAGTTGCAAGTCGTGAGAGCAGACAGCAAGCTCCAATGATCAAGAAGTTGTAATATTTAGAGCAGTAGCAATGGGGCCTATAAACTGCGAAACATGAAGTCCCAACCTTATAAATGCGGGTCATGGCATAAAACGCAGAAATGTTTCAAAGAATTCCAGCCCTCGGCGTGGTCAAGTAGGCGTGGTCAATAATAAAGAAAAAAAAAAAAGTAGGCGTGGTCAAGTGGTTAGCGTCGTGAGGTAGTGATTGATATGTGCCTAGGGACTGAGTTCAAAGCGAGCTTGGTGCACTCATTTTTGTTATTTTTTTATTTTGTTTAGGTTTTTTTATGTACCTAACTTGTCTCGTTACTTTTTACTTTTTAATTTTTATCCAACGCATTTTTTTCTCCGGGCGAACAGTGCCGCCAGTGCGGAGCGTCCAAGTATGCCGCGTCCCAGTGCCCCGAGTTTCCAGCGTCATACTAGGGACCATAATCAGGTATGGCGCTGGGGCGCTGAGACCCAGTGGCACTGGTTTTTGCATTTTGCAATAGGGATACCTCATTTCCGTTGTCAGATGGGGAGTGGGATTGACACCAGGAAGTGTCGTGCCCCAGAGTCACACATAACTCATCAGCCCATCATCATCTATTCAACACCTTCGGCAGGTCCCCCCCCCCCCCCCCCATGGCCAAGTGGGGTCTGGGAGAGCTTTTTAGTTCGAGGTGAGGGCTCTACCCGGACAAGGGGGCCGCCGCGTTGCCCCCACAAACGTCAGTGGCATCTTAGGCAAAGACGGCCTGCAGCGCCATCGTGGCATTGAGCCAATGAGGCGGACCTTCATGACAACGCAGCGAGTGCCAGTAAGGACGACCATTTCCTGTAGTAGGATCATAGCGACACAGCGTGTGTTCCACCCTTAACCGAGAAAATCACAGACGGCCCGCACCAAATCTTCGAGAACCTCCGCTCGCCAAGAATGCGACGTTGCCGCTGCAGGCAGAACCAGACCTCTTTCCGTACCTTTGCAGTTACTTCATGGAGGCCCGGAACTCTGCTGTTGTATGCATTGTATTGTATTGTATTGGGGTTTTTTGGCGCATAAGCAACTCAGGCTATCATGCGCCAAGAGCAAGGTTAAAATCTGTGCTTATTTAAAAAGGGGAAAAAGGTTCGTTAAAGTTTACAGTTTATTCAGAACGTCTGCTTCTTTTAAAAAACTAAGAACACATGTTAAGTTTATTATTGCTCTTTCTCCTAAAAGTAATTTGGGATGGAAAGGGATGGCACGATCATAAAAAATAGTGAAATGCTTTCTCCGTAGTGTCTCTAGTTTTGGGCATGTAATCAGGATGTGGTTGACGGTGAGCACTTCTCCGCATTCTCCACACGTAGGCTTATCTTGTTTCATTAGTAAAAAGTTATGTGTGAGATGTGTGTGCCCGATACGCAGACGGCATACTGTAACCTCCATGAAGCGTTCTTGATGAGTGCTTGTTTCCCATTCTTCTATTTTGGGCTTTACGAGGTGCAATTTATTACTTTCTTGGTTATTCCATATAGACTGCCATATATCCTTTTGTTTTCGTTTAATTAACTTTATGCAATCCTTATAAGGTATGTTTACTTTCTCTATTTCTTTCCTGCCTGCTTGAGCAGCACACACGTCTGCTCTCTCATTTCCTTCAATGCCCATGTGGCTTGGAACCCAACAGAATATTATGTTATGTCCTTGGGTTGAGATCTTTATTACATCGTGTATTATGTTACCGAGTAATGGCATGACTGCATTTCTGGAGTTTAGAGCTGTGAGCACACTCAGTGAATCTGTATAAATAACACTGTTCTCGATGCCCTCGTACACAATTTTTGCTACAGCTACCAGGACAGCATAACACTCGGCTGCAAATATTGATGCACATTGAGGAAGTCGAATAATTTTTTCGGAGTTCCGATCCACTACAGCGCAGCCCACATAGGAGGCAGTTTTTGATCCATCCGTGTAAAACTCTGTGCATTTGCTATATTTCTCTTTTAGTGCGTGATATTCTTGTAATATATGTTCTGTAGGAGTTTCGCTCTTTTTGAACTGTGTAAGAGTGAGGTCACAGACTGTTGGAAAGTTGTACCATGGGGCCAGGGGCCTATTTTCTTGAGCGACATCAGGCAAGGTGTCCAGAATATGGAGCTCACGGCAAATGTCTTCAAATCGCATAATCAATGGTCTTGTTGTCTGAGGCTTATTTGTGAATATTGTTCGGGAGGGGCAAGTTGTGACAACCGGGTAACAGATGTGTTTTTTTCGTGTCCTTATTTTGAGAACGTAAGCGCATGTGAGTGCATTTCGTCTGTCTTTCAGTGAAGGCTCGTTCGTTTCCACATAAAGACTATTTATTGGGGATGTTCTGTACGCTCCGCACGCAAGGCGAAGGCCTAAGTTATGTACCGGGTCTAATTTTTTAAGGTATGAAGGTCTAGCTGAACCATATACTATGCTCCCATAGTCTAAGCGTGAGCGTATAACAGAGCGGTATATATGTAGAAGACATGCCCTGTCGGATCCCCAACGTTTCCGCGAAAGAACTTTCAGTATGTTAAGAGATTTGGAAGCTTTCTTTTTCAGTATATTTATGTGTGGTAGAAACGTAAGTTTTTTGTCGAACGTAATGCCTAGAAATTTGTGTTCAGTTTTCACCGGTAATTCTTTTTTATTTAAGTGGAGGACAGGGCTGTTCTGAATGCCTCGCTTGAGCGAAAACATAACTGCCACCGTCTTCTGAGGAGAAAACTGAAATCCATTTTTGTCGGCCCATTTCGCTAGTTTATTAATTGTTATTTGTATTTGCCTCTCACATGTTTGTATGTTTGAGGATGTGCAGGCTATCTGAAGGTCATCTACATAGAGCGAAAACATAACAGAATTTGGGATTTCTCTGCAAATGGAATTCATTTTTACAACGAACAGGGTTGTGCTTAGAATGCACCCTTGTGGCACCCCGTTTTCCTGAACAAAGCTTCTAGACAGGGTGGCGCCGAGACGGACTTGGAAAAAACGGTGTGAGAGAAAGTTATTTAAAACATTTAGCATTCGGCCTTGGATGCCTAGATCTGCTAAATCCCGCAGGATCCCGTACCTCCACGTTGTATCATAGGCTTTCTCTAGATCGAAGAAAACTGCGAGGCAATGCTGTTTATGTATAAAAGCCTCTCGGACAGTGTTTTCAAGGCGTACTATGTGGTCAGTTGTTGAGCACCCTTTCTTAAAACCGCACTGATGAATATCAATAAGTTCATGAGATTCTAAAACAAAGGTTAATCTAGTATTTAAAATAGTTTCAAAAGATTTCGCTAGACAACTGGTGAGAGCAATAGGTCTATAACTGTTAGGAGAAGTTGGCAGTTTTCCTGGTTTTAAGAATGGTACAATAATGGCCCTTTTCCAAGCTTCCGGCAATTTCCCTAGAACCCAAACTTTGTTAAAAAATTTCAGAAGTGCCTCTACAGAGGCTTCGGATAGATGAGCAAGCATCTCGTAATGAATTTGATCAGGACCTGGTGCAGTTTGTTTACCTCTAGCTAGGACTTTCTTTAATTCTTGCAGTGTAATTAAACTATTGTATGGTTTGGTCGTGCTGCCACTTGTTGGAAGCTTTTGTTTTTCAGCTGTGCTCTTATATTTTAGGAATGTTTCTGTGTAGTGTGTAGAATTTGAAACCTTATGAAAATGTTCCCCTAATATATTTGCCTGCTCTTCGATGCTCGTTTGCATACCAGGTGCTGTGAGAATCGGAATTGTATATGAGGAGAAGCTGCCATTTAGTTTGTGGACTTGTTCCCACATTCTTTTAGATGGTGTTGAGCTGTTTATAGATGTCACGAATTTCTGCCATGATTGTTTTTCGGCGTTGCGACGAATATAACGAGCTTTAGCTTTAACTTTTTTATAAGCTGTCAAATTTTCATATGTTGGGTATCTTCGAAACTTACCCCAGGCTTTATTTTGTTGTTTTTTTGCCTCCCTACATTCCCGTGTCCACCAGATTTTGCTGTTTTGTTGTACCATTGCTGAGGTTTGTGGAATGGCAAGGCGCGCGGCATTTATAATGCAATCTGTGATGAGTTTATTCATTTTATCTACGCTATGCTCCTCTGAAAAAATTGTTTCCAAGTCTGCTTCTGTTCTAAAAAAATCCCAGTCTGCTAAATGGAGTTTCCAACGTCGTGGTTTGGTTGGTATGACAGATGTTGAAGATGAAGATGATAAACTGATTAGTGCAGGTAGGTGATCACTCCCATATGGATTATTTAAAACATTCCATTTAAAATCGTTAAAAATAGAGGGCGAGCAAAAGGACAAATCTAAAACGCTCATCTTTCCTGTGTTTGGAGAACAGAAAGTAGGTTTTCCGGAGTTTAACAAACATGTGTTACTGCAAAGAATAAGGTTCTCTATAACTTGGCCTCGCGCGTCAGTTTTCTCACTACCCCACAGGGGTGAGTGCCCATTAAAATCGCCTACTACCACGTATGGCTCTGGAAGCTGGCTAAAAAGATGTTCTAAATCATGGAGAGTTATTTTTAGGTGAGGTTGAATATACACGCAACACACAGTAATGGTTTTATATGTAAGTAATGTGGCTGCCACAGCTTCTAATCTGGTGTTTAATTGGTGTTCTCGGGCTGCAATACCATTTTGCACTATAATGGCCACTCCACCGGAAAGTCTGCTGGCTTGTTGTCGGTCTCGGCGGAAGACTTGATATTTCTTTAGTATTTTTGTGTGCTTGGGACCTAGATTTGTTTCTTGCAAGCAAAGCGCAACAGGTGAGAGTGTGGTTAGGATATCTTTTATGTCGTTTATGTTGGTTAAAAGTCCCCTGCAGTTCCATTGCACTAGGAACACCATCTTATTCTTTTGTGAGTTTAGAAGTAGAGTTATTTTTCAGGGCCCGTGATGCGGGCCCTGTCTTTCTTGGATCGTTCCAAGGAGCTTCGCCGTCTGTGTGACGACGAAGGCACATGGCCATCTTGGCTGGATGTGTCCATCACCTCTTCAGAGGAGGCGGACAGTTGTGCCGGAGGCGCGTGTTCATTGTTTTTAGACCCCGCCTCAAGGGCAGAGGTCTTGTGGGCCACCGCCCCTGAGGAACGGGTGGCCTGTTTTTGGGGTGGAGTGGTACTAACCACTTCCACCAGGGGCGCAGAAGGCCCTACCTCAAGCTCACTTTGTGTGGCCTGGGCAGGTGTTGAAGGCCGGTGTGGTGCCTCGCCCCGTCGCACCACTTCGGCGAGATTTGGCTTTGCCGTGAACTGGAATGCTGTGCGTTTTGTCTGGTAGTATTTGGTTCGTGCTTCTTTGTAAGTTATATTCTCAGTTGTTTTGATGGTAATGATTTGCTTTTCATCTTTCCAAGTTGGACAAGCTCTTGAGTAAGCGGGGTGCTCCCCGTCACAGTTTGCACAGTGCGGTGCTGCAGCACAGTTGTCTGCATTATGTTCGCTTGATGCACATTTGGCACATGTGGTACGGCCGCGGCAGCTCTGTGATCCATGACCATACCTCTGACATTTGAAACATCTTCTTGGATTTGGTATATATGGCCTGACATTTACTTTTATGTATCCCACTTCAATTGATTCTGGGAGCGTGCTGCTGTTGAAAGTCAAAACAAGATGTTTGGTGGGGATTTCCTTGTCATCCTTTCGGATCTTGATTCTGTAGACACCTATGACATTTTGGTCAGCAAGTCCTTCTGCCATTTCTTCCTCAGTCAGGGACAAAAAGTCACTTTCTGATATAACACCTCGGACAGTATTGAGAGATCGGTGGGGTGTGATGGAGATGGGTATGTCCCCAAGTGCCACAATATTTTTCAGATTAGAGAACTGATGTTTGGTCCTGACTTCAAGCAAGAGGTCACCATTTGTTAGTTTGGTTACCTTGTAACCGGGGCCTAGGCTTCCTGTGAGACATTTTGACACCGTAAATGGAGAGATTTTTCTAGCTGGGATTTCTGACTGTTCACTATGAACAATGTGGTATTTCGGAAAGGTTTCTTTTTGTTTTTGCACGAACTGGCCTGTTACATCGGTCCGCCCTCTTTTGTTTGGAGGGCGATCATGTGTTGAAGATAGAGAGTCCATGAAAGGGTTTGCTTTTTCGGTAGTTGTGCCAGCCACCCACCACGGAGCCCAACAAGGGGGCGAGACAGGAAACTTGCAACAAGCCCTGCCGACGCCAGCTGTACACCTCTACTATAACCGAATATGGGTAACTCAGGGTAGCTACTCCACACAAGGTTAACCCTTGCCGCCAGGAAAAAGGAAAAAGCAAGAAAGGAGGAGGAGACAGGACAGTGCCAAGAAAAGAGATAGGAAAGTGAAAGATAAGGGGGAGGACAGGAAAAGGCGACTGCCGATTTCCCCCGGGTGGGTCAGCCCGGAGGTGCCGTCTGTGGGAAGCGTGGGCCAAAGTGGTGTGTTGCCTCCGCCGAGGGGCCTTAAGGGTCCAAACACTCGGCATCGGCTCAACCACCAGGATCCCCTTTTCCCCAGACACGGCAATGCCACGCACGGCTAAGCGTGGGTGCTGGGGTCCGTGGTGTCGCACAGTACACGCAAACACCTGCTTTAACAGGTGCCCCCTGCGGGGGCTGTTGTATGCGGCCGTGCAGCGTGCCGGCCATACATGGTACGCACACGCCACGAGCAGGAGGACTAACTGGTTAACGGCTACGCCTGGCAACGAATTAAGGTATTGCACAGTCTGGTACGGTATACCCAGAAGCCGAAAGAGGTTAGCTACACGACGGAGAAGCGCTTCAGCAAGAAGACACTGCGAAAATATGTGCACAGTGTCCTCTCTACCACCACAAGTCGAACAAGTTGGCCGCAAGCTGGCCTGTGTAAACGCCGGAGCCTTGATGAGGAGGACTGCTCTGGCGAAGCGGTCCATAAAGGACGCTCTGCTTGCTTCCAAAGCGTCCGCTGTGATATACCGCCAGCTGTGCCTAACATTGACAAGGTCTTACTGGCGGTGGTGAGGAGGGAGACCTGTAAACAAATGACCTGACACCGCTGTTGCAAAAGCCAGCGCCACTGGTTCCCAGCGCCTCAGCGCCTTACCTGATTATGGGCCCAGTATGACTCTGGGGACTGGGCGTACTAGGATGCGGCATACTGGCACGCTCCGCTCGCACTGATGGCAGTGGTCGCGCGGAGAAAAAAAATGGCTTCGGATAAAACGTAACAGCTGAAAAGTAACTAAGTACCTCAAGTACATAAAAAAACGGCACCCCTAGCGTGCTTCGCACCGCTACCTTTTACCTCGTAGCTGTCTACGCTAGCGAATCGGCCACGCCGACAACTGGGAACCTTTGAAGCATTTTTGCATCTTGTGTGATTACCGCATTTTAAAATGGTGGGGCTTCATGTTTCGAGGTGTACAGGCCATTGCTGCCGCTCTCAAAATTGCAACTTCTTGTACATTCGAGCTTACTGCCTGTTCTCGCGACTTGCAACTAATATTCTGGATGCCTATGTGCAGTACTTTATGCACTGGAATCCTTTTAACATGCCGAGTTTGGCATCGCTGGCAAATATACCAGATCCGGCTCTTCGGTGGTGCTCTGCTACCATGGGCGTAATTTTCGCTGAACGCGGAGCTGTAGCACAAACGTTCAAGGAAAAAAGGGGCGACCAAGCTTCAACACCAGCAAGCGCAACAGCGACGACACTAATTTGCTGGTAACTAAATCTTATTTGTATGTAAACATGATTGAGGGCTCGGCTGGTTTATACGCAGAGCAAGAAGGAGCGCAATGACTTGACATGGAACGTGGAAGAAAACCATCAAACAGATTGTATTTTTTTAGATTTCTCAAAAGTGTTTGACAGAGTTGCTCACTGCCGGCTTATTTCTAAATTATCTGTCCTAATTTTCTTGATCGTCTAACATTACTTAGGGTTCGTAACGTTCTCTCATTTTATCAACAATTCACAGTTGTCAACGGCTCTTACTCACCACAATGGGACGTAACCTCAGGCGTACCACAGGGAAGTGTACTTGAACCCTTACTTTTTCTCATTTACATCAATGACCTTCCCAAAAACATTTCATCTCATCTACATCTTTTCGCAGATGGCTGTGTTGTGTACCGTGAGATCACTTTAGAGACTAACCACCTAATACTTCAAGATCTTCATACTATTGTTGGTTGGGGTAAAAAAGCTGCCACATGATTCTAAACACCACTAAATGTAAATCTATGACCTTTAGCCGTAAGCATGTCATTCCTAACTTAAACTACTCTATGAATATCACTTTCCTGTCCAACGTTATCTCGTATAAATACCTTGGAATTCAGTTCACATCAAATCTTTCACAGTCTTCTTATTTTTCAGCAGTCGGCAGCAAAGCATGAAGGACTTTAGGTTTCATACGCCGAAAGCTGCGAAACTCGCCCAGCTCCATTGCGCTTAACCTCGGCGTTTGTCCAGTTCCTTTTTCCGTGTACAACTAAGCAGCGCAGCATTTATGAGATGTTCCAACTAGCCCAGTCTAAAGCACTTCTTAAATCCACTCGCAGACTCGCCTATTTAACACAATTTCGCCCAGAGCTGGAATTTGTCTCGTTTGTATGGTCTCCCCATCAAACATGCCTCATGGAAATTCTTTAATCCATTCTAAACAGACTGCTCGGTACATCTGCCCTGTTTATAGTCCCCTCGCCAGTATCTCCAGCTTAAAAACCTTACGGATATTCAGCTACTCGAAATCCGTCGTTCAGTTTCCCTTCTGTGTTTATTTCACCAATATGTTTACAACCGCCCTTCGTTTTTGCCTCTAGAATCACCTTCCTGCTCTTCACAGCGCTTACGTAATCATTTTAGCTTCAACCGCATATATGGCCAAACTCTGCCATTTAATTCATCTGCTTTACCTACAGCAATTAGTCTCTGGAATATCTTTCTGACAACATAGTTTCTATCTATATTTTTCCTGGTGAATATTAAAAGCACTTGCGTATGCATTTATCACTATAGTATTGTTGGAAATATTGCATCAGTTTCAGTTGTTTCCATCGTTGTTTTCGGATGTACCACTGTTTTAGTTATATCCGTGTTTCTTTTTTTCTTCTTTTTTTCAGGTACGCATTCCATTCTTTGCATTTTCTGTGATCGTGTACGGTTTTATTCTTACCCTATTTTGAATCTACACTGTGCTCCTTTCATGTATTTGGTGTGTACCGCGTCCGATGTATCGTTGTACTGGATTAATATTTCTGTATATTCAAATTATTTATATGCCCCCCCCCCCCCTCACCCAATGCTTTTCGAGGCCTGTGAGGCACAAATAAACAAATAAATAAATAAGCAGGCGAATTATTATGCAATACAAGCATTTCATGTTGCTTTTTCTTCTCTCATGGGCCCATTGCTCGGTAAACTACTCTTCTTCTTGTTTTATATTTTCGTTCTCCAGTTTATACTGGGCCGTGGTGCAGGCTACGCTCAGTAATGCGTAGGCCATGTTTGGAGCCTGCGACTGAGCCCACATTGAACATTTGGTAGTAATCATTGAGTTAGAGTGTCCCCAAGATAAGCTGAGAAGTTTTTTATAGCTGTACGTTAATCGTCTGTGCCACCAGATATCAGATGCACGGTCGAAACAACCTATTGAAACATGGAAACTCTAGAAATAAGATACTGTCTTTGTTTTCTTACAGGCACGCAACGACTTCATAGCAAAAAGCGCTTACTTGAACCATATTTTTCATATGCGCATTATTCTCGCCCCCCAGTTTCCGGACGTTCGACTATTCCCAAAGCGATACTGGGCCCAGTGCGGCCCGAGCGCACATACAGCTCTTCTCCCAGTGGATCGCGGATGCCAGCGACACACCCAGCGTTAAAAAGCTAATCCCAGCGTTTTTCTCCCATCGTACCAGTGCGACCAGTGTCTTTCCGGCACTGCTCCACTGAATATCACAGACCTCCACCGTTCCCAGCAGACCCAGTGTGAAACAAGCGCGAAAATCTTACTCGTTTCTCACTGGAAGGCACTGGTGTCACACAAGAGACGCACTGGAAGACTATAGGGGGTATTCACATGACGTCACAGCTGACGTCAGTATGCAGCCGACGCCATCTTTGCGTCCTGTTTTGACTAGTACTAGTACGGGGCGGCGGTTAGGTTAGCTGTTCGTGCGCGTTCGTTTGCTCTGTCACTCTGTCTCATGCCAGCACTGTTATGAAAACTCAGTCGGTATCACGAGTGACAGTTCGATATATCGGCAAAGTGTGCGCGATGCAGACAGAGACCTAGCTGTACGAAACAAAACTTTGGTACCATTTCCCGTGTGCAGTCGATATGCGCAACTGCACGGTAAGCGTCGGCCTGTGCCCACGCATAAATATGTGCGACATTTATGAATTCCTTGTCCTACAGACGAGCTTCATCACAAGAAACCAATCGCAAGCCTACTGACCACTCGAAGAACGCAACTACGTTACAAGCTGCTGGGTTAAGAGCCGCGGTTGAAGCAGACGAACTCGCTCTTTGTGCAATTACGTGCGTGCCGTCCAACGTTTATACCAACTAAACCGCCGAGTTTTTGTTGCCGATATTCTGCAGAGAAATGGCGTTTAGTATTCAATATCTTTTATGCAAAACTTGTTTGGTGGCTTGCCTCAATCGATCAGAACAAGTCGGATGTTTGCATCGTCTGTGGCGGTAAGGAAGCAAAAGAAACCGCTGCCACACGCCATAGCGACAACAGCGATGACACCGGTAGCGCCACCTCGTTGCCTTGCGGGCTCGAAATAACTTTTTGCAACAAAAGTCTTGAAATACAGCGCAGTTTTGGCCAAGCTAAACTTGATTTGTTATTAGAGATATATACGTTTATAAAGTTCTTAAAACCTTCTGCAAAACAACTCTGCCCGCCTACGTTCCTGCGCCGAATCTGCATGCGGTCTGCTTTGATTTGCAGCCGACACAGACGATGCGAACATCCGACTTCTTCTGATCGAATGAGGCAAGTACGGCAAACACAAAGTTTACCAAGTCCTCTTTGAAGGATTTTATTGCAACAAAACACGAGGAGGCGTTGGCGGCGCGCTGAATGCATGCGCATGACTGCAAGCGATACATTGCTGCGCTGCTCGTTTACCGGGAATGTGTCTTCCGAGTGCGTGAAGAACAGTCGTGCACAGACAGTGACAAGGGCTGGCTGCTAGGGCACACCCAGAAGATTTAAGTCCAGCCCATGCTGACATACATTTCTCATATTCCATGATAATTGTGCGGTTGTGCCGTGCCAGCCATATGTGGCGTCGCATCTCAGGGAAGTGTCTCGTTCGGGTAGAGTTGTTCGTGTGTACTTCCCGGAGGTGCAGCGGTGGCGTAGCGGTAGAACATCCGCGGTAGAACATCCGCCTCGCATGCAAGAGGACCGGGGTTCAAATCCCGGTGCCGCGCAATTCTCCACCGGATTTAAAAAAAAAGGAAAGAAAAAATCCGCGTGTCGATGGAATTGCATAAACAGGTTTGGGGTGCGACCTGATGCCGGTGAACACCTCCGGCAACGCACTCCCTCACCAGAACAGGAGTTGGCCACCCTGGTGCAGTAATTGGCCGCAACCTCTCATGATAAGCTCCACAAAACCCCGGCCCTCAGTCACCAGCGGCTGCGGAACAACTGACCACGGCGGCGGTCAGACCTGTGACGCAGCAGGGGGTGCTAAGAAAGCCTGGCTCCGCTGGACAGGCCGCCATTGGAAACTGACCCTGGCAACATTTAATGCTAGAACCCTAGCTAGTGAAGCTAGTTTAGCAGTGCTCTTGCAGGAACTAGAAGGTATGAAATGGGATGTCATAGGGCTTAGTGAGGTTAGGAGGCCGAAGGAGGCATATACTGTACCGAAGGATGGGCATGTACTGTGTTATCGAGGTTTACTGGAGAGGCGAGAACTAGGAGTAGGTTTCCTTGTCAATAAGTATATAGCGGGTAATATCGATGAATTCTATAGTATTAATGAGAGGGTGGCAGGCATTGTAATTAGGCTTACTAAGCGGTATAAACTGAAGGTTGTACAGGCCTATGCACCTACATGTAGTTATGATGACCAGGCAGTTGAAAGCTTCTACGAAGATGTAGAATCGGCAATGCGAAAAGTAAAGACGCAGTATACTGTACTAATGGGCGACTTCAATGCCAAGGTAGGGAAAAAGCAGGCAGGAGACAAGGCAGCAGGTGACTATGGCATTGGTTCTAGGAATAGCAGGGGGCAGTTACTAGTTGAGTTTGCAGAACGCAGTAACTTACGAATCGTGAATACCTTCTTCAGCAAAAGGAAGAACCGGAAATGGAAATGGAAAAGTCCGAACGGGGAGACTAAAAATGAAATCGACTTCATAATGTGTTCAACCCCCGCCATTATGCAAGATGTAGAGATAATCGGGAAAGTGCGATGCAGTGACCGCAGGATGGTGAGGTCCCGAATTAGCCTAAATCTGAAGAAGGAACGCAACAGATTAGTAAGAAAGAAACCCATCAACGAATTAGCGGTGAGGGGGAGGGCAGAAGAGTTCAGGATCTTGCTACAGAATAGGTATTCAGCTCTAACCGAGGATGGTGACATTACCCTAGAAGCAAGGAACAATAATTTCAGAGATATCATTACTGAGTGCGCGGTAGAAGTAGGCGGTAGGACAGTTAGAGAGGATACCGGTAAGCTGTCTAAGGAGACGAAAGATTTGATTAAAAAACGCCAGAGAATGAAAGCTTCCAATCCAACAGACCGGATCGAACTGGCCGAGATATCAAAGCTAATCAATAAGCGCAAGGTGGCCGATATAAGGAAGTATAACATGGAGAAAATTGAGCATGCTGTAAAGAACGGGGGAAGCCTTAAAGCAGTAAAGAAGAAATTGGGCATAGGCAAAAACCGGATGTATGCGATAAGGGACAAGGCGGGCAACGTCATCACTAATATGGACATGATAGTCAAAGTAGCCGAGGAGTTCTATACAGATCTCTACAGTAGCCAAAGTAGTCAGGACCGTAATGAGATTGGCGGTAGGGAAAAACAATCAGACGTTCCACCAGTGACGAAGGACGAGGTCAAGAAAGCACTAGAAACTATGAAAAGGGGGAAATCAACTGGAGAGGATCAGATAACTACAGATTTGCTGAAGGACGGGGGGGATATCGTGCTAGAAAAACTGGCCACCCTGTATACGCAGTGCCTGGTGTCATCGACGGTACCGGAAGCATGGAAGAATGCAAACATTATCGTCATTCACAAGAAAGGGGACTCTAAGGACCTTAAAAATTACAGACCAATCAGCTTACTGTCTGTTACGTATAAGGTATTTACTAAGGTAATCGCTAATAGAATCAGGACGACCTTAGACTGCAATCAAGCAAAGGATCAAGCAAAGGATCAAGCAAAGGATCAAGCAGGGTTTCGGAAACGGTACTCTACTATCGATCATATCCATACCATCAATCAGGTGATAGAAAAATGCTCGGAATATAACCAGCCCTTATACATAGCATTCATTGATTACGAAAAAGCATTTGACTCAGTTGAAACCTCGGCGGTGATGCCGGCATTGCGAAATCAGGGGGTAGACGAGCCGTACGTGAAAGTGCTGGAAGATATATATATTGGCTGGACAGCAACCATAGTTCTGCATAAAGAAAGTAACAAAATTCCCATAAAGAAAGGTGTTAGGCAAGAGACACAATCTCCCCAGTACTATTCACAGCTTGTTTAGAAGAAGTATTCAGAGACTTGGAATGGGAGCAGTTAGGGATAAGGGTAGATGGAGAATACCTCAGTAATCTGCGATTTGCTGATGACATTGCCTTGCTAAGCAACTCGGGAGATGAACTACAAATAATGATTGATGACCTAGACAGGGAAAGTAGAAAGGTAGGCTTGAAAATCAATATGCAGAAGACTAAGGTAATGTTCAACAGCCTAGGGAAGGAACAGCAGTTTACATTAGGTAGCGAAGTACTGGAAGTAGTAGGCGAATATGTCTACTTAGGACACGTAGTAACCGCAGATCCCGACCATGAAAAGGAAATAACAAGAAGAATAAGATTGGGATGGAGCGCATTTGGCAAGCACTCGCAGATTATGTCTAGCAGCTTACCGGTATCGCTAAAGAGGAAAGTATATAACAATTGCGTCTTACCTGTACTCACCTATGGGGCTGAAACGTGGACGCTAACCAAGAGAGTTCTACTTAAGTTGAGGACAACCCAGAGGGCTATGGAACGAAAGATGGTAGGGGTAACATTAAGAGATAGGAAGCGTGCAGAGTGGGTCAGAGAAATAACTCAAGTTACCGTCATTCTAGTAGACATAAGAAATGGACATGGGCAGGACATGTAGTGCGAAGAGAGGATAACCGATGGTCGCTTAGGGTAACAAACGGGATTCCAAGGGAAGGAAAGCGTAGCAGGGGGCGGCAGAAAGTTAGGTGGACGGGTGAGGTTAAGAAGTTCGCAGGGGTCAAGTGGATGCAGCTAGCACAGAACCGGGTTAAGTGGAGAAATATGGGAGAGGCCTTCGCCTTGCAGTGGGTATAGTCAGGCTGATGATGACTTCCCGAAACCTTAAAATGCCGAGGTCTTTCGCGCAGCTCCTCAGCTTTCGTTGTTTACACTGTGCACGCGTCTATTTCAGTCTACGATAGCTCAATAAACAACATATAGCTGCGGGTGCCACTGCTTGTAGAACCGCACGACAGCACTTGATATGTACGTTCGCCCTGTTCATTCCGTGGACACAAAAATGGCCGACTGGGGGTTTATGTTTCATCGCCGCCGCTGATGTGTCCGTCCGGGGCCCGGGCTGTCTGCAGGCGGCGGTGGGGGAGGGGGACGCTACGGGCGTGCAGTGCAATGCGTCTGGCCAGACTTCAGTCGGGATCGAGACTCTGAAAGTGGTGGTGGTGTGCTCGCTAACCGCGCGTGTGTGTGGTGCGTCAGCCAGGGAGCGCCTGCTCGTCGCAAGGTGTCCGGCCCAGCGAGGAATGTCTCAGGCGAGCCGATGACGACAGCACAACGCTCACCTCGGATCGGACCCTACCACCCCGAACAGCTAAGCACTCGCTACACTGTCATCTTGGGAACTCTTTCTTTAACTGTTCCCTCTCAAATTCTTCTGTGTTGTATATTCTTTCATCTGTATATTTGGATGCTGTTATTCTGTTCTGTTTATTCTGTGCCACCTGCTTTTCTGGATTAGGATTTAGCAGTTTTAAATGGGCTGATTTTTGTTTAGAAAAAAATCCTTTTCCTTTCATTCCCGACTCCTGTGTCGTACCTCCGGTCGGTCGCTGATCAGGCGTGGACCTATCGCCTGTTAGCCACCTGGACCTGAATTAGATTTAACACACGGGTAGAGGTGTTTGTCCCTCTTCCCACGCGCGTGCTGGCTGCAGTCGCGCAGGCAAAGTTGAGGTTGGGTTCCCTATAAGGCTTTTAAAAGCCTCAAGTGAGTTTTATACATTTCTGTGCAGTTGGCCCCACGTCATGCGGGGCAATTTTACATCGCCAGTCATCGCTAAAGCTTGCTTGACGTAGTTATCTCGGGATGGCTCGGAAATTTGGATCCCTTTCGGTTGTATCGATTTTACACTCACACAGATGAGGTTGAATACGATTACTTGAGGGGTTAGGTGGGAAGCATTCGGAGGGATCTAGGGACTGACCGAATTTGCAGCATGAGTGTTTGGAGCCCTGGTAGCCATAGTCACTGTCCACAATCCACTCACATACTTTGCGAGCTCTATTTATAATTGACAAAAAACTCGTTGCTTTAGACCTTCAGCACTACAATATGAGTGTTATCGCCAAGGCGACAGCCATTCTAACGCTGACGCGTTGCCTCAATTGTCATTGTTTCTGCTAGGTTCTGACACCTTAGTACTCGCTCAAGGGGTGGGGCTTTTGGATCAAATGGGCATTGAAGAGGTACGCTACTCGGGAACGATCGGGTTCTTGCGTGCTCATAATGTGCACATGCAGTTAAACTCGTCTGAATGCTTGCGTGCCGAATCTTTTGTATATCCAGCTTACGTGATCTCTCAATTATTTCGCAGCCTGGGAGCGAAAATGTAAGCTTCGGTGCACCGATTTCCTTCTTTTTGCGTGTTCTATTGTATATCGTGGGATTGTGGGAAAATTAAGAAACAGATTTTAATTTTATATCTACTGAAATTCACAGCTTTCTTCTAACGCGTCTACAAAGAGCTACACGGGCATGTGAACTCAACGACCGCATGGGCCGAGGAGCGCGGCGGAGATGTCAGATGCACTTGGTTTGGCCGCTGGAATCTGGCCTGTTTGGGAGGTTCTGTTCTCCCCGCTGGCGCAATTGTGCGGTTCATACGCAATGCAACGGAATATGAAGGTAATTGCCATAAAAGAGATACCATTTTTTGTGGAGCTTGAATCTTTAAAAAGAGCACTGCGGAGAGCTCTAGAATATATCCTTTACTATTATATTTAGATAGAGTGAGGAATAATTGTGCTATTTATTACATATCGCACTGATTTCAGTTTTTACCTTGTTTGAAGTTAAAAATCCCCACGCTCGAGAAGCTGCGAAAGAGTTCGGGGTGTGGCCAGAATACTTCGCCAATGAGTCAATTTCTCTAGAGCTTGTGTCGGGGGGAAGAAAGGAGGGTAGATAGAGACTTCGTGCTCGAGTAACCCGAACAAAGCTTTGTGGAGCGGCTAGAAATAGAATATTTGTTCATTGTAATATGTTGCAAATACTTTTTAAAGATTTCTAGCTAATAAATTATTTCCTTGGTCTCTCACGTTTACTTCAAACCCGTCAGTGAGAAGAAGACAACAGTAGAGAGAGAGAGAGACAGAGAGAGAGAGAAATAAAATAAACTCGAAATCGTCCACGGAGTTGGGTGGGTGTTTTACTTAGCCTATCATCGTAATGGATTGGGCTGCCTTCCAGGAGAGACACGTGTAGACAGCTTCATCTTCCGCTCCGTTTGGATGAGAACTCGAGTGTTTATTTCTCCAATTGTTTGCAATTCCGTGTCATATGGATGATTCCAGGGACTTCTATACGTGCGGTGCATGTGTTTCTTTTTTTTTAATTTCTTGTGAAGGCGAACCTAACTTCCCTTTACCTTCAGCGTGCCTCGAATGAAAAAGCCTTGTTTCCGAGCCATATTTGTCGCGCAAGAGATGAGGAGGTGTTAAACAATCTCGGACCCGTGCCCCACGCAGTGGGCCGTAAGGAGGCCCCGAGAGGTCCGGCAGATCACTTCTGAGATCCAATTAGCCGCCGTCACGTCTGGACCCGTTCGCAACAGCGTGCTCTCCCCTCACATGCAACTGTCCCGCAGGTGTTGTCTGAGCGGAGATGTCGTCAGCGCAGCTTGACCGCAAGGCTGCGTGGGCGACCAAAAAGGATCTTCCGGCCTCAGAGGCCTGTTTGCTTTCAGACTGGTTTAAGGCCAAGGTAAGTGTATGCTAATCCCATGTATGTGTTCGTGCTTTTCTTTATTACCAGAAATGAAAATCGTCAAAACACGCAAAACAATGACTTTCGGCAAAACAGTGCCGGTACGCGAGTGTCAAATTGCACTGTGGCAATTCGTTTACTTGGGAGGCGGGTTGAATCGCAAAAGTTAATATTACAGCCTAGAAGGAGAGTGAATCTGCATATTTATAAGAATTATAATCGATGACATTCTGTAAAGCAGAAAATGAATACCGCTGGGCCGTTTGGAAGGTTCATGGTCTCCCCGTTTGCCTTTGTGTGCAATTGTGCGTGTCATATACGCAGTACAATTAAGTATGAGGGTAATTGCCAGAAGGAGAGCGCTAAACCCCTATACCACATTGTGGAGCTCAAAGTAAACCGGGTATTACGGAGAGCTCTAGAATTAATGCTTCAAAATATCTGCCAATATAGTGAGGAATAACGGCGCTATTTATTATATATTGCACCGACTTCAATCACTGAGAGCTCTAAAATATATTCTTTACTATTATCGGCGGATAGCGTGCAAACAATATATACCGCACTGATTTCAGTTGTCGCCTCGTTTGGAGTTGTTATAAGCGGGTGTCACCACGCTCGAGTAGCTGCGGAAGAGAAAAAAAGGAATAGGATTATAAAGGATTAGAAAGGAAGAGCAAGCGACACCCCAAAATGTAATGAAAATTTTTATTATCTCCCAGAAAAGATTCTAAAATCTGCAAATGGACAAATTACAAGCAAACCCCTGCATGAATGGGTGAATTGCCATATTTCTGTATTATGCATGATTTCGTTTTTTCTATTTGCCTTGGCAACATTCCTTGGGAATACTTATTTACACGCCTAGACATCGTCATGATCATAGATTTCCAAATGTCTAGTATTGAGCGGACGGCTCCCTCATTTTCAGCGCCGAAGGCCAAAGTGCAGCGTCAATCGTGCCAGTTTTCTAATTTCATATACTGACACGTCTGACGCCGCGTGCCATGTCTTTCTTTCAATGAAGACGAGCGCATTATTAATCGTGGACGAATGGCCCACTCGAGACACACGTACTGCTGTGTATAAATCCTCTCCCCACGAGATGCGCTTTTCATAGGAACTTTGTCTTCTTGGCATCAGCGAGGGTATCATTGATACGCGCTCAATTGGTCATTAACTAGAAATTATATAGGGCGAAATGACATTAAAATGTTTAGCCTAGCCGCGGTGACTAGTTAGACTATAAGAGTGCTAAACACAAAGACGGGGTTTCAATCTCGACTATGGCAGCCATTTCTCGATAGAAGCTAATTATGAGGTGCCTGTGCACTTTGTGACGTCAGCGCACATTTCGGAGCTCTCCACTGTTGCGTCTCTTATAGCCTGAGTTGCTTTGGGACGTTACACCCCATGAACCAAACCAAGCGTCACCCCAAAATTTAATGAAAATGCTGTTTAGTACAGAAAACAGATTCCAAAACCCGCAAATGAACAAATTAAAAGCAAACCAGTACATGAATGGCTTTATTAGCATACTTCGGTATTATGCTGTTTTTTTTTGCCTTGGTAACTTTTCTTGGGAATAATTATTCAGACCGCTAATGTTTTCATCGAAATGAATATCCTTCTGAACCCTTCGATTCGCAGATGTTGATAACGAAAGGATGGTACGTTGGCTCCGAGTGTGCCTTGTCCTTTGAATTCTCGTGAAATGAAAACACGATGCGCCATATTTGAACCTCGTACCAATTACTCAAACACTTGAGGGCCCGTTGGATTCGTTTCCTATCCTTTTGAACTTAAAGTTCATCAGAACATTGTCAGCAATAGCACACTCATACTTATTAGTTGTTCAAAATGGGAAAACTTGTATGTACTAAAAATGAACATGTCCTGTATCAAAGCAGAAAATTCTTGTGATTGAAACCTTTACATGTTATATATAATGGTGACACGTGCAATAGACGAAAGTGTCACCGGAATGCCCCTCCTTGCGTGGCCTCTAGAAATGATCCTCCGAAGAAAGTTGGAGCGTTTGCTCACCGTACGAATGTTTTTTGCCAAAGGTTTTTGCCTTTTGCGATAAAAGAATGGATTGTCTGTCGAAAAGTGTAGCCAATGTTCCATCTACCATGTATTCCACAGCCCTACTTCAGGTCTGGTTCCAGTGAGTTTCGCTGCGGTTTCTGTGGACAAGCACTCGGAGACTTCAGATATGCGTTCCGCGAAAGCTACGGAAGTATTCCGAAAAAGGTGTCGATACTCGTGCGAAAAATTGGTAACAAGTACCTTGGACTGTCCACAGTTAAGATGGATGAAACTGCGAGCCACGCAGACTCCCTGCGTCAACAGTAACGAGAGGTTAGTTTCGGCTATTGCATCACCATCGTGAAGTGCATTGCATTTGACATTAACGAAGGTGCTGGTTCGGGGTGGCAGCGTGACACTGTCCGCATAAACGCGAAGCACATTGAGTGGTCGCTGTGTACTGCTGAGGGCCACTGCTTTCTCAGTAGAAAACGAGACCTTAAAATCCCGGAGGTCAATAATTGCGCCATATTCACGAAAAAACTCTACGCCCAGAATTAGGTCACGTGAGCAGCTTTTCAGAAGGAGGCAGCTTACCACAAATGTCGACTCTTGAATTTGAACCCTGGCCGTGCACATGCCTAGAGGAGTAACCAGATGATTACCCGCAGTGCGAACGTGTGTGCCAGCCCACGGAGTCAAAACCTTCTTGAGAATTGCGGCAAACTGTCTGCTCAAAATAGAATAAATCGCGCCAGTATCCAACAAAGCTCGAACATGGCGAACATCCAGTATTACGGTATGTCCAACGAAAGCTGCTGGCGAATATCAGGCTTCAGAGTGTTTGAGTGCTCTGCGTCGGTGTACGCGGTATGCTTCACCTGCAATTCGTCGTTGTTTCAGGCGCGTTGTCGCGTCATCTGTTCCACCGGCAATTCGTCGTTGTTGCGGGTGCGTTGGTGCGTCGTCGGTTCCACTGGCAATTCGTCGTTGTCGCGGGTGCGTCGTGGTGGCGTCGAGGTAGCATTATAATCGGTAACCGCGGACTTTTCCAATGTCGAGGCGTAGTCTTTCCGTGTCCGCGTCGATGGGGGATCTCCCGCGCAGCGATGTCCAGCGAGCCTACTCCCGAAGGTCGCTGGTTTCAGTTTTCCCGCCGGGGGCTGGGCGATCGGCCCTGCACTTCCCATGAGGACCTCGCAGCAGATGGCGAAGGGCGAGCCCTGGGCGACGGTGATCGAGATTGCCGCAGACGAGACGGAACACCACGGCGCTGGTATTAGACGACATCTTCAACGGCTCGGGGCCGTTCGGCGTAGCGAGGCCGCGGAGAATCGGCAGAAAAACCTTCGAGGCCCAGTCGACGGTAGGGACAGCGCCGATAGACATGACCCGGTTCGCCGCAGTGAAAGTATAAAGGCCGTCGGTCGGGGGTACGCCACTCGTCTGCGTTCCGTCTAGACGGTCGGGAATCCGTTACGTAGTGGATCACGGGGCTGGTGTTGTCGGTGCAGCTACGTTAGCAGGAATGAGGGTCGGCGACTGGGGTGGAGAGTATTGTAGCACCTCGGCGTATGTGGGGCGGTGACAATCAGGTGGCGTAAGAGGAGGCGCAGGGTGAGGTTCACCGCTTGGAAACGGAGGCCGGAGCGCTTGCTGCACTTCGTTGCGGACAACACTTGCAATGAAGGTAGAAGCTGGTTGAGGTGCGCCATACAGCAGTCTGAGTTCGTCGCGCACAATCGAATGTACGAGCTCCCGTAGCGCCGATGCGTTCATGCCATGCGATGGTAACTCAGCAGAGACGGAGGTGGCGTGGACGGTACGATTCTGCGCCGAAGCTCGCTGCTGAAGCACTTTTTCTATCGTGGATGTTTCCGCAAGGAATTCTGCGACAGTTTTCGGTGGGCTGCGCACCAGGCCAGCAAAAGCTGCTCTTTGACGCCAAGCATGAGGTAGAGCAGCTTTTTGTCCTCGGACATTGTAGGGTCTGCCCACTTGAAGAGGCGTGTCATGTCTTCGATATATGCCGCGACGGTTTCGTTAGGCATTTGAACCCGAGATTGGAGAGCGCGTTCGGCCCATTCGCGGCGATCTGAGGTACCGTCAGTAGCCGCAAGATGACGCTTGAACTCAGTCCAGGAAGACAGCTGCTCTTTAAGGTTCTCGAACCATGTCCGAGCGTCATCCTGAAGGCTGAAGTAGACGTTGCGAAGCTGGGCGGCCTCATCCCAGAGGTTGAAGGTAGCTACCCTTTCGCAGTGCTGCAACCAGTCGTCGACGTCTTCATAGGTGCCCACGTGAAAGGTCTTTGGGACGCGGGGGTTCTGAAATGTCACGTAAGTAGGGGCCGCTCCAGTCATGGCCGATGGGGAAAACTCCGGTGGTAGGCCTCGTTGCCTGCGGCTGGTGCGGCGAAGAGACGTTTCCTCGAATATATGACCAGCGATCCTGCTTAGCGGAGGGGTACGAGACATCAGACATTACCTCCACCAGATTTGTCACGATGTTGGGCACTGGGGCTAGCTTAACTGAGCCGGTACAGGCGAAATTCCACGGTCCGAATTCTAGGTATCTCCTGCAAGTGCGGAGCCGATTCACTTCGTCTTTCGCTCCGAGCGCCCCCTGGAAATATACTCAGAGGTATTTTTAAATTCTAAGCAATAATTTATACGTATTTATGAAAACGAGCAGCGAATACGCATAAAAAAGCGCGTTGCTGCACCGAATTATGAAACCATTCGGACGCGAAAAAAGCGGCTGACTGCCTAGGCGTCGATATAGCGCTGCTCTCCCACAGCCGGTCTCATGGAGGAGGATATTTTTCCAGGTCTTGGGCGCGCAATCACGTAACAGAAGAGTGATGTCAAAAAGACATCACTCCTGCGTGTCCCGTCTATTATTTTGTCTTTATTTATTCTACTGGATGGAAAAAGGGTGATTGCAAGAGGTCTGGAGGAGGGCAAGCGTCTAGACGTCGTACAAACAAAGCGCACAGCAGCATGCAGGCTTTCTTATTTTTGTTTTCTTAGCAGTGAGGGGCGGGCAGGCTAGCAGCTAGCTAGCGCAGACAGCGCGGTTTCAAACCAATGACGGCTTGGAGCTGCCATCGGTTAAGTACAGAGTAGTATGCATGTTCGCTTAAAGCCCCTCAATGCTCGCTCACTTCCTTCCTTTCTCCTCCGCCCCCCCCCCCCCCCCCTAGCAGTGAGGTATGGGCTGATTGTACCTGAGCGGTGGCCGAGGTACCCCTAAAGATCTTACTGCTTCCGTGCGAAGCGCATTAGCTTTTGTACCTTAAGTTACGCCCGTTATGTGAAACAACTATAAGGACGGAAAATTGTCTCTCCATAAGCTATAAGCAACATCTTGTATAACTTTGCAGCTTGATTACAGCTACGCGCCCTTAGCAGATTCTCTCAGTCTAGAAAGTGATGTCTTTTCCGCCACTACCAGACTGCAAGTTAGCCGGCGCGCGTTCGAGCATATTACTCATGCGCTGCTACTCAATATATACGGTCAGTACTCTTGCACCTTTTCATACAATGAGGAAAGGAAACGCAAAATTTCTGCAGTACGCTGCGAAGTAGTAGACCCCCAACTCCGGGTTCATGTTTCTCCTCGAATATCACCACACCACCCAACCACCAAAATATTGCGAACGCACCGAATCGGTGCTTATTCGACCCCCCCCCCCCCCCCCATCGCACCTTTTACTGAGCAGCGCACCTCTCTCAAGAAAGCAAAAACATATAAAAGGACGACGGGCATCGGGAACGTGACGTATAGGCTACGTCAGTCATGTGTCACGTGTTTGCGCACTCAGGACCACGGTGCCCGGGACCTGCGATGATTCTCCTGTCTCACGGGGCGCTCGCGCGCTCTCTGTCTGCTTCGATGCTGGGCGTGCCAGCCCGTTGCCAGCTCCCCCGTTCGCCGCTGCTTATACCCCCTTCCCCTCGTCCTGCGTGGCGGCGAGGGTGCTCTCCGGTTGCCGAAACGCCGGCTCGCTATCAGTGGATCAGGGTGCGTGCATCCCAAGCCGAAACGCAGAGTCACGTTCTCTTTACTCGCTAGCGATGTCAGCGGCATCAGTCTCTCGCTGCTACCTCTTCGCCACGCAACGTTCCTATTGGCTAGCGCCCTGCCTCCCGCGACCTCTCGATACCTTAATTGCTTTCTTCGCTGCTCCTCGAATGCCACCCTTGTGCGGGGATAATCAGAGTGCCCGATCGGTGGCGGCGGATCTCGATATCCGCACGGCCCGAGCCGAACGCATAGCCGCCGCCGTTTTCCACTGCCAACCGCCTGCCTAAAAGTTGTTTGCAATTGTACATACATGTCTTGCTCGAATTTTATTTGCCCCAATCTATCGAAAAGCTGGAACAGCTGATGAGCTGCGCTCAAATTTCTTATTAGGGAGTAACGTATTCGTCAACATTTTTTTTCACTATGTACATTTTAAATTGCACTGTACATTACGTGCACTATTTGCATTATTTTTATTGCTCCTAATTAGGCTAGTTGGGAACGAATTCAGAAAAGGTGATAGCCTACAAGAAAGACATACACAGCAGGTCCTGTCCTGTCCCCCTATCTTCTGTGTGTCGGTCTTGTGCGTTAGCAACATGTCTAGAGTGCCCTGGATATGTTTGCCATTTTCTTTATCTTGAAATAAACTTTTATTATTCTGTATTGCATACTACGCTTGTAATCCCCCTAGACTATTTGCTCATGGGCGATGTACGTACATAGAGCATTAGGTTATTAAATACAAAATAAAAATACTGCACCAAGTTCGTGTTGCTTTCTATAGCACTACTTTAGTTTTACTTATGTGTGACCACGACATTTTGGCCACATTTAGCTAAAGCGGGTAGAAAGGACTTCCCTTTCTACGGCGGAAAATGGGAGCAATTAATGACGATTATAAAGCGAATTTTAGTATCCGCCTAAAAATTCTTACCGACAGTGTTCATGGTTCCTGTCTGTTACTCGCCTGATGAGTCCTCGTTCATGCGTATGCGCTCTCCTCTTATCTTATTACTTAATTGTTGCCTCTATTATTTCGGACATGCTCATTCGGATATGGTAGCAAGCCTCAAAATGATGTTAAAGACAGCTCATCATAGGTAAAACGCCTCGCTATAACAAAGCCGTAAGAATGTGCTTGCGTGGCCGAAGAGTAACGTGTAGAAGTAGTAGTTCTAGTAGTCGTAGCAGTACTACTAATAGTAGCAGTAGTACTACTAGCAGTAGCAGTATTGCTAGTGGTAATAGTGGTTCATTTCGACTTGTTGTACAATATACTCCTGACGTGAAGATAAAGGATGAAGGCAAATAAAGCCTACTGGCAACGCCTACACCCCGGACTGCATAATGTGGCAAAAGGTGGCCGATGAGTCAAAAGCAAATCCACAACAATCGTGCTTATGCAATAACGATATAGTAATAATAGCACAGTAGCCTAGTAGAGGAATACACTCGTAAAATACGAAATGTAAATAAAGGATGGTAATTGGTTATTTAATAAATATATATGAAAACCAGAAGGAAAAGGTGTTTGCCGGCCCCTGTATCTGCAGCTATCTACTATCTGAAGCACTTGAACTGGGGTGGCGGAAATAAAGGAATAGTAAATAAAGGATAGGGAAAGTGAAACAGGTGAGCGAACGGAAGTAACAGTCGGGCGGGATAAAAATACAAATGAAGGTATATACGCTATATACGCGAAATATATTACATTGATTGAGGCTCACGATCAACTGGGGGTTCTGTAGGCCGAAGACATCAGGAGCGAATGACGTTACAGCCGACACGGATCTAGCATCCGGCCGCGGCATCAGGTGCCACCACCATCTCAGTCAGAAGGCGGGGCTAGTTGCTGAGTCATCATTAATTAAAAGGCTAGAACGTGTAACTAGTACAGAGACATATAAGAACACAGAACGAGCGCTAAACATGAGCTGACGTTTTAATTCTATAAAATGTACGGAAAAGGTAAAATGTGACATAAATGCACTTCCGATGCGCACGCGCACACTGGAATACAACAATGCAAGAAATACCTAACCAAAATCTGTTCCTGAGGTGCATTTCTTCCTTTCTTGGGAAGGCAAGTGAGGAGTGCTGACACAGCTATCACCTTCCCTGCTAGTACCCAACAGGCCTCACATATCTCACGTCATCACCCTGTGCCTCCCTTATCGAGCACACACGTGACATCAAACGCCAGTACGCGCCCGCAACGCTTACAATACTTGGCTAAATGACCGCCCCTCAGCAACGAATCCACCAGCGTGCGGTGCTCTCGTAGCCGTTCGTTTAGGCAGCGTCCAGACTGCCCCACGTAGCATCTGCCGCGGGAGATTGCTATGCGGTATACGACGCCAGTAGTGCAAAGTACAAACTTGCATACGGGCGTTATGCAATAGTGAGAAAAGTTGGAGGGAAGTGCTGTGTGGACGTTTTGTTCACTGCCCTCGAAAAGCTGGTCCGCATGTGCAAAGCCGTCAATGAGGAGAAGAAGCCGGTCTGCACCGTAAACCACAATTGTAAGTTTCAGAAACATTTTAAAATGACACCCTGTGCATACACTTATTTCGCGGCATTTAACGATAACAGCAAAAGAGGTTCTTCATGTCAGTGGTGCTATTATGTACCCGAAGAAGGGAGTCAAATAAAATTCGTTTTGCCGTTTTGGAGCTCTGCATACTCACTAGCGAGAGACATGCGCCGCCAGCTGGTCACGTAATAGGTGTAAGAGCAACAAAATTAAATCTGTTAACCGCTACTGGAGTATAAGTTTCGAAACCCCTCTCCAAATGCAATCACTTTTATCCCATTTATGAGCAGCTGAATGCTGTCATGGGGATAGAGATGCTGTATCATTCATGGATGAGGAGCCGAGGCATATCATAATTGCAATTTTATACCTGATTGGCAACTTATTTTGCGACGAGATATTGAAATATTTCATAAATGCCTTGGTTTATATACAGTGTATAGATTGTTTACAATGTACAGAAATAAATTGCCTTTAGATTTATTACAGCCCTAAGGCTAGTGGCGGCTACGGCGGACACCATGCAAAGGCAGACTACTTTAATTAGTTCGGTAGTAGCTGAAGGCATTAATAGAATTTTATATTTCATATTATGAGGTAGGTTGTATTTGCAATGCTTTATTTTCTGAATTCGAGCTCGTCCTCTAAATAGTATAAGTGAGAAGCAAAATGTCATACGCAATTTACAGCGCACATTAGAAGGCCCACAAATGTCGCCCTTAAAGACGGATTCCCCACCGTTCTAAAGAGCCAGCCGCCTGTTAGACGCAGTTCTCCAATGAGAGATTTTTTCACTAAGCTGCCATCACCCGAGAGCCACACAGGCAGGCGACGGTTTGCTGTTAGTTTCATTTCAAAATGGCCACCGATGATAGCCGCCGCGTCGGTAAAGAATTAGCGCACTTATTCCGCTCGTAACTGGACTCAAAGCGGCGAGGAGTAGCTGTCTATGCCATACGCGCCGCAGGTGCAGCGTTATAATGTGAAGCCACCTATCAGACTGAGATCAGAATTATTTCCTTTGCGGCGTTATTTTGAAGATGAGCTGCAATTCTTGAATACAATAAACCTCGCAAAAGAAAGTGAACTTTTGGTCGTTCTACAGACATCCATTATTTATTATATTATTACGGGGGTTGACTTATAATTTACAAAATAGGCGGGGAATGCAAGATAGCAAGGAACAGTTGGAATTTCGCTTGTCCCAGCCCAAGTCCACGCACTTCCACCTCGTCCTTCTCCCCCTCATGCTTAACTGCGCGCAGAACAACAAAATTGGCGTAAAATATATAGCTATATAATCAATATTTAATAATTACCAACAATTTAATGTTCACAGGTCCCGCTGAGCATCGTTTTCGATATGTGCGTTTTAAGCACTATTCCCGAGCAGTTGTCAGGGATATAGGTGATGCTAGCAGAGAGAAAGAGAAATAATAGAACGGAAAGTCAGGGAGGGTAACTAGGTTATGACCAGTAGGCTACCATACATTTGGGGAAGGGAAGAATGGGAGAGAAAGGGAAAAAATAGTGCCAAAGAAAGCAGTCTGCCATATGTCCAGATACTTATAGTACAAGGAGGTAGAAAGCGTATACATTTCGAGTATGGAACTCAACCCCGAGTCCTTTAAAAACTTGAGCAGCGCCTTCACTGCTTTACGTTCGTAATAGGTGTCGTGCGTGAGCCTAGCGTCTTAGCTTCTTTAAGAGAGTCCAAGGGGCGGAGTTTAGTAACCTAGAAAGGACGCTCACGCTCAAACTGATAGTCACAAAGTATGTGCGCAATCGTTTCAACTCACTCCCACTGCTCATGCGCTGGATAGTGTCCCATTCCGATGAGACGGGAATAGCCGTTTATAAACGCCACGCCTAGCTACAGGCGACGCAGTATTATAAGCATCACAGTAGGGGGGGGGGGGGGGGGCGAATAGTTTATGCAGAAAGGTATCTGCAGGTCAAAGTTGTGCGAGCGGGATGTCCAGCCTCCAGGCGTAAAACACCTGGAATGTTCCAGAAATGCGGCTAGAAAATCATGCTGATGCTAGCAGACCTTTTAAAAGGTCAGCCACTTGTTTTTTGCCAGGTACACTTATGCCAATACGTTTGTTTGGCCACTCATATTGATCCCTCTCATAATGGTTCGACAGAATCTCATATACGCCTTCCGAAAAACATGAAAATATAGAATATTTTGCTACAGTAGAAGAACAAATTGTGACCCGAGGTAGGCCATAGCACTGAGATTGTTTGCGAACAGAAACTGCAGTAAAGAAACAGTGACTGTGCTTAGACCTTAAATTAAGCACTCATCTTGTGCTTTTATATTTTTACCACTTTAGCCAACCTATGCTCTTCGCCAACGAACTTCAATATAAGGATGACACATGCACAGTGCACCGTGCGAACTACGACTCTGGCAGCACTCGTGGGGGTTCCTCTAGCCTCTGAAGAATACAACGTCATTTTCTGGAGAAAGAAATACTCTTCCTTCGCTCAGGCTTGGGGAACAGATACCCTCACCGCATATGGCTATGGATGTAACAAAATGCTTTGTCGAGTGCATGAGAAATACCCACGCTACTCAAAGCATCGGCACAAAATGGGGAAATGATTCGAATGTCTTGGGCTCTATAAATCCCAGTATATTGCCGACACACTCGTACACTGAGCCGATGTTTTTTGCTTTACAGGAAACATTTGGTAACAGTGACTAGTTTTGTGAGCTTGTTTTATGAATTCTTATAAATGGTTTTCAAGCTCGGTCACTGCGATATCTAATTTGAAACAGATGCGAGGCAGATGCAATGAACATCTTCCCTGTTTATTACATTGAAGTGCTGGAACCGCGCTAAGCGTTTGTAATGGATTCTATGAAACACGGTAGAAGAGGGCGATACAGATATAGTGAAAGCCTTCCGCGCTACAGCCTTCACTCAAGTTTCACGTGGACAGGTCTGCCATCGAACTGACATCACTAAGACCAATATCCTCTCTGTGACAAGAGAGAGGAGGAGCAGCGTAGGAAGCAGAACTTGTCTCTGAAATACTTTTCTCATCTCGCACTCTCCGAGCCCTGACCTCTTGCTTTCAGGCCGTATTTCTAGACCCATAATTGCCTGCACAGCGAGCAATGAATTTTATTCAGCGGTTGTGATATCTTGCTCATTGAAAACGTCCCGAGAGGAAAACGTGCGGCACAATAATAAACCAAAACGAAAGCGTAAAAAGCCATATTTGCATCAAAGGTACCTTGACGCAAACATTGCAGCTAGCTGTTTTTTAAAGCTAACTAAGAGTTTTGGATTTATACGCTTTACCTCTAGCCAGTTAGTACAATGTTAACTCCTTTAGTAACCGGCAAAGGTGTTATTAACGGGCAATTCTGTAGAAAATAGTCTGCAGACTATTCTGTAGCTGTGAACAGCCCTCAGATTATTGAACCGGCCTACACCACTCCGTCTTTTAATTAAAATGTTTAGTGCATATATTGCACGTAACTATAGATGTAGAACTACACAACTGGTCAGCAAGGATAAGCAAAATATATATGACTGCTAAAATGTGAGGCGCAGAAACAGACAAAAAGTCTTCGTCCAAACACATTCAGTTGATTAAGGATTTCTAAAGAAATCGCCTTTTATGGTTCAAAGCAGATTGGAATGTGTGAATAGCTTCCTCCGAACCGGGTCAGCGTTTAATACACGTGACGTAGTGCTCCTCTAAGATCATTCACCAGCTGCGGAATGTTGCCCGTAACCCACACACTTCACCAGCGTCTCTTCAAGTCCACAGCTTTTTGATTACGCAACGATGCCTGTTTGCAAGTGCAGCATCCGCGCTGCGGTCACGCATGCTATTCAGCTCCTTATTGCGACAGCTTTACCAATGATTCACCGTGTACGCATTCATGAATCTTTTGCTTTCAATAAAAACAGGCCTCTTTGTCACGACTCGCAAGCGTTAAGGAAGAAAATTGTGCTATTGTGGAGTATGACCATGATTACCATGTACAGCTGGAAGTTTCACTTACTGAGGACATCTGTTTACGCAGAAAACATGGGCTGGCCTATGCTTAATCGGTAGTCAGCGCCTCGGACCGGCGTAAGCGGTCGTCTACGCTTGTTGCCCCTAAGAGCATGGAACCAGCGAGAGATGGAGGCACGCGACGGCTCATGTCGATATTGTTGTCGTTTCTGCTGCTAGGGTATTGCCTCGGGGTCGCAATGACAGAGTCATTGTTCGAGATGTACGCGGTCACACCTTACCAGACCGGTGGAGGTACGTATAAAGAATTTTCAGCTAATCTATGAAGCATTGCAACCGGCAGGCGCTGCATGATTTTGCACACACGAGCGGGGTAATTTCATCGAGCCGATATGCAATGTCGACAATTGGAAAGTATTGAGTTTTCCGGGAAATTGAAAGGGGCTGACTAAAGTGAAACGTGTATTTCTAAAGCATCCACACGAGCATTTGAGGAAGATAGCGCAGAGTGAAAGGTGAGCTCAGGATATTACAGCCATTGAGCTTTAGCTGCAGAGTTATTTGGAATAGCTGCCACTGCCGAACAGCTAGGGACTGCTACTAAGAACAGGCTCAAAAGAAACAACTCAGGGAGTATCCAGTTAATGACGTGAAGCGGTTGCGTGGAAAAGCAGAATGAATTTGTAATTACTTACAACAACGCTCCGGGTACAGGCAGAATTTCCAACGTTATTTAGAAAGCTGGAACGGTTAGGTGCTGCCACTCCTTGCATTGCGTTCGAGGTGAATACTTTACAGCTGAGCGTGGGACAAATTGCAGCGCGCCCTCTTACAGAATATGTCCATGCAGATGTGTACTGTTCCGGAAATTCGGCGCATGGGTACGATGACTCCCAGTGGGCAGAGTATTTTGGCGGCGGCTGCGAAGGACGCCAGTGCAAACGCTCGAGCACCGGCGACCTGCTAGTGCACCACTTCAGGTACATAACTGCACACGAAACGTGATGGTTGTTGGCGCTAGACGAGAAAGTACCAAAGCTGCTTCGGTGCACGCCTTCAGACTGCTAGTAAACCCTGCTCATTGTAAAACCCCAGTACATATTTTCGGTCCCCATTCTTGGCAGAAAAGAAGAAAGCTACATGGGCTGACTGCCCGTAAATGTGTTATTCCGCCGAACTGTTCGACCGCGCCGGAGCGCATGGCGCTTTGCTCCCTTTTCGGAGCTTTCACATTATTGCTGGTGCAAGTGGTGCCATCTATGGAAATATCTTTTAAACAGAATCGCCTTGCATTTATTTGCATGAATAAATGTTATTCATTTTGAAATTTCACAGTTTTGTTAGGAATATGCTCTAAATATTGAACATTGACAACGTGCCCATAGGTTTGAGTATACTCTAGAGCGTAGGATTTAGGGCTTGTTTCAGGTCCGTATCTTCCACTCACCCACCAAAATCACTTAGCGGAGCATAACCTATTCAAATCTTTGACACTATTAGCCTACCATGTAGTGTGTTGCAAATGTACCGTGAGCATTTACGTCACCAGTGCGCACGTTTTTGTTCGTCCTGTCATGTGCGAGATTCCTTTGAGGGCGCCAGGTATCTGACACCTATGCGCGCGCATGCCGATTTAAGACGATTTTACCTGCGAATACTGCCGGTGAGCGTTCTCCTGATATCTCAAAAGCGGTAACGCGGTATCTGGTTCAATATGAGATGTATGTATTCATACAGTGGTGACGGAAGCCCGGTGGACAGGTAGGCACAGAAAGCGCCGAGAAAAAATCAGCTGGCTGGTTGTGCCCACAAAGAAGGGGATAATTTGAACGGAGCGATAACAAGTTGCGTGTCAGGCGGTCCTCAGAAGAAAGAAACCTTGCCGCTCTTGGCATCACTTGATTCAAATCCAGTAAAAACATTCAGAAGGCATAGCTTGATAAAACAGACCTCGTTCCAGCGCATATCACCGGGGCTACCTTCATTTCTGTGATATGCGCTAGAACTATGTCTTTTGAATATAAACACAAAATCTCCCAGATTTCCGCATTAAATATCTTAACAAGGCGTGAGAAAAATCTACAACCATGCAGGCCAATATGGAAGCTGCGACGATTCGCGATAAATCTCGGTGCGTCGCCGACTGTTGGCTTCTTTCCTTCACACACACACACACACATATATATATATATATATATATATATATATATATATATATATATATTGTGAAAGAAGGCCAGATCGAGACGCCAAAGTCGTGACGGCAAGGCAAGGTACGCCGTGACAGCGTTTTAATCTGATGGTGAACCCAGGCGCGAGCTGGAGCCGGCGCCGCGGGACGATGACGATGATTTGTACAAAAGAAAGAAGAAGATTATGGTATGTACAAATGAAAGAAGATCCGTGGAAGGCTCACAATATATATATATATATATATATATATATATATATATATATATATATATATATATATATATATATATATATATATATATTGGCGACGACTCCCGTCACGATGTGGCAGATCACATTTGCTCGCTTTAAGCGCGGAGCAGACGTACAAAGCTTCGCGGCTATGCAAATCAAGATATGCAGGATTTGTCAGTGGGTTTTTAACAAGGCGTGAGAGAGAGAGAGAGAAAACTTTTAATGTGCATAATAATGAGCATAATAATTCGCAGTAGCTGGGTGGTCGGTGCCCCTAGTCCAGGGCTCCGCTGGCAGCAGCTGACTTGCGGACTAGCTGGATAATCCAGGCTTGCTGGTCCAGGTTGTCGCTGGTCAGGGCCGCCTCCCACTGCTCTTGTGTCGGACATGGCACTATTAACAAGGCGACAATACGGGCCCCGAGAAACTCGGTAATGTCTCTATAAACAAAAAAGTATGTACCTCGAAAGCTTTCTCAGTCATTTAATACTAAGTGCTCCTCTAAGCGATAATGAATGCAGCGGTATATAAGAATGAGCTCAAAAAAATTTCTTATTTAGTATCTCCACAGTGGTGTAGCATTTTGCTTCCTCATAATTCTTATAATGTGGTTTTTCAAAAGTGGTTGAATCACTACTGTTTTCTTATCATTCCCCTAATCATTGTAATTCCTGTTAAGGCAGTCATATCTGCAAAGATATAAGGGGGGGGGGGGGGGGCGGGTTATTTTTAAATGTTATCATACAGATTTCTGAACTAATTTCGTCTATAGAACTGCCAGGGCAAAAACAAAATTTACTTTATGTAATCGAATTCATTTTTGACACGTCTTAAACTAAAAGACTGGTTGACATTTTTATAACTTCAAATGGGTCAGCCAACCCCGAGTTTGGAGCATGATGGCCTTAGATTGTGCCATAAAACAAAACACAACACAACTCAAAAGGTCAGCCAACCCCGAGTTTGGAGCATGATGGCCTTAGATTGTGCCATAAAACAAAACACAACACAACTCAAAAGGTCAGCCTTGTTTTAAGTACGGATTAAATATCTCTCGCTTACCTGTCGCGTTCACACTTAGTATGATTTATTCTTTTTGGGCGGGATATCCCAACAAACGTAGCAACGTCATACATTGACTACATTTCGTAAGCAATAATTAAGAAGACGGCACGTTTTGTATAATACAATAATTTCACCTCTCCAATCAATTTAGGCGTGATCGGAAACGCTGACAATTAGAAAATTAACAATTTTGCATTTACAAACATGCATGAAGGCCTTCAAGCTATTTGAGCCACAGATGAACCTTCCTTTTCAGCCTCATTCAGCTATCCGGAGTATCGGGGATATATTTAATAATGAGCAAACGATCTGCCGAAAATATTCAGTACCTCTTTCAGTACCTTTTCATTGATTATTATTCAGTATTTATCCAGTAAAATATTTAGTACCTCTTAAAATGTTTCTCAAAACCAAATTGGCTAACTTTGTCGCGCATTGAATGTCTATGCAGCCGTACACAGCGTTTCCTTCCCATCAGCATTCATTTTCCAGAGAATGCAGTGGTCATATTGCCGCATAGACGAGGACGCAAAAGAAAAAGCGCGAGACTGGAAGAAGAAAGAGGAACCTTTAGCGCAAGACTCGTTCCAGTCGATTATTAAAACCTTCTTATCTTAGGTCCTCCTTGGCGTTCTATCGAGACGTGACACTGGTGGAGCGCGCTGGGGTATGCATAAAACTCCTTCCGGCAGTCCACAGAGGATCCCAGACATCGACACGCCCGTGCATCGCGCTAGCCGCCACCTTTTAGGCCTATCCCCGGAGTTCAGCCAACTGCCAAACGACTCTTCAAACGCCCAAGTTCACCAGGTCTCCCAAGCAATGGCACATCCCAACCCTACGCCGGTGACTCTTCAGAACACCAAGGTGCCAGAGTGCTTTCGCGGGGAAGCGTTTGAAGATGTGGAGGACTGGCTTGACCAGTTTGAGCGAGTGACCAAGATAAATCAATGGAGCGCAGACCAGAAGCTTTCCAATGTTTATTTCGCCCTTCAGGACAATGCGAGAACGTGGTTTGAAAACCACGAGGCCAGCTTATCACATGGAATGACTTCCGCCGCCAGCTGGTAGACACATTTGCGAGAAGTGATCGACGAGACAATGCGCTACGCCTGCTTGAAGTGCGCGTCCAGAAGCCGAATGAGAGCGTGGCTATGTTTGCGGAAGACATGGCACGCCTTTTTCGCCGTGCCGACCCTGATATGAGTGAGCCAGGAAAGCTACAGCATCTCATGCACGGTGTTAAAGAACAGATGTTTACCGGCTTGGTACGCAACCCACTCAAAACCGTGGGTGAGTTCATTAAGGACGCTACGGCTATAGAGCGAGCCTTCCAAGATCGCTGCCGCCAGTACAACCGTCCTGTCAACTGTGCCGCGACGACTACGGCGGCGCTGACTGCAACAGATAAGACCACTCTTCGAGACATAATTAGAGAGAATGTCCTTGAGGAGTTGCAGCGAATTACGGCTGCGAAGGCTCAGTCGTCAGGGGACCTCATGGAAGCTGTGAGGAATGAAATTCTGTGTTCCCTATCACCGTCTGCACCACGCAACGAGTCTCGTCCAGTCGACAACGTGGCGGCCATTTCCGAACCATACCACGCTCCCCAACCGGTCAGCTACAAGACGGACATTCCTGCATCTTAACACGAGCTGCATCCCGAGAGCTATGCCGCGGTCCTTCGTCGCCCACCTCCAGACCACGCCCCACCGAGCTCACTGAGCTCACCGAGCCGTCCGGAGAGGCGGTACTTCCAGGGACCTCAGTGGGCGCCTTCCAGGCGCTCTCAACTGCGCCGAACTGACAGGTGGCGCAGTTATGACAGCCGACCACTTTGTTTCTACTGCCATGTATATCGGTACTGCCGCTACCGCGAAGAGGGGCAAGCCTTTCTGCCTGCTTCTGCTCGCCGCCGCTTCGACACTGACTCTGTCCAAATCGAGGACGACCCTCCGGTCAGCAGGGAATCCGAATCCCCAGGCTTCCGCCGCCGCTCCTCCCCATCGCCACAACGTTATTCGCCGATGCGTCGCAGTACTGCTGACGTTAGCGGACGGCGGTCCCCTAGCCCTGGCCGGGGAAACTAACAGCCGCAACCTCGCGAGGGGAGGTTGCAACCAGTCGAAAAGTGTTAAAACCCTCATCACCACCGCAATTGCCGACAACCCGTGCTTCTGACACCGCCGTTAACATTGACATTGCCGCACTACCGCCGAAAATGGCGTCTACGTTACCGACGAAAATGCCGCACCAGATGATCAGCCATGACGACGAAGCTGACAGCGCCGACCTTGCCGCACTTCCGCTTCAAATGCCGAAAGAAACGAGCAAGCCAGATAACTTTGCTAGCGCTGACCTCGCCGTTTCCGTTGATGGGCTGAAGGTACATGCTGTGGTGGATACCGGGGCGGATTTTTCAATTATTAGCCAGAAACTGGCCGACACACTGCGAATAGCCAAAACTGAATGGACTGGGCCAGTAATAAGAAGTGCTAGGGGTCAGCTACTGGCACCGACAGGGAAATGCACTGCTCGGATAGGAATAGGAAATGCGGTGTTTGTTGGCAGCTCCGTTATTCTCCCTGACTGCTGCAAAGACCTCATCTTGGGTATGGACTTTCTGCGTCTTTATGGGGCTGTAATCAGCATCCGTGACAGCGTCGTTGCCATCACTAATAACCAGGAAGACCTTGGTTATGCGCAAGTACCACTATTACCCTTACGCATTGCCAATGAGACGGTGACATTACCTCCGCGATCATGCTCTCTTGTTGAAGTGAAATGCGACGTGGCGCGTACAGGCGATGGCGTCGCCGAACGGCCAGTTACCCTGGTGCTCAGCCGAAGTGTTTCTATAGCTCGATGGCTGGTCAACAGGATCAATGGGCATACCGAAGTGCTGCTGACAAACTTCAGCGACGAGCGTCAGCAAATTCCGAAAGGCACAACTGTAGCCTTTTTCGACAGCCTCCAAAATGCGCAGCACTGCTGCTTGCTGCAACAGAAAGGATCAGCGTGCAAGACACCCGTAACCATCGTCGATGTGAGCCCAAATTTGTCTTCTTCAGAACGGGACCGCGTTTTGGATCTCATAGATCAATTTCGAGACTGTTTTGCTTCAGAATCGCGGATCGGTCAAACGCCTTTGACAAAACATCGGATTATCACGGATGACTCGATTTTCCCGATTCGACAAAATTCTTACCGGGTGGCTTCAAAAGAACGTGAAGCCATTCAGCACTAGGTGGCCGAAATGCTTAGAGACGACGTTACCCAGCCGCCACAGAGTCCCTGGGCTTGCCCCGTGGTAGTTGTCAAAAAGAAGGGCGGCAGCTTACGAGTTTCCATAGACTATCGCAAGCTCAACCAAGTAACCAAAAAAGACGTTTACCCTCTCTCTCGCATCGACGATTCCCTTGATCGCCTACGAAACGCACGTTACTTCTCATCGATGGACTTGAAAAGTTGATATTGGCAAATCGAAGTGGATGAGAGGGATCGCGAGAAGACAGCATTCGTCACTCCCGACGGATTGTATGAGTTTAAGGTCTTTCCATTCGGTTTATGCTCGGCGCCAGCAACATTTCAGAGGTTGATGGACATTGCACTCTCGGGACTTAAGTGGCAAACATGCCTAGTGCATCTTGACGACGTGATTGTGCTTTCGACCACGTTTGAAGAGCATCTAATCTGTTTGCTAGCTGTGTTTCAGGCGATAAGACCTGCGGGCCTCGCACTAAAACCCGAGAAGTGCCACTTCGGTTACGAGGAGCTTCAGTTCTTAGGTCACGTCGCTAGCCAAGAAGGTGTCCAGCCTGATCCTGAAAAGCTCTCCGCAGTCACCAAGTTCCCAACGCCTACGGAGAAAAAGACATGGCGGCGCTTCCTGGGTCTTTGCGCCTATTACCGTCGGTTTATTGCTGGCTTCTCACGAATTTCCTGGCCATTAACTTCCCTGACGCGTGACAACGCTGTCTTTCGCTGGAGTGAAGAAGAGCAACAAGCTTTCAATGAGCTGCGGAGGCGTCTACAGCCACCACCTATCCTGGCGCACTTTGATGACGACGCCCCTACACTGCTTCATACAGATGCCAGCAATGTGGGCTTATAGGGGCTGGATTGGTGCAGCGACAGGATGGTGTGGAAAAAGTAATTGCTTACGCCTGCAGGACCCTATCTAAAGCAGAAGCGAACTATTCGGCAACCGAAAAAGAATGCTTTGCAGTGATATGGGCGGTTATGAAGTTCCGGCCTTATTTGTACGCTCGCCCTTTTCAAGTCGTCTGTTGGCTGACGAATTTAAAGGACCCTTCAGGGAGACTCGCGCGTTGGAGTCTTCGATTACAAGAATTCGACATGGCAGTTATATACAAATCTGGAAAGGAGCACACGGATGCAGATTGCCCTTCGCGAGCGCCGGTCGAACCTTCCACTATGACTGATGAAGACACTGCGTTTTTAGGTGTCATAGATGACGCAACGCTTTCCCAACAGCAGCGAGAGGACCAGGAATTGCTCCCTCTAACTGATGTCTCAGCGAAGCGAACTACAGTTGTGCCTAAGATTGTCGCCCGAGTAATCTCTTCATTCTTTATTGGCAATAACGTACTTTCCAAGAAGAACTTCTGTCCTGGGGGAAACAGTCATCTACTCGTCGTCCCATCGGCTCTCCGCACTGAAGTTTTGCAAGCGTGCCAGGACGAGCCAACCGCCGGTCACCTAGGCTACACGCGCACGTTGGCTAGAGTACAGCACAGATACTACTGGCCAAAACTGCCGGCGACAGTGAAACATTATGTACGTACGTGCATAGACTGCCAGCGCCGTAAATCACCCCCTATAAAACCAGCCGCCCTACTCCACCCTCTTCAAGTGCCAACGACACCTTTTCATCAAATTGGTATGGACATCCTGGGACCATTTCCGACGTCTACAGCCGGGAATAAATGGATAATTGTCGCCACCGATTATATGACCCGCTATGCGGAGACCAAGACTCTGCCAAGGGGTACCGCTGCCGAAGCAGCTAGGTTCTTCGTTGAGAACATTGTCCTGAGGCATGGCGCTCCGGCACTTATAACTGACCGAGGAACTGCATTTACGGCCGAGCGTTTGGAGACCGTTCTTCGCCTCAGTGGTACTAGTCACCGTAAAACTACGGCCTATCACCCTCAAACCAATGGGTTGACGGAACGCCTCAATAAGACCCTCACAGTCATGCTTTGCATGCATGTCGACGTGAACCATAAGAATTGGGACGAAATACTTCCCTACGTCATGTTTGCCTACAATACGGCACGCCAAGACACCACTCGCATGACACCATTTATCCTTCTTCACCGGCGACCTGTAACAACTATGCTGGATGCAATGTTGCTCCCGAATGCCAACACCGATGATCTCGATCAGGACGCCGAGTAATTCGCTCAGCGTGCAGAGGAAGTTCGCCAACTAGCGCGTATGCGGATCAAAAATGAGCAGGAGCATGATGCACGATGCACCAGTCATAGACACCGACATGTAATGTACGAACCTAGCGACAAAATGTGGGTCTGGACGCCTATTCGCCGCCGTGAACTTTCCGAAAAACTATTGAGGCCATACTTCGAACCCTATGTTGTTCAGCGACATTTAACCGACGTCACTTATGAGGTGGTGCCAGACGGGGTGTCGACGTCAAAGCGACGCCAGCACCAAGCTAACATCGTCCACGTCGTACGTGTGAAGCCGTATCACTCGGGCTGACCTTTTGTTCTCATCGGGACAATGCTTCCTGTGGAGGGAGTAAATGCCGCATAGAAGAGGACGCAAAAGACCACGACTGGGAACAAAAGCGCGAGCCTGGAAGAAGAAAGAGGAAGCTTGAGCGCAAGACTCGTTCCAGTCGATTATTAAAACCTACTTATCTTAGGCCCTCCTTGGCGTTCTATCGAGACGTGACAATATGCTGTTCCTGCTAACATGTATTGACCAAGTACCTCACCTGCATTTAATTCAGGCTGGGAACTTTTTAATTACACAGTATGTTCTCTAATCCATATTACTTTATTTCTCCTCCATACACTCCCAACTGGCAATGCTTATTTGGGCTCATTCTCTACAGGTTTGTTTTTTACCTCTTGGGAGTACTACGAGCATGTTAATGATATTCAAAATTACACTTAGCATTGAATGCCATCAATTGATACGAATGGCTTCCCTAATGGGTCTGTGTGCAGACTAGGTTATTATGTGCATTTTAAGACATTTTAGCCTAACAAGAATCTTCACTCTTCTGCTTTATCTCCTACAGATGCCGCCCGGGCACCATTTCGCCGTCTCGCCAATGTCGGAGCCAACAAGAGGATAGCTTTTTTCCCAATTGCTGCCTTCCTGTTTGCAGCGATGCACTGTACTAAAAGCGACAGCCGCTCAGAACGCCTGTGTGCTCGAAGGCTTGCAAAGATGGCCACCATCATGATTCATCCTCTTAAAATAAAACTCGTCACATAATACAAACTGTTTCGTCGAAACGCATGCTTTACCACCATGAAAATTCATGCTTTTAGAACAAAACTCGACACACAATAAAATGTAAAGACGACGTTGCCCAGTTACAAAGTGACTTATCATGTGTTCTTGAATGGTGTTCTAAATGGAAAATGAAGTTAAATACTAAAAAATGTGTTCATGTTACGTTTTCACGTAAAAAACATAAGTTAGCCTCACAGTATAGCATCAGCGGTATTGTAGTGACACAAAAAGTGGCGCATAAATACTTAGGTGTGACACTTATCGCCGACTGTTCATGGAATACACATGTGGATACCGTAGTTGCAAAAGCCGCCAGGACCTTAAGCTTTATACAGCGAAATCTGAAACACGTGCCGCCTTGTTTGAAATCAATAGCCTACTTAACCTACGTTCGACCACTGCTCGAATACGCTTGTGCCGTATGGGACGCTTGGCAAATAACACTCAGCAATAAAATTGAAAACATTCAAAATAGAGCAGCAAGGTTTGTCCTGTGACGGTACTCGAGAACTGATAGCTGCACTGTCATGGAAAATGAATTAGGATGGGAAACCCTCTCCTCTCGAAGAAGGAAATTAAAACTTAAACTGTTGTACCAAATTTACCACAACAAAACAGGCATTCGAAAGGAAATATACTTACATAGGCCACATTATGTTTCTGCTCGCACAGATCATTGTTTTAAAATTTTGGAATACAGTGCCAGAACTAACATGTATGCCAGTTCCTTTTTTGTTCGATCCATCAGTGAATGGAATCGGCTTTCAAGTCATCAAGTGTTCTCCATAAACGAAGATGTGTTTTTTTCCACTCTGTGACCCCCCTGCTGCAGCGCCCTCGGGCTAAGCGGGGTAATCATTGAATAAAGAATAAAGAAATAAAGAAATGAATGCTTTTTTAGAACAAAACACGTTCCTTAATAGAAACTGTTTCGCTGAAATGAGTGCTTACTACCATGACGATTCGTGATTTAAAACAAAACTCGTCACATAATAGAAACTGTTTCGTCAAAATGAATGCTTAACTACCATGACGATTCATACTTTTAGAACAAAACTCGTCACATAGTAGAAACTATTTCGTCGAAATGAATGCTTTACCATCATGGCGATTCATGCTTTCCGAACAAAGCTCGTCATATAACTCGTCACAGAAAAGAAAGTGGGCAAGACGGCAGCAGGTCTGGAACCATGCTTACCTGGCGTATATTTCTTCTTGTGCAGTTGTTCAGCGCCTTCATAATCGGAAACGCTCCCCTATCATATGCTAATCTGCGGCATGTAGACGTGGAAATTCTTCAAGACAGCATGGAACCTACCGACCCGGAAACATGCGATGTCACTGATTTCCAGACACCGACTCATTCCATCATCAACGGTTGCCAGTCCTCCTTCCATGTGATGTCACACTGCTTTGACTATTTAAAGCCTGAGCTGACGGCCTGGGCCTTCAGTGGGCAAGACGGCAGCAGGTCTGTAACCATGCTTACCAGGCGTATATTTCTTCTTGTGCAGGTTAGTTATTTAGCCAATACAAAACGTTATCGAAGTAACGACGTATGTCTTGTGCTTCTGTCTTGCCCTGACACATCTAAACGTGTGTTTTTGAGTTGTCGGCGCTTTTTTGCGGACTTTCTTGTTCAGTGCGGAGACATAGAGCAAAATCCAGGGCCTAATAATTTGGTTCAAAATGATAACTCGGGCAGTAATTCAACCACTGCATCAGGGACCAATCATAACCTCCTCCTCAGTGTTCTAGACAGTCAGAATGAAATCGTTCGCCCTATGAACGAATTCTCTGTAGCAAAGGCTTCTCTGACAGACGCGTCATTACAATGCAGGACAATACTTGATTTTCTGGAGTCCTCCGTCTTATCGGCGGCTCACGAGAAAGTCGTCGTAGTCGAAACTCTGGTTCAGACAATTAATTGAAAAGAATGTTGCGGCCAATGCAGATAAAAATGACGAAATTGAAAACCGTAGCTGTCGAAACAATATTATCATTCATGGTCTCGAGGAACCAGCCAACGAAAGCCTGGAAACGCTGCGCGATACAATAATTGAAGATGCTGGGCAGAGTAAACTGAAAATCAGAGTTCATGGAATAGAGAGATGTCACAGGCTTGCAAACGAAATCCGCTAGCGAAATTGTCCGGTTATTGTAAAGCTTACTGATTACCGAGGAAAGGTTTTGGCATTAAAGAACTGCTCAAAACTGAACGGATCTAGGCAATACGTCACTGATGATTTCTCGCAGAAAATACGCGCTATTTGAAAAAAAAAATTGTGGGACTGTACTGCTAGCAACAGGGACCGTAAAGAACGCATGAAACTAGTATTGGATAAAATATCAGGGAATGGAAATCTTTAGCTATGGAATTTCGATAAACTACAAAAGTAGCCGTTCCAAATTGAACAAAATCGTGACAAGAGAAAAGCTCCTTCCCATTGGAGCTCTTGAACGTTAACTGCCGAAGCGTTGTAAATAAAGTTGCAGATTTGAAATACTTGATTACCATTTATGACCCTGACGTGGTAGCAATTACTGAAACCTGGTTACGTGATGAGATACGTATATGACATCGAATTTGTTCCCCCTGACTTCGAAGTTTATCGTCTGGATCGCAACAATAGGGGCGCCGGCGTTGCGCTACTATTGAAGAAGAAACTTAAAGTTCTGCGCATGAATGATCGAACTAACCTGGAATGCTTGTTTTGCAAAATGATCTGTGGTGACCACTCTGTAATTGTTGGCGTTGTCTACAGACCACCAGGTTCTGGTTTCGATGTGCTAGAGACCTTGAAAACCTACATTATGAACAGCACGACAAATAATACAAAGATTGTGCTGTGTGGCGATTTCATTCTTCTGGGTATAGATTGGCCTACATTTTCGTCGGGTAGTAGTGATGTTGTCCATAATGAAGAGCTCATTGACATTGTGTTGTTCTGTTTCGATTTTATCTGTTGGTCAGAGATTACACACGTTTTCAGGGTAACAGTAAGTCGGTTCTAGATCTGGTTTTTGTACGTGGCAACATCCCCGGTGAAATTCAATGCGAGGTTGTTGATGGCATTTCAGATCATAAAGCTGTCTTAGTTCGCTTTAGCTCAATTAAGCAAACATGGTCAACTAATATAGCTCGTGCGCCAGTTTTTTCTTCTACAGATGACGTTAGCATTATAGATAGATTATAACTATTATTTGGTGACCGTCTATTTGGCGCTAATAATAATTCTGATGAAACTCAATCTGGTTGAAGTTCAAGACCACTGTATTTGCCTGTATTCAGCTGTTCGTTCCCTTTAAACTTAGGAGAACAAACGTGACTAATCCATGAATCACGACAGATGTAGTTTATTTAAAAAGAAAAGTTAATTGTCTTAAAAACAAAAGAAGAGACGCAAAACTCAAAACATAGGTGATGAAATGAGGCTTTTGTCCGTGAAGCTAAAGAATAAAATTCATCACGAATGGAACAGTTTTTACAATGGTCACTTGAGTAGGCTATTATATGAATCTCCGGCTAAGTTCTGGCGATTAATATCACCAAAAACATCTCGCGCTGACACTTTTGTGATAAACAATCGGTCAAGATCTGTAGAAGCAGAAATCTCAGTCGCTTTCAATGAGCATTTCAAAGTGGTCTTCGCACGTGATAACTCATGTACACCTCATTTTGCTGAATTTGATAGCCTGGCTGCCATTGATAACTTGGAAATAACCGAACCGGGCGTGTTTAACCTTTTATTGAATTTAGACGAGAAAAAATAACCTGGGCCCGATGAAACACCCAATTCCTTTCTGAAGAGGTACGCTGAATGGTCGTCGAAATTTCTGACAGCTATCTCAACGCATCCCGCTCGTGAAGTACTTTGCCGGAAGACTGGAAACTGTCAAAAATAAAGCCGTTGCATAAAAACGGGAACGAGCAACTGATCTCGTATTATCGACCAATAGCCCCAACCTGTACCTGCTGTAAGTTATTGGAGCATATCATCCATGAAAGCTTTAGCGTATATGTCGATACTCACTGTATCACTGTATTCTTTCACCAGCTCAGTACGGTTTTAGGAGGCGTTTCTCGATTGTGACCTACCTTGTTGAAGCAATCCATGACTTTTCATCTGCTATAAACAACCGAAGTCAAGTAGACGCATTGCTTTTGGACTTAGCTAAAGCATTCGACAAGATCTTTTACTCAAAACTACTAATTAAACTTCGTACCATATTAAACAATTCTATACTCTGTATTTAGTTTCAAGCGTACCTGATATCTAGACATCAATATGTTGTTTATAGAGAACTTCCTTCTAAATTTTTGCCAGTTGAATCAGGCGGACCCAAAGGATCAGTAATGGGACCTTTACTTTTTCTGATTTTTATTAATGACGTTTATGGTTGTGGCGCAATGCTCCGGTTAATGCTGACGACTGTGTAATAATTCTGGTAATAATTCACATGAAGATTATGTTAAGTTGAATAATGACCTCAATCGGCGTCTGAAGTGGTGTGATACCTGGCCGGTGTGTGTAAACTATGCCAAAAGTGTTGTTTTAACTGTGACAAATAAGAAGCGTCCACTGACTTTTGACTGTTCAGGTCACGGTAACCAACTTGTACGAGCTTCTGAATGCAAGTACCTAGGTCTTCACATAACTCACGATTTGCATTCGGACCATCATACTGCAAACATTTTTAATAAATCTATGACAAAATTGCATTACCTGAAGCCATGTCTCCGTAACTCGTCAAAGGCTGCTAGCGTATAAATCTCTCGTGTTACCTCTTCTTGAAGGCGGTAATATATTTGGGATCCGTTTACGTTAATTGTATTAATAAAGTGAAAAGAGTACAAAAGAAATCTGCCAGGTTTATCTTCAATCAATGGGGCAAAACGTCGGCTACAGAACTCAGGGATAGAGCAGGTTTGATTGCATTGTCAAACAGAAACAAGATAGCTCACTTGCGTTTCCTGTTCAAAGTTGTGAAAGCCAAAGTAAGTAGCAACACTCGTGGATTTGTCACACTTTCTTTTTGTTATGCTACGAGACGCAGGAATCCTTTTACTTTGTTTCAATTCTTCCCTCGTACGGTTGCGGAATGGAACGGCCTCGATGGTGCATGGTTTGAGGTGGAAGACATCCAGCAATTTCAGGCGTTCATTGAACGTAGCATGTGAAATTTAGTCATTGTCATTTACAGTAACTTTTTGTTCTGTAACTCCATTCATGTGTCTACGGTTTCATGTATTTCATCCCTTTTGACTTTATTTTATTAATGTTTTTACAATTTTGGTGCCCACTGTTGTCATTTCCACCCTGCCACGGCTCTTACCTTAGGGCGAGCAGTATTGCAAAAAAATAAATCATTAAGTAAATAAATATTAGAAACTGTGTCGTCCAAAATAATTCTTAACCACTATGGCGATTCATGCTTTTTGAACTAAACTCGTCCCAAAATAAAAACTGTTTCATTGAAATGAACGCCTAACAACCATGGCGATTCATGCTTTTACAACAAAACTCGTCACATAATAGCATCTGTTTCGTCGAAATAAATGTTAACCATCATGGCAATTCATGCTTTTAGAATAAAACTCGTCACATAATAGAAACTGTTTCGTCGAAATGAATGCTTATCCACCTTGACGATTTATGCTTTTGGAACAAAGTTCGTCACATAATAGAAACTGTTTCGTCGAAATGAATGCCTAACCACCATGGCGATTCATGCTTTTAGAATAAAACTCGTCACATAACAGAAACTGTTTCGTCGAAATGAATGCTTAACCACCATGACAATTTATGCTTTTGGAACAAATTTCGTCACATAATAGAAACCGTTTCGTCGAAATGAATGCTTATCCACCATGGCGGTTCATGCTTTTAAAACAAAACTCGTCACATAATATAAACTGTTACGTCGAAATGAATGCTTAACCATGCTTTGCAGATATCCTCAAGCATAAATGGCTCATGCTTCCTGAGCTATGCTTCTTCTTCAAGCTTCTTTCACGGAAACTGCACCGTCACTGGCCCTTCATTATGTACTTCTTGTCAAATGACAGATGGCAATGCATCTAAAGCCTCAACTCCCGTCGTTCTCTCCTGTCTCGACCGCGCATACCACAACACTGGAACGTCATCGACAAGCCCCCAACGTTACACAAAAGCAACACACCGGCCAATCCTCTTCAGTGGGTCTGGCAACGGCATGGAAAACGGTTCTTGCAAACATGTGTGCTTCATTTTTAAAGTAGCCACAAATACGCTTTCAAATGCTATAGGAGCGGTGAGCGTCTCTTATTGCTGCTGTCCGACCCTCAGCACTGTGTGTATTTTTCTTGCGTACTGCATTCATTAAGACCTTTGTTGCAACAGTCCGGCGATGTCGAGGCTAATCCAGGCCCAAAGCTAAATAAATTCTAACAAAACTGCTAGCCGTACAAGCACAAATCAAAGCAGAGCTTTCCGCGCTCCTCTCTAGAATGGCTTATTTTGAACAGAGTATTACAATAATAGAGGCGTTGGCTCCACCTGCAAACGGCACTCTTCAGCGCGTTCATAATCTTGAGAAAACTATTGAGTACCTTAACGATGTCATCACTAAACTTGACCGCCAAAACGATGACATGAAAAACGCATCCTATAGAAATTACGTAATCATCTACGGCTTGTAGGAACCATCAAATGAAACTTTTGAGACGCTATTAGCTTCTGTATCGGAGTTGCTGTATTCCGAACTTGGAATTAAATGTGAAGGTATTCAACACTGACACAGTTTAAGCGCGCAAAGAAATGAAACGACGAGACCTGTGTTTTAGAACTGCTAAACTCCAAAATAAAGCTTTCATCCTTAAAAGCGCTAGAAAATAAAATGATCTTACACGTACATTAGCGAAGACTTTCCTGCGCATGTACGGGAAATTTGAAAGGCTCACTGGGACAACAGTAGATACACTGCGCAAGGTGAACAAGACGAAACATACAGACACAGAAAAGGCGCTACTGCAACTGAAATGTCTGGTGCAAACTCGCCTCTTATAGCATGGTGCGAGCTGAAAAGAGCACAAACACAACTACCATGGCTCTGTGGATGCAAGCTTGTGAAATCAACGTATACGCTCGGCCAGGAACCAAAGTTTATTTTTGTTAGCGAAGCAGAAGGCGTGCTGACACAATCTTCACCTGCTTTTGTTCCCAAAGCAACAGAAGAGGCCAGCAAATTCGCCTCTTCAGCGTGGTCGCAACTTCACCTTGCCGCCGACTCTACGAATGACCTTGAACCAAGAAGAAGAAGAAGGGGGAGGAGTAGAAGAAGAAGCAGAAGACGAGGAGAAGGAAACCGTTGGTTATAAGTAACAAAAACTGTAGTTGCCTCCCTGGTAGAGACGAACGACAACAGCGAGTTGCCCGAACCGAAAGCTTTCGCTCCACATCCGGTTCCGCAGCGTTGAACGCCTCTAATATTTTCGATTGAACATCTTTTAACAAAATGTCTCTTCTTTCTATCTTTGTGCTTATTGATATGATGCCATATGGATGTTACCTTTTTGGATTTGGGCACATCACTCGAACTTCATTTATTTGGCCTTCCTAACTTCATAATTAGCTGGGAAATTGTCTTCATGCAAAGACAAGTTACTGACATTCTAGCGGAAATCAAGAACAAGAAATGGGCATGGGCAGGGCATGTAGTGTGAAGAGAGGATAACTGATGGTCGCTTAGGGTAACAAACTGGATTCCAAGGAAAGAAAAGCTTAGCAGGGGGAGGCAGAGAGTTACGTGGGCGGATGAGGTTGAGAAGTTCACAGGAGTCAAGAGGATGTAGCTAGCGCAGAACCGGGTAATTAAGAAATACGGGAGAGGCCTTCGCCCTACAGTGGGTATAGTCAGGCTGATGATGATGATGTCTTCATGTATGACTAACCGAACTTAAGCTGTTTGCATTGATCATTTCTCTAACCTTCTTTCAAAATCATCACGAGTACCCCAGGATAATGTACGCGGGCCACTGGTGTTTCTCACTTATATTAATGATATTATTACGGGCCGGCAAGCCGAAGAACATAGAAAACGAGAAAAGGCAGAATGTGAGCAATTGCGATGAGATGAAGTTTAATGAATCCCAGCCGGCCTAATGCAAGCCCTCCTGCCCGCGCCACTGCCCGCTTCTCCCTCCTCCATAGCACTATCCGAGGCCACCGAGAGATCGTCTCGATCTTGGGCAGGGAAGAATGACGAACATGAACAGGTGAATGAGTTGACGATGGGCGAGCCTAAATGAGTGAAGACAGAAAAGAATGAAGGTAACGGTTTGCCACCACGATGATCCCCGAGTGAAACCTGGCCTAGAAAGCTTGCGGCCGCAGGTGCCCAAGAGTCCCAGCCGAGCCCAGGAATGCATCCAACGGCATGGTCAAGGGCTATGTCCTCCTGTGTGGCAGTGTCTCGGTTCGGAGTCCTAATCGTCGTCTCGGGTGAATTGGATCCTGTAGTCGGGTTTCTCGTCATTTCGTTGGTCGTGTTGATGACATCTTACATTAGTAGGGTCCTCTAGCTATCTGTGCTTCATCATATCTTGTGATCAGGCGGAGTATGGGCAGGGAGGGGGAACGACTGCGTTGTATCAAGACTGGAGGGCTAGGGAACAGTCAAGCGATGCGTCTCGGAACCCTTCGGCCAACGGCGGAAGGGAACGTGGACGGCGAAGCTCCAATGTCAGGATGAGATGCCGTACCCGCACCTACAAAATTTTGCGGGGTGAACAAAAAAAAAAGAGAAAAGCCCGAGCGTAATCGATGGCGATGATGCGATTTTTATTAAATACAGGCTGACCAAACGCAAGCGTTCCTGCGCTCCTCTGCCTGCTTCTACCTCGTCCGTAGAACATTATCCCTGTATTAGCTGACTCAAGTCGAATTCGGCTACTTGGAGACGATTGGGTTGTGTCATGAAATGATCAACCATAGCGGCTAATTATTGCTTAAAGCCGTGACAGAATTTAAGAATGTGGAGAGAACGGAATATGAATCTTAACATAATTTTTCTCGCTGCATGCTGAGGTGCTGTGTGTATGAGAGGCTGACACCCGTGAGGCACCCGTGCGGTTCTGTCAGCCTCTTAGAAAGACCTGTGCATTTGTATCTCGTTTGCGTGAAATAAACCTTGATTCATAAATTGATGGATTAAGCTTTCTTCATGACAATAACAGTTCAGCGAATCACAGATTGATTTTGTAGCAGTCATTAACTGTATTAGGGATAACAAACTATCATTATCATTTATACAAATGATCACCAGCATCATCAGCCTGACTATCCCCACTGCAGGGCGAAGGCCTCTCCCATATTTCTCCAATTAACCCGGTTCTGTGTATGTTGCATCCACTTGACCCCTGCGAGCTTCTTAATCTCATCCGCCCACCTAACTTTCTGCCGCCCCCTGCTACGCTTTCCTTCTCTTGGAATCCAGTTTGTTACCCTCAGCGACCATCGGTTATCCTCTTTTGACACTACATGTCCTGCCCATGCCATATTTTCTTAATTCCCACTAGAATGTCGGTAACTCGAGTTATTTCACTGACCCACTCTGCATTTTTCCTATCTCTTAACGTTATCACTACCATGTTTCTTTCCATAGCCCTCTGCGTTGTCCTCAATATAAGTAGAACCCTCTTTGTTAGCCTCCACGTTTAAGACTTATAGGTGAGTACAGGTAAGATGCAACTGTTGTATACTTTCCTCTTGAGCGATACCGGTAAGCTGCTAGTCATAAATGAGAGTACTTGTCAAATGCGCTAAACCCCATTCTTATTATCTTTGGTATTTCCCTTTCATGGTTGGGATCTGCGGTTTCTATCTGTCCTAAGTAGACATATACAAATACCCTATCACTATAAATTATACAATACCATATCAATTATTATTATCATTTATACGAATTGATTGCTGTCGACCATGATGTCGAATAAACTTCACAGGAAGTGCAGTTTTATATCATGTGCTTCTCTACGCCGCAAACTAAAGCAAGCTCTGCCTAATGTAAATCTGTTAGCACATTCATCAGTCACAAGGCCAAAAGATGAATATTCCTAAAATGGCGGGAATTGGGCCTAGTCGGTTATTCATAGTGGTTTCGCCGCACTAACACATAGAACGACAATATGTGGTGTTGTCTTTATTGTCGTTCTATATGTTAGCGTGGTGAAACCACTTTGAATATTCCTATAGTGTTTGGGACTCGTACACAATTCTCAACATTTTCGCACTCGAAATGATTCAAGGCAAAGCTGCTCGTTTTATTTTTCCAACTATAGCGGAACGGACCTAACGACCTAACTGATGAAGCAAACTAACATCCGTATACACTGCAGTTAAGAAGAAATATTGCAAGACTTCAACTTGTCTACTTGTTGAAACATAATAAATTGTGCATGAACTATTTCCTTTACCTGAAATCTTTCAACTTTCATATGACCTTTTTTCCGCGCACAACAAAGGCTGCAGCCGACTGCCACCTCATGTAAGAAATACCATCTATTCAAGTAACGTAATTTATTCTTGACCACCTGAGAAAACCTGCTGAGATGATTCTGCTTGAAATTATATTTCTGTGGGTTTAAAATGACGATTGTTTTTCCTCAATTGCTGTGTTACGTATTCCCTTTGATTATTGTCCAAATCATTCATTTATTCTACCCTTGGTTGTTGCCATATTGTGTTCCGCGTAAATGTTTTTGTGTTTTTGATTTGCTGATAATATTGCATTGTTGTCCCTCCCTCTAGGGCCCTTCAAAGGGTCTGCAGTATATTGTAAATAAATAAAGTAAGAGGACTATGCGTACGCCTCAATAGCGATGCAGTAAACGTTCCTCTGTTCTCTGCCGGACGGATTAGTGTGCGAAGAAAGCGTCGACTTTGTTGGAGCTTGGGAGCACACTGATGTTTGCTGTCCTTTGCAGATTTACACAGAAGGCTGCAGCTGCGCGATAGAGGGTGAAAATATATCCGAAGCTTCACCTGTTTAATCTCGAGACAAACAGCAACCAACCGTAAAAATCCGAATGCGCCTCTGACAGCACTCCGGCCGCTACCAGTGTTGCCAGAACATTTATGATATTTAATATCCGCTGATGGCGTCATGTAGCGAATATGTGACATCAATCAACACCTGCACACCACAGGTTGAAGAGCGAAACAAGCGAGCTCGAATCATGGAAGACGATACCAAATTTCTGGAGGAAGATAAATGATGTCCCCGAGATAATGGAATTAGCAATACTGTCTCGGGTGCCGGTGTAATCAAACAGGTGACAATAGGAAGGCGCAAGAAGTGCGCTGAGCGGCGATTTGATCGTTTCAAGGACGAGCTATGCATAAGTAAATAAATCTTAAGTGAAGGATTGGCCCCTTATGATTTAGAGATACGGTTCTTAAACGTAGCAGCAGAGCGATCTAACGGAATCCTAAACAGCTAAGTGCCCCCCAAAATTGCACGAAGTTTTTCTTCAGCGTGTATACGAGAAGTATATTGAAAACTATCTGTTGATTATATGAACATTGATTTTCTAGCCACACATCCGCTCGGAACGCCATTGCAGAAACGCCGCTGCTATCACAGAGCGACACTCTAGAAGACGCACTAAAAAGAGAGCGCAGTTCATCTGAAACGTAATTGTCGTTTCAGACTGATGATTGGTGCTCCAGTCACATTAAGTCACATGCGTTTACGCGCCTCAATTTCAGAGAAAAATAAGGAGCCGTGAAGTTAAACTCATGGGCTTGTACCGGAATACAGCGACAACTGACAAAGTCCTCAGGTCCTGCCTTCTTGCACATCGTTGAGCACATAACAAACTATGATGATACGCTAGGCAAATAGTGCGCAACGTTCTGCGCCGCCACAGGGTCCAATTCATGTGCACTTTATTTTACATTAAACAATAGGTATGGTTAGATACAAGCTTAGCCAAAAAAAATCCATTGTTAAATAGCCGAGGGCATTACAAGGGGCAGCTAAGGTTTTCAGCGCTTATTCTGTTGCTAAAATAGGTGATGGTTAGAGCTCAAATTTACTCCCGCAAGAACCAAAAGTTCAGCACTGCGTTTCCACTTTAGACAAAAAGCTTCCAGAAATCAGGAATGATCTTAGCACTACTTTGCACGTCCCATTTGATCCAGCGCAAATTCGTTCTCTTCGAACGTTGCGTGATTATAATGGAACGGAGGTTTTATTAGATTTAGCAAGTCGAAGGTGATCACTTCATTGTCAACTGTGTCGGCAGATGTCTTAATTCTACCTGGTTGATATTTGGTCGAGTTGCTTCATCGTGTATGCCGGCTGTTTTGAAGCGAAAGCTTCACTAGGCCATGCAGAGCTAAGATCGCCGTGCATGGCAAAAGCCACTATTGCGCGTTGCGCTTTAACCATGGCAACCAGCGGTGCGGTTCCATAGGTGTTCCGCCGCTGTGCTCGCTACAGAGATGAAGAAGGTAGCGCGTGCCGGCGCGGAGAGGGAGAGAAGGGTAGTTTTCGCGTTGCGCATTCCCACCCCACCGCAGAGGCCCGAGCGAGCGGAGCAGGACATGTCCCGGCATCACGTGCCCAGGGCATTAAAGTTGATTTTGCTAGAATGCCGGTGACCTTTGATACTATAAAGAGAACGCTGGTTGTTTTTGATGCAACACCCGGTCACCAGCAGCCAATGCTTTCTTTAGAAATCAGTTTCCAATTTACGAGAAAAAATTGGCTGTAGCTTATCTTCGGTTATACCTAGTGTGAAGCGATAGCTGAATTCGGTCATTTTTGTTACGGTTGGTATTGACGCAGAAGCAGCGGCAACGGTGGTGGGTTGGATGGGGAGAGCGGAGTATCCGGCTCACAAAAAAGACATTGAAGCGTATTCTTGGACTCAGCTCTCTAGCTTCGAAGAGCTGCAGACAGTGTTGTGCGTAGTAGAAGCTTATATCAAAAACCGACGAGCTGTCCCCACTTACTCAAGCTCATTTCTTGCTTGCCTTCAACAGCCGTTGGATGCAGTAGAACTGTAATCCAAACAGTAGATCTTCAAAGGCACACCCTCCATCCACATAACTTCTCCGGCTCTCTATGGGCTCGGTGACGACGTAACTACTCGCTACTTTCGCGTTCCGCCGATCTATCGGCCCCCTGCGCTTCGACTGGCTTCGGGGATGTCGTCCTCGTGCGCGATGACCACATGCCCGCCATTTGGTCGAATATTGCCCGCGTCACCTGCCTGTACCCGGGCCGTAACGGCGTTGTCCGATCCTGGGAAGGAGATAAGACAAATGGAACGGTGCAAGGACACGATCACAGGAAAAGAGGATAGGTAGAAAGAGCACCTACTACCAAATGAGTTTATTGCAGTGTACGCCAGTGTATGTCAGATATAAAACATTGCCAACATATATAGAACGATGCAACAATAATAAGATAAGGCGCCCATTTCAGCAGCTGTAATTCATGGATCACTGCCTTGTCGTGGCGGAAGGGCTTGCGAAACTCGATGAAGTCGTGAGCTCTGCTGTGTAGGGCCAGCCAAGACAGACAAGTCACGGCAGAGAGTTCTGACAAAATGTGATTCACTGGAGAAGGTACTGGCAACCCACTCCAGTATTTCCTGCCAAGAAACCCCTATAGCCAGTCACAATAGCAATAATGATATGGCGCCGGAAGATGAGCCCCCTAGGTTGGAAGGCGTCCCACATGCTACTGGGGAGGAACAAAGGGCGATTCCTAGTAGCTCCAGGACGAATGAAGCGGCTGGGCTAAAGCCAAAAGGACGCTCAGTTGTGGATGTGTCGGGAAGCGACCGGAAAGTCCGATGTTGCGCGGAGATATATCACATAGCAACATGAAATGTAAGATCTATGACGGATGTCAAGCGAGAAATGGACAGATTGAACATTGATATCTTGGGTATCAGGGAGCTCAAGTGGACCGGAATGAGAGAATTTAACTCCGGCGACCATTATGTCTTTTATTGTGGGCACGAATCCAAGAGAAGGAATGGGGTCGCTCTCATAATAAACAGAAGAATGGGAAAAGCAGTGCTACGGTACAACCCCAAAAACGACTGAATAATTTCACTTCGGATCCAAGGTCACCCTTTCGACATAACAGTTATCCAAGTTTGTGCACCAACCCCTACTGCTGAAGAAGCTGATGTTAGGAGATTTTATGCTGGCCTGCAATGCATTTTCGACCGCACTCCATCATCAGATGCCCTTTTTCTCATAGGAGACTGGAATGATAAGGTGGGGAGTGAAGAAATATCTGGAATGAGCGGCAAGTTCGATCTCGGTGAGCCAAGTAAAGCTGGGCAGAGGCTAGCAGAGGTTTGTCAAGAAAACAACCTGACCATAGTGAAAACTCATTTTCAACAGCACAAGAGGCGCCTGTACACATGGACTTCACCGGACAGTCTGTACAGGAATCATCCTCATCATCAGCCTGATTATACCCACTGCAGGGCGAAGGCCTCTCCCATATCTCTCCACTTAACCCGGTTCTGTGCTAGCTGCATCCACTTGAACCCTGCGAACTTCTTAATCTCATCCGCCCACCTAACTTTCTGCCGCCCCCTGCTACGCTTTCCTTCCCTTGGAATCCAGTTTGTTACCCTCAGCGACCATCGGTTATCCTCTCTTCGCACTACATGTCCTGCCCATGTCCATTTCTTCTTCTTAATTTCCACTAGAATGTCGTTAACTTGAGTTATTTCTCTGACCCACTCTGCACGCTTTCTATCTCTTAATGTTACCCCTACCATTTTTCGTTCCATAGCCCTCTGGGTTGTCCTCAACTTAAGTAGAACTCTCTTGGTTAGCCTCCACGTTTCAGCCCCATAGGTGAGTACAGGCAAGATGCAACTGTTGTATACTTTCCTCTTGAGCGATACCGGTAAGCTGCTAGTCATAATCTGCGAGTGCTTGCCAAATGCGCTCCATCCCAATCTTATTCTTCTTGTTATTTCCTTTTCATGGTCCGGATCTGCGGTTACTACCTGTCCTAAGTAGATATATTCGCCTACTACTTCCAGTATTTCGCTACCTAATGTAAACTCCTGTTCCTTCCCGAGGCTGTTGAACATTACCTTAGTCTTCTGCATATTGATTTTCAAGCCTACCTTTCTACTTTTCCTGTCTAGGTCATCAATCATTATTTGCAGTTCATCTCCCGAGTTGCTTTGCTTAGCAAGGCAATGCCATCAGCAAATCGCAGATTACTGAGGTATTCTCCATCTAGCCTTATCCCTAACTGCTCCCATTCCAAGTCTCTGAATACTTCCTCTAAACAAGCTGTGAATAGTACTGGAGAGATTGTGTCTCCTTGCCTAACACCTTTCTTTATGGGAATTTTGTTACTTTCTTTATGCAGAACTATGGTTGCTGTGCAGCCACTATATATATCTTCCAGCACTTTCACGTACGGCTCGTCTACCCCCTGATTTCGCAATGCCTGCATCACCGCCGAGGTTTCAACTGAGTCAAATGCTTTTTCGTAATCAATGAATGCTATGTATAAGGGCTGGTTATATTCCGCGCATTTTTCTATCACCTGATTGATGGTATGGATATGATCGATAGTAGAGTACCGTTTCCGAAACCCTGCTTGATCCTTTGCTTGATTGCAGTCTAAGGTTGTCCTGATTCTATTAGCGATTACCTTAGTAAATACCTTATACGTAACAGACAGTAAGCTGATTGGTCTGTAATTTTTAAGGTCCTTAGAGTCCCCTTTCTTGTGAATGAGGATAATGTTTGCCTTCTTCCATGGTTCCGGTACCATCGATGACACCAGGCACTGCGTATACAGGGTGGCCAGTTTTTCTAGCACGATATCCCCCCCGTCCTTCAGCAAATCTGTAGTTATCTGATCCTCTCCAGCTGATTTCCCCCTTTTAATAGTTTCTAGTGCTTTCTTGACCTCGTCCTTCGTCACTGGTGGAACGTCTGACTGTTTTTCCCTACCGCCAATCTCATTACGGTCCTGACTACTTTGGCTACTGTAGAGATCTGTATAGAACTCCTCGGCTACTTTGACTATCTTTTCCATATTAGTGATGACGTTGCCCGCCTTGTCCCTTATCGCATACATCTGGTTTTTGCCTATGCCCAATTTCTTCTTTACCGCTTTAAGGCTTCCCCCGTTCTTTACAGCATGCTCAATTTTCTCCATGTTATACTTCCTTATATCGGCCACCTTGCGCTTATTGATTAGCTTTGATATCTCAGCCAATTCGATCTGGTCTGTTGGATTGGAAGCTTTCATACTCTGGCGTTTCTTAATCAAATCTTTCGTCTCCTTAGACAGCTTGCCGGTATCCTCTCTAACTATCCTACCGCCTACTTCTACCGCGCACTCAGTAATGATATCTCTGAAATTATTGTTCCTTCCCTCTAGGGTAATGTCGCCATCCTCAGTTAGAGCTGAAAACCTATTCTGTAGCGAGATCCTGAACTCTTCTGCCCTCCCCCTCACCGCTAATTCGTTGATGGGTTTCTTTCTTACTAATCTGTTGCGTTCCTTCTTCAGATTTAAGCAAATTCGGGACCTCACCATCCTGTGGTCACTGCATCGCACTTTCCCGATTACCTCTACATCTTGCATAATGGCGGGGGTTGAACACATTATGAAGTCGATTTCATTTTTAGTCTTTCCGTTAGGACTTTTCCATGTCCATTTTCGGTTCTTCCGTTTGCTAAAGAAGGTATTCATGATTCGTAAGTTATTGCGCTCTGCAAACTCAACTAGTAACCCCCCCCCCCTGCTATTCCTAGAACCAATGCCATAGTCACCTACTGCCTTGCCTCCTGCCTGTTTTTTCCCTACCTTGGCATTGAAGTCGCCCATTAGTACAGTATACTGCGTCTTTACTTTTCGCATTGCCGATTCTACATCTTCATAGAAGCTTTCAACTGCCTGGTCATCATAACTACATGTAGGTGCATAGGCCTGTACAACCTTCAGTTTATACCGCTTATTAAGCCTAATTACGATGCCTGCAACCCTCTCATTATTACTATAGAATTCATCTATATTACCCGCTATATACTTATTGACAAGGAAACCTACTCCTAGTTGTCGCCTCTCTGGTATACCTCGATAACACAGTACATGCCCATCCTTCAGTACAGTATATGCCTCATTCGGCCTCCTAACCTCACTAAGCCCTATGACATCCCATTTCATGCCCTCTAGTTCCTCTAACAGCACTGCTAAACTAGCTTCACTAGCTAGGGTTCTAGCATTAAACGTTGCCAGGGTCAGTTTCCAATGGCGGCCTGTCCAGCGGAGTCAGGCTTTCTTAGCACCCCCTGCTGCGTCACAGGTCTGACCGCCGCCGTGGTCAGTTGTTCCGCAGCCGCTGGTGACTGAGGGCCGAGGTTTTATGGAGCTTATCATAGGAGGTTGTGGCCAATTACTGCATTAGGGTGGCCAACTCCTGTTCTGGTGAGGGAGTGCGTTGCCGGAGGTGTTCCCCGGCATCAGGTCGCACCCCAAACCTGTATATGCAATTCCATCGACACGCGGATTTTTTTTTTTTTTGTCATCCGGTGGAGAATTGCGCGGCACCGGGATTTGAACCCCGGTCGTCTTGCATGCGAGGCGGATGTTCTACCGCTACGCCACCGCTGCACTGTACAGGAATCAGATTGATTATATTATTTGCCAGCAGAGATGAAGAAGCGCTATACAAGCAGTAAAACAAGCAGTGGGACCGATCATCAGCTTCTTGTTGCCAAATTTAAGCTTCGATTAAGGCAAACGCAGAAAATTAGAAGGCCTCTCAGGTATGATCTGGATCAAACTCCATCTGGATATGCTGTGGAAATGAGGAATCGATTTCAAGAATTAGATCTAGAAGACAGAGAGCCCGCAGAGATGTGGACTGATGTCCGTGATATAACACAGGAAGTTGCTACTAAGGTAGTTCCAAAGCAAAAGAAATACAAGAAAGCAAACTGGTTATCTGAAGAGGCTTTGCAACTACCTAAGGAAAGGAGGATGGCAAAAAGTATGGGGGAAAGAGAAAGATACAAGGTTCTCAATGCGGATTTTCCGACAATAGCAAGGAGAAGTAAGAATGCCTTCCTGAACATACAGTGCCAAGCAGTTAAGGGCAACAGCCAATTGAGGAACGCAAGAACTCTATAAGACAATCAAAGATATCAAAGGAAACTTCTGTGCTAAGCTGGGCGTGATAAAGGACAAACGAGGTAGGCACCTCACTGAAGCCTCAGAGATAGAGAAGAGGTGGCAGGAATACACAGAAGAACTGTACACGAAGGGCCCGGATGTGCAAACCCCACATAAGATGGTTGTGATTAATGATCTCGAGCCGGGAATTCTGAAGAGTGAAGTTGAATATGCCTTAGCCAGCCTTGCTAACAACAAAGCTAGCGGAATTGATGGCATTCCAGCTGAGGTGCTTCAAAACCTTAACCATGACGCTGTGAACGTTGGGCAACCCTGGGCAACCCTGGGCAACCCTGCAGTTGTCACAGGATTGGAGGAGGTCAGTTTACATCCCCTTTCCAAAGAAAGGCAGTGCCAAAGATTGTTCCAGCTACCGCACGATCGCGCTTATTTAGCATGCTAGCAAGGTCATGTTGAAATTCCTCCAAGGTAGGCTGCATCAGTATGTATATCGGGAGCTTCCGGACGTGCAAGCTGGCTTTCGCAAGAGCAGATGCACTAGAGACCAGATTGCCAACCTTCGCTGGATCATGGAATAGGCAAGAGAGTTATAGAAACCCATCTTCTGCTTTATTCACTATGCGAAAGCGTTTGACTGCGTAGATCGCAGAAGATTTTGGCAAGCTCTCCAAGAGATGGGAGTTTCAATTCAACTCATCTGTTTCCTCAGGAACCTGTATGAAGGGCAAGAGGCCACAGTGAGAGCTGGCCATGGTCTTACTGACTGGTTTCCGATCGAGAATGGAGTGAGATAAGGCTGCATACTGTCGCCCTGCCTATTTAACCTATATGCTGTGGCAATCATGAGGAAAGGCCGGACTGGACGAGTGTTCAGCTGGATTGAAGATTGCTGGAAAACGTATCAACCTTATATATGTGGATTATACCACTTTAATGGCAGAAAGTGAAGTGGAACTGAAGAGACTTCTGATGCGCGTACAAGAAGATAGTGAGAAGTTTGGGCCTAAACTAAACATTGAAAAGACAAAAATCATGGCGTCTTGCCCTATTAAGTCCTGGTACATCCAGGGCCAAGAAGTGGAAGCTCTGGCAGATTTTCTCTCTTAGGGCTCCAAGATTACCCCGGAAGGAGACTGCAGTCATGAAATTAGGAGACGCCTGCTTCTGAGAAAGAGACCCATGGCTAGCCTTGACCACCTAGTAAAGAGCAGACATTAGACTGCCAACCAAGACGCGTATAACTAGTGCTATGGTCTTTCCAGTTCTGATGTATGGATGCGAGAGTTGGACTGTGAAGAATGCTGACCGCCGAAGAATTGCCGCGTTTGAATTGTTGTGCTGGCGGGGACTCTTGTGAGTTCCTTAGATTGCCAGAAGATCAAATCAGTCGATATTGTCGACCATAAACCTTGACTGCTCATTGGAGGGTCAAAATCTAAATTAAAGCTCAGCTATTTTGGTTATCTGATGAGAAGAGAGGAGTCGCTGGAGAAAAATTTGATATTGGGAAAGGTTGAGGGTAACTGGAGAAGGGGTAGGCAGCGAACGCGATGATTAAATGGCATCCCCGAGGCGCTGCAGATGAAGTTATGTGATATCAGGAAGATAGTGAAAGACCGGAAAGCGTGGCGGGCAATGGTCCATAGGGTCACGAAGAGTCGGACGCGACTGAACGACTGAACGGAACTGAATTCCTGTAGGTGGGCCCATAACCAAAAGCCTCGGGCGCAGGCGGATATCGACAAAAACTTCGCAGAGCAGTGTGAAATCTCCATTGCAGAAATGCGAAAGCCTATGCGTTGCTGGTGGACACGGTGCATCACGTTTGCTCTCATTATCAACTAAATGCACCGTTATTATCATTGTATCATTGTCATTATTTCTAGCTGCAGTGTCACTGTTACCGCAACTATCACCCTCACGGTAGACAAGGAGAATTATGATGTGCGTTGCACCACTGCGGAAACAGTGTTCTATGGTGCGGGGGGAAACTTCCTGCGCAGGTTCGACTTCCTGCCTGGTTACCTTTACTATATGCATGTAAATGTCTCCCGGAATGTTGATCCGTTCGCACAGTGAGAGCTTGATGCTGGTGTGACTGTGCATGACAGACTGCGAGTTGCGACCTGGTTATATCGGACTTGAACTACAGTCTTTGTCAAAAGTATAGAGCCCAGGGGTCTATTTCTGAGCCATACTATGTGGCTGGTAAAGCATTTCTAGGTTTCGAAACTTGCAGAAAGCAAAACGATTTTTCGTTCTTCCCTCTCCAATGACAAGGACGTCCACGATTCTATAAAGAAGTCATAATATACGGCTTAAAAGTAAACACTCTGGCCTCTAAACGTTTGAAAAAGGCTGTACTTGCATGCAATAAAGAAAGAAAAATCCCCGGCGTGGGGCAGTTCGGTAAAGCGCTCAGCCGAGGACCCAACCGATGGAGATTCGATTACCGGTGGAGACATGGTTTTATCTTTTTATGACATTATTCTATTGACTGAACGAACGAACGCCGACAGTATGAGCCGTTAAATGCTCTCACCATACTAAAGACTAAGTGCCTTTTGTACCGACCTAGCCCGCTCGCTCAGGGGCTCGGGCAGATGCTTGCATCAGTGGCATAGGCCATACATTTGACTGCGGTCTTTTTTTTTTCTTCACATCTGTCCAAGCTCTCAGAGGGGTTAACAGTATCTGTAAATAAATGAGTAAATAAAAAAAAATTTATTTCAGACTGCGAACTGAACTATCACCCGAAAATTTGGACGACTTGATCCCAGTCCCACTACCATCAGCGCCAATATTTTTGCTTTTAATGCCTGAGGTCATTCACCTTGGACAGATGCGTTTGAGGTGTCTGAGAAATGAATGGCGGTTCCATGAGCCGTTTTTGTTGCGGAAGCAGCACTACGTCTGCTAGACCGTTTCTTCGCGGTAGCAACGTCGTGCCGTCGCGCTGTGGTTACCAAGGCCTCCGGCCGGCGGCTTTTTCAATCACAGCTGCTCCTCAGTGGCCTAGCAACACGGTACAAAGGCACTGGACAGCCGTAAAGCTAAAAACATGCAACTTCAAGCAAACGCCACAGAGCAGTGTCCTGTTGAAAATGGCCGCCCCAAATATACGCACCAGGCCATTTTGATATAATAATTTAGGCCCTAAACTTGATTGCGGTGTTCTGAAATCTTTGAACTCAACTCTCTCAGCTTGCACATCAGGACAACTACCATTTCAGAACTCTTCCGCCAAAGGCTGCTCTGGAGAAGGTTTCTGAAGTAAACTTTTCTTGGGAACAGGATAAGGTACTCATTGGACTCCCAGTTATTGCGTAAGAAAAAATACATTATATCTGTATATAATGTAGCGGGAGCAAAGAAGCCGCTAGCCAGCTGCTCATCGCAAGTTTCGTGAGCTGACTTGAATAAGTGACCCCATGACGTTCGATAAGAAAAGGCTGCAGTTTGGTGCTATCTCTCAGTGCTCTGGACCTGCTCTCCTGTGCCAGTTGGATCAACCCTCCATTAAAAACCAACCTTCTGGTTACGGGCCTAAACGGCTACATCACTCTGGTGGAGGTGCGGCCTTGAACTCCATGTCTCGGGCCTGTCGCAGCCGCTCATCGAGTCACGACTTGCTTCCGCTCGTGCCCCCACCTGTCCATCATTGTAGCCGTCGACACCGGAGTCTGGCGCCGGAATTTGCTCCTGTACCTGAACCAGCGCCATCCGGCCAGCAATTTGAGACTTATGCAATGATCCAGGCAAGTCAAAATCATTTGCTGCTTCAGCAGCCTCGTGTGTCCCCCAGGTTCCATAGCGGTACTGGGGAAGATGTCGACGATTGGATCGACCAGTTCGAGAGAGCGGCGCAATTCAATCAGTAGAGCCCTGCTCAGAAGCTGCGCAATGTCTGTTTCGCACTTGAGGATTGCGCTATAACGCGGTATAAGAATAGGGAGGCCAGCCTTCAAAGCTGGGATTCCTTTTTCCTGCAGCTGCTGGATACGTTTGCCAGTTACGACCACCGTCATCGCGCACGCCGCTTTCTAGAAGCTCGTGTGCAACAACCTAACGAGAGCGTGGCCATGTTCGCTGAGGACGTGACCCGTCTTGATCGGTGGGCTGACTCCGACATGACGGAATCAGCGAAGTTGCGCCACCTTATACAGGGCGTAAAAGAACCCCTCTTCGCTGGTCTGGTTCGCAGTCCATCTTAAACCGTCGCGGACTTCATCAATGAAGCTACCCTCATTGAGCGAGCCCTGCAGCAACGATGGCGGCGCACTGAGTCTGCCTGTGGTCAGCCCTTCAGCAGTGTTGCCACATTGTACGGGTCCCGTTAACACCACTATCTGCGTGATCTGATTCGGGGAGTAGTTCGCGAGGAGCTCCTCAAGTTCAATCTTGAATCGCCTAATCGGGCTACCGCTGCTGTCACCGAAGCCGTGCGCGAACAAATCCGTCAAACAATTTCACCGTCTAAGTCGTTGTCGGAGCCACGTTCTATGATCTACGCAGCTGCTCTTCGTCGACCTGCAGTGCCTCCCGCGAAACAGCTTCTTTCGAATCACAGCCATCGCCCGCTCTGCAGCCACACTTCTATCAGCCTTCCTACCAGCCGCCATCCTAGTAGAGCCTCGTCATGCAGCCACCGGTTCGGAAGGCAGATGTCTTGCGCACTCCTCGCCAATGGGCGCTGTGCTACCACTGCGGAGAACACGGCTACTTGTACCGCAGTTGGCCTTACCGTGAACTCGGTCTTCAGTGTTTTGCTCATGATTTCCCGCGTCCCCGGATCGGCGAACGCCCTCCCGAAATCGAGGAGTACCTAGCAACCCGTGCAAACTCTCCGTCCGACTGTAGACAGTCGTCCTGTCCCGGGCACTACTCATCACCCAGCCGCTGTGATTGTACTGATTGGTCGAGGCGCCGGTCGCCAAGCCCACTCCGGGGAAACGGAAGGTGGCGACATCAGGGGGGCAGGTTGCTGATGACCGGAATCGACGTCCCGAAGACCCCCCCCCCTCCCCCCGTGACGACGCAACCCGATGTAGTGACTACGATGGCGCCGCCGCCGCATGAACCCGAAACTCTGAATCCACTTCATGCCAATCACGTTGATAGCACCGGCCTTTCCGTTCTCTTCGACGGTCACCCAGTGACCGTTTTGTTAGACACCGGAGCAGACTTTTCGATAATAAGCAAGAATTTCGCAGATCGCTCTCCAAGGTGAAAACTGAATGGCTGCGGACGCAAATTCGTACTGCTGGCGGTCACCTTATAACACCGATCGGACGGTGGACTGCCGAGTAACCGCCGCCGATTCAGCCTTTGTAGTCTGTAGCCGTTTTTGTTATCCTGCTGCACTGCTGCAAGGTCTTAATACTTGACGACGTTTTACGTGAGCATGGCACTATTGTTAACGTTCCTCGTCGTACTGACCCGTTTTCGACGCCTACGACGACGACCGCCGACTCCGAACTACGCCATGCATCTTTACGCATCATTGAAGAGGACGTATCCTTGCGCCACGTTCGTCTGCTCTCGTCACAGTCAGGTGCGACGACCAGTTCTGTGCTGGCGGCGTTGCCGAACAGAACACAGAGCTTCTGCAACATCATGGCGTCTGTGTTGCATGCGGTATACTCCATCTTACCAACGGCCTACCGCACGTGCTAATTACGAACGTCGGGAACGAACGCCAAAGCATCGCAAAAGGCACCACGGTAGCCTACTTTAAAGTTGTCACAAAAGAAGCTCACAACTACTTTGGTCTTGAGACGAACACATCAGGCATTCGCGAGAAGACAGCGTTCGTCACGCCCGATGGACTTTATCAATTCAAGGTTCTGCCTTTTGGATTGTGCTCTGCTCCAGCAATATTTCAGCGAATGATGGACACAGTTATATCTGACAGTTCGCCGTTACTTGGGCCTCTACTCCTATTACCGGAGATTTATCGAAACCTTTTCGCCCATTGCCGCTCCGTTGACACGTCGTACCCGACATGATGTCACCTTCACCTGGACAGACGAACAATAAAAGGCAGTCGACGAATTACGGCACCGCTTGCAGACAACACCTGTGCTTGCCCATTTCGATACGCGTGCCGAGACTCTGGTCCACACAGATGCCAGCAACGTGGGTCTCGGTGCTGTACTCGTCCAGTGGCAAGACGGTGCCCAGCGAGTTATCACATCGACAGCAGAACTTCGTCCCGTGTCTAATCGAACTATTGCACAACCGAAAAAGAATGTCTGGCTGTTGTATGGGCGGTGATAAAATTTCGACCCTCTCCTTATGGCCGGCACTTTCGGATCATGGGAGACCACAACCCTTTGTGCTGGGTAACGAACTTGGGAGATCCTTCCGGACGCCTTACACGATGGCATTTACGACTACATGAGTTCGCCCTGACCATCGTGTATAAGTATGGAATTCAGCACGACGCCAACTGCTTGTCCCGTTCACCTGACGAGGCTGTGCGTGTAGACGTAGCACCGGACTTCCCCTTTATCGCAGCCGTCGACGCGCTGTTTCGCAGCAGCAACGGGACGACCCGGCTTTCGCACCACTCATCGATTTTCTGGAAGCGCGTCCTACAGAAATTCGCTGTCTCTTTGCCAGAGCGCCGTCAGCGTTTTGCATGCAAAAACATGTGTTCTACAAGATTCACTACGCTCCGACGGGAAGAGATTATCTCCTCGTTGTGCCAGAGTCTCTTTGCGAAGACATCTGGCAGGCATGTCATGACGAGACCAGCGCCGGTCACCTGAGGTAAGCTCGAGCTCTGACCCGAATTAAGAAGAGTTATTACTGGCCAAACCTTGCGGCCGCAGTACGACTTTACTTGCGAACATGGCATGATTGCCAGCGACAGAAAACCCCGCCTGTGAAACCGGCCGGTTTACTGCATCCTGTTCAGGTGCCAAGATACCCATTGAACAAGTTGGCATAAATCTGGTGGGTCTTTTTCCAAATTCTGATTACAGTAACAGGCGGATAATTGTCGCTACAGATTACCCAATGCATTACGCTGAAACAAAGGCCCTCGCAGATTATGACAAGCAGCTTACCGGTATCGCTCAAGAGGAAAGTATACAACAGTTGCATCTTACCTGCACTCACCTATGGTGCTGAAACGTGGAGGCTAACCAAGAGGGTTCTACTTAGGTTGAGGACAATTCAGAGGGCTACGTAACAAAAAATGGTAGGGGAAACATAAAAGATAGGAAGCGTGCAGAGTGGCCGGGTCAGAGAAATAACTCAAGTTACTGACATTCTAGTGGAAATCAAGGAGAAGAAATGGGTATGGGCAGGACATGTAGTGCGAAGAGAGGATAACCGATGGTCGCTTAGGGTAACAAACTGGATTCCAAGGGAAGAAAAGCGTAGCAGGGGGTGGCAGAAAGTTTGATGGGCGGATGAGTTTAAGAAGTTCGCAGGGGTCAAGTGGATGCAGCTAGCACGGAACCGCGCTAATTGGAGAAATATGGGAGAGGCCTTCGCCCTGCAGTGGGAATAGTCAGGCTGATGATGATGATGAAAGGCCTTCCAGATGTTCACTGTAATCGAGGCAGCGAAATTTTTCATCGAACGCATTGTCCTTTGGCGCGGCGCCCCGACAGTTATAATTGCGCACCGTGCCACTGCTTTCACTGCCAAGCTACTGTAATCTGTCATGCAGCTGAGCGGCACTACCCATCGAAGGACAACCGCCTATCATCCACAAACTAATGGCTTGTCAGAACGCCTGCACAAAACTTTCGCTGACATAATGTCCCTGTGCGTAGATGTTCAACATCGGTCTTGGGATGACGTCCTGTCGTAACTTATATTTACGTACAACACGGCGCAGCAGGAAACAACACAGAGGACGCGGTTCTCCCTAGTGTATGGATCCGAAGTTTCGACAATGCTGGAAGCCATGCTGCTCCATGACGACCGTGACCTCGAAGTTGGCACCGAGGAGTTTATTCAGTGCGCAGAAGAAGCGTGACAGCTGTCGAGGGCACGCATTCGGAACCAGCAAGGCCGAGACGCCCAGCCTTACGAACACTGCCACTGTGTAGTGACTTTCGAACCAGACGACAGAGTGTGGCTCTGGACTCCGATTCGACACCTAGGACTATCCGAGATAATTCTGAAACAGTACTTTGGCCCATACAAAGCGTTTCGCTAGCTGAGTGACGTCACGTACGAAGTGCTTCCGGACGGCTTTTCTGCTACTCGTCACCAGCAGAAACCCTGGGTTGTTCACGTCATGCGCATGAAGCCGCATTTTTCACGAGAACTGCCCTAGAAATTTAGCACACCGACTAACGCAAGTTTTTTTTTATTTTTTTTTTCTGTTTTCGAATTCATCAGGTTGACGCTTACTTTTCTGAGAGAGGGGTAATGTAGCATGTGCAACAGCAGCCGCTAGGCGGCTGCTCATCGCGAGTCTCGTGCGCTGACTTGAAGAAGAAGTGGCCCCGTTATGTCATTCACGGCAACTTGAGATTTCTCTAACAAGGCTGCGATGTGTATCCCACCTTTAAATTTCTATCTTTACAGGTCTGGTTTGGCACTGTCTCCCGTCTGCGCATTTTGCGGTGAACAAGAAACATTAGATCACTTTTTATTGTTTTGCCGCCGTTTTACTACGTTGAGAAAACAGTTGATGCAGAGGCCATTGCAACAGCTTGGCCTTAGTTTAAGCAGCCCAACATTGTTATCATTTGGCGCCACCATCCTTGGGCACAGTCAAAGGTCTATTTTTACCGCCATGCGAAATTTTTTACTGGACTCAAATCGTTTGCCTTGCTAATTATTTAAACATCACTTGTTCTACAATTGCAGCGTCAATCTCCCGTGAGTGTTACCACTTTTCATTTTATATTTCACTTATTTCCCGTTTTGTGTCCATTACTCTACCCCTCAAATCATTTTTATGCAAGTATACTTAAAAAATAAAAAAATGATAAAATTAGGAAAAATAAAAAAAAGAATGTAATAGGGCGTTTATTGACGCTCAGATGGAGAGCTGTGACGAGAGGACCTTGCAACGGCGAGCCCAGCTGTCACGAAATCGGCGCCCATTTTCATCAAGCCGGCACGGCGCGAGGCCCACGCGGCGTCGCGTGGAAAGCATGTAGAGAAAGCCCCCTTCCCCGCGCGGGAGAGCGCGTAGCTTTGTACGCGTTGCCGTCACCCTCTTTTCCATTGCCCGGGGAGGACGGTGATTCATCGGACTGGAATCAGCCAGAAAATTCTAGCATCCTCTATGGGACCTAGCCAATGACGACGCGCGGCTCGACGGGAGGAGAAGAGGGAGCTACAACCAGCGAAGCTATGTGTGTGTGCGCGCTAGCTTTGGCGCGTGTTAACAAACAGACGCGGCGCGCCCTATTTAAAGCGACCGCGCCGCTTGTTGAGCCAGTCAGCCAGTCAGTCATTCAGTTCGTCAGCGTTTTGTTACGTGATCGCCTGCGCTTCGGCTGGACTCCCGGGGATCACCCGCTGCTGGCAAGCCCACGGACTTTCAAGGGAGCGGCGCTCGTCTCGTATGGCGGCCACATCGTGACTCTTGAGGCGTCGGACTGCAACAGTGCCCGGTGAACAATTTGGTGTTTGTTTATGTAACTCTCTCGTGTTTCATCTGTTGTAAAGCCTCTACGTTATTGGATACCTGTGTAATTGCATGCTTAGCGTTTGTATTCTGTGAACCTCTCGTCTGTTGTACTTCAAGTGATATTGTGTATTCCTTTGTATCGTCTCTTGCTGTGCATAAATTGTGGTTTTGTTTGTTACCTCTGACTCCGATCCTTACTCTGGTTTGAACCGGCGACCGCTAGGCACCAAACGACCACCCCCCTTCTGTCACTACAAGGTAGTTGAATTCCGGCTGAGCTTGCCACGCAAGTCGAGGGCATCTCCTTTGCGACCGGAACAGCTACCCCCACTCACTCTAAGGGTGTCTGGGAGTGTGCGCACCGTTAAGGGCGCATCGTTAATAATACCCCCTTAATTATTAACGGGTGACACCAGCGTACTTCTTCTTTGTCTTCGTTGCACAACGCACTGGTGCATGTCGATGGCTGAAGTGCTGACTATCACAGTACATTTTCCCCCCGGGTAAAAAAAGGAGCCATCCTGGCGACTTATGGCGCGGAAAGCACAACGGGGTCATAGAATGGCTTCAATCGGTTCAGGTGAACTGTTTCACGACCACGGCGACGCGAGTCCGCAGAGGGCTTTACGGGCTCAACTACGTAGCTGACTGCAGATGTTTGCTGGAGGACCCTATATGGCCCGTGGTAGCGAGCAAGAAATTTTTTTGAAAGGCCAGGGATTGTGGAGGGCACCCAGAGCCACACCAGAGAGTTCGGCAGATATGACGAAGCTTCGCCGGTATCACAGAGGTATTTTTGTTGCCACTGATTTTCTGTTGTGAGAGAGCGGGCGAGCTGACGGCATTCTTCTGCGTATGTGACGGCATCGGATAGCGGGGAAGATTCGGAAACGTCAGGGCGGTAGGGAAAAATTGTGTCCATGGTACAGGGTGGCTCGCGCCCGTAAAGGAGAAAGAATGGAGAGAATCCAGTAGTGGTCTGTGCCGCGGTGTTATATGCGTAAGTAACAAACGGTAGAACTTGGTCCCAATTGGAATGGTCGGTGTTCACGTACATAGCCAGCATGTCACCGAGAGTGCGGTTGAAACGTTCTGTCAGTCCATTCGTCTGAGGGTGGTACGAGGTAGCGGTGCGGTGTATGATGCGGCATTCTTTCAGGAGAGCCTCAAGAGCGTCTGATAAGAAAACGCGTCCGCGGTCACTGAGCAGTTCGCGAGGGGCACCATGGCGAAGAACCAGGTTTTTCAGAATACAGGCAGCCACGTCGAGTGCGGAAGCAGAGGGCAGTGATGATGTCTCAGTGTAGCGGGTCAGATGATCCACTGCCACGATAATCCAGCGGTTGCCAGCTGAAGTTGTAGGAAGGGGACCGTATAGATCTATGCCGACACGATCAAACGGACGGGCAGGACAGGGCAACGGCTGCAATGGAGCAGGAGACTTGAGAGGAGTTTTTCGGCGTTGGCAAGACTGGCAAGAGCGGACAAAATGGCGGACAAAGCGGTACATTCCACGCCAGAAGAAGCGTAGACGCAAGCGCGTGTAGGTTTTCAACACTCCGCCGTGGGCGCACTGGGGATCAGTATGGAAAGCAGCACAAATTTCGGCGCGGAGATGACGGGGGATGACTAAAAGCCACTTCCTTCCGTCGTGAAGATAATTGCGGCGATAGAGCAGCCCGTCACGTATTGAAAAATGGTGAGCTTGGCGGGCAAGCGCCCTAGACAAACGACCTGGAGAGTGACTTGAAAGAAAGTCCAGAAGTGTAGATATCCACGGGTCGCGCCGCTGTTCTGTGGCCATGTCGATAGTGGCAAGCGAAGACAAATCGTAGGCGCAGATCTCATCAGACAACGAAGAGGGAGGCGCCGGTGAGCGCGAAAGAGCGTCCGCGTCAGTATGCTTGAGGCCTGAGCGATATATGACACGAATGTCATACTCTTGGAGGCGAAGAGCCCAGCGAGCAAGGCGGCCCGACGGGTCCTTGAGGGAAGCCAGCCAGCACAGAGCGTGATGATCAGTGACCACATAAAATGGTCGGCCATAGACATACGGACGGAATTTGCTGATGGCCCAAATAATGGCCAAGCATTCTCTTTCCGTAACAGAATAATTGGACTCTGCCTTGGTCAAGGTGCGGCTTGCGTACGCCACCACATAGTCTCGGATACCAGGTTTGCGTTGGGTGAGAACGGCGCCTATCCCAATACCGCTAGCGTCAGTGTGAATCTCAGTTGGCGCATTCGGGTCGAAGTGGCGGAGGATGGAAGGAGAAACCAAAAGACGGCGTAAGGTGTTGAAGGCGTCATCACAAGCAGGTGTCCATGCGGAGAGGTCGAAGCTGCCGGAGAGGAGCTGGATGAGAGGAGCAATAATAGAGGCGAAATTTAAGATGAAGCGGCGAAAGTAGGAGCACAGGCCGATGAAACTTCGTCGCTGCTTCAGTGATTTTGGGCGTGGGAATTCAGCAACTGCGCGAAGTTTGGCGGGATCGGGAAGAATGCCATCCTTAGAAACGACATGACCTAGAATAGTTAGTCGGCGAGCAGCAAAGCGGCACTTCTTCAGATTCAGTTGGAGGCCGGCGGTAGCGAGACAAGTGAGAACGTCCTTCAGTCGGAGCAGGTGGGATTGAAAATCGGTAGAAAAGACTACGATATCATCGAGATAGCAAAGACAGGTTCGCCACTTGAATCCACGAAGCACAGTGTCCATGAGGCGTTCAAATGTGGCCGGGGCGTTGCAAAGCCCAAAGGGCATGACGTTGAATTCATATAATCCATCTGGTGTGATGAAGGCAGTTTTAGAGCGGTCAGCGTCATCCATTGGCACCTGCCAGTAGCCAGATCGTAAATCCAACGAGGAGAAAAACTCGGCGCCCTGCAAGCAGTCCAGTGCGTCATCGATGCGTGGCAGAGGATAGACGTCCTTGCGCGTGATCTTGTTGAGCCGGCGGTAGTCGACACAAAACCGGAAGGAGCCATCTTTCTTGGGTACCAACACAACTGGAGACGCCCAGGGACTTTGGGATGGCCGAATGACACCACGACGGAGCATGTCGTCTACATGATCAGCAATTACTTGGCGCTCCGAAGCCGCCACACGATAGGGGCGCTGGCAAAGGTGCGGTTTTGCCGGTGTCGATGGTGTGCTCTACGACAGACGTGCGGCCCAAGTCAGTTTGAGGAAGGTCGAATGAAAAAGCGAAGTTCTGCAAGAGGGCGACAAGTTGATCACGTTGCGCAAGTGGAAGATCAGCATCAATAGCATGTTGGAAAACGTCGGAGGGCGTCGAAGCGGTCGCAACATCGTAAGAGCACAGACTAACGTCGAGGGAGGGGGTTGAGTCAGCAAGAGTGGTGATATGACCGGGATCAAGCTCTTCAAGACGTCCAATGCATTCGCCACGGAGCAGGACTGCTGGGCAAGAAAATGGGTTCGAGGCGTAAAGTGCACTCTTGCCGTCTTGGATTTCCAGAACTGCGAACGGAAAAAGGAGGCAGGGATGACGGGTGGCGGCTTCGGAAGGTGTAAAAATCGCAGTCAAAGGAGTTACCCACTCACAAGACAGTGGTACGAGGGCAGCAGAGAACGGAGGAATGTCGGTGTCATGGGCGACGAGAAGTTTTGCAGTGCGGGGAGGGGTATCACAGAAGGGGGCATCACAGAGTGGGGCGAAGGCAATTTGCGCACGAGCACAGTCAATAACGGCTTGATGAGTCGATAGAAAATCGTATCCGAGGATGATATCATGCGAGCAGTTCGGCAGAACAATAAACTCGATGGGGTACAAGACGTCTTGTATGAGCACACGGGCTGTGCAAGATGCGGAGGGGTGAATGTGCTGTGATGAGGCAGTGCGGAGCGAAAAGTCGGAAATCGGAGTGGTCACTTTGCGAATTCGACGGCAGAGCGCTTCACTGATGACGGAGACGGCTTCACCGGTATCGACGAGAGCGAGAACTGTGGCGCCTTCTACAGAAACTTTGATAACATTAGCGGGACGACACGGAGGACTTGAGGAATTCGAAACAAGCGCAGTTCTTGCCCCCGGAACTGCGACTGTTATTTTCCCTCAACGATGCTAGTAGAACGTCGCAGCATTGGAGAAAGCGATCGGCGCCGAGGAGAATGTGATCGACGAGTGGCGCAGGTTTGGCGATCTTGTGAGACAAATTGAGAACCGGGTGGAATCATTTGCGAGCGTGAGTCGGTCTCGTACGGGTAAAGTCGAATGTTAGGCTGTGAAGGTTGGAGGCGCTGGCGACAAAAGCGTGCAACATGGCCCGGCCGACCGCAGGCATAGCAAATCGGAAGGTTGTCCGTAGTACGCCAAGGTTTCATAGGATGTGGGCGGAACCTTGAGGGTGGGGCTTGGAACGAAGGCTCAGCATGCGGCGGTGAACGGTAGGCAGGGACCTGCACATAGGAGCCAGACGTGGGCGAAGGTGGTGGCCTAGCCGTTACTTGGGCATACGAGAGAGGTGCCGTCACAGGCGGCAGCACGGGGTTGGACGGCAAGACATCAGCGACGTGTTCTTGCACGACACGGCGTATAGTAGGGGCCAAAGATGGAGCCAGTTCAGGAACGAGGCGGCCCGAGTCTTGAAAATGGGGAAGGAGTGAGATTTGACGTGCGACCTCTTCACGAATAAAATCTTTGATCTGTTGATTCAGCGGGCTCCCTTCAGAAGTTGGCGAACCACCCAGGGCTAATGCGGATACGCCTTCGTCGCACACACTGGAGCGGCGCCTAGAAGCGCGCCGCTTGCGGAGCTCGTCGTAGCTCTGGCAAAGCTTCACGAGTTCACTAACGCTGGTGGGATCTTTCGCTACCAGCATCTGGAAGGCGTCCTCAGAAATACCCTCGAGGATGTAGCGGATTTTGTTCGCTTCCGGCATGGCCGGGTCGACTCGTTTGCAGAGATCGACGATGTCTTCTATGTAGCTGGTAAATGTCTCATCAGCGCGCTGAACACGATCGTCAAACGTTGTTCGGCACGAAGCTTACGCACTGCCGGGCGGCCGAACACTTCCGCGAAATTCTTTTTAAATGTCAACTAAGATGACAGGTCAGCCTCATGGTTGCGAAACCAGAGGTTCGCCATGTCCGTCAGATAGAATATGACGTTACTGAGCTTGTATGAATCATCCCTCTTGTTGTAGCTGCTTACTCTTTCATACGATGACAGCCAGTCGTCGACATCTTGGTCGGCCGTGCCACTGAAGAGGCAAGGGTCACGCTGGCGCACGACGCCAGAACACATGATCGTGGGTGGAACAGCCGGCAGCGTAGAAGTGGACTCGTCTTGCATGGCGGTTGTAGAGGGTAGTGTACGGCTTCGCAGTTCCAGTTTGGATGGGATCGTTTCCGGCACCTCCGCCAATTGTAATAGGGCGTTTATTGACGCTCAGATGGAGAGCTGTGACGAGAGGACCTTGCAACGGCGAGCCCAGCGTACTTCTTCTTTGTCTTCGTTGCACAACGCACTGGTGCATGTCGATGGCTGAAGTGCTGACTATCACAGTACAAGAAAAATAATTATTTGCTACCCAATTCTTGGCGGATCCCCCTCTGTGGGTATGTGCCATAAGTTATTTGGACAACAACAACAACAGGTTGAAGTTGGGTGCTGATTGCCTCTAAGTGTTTTACATCTGCTCTCCTGTGCCTGTTGAATCTACCCCAATTCATCTAAAACAGCGCACATAAAACACAAAAACACAGAGAAGAGCAGGACGAACAAGAGCGCGAAAAGGACGAACAAGAGGTCGACATTACTCAACACCCCAATAAAAACCAACCTTCCGGTGAAGGGCCTAAACGGCTACGTGACAATTTATCATCATCATCATCATCATCATCATCATCATCATCATCATCAGCCCTAATATACCCACTGCAGGGCGAAGGCCTCTCCCATGTTTCTCCAATTAACCCGGTTTTGTGCTAGCTGCATCCGCTTGACCCCTGCGCACTTCTTAACCTCATCCGCCCACCTAACTTTCTGCCGCCCCCTGCTACGCTTTCCCTCCCTTGGAATCCAGTTAGTTACCCTAAGCGACTATCGGTTATCCTCTCTTCGCACTACATATGTCCTGCACATGTCCATTTCTTCTAATTATTGCCGCTAGAATGTCGGTAACTTCAGTTATTTCTCTGACCCACTCTGCACGCTTTCTATCTCTTAATGTTACCCCTACCATTTTTCGTTCCATAGCCCTCTGGGTTGTCCTCAACCTAAGTAGAATCCTCTTGGTTAGCCTCCGCGTTTCAGCCCCATAGGTTAGTACAGGTAAGATGCAACTGTTGTATACTTTCCTTTTGAGCGAAACCGGTAAGGTGCTAATCATAATCTGCGAGTGCATGCCAAATGCGCTTCATCCCAATCTTATTCTTCTTGTTATTTCCTTTTCATGGTCCGGATCTGCGGGTACAATACCTGTCCTAAGCAGACATATTCGCCTGCTACTTCCAGTACTTCGCTACCTAATGTAAGCTGCGGTTTCTTCCCGAGGCTGTCGAACATTATCTTACAGTCTGCTGCATATTGATTTTCAAGCCTACCTTTCTACTTTTCCTGTCTAGGTCATCAATCAATATTTACAGTTCATCCCTCGAGTTGCTTAGCAAGGCAATGTCGTCAGCATATCGCCGATTACTGAGGTATTCACTATCTAACCTGATCCCTAACTGCTCCCATTCCAAGTCTCTGGATACTTCCTGAAAGCAAGCTGTCAATTGTACTGGGGAGATTGTCTCCTTGCCTAATTCCTTTATGGGAATTTTGTTACTTTCTTTATGCAGAACTATGGTTGCTGTGCAGCCACTATATGTATCTATATATATATCCAGTTATTCTAGCACGATATCCGCCCCGTCCTTCAACGAATCTGTAGTTATCTGATCTTCCCAGCTGATTTCCCCCTTTTCATAGTTTCTAATGCTTTCTTGACCTCGTCCTTTGTCACTGGTGGAACGTCTGACTATTTTTCCCTACCGCTAATCTCATTACGGTCCTGACTACTTTGGCTGCTGTAGAGATTGTATAGAACTCCTCGGCTACTTTGACTATCTTGTCCATATTCGTGATGACGTTGCCCGCCTTGTCCCTTATCGCGTAAATCTTGTTTTTGCCTTTGCTCAATTTCTTCACCGCTTTAAGGCTTCCCCCGTTCTTTACGCATGCTCAGTTTTCTCCATGTTATACTTCCTTATATCTGCCACCTTGCGCTTATTGATTAGCTTTGATATCTCGGCCCATTCTATCTGGTCTGTTGGATTGGAAGCTTTAATTCTCTGGCGTTTTTTAATCAAATATTTCATCTCCTTAGACAGCTTACCGGTATCCTCTCTAACTATCCTATCACCCACTTCCATAGCGCACGCAGTAATCATATAGCAGTACAAGGCAGCGAACACTGAACCGATCAGTTCCACGCACTACACCGTTTCGTTCTCTTCTTTCTCGGTTCCGAGAGGCACGCGGCAGTATGTCTTGTTTTTTGTAACATATAGCTTGCATAACTTGATGCAAGCTCCACAAACTACAGTAAAACTTGTGCTACATGATGCTCAGTTCAGTGTCCCTTTAAGCAATGCAAGATTGGCGTTGCTGTAGTCAACTCAACAGGCCCACTATAGAAGCACTTTTAAAGGAAACTTTTCAATATTGTAGTGATGTTGGACAAGCCACTCTTTTTTGCACGGTGTAACGCCCCAAGTGTTGAAGGATATTATCTGCAAAACTGCATCAAATTTATAAATGACGTTACAAGAAGCTTAATAAATAGTGAAAAAATCTTAGGTTAAAGAGTTTAAGGAAAGAAGAAAAATAACATTATTCAATGAATTTGCACCGCATAACTTAATATTAGCAAATACGATAAAAAGAACTGCCCACTTGCGTATAAACAATGTGCCTCGTATTCGCAATTTAAATCACTCTGTGGTGCACCTATCATAATTGAGAAGCTGCTGGCATTCCTGGTGTCCCGATTGAAAACTCGGCGCCTATGGAACTCACACAAATGACCACTTTAGAACCCACAAAGGAGAAATACCTCCTGTCTCCATATAGACAAATGTTCGCTGCAACGATACCAAACGCATTCAAGGCCCAATTCTCTCGTCTCTGTTAAAGCAGACAGAAATTGTATAGAATATTTATTGTGGTTAGAAAAGCATGGTTGGAACTGCCACAACCAAATTTCTCTCTACGAGCTTGCGAACGTTGCCACACATTCAACGAGGTTCACGACTGGGCAATTTGTAAGGGTTCATTTTTAACTAGCCTCGTCCTGTGGCTGGTTAAAAAGTTGCTACAAATATCCACGGTATTTTAGGTATGTTTCTAACTAGAGAAAGGTAGCCACACATGCAGGCAGCGAACAGGCACTGTTGGGGCACCAACCACTCTGCAAAGAGTGACAGTGCTGAGCGCACGAAGCAGAGGCCCGTTACAAGACGTTGGCAGTCTTTCAAAGGGTACAGATTTGCAGCATTATCTATTATAAAACTGTGCTACAGAAAATTGAATGGAGACTCTTCCATCTGGCACAATGGTGAGATCAACCGCATCAGGTCTATATAATATTGCAAACGGTGACGTTCTTGAATGTAGGCTTCAAAATGCAAAGAAAACTTAGGCTATGAATTTTCAAATATTCATTGTCCCATTTTTAGGGTGTTCGTGGCAAACGAGCTTGGCTAAAAAATTCTTACAGCTCACCAACAATGCAGTACTGTTCAGATGTAGAAACACTAAAAGGACTTTCTCAGCAGCCTAATGTGGAGCTATGCCTTCCAGTATCTGGCTGGTATGTGCCCGTATGGCACCATCGGCCCGTTAAATGGGCTATATGCTGGAATCTTGGCAGCAAACATGAGCCTTGTGGTAACCGGCCATAGTATAGACCGGGCATGCAACACTGGCTCAACAAGCTGCTCCCTCATGCCAAGTGCCGGCAGTCAGGCATGGCGAACCCTTTCTTATACCTCTCTAAGATATTTCAGAAAGACCTTCGTCTATACCAAGTTGCAGATAATTATGACAGTGCCAATTTAACACCACAGCTGTACGCCGCTCTCAATTATGGAGCTTTGGCTGATGTAACCATAGCAGTATTGTCAACCATGGAGATACCACTAAGCCAACTAGACACACATGCAAATAAATCTTAAACCTGGCATTACTTTGAACAATTCTTCATGAGTGTGTTACCTACATATTGCAACACTGTCTAACAGTATTTCTATATGCAATAAGGCTTCAAAAATGTGCTAAGGTTTGCTGTGACCTTTATTTCTAAAATCTTTGCAAGTCATCAAAAAGAACGCGTTGCAAGACCATTTAAGAAAATTAATATATTCTTCACATAACGGTGAACACGAATGTGAATTCATATCCTCCTTGTTGTTTAACACACAGGCTCCAAATATCAGTATACATGTTTACCACTTAGCTGCTACTGTCCACTGTCACGAGGATGTACGTATTATTCACACCCTTTTTCTTTTACCTGTGCACCTTTCACCGTGCAGTGGAAACCTTCAACGCCTATTTCTGTATGCACGGGCCTCTTGCAAGGCAGACGCGATTTGTGTGGTGTTGAGGCTATATGTTGCTACGGGCTGACTTTGCTCCAGGGCGCATGTCTCTTGTAAGGCAGCTGCGGGATGATGAACTTCCATTTCGTTATCACTGGCTGGGCTCGTATAAGTGTAGCGATGGCGTAGAGGCATAACATTTGCCTCGCGAACAAGAGGGCCATGCTTTGAATTCTAGTGTCACACTATTCTCCACTGGAGTAAAAAAAATGTGCATGTCTATAGAATTGGATAAATAGGGCTGGGGTTTCGAGGCCGCCACCTTTTGGCTTGTGTAGCTTCTGAAGAGCCCCCCAGCCGGGGGTGCTCTTTTGTATTCAGTTTTGCGTTCCGTACTGGAGCGGCGTGTTTGCCTCGCTCTCTCCCAGACTTCGTGGCTGGCAGTCGCCTTCCGGCACTACAGCACAGTAACTGCTACACAACTGATGTACAACCAGATGCCAGTGAATACATCCGGAAACCTCCCTAACCAGGACAGGATTTGGTTACTGGCGGAGTGAGTGGCCACAACCAGACATGGGCATCCTCACGAGGGTGAACCCTCATGAGGGCGTCCTCACCCTTACCTGGTGAGGATTTGATTTAGTGAGGTGAGGGCGAGCGAGGGAGGGAGGGTCGGCGCTGAAAAATTTGTGAGGGCGAGGGTGAGGGATGGCAGAGGCGGTGAGGTGGGGGTTAGGGAGGGAAAGATACAGAGTTTGAGGGGCGAAAGGAAACCTTCCACGAAATGAGTAGTTTCTGTAGTAAGAAAAAGCACGCGACAATACGAAAGGCACGAGTTACCACACACCTTCTCTTCCACTGGGCATGTGTTGTATAGAAAACAAATTTAATGGAACGGGGCACATGTGCTGCAGTTAAAAGAAGCAGTAAGGAAATCCAAATAATTGTCCCGGCGCTCGCGCTGAAGAAAGGCCTGAAAACGACACTACAGAGCTGCAGGGAGTCACCGAAAGTGATGTCGCTGTTAACAGCCTCATGGCATACGACGGAAACGGCGAAATGCACAGGACAGCCATTTCTGCTAAGGTTTCTTTGCCATTCAGGCAATAGCAGGTCCAGAAAAAAAACCCAAGAGATGGTACGCGCGGTAGAAACGAACACAAAAGACCGAGGTGGTGTGATTTTATCTGCTGCGACACCGCCATACGTTTTTTTATTTATTTTTCGTCCTTCAGAGTGGCTTGCATGAGTGGCCGACGCACTAGTGTTTCTTGACAGTGTTTCGTGACTGTCTGGTAAGCACAATTTACATACAGCTTTTATAAAAAGTGAAAATTACAATTCGCAACAAAAACAACGGAAAATGAACAAACAACAATGAATTTGCGCTGATAAGAGCTCCAATAATATAAACCGCATATCAATATCCGATGCAATCTTTGTCATATGTTTGCAGAAGCAAGCAGAATTTTCTTATTTCTTTTACCATTTTTTGCTTTGTTATGGATTAGCAAAATCATCGTATCATGCATTAGTATGTGTAGCACCTAAATGCAATGCATTGTTTTCGCGGTAAATTATATAACATTAGGTCTTAGTTTATGTGTCTTCTTAAGATAGTTTTCTGCAGATGGGTTTTAATATCGTTGGTGAACCAATAGAGTGCACTGAGCACAGTTTCATAAAAAAGTTGTTGAATTTCCAGTATCCAAAGTGTGTGTTCGCATTTATTGTTAAACTGTTGAAGTCCTGTACCGAAGCAAGGTTCTTTAATATTCTTTATTTGATTTTAACCTCCATTCTGTAGTCAGAATGACTTTCATGTATCGTAATGCCCGACAATCGTAGGACGTATGTGATGACAGACTCACGCATGACGGGGGTAAGGCAATGTCGAACCGGGTTCTATCAAGCTTTGCCGAATGCGCTTCAGGTATGGGGAGCCAGCGCAAGGTTATTTGCCGTTTTAAAATACCTGTGTTGCTGTTTGCAAACCAAAGCGTGCTGGTGGTATCAGCCTCACTAAAAGAGAACGTATTGTAAAAGAAGGCTAGGTCGAGACGGCGAGGTCGTGACGGCAAGAACAGCGAAGCCTTGTCTAGCGTTTTAATCCGATCACGAACCCAGGCACGCACCGGGGCCGGCGCCGCGGGACGATGATGATGGTATGTACAAATGAAAGAAGAAGATGATGGCATGTACAAATGAAAGAAGGTCCACAGAAGGCTCACAGTATTTTAAACCACCAGACTGCTAGTTTCAAGTTTCCAAGGGTATAGCTAAAAAACTACCTGCACGCCGCTCTTGACAAACCTTGCCTGCAAGAAATGACACATAGCGTGGATGTTTGGCTGCAAACACTGATCAGTGCAGGATTTCCCTGTGAGGTGGTCATCCTGTTTTAAAGGGCCTTGCTAATGATGCTAGGGATGTAGAGAAGCACCGCTGAGCTAAAGAAGTGTCAAGTACAAGACCCGTTGCCCTTCCATATTACAACCAAATCTCCCATCGTTAAAAAACGTGGCTCAGAAAGGTGACGTCCTGGTAGTCAAGACTGCTAAAAATCCTGGCTGGCGTGTGCATTATGGTGCAGGAAAGGCGCAAGCAGTGATGCAACAACAAGCACGTAGGCAGGTTAGTCCCGAGGAAGAGTGCCTTCGTTTACCGTATACCGCTGTCCTATGCCAAAAGAAACAAAGAACAGATTGCATGTTGCACAAACGGCACACTTAATTAGTTGCACTCACGAGTAGACGCAGTGGCGAGGGGGGGGGGTGCAACTGGACGAGTATTGCCGCCCTAGTATCAGAACCGAGGCGTGCGCCTCGATTCCGTTAAACGACAATCTTGAAGACGTTCGCGTCCAAACTCAGCAGAAAAGTATACGAAGGATACTGCGTTAAGATGGAATTCACCACATGCGTTAGCAATTGAGGCCTTGGTTGCCTTATCCGATCCCACACACGTCAGCGTGCCAGATTTCTTACTTTGCCAAGATCAGCTTCACTGTAGAGGATTCTTATCCAAAGCATGGTTTTCTGTGCTTGGCACGTCACGATATAAAACGAAAAGTTGATGCTGGTTTAATGCTGCACAAATAATGCCACCACTGAACTGAAATTTTTAACTGACACAAAGTAGGGTTTATATCAAGGAAAGCTACAAAGCGTTTCTTCACACTCGGTAATAGTGGTCGGTACCCACCGTGGAGTGTTTTTTACCTACAGAGATGAAAGGGTGACATCAAAGTCCAGCCCTCCATGGCACTTGCACTTTGAGTACGACCCGCTGAACCGAAGCCACGCAGGCACATTCATTGGGTTTGGTAAAACAGGCTGTAATTTTAGCTTAAGACTTTATGAGATTGTTTTAATAAGTGTCCCAACATTGTCTTAACATAAAGATGGCCAGCTGAGATGAAGTACCATTATGCATGCTGCCAAAGCTAGAGTCGCACCAGAGAGCACCTGTCTCGCATACTGTTAAAACGTCTGCCAGGTCTGAACAGAAGTAAGACTTCGGGGAAGAGAGTTTCGAGGCTTTGCGTGATACCTACTCTCGAACGCTACCCTTTAGCGCCTCACACTCACGCTAAGACAGACTCAATAAAGCAGGAAGCTGAGCATAAACGATATCCGATTCAGCGTAGTCATGGTATGTCCTTGGATCTCTAGCTGGCAGGTTGAAATTATGACAACACTGCGTTTTGTACACCTGATTCTGCTTAACCATTTCTGTGGAGGGAAATAGGCCTCCTCCTAAGCGGATTAACCGTGTTGTTGTGTTCGCTCCTCGTGTGAGCGAGATGCCTGATTTCAAATAGCGTCCTGACCCCTTTTCTGCCGTGGGCTGAACAGACGCACTCGCCATGTGTGCGTTGCTAAACAAACGCCAGACAAACGAAAGCAACGAATCTCGTACTAGGCCAGGAAGATGTTCCATTCGGCGGACTACAGTGTTCTAGAAGGCTGTAGCCGGAACGCTGTTAGCCGGGGCGCACCTAAGCCTGCGCATACGCGGCGATTCGTTTGAAGACTGACTCGGCGCTGCATGGAAGGCGACAGATAAAGCACAAAGCAAACAAGTGTGCGCCAGGCTTTGCCCCCTAGGGCAATGCGCCGACGACAGGCTATACACCCTTCACACCGAGGGCAGCTGTCAGTAGGAAAGCTGTTCGAAAAAAGAAAAAAAAACTTCTGCACGACGGGCAGACCACGCGCGCTGGTCCACGGCCAGGCTCAAGCAGCGGTTGTGGCTGGTCTTATAAGATCTCCCCGAGGCGCCGTGTGGAGACATTGGTGCATGTGACAGCAGTGCTCTCAGAAGGGCACACACGTATCCACCAGCGTTCGTTCCTTTCCCGCTCTCTCTGTCCAAAGGGTTTTGCTTCAGTCCAATAAAAAAAAAAAAGCAGCAGCGAACGGCAGGAGCGGCTGGGGAAGCCCTTCAGTTTTTGTTGTTGCTGTGTGCTTTCGATCAGACCACTCAAGTTGTTGATACTTATGTTGAAAACAGCACCTTGGTGCGCTGTTGCAAATTATATATGCTCAAGGACGTCAGTGTACAATGTGCGTGAATATGTTTCCATTGCGGCAGCGCTCTCGGCTATTTTCGGCAAATGCGTGGTAAAAGTGAAAGGTGTGTTTATGTAGGTTCGAGGGGAGTTTCATTCTTTTGCGGCTCTTGCCTTTTCAGTGCGGGGTATCCGGTTTTCTGCTTTTGCATATGCGGGTACGTACTGTGCGGAATTAAGATCAGCTAGGAGATGTGCACTTAGGCGAACTAATACAGAGTGCTGATTCCGGGATGTTGGCACGTAAGTGTTGCCTTTCGGTCCCCGTTCTAAGTGCTGTTTTTTTTAATAAACAAATCTACATTTGAGCACTCTTCCAGGAAGCGTAATCGAAACTTATGCACGAAATGCTGGCCTGTTCACTTTGCACGTCGTACTGCTCTAGTTATGCGCTGTCTCGTTCTGTTCATGTAAAGCGTTAATATAAATTGAAAACAAAAACGATTTTAGGCACAACCGAAGCGGCGTTCGCGAAAATCAGAAGTGCAACAGAGTTACGCGTTTCACTTTGCTTTTTCTGTGTGTACCTGGAGGAAGTCCGGATGCGATTGGGGCACATCAACGGCGGAAACTGCGGTGCCGTGTCCAAACCACAGCATTCTTACGCGGCGTCAATAATCTCCGCGCTGGGCATTACTGTTCATACTGACCCTGTCCATCCAACGCATGTGGATAACTCCTTAACCAGGGACACCTGTTCCGATCTTACCCTCACCCGCAACATAAGACACGCAGACTAGATCAACACCGAGGACCCCCTTGGCGGTGACCACTGCATCATCAACAGAATAATTTACAGTCGTATTCTACACCGCACCATAACACAGGCTCTCCTGCCAGACTGGACGGCTTTCCGTAAATCCCTGACAGCCTCCAGTATGCTCGGATACGACTGCCTGGGCCCAGAGCCTCATCCAAACACTACACAAACACGAGAAGCAAATACAACTCAAAGTTAAGATAACGGATGTGGACAACCATCTCCTTCACCCTTGGGGAGCGCGGCGCAGCCTCACTAAGAGATGGCGTCGTCAGAAACATAACAAGAAACTCCGCTTGAGGATTCGCGATCTCACCCAAAAGGCAGCTGAGTTGCTGTCCAGCTCACCGACTCTAACTGGGTGGATCGCTGTAAATTTGCTGCTAGACAAATGTCTAGCCGCAATACTTGGAGGCTATTCCGTAGCCTCATAGATCCCACTCAGACGCGCACAGAAACACAGAGACATCAGCAATGAGCAATTCATAATTTCAAGGGCAATACGGACCAACTTGCACAGACTCTACGGGATCAGTACCTGTGTCAAGTCCAAGACACCCGTGGACAGGAATCTCTCTATGCAGGCAGAGATCATCCGGATATGGATTGTCCGTTCCAGCTTCGTGATCTGCGGGCAGCTCTTGCAAAAATGAAACGGGGAACCGCTCCCGGCAGGGACAAGGTTACGGTCAAACTTTTGGCCAGCCTTCCTGATCCGGCGTATGAGTCCCTGCTAAAATATATGAACGCAATCTGGAAAGAAGAAACACCCCTCCCCCTAGAACGGAAAACAGCGCTTGTCACCTTCATCCCTAAGGCGGGTAAGCCGATCAGTGCCGATCACCTCCGATCTATCTCCCTAACGTCTTGCACAGCCAAGCTCATTGAACCCATGGTTCGAGATCGCCTCTCTGAATATCTGGAGGCCCGAAATATTTTCGCAGACACGATTTTTGGATTCCGACCTCAGATATCAGCACAGGACATTCTGCTTTAACTCAGCCACGAGGTACTCACGTCTGTCGAGCACCCTCACAATGAAAGGTGGTTCTCGCCTTGGATTTGAAGGGTGCTTTCGACAACGTGAAACACAGTGTCACCCCCGCTCACCTCAGCGAGACACAATGCCGACACAACACGTTTAATTACGTAAAACAGTTCTTAACGGACCGTGAAGCCTTTATCCGCATTCAGAACCAGGAGCACAGTCCTTATACTATGGGTACGCGGGGCACGCCACAAGGCGCAGTGCTGTCCCCACTACTATTTAATTTGGCCATGCTTCATCTTCCTGCCCAACTAAGTGAGGTTAAAGGTATACAGCATGCGCTATATGCCGACGACATCACTATTTGGGCTACAGAGGGCAACATTCGACAACTGGAGGACTACCTGCAAACAGTGGCGGGCATAGTGGATCCCTAGGCTACATACTGTGGTCTCCAGAGCTCTCCCCAAAAATCAGAATTAGTGCATCTACGCCCCTTGCCGAGATGCAAGACACCAATACTTCTCTCTCTGGCTAGTGGACCCATACGCAAAGCCACAGAGATTAGAGTCCGCGGACTCTTTATTCACCAAAATCGTCGCGCTGACACAACACTAGCCAAGCTTCGCAAGGTTGGCGACCAATTGGGCCGCATAGTCCGTCGCGTCTCAAACAAGCGTGGGGCCTCGGAAGCAGGGATGCGATGCGACTCGCCCATGCTTTTGTGACGAGTCGAATTCTTTATTCAACTCCATACCTGCACTTGCACATGCACGATGAAGACATCCTGGAGGTCACTCTCCGCGAAATGATCAAGAGGGCGCTCGACCTCCCGATCTCTACCTCCAGTGCGAGGCTCCTTGCATTGCGGGTGGTGAACACCTATCGGGAGCTACGCGAGGCGCACCTCACTAATCAATACATGCGTCTTGCCCAGACCGTGTCCGGTCGTCGCCTTTTGGACCGGCTACATATAAAAAACAACCATCAGATTGAGGAAAGGGTACGAGTGCCAGAGCTATGGAAAGGCGCCCTCCGTGTTCGACCCTTCCTACCAAAATGGACAGAGAAGACCACAATGGACGGCGTCAGGCGCGGGCAAATGCCCTGCACCGCCATTATGGCTCTAAACACAATGTTTTCTATGTGGATGTTGCGGGCCCGCACCATTCCAGGGGAGGATGGTACACGGCTGTAGTCGTTCACGAGGAAATACCGGTGGATGGCCTCACTTTTAAGGCCCCTAACGCAACCCACGCGGAGGAGGTAGCAATCGCCCTGGCTGCCTCCCACCCTTAATCTAAATTCATCCTATCCGACTCGCTAGGGGCCTGTCGAAATTATGAGCTGGGCTGGATAACGCCTACAGCACAAAGAATACTTCGGAGAGCAGCTTGGGATCAGGATCCCCAGACCAGATTTCCAATTTGGACTCCAGGCCACCATGGCCTATGTCACGAAATCGGCGCACATTTTTATCACGTCGGTGCGGCGCGATGCCAGTGCGCGCCGCATGGTTTCTTCCACAAAGTTCGAGAAAAATCTCCTTCCCCACGCGAGAGAGCGCGTAGCTTTGTACGCGTCGCCGTCGCCCTCTTTCTCATCACCCGGCGATGAAGCTGACTCATCGTCTGGAATATGCCAGAAAACTCCAGAACATTCTATGGGAGCTAGCCAATGACGACGCGCGGCTCGACTGGAGGAGAAGGGAGTGCTCTAAGCGGCTAAGCTAAGTGTGTGTGCGCGCTAGCCTTAGCGCGCCTTAACAGACAGGCGCGGCGCGCCCTATTTATTGAGGCCGCGCCGCTTGTGTAGTCAGTCAGTCAGTGGTTGCGGCGTGTTCGCCTGTGCTTCGGCTGGACTCCCGGGGATCACCCGCTGCTGGCAAGCCCACGGACCTGCGAGGGAGCGGCGCTCGTCTTGCATGGCGGCCACATCGTGATTCTCGAGGCGTCGTGCTGCAACAGTGCCCGGTGAACAAATTGGTGTTTGTTTACGTGTCTCTCTCGTGTTTCATCTGTGTTGTAAAGCATCTGTGTTATTGAATCCCTCTGTAGTTGCATGCTTAGCGTTTGTATTTTGTGAACCTCTCGTCTGTGCATTTCAAGAGTTCTTGTTTATTCCTTAGTATCGTCTCTTGCTGTGTATAAACTGTGTTTTGTTTGTTACTTCTGACTCCGAACCTTACTCTGGCTTAAACCGGCGACCGCTGGGCACCAAACGTCCACCCCCTTCTGTCACTACAAGGTAGTTGAATTCCGGCTGAGCTTGCCACGCAGGTCGAGGGCATCTCCTTTGCGACCGGAACAGCTACCCCACTCACTCTAAGGGTGTCTGGGAGTGTGCGCACCATTAAGGGCGCATCAGTAATAATCCCTCCTAATTATTAACGGGTGACAGCCTACAAGGGAATGAGGCCGCCAACTTAGCCGCCCGCGCACTCACTAACCGAGCCCCCTTCGTAAACCCTACCGATCTGGACCAGGACACTTATCCTCTCTGAAATGTTCAAGAAATCTGTGCCTATTACTGGGACTCGCACCATCAGTAACCGGCTCCTCTCAAGGGGCTAGCGAAAGCGGGCGAAAGAATACTTAGAGTTTTTACTAACACTCTACTGTGCCCGGCAGTACTCAAACATTTCGACCCTTCGTTCTCTGGGCTCTGTCCTTTCTATGGAGAGGTGGCTGACACCTTTCACATGGTCTGGGCATGCCAGCTAAATCCTTCTCTTTTACCCATAACTCCTTCCCTTACCCGAGAGGACTGGGAGGCGGCCCTGCTCGGCTGCCTGGATCTAGCGGCACAACAAGCGCTGGTCCAGCGAACTCGTGTGGCGGCCCAAACCAATGGAGTCCCGGAATAAGGGACTCCACCTAGTATTGTAAGGGGAGCGGCCCACTAAGGGTGGCTCTCCAAGAAACCACTCCTTTTGTAATAAATGCTTTCCACCACCACCACCCAAATGACACTGCACGCATACATGTCCATCTGAAACTGTCGCGCACGGTCCCAGACTTGCATGCTATGTCCCTCCAATCCCATCCCTCTCGGCGAAGCGAACAAGGGTCCGGACCCCCTGACCCCTGGAAAATGGCTCTGGTAACATTTATTCCTAAATCAGGGAAACCAATTGACACAGATAACCTCTGTCCCATCTATCTCACCTCCTGTGTGGGCAAACTAATGGAGACGATGGTGCGGGACCGGCTATCTGAATATCTTGAACAAAAACATGTATTCGCAGGCACCATGTTCGGATTCCGCCCACACAGATCCGCTCAAGATGTCCTCCTGCAACTCAACCGGGAAGTCCTTGACCCACTCGAATGCCCCCTTAATGACCGGATAGTATTCGCCTTAGATCTCAAAGGGGCATTTGATAATGTAACACACGGGATTATACTCATCCACCTAAGCCAGACCGACTGTGGTCTCAACACATTCCAATACATCAAGCAATTTCTCACGGATCGTCAATCCTACATTCGCATCCAAGATAATGAGCATGGTCCTTACCTTACTCGGCACGCGGGGAACCCCCCAAGGCGCGGTACTTTCCCTGCTGCTCTTCAATTCGGCTACGATGCACCTGGCTGCCCAGCTAGATGGTGTCACTGGTGTGCAGCACGCCCTGTATGCCGATGACATCACCCTGTGAGCCACGCATGGCAGTATCGGGGACATTGAAACCAGCCTGCAAACAGCGGCGACGATAGTAGACCGCTACGCCCGCCGCTGTGGTCTTCAGTGTTCTCCACAAAAATCAGAATTTGTGCACCTCCGCCCCTCGCGATAGTGTACAACTCAAATCACTCTTTCTTTAGAAAGTGGTCCCATACACGAAGCTGACGAGATACGGGTACTCGGACTCTACATACACAAACACAGACGGTCAGACACTGCATTGACCAAACTCCGTAAGATGGGGGACCAGGTGGGCCGCATGGTCCGCCGGGTTTCAAACAAACGCGGGGGGTTGCGAAGTAAGGATGCCTTGCGGCTGGCAAACGCCTTCGTGACCTGTCGGATTCTATATTCGACACCTTATCTCCACCTACGGAAACAAGAGGAGGATGCCCTTGAGGTTATCCTTCGCAAAATTGTCAAGCGTGCCCTGGACCTCCCCATCACTACTTCAAACAGCCGTCTTATGGCCCTTGGGGGGGTGAATACTTTCCGGGAGCTCCGGGAGGCCCACTTTACAAATCAGTACACGCGTTTGTCGCAAACGGAGTCGGGTCGCCGCCTTTTTGCTCGACTCCATATCCAACACACCACACTCATGGAAGACAGGTTTCGCATCCCAGAACTGTGGAGACGCGCGCTCTGCGTGCGACCTCTGCCAGCGAATATGTCACACGAATATCATAATGGTCGGCGCCTGGCACGAGCGGAAGCCCTAGCCCGACATTATGGCAACAAAACAGGTGTATACTACGTGGACGCCTCCGGCCCTCACCACTGGGGATGGTACACGGCCCTTGTAGTTCAAAACAGCAAAACGGTTAACGGTCTCACCTTCAGAGCCCACAGTACAACACACGCAGAAGAGGTGGCGATTGCTCTCGCGGCCTCTCATTCCGACTCAAAATACGTAATTACCGACTCGCGAGGAGCCTGTCGGAACGTCAGACAAGGCTGGACTCCCTTACTAGCCTATAAAATTTACTTAAATTGCATACGGGATACGGACCCAGCACACCGCTACGTTATATGGGCCCCTGCTCATCAGGGTTTGGCAGGAAACGAGGCAGCAGACGCAGCCGCCCGCGGGCTCTCTCACCGGGCTGTTTCCTCCTCCCTACCCGATCAGGAACCCGATTTTAATCCAGCCTACACCTTCAAAGATATCACGACGTACTATCAAATTTGTCATCGCCTTTCCCCCAGCCCATGTAAAGGCCTCAAAAAGGCGGATGAGCGGCTCCTTCTCCGCCTTTTCACCAATACATTGCTGTGCCCGGCAGCCCTAAAACATTTTGACCCCTCCATTAGTGGCAATTGCCCACACTGTGGAGCGGTGTCTTCTGACATCTATCACATGGTGTGGGCCTGCCCCTCCAACCCGGCTATTCCCCCCATCCCCAACCCAACCCGGGAGAACTGGGAGGCGGTCCTGCTCGGCTGCCACGACTTACAGGCCCAACAAGCCTTAGTCGGACGCGCCCGAGCGGCGGCAACCGCCACTGGGGTCCCCAACTAGGGACCTCCACCTAGTGCTTGTAAGGACCGGTCCCTTATGGGCCGATCCAAACATCCGTGTGTAAATAAATGTTCTTACCACCACCACCACCCCCTGACCCTCCGAAATTTATGCTTCTGTGTTATAGCGTTTTCCTGTTACTTTAATTACATTGTTCTATTGCCAATCTGCCATATATGCCTCATGCTTTCTCCGTCTGCGGATAGCTAGAGCGTATCTCCTCTTTCCTCACGCGGTGCAGAGTATCTCGTCTATCTCCTTCAAAATTATAGAACGTGAACCGATGGGCAGGTTCGCCCGGTAAACTGTGCCAGTGGTGATGCTTCACGATGATGAATGGAGAAGTATGCGGTTCAGAGCTCAAGTGGAAGACGTAACCACACATGATACACTACAAAGGTAATAATTCAAGAATAATTCCAGCGCCCACACCGAATTTCAGTGTATAGCATGTGCAGTTACCGGGAATTCACACACTCACAGAGAAAAATATTATATTTCGATGTAGTTTGCGTATATGCATCTAATTTGATAAATCTCTAGCCAATCGTCCATTGGCTTTCGAGCTTTCGAGGAAGGCCTGGCCTGGATCTAGCCCACCTTCATGTTGCTTTAAAACATACTGCTAGAAATACGATGAGACGCTTGCTGACTTTGGAAGGACCTTTCCTCTTCTCTGCAGCTTGTTGTAGCTGTAGGAAGAAGGAAAAGAAAATGCACGGGCCTGCTACTGGCTCTGTAGCTGAGCCACCTGATTGATTGATTTATAGGAAGGGAAAGGCGCGGTAAATGTCTCACTTGCTTTCTCTGGACACCTCAACCGCACCGTAAGGGAAGGGAGGAAGTTGGGAGGGAAAGCGAAGAGAGAAAGAGGAGCCGTAGTGGAGGGCTACGGGGTAATTTCGACCACCTGGGGATCTTTAACGAGCGCTGACATCGCAGCCAGCGCAACGGGTCCTTTGACTGGTCCCCTGTTTTTGAGCGTAATAAAAGGCTTCACCTCCTCCACCAGAGCCAGTAGCAGGCCCGTGCATTTTCTTTTCCTTCTTCCTATAGCTCCAACAACAACAACAACCACCTGTAGCAGGCGGGCCCCCGCCGCGAACGCGTGGGCCTACCCTTCCGAGCTCCGCAGGGCCGGCAGCGGCCACCACCCTCCTAACAACGAGCAGCAGTGTATGGCGCCTAGCTTCTGTTCTCAGAAGTGTACCTCTCTTTCTACTTCCACTCCCACCTGCTCCCTTTCCTTACGAAGTGGTTCAGATGTCCATAAAAACACGAGACAGATACTGTGCCTTTCCGTTGCTGTGAACCAATTTATTATTATAGTAATATTATTATTAATATAATACTATTATTGGCGATAACTTTTCTAAGACGCAATTGACTACTGTTAATCGAATAGACGAAAAAGTAAGTTAAATATCACGGATGGCAACAGTGACACATATTCGCATTTGATTTCTGAAAAGATCATACAGGATGTAATTGACTAACGTAATCAGTTATTTGTAACGCACTACGTACAACTACGTTTTCCGAGATTTAAATGCATTAAACAGTGCTCCTCTACATGGGAAAACTGTAAAAGAAGTTCAAGGGCGGCACTTAACAAACAGCCGCCACCGCAATCAGGAGTAGTGCTCCGCGAAAGCCTTTTGGCCGTGTCCGGAAGCTTTCCTGTCGCACGTTTTTACAACGTAGTCGTCGTTCACATCCTTTCTGCTGCGTCCACTGCCGAGCGCGCAAAATTATCTCCGCCGTTCCAAGTCTCCATTTCGAAAGGAAAAGTTTGCCGAATGAGCTATTTCTTTTGGATGGCATGGCCGATTTACCTTCCCGTAACTTTCTCGTTATTTGGCTATTCCATGGCACAGAAAGCGGCAATTTTAATTATCCAAAAGACGGCGCAGGAAGCGCTGTTGCGGAGTGTGCGGTGTGCATGGAGCAGGCGTCCACTCGAGGTCTAGCCTGGCATGCCGAGTTCCGGATTGCACGAAGGGTAGTAGATCTGATACTTGGGCGACGAGCCACAGTTCTCCTCGTAGATGAACTCGCAGCAGTCGCCATCGTCGTGGAAGGAGGAAACCCTCCGCCAGTAGGTGCAGCCGTACCCTGTGCAGATAAACCGGTGTGGGAAATGGGGAAAATGTGAGCGGATTTTATAGGAGTAGAGCACTGTATACTTCATTGGTAGTGAGCCGCTCGGCTCACCATTCCTTTTCGTCGTTCGAGTGGCCGACGCCGCCAACTCAAGTTTCGCGCAGTTAACATGGAAGGATGAGATAAGAATGCAGCTTTTCAAATGATCCCGAAGCAGACATGCAGCCCCTACAGGCCTTGCAGGAACGTTTGCGCCACGTGGCTAAAGCACCGGGGCTTCATGTGTGGTTCGCTGCTGATAACTAGGGCAACATACATCACAATACTTTTCTCGAGCTTGCCTGATAGCGATTTGATAGCGACGCCGTCAGGTACACGTATATCGTGCACTACAATAATCCCAAACGGATGGTTTCGCAAGTTATACTTTTACCCACGTTGAGTTTCTGCAATGTTCATTCTTTTCTTTTTTTTTTGCAGACGGGAAAGAATTTGTAGATGCTTTTTCCACAGTAGATAACATTACAGGGCTGAAGTATTTTGAATGGAAATTCCTACACACATTTCTAGAAGCTTCCTCTTAGATGTGACCTTAGATTACTTTTCAAAGCTAACACGTATAATACAAACGGGTAGCCTCGGATCCTTTTTAAATATGACTGATGCCTTCAGTTCACATTATGCCTGCACCAAAGCATGATAGTGAACCATCATGGAGAGGTGCAGCGCAGTAGAAACACGGACATAAGGCACACAGATAAACAGGGCTAGCGTAGCAGAGTGTGTCTTTTGTCCGCGTTTTTATTGCGCTGCACCTCTCCATGATGCCTTACCGACTGGCACATACGAAGGTATTAATCTATGAAAGTGAACGTAGTGATACCGAGTTATACCCCTGTCACACGGGTACTTGTAGTGCGTTTGGAATTACGGTGCTTTGCTCCAAATGCGGTTGGCATGCAGCTACACGGCAAAGTATCGCAACCTTTGCGAAAACGGCCCATGGTGGGAAAGGCGGTCGTCAGCGGCCTTTAAGCTGCGTAAAGGAGCAGCCCAAACATGATCGCCAGGGAGCGAGCTTAGAAGGCAAAAACGTTGACGTAAATATAACTTGAATATTATATTTAAGCCGAATTCTATTCAAGGTTAATTTCACATTACAATAAACTTTAGGAATCTGTGCTGTTGAGTTACCATTTCAATTGTTTTCAGCAGCTGCCTCAACATACACATGCTTTGCTTTCTCCTTGTGGAATGTTTTTACTTCATTGCCCATTTTGCTTCGCGCTCATTTTTCGTTGGGCAGTACTTGCTGGCTAATGTACTATTTATTTCATATTGCCAAGCTTTAGTTCAACTGTTTTATATACTTAAAGTGATTTATCGGTCGACAGATGACGGTAATGGGGGTTGCGTCTATCATCATCATAGTATCTACCTCCTTTGCACTTGCGGTGCAGCTGCGCCGCTGTTCCTTTTTGGTTTTGCCCCTTTAGAGCAATAAACTTCCTTTGTAGTAAAGACCTTGGAGAAGTGCAGTGTGACCGGGGTATTAGACATATGCGGAAGCACAGACTCAAGTGAAGGCGAATACTACAGCCAAATGTCAATTATGACCTTGGTCAGTGGTCAAAGCCCAAGGGCTATGGTTAGTTATGGTGACCAATGGTGAGTCATGGTAAATCATTGGCTACTCATGGCATATCATAGAAAGTATAGGTTTACCTTTAAAACTCGCAGTCGCAACGCTAAGCTCCAAGGTCTTTTCAAGGGCAAGGAAGCTGCAAACCTGAGTTCAGACTTAGCACTTCTTAAATTACTGCTTACGAGTTGAAATTAAGATAAGCGATTAAGCACCGACGACAATATTGTTACGGTATGCAGTATCGAGACGATGATGACGTGGTGATGTGGTGTGGTGAAAAACACAGTGCTGGAGCTATAGGCTGTGTTATTTCTGATGGGGTGCCCTTGACAGTGAACTGTCGCGGTTACCGCCATGTAAGTGCATTCTCTTAACAATATGATTGCTATTGTTACCAAGTCAAATGACAGCAATTTTACTTTAGTTGTACGATCGTTTGGGAAGTTGGCTTACTTTGCTTCCACATAACTGCAGCACGAAAAAATCAAGCACAAAGGAAGCGATTGCCCGTGTCGTGTGTGTTCTTCGTTCTTTTGTGTTGTTTTTTTTTCGCGCTTCAGTTATGTGGAAGCAATTTTACGACTTGGCGCTTGAAGTGCACCTTTATCGCTTTTATCAAACACTCATGAAAAGGCGGAGGGTACGCGCAGAAGTCGCGTAAATAGGAACTAGGACTACCGGCGCGCATAATATATTTTTATCCATAGGTTGTTTTATGAGTGGCGTACTAGTGGGATATATTATTGTGGGCACTAGCTCAGCTCCTTTTGAAAAACAAAATTAATTATGAATGGCAAATTGAAAGCAGTGAAGCCAACGAAGGCTTCTAGTTAATTTGAATGGTTGTAAAGATCACATTATGTGCCAATGGTTAATTAATCAATCAATTAAGGAGTTCATTTTCGCATACAATGTACAGCAAGAAAAGAGTGGTGAGAGAAAAAGCTGCTTTACTGCAGCTTGACTGAATTCCAGTCATCCAGCAGCATTGACAAACGATGTAATCGTTTATACATAACTTGGCACTTAGTAAAAAGAAAAATAAAACATGCAAAATATATAAGTAAAAAAATGTGCATCATTACAGACACCAAAAACTAGGAGGCATATGGTATATAATACGACAATACACTGTGTATGGGGGTAGTAAACGACACTATATAAACAGTTCCGCAATACCTTCTTGCGACAGCTGTGCGATATCGACCTGTAGTGCATCTACTGATTTAGTACTGTGGGTGACATATGTTGAGTCATCATTTTACCATCACTAGTTCAGGATGTCGGAACCAGCCAAGTTGCTGGATAACGAAAACAATAGTTACTGAAAGGTTTTGTTAGTTAGAATAAATTTAAAAATAGGTCTAAGGCACCGTTAATGGCCTGTTTATAGGTGCAAAGTATTTTATGCGTATATATATTGTAGCGTGTGCAACAGCAGCCGCTAGGCGGCTGCTCATCGAGAGTCTCGTGCGCGGACTCGAAGAAGTGCCCCGTGGCGTTCGAGAAGAAGCTGAAGTTAGCTGCCGTCTCTCGGTGCTCCGGACCTGCACTTCAGCGCCTGCTAGGTCAACCCCCAATTAAAACCCAACCTTCTGGTTACGGGCCTAAACGGCTACGTGACAATATATATATATATATATATATATTCGGCAGGGCTCCTGCCGAAACGTCGACTACAAATAAACTTGGAAACAGTACGAAGCAATTTTTCACTTGTATATATATATACACATACATATAAACCATGAACCATTGTTTTCGTCTTTTCGTCTCTGCGGCCCTACCTCATTATATATATATTATATAATATATACCTCAATATATATATATATATATATATATATATATATATATATATATATATATATATATTTTAACGAGCGTTATTGCAATTCGAGCGGGTTTGCTAAGGCTAGGTTGAGGCTCGCAGGTAGGCGCTGGCCCAAACGAGTGGTGCTCGCGTTTCGGGCCGGCGAGCTGGCGTAAGGTCTTCTTCTGGTCGAGGTTAATGACTACTCGGTCGAAAGGTCTTGATGGGCAAGTAAGAGGCTGCATGGGGCCGGTGGAATGGCGATGGGCGACTTTCCGGCGTTGGCAATCAAGGTAGGAGCGAACGAACTTGAAGACGTAGGTGTACATTCCGCGCCAGTAGAAACGCAAGCGAAGCCGAGTATAAGCCTTGAATGCGCTAGCGTGAGCGACTTGCGGGTCAGTGTGAAATGAAGCGCAGATGTCGGAACGCAAACGTCGAGGAATGACGAGCAGCCACTTGCGGCCGGAAGATAATTTCGGCGGTATAACAGGCCATCTCGAATTCTAAAATGAGGAGCTTGGCGGCGAATTGCACGAGGCGTCGAAGTGGGCGAAGGGACCGAAAGGAAAGCGAAATTGGAGGCGATCTATGTATCTCTGGGCTACTCGAGTGCCATCTTGGTCAAAGACAAGGAACTGAAGTCCAATTGGGAAATCGGAAACACTTTTAGGGGTAGCTGTCACGAAATCGGCGCCCATTTTCATCAAGCCGGTACGGCGCGAGGCCCCCACGGCGTCGCGTGGAAGGGATGGAGAGAAAAGCCCCCTTCCCCGCGCGGGAGAGCGCGTAGCTTTGTACGCGTTGCCGTGACCCTCTTTCCCATTGCCCGGGGAGGACGGTGGTTCATCGGACTGGAATCAACCAGAAAATTCCAGCATCTTCTATGGGACCTGGCCAATGGCGACGCGCGGCTCGACGGGAGGAAGAGAGAGCGCTATAACCAGCGAAGCTAAGTGTGTGTGCGCGCTATAGCTTTAACGCGTGCTAACAAACAGACGCGGCGCGCCCTATTTAAAGAGACCGCGCCGCTTGATGAGTCAGTCAGTCAGTCAGTCAGTCAGTTCGTCAGTGTTTTGCGACGTGTTCGACTGTGCTTCGGCTGGACTCCCGGGGATCACCCGCTGCTGGCAAGCCCACGGACTTTCAAGGGAACGGCGCTCGTCTCGTATGGCGGCCACATCGTGACTCTTGAGGCGTCGGACTGCAACAGCGCCCGGTGAACAATTTGGTGTTGGTTTATGTACTCTCTCGTGTTTCATCTGTTGTAAAGCCTCTACGTTATTGGATACCTGAGTAATTGCATGCTTAGCGTTTGTTATTCTGTGAACCTCTCGTCTATGTATTTCAAGTGATCTTGTGTATTCCTTTGTATCGTCTCTTGCTGTGCATAAATTGTGTTTTGTTTGTTACTTCTGACTCCGATCCTTTCTCTGGTTTGAACCGGCGACCGCTGGGCACCAAACGACCACCCCCTTCTGTCACTACAAGGTAGTTGAATTCCGGCTGAGCTTGCCACGCAGGTCGAGGGCATCTCCTTTGCGACCGGGACAGCTACCCCCACTCACTCTAAGGGTGTCTGGCAGTGTGCGCACCGTTAAGGGCGCATCGTTAATAATACCCCTTAATTATTAACGGGTGACAGTAGCGGAAAGCGAAACAGTGCGTCGGCGTCGTTATGCTTCCTTCCAGATCGATACACAACACGAATATCATATTCTTGAAGCCGTAATGCCCAGCGAGCGAGGTGGCCAGTTGAAACATTGAGGGAGGACAGCCAACACAGAGAAAGGCGGTCTGTAACGACTTCGAAAGGTCGTCCGTACACATAAGGGCGGAATTTACCTATCGCCCAAACTATGGCTAGGCACTCCTTCTCCGTAACTGAGTAGTTTAGCTCCGGCTTCGTCAAGGTGCAGCTCTCGTAGGCGACAACATAGTCAGCACACCCGGATTTGCGTGTCGCTAGAATAGTACCAATACCTGTGCCGCTTGCATCAATGTGGATCTCAGCACGAGCATCAGGGTTAAAATGCCGCAATATGGGCGGTGAGGTAAGCATTCGGCGCAGTGGACTAAACGCCTCGTCAAAGACAGAACACCAGCTGGAGAGGTCGTTGCTTCCACGAAGGAGTGTTGTCAATGGCGCGATGATGGAAGCAAAATCACGGGTGAACCGTCGGAACTAAAACCAGAGGCCAATGAAACTTCGGAGTTCCTTCATCCCACCTGTCATGAAACAAATGTTTTGCTTTCTCATGTTAACCCCACCCCTTATGTAAAACCCCCAACAAGGGGGTCTTTAAGGAAAATAAAATGAAATGAAATGAAATCTTGGATGGTTTTGGGAACACAGTGACATCACGAAGTTTAGTTGGATCGAGGAGCACACCTTCCTTAGAAACAACATGGCCCAAAATTGTCAATTGGCGTGCGGCAAAGTGACATTTCTTTAAATTTAGTTCGAGGCCAGCTGCAGTAATGCATTTCAAAACATGTTTCAATCGAGCGAGATGCGTCGGGAAATCCAGCGAGAAAACAACAATGTCGTCCAAATAGCAAATATCAATGTCGACCAAATATATTGCGTATATATAGCGCTAGGCCCGCTGGCCATTAAAGCAAATTTCATCATCATGTCATCACGTCGTTCTGTTTCTGTTGTGTCGCCGTATTCCATCGCTTGACATATGCCACCACGCAACTTTTGGTTGGAGGTGCGGTTCATCTCCATCCGCTCCTTGCACCGTCGAAGCCGACTATACGCCGGGTTCTTTGCCCGAAAGCACGTGGAGATCGCCGGCCAGCTCTGCCCAGCCCTTCCTGCTCAGGTCCGACGTGCGCTCTTTTCAGCCGCGTCTCCAGCCCTGAACACAACACACGATGACCAGGAGCAGCCCAAAGCTGATCCGACCAACCCCACGATGAAGCGACCTCACAACCACTCGAGCGAGGACAGCACCCCCCGCCCAAGCCGTTCGGCATTTCCATGAGCCTTGGCCTTCGGTAAACGGGGAACATTAGACCTGATACTCCGGGGCAAGCATTCATTTCATCTTCACATTCATTGTGGCGCCAAGTATTTCACCACTGAGTCCTCCGCCTATGTTCATTTGTCACATAATGCACTGGATTACAAGCAAATGATCGCGATGATCGCTCGGTGGCCCCGGGTCATGTTACAAAGACGACGAAGCGGGCTGTAGCACGGGGCGGAGCGCTCGTGCTAGGCCCGCTGGCCATTAAATCATATTCCATCATCATGTCATCACGTCGTTCTGTTTCTGTTGCGTCGCCGTGTTCCATCGCGTGCCATATGCCCCCACGCAACAATATAAATAAAATGGTGAAAGCAGCGTTCTTCTAAATGGTAAATTATCTTCATGACTATCACGAACCTAGACGCCATATGCACTCACCGTTATCGGCATAGCGGTGGCGGGCGATGAAGCAGGTATCACAGTCCGTATAAATCACATTCCACTCTTCCTGAACGCGTCCCGGGTCTTGGAGATGCATGCACGAAGAAAGAGAATGTTCGCTAGGTTAGGTTGTATGGTTTAACGTCCCACATAACTCAGCTATGAGAGACGCCGCAGCAGAGGCGCGAAAAGCAAGGCGCCCGTGTGCTGTGCGATGCCAGTGCACGTTAGAAAATCCAAGGTAATCGAAATCTCCTGAGCTCCAGAGAAAAGCGCCCACTGTGAACCAAATTTGATCCCGCATCCTTGGATTCAGCAGTCGAGAGCCGTAACCACCGAGCCACGACTGTGGGGCGCCAGCTGTATGTATATACATGCACCCTGGGACATACGTTACCACTTGATGACCGAGAGCGATCTCACAAGGATGTATGTTTGGGGACCCTAGAAGAGCTTTGATATTATTTGCTCTCTGATTGCTGTAAAGCGTATTCCTCGCAAGATTATTGTACACTCCTTACGCATAAGTCAGTTATAAGCACAAGGTAAGTGGAACCGTACAGGTGCGGACATAAGTAAACGGCGCGCGGTTTTTCGTTGAAATTAAAATCACGCCTCGTGCGCTGGCGATAAGAAAACAATGTTTGTCCAAGTGGAAGAGCACTGGTATCTACTATCGGTTCGCACATACGTCAACTGCCGGTTTCAAATATGTAACGCGTAAAACATTTTACAAGGAAATTGCGCGCTCCGATTACTTTTGTCCGCACCGGTACATAAGTTCCAGTTATAAATGGAACCAGGTGAAACTTTACAAGTTCAACTTATAACTTAAACATCTGACAAACGAGACTTTATTGTAGGTGTCGTGGAACTGCGTATGCGCCATGATGATGGTAACCCTAGTATAGGGCACGTGAGCCGCCTACGGGTAGATAGCCTCGTCACATTGGATATCGAAGCTGAATATGTCCAGCAGGCATCGTGCAGCCAGAGCTTGGTATACTTTCATATTTTCTTTCAAGAGTACAGGGCTTTTATATGTGCTCATGTTAAGGTGTCTGAAGGCTGCAGGATACACTGTGCCGCGGCAGCGCAGCGCAAGGAGCTGGACAAGCGCCTCCAGGGAAATTCGCCGGATCCAATTCACGGTTAAAACGTCTCATGAAGCGCTTATCAAGGCCAAGCAGTAAAGTTGGTGGTGCTTTGCCGGCACTTCGGGCTGAACTGCGTCCAAAAATAAATCTTCATGCTACGACTTTTTAATGTCAATATGGACAACGTTCTAAGAACCGACCCCCGAAAGTTCTAGATGCACCTGTCACACACACAAAAAAGACCCAGTAAACAAACTTCTGCTTAACAACGCAGTCGTTACCGACACCCTCTACTTGGCGACTGCCTTCAATGCGCACTTTTAGTCAGTGTTCCAGTGTCAGCAACTCAGTCTCCGTATTCTTAAGTAGCCACTTAAGTCAACAACACCTAATTATTACCGATGAGGGTATTTGTTCAGCTCTATTGCAGTTGAACACAAAGAAATCTTCAGTACTGGACGAAATCCCTAAAGCTTTTCCCTACAGATACGCTGAGTGGGGCGCTAAATACCTTTTGGTTATTTTTACTGCAAGTCTCAAGGCAGAAGAAATTCCAAACAATTGGAAAACGGCAAGGGTGATTCCAATCCAAAAATCAGATGCAAGCTTTACGTCAAGAATTAAAGGCCAATTTCTGTGTTATGTAAGTCCAGTAAGGTTTTAGGACATTTTATTTTCAAGCACATAAGCTCATTTCTAGAAGGAAGTGGCTTTTTTCTTGCAATTCAGCACGAGTCTCGGGAAGGTTTATCGACAGTGACGCAGCTTATTCATATCACAAATGAAATTATGATGTCACTGGACGATAATTACCAGGTGGACCTCATTTTCATTGACTTTGAAAAAGCGTTCGACCGGGTATCGCACTGCAGTAGTTTGTTAAAGATGCGGTGGTTGTTGAATAATCAAGAAATAGTACAATGGTTAGATTCCTACCTAACACAGCGGCGCCTGTTGGTTCTAATATCTGAATAATACTCCACAAAAGCGCCGTGTTTTCAGGAGTCCCCGAGGGATGAGTCTTTGGCCGCTTCTCTTCCTTATTTATTTCGACGACCTGTTCTTCAACAACTCACTCATGCGCTGTTGGTTCTTCGCCGACGAGTGCGTTATATACCACAGTATTACATCCGTCGAAGACCAGTTACTTCTAAGTGACTACTTAACAGCGGTTACCAGCTGGTGCTGTACTTGGCAGATAGGCATGAATAGTTCTAAATCGGGACAAACGACAGTAACACACAAGAAACCACCGCTCCAATCCACCTACAAAATTATTAACCTTCCGATCAACTCAGGTAAAATATCTTGGGGTAACCATGACATCCAACTTGAACTGGAGCGTACATACCAAGTCCGTTGCCTCAGCGGCGTACAAAAAACTTTGGTTATTAAAGCACCGCCTAAAGCATTGCTCGAGCAAAAACTAAGCTGACAGCATATACATCACTTGTGCGTCCAATGCTCGATTACACTGACGCTGTATGGGACCCGTACACAAAAACGGAAATAAAACTCTTGAAGATCTCCACAGGAAAGTGCTCCGGTTTATGTGTCACGCTTGCGGTCGGCAGGTATTGGTATCTGATTTGCTCAGCAGATTTGGGCTTCCCACTATTGAATTACGTTGCAAACTGCACCGACTAAAAATGTTGTTCAATGTAATACATAATAAAACGAAATTGAAATTTGAGAGATATATTCAATATAACGCAAGACACCACACCCGTAACAAACACGAAATGACTATATTGATGCCGCGATGCCGAACAAAAGCATATTCTTGTTCCTTTCCGCGCACTATTCCCGAATGGAAACGACTGCCAAGCAATATTACCAACCTGGTATCTTCAGAAACACTATTGTCTGATGTATCATCTTATGTATCGCAGTCGCGCGTCTACTACATAGCGTATACATCGATTTCTTTGTTTTATTCTGTTCACCCAGTCTGGTTGACGTCGGATGATCTGCCTGTGTTCTCTTTGCTTCCCATTAGTATTAATGAATTTTTGTCATCATACTGCAATCCCCTTTGTTGCTATTATTTTGTTAGCACCTTTTAATCCTTTTCAACTTTGTTCCCTCCTGGCTTGACCGCCAAAGAGTAATAGGCAGTATTTATGAAATAAAATATTAATAAAATAATGTGGTGCGCTCAGCGAGAACTTCTGAGCAGTAGGTACGAGGCTCTTCTGTGGGCATGCTTTCCTCCTGGAGTGTGCTCTCATATTTGCGATGATAGTGTCTACTGGCCATCGAAAGATCTACTTCATATAACTTCCGTTTTAAATCTATATTCGTGGCTATACAACGAAACGTCATTTTTTTATGCACTACATATTTAAAATATCTACTGCGGACATTTTATTTATTTATTTATATACCCTCAAGGCCCTTTAAGTCATTACATAGGGGAGGGGGGTGGAGTCACGTGAACAATATTGGTCATAACAGGCACATAAGTAACAATCGCACTTAAGAATCAGAGAGGAGGAAAAAAAAGAGAGAAAAAAAAACAGGTCATTCCGGTCGCTATTTTTTTTTATGCAGTATTTATGTGACCTAAGCAATTTTACACACTCTTAAGAAACGAGGTATGCGCGCGCATAATACCGAGCAGTAGGCTGAAATGAACAAGACAAAACACAGCACTACACATCAAGAAAATAATGTAATGAGCATCGCAAAATATTATTAAGAAAGTGAAGTCATTTTAACATTCAATTCCCTCCAAAGCCTTGAGAAAGGAACTATGGTCAGGTATGGTAGCGACATCTGCTGACAAACTGTTCCATTGTAAAATAGCAAGTAGCAGGGGTGAATATTTGAACAGATTTGTGCGCTCATGTATGGGGTTGACTTTGAATGGATGGTCTACGCGAGCAGATATGTGAGGGAAAGAACGAAGGAACGTTTTTCGAAAGCCTGATCAACCATGATATAGTTTGTGCATGAAAGATAGGCGATATCAGAGGTAATTCGCCTGACCACTAAAATTCACTACATCTTGGTCCTATAAGAAAAATGAGCAACACTTAAACTTCGCCTTTAAAAGTTAAAGCAACAACATTTAGTTTCACGTAAGAAAGATCTTACGAATGACCAGTACGCAGGCGCAAAAGGTGAAAGCTCTGAGTGAGTTTCAGAGATGTACCTGATATTCGGATTTTCACGGCACCCCTACTCATAACAATACACGGCAGAGTGACAAATGCGTGTCTCATTCGCTTTCCTGTCTAGATCACCCTGCACAGCCACTAAAAGCTGTCTGCTTTTAGCGCTGGGAACAACGCGCGGCTACGCGCCTCGTGCGTCACCTACGTATGTTTCGAACGACACGCGCGAAAACTACGGTAGACATCTCACATTCACGCACGTGAGCTGGGTATGCCCATAGAATAAAACTGTTGAACAATGGCTCCAGTTCGCTTACGTGGAATTGGTCACTGGCCTGATTACTAACTCCTTATCACTAGTCCCTGTAGTATCTCACACATTCTCTTTAGCATGCAGTCGCATGTGGAAGGCATTCACATTATGGCTCGCTTAGAGACGTACAAACCTGCGTGGTGTAGCGTGTCTGACTCGGAATGCAGGCGGCCCTGGAAGGCTAATTCTAATCTGACTCTTCCATGTGGAAAGAGAGAACCAACTAATGCCAAATCGATGCGTCATGTGGTCGCGTAACGTCAGACAGCTCTAATCAGTGCCTGCCACGCTATAATCCTCAAGCACCACCGTGTAGTGGCGATTTTTCGCTCACCACGCCGACGTCGACAACTCCAGATTTTGTATAGAATAACGCGATGGCGTTAAAAAACCACGCTCTGCTTTCAAAGCACGAACGACCACTAACATCACATAGGGGGACCTTACGCTCCGCCAACACTGAAACGCCGCTCAGATCGACAACACGAGATCAGCAGTCGAGCGCCTTTGACCTTGGCGAGGCAAGGATGGTTAGTAGCAGTAGCGTTCGCGCTTTAACGGTGCAGTAACTACTTGGGTCAGGTGGAGGATAATGCAAGCTGAAGGAGAAGTATCTATTCTTGATTTGAACTAGCTCGAAGCGCGCTGAAATTTTTAGTTTTTATGTTTAATACCGCTCGGACATGAATTTCGGTTTTCGAAGTGGCGGTCTTCGAGTGAGTTGCGGTTAAAGTACCGGCATCAGCACTCCCTTTATTTCGTGGCAAAGAAGTATGCTACTTTATTAGAGCATGATACACTTGTACGCTCAGAAGCAATCTGCGTTTCAAAATATAGATTTCTACATTTGTTCTGTCATTTCTAAGATCGTATTGAACTGATAAGCCCCGTTATCTATAGAAACTGTAGCCACGGCATTGTCGGCATTTGCGTTGAGCGAAAAATCAGTGCAGGCTGGCGGGTGACATGATCGGACACTGAATGGTCGGTGGGTCGTGTGACGTCACGAGAGCGCATGAGATGGCTGAGATTGCAGGAGCTGCCAAATTGGGCATCTTATTGAAGGTTGTAATTTGAGCGCAGCTTTATATCTATGTCGGCTGGTATTTCACATGGTGCGGCATCTTACGACTCTCTGCTATTGAACATGTGTGAAGAGGCACTAATTAAGGGACAGTTAAGCGATAGTTACTGCATGTAGACGAACGACGATTTGCTGCGAGGCCGCCGATGGCAGTCGCCATACCATTAGAGGTGGAGCTCAAGTGCCCCCCAAAATTTTTTAGTGAAGGGAGAGAGGCAGGAGGTAAATTTAAAAGACGCGAGAATGTTCCAACGCCCCCACCTTATGTCAGGTATATATACAACAGGACCTCGACTGCTACCTGTTGCAGCTTCCACACTTCCCAATTTCGCCTGCGTCCAAGGATCAGATGAAAGCTTCGGTACGACCGGGGCTCAGAACTTGTGGTACATTGTCGTATATCATAAGGCTCAACACACGAGGAATTGGTCGCTCTCCTCGAAGCACTGCTTCACGTGACACGGCCACACACCACAGCCAAATAAGCGCAGGCTTAGACGAACCTGAAATTGAAGCTTCACATGGGCTGCCTGTTTGTTTCGAAGCGCAGTCGGGTCGGACGCAGTGACGCTCTGAATAGAACGACGACGTGCTCGCCTGTTCAACCTAAAAGCGGACGACCGCGTGTATAAAAAAAACCTCTCTACACAAGGTACCCTGAGGTGGAGGGGGAAAAAGCAGATGTGATATGAGCATGCTGATCCAACATTCCCTGACACCACTGCAATTTTACGTTTTTACATAACGCCGTAGACATTGTAGCGATAAGCGTCGGTTTATTGCTCGATAATATATTGGATTTAGAATTCTCAATCAGATGTGCCTAATAACTATCTCGGGAAGAAGCCTCCACTTCATCACGGAAGGAAATATCATGATCGGCATTGTCTACTCACCTTTATCTGGAACGAAGGTGCCTAAGTTTTTGCCCGTATAGCATGGCGTAGAGGACATGGTATATCGACCGGGCCTGAAAAATGAGATTAAATTTTAACTACATATGAGACAAAGACCTTAAAGGTTCTGTCGTCTGTGTATTAAATGGTTTCAAAGTACAGGACGAATAACGCGCTTTTTCACAGTTTATTTTCTGATATCGTCACACATGTGATTTTCCATATAATATAGAATATTTAGTGCTTAGGGTTAGTATCTTTAATAATAAAGTTATGCAGTTTTAAAAGAGGTAACACGTGAACAAATCCGGCCGCCACATTTCTACCAGATAAATGAAAGATCCCCACGTAGTGTGGATAGTGGAAATCGGCACCGCGGACTACGATTCCAGTAGCAGCACATGGCCCTGATCAAAGAGGAACTAGTCAATCCTACCATGCCTCCTTTCAAGCAGCACACATTCGTGAATATATTCATGAAAGAATACTTTGACGTAGACGATTACTTCGTGTGTTTTATGTACCTCTAATCTATAATTATCGCATGAATTATAAGCGTGAGCGTAACGGAGGCGTACTAACGTGTACCTATACGAGATGTACGCTGTGCGGTGGCAAGAAAGGGGCAAGGTAGTGCCACTGTTCGTATCGCTAAATCTCTCTATGTAGTCGTGAAAAATTGGTACTTAATGGAGGTAGGCAGAGGAAAGTTATTCCGAGTAGTTAGTAAATCAGCTCGCACTGTCAATGGCATAAATACGTGGGCGAAAACTGAATGAGACACAAAGAAAAAGAAGACACAGCGCACTGTCTGGCAAACGCTGAGGCCACTAAGAATACCAAATGTTAAAGCGGTGAATACGCAGCCTTTATGAAAGTACAAAATTGTTTTAACCCTCTCATTCATACCAGCCTAGTATGAGGACACATATTTATAAGAATGTTTCACTTGCTGAGAACGTGTCGCTAGCCCCATGGAGTCCTCAGCTGAGAGCATGCCAAGGCTTCTAACATGTTTCACAGATGACAACAGCCTTCGATATTTCTTGAAATGCCCAGTTCTAGTGGGAAGTAGACATGTTTGAGGACATCGAATTTTCCTAAGAAGCAAAACCAAATTCGCTGAGAGGCAGTGGTGTGGTCCGAGTATATATGCGCGAAGTACAACTCTTTTTTATTGTCAGCCAGGTATTTTGTCGCTTTTTCTTGGCTACGGCCTGTATACATGGAAACAGACATGTGTCCTAAAATGGGGACATTATTCATGGAAAGCATAGCCTCATTTAAAGCGCCACCTAACAAAAACTCACTTGCAGAATTCCAGGCCTCTGCTCACACCGCCTGTATTTTCCCGCGCTTTTCATACGCGGTGCAGGCAGTTTTGAAGGGAATTACCTTGTGTGTAAGTGTCGCATTTCCATTAACCGTAGAAAAAACTGCAGGTTTCCAAAATTTCTTCAAGGCGAGGAGTGCACAGGGAGAAAATCGATACCCTTTTGGAAATCTAATTTGATTCAGATGACGATTCTGAAGCGGATGATTGGGAGAGAGGTCTTGGCCTTCAAGAAACAGCTCAAAAAGGTGGGTGGTGAAAGCAAGCCTCTACATGCTAATGGCGCTTCAGTAAATTATGGCCTAAGCGCTGCCTCGAGGGCTTCTGCTGCGAGAAAGTACAGCGCATTGGAAACCGCCGATAAAAATAACGACTATGCGGGGATACCTGTTGGGTTAATTGGGGAGCACAGGGTCAACGTGCATGACACGCCTACCAAATGACTACCTGGTTGCCGAAATTTTCAAGTCTTTACTTTTGAATATTGTTTTCCGAACAAGTTTGTATGCAGTTAAAAAAGACTACAGGAAAGAGAGCAGTGTAATAGATGTCACCAGGTCGCACTCTGTAGAAGTTTACAACAAACGCATGGGGGTGTCGACGTCACGGATTCCTTGATTACAGGGTAGAGAAATAACGCGCGGAACAGAAGGGTTTACATGAGAATGCTTTTCCACCTAATACGGCAATACCGAACGCCTCGACAGTATGAAGACGCAAAAAGGCAAGAAACATTTTAAGAACCAATATTAGTGCCTAGTTCGGGTTGCCAACGAGCTCATAAACCGCGTTGAACCAAAGCAGAGCTTGATGCGACGAGGCTGCTCATCCAATGAGCCCGCGCCAGATTCTGTATAGAAGAGAGTGCTCCACCATGCGTCTCTGCGAAAAAAAAAAAATATGCGACGTCGCGCACCATTCCCTAAACAAGGGTAACCATAAGTAAGATAACTGCTGTCTGAATCCTGCCTGCCGTAGCAAGACAAGGTCTCTGCAGTCACTGCAACGTCCCTCTTTGTACCGAGTGCTCCGAGTCTTTCCACAGCGCATAAGCTTAGCGTGCAGGCACCATCATTAACTATTCACATTTCATTGTTGTTTGTTATGCTGTTCTGGGATGAGTGTCCCGTATTTTTAGACTATTGTGAGCCTTCCATGGATCTTCTTTCATCTGTACATACCATCGTCATCATAACGCGGCGTTGCCTCCGGCACACGCCTGGGTTCGCCATCGGAATGAATGTCCGACACGGCATACCTTGCCTTGCCGTCACGACTTCTTTTGCGTGTTTATTTTTAGAGTCGTCAAAAGAAACTGTTGTGATATGCATCGCTGGAGAAATGGTCACCTGTTGACAGAGGTGGAAACGTATTGCGAAGAAAAACTGCAGGCTGATTCCGAAAGTGGACAGCGAGAAAGAGCGTATCCATCTTGGTGTTGGCGACCAGATTTATAAATGACGTCAAAATAATACACTTGCAGGCGTAAAAAATATTTTAGCGAAGACAACCAGCGAAGAGCATGGTGATCGGTCATAACTGTGAAGTGGCGGCCGTATAGGTAAGGGCGAAATTTCTGGATAGCCCAGACGACAGCGAGACATTCTTGCTCGGTAATGGTGTAATTTTTCTCAGCTCGAGTCATGGTTCGGATGGCTAAAGCAACACTTTCGAGCACGCGAGGTTGCATTGCGCTGCAGAAGTATAGAGCCCAACCGTGACCACTTGCATCAGTGTGCAGGATGGTTGGAGCGCTGTTGCTGAATTGGCCAAGAACAGGGATATGAGGGCGTGCTTTAGGTTGTGAAAAGCAGTGTCGCATTTTTCAGTCCCACGAAAGGGCTGCGCGTATTAAAGGGACACCGCAGCGGTTTTTAAATGTGCCAAAACCATAAACTGTTGAAGTAGATTATTTGTTGTTCATGTCTGTGAAGTTATTTTTTCAATTATGCATAAAGCACCTGCGCAATCGCTTACTGAAAGCGCGCAGTTCAAGTTCCCCGCGCCCCGCGCGACTGCTACAGAGGGGAAAGCGGAGAGAGAAACCTTGCTTCTCCGTCCATCGTGACGTCACTCTGAGGAGCCGCAGGCATTCAGAGCCAACAGAGGGAGCTTTCGGCGTGCGCTGATCGCTGAGCCGTTGGACGATTAGCACTAGGTACCCACGGCAAAACTACAAATGAGGCGGTACAGGGAGATATGGGCTGGGCATCTTTCGAAGTACGGGAAGCTCAGAGTAAAATATTATATGAGGAACGCCTGAGGAAATTGGACAGTAACAGATGGGCAGCTAAGGTATTTAAATACCTGTACCTAAAAAGCGTTGACTCACAATGGAGGAAAAGAACTAGGAAACTAACTAGTAAGTATGTTAGTAACAAGGACGGAGAAATAAAGAGCATTAAGCAACAGGTGAAAAACACAGAAGGTAAAAATTGGATAAATTCGATGGAAAAAAAACAGAGTGTGGAATTAAACCGAAAGTGGAAAATGCAGATCAGGAAGGAAGATTTCTTTGATAACTCAAGAGGCAGTGCCCTACTTTTTGAAGCTAGATCAGGGTGCCCTAGAACACGCAGCTACAAAAAGAAGTTTAACAATGGAGATGACGCATGTGCTGTATGTGGAAACTCCAGTGAAACAATTGACCATATTACACTCGAATGCAATGGTATCCATCCGGAAGTTGATGCAGGCGCAATCACTGTTCCTGAAGCTCTGGGGTTTAGAGATAACAGTGGCCGGGTGAATAAACCGGCGGTGGAAACTAGCAAAAAACGGCTTGAAGATTGGTGGCTTAAAAGCAGAGAAGTGACATAATGTTAGTAATGTAGGAGCAAAATTTAATAAATAGAATGATGGTTTAGTTCACAATTCTAAATCAATAATTAAGATATATGGAGAAAAATTAGCATGATAGCTACTGCTACCACCCCGTTTCAAAGGGGACGCTCCTATATTCCATCCACCCATCCATCCATCCATCGATCCTCGTCTTTCGTGCGTTGCGGATGTTCAAAACACGTCAACTTAGTGTTGTGCACCTGATACAACACAGCTCTGCATGTGTTCGGATACACGAACATCTATGGACGCGACGATGTAGACTTCCATCGAGTGAAAAGCTCGCGGCGCAATGCGGTGCTGCTGAGAAGAGAGATAAATTGACGCCGACCAAGGGAAACATTCTATTCGAAGCATTTTCGTGACTGTGACTACATGTAGTTTGTTCAAGATGCGATTTCTATAAGGCATTGTCAAAAAGGTATGACTGAACAATTAAGAGGTTCTATTTCCTTGCCCAAACGACTTGGGCCAGTCACCATTTCCTAGAACAGCGGTTATTAAAAGAAGAAAAGAAAGCTATGGCTTGTATTTCGTAGTTCCAATAATTCCTTACTATTCAGGTCTCATTTGTATGTGAACCGTTGCGTTTAGCGTTAATATCGATCCGTTCATGGGGTGCAATCTCGCGATGGTACGGGCAGACAGCATCAGCGCATGCTTGTATTCGCGTCTCTTTTTTTTTTTTTTTTTTGCGCAAAAGCTCCGCGCAACGGCTTCTGGGCTAAACATGGACAACTCATCAGCAACCCGGGCTGATGATCTTTGCGAACAAGCAGATGATTACGAAGAGCCCACTGTTGTGTCGCAGCTAGGTTGTGAACGCTCTGAGAAATCCTTTTCAGCCCAGCACATGCCTGATATGTTCGTGGATCCCTTACGGGAGCGTTATTAGAAGATAGGGCGTGTACCGCACAACTAAGTATGGGCGCATTCAGGTAAGGAGCGTACAGAGCGAGCTTTCCTTCGATGCGTCCAAGCAAATCAATCATCGAAGTTGCTCATATATGGCCTTGTGATGTTGCACCCGTTGCTGCCTCGTCATTTTACATAGACCTGTCTTGTTTGGGGATGCAAATTAAGTTATAAATTAAAAACGACGAGTCTCTTGTAAGAAAACACATTTCACAAAATTGTTTTCTCATAAAGGTATGGGTGCGTCGGATTTGCCGTTTGGCTTTTAGCATACGTCAGCCGTCAATTCACAAAACGTATATGATCGTACGATAAAAGGGAAAGGCTCTCTGAGTCTATTAAATCTCCTATGACTCAAGCCGCATTCTGCGCGCATTTGACTTGGTCTCCAGCACAATGGCTTCATCAGTGTCTCGCATGCATTGCAGAGCTCGGCAACCATGCTTCGGTTATTGTTCATTTGTCTGGTGGCAGCTGTGTACTGCTTCATCCTTTCTTTTAAATTTTTCGTTTTCCAAAAATAGGACGACTGCCACTCAAAGCAGGATTTGGTACACCGAGCCTTGGGTCTTTTTTTTTTTTCGCAACAATGACGTTTTTGGGCGGGACGGGAAGCCTGAGACGGAGGTAGTAGATAGGGCATTGTTCGCTGCCCTTCCTTCCCAGGAATATGCGCGCGGAGAGCCATGTATACTTTGCCTCACAAGATATATCTGCAGCACTGCGAAAGGAAGAGAAGCCCTTGCGATTGTGCTTCTAAGTTCCTCTGGCCCCTGCGCACAATAATAAAGAATTGTGCTTCTACTGGCACCCCCACTATTTTGGGGGGCGAGAGGCGCGTAGGAGCACAATTGCCTATTTGTAGTGCGTGTGATCCTGATTGGACCGGGGTGCCTGTACCTTTCGCTGGGCTGCAAACATCTTGTGAGACGAAGTATAGCTTCTGGTAATAATGGCACACACCACTTTTTAAAATGCCTTACTACAACCAAAGCAAGTTTTCATGCCAAATCCATGCTCTCCACAACGGAAGGGCTGCATCGTTTGTGGGCGCATCTGGTACGGATACATGCGGTGAAAATCCCGATGGTCATTCGTGTGGAAATGGCGTGCCATAATGACATTCACAAAGCCGCAGAGAGCGGTGATCAGCACACAGCGCAGCTAAGGAGCCGCATCGGCAGCTTCCCCGCTCCTCAGAATGTCGTCACGTGACGTCTTGGCCAATTACGGGCGGCGGCGCGACCCGCGGTGAGCCCCGTCGCGCGGGCTCCATAGTCCTGCTGAAAAAAAAGGCCATTTGTGCTTTTTTTCTGCCTAGTTTGAATCGGATATTCGAGTTCGCAGCATGACAAGCTGTGAGTTTCTGCTGAAAGCCCAATTTTTGCAAAAAGTGCTGCAGTGTTCCTTTAAGCAGTTCATGAAGTGGAGCAGCAATAGTTGCCAAATAGCTTATAAAAAGCCGGATACGACGCCAGGTCGAGGAAACTGCGCAAATCTGCAGTCCGTTGCGGACAAGCAATGTTCAGGGCGGCGATGATTTTTTCAGGGTTGAGACGAATGCCGAGATGGCTAACCAGATGTCCCAATATTCTAATTTCTTCTGTGCAAAGTGGCACTTCTTGGTGTTGAGCTGCAGGCCTGCTGAAGCGAGACACGTGAGGACTTCATTCAGGCGCGTGAGATGGTCTGTAAAAGTTAACGAAAAGATTATCTTTTCGTAACAGGTAGCATAAACAGGTTCTTCGTTTTAAGCCGCAAAGTACAGTATCAATCATTCTTTCAAATGTCGCTGGTGCGTTAGAAAGGCAGAAGGGCATAACATTAAAATCGTACAAAGTCCATCGGGACTTGCGAAAGCGTTTTTTTCTTTGTCGTCCTCGTGCATGGGTATTTGCCAATATCCAGAGCAGAGGTCCAAGGTCAAGAAATATTCGGCGTCCTGAAGAAAGTTAAGAGCGTCATCAATTCGCGGCATCGGGTAGACATCTTTGGGGGTAATTTTGTTGAGTGCGCGGTAATGAACACAAAATTGTACCGATCCGCCCCTTTTTTCAACTAACATTACTTGGGAGGACCATGGGCTTGCTGAAGGGCAGATAATACTGTGACGGAGAATATCATTGACATTTTCTTCAATTACTTTTCGTTCAGAGAGACAAACCCGATAAGGCCATCGGCGTAGAATCGAGTTACCTTCAGTAATGATGCGATGGTGCGCAACACTAGTCCGTCCCAGTGGTGGGGAAGTGGCATCAAAAATGACATAGTGCTTTTGAAGCAATGCCAACAATTCTTTGCGTTAGTGCGGCCTGAGGTTCGGATTGATTGTCTTTGACAGAACGGGACGAGAGACGTGCGATAAATCCCGCTGCTGAGGTAGCGGGGTGGTGAGCATCATCATGGACGTAGGGTGAGCATCCACTATGCATGGCAGGGAAGTTTCTTTAGTCAGCACGAGGTATTCACGGGAAGTGTTCGTGGCCGCTACTATTGCTGAGCCGCTGCGGAACCGTACAAGATTTGATGGGAAAGCAATTCCACGTGCAAGATGACGATGAGATGGTGCGATAAGTACATCCCCGTCAGTGATGTGTTCAGAAACAATGGTAAGAAGTGTTTGGCACTGTGGATGCAACACAGTATCAGCTGCTGCAATGAGGGAAAGACGTCATTCAGAATTGTCAGATGAAAAATCACTGTCTGTCATATGGACGACACAGTCGCAACAAGAAATTAACGCTGAAGCGGTTGACAAAAAATCCCATCGAAAAATCATCATAGGCGCACCGGGTGAAAGCACAGTAATTGCACATGGTGGCGTACGCCGTCTATAATAACTCGAACTGTACACTCTGCTGAAGGGTGCAGAGGGACGTAATTTGTTCCACGAAGTTCAGGCCCATCATATGGTGTTGTCACTTTTTGTAAACAGTGGCACAAATCAGTGTGAATGAAAGAAATTGCAGCCCCTGTGTCAATAAAAGCTTTGACCTGTAATCTTTCAGCTAAAACGGAAATCATATTGTACGGGCGATGAGGAGAACTTTTGGTAAGTTCGCAAAGTAAAGTTTCACCTCCGGAAACTGCATCGCTAAGTTTTCCGAATGATGGACAGGGAGAGTTGTAGTTGGTCGAAGTTGAGAAACAGAGCGGTGGTTTAGGGAAGGGGACCACCGTCGAGATACATGGACCCCACTTAGTTCAGACGGTACCGGCGGCGGAGAGGATCGGCGAGGTGGTCTGGGAATGGGCCAGTGCTGATAATATGAAGGTAGGCCACTTTCGAAGGCACCGTAACCACGGCGCTCGTTCTGCAGGCGTCGTCGACAGAACTCCTTGTATTCCACAATAGTAGCACACTGTTCGGAAGAGGCGCCAGGGTGCGTAATAGGGTGGCACAAGCTGAGCCACCGCCATGGCGTTGATGTGGCTTTAAGGCGGTGCTGGTCGAGGTGGGGGGACAAAAGGAGGGGGGGGGATGCAGTGACGTGAGCCTAAGTCGGCGCTGGGAGAGGTGCAGGAGGGTCGGGTGGGCGATTGTTGCCAACTCTCCTTTAATCATGTTGCGCAGGCCGGCGTCATTAAAAGGTAGAGAATGATCGCACGTACCGGCCGAGTTGGGACTGCTCGCGGTTGACATGACGATGGTGGCAGTTGGCAAGCAGCAACCAGAACGTAGCTCCAGCGAAAGACAGGTCACAAGGTAGCAAGGAGATTGAGTTTCACCTCCACCACTTGTGAAAAAAGGCCAGGTCGATACGGGAAGGTGTGACAGCAAGACAAGGTACGCTGTGTCTGGCATTTATTCCAATGGCAAACACAGGCGCGTGCCGGAGGCGGCGCCACGGGATAATCACTATGGTATGTACAAATAAAAGAAGATTCATGGAAGGCTAACAGTATTACTATTTTATTTGCACTTAAGCCATAATATTGTTACGGGGCGGCAAGCCGATGAAGATAGGAGACAGAGGTGCGAGAGGTACGGGGATCGATACCCAGCACTTCCAACAAATGCTACGTGGTGGCATGACAAGTGATGGAACACAGCGACATAACAGAAACAGAACGACGCGATAACATGACAATGAAATATGCTTTAATGACCAGCGGGCCTGGCGCGAGCTCTCCGCCCCGCGCCACTGCCCCCTTCGTCATCTTCGTAGCATTACCCGGGGCCACAGAGCGGTCGTCCTGATCTATTGCAAGAAATCCAATGCATGACGTTACGATGAACACAGATACAGGATTCGGACATGAAACGCTGGACACCAAAATGAATGCGAAGATGGGAAGAATGATTGCACCGGAGCATTAAGTCCAATCTTCATCGTTTGCCGAAGGCCAAGGCTCATGGACACGCCGAACGGCTGGGGCGGGGGTGCTGTATTCGCTCGAGTGGTCGTGAGGTCGCTTCGTCGTGGGGTTGGTAGGGTCGGTAGGGTCGGCTTTGGGCTCTTGCTGGTCGTTGTGTGTTGTGGTCAGGGCTGGGGACGAGGCTGGGGAGAGCGGCTGGTTGGGTCTGAGCAAAACGGGCTGGGGCAGAGCTGAGCGGCGATCTCCGCGGGCTTTCGGCAGATGGACCCGGCGTACGGTTGGCTTCGACGGTGCAAGGCGAAGATGGGGATGAACCGCACCTCCAATCAAATGTTACGTGGTGGCATGACAAGTGATGGAACACGGCGACACAGCAGAAACAGAACGACGCGATAACATGACGATGAAATATGCTTTAATAGCCAGCGGGCCTGGCGCGAGCGCTCCTCCCCGCGCCACTGCCCCCTTCGTCACCTTCGTAGCAATATCCTCATATGAGGAAACAATAAAAATATAATAAGGAGGTTGTTGATTGCTTCAAATAATTTTTTTTCAGATCCTTGTGGCCTTGAGACATATTCTTGGGCGCAAAAAATGTTTTTCATTCACTGTGTTTAATTCATGCATGAGAGGGGTAATAATAAATGTCAAGTACACGAAGACATTACTTTTTTGGGATAGACAATAATTTACATAAGACTATTCAAAATCTAACGGACTGGGGCCCATTGGAATGCGAACCCACCCCTTCCACATGCCGACGCTGTGCTTTGTTCAGTTTTCTACTACAACAGCTGTCTATTTGTAACGCCATATGACCATTTAAAACACCTCCAAAAAACACAGTCCACCTGTAGAGGGCGTAACAAACTGCGCAGAAGTGAACAAAAACGGAAATTTCTTTGAATACATGTAACTATCCGTGATACTAATGCTGCCATGTTTAAAGTGCGCTCACTCAGCAAAGTCCAGCTTTGTAAATCCATGCATTCCTTGGCACTGCTTACACTGATCCGGGTACAGTCGATCCATAACTGAAAGCCGCTGGCGTGGAGAAGTTCTCGTACGTGCCGTACGCCTGGTACTTGACGCATTTCGCTGTTCCTCCGAAGTCAGGGTCAGTGTAGTAGTTTCTGTATATCTGGTACCACTCTCCGACATCAGGATAGCACTGCACATGAGAAATAATAAGCCCCAGGACAAAAACACGAAGTCAAAAGAGTTACATAGCAAAGGTCAAGCGGGCACCAGCTTTAAGATGACTACAAATAACGTCTGTTTTTGACTGATTGCAATGTAAGGGATGTTTAGACAGCGAGATCTATGTTGGTGCAACTATGCATGGTGTGCGTAACGGGTTCATGGCACAGTTTGTGAGCTCAAGCAAATAACTGCGTTGCCTACCCAAACAGTGCAAATTATTCTCCGGAAATAACGTCATCCTTTGCGTTAGATATTTATAAAATGACATGTTTTAGTGCATTTCGTGAACCTTTGAATGCTGGCGCATTATGGCATGCTCGTCTACACAGTTGTCCGCACTCGTTCGTAATGTTGAGGTGTTATATCTCTGCACAGGCTGGCCTTCGAAACTTTCTGTGTTCAATGGAAATAATAATTTCCATTTATTATTTCCAGAAATAATAAATTTCTGGAAATAATAAATAATATTTAGCGCAACGGGGACACAAAACAAGAAAGAGGACAACACGGGTGGTTACTCCAACTGTTTTATGAGGAGACAGCATACGAAACATATATCGCTCCCAGCTGATCCGCAAAATTATTTAATATGTCTAGAAACCAACTAGCTCAGCAGTTAACCCTCTTAAAGAACAATTTCTGGGTGTATCTAGTTTTTTCATGCTAGTCTGCAAGCTCTCTCAGGTCCATGGAAAAGTGGCCACGTTATCAGCGGCTGTCTTGAGGTTTACTATGAAACAAAATGAGCTGCGCACAAATATGTTTAGAGGAGACTATTCATGTTTTACAAAACGGGAGTTATTTGGCAGCCGAGTGTTAGAACATGTGTGATGCGGCCCACCTTTTGTCTCACCTCGATCCGCATACATGTTCCTCAGAGGCACATGGGGAAGCATTGCTTTGTCGAATCCTTGTTTGCAGTATTCATGCTTTAGAATAGACTTGTGCGGGTATTAGTTCAAAAATGCATTTTAAGGCGAAAGTCTCACTAGACACAATACACGGAAATCTGTATGTCGTCCCCTCTGGACGGTACCCGGAAAAATGGTGTGGCAAAGGTGATTGTCTAGCGACGAGTGGAACGAAGGCATACACCACTGCCGCTGGCGCACTATTTGCTCACATGGCGCAACACTAGGAACCTACATGCGGCGCCAGAGTTAGCAAAGCTGTGACCCAACCGTTCTTCTGATGGCATTGCGCGTGATGCCTTACAATCTCGCTTTCCATTTAGCACGTGTCTGCTAGTCAAATTGAAGGCGATAGAGATTCGAACAGACATGTATACTTACGTACCTTTAACGGTATGCTATAAAACCACGTTAGCAAAAGGTAAACGACTTGCGGAAAAAGTAGATGAAGAAAGAGACGTGACAACAAGACAGAGCGCAGTCGTTTACCTTTTGCTAATATGAACCAACTCGCCCAGAAGAAAGTACTTATTTAAAACCACGGTTTCGGCGACTGCAGCTCAAAAACGCCGCTTGAAGCATGACGGTATACGTGCAACATGCAAGCACGCATACCGAATAGAATACCACTAGATTGAACTGTAATATATGTCGGAAAGCCCATTCGGAAATATTTTAGCCGCGCAACTTTCACTTAAGCAGCCTTACGTGTCTCGTACAAAATACTTTTTAACGGCGAGAACCTTATTGCAAAACCCGGACCCACTGGGATGCAGTGTTCCTGTTGGCAGCCTCACAATATATGCTTATCGGGGTTCGAGGGGGAACGGGCCTATCGGGTACATCACAAAGGGCGTGCCGAAGCTCTGAGTATGTGTTGCGGGGGCACAAAAGCGATATTCGGAGGAAACAAATCCAACGTAGAAAGTGAAAAGTACATGTCAAGTAATTACAAATGAACCGTTTAGAAAGCGACATTATTATATTTTAACAACCTACTACAGGCTACTTGCCTTTATACTTCATTAGTATATGGTCGTAGTTAGCATATTTAACATACGGAGTGCTCTAAGACTGATCTGGAGCCCCACAATGCGGTTTTGCCAGCCCACTACAATTAACCAAATATGGGTAGCCTCAGCAACTATTACCATGACGCCTCTTTGGTATGCTTCCATGAGGCACTGCTTTTACAGGATCACGCCGGAGTCTGCAAAGTGCGCAGTTCGTAATTTGCACAGCCGCACTGCAACCCCGTTTGTGCGACTGAACATTTTATTTGGAGTGGGGTCGGCCATCTTCACCTTGCAATTTGCTGCCGGTGTTCAGAGGCCGAGTAAGTGCAAATTGCACAATGAAGGACCATCGACGTGCTCTCTCCTGACGCAGGCGATGTATTCCTGTTACTTCCAAGCTACTGTTGTCCTGACCGACTGCATGGATATTTAACTTGCATATTGAATTCCTGCCCCCTTCCTACCTGGAGTTTCCGTATATAACACATAATCCGGTAGGCGACTGTGTCATCAGAGGGAAGCAAGAACAACAAGCAAGACGCATCCCCGTTTTTAGGCAGCCGCGATGCCGGTCAGACATCACAAAACTGTCTACAGTTGAGCATAATCTGCACGCGGTGCTGCCATCGCCTAGTAAAGGCCTTTTTCCTGAGCCGTGTCGTATACTCCTTCCCCTGCCTCTGGCGGAGGAAGGTAAAGCCAACGCCCTTTTCGACAGGCATATAGGGCCATCCTCAACTTACCACGTTGCACCTCCAATGAACGTCTTCTTCCCATGGACTGCCATAACTCCCTAGCGGAGCTCATGGAACCCCACCGCTCAGCTCAGTTGGAGCGACTATCCTCTGCCCAACAGGCCGCAACATCCTTTCTCGAATTCCTCTCCCACCTGCCGATCACTGCGCTACATAACATACATTTCCTCTTGCTATATGTCGCGTCCCTACGGCGCATCCCCTACCTAAGAATATGCACTTAGAACACCATGTCGCTTGCAGAAATGCACGCGCGGAAGCTCTTCACAAGCACTACGGCTTGCAACTAGAGACCGTCTATGTAGACGCTGTCTCATACCCATCTTTCCCAACATTCTCGCTCAGCGTTGTCTCCAACTCCCTGCAGCTGGTCGCGGCCGGCAAGACTTTTGCGTCCCCTTCCCAGTAGGCGGAGAGACGACAGTTGCCCTCGCCATATCTACTACCCGTGCACCCCTACATTTAGCGACTGAAAATCCGCCGTCCAGAACTTCTACGGCTGTAGGATCTCTGGCCCAGCATTCGGGTTCCTCGCCTCCCTCCTTACACCCGACAACCTCATTCATTGAATGTGGGTCCCCGCTCCCGCGGGTCACCCAGATAACGAAGCAGTCCACTCTCCAGCGGCGCAAGGATTTCCAGCGCCCGTGGAGATGCTCGCGAGCACATGGCCTCGTACCACGAAATCTCCCTCTATTTTCGCGATCAGCGAACCATCTACCCGCCTCATCACAAATATGTCAATTAAATATAGCAGATATGGCGCCAGCTTCCGTCTCGTACATTCCCTGCTTTCTTAGCTTTAGTTCATGACTGTTCTCCCACAGTGCACACTATGTGGGGCACCTAAAGATGATTTTATTCTCATTATATTTCAATGCTCGGAATTACGCTCTTTAGTCACTTGGCAACTCTCCGACCTCGAGCAATGTGACACTGCGGTGCCTAGCTGTGATCCTGCCGTTCAAAAACGACTGGGGGACTGGGCTTTGGGAATCCCTTGGAAACACCAGTTTCCGGCTACATCACATAGCCAAGAGCCGAACCTTCATTTAGATGTGACCATTTTAAAGTTCCCAATGTTCCATAACATTTTTCACCATCACCACCGTTGGGCGTCTGCCTGCACCCGCCGCGGTGCATAGGACACGAGCGCATCGGGCACGAGCAGCGCGCGGAGAAAGCGCGCACAGCCAAGGTAGAACAATCAGCCAAGTCGCCGCGGCGACGTGGCTCCCGGTCAGCGCTGTAGAATTTCACCGCTAAGGAAAGAGCGCGCGCTGCAGTCACGCCGGCAAACTTTATCGCTGTAATAGCTGTATCGTGCAGGTAACTCACCTATGAGGTTGAAACGTGGAGGGTAGCGAAAAGGATTAAACTTAAATTGAGGACAACGTGCATTGTTTTCCAAACTGAAAAATAGACCATGGCCCTACGTTGGCACAATGCCCACATACAACATGGCTGACCTCGGCCCTTTGGAATGTGCCCTTTCAAGAAAGGCGTGTCAACGTCGAACCTGCTTTAGGCGCTGACTCATCATCCACCCCTTAGTGTAGTTTCTCCTGCTGCTGCCGCTTATTTTCTTTTTCAGGCCTCGGGATCGCCAGTTCCATGTTCAGAAATTCACACCGAAGGAAACATTCTTTCACTCCTTGAACTGCATCTTTCTTCCCCATTCTGCCCCTTCCTCCCTGTCGGACTTTTTTATTCGGAAGCACAAGAGAATTCAAACCCCCGCCAATGATGATCGCGCTTCCCAGACGAAGACAACCCCTTGTTTTGCGCAGGCTTATTAACGCTCCGCGATCTAAAACACTTAACAAATATTTAAAATCTGCAGATGGCGAACTAAACACGTCACGTTTCAATCTTCGGACTGATTTGCTCAAATAGATCTGAATTGGAAAATATTTATTATCAGCATTGAATGATATGTGGGCACTAGACGTAGATCGAGTACGTGGCTCTCAGCGACCATATGAACCCACTGAGTGGCCCAAATTTGCGTTAACGGGTCTGCGCTGGCCAGTATAGCCTCCCACCGCTCTAGAGAAAAGACAGGTGGTAAGTCCGTCGGTGGCGGCGCTTTTTTGCAGCTCCATTAATGTGATCGTACCCAGCTATCTCGCCGCATTTTAAAATTTGAGTTCTATTGCGTTGGGTGCTAATCTTCACGGTCTAAAGAAGGCTCGCGTCTGCAGCCGATGCCAGGTTGCTTCCTACCTTTTGTCAAGTTTCCTGTCTGGTATATCCGCCTTTCTAGCCTAAAGTGATTTCAGCCGTCATGAAATAATATGATTGCATCTCTCGAGAAATGGGGGTAATCAACCTAGCTCACTTCTCAACCTCGAGCTATACTGTGAGCCAATTCGTTTCCCCTGTTTGCCGAGTGTGCTGCACCCGTATTATTTCCACCTCTTTTTGGTTCCATTCATGATGTTATAGAATTCGCTCTGTCTCCTTAGAGATCATGCCCCTTGCAAATTGTTTATAGCGGCTCTGAAGTCGCCAATTATGGTGAGAGCTTTTGTGCTGACCATCGCCATGGCGATAGCCGCCTCCTCTGCCATCCCTGATTTGTTTGCTTTTATCTAACCTGCCAATTATGTTTTACCTGAGTCGTTTACGCCCACGACAGCAAGAGTTGCCTCCTTCGTCTTCCGCCAGGTCTACATAAACAGTGTGTTCAGAGCCTTCTAATTTGGACTCAAGGGCCTTTGCTCTTGCTCTTCTCCTGCCTTCATGAAAAGCAGGGTGCATATTTTCTCGGTAGCGGTTTAAAAAGAGTGCGTTCCCCACTTCGGTCTGCAATTTTACTTGCGCATTTCTTTCTGGGATCCTATCTCTTACTCCTAGTTTACAGGATGTTGCATCCCTTGGATGTCAATAGTCAATATAGTCAGTAAATTTATTTCCAGGTTCAACTGGAGTGTTTCCCTGCTAAATGCTGCCTATTCAGTTTGACAGTGTCTATGAAACCCATACCAGCGATAGCACACGAGTGGTGAAGGAAATTTTGAAATCAGTCCTACATGCAGTGGTCACATTCAATAAAGAAAATTCAATGCATATGCACACTGACTAATAGGCTTTACACTAAATGGTAGCGAGCCTGCCTATCTGTGAGATTATATGTGCCTCACATAGTTCCGTGGTGCTATTTTAGACCCCCAGTTCAACAAGTCTTTCCGTAGGTGTGCAGTGGGGTAGCCCCAGTGCTACTTTATAAGCCTGCCTTATCCTTCTATTTTGTTCTATCTGCCAGCCCTAGCTTAAGGTATGGAATGGTATACACTATTCTGCCAATCCCAAAAGCCTGAATAATTCGGCACAAATATTTCCCTTTGACTCCCGTCGTCTGTTGGCTAGTCACCGTATCAACCTGGCTATCATGTGAATTGTTGACGTAAATCTATTCATTGTTTTCGTGTTTTTTTTATCGTCTTGAAGTATCAGTCCAAGGAGACTGATATTGCACACTCTGGTTATCGATGTGCCATTTAATTCTACCATAATGTCTTCTGCGTTGATAACGTGTTTTGTTCGCCCCCTCAATACCAGTAGTTCGGATTTGCTTGGCGAGCATTTTATCCCTGCCCATTCCGCGTATTCTTCAACATTGTTGAGGTATTCACTATCTACTAATGAAAATGGCTTTTATTTCACGTCCGTATTTGTGTTCTGTATTTTATAGAATGGCCAAGTGCTTTGACTTGCAGTTCACATATTTACTTAGAACGTGTGCTTTCATAGTATCCCGTATGCTGCTGATTGTCGCCTTTCATTTGCGCATTTTTTATCTCCAACTTCATGAGCCTCATTCGAGGCCGGATTACGTGTATATCATGAAAAATATATGCTAGAATTCAGAGTTACAATATGTAAAACAAACGTTTTGGGTTTGGTTCGGATTATGGAGTTTAACAACCCAAAGCGACTCAGGCTATGAGAGACGCCGTAGTGGAGGGCTCCAAAACTTTAGACCAATTGAGTTTCTTTAACGCGCACTGACACCACACAGCACGCGGGCGCCTTGTTTTCCACCTCCATGGAGAAACGGCCACCGCAGCCGGGATTCCATCCCGCGTCCTTGGGAACAGTAGCCGAGCGCCCTACCACTGCACCACCACTTTTTTTTTAATGCCTGAATTTTGCAAGACAACACAAACACACACAGGACATTGATATAATAAGCCTGCCAGGGGCTGGCTTCGTCGTTCTAAAATTCCTTTAGATCCATCAAAGGTTCTACCTTTGGCAGCCACCCAGGATTATCATCGTCAAACTTCACAATCTCGGTAGACCAATGGACAGCCTCGTGGAAAAAAAATTCGTGCAGGACGCGCATCAGGATCACGATGATATCCTGCCATGCGTGAACGCCATATAATGTGGAGGCCTATTAGCATGATTAAATCATATGGAACCCTCTCCTCATTTTGCGTGGATAAGTACTGCATTCCGTGAGGATTAATAGGTAAATCTTTCGTTATGGTTCTTGGAAGTACGTCTCAAAAATAAACCCCTTCCCAACAGTGAAGAAATACATGATCTATCGTTTCTGGCTGTTTACAAATTAAGCAATGTGCACCCCACGGAAGAAATAACCCTTTTTCTTGCAAAAACACTTTTACTGGCAAAGTTACAATAAGCAACTGTTAACCAGGAGGGTATAACCGGAGTTGTTGATTCTGTAAAAACCTTTAGCGAAGTTACAGGCAGTAGGGTAAACTGGTCCAAGTCCCTGGGACTCTGGCATGGTAGATGGCAAACTGCTCCTGATAATTTTGCAAGCGTGCCCTGAGTGACCACTCCGCCAAAGTACCTTGTCGTGCCACTATAATGCTATCGTGATAGCGAGACATATTGAAGAGCATGCACAGATGACATGCGTGAGAGGGCAGATAAGTGGAAAGGAACTGGTTTATCAAATTTTTGCAAGAGCCACAATGTGCAACCTCTCCTTTATTTCTAGATTGTGGTATGCGATGCAAGTTTTACACTGTGCAAGATTAAGTGCGCAGAAGCTGCATAGCACATTGGCGGTTTTCATGTGGGCTTTAAAATGCGAAAGATGCAGCCGCACGAATTTATTTAGAAGTGCCAAGGATGGCGGCGTTGTTTAGGGCATCTTTTTTTTGCGGCAGATTGTCAGCAGATTTCTGTTCCTGCGTGACGTTCATGATCCATTTTTGTTCACTGTCTGCCAAAATAGGCTTGCACGTGCACTGCCAGATTTTTTTGTGCCAACCGAATGTTACACGGGAGGTATTTTTGGTTACTTTAGAGAAGTTGTTGAAAGTGTGCGCTTTCTTTCTGCAAGATTTTCAAAAGAATATTTATCAACTGTGAAAAAGAAAAATTGTACAAAGATTTGTGCGTCGTTGTTCTTCCGGAGCCCATCTATAGGCCCATATACAGGGGAGGCCCTGGCAGGAATGTACTGAAGAGGATAAAAAGAATGAAAGTGCCGGCAGCGGCTAAAACTTTCTTTTTTAACCACTGCACCCCCACGGCAAGGCATATGTCAATCGTCACGGATTCTTCAAGCACATTTTATAAATTTACAAATACACGTCTCAAAATTACATACCTGTCACCAAATATTTAAAAAGGTAGCAGACATACAGTGCGGTAACCAAGTGAAGGGGGTTTGGTTGCGCATATTGACGATTCCAATTACCACACGAACAGTCGTCTTCGCGGGAAGATATCTCAGGACTTAGACGCGTGGGGTACGTTCGGGCTCATCTTCCCCTGGGAGCGTAAATTTGAGTAGCTGGAGGAAATCGTGCCTTGCTGACATTACACAGATTTCAGACAAATTGGACCTTCTCTTTCCATGCCCGGTTAAAACTTTGGAACTGTGATGTTTATTATGTCCACTGGCTTTTATTTGAGTGGGATCCCAAAGGAATTAATGAATCACAGTGAATGATAACGTATCTTAATTTATTTATTTACACTCTTAAGCCTTACTAATGGTAATGGCAGAAAGAGAATGATCAATACGTACAAAAGCAATAACACATGCTAAAGATTTGGAATATTGCAGAATAATGTAACAAGCATATTGTGTAGAAATTATATGAACACCATATCAAAAGAGCGGCTATGCGGGTATAAAATCATGGAAAGCGAAAATGCACATACAAAGTAATTGGAAGCGATGAACAGGCAACAACAAGTTGGCATTAATTAAAGTATTCGTCGAGACGTGTCTGAAATCCTGTCTTGCCGGCAGTCTCGAGAACGTGAGCAGGCTGTCTATTAAACAGCTCTATTACATCAGGAAAAAGAAGAAAAGGAAAATACGTCAGCACACGCGAGCTTATCGCTGCACTGATTCAATCGGGTGGTAAGCTTAGCAGGTGGGTACAAGTAATTTTTGCTTTCTTATTTATCTTTAAAACTACATGCAGTATTTGTCGTAACAATTTCAGCCCTTGCTTTTTTTTTCTTATTTCCTTCTTCTGATGGTTGCGGAACAACAACGTATATGCAATGTGGCCAGTATATTTATTCAAAATATTTGTCACATTGCATATTTTGGGATTATCTACATACCACGGGTACTCTCTGAGGGTATATTGATTCAAAAGCCCGAGCAGGCGCAGGCTCTTAATAAGCGGCAGTGTATTGGACTCTTTCGGCCGAAAAGCCTTCACCATCGCAGTTCCCCAGGATTGAAATAAATGCCCAAAAAGAACAAGTGAGAAAACGCGCCTGAAAAATACACACTTTCGTTCTTACCAAATTTGTGACAAAACCACCTTTCTGCACCGTTCAGTGTGTTGCCGTATCAATCCGCTTCCCGTTCATTATCCTTCTGATAGCAAAACTGAAACATAGTTCGCTACAGGCATTCGAACCGATGACGTTATGCAAGTGCAGGCATCCATCGAGAAGCGAGACAGTTACTGCGCCTTCCCTTTCGCCAGAAGAAAAAATATGTAAGAAAATTTAAGTAATAAAAAGGGGCGCTATCGCGTCTTAGGCGGAGCTGAGCCCGGCGGCCCCGTTTGCCTGTCGCCCATAGGGGCGTCTTCTTCGATGGTTGCCTTCTAGGGATGGTGAATAAATTCAACTGAACATTAGTTGCACAGCGACAGGTTGGCTCAAGGGTTAGGTTGCTCTCGAGTTGCTCAATTCGCAGACACGGTTTCAATCTCGCCCCGGCTTTTACATTTCTATAAAGACTATACGCAAGGCAACCGCGTATTGTGGGATTTCGCCGCACGTTAAAAACCCTCATGTGGCCGATTTTATCCACAGCCCTCTAGTACAGAGTGTTTCATGGACTGGGTTTTTTCGGGACGTTATTACCATGAACCAAACTTTTGTTATCCAATCTTGACACGCTTTTAAGATGCGGTCGCACTGCGGGACTTTGATGCCATTCTTCAATTGAATATATTAAGGTTAGGTTTTAAAATGCTTCGTCACGTTTTTTCCTTCAAATGACGAGAGCGAAAGAGATTCTAAAAAGGATAAGACACCTCCTCACCCTGCTGTGGTCCTGGAAGTCTTGAAGATCGCTTCGCAGTTCTGGGTAATACCGTTCCTCAGCCAAGGTCAGCAGGAGCTGAATGAAAACGAAAGTGGCTGTTCTTGGGAACATGTCGTGGATAAGAACCTCCGCTATGCGTACTTTAGGAGACTACTGTCAGTCTGCCTGTCAGCGGCGGTCGCTTTAAACTCAAACAGGGGAGGTGAAGAGATAGGAAAAAGCAAGGCCCAGTTACAAGGTTGGCTTCCGGTGCCTTTATTAAGATGCGTTGCACGGGGAACAGAGAGGGCTGTGAACTTTTAAGCATGGTGAAACTTTCAAACAAAAATAGACATCCATATCCGGCCTATAATAAAGGATATCAAAACAGCTCTCATGGAAGGGTTTCGGAGGAAATGCCAATAGCTAATCTCAAGAGACAGCGGCAACGTCCTGATCTGTACATCAGTTTGAGCTAACGATTACTTAAACATATTTTGCGCTTGTCGGCGGTATCGCAGTCACGCAGGCGACTACAACACTACTATTACTGGCTGAGCCTACTGATACATAATACGCAACAGGACTCCTAGTAGAGCAAATAAAGCGTAACACAGCACACGGTGACTACTGTTAGTAATAGACGTGGTTACAACGCAGATCTTAAAGTTACTTTCGGGCTCTGTATTGATGCAGAATGTTTCCTTACGCGGACTGCAAACACGAAGATGCGCGATATGATCTGTGCTGCGAAGGTGGATATATCTTTATTTATTTATTTATTTAATTATTTATATACCATAAAGGCCATTTCAGGCATTACATAGGGGGGGGGGGGGCGGGGAGTCACGTGAAGAAAATCGGTTTTAACAGGCGCATAAGTGAATATCGGTTTTCAAGATCGGAGAAGAAAAACAATAATTTCAGGCCGCAATATTTTTATACAGTAGTTATGTGGCCTTAAGCAATGTTATGCACTCTTAAGAAACAAGGTACGCGCACGCCTAATACCGAGCAGTATATGGAAATGGACAACACAAAATACAGCACTACACATGAAGGAGAAAACGTTATGAGCATCGCAAAGTATTATTAAGAAACCTACTAAATCAGATTAACATTCAATTCCCTCCAAAGCCTTGAGGAATAAACCGTGGTCAGGTATAGTAGCGACATCTGCTGGCGAACTGTTCCATGGTGAAATAGCAAGTAAGAGTGGTGAATATTTAAAGAGATTTGTGCGCGCATATATGGGGTTGATTATAAATGGGTGGTCTACACGAGTAGATATGCGGGTGACAGGACAAAGAAACGTTTTTCGAAAGTCAGATGAACCACGATATAATTTGTGCTTAAAAGAAAGGTGGGCACCTCGTTGCCTAGATTCAAGGCCAATAAGTTAAATCGTTGTTTGAGACTGTTTACGATAGTTAGGTAGAAATAATAGAGGGCAATAAACCTGGCTGATTTACTCCGTAGTGATTCAATGGAGTTTGCTAAGTGAACTTGAGAGTGCTAAAGGATCTATGTATATTCAAGCTGAGACCTGAAAAGCATTATATAGGCTATGAGTTTCGTTTGTTGATTAGCTTGATACTAAGCGGGCTTCAGGAAGCCTAATGTTTTAGCGGCCTTGTTAATATTATTGTTACGTTGTGGCAAGCCGATGAAAACAGGAGAACAGAGAACAGAAATATGATGCTCGATGGTCGTGAGGTGACGTTTTAATGAATATGTTAGCGGTCCTAGCGCGAGCGCTCCTGCCCGCGCCACTGCCCGCTTCTTCATCGTTGCTCGTCCGCAACATGACCCGGGGCCAACGAGCGATCGTCCCGATCGTGGACGAGGAAGTTTACCGATGGTGATGATTCCATGGCATGATGATGGGCGTGTCTGGATACTTAACAAGGAAGAAGAAGAAGAAGAAGAAGAAGGAAGAATCGAACGGCTTGCCGGCACAATGATTCCCGATGAACCTTGGCCTAGGACACTCTCTGTCCACACATTGCTGCGACTAAACGGCGGAGGCCAAGGTACGCCCCGCATGGCATAGGCAAGGGTGGATGTCTTCAAATGTAGCGGTGTCTTGGGTCGTGGGATCGTTGGTCGGCACATCAGGTCAGTGGGGTCACATATGGGTCGTTCCGGTCTCTCCTTGTGCCTTGTGGTCATGTGTGGCGTCTCGGGTCAGCCTCTCCTTCGTCGCGTCTTGTGGTCCGGACGGGGGGGGGGGGAGGGGGGGCGGAGGAACGGCAAGGTCTTGCTGGGTCCGGCAGGCTGAGGAACAGCCATACGATGCCTCCTAACCTTCCGCCGACGGCGCAAGAAATCGCAGGGCGCCGAAGGTCCGGACCAGGATGAGGGGGTGATGATGACGTACCCAGCACCTCCAACCAAATGTTACATTACGGCAAGCCGATGAAAACAGCAGAACAGAGAAAAGAGAGATGATGCTGGATGGTCGTAGGATGACGTTTTAAGGAATATGTTAGCGGGCCTAGCGCGAGCGCTCCTGCCCGCGCCACTGTCCACTTCTTCGTCGTTGCTCGTCTGTAACAATATGCTCTATGGGAGTATTCCAAGTAAGGTCAGAAGATAAGAGTATTCCCAGATATTTAATGAATGATACATGTTCAGTTGCATCGGCTCTAATGAATTAGGTGTGAAGGACGACGTATCCCCTTTTAATAAACGTTTGAGCTTCAGTTTTGTCAGTATTTATTTGCATTAGCCACGTTTTACACTAGTCAGAAATCACGTTTAAGTCATGCTGTAAGATAATGTGGTCACGAGGGCTTTTAATGGGACGGCAAAATGACACAATCGTCTGCAAAAAACGAATACCAGAGGCAATGTTATAATGCAAGTCATTTATGTACATGAGGAAAAGAATCGGTGCTAAGACGGACCCCTGAGGTACAGTCAATTTCACTAAAGCAAGAGCGGAGACGTTTTTGGTAATGATAACCGATTGAAAACGATCAGTTAAAATATCCTTGATCCAGTCAATGGTCTCAGGGAATAAATTCATTGCATTAAGCTTATGGATTAGGCAGAAGTGAGGAACGCGATCGAAGGCTTTAGCGAAATTAATAAAGACGGCATCGTTGGGATGAATCGAGTGAACAGATTGGTGAAAATCAGTGACCAACTCAAACAGCTGCGATTCGCAGGAATGTCCACGTTGAAACCAGCGCAGATGAGAAAAGATGAGTTTAGAATTGGTTGGTTGGTTGGTTTGTGGGGTTTAACGTCCCAAAGCAACTCAGGCTATGAGAGACGCCGTAGTGGAGGACTCCGGAAATTTCGACCACCTGGGGTTCTTTAACGTGCACTGACATCGCACGCTCGACTACTGTTCCCAAGGACGCGGGATCGAATCCCGGCCTCGGCGGCAGCTTTTCGATGGAGGCGAAAAGCAAGGCGCCTGTGAGTTTAGAATTCACAAGGTACTGCGTGATTTGAGATGCTAGAATGTGCTGAAGGAGTTTGCATGAAAGAGTAGTGAGCGAGATAGGCCTGTAATTGTGAAGTGAATTTGTGTCTCCAGACTTAAAGACAAAGTTGACATGAGCAATTTTTCAATCCTTAGGCACATTGTCAGTGTCAAAGGAGTGCTGAACCACCCTGCACAGCAGTGATCGGAGATGTGCTTGGTTATAGATTTGTGCAAATGCCATCGGGTCCGGTACTACAATTTGAAGGCAAAAGGTCAATGGCTCACTATACCCCATGACAAGAAACAGTGATATCATTCATGGAATGACGAACAGATTCCAGAATGCCCGTGTCGGAAAAAAATCTCTTCGTCAGTAAAAACAGTACTGAAATATATATTGGATTGAATCGCCAAAAGAGTCTCCTCATGCTGTCTATGCCCGAACTAAGGAGAGCGTAACAAGAACTGGGATTTACAACCTTCCAAAATTTCTTCGGATCATTCCGCATCACGTTAGGAATTTCAGTAATAAAGAAAAGGTCTTTTTCTTCTTTTATCTGCATTCTCACGAGAAGAGATTGCGCATGATAAGCCTCCCAACGCTCCTCCGAATCTCAGACAGCTTCGTGTCGCTATAGAGCTTCTGTTTGAGTATGCTGCGTCTGATTATTGTCGTGAACAACGGTTTACGATGACAAGGGGCTATTTCTAACATCGGTACACATGTGTTTTGACATTCAAAGAGTTTATCACGAACCAATACCCAGTTGTGGTTGATTGACCGATCCTCAAAGCCATCGAGATAAAAAGCCCAGAAATCGACCAGCATTGACGTCAGATTTTCAACGTCTGTCCTTCTATAATCATATATTTTTTCTTTGCATGGTCGCATTTCTCGACTTCGAGGGAAAGTTTAACGGGAACAGCAAATATTCACTAATTTTATCAGAAACCGTTCATATGAAATGCACAGGGTCGGTCGTGAAAAAGAGGTCTAAAAGAGCTGTATCATGAGTAGACGAAGTTACAAGTTGTAAGCAAAAAAATTGAGCTATATCAAGCATTTTTATACATTCACCTTTGTACACTCACTGAGGACAGTGTTAGTAGTCCGGCTGATGCCTGGATAATTAAATTCGCCTGCTAGAACTAACACAGCATTTGAGAACAACGATTAAACTTTAGCGATAGTATGATGAAGGCTATTCGTGAAGTAGCGATAGTATGATGAAGGCTATTCGTGAAGTCGGGGTAGGATTTAGGCGGCCTATAGCACGCACCTGCTAATAGTCAAGCTAGACTCGGCGAAGGCTGGCATTGATAACCGGCCCCTGGCTACCAGCGCATGCATCGCGCCTTTTTCCTCCTCTCGTTTTATCTAGCTGTCCTTCCAATGCTTTCCTATATATTCTCAAGCCAAGCCTAAACGTGTGCTCATTCTCCGGGTGGCGCTGTCTGTGGTAGTTGTTTGCTGACTGTGTGGCCGGTTTGCCGCACGCGCAACAGTGGCAACGAGTACGGACCTGAAGGAAGACCCAGCACTTGACAGCGGGAAAAATAGAAGCCCGCGCCCAGCAATGAGCCACAAGCTACCGGAGTTCGACGATGAGAAAGATAAGTGGCAAAATTACCTCGTCAAAGTGAAAGCTTACTTTGAGGGCAAAAGTATCAGTGACAAAAATTAAAGAGCACTGCAGAATCTGCACTGGAGCAACGCGAAAGCATGGATGCTGCAGTTCGTTGGTTCTGGTTGCTTCTAGTTGCTTAATTCAATTCTTGTTTGCCCATTTTAGTCTTTGGTACTTTCAAATTGCGCACCTATACCTTCATATGCCATTTTCCGGGTCTACTTTTCGTTGCGTGACGTCACATCTTTGCCGTCACTCTAATTGACTGCCTTAATTAACTACTTTAATGTTTGGTTCTTTCAAATTGCGCGGCAATCCCTTCCTATGCCCTTTTATTGGCTCGACTTCAAGTTGCGTGATGTCACATCTTTGACGTAACCATAATTGACTGATTTATTTAACTATTTTTGTATTTGATACATTAAAATCTGGCACCAAGCCATTCGCCAATGAGACCATTTTTGCCTTCACTGTTAAATTTTTTCACTGATTACATAAATACCTTCCTTGCCTAATTATTTTTTCGAACACATTACGTCACCATCTATCAATTGACACCATTCATTAACCTCTACGACTTCTCAATTACTCACAACTGCCGCAAACAACTTTTACATTTCTTGCCTGTAATTACCTTATTGGCCTAATTATTTTTTGCAGCAATATTACGTCAGCCTCTATCGATTGGCAGCACTCACTAACCTCTACTATTTCTCAATTACTCAGCTGCTGCAGACACGATTTTCTGGACGCGGTCTGCGGACAGAAATCTGTGAACATAGCGAAGTAACGCTTTCGAGTTAATAAACAGAAAAGAGCCTTGCTCATAGTATGTCTATGCACAAAGACCGTCGCAGTGCTATGCGGAAAAGTTGCACCATTAAAACCTAGTTTCCTGAGCTATGAGGACATAGTAAATGCCTTAAACAGTTATACGACCATCGCTCCATGAAATCTCGGAGAGATATGGTTTTCAACCGATATCAGAAGCCGGAGGAATCAGTGCAGAAATATATAATCGCCACAAGACAAATAGCGTAAAAATGCCATTTCTCGTCGATGTTGGACAGAATGATCATAGACCGTATTTGCGGCGTCAAGTTGAAGAACATACAAAACCAGCTGCTGGCGAAGGAATACCTTACCTTACAAGAGGCACAGGCTCTTGCATTAGCTGCAGAAAGTGCGGAAGTCGACGCCCATTGTATGACTGGTAACCCCGAAGAAGGGATAGTAAACGGGATCGCTCAACGCAGTGAGCCTAATATAAAGAAACCCCAGGCAGCACAAGAGCCCGGGCCAATATTGTCAGTGAGTTGGCAGAGATCAGCCCTATGTAGGCTCAGCGCTGACATCTTATGACTGGTATTGGTTGTGCCATTCTATAACACGTCCAACACTGGCCCTGAGGATTCCATTGGTAACCAATATTGTTCGTACCTATTTAAAATGATAACAACATTGGCCCGTCATATCCGATGCCCTCACAATATCGGTTGTACCATTATACGAGGATGGCAATGATGGGCCTGGATTCCGGCGTATCACCGGTGTTGGCGCTGCCATAAGATAAGGATGGCTATAACGGACAGCATTAACCGTCAGTCCACTGATGTTGGCCAATATTCAACATATGCTGGACAATAATGTGAGCTCTGTTACAATGGCCCGCCAATGTCAGACATACACTGGTATACCTTACATATCAACGGTATTGGCATTGCCCTTTCATAAGGATGGCTATATCGAACAGCATTAGCCATTACTCCACTGACGTTGGCTAATATATGGCATATGCTGGACAATACTATCAGTTCTGTTACCATGTCCCGCCAGATGCATTGGCATACACTTTAGTCAACATTGTCTTGTCTATTTCACCTACTGGTCAATATTAGATTCAAATTAGCATGTGGCTGGAAATATTCCGTGGGAAACCGCATTAGCGTGCTTTTGCGGTTGGCAGCCTCATTTAATACTTGGAGTCGTTAACTGTGCTTTTATATTCGATGTTTTCAAGTTACCTTTGCAATTTTAAATACCTCAGAAATCTTGTGTCTAAATAGTTATAGTTCCGCGGTGCTGGTTTCCGTCGTGTTTGCTTTATTCCCACCTAGCTGTTGTTGATGTTGCTTGGAATTACACCAGGTTCTTTTACACTAGATCTTCATTGACTTAAGCTGGCACTGTAATCAATACGCATGTATACTGTGACGAATTTGGATGAAACCGACGATCGGTCAACAGCGTCAAATATCAATAAGTTCACAACCGTTTGCTGGTCCGTCAGGGCGGTGGCGGCGATAAATAGCTCCACGCCGACCGAGAGATTAGAAAGAATCAAAACGACATGTCATATATCGTGCATAGGCAATGGTTGCTATTTTTTGTATTCTATTCGGCAATGGTCTAGGTTCTTCCATGGCTGCTCTCGTGGCGATTCCTGCTGCTCTGGGTGAAGAGAATTCGAAAAGTTTTAGCAAATTTCTTTGCCTCCGAGTGTATTAGTTTTAACAACAATGGCTTCAAACAGACGATTACCGCCGGACACGCATGCAGTGCGATGCAAAAAATGAGCTATAAGCGTCGGCCTATTAAAGCTCGTACGTGACTCAGATCGACTATGGCGAGCACGCTTCCATCGAAATACACTTTAAAAATACACTATAGGCCATTTAAGCTATACGAAGCATCGCTCATGACGCTGGAACCAGCTCGCGAGGCAGCCAATCGCAAAAGGCTTTGGCGTACTCACCTTCATTGTTTCTTTGTTATTTTTTTTTTGGTTTTTGCATGCAAAGTTTGTTTGCCTAGTCCGGTATGAGCGAAAATCCTGGAGACGCTCATTTCGGCTGATCCGTGATTATATGAGCGCATCGAGACGGTTTAGTAAGAGCTTGGTAGGGTAGTATTGCAAAACAAAAAAGGCTAGTGTGGCTAGATATTGCTAATTTTCGAAAGTTGTAGAAAAACGCCACTGCTTTCAATCATGTCTGCATCGCAGTATAGTAGCACGCCGCTGCACTGGGACCATTTTTTTTTTTTTGGGGGGGGGGGGGGGAGGGGGGGCTTGACGCTTTTCAAGGAATTTAATCAGTGTTGCTGTTTAGTGCAAGAATGTGGCTATAGCGTAACTGTACTCATTTTACCAAACGAAGAGGCGGCACTAGCAAAGCAAGGCTGAAAACGCGTCTCTGTTGCTGAGATCCTTCGCTCTGTGCAATGTGCACCAGCGGCAGCTACAGGCGTTGGCCTCGTCGTCGCGCGATGCATCGCCAGAGATTGTCGCCTATTTTTTTCTTTCTGTATCGTTGCTTCAGCTGCAATAGATCAGTTGCAAAACTTACACGTCAGCTTCCCGGTGCGGCAGACATTCTTGCACAATGGCGGCATAGAACTTAATAGTTGGGTACAGTGCTAGCATATCGCCTGACGGGTAGGGTAATTCCCCCATTTCTTGCCCATTCGTCACAGTATTATTCGCGTGCGCATTGTCGCCCCACTATTACCCTCTCCGGTTAGCGTCCCTTTTCTAAATTTTCTTTCTTCACCCCTAGGGTGACAGTGCTCCCCCCTTATTCCAGTGTTAAGAATGCCCGCAAACCTTTCTCAGACAATGGCCTGTGCGTGGGGAACTGCATCCCAAGCAGCGTGGACTGTGGTAGATGCATGTACTACACATATTATCCCTGAATCAGGATCTGTCGCCACTGTGCACGAATTCCTGCCTCACAGGGAAGCCTACTTGTAGGTTTTGCAACTGGTCTGTTATAGCATGTCCAGCAGGGCCGGAGCCTTAAGTGTGAGCGCTGGGTGGGCTCAGGCAATTTCAGTTACAGGCCGGGTTCGGGTTTGTAGCATGAGGCCCGGGTCGGGCTCAAAATTTATGCCCGTGCACACCTCTTGTCGCGTCGGTTCTGTAGCACACGTTTGGCGCCCATGCATGCTTTTAATTTTGTTCTTCGCGCCATGACACTTTGCTCCAGCATCAAGACTGCATGAAACATCAATATGCATTTTCCAGTCGTTATGCTAACGGATCGCCCCACCGCCCTGGCACAGCTATGGTATACCATGTGTAACATAGAGTTGCAATTAGTCCATTTTTTGAGACAGCTTTCAATTGAAATTATAGATTAACTAAACAGAGAAGAGCCGTGGTATGCTGTTATCATGATTTAGAGGCATCGATTTAATTGAGACTTTCTTTCCTTGCATTTAGGGCTCTTTGCTCTATAACGCCCGCAGTCCAGCTGCTCCACTTGTATCATCGCACTGCTTTTGCACAAGCTATCATCTGCCATCAAAGTGGTGCTGCCTGAATGTGAGGCAGACAACATCGTCAACATTTTGGTGCTGAAAAACCTGTCAACAACTGTGGGAGCCTTGCCATGAAACATGCTGTGTGTAAGGAAACATTGCCTCGGTAGGTATGACACATTGACTTTGTTTTGCATTATACAAAAGCATTAAATGCTCTGCTGGCCTCTTGCTGTATGACTGCATGCTATATGACTTTTTCTGGCTTTTTAGCTCAAGACTTACTTGTTCAGAAGTCTTGCCCACACTATGCAGAAAATAATATCCTTCATGTCCCTGGCAGTGCTTTATTAGCTGGTGCTATATTTCGTTGCATTATTTCAACAGTATGTGACTATTTCAAGTGGAGGCATGATTGAGTGAACCTGTGGTGTAATAGCACAATAACAGACATAGGTTGTTGAACTGACGAAGTACCTGTCATTTGAGTAACACGGGAGTGCAGGTGCTTTAAGTGATGGAATATTTAGCATACTTGATTATGCTTGCATTACAAGAATTCGCAGGAAGCCTGTATTGAGGTTGCAGAGAAGAAAACCATTCAGTATTGCTCAGGTTATTTGCCTTTCACCCTCCCTTCGTTACTGCTGCCTGCACTGTATGTATTTGTTCATACAAACATGCAGTTACTGACTGCTTGTACATTTCTGGTTGCCTACACTGGCTTCAGCCATGTGGATGTAATATTACTTTGATATAAACCAGGCTATTTACTTTGCTCAAAGTGACAATTATAAATAATTATCTCCCCAAACCAATGAGATTCGCCATTAGCTCCCAACTCGCTTTATTCGCAGCTGCAATGAATTTATTCTGTAACCCTAGAGCAATACATTTGCAGAAAGGAGATCATCATGCAATACTCGTTCAAATTTGGAAGTTTTAGAGAACATTATGTTTTTTTTGCATATGCTTCTGTGTTCGGAAAACAGAGTAGACTTGCTTACAGTGCAGGAGGGGTGGGCTGCAAGACAAAAGGAAATTATTAGTGCAGCTGCTCATTTAGGCGTGCATTCCTTGTGCATTTATTGCTCTTATATATGTGCACCTTTGCCTGCATGCTTGCCAGGGCTTTCCCCATAATGGGTGGCAGTGATCTTGCCGCCTACCGCTCAGGGGGACTGCCCTTTTCCAACTACCTGCCCACAACCAACTCACCTCCTGGGCTTCAAATTTGTCATACTCAAGGCCGATTTTCTGTGTTTGATGTTACCAGTGACGCCATTTAAGATACGCAGTGTGCATCATTGGTCCATTAGTTTCATTTCGAGATGTTGTCACCTCTTATATTCCTTACGCATATTTCTTTTTCTACATCCCCTTGCAACTGCCAAACGAAATAAGACGTATAAAACTGCCAGACTCCCGCAGACTCTGAATGCTATGTCAACAACAAAAAAGCTTTTGCATGTCTTAATAAAAGTAGAAATGATCCCCCGATTTTTTTTCGTTGTCATGTCTAGTCAAACGGTTTAGTGAACTGCCACATGACCAAGCAAACTGCAACTGTAAGTGCACTGAGGAGACATGCGTTAGAGCAAGCATATGGATCTTGTGTTGCTTAGGTGCTTAACTCCAAATATTCTCCTTTGTCAAACAAGATATTTTTTAGAAAACTGGATGAGCCAGAAGAAAGGAGATTGGATTCTTAGCAGCATTGTTACTTGTTACACGTGCGTTCCACCCCTGTATACATGAACTCGGCAGAATTGGGTCGAGTACGTCTGTCGAGTGAAAAATCAGTTTTGGGGTTTATGTATACACAGTCGGGTGGAGTAAAATAGGTGGCGGAGCAGGTCGCGTAAACTCGCTTGCAGGGGGTAGGTTAATTCGCTTGACCCGCTTCTCTAAAGGCATGTAGACGCTGTTCAGTCAGGGAGTCTAGTTATGGGGAACTCTGGGATATGAAAAAGCCTCTGGAGCGGCGACGAACGTCATTCGAAATGAATGCTTTTTAGCGCTCATCAACGATAAAAAATAATCGATGCTCTCGATAGTAAAAGGCACTGGGATCAAATACAAGTACGAACTTGCACAGTAACTTGGAATCTCGATGCTACGCTCTGCTACGATACTTACTCACTAGAAAGCGAGTTCATGTAGACATCAGCCGGGTCGAGAATGATTACCTTGCTTACTGAACGCAGATTCAACGCTGAGTCCATGTACAAAGGGCTATTGTACTTGTAATTTTGGGTGAACTCTCAGTTCGTGTATTGCACATTAAATTTGACCGATATTGGTGCTTTTTTGCTTATGCGGTGTTTTGTTCTGCAAACAGTACTATTTCTCCAGACACAATCTTATTTTTAATTTGAGTACAAAATATTGTCCATTTTTGAAAAAAAAAATAATTTGTGTGGCTGTTAAGAAATTTTGATTTTGACATATATTCACAAAATATCAACTATTTAGAGATACTGAATTATAAAATGTGTGCGAAATAACTTTTCAGCTCAGGATTAAACTGGTTTTTCAAGGAACTTGTGATAGGGTGAAAGTGAAAAATCACTGTCATGCTAGATGTATCGTTTTTTTTTATGATCCCATAGTCACATCAAGCATTGTATTTTAGTGCTTAAGCAATGAAAATAATATTTGGTCTCAGATATTCAGGCAGATTACTATTCTCTATACCAACAACTACTATGAATTGGTTTGAAGAAATCAGATGCCCGAGCACCACACCTGGCACCTGGACATAAAATCACCCATGTATGCCTAACTGAATATAATCTTGCACGTGTAAGGTTGCCGATGGTATGGCAGAATGATTAGCCGGGATGAGGGAAAATGCATACTTGATAGACTGCTAGCTGATAAGGAAGTACATCATTGTACTCAGATATAGCATAACATTTTCCTGCCTATGCAAAGTAAATTTCTAGTACTTGCTCAATTGCTCATTGCAGGCTGACTGTAATAATTTTAGCTGAACAAGCATGCACTGTATGATTACTAGAACTTCTTGTTGGGCCTGTTCGTGTTTAGTTATAAACTGAAGGCGCCAAAACAATGCATGCATACAAGAAAAGAACGGGACAGAGTTCCCCTCACAACTGATTTATTGCGCAGAACAAAGTACATATATATCTCACTGCCGGCACATGTGCAAGGAACACATTTAGCTACATCACATTCTGCATCATGTAGTTAGGATAAGCTATGTTCAGGAAATGCTTTCTCAGAGAAAAAGGCTGTGGTATGAGGCATGGGCTTCTTGAACATATCTTAAACTACATGATGCTGAATGGGTTCTTTGCGCATATGCCGGCAGTGAGATATATATGTACTTTATTCTGCACAATAAATCAGTTGTGAATGGCGCTCTGTCCTGTTCTTCTTTTCTTGTTTGTGTGCATGTTGTTCTGGTGTCTTTAATTTATAAGGAGCACTGTATGAAAACTATTCCTTGATACATTACAAGCAAGGCAATTGTTTATAGTAGAATGCAGCAAGCAATAAAGCTTGGAAAACTAAAAAGCTGGAACTTGAAATGGTACGGTTATCTTGAGAATATTATAGCGTACACAGCCTTGAGAATATCTGCGATGTACACATCTCCCTCAGTTAGCTGATTTAAGATAGCTTGATTGATTCTGTTAAGGCAATTATTTCTTTATCCTGGCTGCAGTAATGTATGCGTGCCTGTAACTGGTGTACTGCAGAAAAATGTTCTTTAATGTGTTCTTTATTATCCAGTTTTGCATGCTTAGTAATCCATATTGTCTATTGCAGGAATGTTTAAGAATGTTTTAAAAATTGAAAGTTCTGGAGCCTGAACCGTCATATTTTCAGGAACTGTAATTCTATATGACCAATAAGCATCCACCTGAAGTTATGGGTTTGCCGGAAGCAGGTTTTCCTTCCAAATGTCTCTCTTTTGTATCTGGAATGGATATATTATTTTGTATATATGTTTATTATTCCTACGTCATAAGATGCTGCATGCCCTAGCTTGCAGGCCCAGAAACATGTCGCAAAATGCTGTAAAAGAAGAATGTGTGGCAATAGGCCTTCAATATATGCAGTAGAACCCCTTTATAGTAAAGCCACTGAGGCCAGCGAAAATATTTACTATATCATGGTCTTTACTGTATCAGTGGTCTGTGATGACATGGTCCTGAAAGTGCTGTCTAGTTGTTAAATAGGCACTTACTGAACACGTCTTGTTGCTTAATGAAAAAAAGACCTAAATACCTTCCATCTCGCTTTTATCATGTCTTTGTGTGAGATTTTCATTATAAAATTTCTCCAATCTTGTGGAAGTACCTCTTAAGCATGAGGACAGCATGATTACGAATGCAACTAAGTTCGATTTCATGTGAAAATCAAAGCCTTGCATGAATATGGTGCCCTTTATTGCTATTTCTGTCTTTTAAAAGACAATAAATGATAAATGCGCGTGGCACTCAAGTACCGTAAGACTGTATACTCTCTGCACCTTCACTTTCTGCCTTCGCTGCCTCATGCTTTGTGCTGCACATTGCAGTAAATGTTGACCCATTTCTTTCTCTTTCCTATTTCTTGCTGCACGTTTACACCTTTACTTTCTGAATTGAACACGCCGCCTCCTTGCTATGTTTGTAGACAACTTTACTTTTTTCTTCTTCGCGCTGCGCGCTTTCCCTCACGGCTCCAAGGCTTCTGTAAAGTAGGCTTCTTCTGACTGCTCCTACGGCTAGTAGTAAAGCCACCTAAGCGAAAACTCGGGGTCATTGTTCTGTTTTCAAATACAAAAAGTTGGCCTCACGACTCTAGGTAGTGCGCGGGAGTCGTCGCCATGACCAGAAGCACTTTAACCGATTTTTACCAAAAACAACTTTACTGTAAAAGGGGAAAATGTACAGTTGCCTATGGAAGATGAACTGGGACTTCAGTTTCACTTTACTATATCAAAGGTGTTACTATAGCGGGGTTCTGTATTTTGTACTCAATCGTATAGAGCACCCAGACTTCAAATATGTGTTTGGATAAGTGTTGAGAAGGTGAGTTGAGATCTTATGGTGATATATGCTTGTCTTCTGTGCAGATGTCATTTGTAAGACCCACGGGCCTCAACAAACTGTTCCTGAATGATTGTTTCCTGCGGGGCGCCCAGCTTACTACCTGGGCCATGCGCTTCCCCCGCCCTCTCAACCTCATCACTTGAACCATTGACCCTTCAATGCCAACTATCATGCTCAACACAGTCCACTGCCATTTTCCATCCATGGTGGACACTGCCCTGGAATGCACCCATGCTCAGTCTCCTATTCCTGCAACACCTCTCGCACTACAAGGCTATAGTGCATCAACCCTGCTCAGCATGTCCAGCCGCTTCCATCATGACCAATGCACACTGCGCCCCATCCCCTCTACCTGCACTACCTGATCATGTGCTGCTTAGTGCCCTGTTTCCAATTACACCTAATATCCTTTCTCATATTAACCCTGTACCCAATGCCTCCTGCACTGCATTTTGGCCCTCTGATGTCCTTGTGGCATGTACATGTATACAGTATATGAGCTCTCAATAAAATGTTTTCGGAAAATATTTTGCTTGCCTCATTTAATTGCATGGTTTTTATGGCTCCTTAGGGAGATGACATGCAAGGTGGTATTGGGAAATGACTGCATAAGAAAACCACAACTGTCAGAGTGACAGTTAAGCAAATGGCAGCAGTAAGGGCTAGGGTGAAATAACTGCACGGCTAAAGAAGGCTTAACAGTGGCAGTGCCAATGCCACGTGTGCCGGTGAATACTTGTTGCATGCCAATAAATACCAATATGTGATACTAGCGGCACGGCCGGTTTATTGCCAACGTCACATGTGCCAATGAATACTAGTGGCATGCCAATACGTTACACTAGGGGCACGGCCAGCTACAGGGCCATAGTACTGACACGCTGCCTTGCCAAATCTTTTGAAAGTACATTGAACACCAGGTTGACCTTCATTCTAGAATCAGATAAACTTTTAGATATTCATCAGTGTGGGTTTAAGAAAGCATGCTCAACAACAGACCATCTTGTTAGGCTTGAAAATACCATACGAGAAGCATTTATACACAAACAGCACTGCCTGGCCGTCTTCTTCGACATGGAGAAGGCATATGACACTACTTGGAGGTTTGGCATTCTACGCGACCTTGCAGATCTAGGTATACGTGGTAGCATGCTGAACTGCCTAAAGGATTTCCTTTCAAATCGTTCATTCAATGTACGCTTAGGCTCAACACTCTCAAAGACCTTCACGCAAGAAAACGGAGTGCCACAAGGATGTATTTTAAGCACTACTATGTTTGCTGTAAAATTGAATTCAATATGCAAAATAATCCCGAAATCCATCATGTGTTCACTTTATGTTGATGATCTCTAGATCGCATGCACATCATCTAACGTATCAACATGCGAGCGGCAAATGCAGTTGACTATAGACTAGCCACATGGGCAGACAAAAATGGATTCCAGTTTTCTCCACAAAAATCAATTTCTGTTCTGTTCTCACTCAAACGAGGCTTGCACACCGACCCTTACCTACACCTAAAAGAATTTGTGCTACATATCAAAAACGAACATAAATTCCTGGACGTTATTTTTGATAAAGAGCTAACATTCCTACCGCAAATAAATACCATCAAAAAGAAAGCATCCCAATCGCTTAACATAATGATAGTACTATCACGGAAACACTGAGGGTCCGACAGGACATGTCTTCTACACATTTACCGTTCTATAATACGCTCCACCTTAGATTACGGCAGCATAGTGTACGGGTCAGCAAGACCCTCTTATCTGAAACGCGTGGACCATGTTCACAATTTGGGGTTGCGACTTTCAACTGGTGCTTATAGAACGTCCCCTATAAATAGTTTGTACGTTGAAGCAAATGAGCCACGTCTCTTAGACAGAACAATGCTTACGTGCACATATGTACTTAAAATAAGGTCCATACCCGAACACCTGTGTTACCCTATAGTTACAAAGTGCCCATCGAAAACACTCTTTGAGAACAAACCCCAAGCAATCAGACCAATAAGTCTTCGTTTTGAACAGATATGTCAGGAATTGAACGCATTCGACTCAATTCCAAACATTGCCCAAAGATCCAACTCACTGGCACCTTGGTACCATTTCCCCATTGTGTGCGACTTTACATTACCACACTTTAGTAAGAAACGAACACCACATGAACACATATTGCAAGAGTTCTTCGCACTAAGTGAAAGATACAAAGATTACACAGAATTCTATACAGATGGGTCAAAAACAGCACTTTACGTATGAAGCACAGTAATACAAGAACAATGGAAGAAAATAGTTCGGTTGCCCGAATGCTCTTCAATATTCACAGCTGAATGCTATGCAGTTTCATTGGCAGTAGAAAACATTTTACAGAAAAGAATTGAAAACAGCATAATCTATACTGATTCTCTCAGTGTAATTAGTGCCCTACATCACGGAAATGCTACACAACCTCTAATTGGAAACATCATACATCACGTGATAGCTGCACGATCACATGGACAATCAATTAAGTTATGTTGGGTACCAAGCCATGTTGGGAACATCGGCAATGAGAGAGCTGATGCATGTGCCGCAGCAGCCTGTAATGCCAAAATACAACAAGTTCACATACCACATGGAGATATTCTAAAATCCATTAAGAGAAAACTAGGAGTCAGATGGCAGGCTTCATGGAATAATGAAATCAATAATAAAATACATCTCGTCAAACCACTAATCGAGGAATGGAAATCATGCTGTCATCAGAAACGCATCATTGAAGTTAATTTATGTCGCCTCCGCATCGGACACACACACTTAACACATAACTTCATCATCAAGAAAGAAGACAAACCTGTATGGGAGGGATGCTGAGAGGAACTAACAATAAATCACATATTACTTTCATGCACTAAGCTTGAGAAATTAAGGAAAAAATATTTTAAATGTTTTTACAATGAACAAATCCCGTTTCATCCTAGACTGCTTTTGGGAGAAGATGCACTGCTAGAAACTTCTCATGTTTTTAAATTCCTAAAAGAGGCAAAGCTCCTAAGCAAACTTTAAAATTTCTAATCTACAAAATAAAAACACCTTGCTCTTGGAGCATGATAGCCTCAGTTGCTTATGCGCCAAAAAAACCCAACACAACAAACAAACAAACAGTATTAGCGAGAAGATAAAGCGCTCATGTTGTGTCCTTCTACTCTTGGTCCTCGTTTTTCGCGCTACCTTCAAAATGATTAAGACACACGTCTCAGAAAATTATAAAACACTACGATAGGGGAAACTACGAGGCAATCAACGACGAAATAACTAACTTCTCGGCAGTCCATGAAACATGTTTTCATATCAAAAATGTTAATAAACACTGGATAATTTAAACATAAATTTGCCGAACGAAGTATGAAATATATTCCACCATGCAGCATCCAGAAGCGTTACCAGAAACCATGGTTCACTAAAACACTAAAAAGGCTTGAGATTAAAAAAAAAAACGGGATTTCCTGCAGCTAAACATCAAGCAAACCTACGCGCTTGGGAAAAATACTACGCAGCTGAGCGCGCATACCTGGCCGCGATTGCAAACGCGAAGCGTTACTTCTACTCAGTAGAACTACCAAAAATTATAGCGGAATATCCGAAAAGTTCTGGGCGATGATAAACCCAAAGAAAACGCGTGCTGGCACCCTCACTAACGATTCCGGTGAAATAATGACTGATGCTGAATGCGCATTTTCTTCTTGTTTTACTGACGAACCCGAAACGCCATGTTCCACTTTATCAATTATTATTACTACAGGTATGGAAGTCATAACTTTCAGTAGTAGCGGCATCTCGTGCGTGATTCATAAATTGAAGAATTTCTCGGCTAGTGGCATAGACAATATTAATTCTAAAATATTGAAAAACACTAAACTAGCCTGTCAAGATTTCTGTGTTCTTTGTTCTCGCAATCACTCTGCAAAGGAATCTTACCAGACGATTGAAAAGTGGGGACGGTTGTTCCAGTCCACAACGCAGGTACTGCGGATTCGCCTCCTAATTATCGCCGCATTTCCTTAACAAGTGTTCCCTGCAAACTAATCGAGCATGTCATTTATTCCCAAGCCATGGAAGTTTTAGATTCCAATAACTTCCATCCATCACAGCATAGTTTCCGCAAAAACTTCACATTCGCAACTCAACTGGCTCTATTTTTAAACGACCTCCACATCAACATTTATATTAACCTACAAGCTGACGCCATTTTCCTAGGTTGCGCAAAGTCATTCGACGAAGTACCTCATGAACGCTTGCTTCTTATGCTCACACAATTGAACCTGCATCCATCCATCATCGCGTGGATCCCTGAATTCCTCATGCATCGCTCTCAATCAGTCTTCAATAATAACCAGTCCTCTGACTCATTTCCACTCAACTCCAGAGTCCCACAGGGCTCTGTCCTGGATCCCTTGTTATTCCTCATATACATTAACGATATCCCCCAACACGTATCCTGTCATATCCGCCTCTTTGCAGATGATTGCGTTATTTACCGTTCAGTAAAAAACCCTTCTGATCAAGAATCCCTACAAGCAAACCTGAACCACGTGGGAGATTGGTGCTCGCAATGGCTGATGACATTAAACCCTAACAAATGTAGGTATATGTCTTTTCATCGACGTCCCATACCATCTGTTTTCCAATGCACAATTTCTAACTCCCCAGTTAACCTCGTCCAATCATATAAAAACTTAATTGTCACAATGTCTCATGACCTATCTTGGCGCTTGCATGCAACTAACCTGATGTTTTCGGCTAACAAAACAATAGGCTTCCTAAAGCGTCACCTGCGGGACGCCCCGCAACATGTTAAACTACAAGCGTACACCTCGCTCATCCGAACTAAACTAAAATACGCATCAGCCATCTGGGACCCTCACCAGACATATTTAACAACTGCGCTCCAGGCTGTACAAAACATAGCTACCAGATTTATTCACTCCTCATACTGCTACAACGCTAGCATATCGTCCTTAAAATAGCAGTCAGGCTTGTCTGGTCTTTCTACTCGTCATAGCATGGCCAGTCTTCTCCTGTTTCCCAATTTCTTTTATTCACCGCTACGACAGGAACCCCCCTCCATGGTTCACTGCCTTGTCATGGCGGAGGGGCTTGCGAAACTCGATGAAGTCGTGAGCTCCGCTGTATAGGGCCACCCAAGATAGACAGGTCACGACAGAGAGTTCTGACAAAATGTGATTCAGTGGAGAAGGTAATGGCAACCCAATCCAGTATTTCCTGCCGAGAAATCCCTATGGCCAGTCACAATAGCATTAATGATATGGCGCCGGAAGATGAGCCCCCCAGGTTGGAAGGCGTCCCACATGCTACTGGGGAGGAACAAAGGGCGATTCCTAGTTTCTCCAGGACGAATGAAGCGGCTGGGCTAAAGCCAAAAGGACGCTCAGTTGTGGATGCGTCGGGAAGCGACCGGAAAGTCCGATGTTGCAAGGAGATATATCACATAGCAACATGGAATGTAAGATCTATGACGCAGGGTAAACTGGATGTCGTCAAGCGAGAAATGGACAGATTGAACATTGATATCTTGGGTATCAGCGAGCTGCAGCCCAAGATATCACTGCAGCCATGAAATTAGGAGACGCCTGCTTCTGGGAAAGAGAGCAATGGTTAGCCTTGACCGCCTAGTAAAGAGCAGAGACATTAGTCTGCCAACCAAGATGCGTATAACTCGTGCTGTGGTCTTTCCAGTTGTGATATATGGATGCGAGAGTTGGACTATGAAGAAGGTTGACCGCCGAAGAATTGACGCGTTTGAATTGTGGTGTTAGCGGAGACTCTTGAGAGTTCCTTGGACTGCCAGAAGATCAAATCAGTCGATAATGTCGACCATAAACCCTGACTGCTCATTGGAGGGTCAAATTCTAAAGTTAAAGCTCAACTATTTTGGTCATCTGATGAGAAGAGAGGAGTCGCTGGAAAAAGATTTGATGTTGGGAATGGTTGAGGGTTACCGTAGAAGGGGTAGGCAGCGAACGCGATGGTTAGATGGCGTCCTCGAGGCGCTGCAGAAGAAGTTATGTTTTGTTAGGAAGATAGTGAGAGACCGGAAAGCGTGGCGTGATATGGTACATAGGGTCACGAAGAGTCGGACACGACTGAACGACTGAACTGAACTGAACGACAGGAACCATACATCTGCGCACTCCCACCACGCAGACCATCTCGCATCGGTCATCCACTTCAAGGTTTACGTCCGCGTGCACATACCACTCTTTGTTCCCAAGGATGCGGGATTGCATCCCGGCCTCGGCGGCCGTTTTTCGATGGAGCCGAAAAGAACCGTGTGCTGTGCGATGTCAGCGCATGTTAAAGAACCCCAGTTAGTCGAAATTTCCGGAATCCTCCACTACGACGTCTCATAGTCTGAGTCGCTTTGGGACGTAAAACACCACAAACCAAACCAAACCAATACCACCCTTTTTACCAATTCGTTTTCATACCGTCAGCAACGGACTTGAATGCTCTTCCCCACCATGCGCCGCTGTATCCTGCCGATAAACTTTTTCAGCCGCTTAGAATGTCTGCACTATGATAACCCACCCCTCCTGTAACACCCCATCAGGGGTCTTTAAGGAGAATAAAGTGATTTGATGTGATATGCGGCGACAAGATACATGCTTCATTCACCGTTATTACCCGAAAGGCCGCACTATGCGGGAATGACAGAAGCGGTGGCAGTACAAAATACTTTAAAATTGTCACTGTCTTATGGAAAGGTTGGTGAGGTTCTACAAATTGTTAACAAAAGGAATGGCAATTAATATGGCAGCGATGATACTGGAGAGGGCGTTTAATTGGTTGCAGGGAAAATAAAAACAAGCACAGAAAAAGCTGCCGCGCGTGTGCGTTGGCAAGAAGCTTTGAGCGTACTTCGGGAGATAAGTATTTTCGCGGGTGATGTAGGTTATTTGGCCAAGGGAAGTTGAAAGTAAAAAATGAGGGGACCCGTAAGCTCCGCCGTTAAGATTATAGCGCGAGAGCGCTTCACACACACGGCCGAAGGTTTTCTCTTTTTATCCATTAAACTTCTGTATTTTTAAATTTTTGTAGCGAAAGCTACACCAGGCTAGTAGAAGCGCATTTCGCTAAGGCAGGCAGAGGCCCCTACTGCGCATGCGCCGTTTCCACGGCAGCCGGTGTTCCGCCGCTGTTCTCGCTACAGAGAGCAGGAAAAGGGTAGCGGTATCCCAGCAGATGCGCGCGCCGGCCTGGAGAGAAGAAGGATAGTTTCCGCATGACGCATGCGTGCGCAACCGCGGATCGAGCTGATCGAGTGGAGCGGGAAAGCGTCTGCTGGCGTTAAATAAAAATAATCATAGTAATAATTGGTTTACTCTAATGGAAAGCTACAGTATCTGCGACGCGTTTTACATGACACCTGAACCGCGTCGTAGGTGAAGGTAGGAAAGTGGCTGTGAAAGCGGGAAGAAACAAAGAGGAGCCGTAGTGGAGGGCTACGGAATAATTTCTATCACCTGGAGATTCTTAACCGCCTGCTGATATCGCACGACATACGGGCGGCTATCCGTTTCACCTCCATCGAAACACAGCCGCCGGTGGTCGGGTTGGAACCCAGGTACTAATATAGATGGATGGAAAAACATTTATTTTCGTCGGCTTTAATGGTTGAGGGTTGAATTTGGTTGTTGGCTGCGCCAGATGGCCGCCAGTTGCGTCCTATCGGCGATCTCTTCGGCCCACTCAGTGTTCTGAACCTGGATTTTCGAGTCCGATCAGAGCAGCACGGCCTCCCACTCCTCCAGACATGGAGCTGGCAGCAAATCGGCGGGTGGCGGATAGGCCGCGCACCCCCATGTAATGTGGTCTAAAGTAGCGTCGACGCCACACTCTGAATTTTGGGTCAACTTGCTCTTGGAATATATACGCATATACTTTGGAGCAGGGTAAAGAACGGGTTTGTAGCTGGCGCCAGAGTATCTCCTGGGCCTTTCTTAATGAATTATGTAAGGAAGAAAAGATGCGCCTTCCCAGGCTAAAATGGCGAGTTGTATCATGGAACGAGAGCAAGCCGTTCCTTTTCGATCCCGGGAAACAAGGTACTCACCAGCCGGCCGACTAAACCTGAGGCATATTCGTCAGCCTTCTCGTTCCGGGATTCCAGTTCTATAGTCCGATCAGGGACTGGGTAGTAGCTTTCAAGGATATTCTTGAGAGCAGCCGTCAGACGGCCCCTCCCTAAATTCCGTATGGCTGTTTTGGAGTCACTGACTGTAACATCTGCTTCGGTAGAAGTGAAGGCCAGCGCGATGGCTGCTTCCTCTGCAGCCTCTGAGGTTCTGGTGCATACAGTAGCTGAAGCTAAGGTTTTGGAAGGCGTAAACTCACGGGCCCCAGTCACCACACAAATCGCGAAACCTCGGTCCGCCTCTTCATAACCTGCCGCATCTACGTAAGCAATTGACTGGTTTACTTTGTATTTGGTGTGTAGTGCACGTAAGCGTGCTAGTCGCCTGCCTTCGTGGTGAATGGGGTGCATATTCGTTGGGCAGGGATTTTATAACAAGCTCCTTCCTGATTGCTGTGGGTATTTGCCTGAGATCGTCCGCCATGGGTTCGGCATTGATGCCCAGCCTCAGCAAGACAAGCCTACCGGCTTTGGTGCGCGCCAGTCTGGATTACTGCGATATTAAATGCGCTTCCTTCAGTCATCAAGTGTGCTGTGCATTCCAAGAGCTAGAAACCTATCGATAGAGGTTTTTCTCGACAGTCTTAGTGCTGTCTTGTAAGCTTGCCGGATAAGACACTAAACCTTTTCCTTTTCGTCTTGGTAAAGCTGCAGATAGGGCAGGGTGTACACTAACCTGGTGATGACGAAAGCCGGAATGAGTCGAGAGTTGTCGCGTTCTTTCATGCCTCTCCTCTTGTTGGCTATTCGCTTGATTAGTCTGGCTGTTTGGGTGACTGTTGTGGTCAGTGTATCTAATGTTGCCAAGCTTCTGTGGTTACTTTGAATGAACATGCCTAGGATTCGGATGGTATCTACGTCTTCCAAAAGGAACTAATAATATAATAATTGGTTCACAGGAAAGGTAAGGCGAAGTATCTGTCACACTTGTTTTGTGGACACCTGAATAGGTCAGTAAGGGAAGGGGGGAAGTTGAGAGTAAAGCGGGAAGAGAGAAAGGGGTGCTAGGTGGTAGCGGACTCGGGAAGAATTTCGAACACCTGGGGATCTTTAACGTGGGCTGACATCGTACAGTACACGGGCGCCTATTCATTTCGCCTCCAACGAAACGTAGCCGCCGACGGTCGGGGTCGAACCCGGGCATTCGGGCGTCTTGCTACTGCACAACCGTGGCGGGGCTGTTTCAAAACTGTCAAGGGCTGATTTCACTGTTGGTTGCTTCATAGCGTATCCGGTGGTAGAGTTTAGGAGCTCTCCTGCAAGATTGCGTTAGTACTGGTAAAAATATTAAAGTGCTTTTTTATCTTTTTACCTGGATTAACGTAACCTTTCACCTGTATATTAACGCAAGTAATTCGTGCCATTGCACGAATCACATCACGGCCGCCGATTGTTTCGTAGCATCGTGTGTCTACTACACGCCGAAGCCTGCATGAGGTCCAGAGCAGGACATGCTTCTGCTGGAACCCATCTCAGTTAAAGTGTTAGATGAGCCATATCCCTGCTATGTCATTCGACGGCTTTTACCGAAGTGATGGGATCCAGCCTCGACCATGGCTTCCAGTGAAGGCAAAATGGGAAAACGCCCACATGCAGTGGAATGCTTGTAAACGGCAAAGAACCCCACGAACTCAGTCCACGAGGAGAGCTTCAGGATGGTAAAGATTAGATATATCCTAACTATACATATTTAACGTCATGTTTTTTTTTTTGAGCCAATAAAGCAGACAACCGAAGCTACGAACATCTGCATGCGTCATGCACGTCCTGTTTTGAGGCTCGCGAAACCGCGGCGCAGGGTGAACGAGCGATTAAAACGTTTGGCCTTTTGGTACAACGGAAACTGCGACAGATGTGACAGATGCGTCACACAAACGTTTCGACAAGAGTGTCTATTTTCCATTTAGTGTTTTATGTTTTAGACTTCAGCGTTTTATGGGGAGGTCATATTCGACATCGTCTGGCTGGTGCAGCTTCCACGCCAGCAGCAGAGTGATAACGTGCGCATTCCCTGCCCCAAATTTTGCCATAAATTCTACCGTGAACCAACGGCTAAAATATGACAACCTATACAGCCTTTACATAACATAAAATGGACAAACATACCATAGCTAAACAATAGGAGCAAGGACAGAGTATTCCTCCGTATTACTCGTAAAAATGTCCCGCTTATTTTTCTTACTCCCTAGGTACTCCACCGCTGCGCAGTACTAACAGCTACAAATACTTGGGGGTTACATCAACTTCTACTCTCTCCTTGAATTTGAATATTGATACATTGAATATTGATGCTCCTCTGTCTATCGAAAACTGTTTTCAGTAACACAAACTCAAAAATGCCCCTTCTTCCGTAAAATAACTCTCTCACTTCTCATTTATTCGACCTAGGCTATAGTATGCATTCTTGGGACAAATATGAACCGCCTTGAAAAAATACAAAGAAAGGTAGTTTGGTTTATAATTAATATATTCGTAAGTTTGACTCGCCTTCTCCAAACAATGAGAGAAAATTCTATTCTCACGCTTGAATCCCGCAGACATTAGCGCAGGCTTGAATTCCTTTCTCTTCTGATTAGTAACAGGCTTACAATAAACCAGTCGCCTTATATATTTCTTGCAATAACATGCCACTGAAGACATCACCATCCTGGCTCACTTACACCCTATTACGCTCGAACTGACCAGTTTTCCTTTTTCCATCGGAAAATATCAGGCTGAAACAATATTTTACAGATTACTGTACAGTGCAATTAAACTTATATAAACTTGTATCACTTTTTATTTCTTGTTGTTTGCTCTTGTTTGTATACACCTATGCCCCTCTGCTTGAATCCAAGAGTTTCCAGTATGTAATAAATAAATAAAATAAATAATGCAGAGAGAATGCCGCTATCCTTAACGAAATGAGATTGTTTAAATGGAATTAAAAGCAAATTAGATTTAAAAAATGTTAGTTTAGCGCACTAGGCGAAAACAGGGCGACGCCTTTACCCAGTACGAATAAACAAATTACAGTACCTGAGGGAGTTCTCCTGCCATTTGTGCACCCCCGAGAATAAAAACAATTAAGAATCGACGATAGATAATGTCAGAGGCGGTAGTTTAGAGCCATTGCTTGTCTCACATATAAGAAAAAAAAGCATACAAAGTTTTGCTAAACCGGAATTCAAAGGAAAATTCAAAATGAAATATCAGGCGTATTCCTCTTTTAAATAGATTAAATGACTTCGACGGTGTTAGGAAATTCCACAAATCACGAGAGACACATGATTAATGGGAAGCCACAGGATATAGATGGGTATGATTGTGATGAGCGTCACATGATAAAAGGAAACTACAATGAAACATTTCAGCAGTTGTTGCGGAATGAATCTTGGAACTAAATCGAAACGTTCTAGAAGTTTGTACCGTTGAAATTTTTGTAGTGAAGCCAGAATGTTTCAGAAATTCACCTTAAAAGAATTTCTGAAACGAAACCACAACCGATCGCGTATATATTGAAACCGGATGTGTTGAGTACGCATACATCGAATTATTGCCTATCTAGATCTCTCAGAGTGCCTGTTCAAAAATCCCATAGAAAAATACCGAACTGATTTTCGCGCTTATCGAACGGCCGTTAAGTACTACATTTAATATATGCAACTGCGCGCCGTTCCCCTGTAAGGTGCGTCGCAAATTTTTCGATCATTTTTCGCACGCTGAGCTAGGTCGGCTGCGCAGAATTGGGCACCAGCTGGCAAAGATAATGCTGTAAACATTAATGATCTAACCCCTGCTGCCCTAGATGCAGGAAAGCACGTGGAATACATGCATCTAACCCAAGTTTTCTTGCCTAAACAAAGTGCCGTTTTTGAAGAAACTTACATTTAATCATGCGTGTGCGCTGTGCTGTCGCGCAGGACAGCGCGTAATGTCATGCGGCAACCGAAGTACGACACATAATTCATGCTGGTTACGTCGACGTGCTGCTCATAGTTTTAGTCACTTCAAGATGCCCTTCTGGTAGTGACTTGAAGGTTGGCTCAAAGATTGCTCCTGGTGCTTTCCTAGGCGGTGTCTGTTCTCTTCCTGGGTCAGTGTTCTTGCATGTTGAAATGTGGATTTAATGGTTGGCTGGAACGTCTAGCACTGGCAGTACTTCGGGCACAGCAGGGTCGAATTATCAGCCGCAGGGCACAGCTTCAGCGCGAGCGAGATGGGCGCCGGAGACAAGCGATGGTGATATGGCGATGCCGCAGCGTTTTTCTGTTCTTTGTCTTCTTTACATTTCCCCCGCGTGAAGAAGTCGCCATCCTGGCGACTCAGGGAGAAGAGACGACCAGAGGGTTGTAATATGGCTTGAGGCGGCTAACGTGGACAACCTCGCGGCCGCGACGGCGGTGGTCGGAAGAAGGGGTGACTGGCTCGATGACGTAGTTCACAGGGGATGTGCGTTCCAAGACGCGATAAGGTCCGTGGTATTTGGTGTCTAGTTTGTTGGTGACAGGAACGCATAGCCAAACGAAGCTGTCGGCCAGGAACGTGGGAGCAGGGGTATCGGTATCATGCTGATCTTTGCGATAGCCTTGAGTGTTGGAGGTAAACGTGCGAGCTAGCTGACGGCATTCCTCGACCTTCTGTGCAATATCTGACAAAGCACTGTACTCAGAGGCATCTGGATGGTATGGCAAAATTGTGTCCAGAGTACAAGATGGTTCACGGCCATATAAGAGAAAGAAGGGCGAAAACCCAGTTGTTGCTTGGGTGGCAGTGTTGTACGCGAACGTTACGAATGGCAGTACCTGGTCCCAGTTGGAGCTTCCCGATTCAGATGTAACATACATTGCGAGCATGTCCCCAAGCGTACGGTTGAAGCGCTCCGTGAGGCCGTTTGTTTGCGGGTGATACGCGGTTGTAGCCCGATGTATCGATTTGCAAGACGACAGGAGCTCTTGAACTACTTCGGAAAGAAAGACACGACCTCTGTCACTCAGTAGCTCGCGAGGGGCGCCGTGTCGAAGAATGAAGTGGTGCAGAAGAAAATGGGCTACCTCTCGGGCTGCCGCCGCGGAAAGTGCAGCAGTCTCGGCGTAACGGGTCAGGTGATCGACTGCGACGATGACCCATTGATTACCAGCGGCAGTGCATGGTAGCTGACCATAAAGGTCGATTCCCACGCGATCAGACGGGCGAGCTGGACAAGGTAAAGGCTGGAGAGGGCCAGCGGGGTGGCGAGGAATCTTGCGTTGTTGACAGGCGGTACAAGAGCGAATGTAGCGCCGTACGAAATTGTACATTCCCCGCCAGTAGTACCTCTGACGAATTCGATCATAGGTTTTGAGGATGCCGGCATGAGCGCTTTGAGGGTCAATGTGATGGTGGGCACAAACCTCGGAGCGGAGGTGGCGCGGAATGACAAGAAGCCACGTTCTGCCGTCTGAGTTGTAGTTCCTGCGGTAGAGAAGGCTGTCCCGAATGGCCAAATGGGAGGCCTGTCGGCGGAGTGCCCGAGGATGCGTAGCCGCGGAAGTAGTGCCAAGGATATCCAGCAGGTTAGAAACCCAAGGATCTTGTCGTTGCTCGAAAGGCATATCCTCAATGGTGAGGGCTGACAAGAATGCTTGAGGAGGGGACGATGAGTTAGGCGAGCGCACTGGTGACCGAGAAAGAGCGTCGGCGTCAGAGTGCTTGCGGCCAGAGCGGTACACTACACGGATGTCGTATTCCTGAAGCCTGAGAGCCCAGCGCCCGAGACGGCCAGACGGATCCTTGAGAGACGCGAGCCAGCAGAGAGCGTGATGATCTGTAACTACCTCGAAGGAGTGGCCGTATAAGTAAGGGCGGAACTTCGTTACAGCCCACACGATTGCTAAGCACTCCTCTTCGGTAACGGAGTAGTTGGACTCGGCTTTGGTGAGAGCACGGCTTGCGTAGGCGACAACGTATTCGGAGAAGCCAGGCTTGCGCTGGGCGAGGACGGCGCCGAGGCCGACACCACTGGCATCGGTGTGAAGTTCTGTAGGTGCAGTAGGGTCGTAATGGCGAAGGATTGGTGGTGACGTCAGAACATTGCGCAGTGTCGCGAATGCATCATCGCAGGCTGGCGACCAAGAGGAGAGGTTAGGGGTGCCTTTCAAGAGCTGTGTAAGGGGGGCTATGATGGTTGCGAAATTCCGAACAAAACGATGAAAGTACGAGCAGAGGCCCACGAAGCTTCGCAGTTGTTTCAAAGTGTTCGGTTTCGGAAAGTCAGCGACGGCGCGCAGCTTCTCAGGATCAGGCAGAACGCCATCTTTACACACAACATGTCCGAGTATTGTGAGCTGGCGGGCACCAAAGCGGCACTTTTTGAGGTTCAGTTGAAGACCGGCGCGGGTTAGGCAGGTGAAGACCTGGCGAAGTCGAGTCAGGTGGGTCGGGAAGTCGGTTGAAAAGACGACGATATCATCGAGGTAGCATAAACAGATGTTCCATTTCAGGCCGTGCAGTACAGTGTCCATCATTCTTTCAAATGTGGCTGGGGCGTTACAGAGTCCGAATGGCATAACATTAAATTCGTATAGTCTGTCTGGAGTAATAAAGGCGGTCTTAGGACGATCCGCCTCTGCCATGGGCACCTGCCAATACCCGGAGCGTAAATCGAGTGAGGAAAAGAATTCTGTGCCTTGCAAACAGTCTAGGGCATCGTCGATTCGTGGGAGGGGGTACACATCACGACGAGTGATTTTGTTGAGGCGGCGATAATCAACACAAAATCGTATGGAGCCATCCTTCTTTTTAACTAGGACCACAGGAGACGACCATGGGCTACAGGATTCTCTAATTACTCCGCGTTGCAGCATGTCATCGACTTGTTGGGCAATAACACGGCGCTCAGTCGGGGACACCCGATACGGCCGCTGATGGAGAGGTGGGTGAGCGCCAGTGTCGATGAGGTGGGAAACGGTCGTCGTGCGGCCCAAGGAAGATTGCGGAATGTCGAAGGAGGCGCGGAATTGGTGTAGAAGGTCAAGAAGTTGCTCGCGGTGGCGCGGTTCCAGAGCGCTGTCCACGGAATGGTCAAAAAGGTCCCGCTGTAGCGGATCTGAAGCCACACGAGTTGGAGTCAAGGCGTCAACTTGGCAAACAGGGAATGACACAAAATCAAAGGTGAACAGAAGGTCCACGGTCTCGATGCGGCCGAGGCACTCCCCTTCGATCAACATAGCGGGAGACGGAAGAGGATTTGCTACCAGAAGTATGCTAGCGCCGTTTTTCATGTCAAGGACGGCAAACGGCAGCGGTAAGTGGCGGCGGCGGCAGATAACGTTAGAGGGTACAAAGAGGACTGTCGCGGCGGTGGTAAAAGAGGCAGTAAGGGGAACCAGAACAGCGCTAACGGGTGGGATGGTTGTGTCATGTGCTACGAGGAGTTTGGTCGCAAAACGAGGACACGGCTCGTGGAGCAGGGCATCAGACGGTGCATCACTCGATTCAATGAGCTCTACTTGAGGACTGGCGCAGTCAATGATAGCATGATGCTGGGACAGGAAATCCCAGCCGAGAATGACGTCATGAGAACATGTGGGGAGAACGACGAATTCGATGATGTACAAGGCTGCAGCAATGACGACGCGAGCAGTGCAGATAGCTGTCGGCTGTATACTGTGAGCGGATGCGGTACGAAGCGATAGTCCCTCGAGTGGCGTAGTCACCTTTCGGATGGAGCGGCAGAGTTTTTGGCTGATAACTGATACAGCGGCACCGGTGTCGACGAGCGCAAGAGTATGAACACCTTCAACGATGACAGGAATAACATTCGCGGGATTAAGACGAGGACCCAGCACCTCCACCAAGTGGAATGTGGATTTAATGGTTGGCTGGAACGTCTAGCACTGGCAGTACTTCGGGCACAGCAGGGTCGAATTACCAGCCGCAGGGCACAGCTTCAGTGCGAGCGAGATGGGCGCCGGAGACAAGCGATGGTGATGGCGATGCCGCAGCGTTTTTCTGTTCTTTGTCTTCTTTACATTGCCGCTTTCATAAGCGTTCGAGTTCTCGGCGACAGCTTCTCCCTGGTCAGCAGCAGCACTCGTGGAATGTTCCCCTGATGATGGCACTATTTTGTGAGCTCATAATTGTCAGTGAACGAGTGAGATATTTAAAAAGAAACAGGTCGTTCAAGAAAGAATGTCGGATTAGTTGAGTACAGACTTTTGAGCATCCAATGCACATTCACTTACTGGGACCGAGATACTGAATTTTAGACGAATGGATGGATAGCTGAATGGATGGAATATAGGAGCGTCTCCTTTGAAACGGGGTGGTAGCAGTTGTTATCATGCTCATGTTTTCTCCCTATATCTTAATTATTGTTTTAAAATTGTTAACTATACCTGCATTCTATTTATAAATTTTTGGTTCTACTCTGCTAACATTATGTCACTTTCCTGCTTTTAAGCCACCAATCTTCCAATCGTTTTTGCTTGATTCAACCGCCGGTTTATTCACCCGGCCAATGGCATCTCTAAACCCCAGAGCTTCAGGAAGAGCGACTGCGCCTGCATCGACTTCCAGATGGATACCATATTACATTCGAGTATAATATGGTCAATTGTTTCACTTGAGTTAAAACATACAGCACATGTGTCATCTTCATTGTTAAATTTCTTTTTGTAGCTGCGTGTTCTACGGCACCCTGATCTAGCTTCAAAAAGTAGGGCACTGCCCCTTCATTTATGAAAGAAAGCTTCCTTCCTGACCTACCTCTACCACTTTCGGTATATTTCCATACCCTGTTTCTTTTGCATCAAATTTATTCAATTTTTACCTACTGTGTTTTCACCTGTTGCTTACGCTCTTTATCTCTTCGTTCTTGTGAGCAGCATACTTACTGGTTAGTTTCCTAGTTCTTTTCCTCCATTGTGAGTCAACGCTTGCTAGGTATAGGTATTTAAATACTTTAGCTGCCCACCTGTTACTGTCAAATTTCCTCAGGCGCTGCTCATAAAATATTTTACTCTGAGATTCCCGTACTTCGAAAGATGCCCAGCCCATTTTGCCGTGGGCACCCAGTGCTAATCGTCCGACGGCTCTCTGATCTATTTCTAATGTCGACTGTACCTCTGATTGTAGGCACAAAACCGCATTTCCCGAAGCAAGCCCGGGCACTATATTTCCTTTCCAAATACCCCTCAAAACCTGAAACCTGTTGTATCCCCACAATGCCCTATGCGTTATTATCCCGGCATTTCATTGCCCTTTTGACTTATGTGATTGCTCATGCTTTTCAATGTATGCCAATCCTTCGTTTATCCATACCACGAGATATTTATATTCTGCCACTCTGGGTATTTCATGGCCTTGTATTTTAAGACCCTGGTCAGTTGAGCCGTTGAAGATCATCATACCCGACCTAACTGCACTGACACTGAAGCCTAGAGCGCCCCTTCGTCTCCAGAATACTTAGAGTTTGCAATTCTTCCTGACTCTCTGCAAGCAGCACAATATCGTCCGCATACATTAAACCGGGGAGGCGCTGCTCTAAGAGGAGTTCCCTGTTTACGTTGTCGTACGCCTCGTTTATGTCCGGGAAGGCCGAATACAAAGGTCTATTTTCCACTCTAGATATTTCGATGCATCGGGTAAGCACGAACAGGCTATCATCTAAGCGCCTACCATTTCTAAAGCCGTTCTTAAGTTCTCCGAGTATCTTGTTACTTTCTACCCATACTTGCCTCATTAATTTAAACACTCGCGTGGCCAACCTGTATGTAACAGATATTATAGTAATCGGCCTGCAGAATTTTATGTGCATCCATTTTCCTTTCCCTCTATAAACCATATTCATTTTACTCTGCCGCCAGCTGTCCTGAATTTTCTTATCCGTAATGACTATTTCCAAAGTTTTTAACAACGTTTCCTTACTTCTTGGACCAAGTTCATTATTCAGCTTGATCGAAGTTTCATCTATTCATGTAGGTCGGTTCTTTGGAATATTTTTTTCTGCCTTTTTCCAGTTTAGATTGGTCAGTTCTGAGCTGCTTTGTATTCTGCTATCTTGTGTCTTCGTGATTTGCGGAGATTACCCTATCGTCGCCCTTAAATGACTCGGCTATAACTGGATCAATTAAGGCGAAATGAGGGTGCTCGTTATATTACATGAAGGAAAGAAGCGAACAGTCGGCGAGGCCAAGGAAAGCGTAGGGGATGTTACTTTATGTCCTTTTTTTTAATGTTTACTTGGATAATCACAGAAATGAGTAATGTAATCTTTTTTGGGGGAAAGATAATTAAATACAAAGTAGCAGAAAAAACAACGTGCCGATGGTGGGAACCGAACCCATGACCTCCGAATATCGCGTCCGGTGCTCTTCCAACTGAGCTACATCGGCCGCTGTCCCCCCTGCTACTTGCTTGGGTATTTATGTTGTCTGTATACGAACCTTGAGAGTGTTCACCAGCGCCACCCTCAACCATAGCGGCGGACGTAGAACGCCCTTTGTTACCGCCAGCGTCACGTAGAACGTGATCAAGAGCGAGGGCGAAAGCTGTGCTAGAACCCTCTTACGCTGCCTATGGCTTCAAGACTGCCAGAACCGAGACCCCCGTAAGCTACAAGCAGATCAATTAAGGGGGAATGAGGGTGCTCGTTATATTACATGAAGGAAAGAAGCGAACAGTCGGTGAGGCCAAGGAAAGCGTGGGGGATGTTACTTTGTCCTTTTTTTAATGTTTACTTGGATAATCACAGAAATGAGTTATGTAATCTTGTTTGGGGGAAAGATAATTAAATACAAAGTAGCAGATTACAGAGTAGCAAAGTAGAGAGTAGCAGAACCGAACCCACGCCGTGGGTTCGGTTCCCACCATCGTCATGTTGTTTTTTCTGCTGCTTTGTATTTAATTATCTTCCCCCAATCAAGATTACATTACTCATTTCTGTGATTATCCAAGTAAACATTAAAAAAAAGGACATAAAGTAACATCCCCTACGCTTTCCTTGGCCTCGTCGACTGTTCGCTTCTTTCCTTCGGCTATAACTGGTGTAATGTAGTTCACTGATTTGTCTCCCTGTCCGGCTTTCTTTATTTCTTTTTACCCAGCCAGCTTATATGGTTCCAGAATTTTCTTGGTCCACCTCTAATGGCATCGTATATGTCAGCCATCCAGCGATCGGTGGACTGCTTTAACTTACTTTGGACGACGGCCTGTACATCAAGTTTCTTTCGTCGATATGATTGGTTGGTTGGTTCATGGGAAGGGAAAGGCGCAGTATCTGTCACACTTGCTCTGTGGACACCTGAACCGCGCCGTAAGGGAAGGGATAAAGGTGGGAGTGAAAGTGGATAGAGAGAAAGGGGGGCCGTAGTGGAGGGCTACGGAGTAATTTCGACCACCTGGGGATCTTTAACGTGCGCTGACATCGCACAGCACACGGACGCCACTTCGTTTCGCCTCCATCGAAACGCAGCCGCCGAGGCCGGGATTCGATCCCGAATCCCGGCCTCGGCGGCTGCGTTTCATTTTTGATTTATTACATCCTGAGATACCTGAGCTTTCTTTGCCTCTCGGTGTTTCCTTGGAGCTTCTCGTCGGTTTTCAATGGCTTCCCTAATTTCCTTATTCCACCAGCTCAGTAACTCCCTCTTACTTTTCCATCGGTTTGCTACTTTAACCTCCTTAATTTTTCTCCTTATGAATAGTTCTATCTGTTCAAAATACCAGTCTTCCATGGGGCTTTTCTCTATTGTTTCCTCTGCATCTGCTGCTATCTGCGCTATTTGATCGTCGCTTAATTTTGCGTTTACTTTTTGTGTAAGTTCCATTTCTCTTTTCATCAAGGGTTCCATCTGCAGAATAATACGTTTATGATCACTTCCCAGACTACACTACCCTTCTTCGTCTAATTCCATTTTTTTTACCTTGCTATAAATTCCCTGCGACATTAGACAGTAGTCAATGGTAGTCTGCCTGTTGCGGAATTCCCACGTGATTTGTCCCTTGCATTTTGTTTCTCTATTTAGAAATCACGAGGTCGTGTCGCTCACAAAAATCTAGCATTAGCTTCCCGTTACAATCCGTGCATTCATCTAGATGGTCGATGTGGCCGTTCATGTCCCCAGTAGAATGATATCGGCCCCGTCTCCAAACTGACTTATATCGTCACTGAGACCTTCAACAAGATCCTTGTTTTCTTGCCTGCATTGGTGCCCTGTTCCTAAATAAACTACCCCTAGCCACATCCTTATTCCGGCAATTGTTCCTGATACCCGGATATGTTCTTTGCAAGCTTATTTTAATTTTTGCCAATTTGTTCCTTGGTGTATCAACATACCTACCCCTCCCCCTTTTTTCTGTTCTTGTTCTGCTGCACCCTTCCTAGACGTACCCTTCTTTAAACGGCGGATCTTCTAGATCCCTGAGATGAGTCTCGCATAGAGCGTACGCACCTATTTTTTCATCCTTCAACCACTCTTCTATCTCAAGCCATTTCGCTCTTTTTCTACTTCCTTGCATGTTTATGTGTTAAATCTCTTGTTTGTACTTTTCTTTCTCGACCTCCTCCTTGCCGTTTTTTTTGGGGCTCAGCCTCCGTGATTACGCTTCCTTCTGCTTCACTTCCAACTACCTCTGCTACAGCCTTGCCTACCAGGCGCCAGTCGATCGCTGCTCCCACCCTTCTGATAAAATGGATGCCATCTCGCTGAAAAGCCCTGCCAAAACTTGCTTTATGCACCTCGCTGTTAACCTCAATCACTTCGATACGTTTCTCTAGGCTTAACTTTCTTATGTCCTGATTAAAGGTCACCACGTCCTATTCAAGCTTTCCCTTCGTTCCTAACGCCTCCTGTACTGATATCGTCAACTCCCTTAGCTAAACTTCACACCGCTCCTGCAGCGTCACCATTTAGGACATCATTCAGCCCCGTGGCTGAAATCACCATATTGCGCTCTGCGGAATTTTTCAACAGCCTATTTTTACTCTCTTTTAGCACTGCGCTCATTGTGATTACTTGGAAGGTTCCAACTAACACTCGCTTATCACCCTTTAGGGTGTAGCACGCTTCCCGCGTGGTGGTTTCCGCGTGTCGGAGGCAATGAGCCGTCTCACCGCAGTGGTGAAATCCCGTGAAGTAATAGCCACGCATGTATTTCCCCGTGTGGATCGGCTCCCCCTGCTCACAATACCCTCTCACCCTACCATTTTTGTCGGCATTTGAAAAAGCCGGAGAGGGGAGGTGGCTTTATGTCAGCGCCCTCACATAAGTAAATATTTTCTAGCGAGCATTTTGGCGACGGGTTTGAGCATGTTTACTTATTTTTTTCTAGTGGAGGTGAAGGGCGCTTCAGGACGAGAGCAGTATGGCTGGACCAGGTGACTGCGATAAGGGAGAAAATGGCGATTTCTTCCCCATTGCTTCTTCGAGCTTTGTACAAATAATTTCTATGCTTAAGAAACAGCAAAACCTTTGATTTTAACATTTTTTGCTATGTCGAAAACCACAATTGGTGGCTGCCAACCGAATAAGTGAATATAAGTAGTGGCCGTGTATGGTGTGTGAACACTGTAACAGAAGATACGTGAACATGTCATGCGACTACTACAGGTGTCTAATAAGCCTGCTGGCGTGTGAAAGTTATACGCGCATTGTTTTTCTTTTTTTAGATGAAGTTTAACTGGATAAAAAAGAAGATAGCAAAGTCCTGGAATTTTTGTCTAAATCTTCGCTGCACTGTCCACTGCAATGAATAGAAGCTGATTTTGAGGCCAAAATCAGAGGCTTCTTTTTTATTTCGAAAAAAGCCAAATCCACCTTGGCAGAAGCAATGCAAAAGGCAATTTTTTTTTTATCCACAGAAACCCATTGGAAGGTTATAACTGACAGCTTTGAAGCTCTTTAAGCAAACTAAAAAATGCAACTGTCTTCATCTAATTCGGTGCCCAGATTTAGCTCTTTTCGAAAAAGAAAATGCGTTCTCAGCAGGGTCTTTCTATTTTCTCCTTGCTTTTCTTCGCGATTTAAAATTGCAGACAACTCGCTTTGCGAACACTTTCGCTTGGGACAGAACTGTGTATGTTAAGAAATGGCAATTATATACGAATTGCATACTTAACGATTCATATTCCTTGAAAATTGGGTTAAAGCGCTTTTTGGAAAGTAACTGCCGCTTTCTTGAGTGTGACATGGACCCCACGCCATCAAACAGCCGCACGAATGGACGCTCCCGCCTCACCTCCGCGAGCGGTCTACGCCCGCACGGTCGAAAACAAACTATAACCAACACTGACAAAAAGCAAAAGAGAGTAGCATGCCCGTCCTACCATCCCCCATCCCCCACTCTCTTTTCTGCCCCTACCCATTCCCTCCTAACCCTCTCTAATCTTACAAGGAGGGAGGAAGGGGGCGTTGTCAAGAAGGGTTGTCGGTAGGGGGAGAAGGGCATAAGGATTCTGAAAGCCCGGGAACTTGAAGGCGCGGGAGATAACGCATTTGCAATAAGGCATGGTAATAGTGACCTGGGTTTTGACACTGTCTTGTTTCTATTTATTTATTTATACAGTTTATACAGAGAACCTACAGCGTCCCCACTGGGGCATTGTTGTAGGGGGGAAACAGCCTAAAAACAAACAGACGTACGATACAATAAATTTCACAGATGATGCATTGAGACAAAGGGGGAAAAAAAAGAAGGAAGAAATGTTGCAGAAAACCAAACATGCGCACGACACAATAGATAAAATCAAAGCTGCGAAATGCAGCACTCCTTTGGCAATACAATAAAAATAAAGTGGGAAAATGATGCAATGTACTAAGGCAAATAATAAAAAATTGCATAAGAACAAGCACACGTGCGATACACGCGGCGGAAATAAACAATAACCGAACAAAATGTACAAGGATCATAAATAATGCTACACAGATGCTCATGTAAAACCTTATGTTAGTAGTAATACTAACAGTCATATTACTGTATTATCACAGTCATTTTCAGGTGATTTTGTAAGGTGGTGAAGAACTGTGCGGGAGGGGAAGCTATAATTTGCCCTGGCAAGCAGTTCCAATCATCTATTGTTCGTGGAAAAAAATATTTTTGAACGTGTTTATTCGAGCATTGTACTCACGCACTTAAAGCGGATGGTCAGTGCGAAATGAAATGTAAGTTGGTTCGGATACGTATTTTTGTTTTGGAATATCAGTTTTACCGTTAATAACATTATAGAAGAAAGAGATCCTCAGATATTTATGCCGTTGTTCGAGTAGAGGCCACCCCAATTTGTCTCGCAAATTTGAGGACCTTTCGAAGAAATTGAAATTGCCAGAGACAAACCGTGCAGCTCGTTTTTGGACGCGCTCCAGTTGTTCAATATTCTGTTTGTGTGTGGATCCCAGGCGACGCAAGCGTATTCAAGTATAGGACACACGTTGGTTATGAATAAGGTCTCTTTCAGCTTGAGTGGAGCATCCCTAAAATTTCGTCGAAGAAAGTTTAATGTACGACTGGCTTCAGTCGATATGTAATTTGTGTGCATTTCATGACAGCTCACTCGAAAAGAAGACTCCTAAGTACTTATAAGTTGAAACAGCAGATATGTCCGCGCACCCAAGAAAATAATCTGTTTGTTATGGAGCTGTTATGGAAGATAAGTTATGGAGAAAAATAACCTCACCCTTTACACATTCCATGATATCTCGCCTCCACCTGCTCATGTTGGAATCTCCGGCGATAAGCACCTGGGCATTCTCTCTCTCCCTCCCAAATGTTGGCTCCTGCCTTCGGTTATCTGTGTCCTTATCTCTGGGATTTTCAATCTTCGTTACTTCTTCCTTTTTTCTCGACTTCCGAGTAGCTACTTCTAAATAACTATGTCGGTTCGACTCCGCTTGAACTACTTTACTTACGCCTTTCATGCCAGTGCTGGTCCCAGCCACGTGGCCCGCACTGGAATGTCCAAGGACAGTGCCGGCCATTTTTTTTTTTTTTTCATTTGAGAAAGCTGTCCCAGCAATTTGATTTTCTGCCCTTAATAAACCAAAATAATTTTCTAAGGCTTCCCCACGAGACACTTAAGTGTCTCGTGGGGAAGCCGCTCTTTTCTCATTCAAATCTATCCAGACACGCACTAAGCACGAAACACCGGCACAAAAAGTGACTGCCTTCCGCTTCCTGTACCGAGTCGAAACGCGTTTTCCTGAGAATAACCTGCGGCTTACACTGAGTACACCTTATCTTCCTTTGATTGCACATCTTAAGCATATATCAACTGAACTATTTCTAGTACGAATTCTGAGAATATACAGACTGCAAAGAAAATACACAAAAACGACTATCAAACACGCTTTAAAATAAATGCTACACATTCCAATAGCCTAGAAAAAGAATAATTATCTAACAAAATAGTTAAAGAATGAACGCCGAAAAATCCTAGCTGCCGGCACAAAAACCAGGCCACTAGGACAAATAGCTAAAATCTTTTGTTTCGGCTGCACCTAACCTAACTAGATGAAAACAAAATAAAGTTAATAAAAGAAAGAAAGCATCTATTTGACGCTTTCGGAAGGTCCCGCTGTCGCCAATCCGTCCGTTTCCGTTAGCCACGTGCAATCGGAGGCGCGATGGAACACGCGTCTGCACCACACGGCTGTCAATTGTCGATGGATGGGACGGAATATAGGAGCGTCCCCTGTGAAACGTGGTGGTAGCAGTAGTTATCATGCTCATTTTTCTCCCTATATCTTAATTATTGATTTAGAATGGTTAACTAAACCATCATTCTATTTATTAAATAGAATGATGGTTATTTTTTTATTTATTAGAATAGAATTTATTTATTAAATTTATTAAATAGAATAGAATATTAAATAGAATGATGAGAAAAACAAACCGAGGACTATGAGGAATCAGAAAAAATTGTGAGAGAATTCTTCTCCGATCATCTTCAGATAAATTCTGGCGACATTTAGCGCGCCCATCGAGAAGGGCAGCGCCGAAACAACGTTCACCGCCCCTTGATTGTCAAATTTCTAAACTTTAAATCAAAGGCTGAGGCACTACGTAACGCGTACAAACTTAAAGACCTCGATACTCCTAAGGTTTGGCTGGAGGAGGATTTCTCCCCCAGGGTACAATATGCCCGAAAGATGCTGCGTGACTACGCTAAAGTGAACCGTTACGAGAAGGAGCGCTTCAGTGTTTGATTCAACAAGCTTCACCTACGCGGCTGTATCTACGAGTACAATTCATCCACAGGCAGAGTAGAGCTGATCACACGTACGAATCCCTCCGAGCACTGACTGCCTTCTTCGCGTCAACCTCAAGCCACTCATGTATCAGCAATTTCGATTCTTCTAGCTAACTTTCGCAGCATTCTTCCAAAGGTTGATGCTTTAAAATCATTTTTGCACACATGCTCCGCTGACATAACTATCGGCACAGAAACGTGGTTATCTGACGAAGTTTCCAATAGCGAGCTTGCGCTTCCGAGTTCTTTGGTGCTCTTCCGCAAAGACAGAGATAACCACCGAGGGGGCGGAATTATGATCGCAGTTAAAGATGATTACCAACCTTCTCTTGTGCAGATTGACACTCCTCTCGAGTTGATTTAAGTATCGGCTTGCTTTCAGCGCATCAAATGCATTTTTGGGGCTTGCTATCGTCCCCCTGATAGCAGATCTGATTTTTCTGAACTCCTGAACGACGCTCTCGAACACATTATAACAAAGTTTCCAAAGTGTATTATTGTCTTAGGTGGCGATTTCAATTATTCCTCTATCGATTGGTTGTCTTCTTCTATCTTTTCTCAGAATAATCGCTCTGAATGCGTTCGCTTTTTCCACTTGCTTCAGCTGCATCACCTTTCACAGCTGGTACAGCAACCCACGCGCGGCACTCATATCTTAGACTTACTCTTAACTAATCATCCCGAACAAGCTACAACGCGTGTCCTGGGGGAGATTAGCGACCATAGGCTCGTTCACTGCTCCTTAATGATGCCTCGGACTAACAAAATAAATGAAAAGAAAAGATTGCGTGACTACGCTCATGCCGATATGCAGAAAATTAATCATATATTTTCTAGCTTTTCCCCCTGGTTTGCAGACACCCTTGAAATGCGATCCGCGAACGAGAATTGGAGCCTATTGCGTGATAAGCTCAAAGAAATTGAATCTACTTGTATTCCACAATTCACAATTAGAGCAGGATCCAATGACCCCTGGTTCACAGCCCATGTGAAGAGAAGCCTGAACAAAAAAAAGAGGGCTTATAAGAAAGCTAGTAGAACCAATTCACCGCTTGACTGGGAAAGATACCATAACCTTTCGAATTTAACTACAGCTGCAATCCTGGAAGCTAAGGAAAACTATTTTAGCCGGACTCTTCCCAATATGCTTAAAAACAACCCTAAAAAATTCTGGCGCTCAGTTAATCCCAAACCCGACCAGACTGCGCCTATCCTAACGGACGAGAATGGTCGTGCCTATTCCTCTCCATTTATCGTTGAAACGTTTAGTGAACTCTTTCGTCAAGCGTTCACAGACGAGATGCCGCTTACCAGTTCCCATGTACTCACTCCTTCGTGTACACAGTTTAAGTTCCCCCCAATTGTAATATCTGAAAACGGTGTAGCGGAGGCGATTGACCGACTTCCCCTTTCCACCAGTCCTGGCCCCGACGGCATCACCTCCAAACTTCTCAAACTAACGTGCCATAAATCTGCATTTCTTTTGTCGCTGCTATTTCAGCAGTCACTTGACTCAGGATGCGTCCCGGAAGACTGGAAGATCGCTCACATCATTCCTATACATAAGGCGGGAGCTCGTTCTGATCCTACTAACTTCAGACCCATTTCCCTGACATCAATATTCTCCAAACTATTAGAACACATCTTGTTCTCTCACATTATGAACCATTTAAACTTAAATAATCTGCTTCTAGAAAACCAGCATGGTTTCCGGTACAAAAGATCATGTCAAACGCAGTTATTTGAATTAGTTACTGACCTACATCATGCGCTACATATGTCCCTTGACACAGACGCAATTTTTGTCGATTTTTCAAAAGCCTTTTATCGTGTTCCTCACAAACGTTTACTGTTAAAAACTAAAAATCTGCAGCTTGATGATAACATGGCCAGATGGATCGCTGAATTCTCGACTAATCGTTTCCAATCAGTTAAGATAAATGATTGCATCTCTAACCCTGCACGTGTAAAATCAGGTGTCCCACAAGGGACAGTTCTCGCGACTTTGCTCTTTTTAATTTACATAAACGACATAGCAAGTAACATCAACTCATCAATTCGCCTTTTTGCAGACGACTGCGTAATCTATAAAACAATATCTAACGCGGAAGATGCACATACGCTCCAGTCCGATCTAAACAGGCTAACTGAATGGTGCCGTACTTGGCAAATGGAAATTAATGAAGAAAAAACTAAACATATAAGATTTTCGTCTGCTCCAGGGCCGTTACTTAGCGTGTACACAATCAACGGTAAAGCTGTTGAATCTGTTTCTTCTATAAAATATCTGGGTGTTCATTTGCATTTTAATCTCTCTTGGAATCCTCATATAGGCTTCATCACCGGCAAAGCTTTCAGAAAACTTGGCATGCTAAGGCGCCGTTTACACCTCGCAAATTCTACCACAAGACATGGAGCTTACACTACACTAATAAGGCCAACCTTAGAATATGCTTCCGTCATATGGCATCCTCACCAGGACTCCCTTTCGAATCTTCTTGAATCCGTCCAGAATAAAGCAGTAAGATTCATTACATCATCCTACTCAAGATTTCAGAGCGTATCATCAATTAAAGAAGTTTTAAACCTACCATCGCTCGCTTTCAGAAGGAAGTTTGCGAGATTATCATTTCTTCACACATTATACTATAGCAATTCGAAATTTGCTCGCTCCCATCTTCTTCCTGCTCCTCACGTCTCATCCCGGCTAGACCATGCGAACAAAATCCTCCCACTGTTCGCACGAAAAAAAAAAATACCAATATTCACCACTCTCTTTAGCAATAAATGAATGGAATGAGTTGGTGTCAATATCGCTGTTTTGACTGATTTATCAGAGTTTCAAGCAGCATTGCTGGCTTCTTCAGACGCATCGTAGTCAATTTGCGCGGTTTTGTCGTTCCCTGTATAGAGCTTCCTTTCCTTTATTCTTTCGGTGTAATCTGTGTGTCTGAATCAGTGAGATCTCATATGTTTCATTTGTTATCTTTTTCTGGTTTTAGTATCAGCTTTGTAGTGTCTGTCATGCGCGATGTGCATGTTTTTCCCTTTTGCTGAAATCGCTGCACATTTTTATCTTTTTACAGTTCTCTTATTATGTTGGAATATTGCTTGCGCGACTATTTTTTTTCTAGTTTTGTATAAAGATTACTATGACTAGTTATATACTTCCCTCACATACCACCATAACATCATCTGTTAATCTGTTTTTGTTCTACCCTGATTTGCTTCCACATCCACCCCTATGTAATGCCCTATTGGGCCTTTAGGGTATTTCAAATAAAAATAAAAAATAAATTTTGTTCCTACATCACTACCATTATGTCACTTCTCTGCTTTTAAGCCACCAATCTTCCAGCCGTTTTTTGCTAGTTTCCACCGCCGGTTTATTCACCCGGCCACTGTTATCTCTAAACTCCAGAGCTTCAGGAACAGTGATTGCGCCTGCATCAACTTCCGGATGCATACCATTGCATTCGAGTATAATATGGTCAATTGTTTCACTGGAGTTTCCACATACAGCACATGCGTCATCTCCATTGTTAAATTTCTTTTTGTAGCTGCGTGTTCTAAGGCACCCTGATCTAGCTTCAAAAAGTAGGGCACTGCCTCTTGAGTTATCAAAGAAAGCTTCCTTCCTGACCTGCATTTTCCACTTTCGGTATAATTCCACACTCTTTTTTTTCCATCGAATTTATCCAATCTTTAACTTCTGTGTTTTTCACCTGTTGCTTAATGCTCTTTATTTCTCCGTCCTTGTTACTAGCATACTTACTAGTTAGTTTCCTAGTTCTTTTCCTCCATTGTGAGTCAACGCTTTTTAGGTACAGTTATTTAAATACCTTAGCTGCCCATCTGTTACTGTCCAATTTCCTCAGGCGTTTCTCATATAATATTTAACTCTGAGCTTCCCGTACTTCGAAAGATGCCCAGCCATATCTCCCTGTACCGCCTAATTTGTAGTTTTGCCGTGGGCACCTAGGGCTAATCGTCCAACGGATCTCTGATTTGTTTCTAATGTCGACTGTACCTCTGGTTTTAGGCACAAAACCTCATTTCCAAAAGTAAGTCCGGGCACCATAATTCCTTTCCAAATACCCCTCAATACCTCATACCTATTGAATCCCCACAATGCCTTGTGCTTCATTATCCCGGCATTCCTTCGCACTTTGGCCTTAAGTGATTGCTCATGCTTTCCAATGTATGCCAATCCTTCGTTTACCGATACCCCCAAATATTTATATTCTGCTACTCTAGGTATTTCAAGGCCTTGTATTTTAAGACCCTGATCAGTTGAGCCGTTGAAAATCACCGGACCCCACTTAACTGCGCTGAAACTGAAGCCTAGAGCGTCCTCTTTGTCTCCGCAATACTTAACTAGAGTTTGCAATTCTTCCAGACTCTCAGCTAGCAGCACAATATCGTCTGCATACATTAAACCTGGGAGGCGCTGCTCTACCGCCTTTCCACCTAATCTATATGACAGGTTAAAACCTAGGCTACTGTCTTGTATCCTCCGTTCCAGGTTTATCATATAAAGCATGAACAGCACCGGTGATAGAGGACAGCCTTGTCTTATTCCTTTGCATACTTTGACATCCTCCGTACTTCTTATCCCTTCCCACGTAATTTCTACTTTGTTATCCCGGTATATTTCCTGTAGGAACTCTATTATCTCCTAACCGATAACTTCTTCTTTTAATATGTTCCACAGGAGTTCCCTGCTTACGTTGTCGTACGCCCCGGTTATGTCCAGGAAGGCGAAATGGTCTATTTTTCACTTTAGATATTTCGATGCATTGGGTAAGCACGAACAGGCTATCATCTAAGCGCCTACCATTTCTAAAGCCGTTCTGAAGTTCTCCGAGTATCTTGTTACTTTAAACCCATGCTTGCACCTTTAATTTCACCACTTGCATGGCTAACCTGTACATTACAGATGTTATGGTAATCGGCCTGTAGGATTTTATATGCATCCTTTCTCCTTTCCCTTTATAAATCAAAGTCATTTTACTCTACCGCCAGCTGTCCGGAATTTGCTTATTCGTTATGACTGTTTCCAAAGCTTTTAACATCGTTTCCTTACTTCTTGGACAGAGTTCATTAATCAGCTTGATCGGAATTACATCTATTCCTGTAGATGTGTTTTTAGGAATATTTTTTTCTGCCTTTTTCCAGTTTAGATTGGTCAGTTCTAAGGAGCTTTGTATTCTGCTACCTTGTGTTGCTTCCTGATTTGCGGAGATTACCCTATCGTCGTTCTTAAATGACGCGGCTATAACTGATGTAATGTAGTTCACTGCGTTGTCTCCCTTTAAACAATTTCCTTCGTTATCTTGAATCCGATCTTGCTTTCTTTGATTCTTCTTCCCTAGCCAGCTTATATGGTTCCAGAATTTTCTTGCTCCGCCTCTAGAGGCAGTGTGTATATTAGCCATCCAGCGATCGGTGGACTGTCTTATTTTACTTTGGACGAGGGCCTGCACTTGAAGTTTCTTTTGTCGATATGATTCCCATTTTTGGGAGATTTCCTCGTGAAAAGCTTGTGCTTTCTTTGCCATTCGGTGTTCCTTTGAAGCAGCCCGTCGTTGTTCAATAGTTTCCCTGATTTCCTTATTCCACCAGCTCCGTGGCTTCCTCTTTCCATTCCAGCGGTTTGCTACTTTAACCTCCTGAATTTTACTCCTTATGAGTAGTTCTACCTGTTCATAATCCCAGTCTTCCATGGGGCTTTTCTCTATTGCTTCCTCTATGTCTGCTGCTATCTGTGCTATTTGATCGTCGTTTAATTTTGTGTTTACGTTTTGTCTAAGTTCCATTTCTCTTTTCATCAAGGGCCCCATCTGCAGACTAATACGTTTATGATCACTTCCCAGACTACACTCCCCTTCTTCGTCTATTTCCATTTTTGTGACCTTGCTATAAATTTCCTGCGACATTAGACAATAGTCAATGGTCATCTGCCTGTTGCGGAATTCCCACGTGATTTCGCCTTCACATTTTGTTTCTCTATTTACTATAACTAGATCGTGTCGCTCGCAGAAATCTAGCATTAGCTTCCCGTTACAATCCGTGTAGCCATCCAGATCGTCGATGTGGCCGTTCATGTCCCCCAGCGGAATAATATTGGCCCCGTTTCCAAACTGGCTTATATCGCCACTGAGACATTCAACAAGATCCCTGTTTTCTTGCCTGCATTGATGTCCTGTTCCTAAATAAACTACCCCTAGCTATGTCCTTATGCCGGCAATGGCTCCTGAAACCCAGATATGTTCTTTACAAGATGATTTAATTCTTTGCCAATTTGTTCCCTGGTGTATCAACAGACCTACCCCTCCACCCTTCCTTTCCGTTCTCGTTCTGTTGCACCCTTCCCAGACGTAGCCTTCTATAAACGGCGGATCTTCTAGATCCCTGAGATGAGTCTCGCAAAGAGCGTGCACACCTATTTTGTCATCCTTCAACTGCTGTTCTATCTCTAGCCATTTCGCTGTTTTTCTTCCTCCTTGCATGTTTATGTAGCTGATCCTAGTGTTAAATTTCTTTTTTGTACTTTTCTTTCTCGACCTACTCTTTGCCACTTTTGGGGGCTCAGCCTCCATTATTACACTTTCTTCTGCTTCCCTTCTAACTACCTCTGTGCACGGAGTCCTCGCGGACCCCCTGAAAAAGCTACAGCCCTGCCTGCCAAACGCCAGCCGATCTCTGCTCCGACCCTTCTGTTAAAATGAATGCCATCTCGCTTAAACGCCCTACCAAAACCTGCTTTATGTACCTCCCTGTTTACCTCAACCACTTCGAAACGCTTCTCCATTCTTAACTTTCTTATGTCCTGATTAACTGTCACCACGGCCTTTTCCATCTTTCCGTTCAATCCTAGCACCTCTGGTACTGTGCATACAACTATCTGCGTCTGCTGTGCTATCTCCCTGATCTCGTCAACTCCCTTGGCTAAATTTTCCACCACTCCTGCAGCGTCACCATTTAGGACATCGTTTAGACCCGCGGCTACTATTACCATACTGCGCTCTGCGGAATTCTTCAACAGCCTATTTTTACTCTCTTTTAGCACAGCCCTCATTGTTCTCCCTGGGAAGGCTCCAACCAACACTCTCTTATCACCCCTTACACGTTCCAAGATATCTCGCTTGCACCTGTTCATGTTAGAATCTCCGGCGATAAGCACCTGGGCCTTCTTTCTCCCTCTCCCAACTGTTGGCTCCTGCTTTCGGTTATCTGTGTCCTTATCTCTGGGATTGTCATTCTTCCTTACATTCTTTCTTTTTTCTGGCGTCTTAGCTGCTTCTAAATAACTCTGACGGTTCGGATCCGCCTGACCTACTTTGCGTATGCCTTCCATGCCAGTGATGGCCCCAGCCACGTGGCCCGCATTGGAATGTTCGTCCTTGTTGGTTCCAAGGACAAAGTCGGCCCCTTTCGTTTCAATTTGATTAAGCTGTCCAAGCAGTTTCTGATTTTCTGTCCTTAGCAATAGTACTTCATTTTCTAAATCCTCCACACAAGACGCTAAACTGCCCCTTTCTTGATCAAATCTATCTAGACGTGCATTCAGTACGCAACACCGACACAAAAAGTCGCTGCCTTCTGCTTCACCTAGAGAGTCAAAACGCGTTTCTTTGAGATTAACCTGCGCCTCACATTGAGTACACTTTACCTTCTTTTGATTTGACATCTTAAGCGCTCACCGACTGAACTATAACTGTTACGAATTCTTAGAATATACAAATTGCCAAAAAGAAGACACAAGAAACGACTAGCAAACACGCGTTTAAAACCAATTCTGCGAATGCCAATAGCCTAGAAACAAAAATATTTATCTAAACAAGATAGCTAAACAATGAACGCCAAGAAAACCTAGCTGCCGGCACAAAAAACCAGGCCGCGAGGACCAAGAGCTAAAATCTATTCTTTAGGCTGCACCTTACCTAACTAGCTGAAAAAGAAATAAAGTTAATAAAAGAAAGAACTCATCTATTTGACGCTTCGGAAGCTTCAGCTGTCGCCAGTCCGTCCGTTTCCGGTAGCCACGTGCATTCGGAGGAGCGATGGAACACGCGTCCGCACCACACGGCTGTCAACTATCAACGCTACTTGTCATCGCGGACAAGTAGCGCCATCTGGAGCTACCACTGCGTTTCTTGATTGAACAGTTGCATACCGCGCGGCGACGTGAATCCTTGGCACCGCTAGAAACTCCCCAGGCAAACAATATGTGTCATCGCAATACCGTTATTTTATGTAGCAAATAAAGAGATCGTACTGTTTCACTTGACGATATATGGAGTAATGCAAACCACCAATATTTTTGAAGCTGCCCTGAACCTAAGGCCCCACCTGCTCATGTCTGTATCCCTCGTGGACGGAAAAATGACGGACGTTGTGTGTTGAAAATGTAGCCATTGAATGCATTTCTGCATAAAACTGACGAGGTGAGCGTCTAACCCGTGAAAGTGGCCTTTGGTCTTGTGTGCTTGGTTTCAACGTGACACTGCTGACATGCGGAAAGCTGATTCCCCAGGTTACTCTATTGTACCCTTGCTGTCGATGGGTTGCGGCGGCTCTTGCGTGGCGTGCTCCGCTGCTGAAGGAGATAAATCAACTGTACGCTGTTTTACCTGAGTTATAATTTTGTTTATAATGCCCCAGATACAAAGTGACATCGCTTAGAATCAGCAGTAGCTTTTCGCAAACCACGGTCCGCAATAGCTTTGATGTGAACCGTTGTGCCGCGCGGTGGCCGCGTTATGCAATGATAGATGCGAGCAGGGCGAGCTTTAACACTCGGACTGTGCCTACTAAACATTTGTAGCTCGGGCTGGCGTCCTTGGAACGGTTACAGAGAAGCTCGACCGTTGGCATGTTTCATATATCAAATTGTCAATATTGTGAGCCTTCTTCTTTCATTTGTACATGCCATGATCTTCTTTCATTTGTACATACCATCATCATCGTCCCGCGGCGCCGGCTCCGGCGCGCGCCTGTGTTCGTGATCGGATTAAAACGCTAGACAAGGCTTCGCTGTCCTTGCCGTCACGACCTCGCCGTCTCGACCTAGCCTTCTTTTACAAGTTGTGGAGGTGAAATTTGATCCCCTTGCTGCCTTGGGCCATGCCTCTCGCTGGAGCTACGCTCCGGTCGCCGTTTGGCAGCTGCCACCATCGCTATGTCTACCGACAGTACCCACGAACAGGCCGGACCCTCTACCTCGGCTGCACCACCCCCTCCGACTGTGCCCACACGACAGCGCGACCCGCCGCTGTTCGCTGGTCGTCGCGATGAAGACGTCGATGACTGGCTTGACACCTATGAACGCTGCAGTGCCTACAACCGGTGGGACGATGCTCTGAAATTTCTCAACATGTCTTTCTACCTTATTGAGGTCGCCAGGACTTGGTTCATCAACCGCAAGCCCCACACAACTGGACCACCTTCAAACAGCAGTTCCGCCAGTACTTGGCCGACCCGGCAGTTCGGACTGAGGTCGCGAAGACGAAGCTCGCCTCACGTCTTCAAGGTCCTGATGAGTCATATGCGTCTTACATAGAGGCCATACTTGCACCCTGCCGGCGTATTAGTCCCACCATGGCGGAACCTGAACGAGTACACCACGTATTGAAAGGAATCAATTCTACGGCGTATAACATCCTAGTTGCTGAGACTCCTTCCTTCAACTATTGATTTCATTATTACGACCTGCCAACGCATCGACCAGCTGCAGTCCTCCCGATTGCAGCCCGCCAACGGTACTGGCCCGACCTATGCTGATCTCGACCTGCGGGCACTTATTCGAGCCACCATCCGCGAGGCGCTCCAGGCCCTCAAGCCTGTCTGTCGACACGGGTGCGATCACTCTTCCGCAACATCTAATGACGCCGGTCTCCGCAGCATCATAAAAGAAGAGCTGGCAACAATCACCGAACCTGTGACATCTGGCTCTCCGGCACCCCGCTCAGTACCGACTTACGCGCACGTCGCAGCATCCCCCCCTCCTTTAGTTCCCCCGCCTCGACCGGCACCAACCTACAATCACATCAATGCAGTAGCGACGGCTCAACCTGCACCACCCTATTACGCACCTTGGCGCCCCTCCCGACCAATTTGCTATTACTGTGGCATTAGAGGACATATATCCCGCGTCTGTCGTCGCCGCCTCCAGAACGAGCGCCGTGGTTACGATACCTTTGAAAGTGAAATCCCTGCAACGTCATATTATCAAAGCCGGTTTATTCCAAGCCCACCTCCAGAATCCTCGTCTGAGCCTCGTGGAGCCCATGCATCCCGACGTCGGTCCCTATCCCCATACCGCCGCTCAGTTTCGCCACTCCGACCCGAAACAACTATCCCTGTCCGCCATCCGGAAAACTAAGCATTGCAGTTTCCGGAGGTCAAACTGCACTCTGCGAACTTACCAAAAGTCCTCCAGATCGCCCGTATAATGTGTTTCTGTTTTCGCTGAAGGATTACCGATCGAAGCATTGATTGATACAGGAGCTGCAATTTCTGTCATTCACGCTGATTTGTGCTACCGTTTGCGAAAAGTGACGATACCATATGATGGGCCTGAACTCCGTGGAGCCAATGACGTCCCTTTGCGCCCTTTAGCAAAGTGCACCGTACGAATTGTTATTGACGGCGTTCGCCATCATGTGCAGTTTGCTGTGCTCTCATCATGTGCGCATCTGATGATTTTAGGATGGGATTTTTTGCCAACCGCTTCTGCGTTAATTACTTGTGACGACTGTGTTATCCATATGACAGACAGCGATTTTTCATCTGAAGTTTCTGAACGACATCATCCCCTCGTTGCCGCCGCTGATACTGTTTTGCCTCCTCAGTGCGAAAAACTGCTTACCGTTGTTTCTGACCACATCACTGACGGGGACGTACTCATCGCACCATCTTATCGTCATCTTACACGCGGTATCACCTTCCCGTCTAGTCTTGTGAGGTTCTGCAACGGCTCAGCGACAGTGGCGGCCACTAATACTTCACGTTAGGAACTTTTTGGAACTTGGAGAGAAGTTCCCAAAAGGAACTTCTCTCCCCTGCATGGTGGATGTTCAACCTTTGTCCTTGATGGTGCTCACCACCCCTCTGCCTCAACGCCGTGTTTCGCCAGACGTCTCTCTTTCTGTTCTCACAAAGACTATTAATCCTAACCTCACGCCGAACCAACGCCAAGAACTGCTGACATTGCTTCGACACCACCAAGCCATTTTTGATGCCACTTCCCCACCACTGGGACGGACTAGTGTTGCGCACCATCGTATTATTACTGAAGGTAACTCTATCGTTCGCCGACGGCCTTATCGGGTTTCCCTCTCTGAATGAAAAGTAACTGAAGAAAATGTAAATGACATGCTCCATCGCAATATTATTCGTCCCTCGACAAGCCCATGGTCCTCCCCAGTAGTGTTAGTTAAAAAAAAAGGACGGCTCGGTACGCTTTTGTGTTGATTACCGGGCACTCAACAAAATTACCCGCAAAGATGTATACCCAATGCCAATAATTGATGACGCCCTTGACTCTCTCCAAGGCACCGAATATTTCTCGACTTTGGACCTCCGTTCAGGTTATTGGCAAATACATATGCACGAGGACGATAAAGAAAAAACCGCTTTCTCAACTCCCGATGGCCTTTACGAATTTAATGTTATTTATGCCTTTCGGACTTTGTAACGCACCAGCGACATTTGAAAGAATGATCTATACTGTGCTTCGTGGCGTAAAATGGAGAACCTGTTTATGTTACTTGGATGACATTGTCATCTTTTCGTCAACTTTTAACGACCATCTCACGCGCCTGAATGAGGTCATCACGTGTCTCGCTTCAGCGGGCCTTCAGCTCAACAGCAAGAAGTGCCACTTTGCACAGAAAGAAATTAAAATATTGGGACATCTAGCCAACCATGACGGCATTCGTCCAGACCCTGAAAAAATCTTCGCGGTCTTGAACTTTGCTCGTCTACAACGGATTACAGAATTGCGCAGTTTTCTCGGCCTGGCGTCTTATTTCCGGCGTTTTATAAGGCATTTTGCAAGTATGGCTGCTCCACTCCATGAACTACTTAAAGCACGCAGCCCTTTCGTGTGGACTGAACAGTGCGAAACCGCTTTTAGTAATCTGAAGCACGCCCTCACATCAGATCCTGCTCTTGGCCACTTCAGTGACAGCGCTCCAACCATCCTGCACACTGATGCCAGTGGTCTCGATCTTGGAGCTGTACTCCTGCAGCGCGATGCAACTTCGCGTGAGAAAGTGAATGTCTTCGCCAGTCGGACTATGACTCCAGCAGAGAAAAACTACACCATTACCGAGCAGGAGTGTCTTGCCATCGTCTGGGCTGTCCAAACATTTCGCCCTTACCTATATGGTCGGCATTTCACAGTTGTGACCGATTACCATGCTCTTTGCTGGTTGTCTTCGCTCAAAAATTTGACAGACCGACTTGGTCGTTGGATTCTACGCCTGCAAGAATACAATTTCGACGTCACTTATATATCGCGTCGCCAACACCAAAACGCCGACGCTCTTTCTTGCTGCCCACTTTCGGAATCGGCTTGCTGTTTTTCTTCCCAATGCATTTCCACCTATGACCACAGCCGACCATCTCTTTCCCCGACGTATATCACAACAATTTCATTTGATGACTCTAAAAACAAACACGCTCTCCGCTCACAGCAATTAGCCGATGTCTACTGCCGACCCATCATCGACCGCCTTATTGGCGCTTCGGACCCACCCAATGCTCGGCTTCGCCGACAGCTTCGCAATTTTAAGCTCGAAGATGACATCCTACTCCGCTTCGTGTATTGCCCTGATGGAACTCGTTGGATCCCAGTCGTGCCGCGTGTGCTTCGCCCACGTATACTGGCGGCTCTCTACGATGACGCTATTGCAGGTCACCTTGGTGTTAACAAAACCTACGACCGCGTGAAAAAACGATTCTTTTGGCCTGGGCTATCTTCCTGCGTTGCCAAATACGTCGCATCCTGCCCTCTGTGCCAACGTCGCAAACGACCGATGTCTTCGCCCGCTGGCCTTCTACAGCCTGTTCCCTGTCCCGCCATGCCATTCGACGTAGTCGGCATCGACTTATATGGTCCCCTACCTCTCTCCGATGGGGGTAACCACTGGATTATAACAGCTGTCGACCACCTTACACGCTACGCTGAGAGAGCACCTGTACCGACCGGTTCCACTCAAGAAGTAGCAAAATTATTTTTGCGATCAATTGTATTGCGTCATGGCGCTCCTCCGGTGCTCCTAAGTGACCGCGGGACGGCCTTCTTATCGGCAGTCGTTGCCGAAGTTCTTCACGCGTCATCCACCCTTCATAAGACAACCTCAAGCTACCATCCCCAGACTAATGGGCTGACTGAGCGATTTCACAGCACCTTATCGGATATGATCTCCATGTACATCACACCGGATCATCGAAATTGGGACACTATTCTACCATTCGTCACTTTCGCCTGTAACACAGCAGTACAGCGGACTACCGGTTATTCTCCATTTTTCATCGTTTATGGCCGTCCTCCCACTACAATTCTCGACGCTTCCTTCTTCTCTACGCCCGACTACTCCACATCAGTACCTACCCAGTTCTTATCTCGTGTGGCCAGATGCCGTCATCTTGCCCGCCTCAACACAGCAGCGTGCCAGGAAGACCGCAAGTGTCGCTACGATTCTACGCATCGCGTGGTCTCTTATCGTCCCGGTGACGAAGTACTGCTTTATACACCACTGCGCACCCCTGGCCTTAGTGACAAATTCCACCACCGCTACCTTGGTCCCTACGAGATCATCAGCCAAACTTCTCCAGTTAACTACAAAGTCACGCCTGTTGATCCCCCAGCCGATCGACGCCACCGTGGAACTGAAATTGTTCATGTTTCTCGCTTGAAACCGTTTGTGCGCCGCGGTACATCGGTTAATTAGGAGCGGCCAGGCTGGCCGCTTCCGACCACCCGGGTAGATTGTGTGAGCCTTCTGTGGACCTTCTTTCATTTGTACATGCCATGATCTTCTTTCATTTGTACATACCATCATCATCGTCCCGCGGCGCCGGCTCCGGCGCGCGCCTGTGTTCGTGATCGGATTAAAACGCTAGACAAGCTTCGCTGTGCTTGCCGTCACGACCTCGCCGTCTCGACCTAGCCTTCTTTTACTATATATCGAACGATGTTGACGTGCCCTCCCAGTTCGATATATCTAGGATCGGCTTAGGGATGTTTGACGAGTTTGTCTAAACCTAATTCGTGTAACGAAGCTTAATCAAGCATACCTGAGGAATTTGCATCAAATTTCCGCATTCAAGATGCATAAAAAAATTCAGGGCTTTACACGAAATCAGTATACGTAGTGAAAATTATCTCTATCTGCATCTGCCGTATCTCTGTATCTGAATATCTGCAGTGAAAACTGTATTCCACCCCTTATGTAACACCCTGGAATGAGGGCCTGTAAGGTAATAAAGTGAAGTTATTGTAGTGAATGATTATATTGTCAGGCATGCGCACAGAAAAGGACAAGGAAGAGTGAAGAAGAGGCTCTCCAGGATAGAGGTTGAGGAAGAGGAAGCTCACCATCTGTTGGTTAGCGCACCAGGCTAAGGTGCCGAATCCCTCTGTAAATAAACCTTTACAGTGCGGTGGCAGGTGCTGCAACGATCAACCCGGATTCTTCTCTATCTCGTTCGAGCCGACGACTCGCTGGGCTCTCTCCATTGACCGCCACAATGACCTAAGAGGCACGGCAGCCAGTCCCAGCGGCACACGTATGGCAGCATTACCGTGAGCCGCAGACCTTTTCTGGCAATGCTGGCAAAGACGTGGACAAGTGGCTCACCAATTAGCAGAGGTTGAGCAAGTACAATCGCTGGGATGCCAATGTAAAGCTGGCAAATGTTGTTTTTGTCTTGGACTCCACATCGCTAACAAGGTTTGAGAACCATGAAGCGTCCCTAACGAGCTGGGATCGTTTTGAAGAGGAGATTCGAAATCGTTTCGGGTATACCGTGGCAAAACGGAAATGCGCTGAGCAGACTATTTCAGCGAGCCCAAGTGCCTAGCGAAACATGCACAATGTATTATTGAAGAGGTCCTAAAACTCTGCAAAGAGATGAATCCGAGCATGTCTGACGAAGACAGAATTGACCACCTCTTAAAAGGCATCGCGGGAGACGTACATAACGTTTTAATTATGAAAGAAAACCTTGATTTTTCAACGGCCGTGATCAAGCACTGTCGTACGTTCGAAGCTTTAAAGCTGCGTCGCATAACCCCGAAATTCGACCGTCTGCCTAACGTGACTACTGTTGCAAGCGTAGATTCTCACGAGTATTCACATGAGCCTCCAGATTGGCAGACATGATTCACCAAATTGTGCGTGATGAACTCTCCCGCCATCAAGATGTTGTGAACCGCAGTGCAATCCCCTATAGCTTCTCCCTGAAGACAGCTCCCATCCAGCGCTCTTCTCCTTGGGGTTCTACCGCTCCTCCTCCAGTCCGTGACCACCGGAACGACGAATACGGCACTGCTCCCATACCTTGTTCCCACTACAGTGTGCCACCTACTCCGCAACGACCACCGCGGCTGGACTTTGCTGATCGCTTCGATCCTGTTTCCGAGGACTATTATTTGGACGGTGCGCGTGAACCACTAGTCTGTTACCGCTGTGGTATGCTTGGAAACACATTCAGATTCTGCCGCCGCCGGAACCCGGCACCATGCTACCGGCGCCAGTGGTCAAATTGTCGCTCTACCGCAATCCAAAAGTCCGTGATCCGACCTATCCGCCTCCTTCGGGCTCCTACTGCTATGCACCACCACGCAACGACTCACCAGCTTCCGACCGCAGCCTGACTCCTTCTACCCGCCGCTCCCGACGTACGCCCGCTCCCCGCCGTTCTTATCCGCTACCGGGAAAGTAGCGTGTGTGGCCGATAGAGGTGCGGTCTCCAGGTCATCGATATTGCCAAGTCCTCTACCTGTCGTTATGCTAAAGAACCGCTTGGAAGAGTTAGCGGATGGGGTTTGTGGTATGGCCTTAGTGGATACGGGTGCTGCAGTTTCCGTGATGAGCTTAGATTTTAAGAACCCCTATGCCGCAAAATTGTTTGGTTGGGATAGACCTGTCGGATTTCGAAGTGTAAGGGGAGAATCGTTGGTTCCGCTGGGTGCTATTTAAATGTAGCGATTGCTGAACGTGAGTTTAGAACTGAATTTATGGTGCTCCCTCGCCCTACGCACGACGTTATTCTAGGAGTTGAATTTTCACAGCAGTGTGGCGCAACTCTCGACTTCAACAGTGGCGAGATATCAAGAAGCCCCAGCCTTCGATCGGCCCTTATAGAAGAATCGGCGCGGGTTATCCAAGCGTTTTCTGTCTTCGAGGATACCGTCGTTCCGACCATGTCCGCCATCTTCGTCCCAGTTTTATCCTCGGGCGCGGTTGCCAATGCCTTCGACACTCTGGTGGAACTCGTTTCTTTTTCCGGTGCCAAAAGGAGTGTGTTGGTGCCCCGCAGCGTTGTTCGAGTCAACGAGGGCCGTGCCACGCTTTGGACTGTCAACCATTACAATGAACCTGCCGTATTGCCGCGTGGTTTGAACCTCGCAGACCGCGAAGAAGAACGCCTTTCTATGCACATTGCCGTGTTGTGTGAAGGCATTGCTCGTTCAACTAGACGTCCCGATCATGCCGATTCCCACTTTCAGTCCATGATAAACGAATCGCTACCCACCAACGACCGCCGAATATTGATGGAGGTTCTTATGAAACATGCGGACGTGTTCGACTTTGCTCGAGATCAGTCACCACCGATTCCGCCTTGCCGCACCCATCACATGATCGACACTGGATCTGCACACCCGATTAGGCAGACGCCATCCGTGTTTCACCTTCAGAACGTAAGATAATTGACGAACAGGTCCGTGATACGGTGCAAGGAGGAATTATTCAGGAATAATCTAGACCATGGTCCGCCCCTGTGATTCTCGTGAAAACGAAAGATGGCACATGGAGATTTTGTGTCGACTATCACCGCCTTAATACTGTCACAAAGAAAGATGTTTATCCGCTCCGGCATGTTGATGATGCCATTGACTGCCTCCATTCAGCTTTCTATTTTTCCTCTGTTGATTTAGGGTCCAGATACTGGCAGATACTGATGCATCTGAAAGATAGAGAAGACTGCATTCGTGACTCCAGATGGGTTATATGAATTTAACGTGAGGCCTTTCGGCCTATGCAACGCTCCGGCTAGCTTTGAAAGATTTGTGGACACTCTTTTGCGTGGACTGAAGTGGCAAATTTGCATGGGTTACCTAGATGACGTAGTGATTTTCGGGAGGACCTTCGCCGAGCGTAACAGCCGCTTAGCTGTGGTCCTTAACTGCATGGAGAAAGCGGTCTCGTGCTGAACTCTAAGAAGTGCCGCTTCGGTGAACGCCATATCGTTGTGCTTGGACATTTGGTTGACAAAGACGGTGTTAGGCCTGACCCACAGAAGATTGAAACTGTCAGCTGCGTCAAAGAGCCCAAGTCTGTGAAAGAACTCAGAAGCTTCTTGGCACTTTGCTCTTACTTTCGACGCTTCATCCCTATGTTTGCTGACGTAGGCTACCCGCTCACAGGCCTCTTCCAGAAAGGTATTCCTTTAAAATGGACTCCTGGATGCGATTCTGATTTTCGCCAGCTCAAGTTTCTCATTACCTAGCAGCCAATACTGCGTCATTTCAGCCCGACAGCTCCCACTGAACTCCACACTGACAAAAGTGGCATCGGCGTGGGTGCTGTGCTCATACAATGGCATGACGGAAACCAACACGTTGTCGCTTACGCAAGTCGCACCTAAACGCAACTCTACCATGATGGAGCAAGAGTGCCTTGCCGTCGGCTTTGGTGTAAAACGGTTTCGCACATATCTTTATGAACGTGCCTTTACGGTCATCACCGATCATCATTCGCTTTGCTGGCTGGTGAATCTACGCGGCCCCTGCGTTCGGTTGGCCGCCGGGCATTACGCCTTCAGGAGTTCAACTTTGCAGAGTCGTACAAAAGTGGCCGCCAACACGCTGACGCTGACCAACTCTCGCGGCTACCTCTCGCAACTGCCCTCTGCGATGACACTGACGACTATCTGGCCGCCGTTTCCGTACAATTTCCGGATATTGCCACTTTCCAGCGAGAACAACGAAAAGATCAGGAGTTGCCGGTATCACGTTTTGAAAAAACTCGTCATCCGGTAGCTGCGGACCCATTCTGCATTCGCGATAGTTTGCTGTGTCGAAAAAATTATTCGTCTAGCGGTTCGCGCTTTCTGCTAGTCGTTTGGCTAGCCACTACTCCTCTGTTCTATACGCTATGCACGATGACGTTACAGCTGGGCACTTGGGGTTTTCCAGGACTCTTATCCGCATTAAGGAATGTTTCTTCTGGCCAAATATGTTTCGAACGACACAGCGTTACGTGAACTCCTGCGTTCAGTGCCAGAGGTTCAAGCTCCCCCCGCCGTCTCCGCCGGGCCACTTACATCCGGTGGCACCACCGACCACACCATGTGAGCAAGTGGGTGTTGACTTCACAGGCCCGTTTCCCCGCTCGTCCTAAGGCAATCGTTGGGTCATCGTGTGTGTTGATTATCTCACGCGTTACTGTGAAACTGCCGCCCTCCCTTCCGCCACCGCCGCTGACGTCTTTCTTCTTCATGCTGTCGTCCATCGTCATGGGCCTCCTCGTGTCGATATCAGTGACCGAGGCGCCAGTTTACGGCATATTTTGTGGAACAGCTTCTGCGCTATTGTACGTGCGAGTTGCGTCACCCTACGCCGTACCATCCCCAGAAAAATGACCTCGCTGAACGTACAATCCGGACACGGAAGAACATGCTTGTGATTTATGTTGACTCGCAGCACAAGAACTGGGAAGACGTGCTTCCATTCATTACTTACGCCTATAACACCTCGCGTCAATTCTTCGTCGGTCAGCCTTCTTCACACAGTCCAACTCTCGCATCCGTACATCACAACTGGAAAGACCATAGCACGAGTTATACGGATCTTGGTTGACAGACTAATGTCTCTGCTCTTTACTAGGCGGTCAAGGCTAACCATGGCTCTCTTTCCCAGAAGCAGGCGTCTCCTAATTTCATGGCTGCAGTCTCCTTCCGGGGTAATCTTGGAGCCCAAGAACAGAAAATCCGTCACAGCTTCCACTTCTTGTCCCTTGATGCTCCAGGACATGATAGGGCAAGACGCCATGATCTTTGTCTTTTTAATGTTCAGCTTAAGCTCAAACTTCTCACTCTCTTCTTGTACGCGTCTCAGAAGTCTCATGAGTGCCACTTCAATTCTGCCATTAAAGTGGCATCATCCGCATACCTAAGGTTGTTGATACGTTTTCCAGCAATCTTCACTCCAGCTGAAGAGTCGTCCAGACCGGCCTTCCTCATGATGCACTCTGCATATAGGTTAAATAGGCAGGGTGACAGTATGCAGCCTTGCCTCACTCTTTTCTCAATCGGAAGCCAATCAGTAAAACGATGCTCAGTTCTGACTGTGGCCTCTTGCCCTTCATACATGTTCCTGAGGAGACAGGTGAGGTGAATTGGAACTCCCATCTCTTGGACAGCTTGCCTCAATCTGCTGTGATCTACGCAGTCAAACGCTTTCGCATAATTGACGCGTTTTAATTGTGGTGCTGGCGGAGGCTCTTGAGAGTTCCTTGGACTGCCAGAAGATCAAATCAGTCGATATTGTCGACCATAAACCCTGACTGCTCATTGGAGGGTCAAATTCTAAAGTTAAAGCTCAGATACTTTGGTCATCTGATGAGAAGAGAGGAGTCACTGGAGAAAGATCTGATGTTGGGAAAGGTTGAGGGTTGCCAGAGAAGGGGTAAGCAGCGAACGCGATGGTTAGATGGCATCCTCGAGGCGCTGCAGATGAAGTCATGTGATGTTAGGATGATAGTGATGGACCGGAAAGTGTGGCGTGACATGGTCTATAGGGTCACGAAGAGTCGGACACGACTGAACGACTGAACTGAACTGATAACACCTCGAAGCAGGAGACAACTGCTTATAGTCCATTTTTCCTTCTCTACACCCGTCCGCCTCGACGTTCTCTGGACAACATTTTGCCGTTCTCTCTCGACACGAAGCTTTGTTTCAAGCACCCTCTGCCGCGCTGAAGAGGCTTGCCGGGTCGCCCGATTACGCACTCTGGCCTCGCAGGACCGCTCTAAGCAGCGCTACGATCGTCGGCAGCAGGATGTCTCCTATCTTCCCGGCGACTTAGTGTGGCTCTGGACACCTCTCCGCAAGCGTGGCCTGTCCTAGAAGCTGTTGTCGCACTACACAGGCCCATTTATTATGGTCACATGAATGAATGAGTTGAATTACGTCGTGTCTCGCCAATGTTTCCAAGACCGCCTTTCTCGGGAAACACAAGTAGTCAATGTCGCAAGAATGAAGCGATACCACACTCGGGACTCTGACTGACAGCCCTGGGGCTTCGACGGCGAAGGGGGAAATGTCAGGCATGCGCACAGAAGAGAACAAGGAAGTGTGAAAAATAGGCTTTCCAGGATAGAGGTTGAGGAAGAGGAAGCTCACCATCTGTTGGCTAGCGCGCCAGGCCAAGGTGCAGAATCACTCCGTAAATAAATCTTAACAATATTCATTGCATGCAAGATAGCTGACGAGGTCACATGAAATAAAGGCGAGGAAATCATTTGTAGCGAGCATCAATGCCTTTGACGATCTGGTGCAGACTGAAATTTTACAGTGGCAGGAAATTCAGCAGGTCGAAAATATTTGAGGAATTCTTATTTAACACATTTTTATGGTCAGACTGAATAAAATTAGTGAGTTCGCGCTGAAGGAATTTCTGTGTTACGACCATATCCATCCTTTAATGGAATTTTAATAGATGTGTATTCTCAACATCTTTTCTTCTGATGGCATCCTGTTGCGCCTACAGGAATCCCACGAGAAGCGAACAGAAATTGTTTTTTTTATAGGCTGAAAACCAAATGTTCCATTTTGTTGCGTTTCATGGCATAATTTCTACCAGTCATGGATCGGCTTGCATCTTACCTGTACTCACCTATGGGGCTGAAACGTGGAGGCTAACCAAGAAAGTTCTACCTAAGTTGAGGACTACCCAGAAGGCTATGGAACGAAAAATGGTAGGGGTAACATTAAGAGATAGAAAGCGTGCAGAGTGGGTCAGAGAAATAACTCAGGTTACCGACATTATAGTTGAAATTAAGAAGAAGAAATGGGCATGGGCAGGACATGTAGTGCGAAGAGAGGATAACCGATGGTCGCTTAGGGTAACAAACTGGATTCCAAGGGAAGGAAAGCGTAGCAAGGGGTGGCAAAAAATTTAGGTGGGCGGATGAGGTTAAGAAGTTCGCTGGGATCAAGTGGATGCAGCTAGCCCAGAACCGGGTTAAGTGGAGAAATATGGGAGGGGCCTTCGCCCTGCAGTGGGTATAGTCAGGCTGATGATGATGATGATGATGATGATGATGATGATGATGATGAATACACCCCCCTCCTTCCCCCATGGTGTTTTTGATGACAGTACAGATGTTTTGGGGAGATGAGTTCACACTACAGGAAATAACCATGGAACAAACTAGTGCCCGTCGAGAGACCGAAGGATATCCTTCACAGCGGTTTCTATACAGTAACAAGGCTACCAGACACGAGTATAAAAGCAACAGGAAGCCGAGTAGATCCTTGTGTTTTAGTAGAGGTGATGGTATGTGCTCACTGATAGCTAAAACAGCCGAAACCTGTGATGTTCCTATAGTATGTGAAACAGTTGTAGATTTGATCCAAGAAACAGGCGTGACAGCAGCCCAATGAACGCTGCAAAATATCCGCCAGCTGCTGATTTTGAGCGTCAGAGCATATAAGAGCAGACTTTCCCTGCCGATGCTCAGTCACTAAAATTGAAATAAGCTTTTCTAGCACCATCTTACGTTGCCGGCCCTGCGCGCTCGGTATTCCTAGCACTTTGTACTGGTTTCGTTTGGTTTGTCTGATCGTTTCAACGTCCAAAAGCTGCTGAGGTTAGGTAATACATTGTAAAGGGCTCCAGAAATTTTGCCCACTTGCGATTCTTAAAAGGGCAGTCACATCGCACAGCACACGAACGCCTTGCTTTTCGCCTCCGGGATTTGATCCTTGGGCACAGCAGTCGAGTGCCCTGACCACTGCGCCACCACGGCGGGGCCAACGATGAAATTTAAAAATCGGTATACGAGAGAGTTAAGCTCTTTCGTTCCACATCAACAGATAACTCTGCTAGAATAATTTAACGGCAAGATTAGTTTATTTGCTCGTCATTCTTAAAAGCAGCCAAACGGGGATTATCAGCTGGTGCATTAATCCGCAAAAGGTAGTAGCCATTCGAGAACTAAAGTTTCGGAGTGGAAAGTCCGTTCTGGTGTTTACAATACAATACAATAATAAGTTTATTTCCAGGTTCAACTGGAGGGTTTCCCGGATAAAAGCTGTCTTAGCAGCTTGACAGTGTCCAGGAAACCCTTACAAGCAGCAGCAGACGAGTGGTGAAGGAAATCTCCAAATCTGTCACATTCAATAACAAAACATTAAATACACACGGAAATTCACAATAAGCTTTAAAGTAAATGGCACAAAGAGAAAAACAGTTGAAATGCGCAGTTTTTAAGGGAAAAATGCAAAGTGGGCAAACATTCAGCAACCTACAAACAGAAGCATAAAATCACATTTCAACAAAATATTTGCGCAGCTCGGCTTTTGTGTATCCTTTTGTATTTTGATAAGTGTTTAGAACATGGGGCAAGTCGTAAGATAGCATTTGTAATTTATAATCAGTGCGAAAACGTGGTACATTTCATGCATTAGTACTTCTTGTGTGCATGTTAGCACGATGCGTCTCCGAAGATGCTAAGGAAGATTAATATTCGGCAACGGATGCCTTCGAAAAATACATGATTTGTAGTAACCTATAATTATACAATTGATCAACACGGATAATATTATGAGCTTGGAATGCGCCCAAGCGGCTGCCCGTTTGGGCAGCTCACAGCTTCACTCGGCATTTCATTGCTAAAGGACAAACTCGGCCTCCTTCCGATTGCGGTCTTCAGCGAATGACAGGTGACTCAACGACGACGGCAGCGCGGACGCAAGGGCACTTGTAGGTTACACACGCAAAGAGAACTTTATAAGCACGTGCGAGGATGGGCACGCTAATTGGAAGCGAAGTAATTTTAACTGAACGCAACACAGACGGTAATCAAAGCGCGTTTAGAAAGAATAAGCGCGAAAAATGCGAAACAGCTAGCACTAAACAGTACGCTCCTAACCAGAGCGAAAGGTATCCCCTTTAGCACCGTGCTGGCAGCATACACGGCATACGCGACTGATCTACTAGATCAGTTCTACATCTAGTAAACGTTTAGTTTGCACTTCACTTGTATATGAGAGTGGCTGGTATCTTCTGTCCTATTTTAAAGTAGCGTGAAGTAACCAAGATGCCGAATCCACTGGTCAGCTTTCATTCGTCATTGCTAAAGGCTTACCTGAACCCCCATTAGTTGCCGTTACCTCACTCCGTAGAGCTGCGTATTAGGTACACTCATTCCACGGTGCTGAGGTATTAGATTTGCACAGGTTCACCGCATAGTTAGCAGTGTAACAGATGCTTCACCCTCAACACAAGCACAATAGACAATTAAGACATTTTTTGAATAGACCGTGCCCAAACAAGATACTATAACCAGTGACTGTTATGAAAACGAATATTCTTCATCCTTACACTGCAAACCAGCATATGTACAAAATGAAAGCGTACGTGCTGGTTAGTGCGTGCTCTGTTCTGTGCTTTCACTGTCAAGAGTAAGCAGACGGAAATTTTAAGGTATGTCTGATTTAAGGTAAGGTAATGTTTAAGGTAATTTTAATTTTAAGGTAAGGTAATGTTTTGATAAGAAAGAAAACTGCCCAATCAGTGCTTCGCTTTAAAGTGTCTTATCATATGCCCGCGGCCTGCTGTCCTTGCAGCATTCCCGTCTTCGGGCTGTTCCTGAACGGCTTCAGCGTTTATTCGGACTGGCAGCTGGGCCTGCGCTGCATCCCTTCGCTGTAGGCGCCACTCATGCGGGCCAAGCCACCACCAAGTGGCACATTGGATCGCTTGCGGGACACCAGGGACGGGTTGAATGAGCGTCGCCGACCCAGCATGGCCTGGGTGCAAAAGAAATATACTGAGGTTTAGGAACTTGAGGCAAACTTTAATTTTGTCTTTTTTATTTTCAATTTTTCTTCTTTATTTATGTAAATACAGGTAATTTCGTCAATATTATAAAACAGAACATCAACTTTGAAAGAACTTGGGTTGTAAACATATGCAATCACAACGCCCCTTCATTCGTCGCGCAGGTTCCTTAATCTGCGACTGTGAACCACCCAAACCTTAGAAATAATATTAGCACCACAGCTGAATGCCAGGTCAAAGGAGTTTTAAAATTAACGACGCCTAAACGGGTTGATTGATTTACAATCTCGATTCTGCTTCTGCTCGATTCTGCAAACGTTCCCGTAACATTTAGCTATAGTCGCATTTATTATTTTCTAAAAAAAATGATAGGCTCTCCTCTTCCAGTTTCACGAAACCAATGCGAACAAATTTCTAATTTCAGTGAAACCGACGCTGACGCTCATGCCTAATGTGAAGCCTACAAAAAAAATCAAATTAACTGGGCTATTTCTGAGAGTTTTGTCGGAATCAGCCAATATATTCTAAGCAGCGCTACGGCATCAGGATGTCTCCTATCTTCCCTGCGACTTAGTGTGGCTCTGGACACCTCTCCGCAAGCGTGGTTTGTCCCAGAAGCTGTTGTCGCACTACACAGGCCCATTTATTGTGCTCAAACGCGTCAATGAGTTGAATTACGTCGTGTCTTGCCAATGTTCCCAGTGTCGCCCCTCTCGGAAAACACAGGTAGTTCATGTCGCAAGAATGAAGCGCTGCCACTCTCGCTCGCGACTCTGACTGACAGCCCAGGGGCTTCGTCTGCGAAGGGGGAAATGCCAGGTATGCGAACAGAAGAGAACAAGGAAGTGCAAAAAGAGGCTTTCCGGAATAGAAGTGAAAGAAGAGGAAGCTCACTATATCTTGGTTAGCACATCAGGCTAAGTGGCAGAACCACTTTGTAAATAAATTTTAACAATATATTAGGTATTGGTTTCATGCATAAAACTTCGTGAACACATTAGAATAATATTCTGACGTGAAACCACCTCCTCTTTCAACGTGACTTGCCCCGAGGAGAAATGCATTCTATCAGAATGAGTTGATTTGCAGGTGTTTAAAATGAACTCAGGTATGTGAAAGCCACACGCCCTTTAAAGGATTAACATCGCGTGGTAGGAAACTGCATTGACAACATTTGGACAGCACCCACAAAGCAATGTACTCGCTGAACGCGAAATCTGAACGTTTAAGATTGTTTTAAGAAATAAGCGGCTGGCTTGGATCTCTGAGTAGGACTCGCTAGAATTTCAACAAGCTGCAGAAATTCAGGGATGCAATTTAGGTTGCCGGCTGCGCACACGACTTGACATGCGCCTTTCGCCTAAAAACAAGCATCTTCAGTCCAGACGAAGTTTGGACCGCACTGGCTAGAACTTCGTTTCGGCGGACAAGGCCGTTAAATATGGTGCAGGGGACAAATCGACACCACGCAAAGCGAAATCAGCAACAGTAGTGTGGCTGGTTGCTGTCTTCGGGAAACCCTGCGTCGAGGGCTGTCTGATACCGATCATCAAGCGGCGCAACGATAGTGGCATGGGTCGCCTACATAACACTGTGCCCGAGGAGCCAGAGTTTCGTAAGTCTACCTGCGCCGGTGAGGCTATTAGTATGAATGAATGCACAATATTAAGTGTGATAAATTGCCGAACATTTGCTGGCGCATATTTGCCAATATTCATTTAAGTTGTTGCTTGGCAACACTCCTATCGCTATACATTATGGAGCTAGATTCAAGGGCTTTCTTTTCGCATCCACTGGGAGCGGAATAGGGGCCGGCTAAGCATCTTTAACAGACGCCTTTCTAGTTAATTCATATTTTTGAAATGCTTTAGCTAATATTCAATACAAAGCACTGATATTGCGCCTCCTATATAGCGTGTACTGGCCTTGGCTTCGGGTAAAAAATGAGACCCAACGTTGCATCATCATATCCACCACAAAGTAAGTGTAGTCCCCACTATGGATCGTTATTTCTGCGACAGACGTGAATGTGCGATAGTTGATCCACAACGATGCACGTGTGACAGCTGATTTTGTAACCTTTAAAATGCGAAGCATGGTAGCGCTTGCCCGTTTCGAGATATCAGTTACAAATCGTCCGTTCATGCATGCTTCCGAGTTGTTTCTGAATTTCTCGGCCAGCTCCCGTATTCACTTTCAGCGATGACCTGCGATGGAGGCATTTTTATAGTTACCGTTGTTAAAGCCAGCCAGCAGTAATGAAAAAAAGCGGAATGAATAAAATGTTGCAACTAAGCTTCGTATTCCCAACTTCGTGGTAGTACGATAGAGGTGACCTTTCAATCTGAGGTTGCAGATATTTAGCAGTAACCAACTCAACATCCTTCGGAGGGCTCAATACCCAAGTGAAAAATCCCGCATCGCGCCAAACGGGTTTGTAGGGGTCCTGTATTATGCCATATAAATTTCATATAGGTGTGACCAGTCCTGTATGAAGCTTAAACGGTTTTATACCGGGCAGGTCATGTCCGGTATAAATCTCAATTCGGTGGTCCGGCCGGTATAAAGCTAATACAGGACAGACCATTTCCAGTATACATCTCATACAGGACATCCCAGACTGATATGCATATGATACAGAGTGGACCAGTCCTGTATTGAGCTCATATACAGGACAGAACATGTCCGATTTGATTGAAACCGAACAACCCCGTCATGAATGGAAGTGATGCGGGACAGAGTATTTCCGCTTCTCCACACAATTCGGCCGGATCGTGAAGCTCAACCACAATTACCACGTCATAACATGCCTTCTCGCTAAATAAGCATGAAACCATACATAATATACAACGTTTTTTTATACGTGTAGTATGCGTTGTTTCGCAAATACTCAGAAGATATGAAGCCGTGGATGTGTGTGCTAGCAAGTGCATACGCGCATCGCGTTTTGCTTTTGCGTGTGCAACAGTCCCTGCAGCTTGTACGATCTTGCGGTGCATCTTCATATCTGCGACTGAAGATCTGCCACCTTCAACGAGAAAGTGAAAGAAAAAATGTAGCGTTTCGTTAGGGAGGACAAAAATACGCTCGAGAATAAACGAAACACATCGCTGACCATCGAAATATGCACAGGTTAGCCGGACATCGGGAGTCACTTCCTCGAATGTTTACGTATGCAAAACACTTGGGAGTAAATCCATGGACGTCGCTGCTCCCCTGGCGGCAGGTGAAGCTAAAACAAGCAGTATTACAAATGTTAGTGCACCGCATGTCTCTATGTGTAGCAAAAATTACATGCGTTCGAAGACTATGTTATGACCTTGCATCGTTCGCACTGGCGCGCTCTATTGTTCGCCTGTGGGCATGGATATGTGCTGCTGGTGCAAGGGCGCTAAGTGAGCCTGTTTCCATGAATCCTTTTGTGTAAGCTTGTTTTGCTTTGTGGAGACCCTGCAAATGCCAAATTGGCCCTGTCAAGGGAACGTCTAGAAAAATACAAAGAAATGTTCCCCTGCGCGAAATAGCCGGAAATGCTTTCGTTCAATTGTTCACCCTTCCCGCCGAGAAGCGCTATCGTCCAGTGAGGAATGCCTACTGTCCAAAGGAGACGACAGAGTGACACGTCCGCTGACGTACAGGACAAGAAAGGAGCAAGGTGATTACGGCCATTAGAGGATTTCCCGGGAATGCAGAAAAGATTTGCAATTGCTGGAAAGGGACAATGCTGGGAGCAGTATGCGGCGCACACGTGCACTTGGATTTCTGAGAAGGAAATCCACTTACCGGAACCAGCATATCGAATCTTTGCTGAAGAATAGAAATGTACCTCCTCGCCGTTCCCAAGCTCTTCCCGCCAACAAATGACCACACCCAACGAAACAATGCCGGACCAGTCAGTGCATCAGACCATCAGTGCAGTGATGTGTTCGATTGGATGCCGATATCTGAGGGGCGTGCCCTGGAACTGGTTAGTCAGCATCTTCAGAGAGGGGCTGGACATAGGGGGTTTTAATGACATTGCAGAGCACGAAAAGACGCTCTGAGCCCTGGGTAAACGGCTCATCCAGACGCTTCTCGCTTTAAACTCTTAACGCTTGCCATTTTGCTGATGTACCCTTCGTTTCATGTAAATATTCATGTAAATAAGTTTTCTCAAAGTGCCATTAAACCTGCTTGTATATATTTTACCAACTTAGAAGATTCAATCCTTCATCAACCCTGAGTCTCTGCACGCTACCAAGTGAAGGCCGGGTCGACTTAGTCCCAGCGTCACGACAACTATGACAAAACGTCTCAGAACTAGTAAATTGCGACATTATGAGGTTTTTCCGCATAGAAAGCGGCACATTGTAAAGATTCGGAATACGGATAACCCTTCGTGATAGCCAGGAAAAAAATTCAGCGTGTTTAAAGGGCGATTGGCCAATTACGACCACAAATTCTACACCCTACAAAAATTCGCAAAGTACGAAAGAGCAATGTCGACTACATAAACAGAAATATAACCCCCGCCACCGTATTTCGCCGCTGTCTGGCGGTTAAAGTGTGTGCTTGCTGGCCGGGAGGAGTGAAGTTCTAATCACAGCTGTTATATTCTTCCAAGTTTATTTTTCTTTTTCGAATGTAGTCGTGTTGTTTTATAGCTCTACATGCTATGTTCTGCCTGGCGTCCAGTTTGTTTTCTGAAACAAGTACCACGGACCATACAGGAATTTCCGGAGAGAGCTCCGCGCGGTTTCATTTGGGGTTCAGCCTGTATTAATTAAACAGAAGCCGGACGAACGCATTATTTCTGGAATTGATACCGGACACAGTATTTCCGCTTCTGAACAGAAGCCGGGCCGATCGATGAAGCTCAAACAGAATGACCATTCCGGACACGCCAGCGCACTAAATAAGCATGATAGCAAACATATTGTCCCGAAGGCAGGGGTTTATGAGAATCGGCGACAGGGGAGAGACACACAGTCAAGACAGGGGTTCACGGGAAACGGTATCACAGAGGCATAGGCTCAAGAGTCCACAGTCCTAGCTAGCCGAAGCGCACGAGAGTCTACAACTTCTTCGTCTTTCAAGCGCAACTTCAAACCGAGAAATTTCAGCTGCTGATATCGAAAGGGACGTTTTTCCGGTTTAAGTGTCAAATCGGCCGAGCGAAGAGCGTTCAATACCTTTCGCAGCCGCTTAAGATGTTGGTCCAACGTTTCTGAAAACACGATGACATCGTCCAAATAAACCAAACAGGTTTGCCATTTAAGACCAGCAAGTACCGTGTCCATCATTCTCCGGAACGTCGCTGGCGCTGAACACAGACCAAAAGGCAATACTTTAAATTCATATAAGCCATCGGTGTCACAAAGGCAGTCTTTTTCCGATCGTGCTCATCCACTTCTATCTGCCAATAACCACTTTTTAAATCAATGGAAGAAACGAATTTGGCATTGCGAAGTCGATCGGGCCAATCGTCCATACGGGGCAAAGGATATACATCTTTTTTTTTTCTGTCATTCAGTTTCCTGTAATAAGCGCAAAAACGCAGCGTGCCATCCTTTTTCTTAACCAACACGACTGGCGATGACCACGGACTTTTAGACGGCTGAATAACATCACCAATCAGCATTTCCTGGACTTGTGTCGGGATTGCCTCACGTTCTTTGGTCGAAATACGGTACGGCTGCTGTCGAATAGGTCGGGCATCGTCAGACGTTAAGATGCGATGCTTAGTGATAGAAGTTTGCCGGACTTTCGATGATGAGGCAAAGCACGGGGAGTACTCCAGCAGTAAGGCATGCAGGTCGCGTTGTTGACAGGCAGAAAGGTCACTGCTAACATCGATGTGGTCTAGACCACCAGGAGTATCAATAATATCACAAGTAAAACATTCAGAAACTTCGTTTAACAGTTCGCCGAAGGCGATGGCAGAAGAGCGATAGAGATGGCGAGATTCATTCGTGAAGTTCGTGACGAGAAGCTCAGAGTGACCATTGCTGAGAATAATTAAGCTTCAAGCTGCACAGATGCCATGAGAAATAAAGCGAACGGTTGCCTTCGGCTATTATCGGCCCGTCACGAAGCCCGTCGCACACAACACTCACAAACACGCTGGAGCGGGGAGGCACTGAAATACACTCGGCTTAAACACGTAGGGCGCACGTACGTTGGCCATCGGTGGCGCTGGCAGCCGCTTTCTCAAGTTGAGAACGAGACCGTTCGCTGTCAGAGATCGATGATGGCGCCATATTCCCGCAGGAATTATTAACACTGAGAATCAAATCACGAGAACATTCCTGGAGAACGACGCAGCTGACAACAAACGCTGACGTACGGATCGGGATTCTAGCCGTGCACTGTCCAATAGGAGTAATTACATGCCCCCCAGCAGTGCTTATCTGCGTGCTACACCATGGTGTCATAACCTTCCTAAGATGCGCTGCCAGTTTCCTACTCAAAATCGAAAAGTGCTCCGGTATCCACTAAAGCGCTGACATTATGACCATCGATGAGCACAGGGATGTCCAGGGATAGCCGTTCTCGTGAACCAAATGCTGTCGTTTCTGCTCCAAAATACATATCTGTTCTCATTGGGGGGACTCCTTCGTGCTGACATTTAGCGGTCCCGCCCCCGGAGGTCGCTTCACTCAGTTTTCCCGGCGGGGGCTTGGCGAGCGACCAGGCGGCGCTTGCGAGAAGTCGCCAGTTGTTGAAGGGGATGGCCGACGTGGGGATCGAGACCTGAATTGTCGGCGGGCCATCCGAGGCTCTCTTTTGCGAGGTTGTCTCCAATGTCACGAGGTAGCTGACCGAACGTGCGTCTAGGTGCTTTGGTGTAAAACCCCTCCCGTGTGAGTTCCCGGAAAATGTGACCAGGTTCCCCACAGTGGTAGCAAAAAAGGCGGCTCCCAGGGGCCCGCCAGACGTCCGTTCGTCGAATGTGTGACCGCGGGGGCCGCACCTACTGCGTTGGCTGCTGTACAGGAATGTACTGGGTTTGTGGTAATGTAGACAACGCAACTTGGACGGGAACTGGGCGTTGGAGAATGTCAGCGTAAGTCGGACGAGGATAATCAGGAACAGGGGTACTTTGAGCTTCTGCAACATGCAGAGATGGCTGCGTGACTTGCTGAATCTCTTCGCGGATTATATGTGCGAGAGAATCACCCCTGGGCTGGAACGTGCCACAAACCTTCTGCAGTTCCTCGCGTACAATTGCACGAATAAGATCTCGGAGGTGATCAGTATTGCCTACAGCTGCTGTAAGAGGCTCGGCAGCAGTCGTAGCGAGGATTGGGTTGTCGTAGACAGCCAAGCGCTGGAGTAGGATCTTTTCCATGGTGACCGCCTCTGTTAAATATGAGGTAACTGTAGTTAGTGGGCTACGTACAAGACCAGCAAAAAGCTTTCTTTAACCCCACGCATCAGGTGGCGTAGCTTTCTGTCTGCAGACATGTTGGGATCCGCAAGTCAAAATAGTTTCGTCATTTCCTTAACATACATCCTGACGGACTCGTTTGGTATCGGTTTCCGAGATTGTAGAGCACGTTCTGCTCATTCACGCCTATCCACGCTGACATACGCCTCTATGATAAGACGGTGAAACTGAGGCCATAATGTTAATGTGCCTTCTCGGTTCTCATACAATGTCAAAGCATGGTATTCCAGGCAGAAAATGACGTTCCATTTCTTTATGTTGTCGTCCCACTGTTTAAAGGATGCGACTTGTTCGAACTGTGTTAGCCAGTCCTCAACGTCTTCACGCGCGGTGCCATGGAACGATTTCGGCACTCGAGGGTTTTGAAGGTAAACAGGAGTAGCTTGCATGACCGACGTAGTGCTTTGCGTGGCTTGCCGGAGGCTCGTTGTTCAAATGGATTCTAAGGGCCCGTGTTCGGGAGCAAGGCCCAGGTTCCTCCGGCTGACGCGATGAACTGGCGTATCCACAGGCAAAAGCTCGGTGTCATTGGTTCGCGGAGGGGTCATTGAGAGGACAATTACCCAGCCGGTTCCACTAAAACTGTAACGAAGACAGCGATTTATGGGAATCGGCAACAGGGGCAGAGACACACAGTCAAGACAAAGGTTCACGGGAAACGGTAACACAGAGACACAGGCTCAAGAGTCCACAGTCCTAGCTAGCCGAAGCGCGCGAGAGTCTACAACTTCGTCTTTCAAGCGCTACCTCAAAAGTGTGCGCTAGCAAGCATATGCGCGCGTTGCGTCGTTTTTGCGCATGCAACAGTCGCTGCAGCTCGTAGTCTTTATATCTGCGACTGAAGATCTACCGCCTTCAACGCGAAAGTAGAAGCACGAACGTATGGTTTCGCTAGCGATGACAAAAAACTGCTCGAGACAAAATAAACAAACATCGCTGACCATCGAAAGATTAGCAGATAGCCGCACCCCTGGGCGACGCTTTCTCGAATGTTTACGTATTCAAACCGCTGAGTCGAAAGTGTAGGCATTGATGTCGCTGCTCCTTTGGTAGCACGCGAAGCTAAAACGCCCAGTATTACAAGTATTAGTGCACCGGATGTCTCTGTGTGTAGGAAAACGTACAAGCGTTTGTAGACGACAAAAAACACGTCAGCACTAGTAATTTATGATATCTTGATGTTTGCCTGCAATAAAAGAACGCATTATAAAAATACGGAACATTTGTGATAGCCTGGAAAAAGATTCAGCGTGTTTAAAGCGCGGCCACAAATTCTACAGCCAAGTAAAATATACTAAGTACGAAAGAGCAAAATTAGCTACATATAATGAATAATAACCACTTCGACTTTAACCCGCCATGGAGCAGTGGTTAAGCTCCTGGAGCCACATGCATGAGCTTAACCACTACTCCATGGCGGGTCACTTTTGTTGTGTAGCGATGTATGTCGTCTAAGCAGGCAATAAAAAAAAAGAGAAGTGGTTAAGCTGCTCGTCTCAGGACCATAAAGACCGAAGTTGAATTCCAGACTTGGCGATAAAATTTTTATTTTTTATATTTTATTTATTTACTTATTTAATGATTTCGTGTTATTATATATTCTTGCATACTTTTTCCAGTATGGCGACGCGTTTCTTTTCGGAAACGAGGGCCATCAACCATACAGGCCATTCCGGTATCATAGCTCCGCGCGGTTTCATTCCGGACCTGCCAGGGCAGTACAGGAATTTCCTGAAATAGCCCACTGTCCTGTGTCCCAGATCCTGTACAGTAAAACTGTATACAATTTCCTGTACGAATTCTATACAGAATTTTTCAGTAGGGTGGTGATGAAAGCAAGCACTCACAATAAATCCTCTGCGACCATTGAAGCAGATGCCGAATTCAATAGTTCTGTACTATAAGGCGTCACTGGGAGGCGTCATTGCGGTGATATTTTGAGAGGCAGGAATTGCCTACTCCAATTTTACTGTGAAAGCAAGCTAGTATAGTTAGCGCCTCTTGATGGTAAAGACGAACAGCTTTCGTAAGGAGCCATTTTGCACACCGATTAAGGCACCCAGCTTTACCCTTAAATAGAGTGGTCCTTCGTTGAAAAATTTCTCCAGACGAATATTCTCGTGATTAGGTCGGTATTAATGATTGTTTTCAGTGACTGGTGACACAGGCTGACTCGGACGTCATGGGTGTGATAATTCCGCGAAACCTACAAAACTGTATTTGTTTTTTTGAACAGCCGCCGGCATGCGGCCGTATCACTGTGATTCAGACATGCGTATCAATTCTATATTCTTTTTTTTTGGTAATGCTCGATGTTGCGAGACGAACCTTTATCAGTCTAATCGTCGCGCAAGATGCGTCGAGATCTGTGTCGAAGATTCCGACCAGTCGGGTATGTTTCTGCAATGTTTCAGGTTGAGCTAGTAACAGTTTGCGACGTTATCTAGATGGTTCGGAGCAGCCCTTAAATTGCGCGTTGATGTGTGCGACGGGCACTGTTAGTTCGAATCGACGAACACGTTTGTTACTATCGCCGCCGCCGAGTTGCTTAGTTCTTTTGCGGGCGCAAGTCAGAGCTTCTTCAGTGCCATCACCGACTCTTCATTTTTGTCAACGACCTTGTCACCACCACGCGACAAAAAGATAGCGTTGCCAAGATGTGAACAAGTGAGCAGAAAGATGGACACACCTCAGTTTTTATTTGCGCATTTCGTGCTTGAAAATCATTGTATTGCACTAGGAATCGTGGTAGAGGCTCTGGTGTTCATACTTGCACGGTAAATAATTTACATCGCACTGATATATTGGGTCTCGGTTTCTGAGGCTAGGCTGTGTTGTGCCGTGATAAGAGCGGCAAGAAAAGTTTTGTTGCGTCGCCTGCTCTCGTCCTCTGCGTGCCAACACATTCCGAATTTCCGGAAAACTTGGCCGGCACTACGACATGTTGAAGCCGTTCGCACGGCCGACTTGAGCCGCTAGTCGGCGTATATATGATAACACGGTTTCTTTGGCTGTATTGACCGCCGTTCGGTACTACCATAGAAGGGGGCTAGACAGAGGGCGAAAGGGGTGCGACTCACCCTCGTGGCAGTGAACTGACGCTGACAAAAGCTCGACAAGCTTTGCCAAATGTATCCAACTGTATTTGCCGAAATAACAGTGAAACAAAGTGTTCTATACGAGGCCAAACAAATCACACGCAGCCGACGCCAAATTTCTTTTGGCCCACAATGTGGAACACCCGCTGCAAGTGAGTCCTTCAGTATATCTGCAATTCGGGCCCGAACCATGCTTGTGTATGCTGTCGCCCTGCCATACCTGTTCTGCGCACAGCTGGAGCAAGAATTGATTATTGGCACGATCTGGCAACTGGTTCAGGTATCGCGCAGTTTGATTCGGTACACATGCCAAATAGAAGATGAGCTACATGACAGAGAAGCGCTTCCGGAGGAAGACACTGTGAGAACATATGTACAGCGTCTCCTCGATAAACACAGAACAGAAAAGTTGGTCGCAGGTTGGCGACGTAAAGAGCCATTGTCTTGATGGGTTCCTGGCAAGGCGATACATGAAGGAGGTGCTGTTTGCTTCCTCCTCTCACCTATTATGTTCGTACCGACAGTACGTAACGTACCCTGTTGCACGTAACGTGTTGCAGGTGTACTCAGAAACTTGCATCGGCTGATTGCGCAGCAGAATATAGTCCCTCAAGAAATTTCGCGCATCGTGCTCAGGTATAAAGTAAAATTAAGGAATTATGCCTTGTTATATATTCAAGGTTATACAACAATACCAACCAGTACAGCGTTGGTACCAGGCATTTTAAGGTTTGCAGATTACGCTGCACTCATGCCTATAGTTTCGCCTCCCATCAGTGATGCAGCCAAGCTTGCTTGGGCCGTGTTTGCTGTGTCTCCCCTCAAATTTCAACACTCTTTTGCAATGCGCTTGCTCTGGCAATGTAGATAGGACTAGTCGCGAAATTAGCCTCACATTGGCCTTCAATAGTGGTGAGGATCACATCTACGCGTAGTTGGCTGTTAAAACTAATTCAATGTAAAGGCAAAACAAACCAAAATTGGCCTGATAAGCCTGAATTTCATGGTGTAGTAACACTATCAGGACACCCACTTCAGCAGCTTTTGTTGCATAGCCACAGAAAACGGCCACTGAGTATAGTTGAGTACTTGTCTGTTACAGTGTGTGGTAATTTAACTGTATTTGACTCCGTTTTAAAACGCAATGTCCAGGGTAGATAAACTTTACTTTCCTGTACTTGCTTTTGTTTTGGGGTTTAAGGTGCCAAAGCGATTGAGGCTATGAAATACGCCGTAGCGGAAGGCTTCAGAAACTGTGACCACCAGGGTTTCTTTAACATGCACTGACATCAGACGGGCGCCTAGCATTTCGCTACCGCCGCAAAGCGGCCGTCGTAGCCGGGATTCAATCCAGCATCCTTGGGCACAGTCGTCGAGCGCCCTAACCACCCCGGCGCAGTACTTTTAAAATAATTAAAAAAATCGTCCACGTAACTAAAGGTCTGCAGCACTTTAGCGCCATCAAAGGCTTCCATCAAGGCTCTGACCTATACAGCTAAATAAATATTACAAAGCACAGAAGCCGCACAGGACCCAGTTTCAGTTTTATGGCATTGTTAGAGTACTACCTATCATGTGCTGTTGTATCATACCAAGATCAGCTGTTTGTCCAAAAAACAGGGAACTTGTATTGGGTCCTGTGTGGCTCCGTTGCTTTGTAATATATTTTTAGCTGAATTGAACAGAGCCTTGACGGAAGCCTTCGACGACGCTAAAGAGCTGATGACTTTTAGATTTGTGGAAGATTTTTTAAATTATTTTAAGAAAACTGGTAGCCTCGCTCTATCCACAGAGAGTGTAATAAATTTTAGCTAGATTTCAACTAGTTGGAAACTATTTGGTATACACTCATGAACTTACCGAAGGCAATAATTTGCAGTTTTTAGACATAAGCATAACCCTCACTGACGAAAGCGCCTGCTGGATGTATTGTCCTCGCGCGCAGAAAGAATTAATGCGGTATGAATCTGCCCAAGCGAAAACTGTTAGGCGCACGACCGCTCAAATGTGCCTTGACGCTCACCTGAAAAAGTCATGCTCCCATAAAGTACAGGAAAGCTTTCTGGCAAAGACTCAGAACTATAGAACGGGTTGGGTATCCAACTTTGATTGTAATTGCATACTCTGCAGCCTTAATTAAAAAGCTGAGGAAAGATAGGTTTGAGCATAGTACTCAGAACGAGCCTATAGAACAAAAAAGTACACCAGTCCTGATACCTTATACACATAAGGTAGCGCATAATTTGAAGCACTTTATAGCAAAGTACAAAGAACCTGTAGGGTTTTCCGCCCTGAAAAAATTTGCTTCCCTGTGTTGTAAAACTGACCCCAACAAAATCAAGAAAAAGCAATGTAAAAAGCATGCAGATTCGTTTGTCGAGTGTGCATCGGCATCATTTATCAAATACTTTTGACATGCAGGAAGGTGTACATCGGCCAGACTAGCCGATGTATAAATGATCGCCTATCAGAGCACAAACGTGATTTGAAGAATGGGACTGGATCCCATCTGCCACACCACTGTAAAGCCTATGTGGGAAATGACAAGAACTTGTGCAAAGCAAGGCGGAAGGAGACAAGAATGTTAAGCGAGAGTAGGGATAAGATAGCTGGGGAACTGCTGAAGGCATGCTATAGGGTCAATCCATGCGAAACGTCCCAGGCTCCAGAACCGACCATTACCAATTCTCTTGAACAAAATTAGGGCAGTTGCCGATCGTGTGAAAACAGTTTTGTTAAAATAATTTTGCGAAGATTTTTTTTTTTACGTAAACCACTTTCAAAGTTTTCGCGAACACATAAAAGTTGCTTGCAGTTAAATATTTTTAAATCAGGCGAGAAAGCAGATACAATAACACATTCTATTTTATATTATCGCATATATGTTGTTCCTTAATGTAACTTCATTGCTGCTTCCATATAAGGCTATTCTGCGTCTCCTTGATTCTATAAGGAGGCGTACAACTGTGCGTTTTCAGTATTTTTATCTTGAACTTCGCTCATGTTTCGATCACTGTAAATTTTTACAGCCTTCCCGCTTGGTAGAGCTGATGCCAAAAATAATTTCAACTTTATGTAACAAGTACTTTTTGGGAAGATCAATCCCATGACATAGCTTATTAAACGTACAAACCTCACAGCTTACAATCCAGAACCTTTTGCTCGAGTAAATTTTGCCTGACGCGAGAGATGCATTTTTGAAATTGACAACCAGTGTAACTGGTCACCACTGGATAACACTTCTGCGGCGCCCACCTTTTTTGGCACGCAAGCTTACTTCAGCTCTTTTCCAAGCCAACTTAATTAGCTGATCCAACAAAAAATAATCTTCAACGATGCGCTTTCCAGAGTTTCACATTCATTTTTGGCCTCGGCCTGGTCAGGAATGCGAAGAAAGCATTGACGTGACGCCCATTGTATGACAGTCAACTGTGACAGCACAGACAGAATCACGTGGAATTTTTTTTTTCCTGTCTGACAGCAGAGCGAAATGATGGCTGGAACTTGCCCATGGACACGTATAGAAGAAGGGCAAACCTACAAACAGGAAGTTTCTTTGCAATCGTTTTCTCTGCCTTCTGTTTTCTTATCCTCTGATCTGTTCAACATTTGAATTGTTCGTTTCAGATTCAGACAACCTGTTATTCGCGGCTATTCCTTTACTTGATTTTCTTGAGCGTTTGAGCTTGACGGGATGGCAACATGAAGTTTTGAAGGCGTTACTGGCCTGAAGTCGTGGATCTGTCGCATTTCTTTCACTGCGATTGTCAAGGCCCTAAGATTACTGCACTTTACATTTGTGTTGTGTTGTGTTGGGTTTTATGGCGCATAAGCAACTAAGGCTATCATGCGCCAAGAGCGAGGTTAATGTATGTTCTGGTTGCAAAAGAGGAAATGGATATGTTAAATCTATAGTTTATTTAAAAAGCTTCCTTCTTCTAGGAAACTGAGAACAGATGCTAGGTTTACAAGTGCTCTTTCTCCTAAAAGCAAGGTGGGATGGTATGGTTGTAAAATATAGTAAAATGTTTTCTCCATAGTGCCTCAAGTTTTGAGCATGTAATTAGAATGTGGTTTACAGTGAGTATCTCGCCGCATTCTTCACAGGTCGGTTTGTTATGTTTCATCAGCAGAAAGTTATGTGTAAGATGTGTATGTCCAATACGAAGACGGCATACTATCACTTCCATAAAACGTTGTTGATGTGTGCTCGATTGCCATTCTCCTAGTACAGGCTTTATGAGACGCAACTTATTATTTTCTTGGTTGTTCCATCTGGACTGCCATTTATTCATCTGTTTATATTTTATTAATTTCAAGCAATCACTATGTGGTATGTTTACTTTCTGAATCAATTTGTTGTGGGCAAGTGCAGCACATTTGTCTGCTCTTTCATTGCCGTCAATGCCTACGTGACTAGGGACCCAACAGAACACTATGTTATGTCCTTGTGTCGTGATCATTTTTACTTTATGTATTATGTCACCGATTAGAGGCATGGCAGCATTTCTGTGATTTAAAGCCATCAGTACACTCAACGAATCGGTGTAGATGACACCGTTCCCAATGCCTTCATTCACTATTTTTTCTACAGCTGTCAGGATAGCATAAGATTCAGCTGTAAAGATTGATGCGCACTGAGGAAGCCTAATTATTTGTTCCCAGTTCTCTTCAACTACGGCACAGCCAACATAAGTAGAATTTTTTATCCATCATTATAAAACTCTGTATAATTACTGTACTTTTCTTTTATTGTGCAAAATTCTTGTATTATATGCTCTTTAGGAGTTTGGCTTTTGTTGAAGTGTGTTAGAGTGAGATCACAGACATTTGGAAGTTTGTACCATGGGGGTAGGGGGCTGTTTTTTGGTGCAGTGTCGGGCAAGGTGTCCAGAATTTCTAGCTCACTGCAAATGTCTTCGAAACGCATTATCAGTGGCCTCGTTGCTTGTGGTTTATTTGTGAAAATTACTCGTGAGCGGCATGTTGAGACTATTGGATAGCAGAGGTGTTTTTTCTGTGACCTTATTCTAAGGACATAAGCACATGTGAGTGAAGCCCTTCTATCTTTCAGCGGAGGCTCATTCGTCTCTGCATACAGACTATCAACAGGGGATGTTCTGTAAGCGCCACAAGAAAGGCGTAAACCTAAGTTATGTACCGGGTCTAATTTCCTTAGATATGATGGTCTAGCTGACCCGTAGACTATGGACCCGTAGTCCAAGCTAGACCGCACAGCAGATCGATATATATGTAGAAGACACGCCCTATCAGACCCACAGTGTTTCCGAGAGAGAACCTTCAGTATGTTTAGAGATTTTATGGCTTTCCTCTTTAGGATGTTTATGTGAGGCAGGAATGTTAGTTTTCTGTCGAACGTTACACCCAAAAATTTATGTTCGCTCTTTACTGGCAACTCAATCCCATTTAGGTGTAGCTTGGGATTGATCTGTACACCTCGTTTCAGCGAGAACATTACTGACACGGTTTTCTGTGGGGAAAATTTGAACCCATTTTTAAAAGCCCATGAGTCTAGTTTATTTAGTGTTAATTGTACTTGTCTTTCACAAATTGATATGTTTGAGGATGTGCAGGCTATTTGAAGGTCGTCGACATACAGCGAGAACATAATGGATTTTGGGATTACCTTGCTAATAGAATTCATTTTTACAATAAACAAAGTTGTACTTAAAATGCACCCCTGCGGTACCCCATTCTCTTGAATAAAGTTCCTCGAGAAGGTGGTACCGAGACGTACTTGAAATGAACGACCTGATAGAAAGTCCTTCAGAACATTTAGCATCCGGCCTCGGATGCCCAAATCTGCTATATCGCGTAGGATCCCGAACCTCCAAGTCGTGTCGTATGCCTTTTCCATGTCAAAGAAAACGGCCAGGCAATTTTGTTTATGTATGAACGCTTCCCTGACCGTATTTTCAAGACGCACTAAGTGGTCGGTCGTTGCGCACCCTTTCTTAAAACCACACTGATGAACATTAAGAAGTTTGTGAGATTCTAAGATGAAAGTTAGTCGGATGTTTAAAACACTTTCAAAACATTTTGCTAAACAGCTGGTCAGAGCTATGGGTCTGTAACTGCCCGCTGAGGTCGGCGGCTTTCCTGGTTTCAGAAACGGAACAATAACGGCTTGTTTCCAAGCCTCTGGGAGTTTACCCAGAGTCCAAATTTTGTTAAAGAATTTCACAAGTGCCTCTACAGAGGATTCGGATAAATGAGCCAGCATTTCGTAATGAATTTCGTCAGGACCAGGCGCAGTCTGTTTTCCAGCAGCAAGGACGTTCTTTACTTCTTGGAGTGTAATAAAACTATTATATGATTCATTTCTGCCACCACTTGTTGGGAGTTTTTGTTTCTCAGCTATGTTTTTGTATTTTAAGAATGTTTCTGTGTAGTGTGACGAACTTGAAACGTGTGTGAAATGTTCGCCTAGTATATTGGCCTGTTCTTCTATGCTAGTCTGAACACCAGGGGCTTTGAGGATGGGAATTGTAAACGGGGAAAAGTTTCCACTGAGTTTACGAACTTGTTCCCACATTTTTTTAGACGTCATTGAGCTATTTATTGACGTGACATACTTCTGCCAGGATTCTTTTTCAGAGTTGCGACGGGTGTATCGAGCTTTAGCTTTGGCCTTTTTAAAAGCTGTAAGATTTTCGTGTGTAGGGTACCTTCGGAAAACACCCCATGCTTTATTTTGTCGCTTTTTGGCCTCCTTACATTCCCGAGACCACCACGTCTTGTGTTTTTGTCGCACCACACCTAAGGACTGTGGAATGGCGAGGTGAGCGGCAGTGATAATGCAAGTCGTGAACAACTCATTTATTCTGTCGACACTAAGGGCATCTGTAAAAACTGCTCCTAGATTCGCCTCTACTTTAAAAAGCTCCCAATCTGCTAAGTGAAGTTTCCACCGTTTCGGTTTGGTCGGCATGAGTGATGGTGAGGATGATAAGCTGATTATTGCTGGCAGGTGGTCGCTACTATACGGGTTGTTCAGAACATCCCATTTAAAATCATTAAAAAGGGAAGGTGAACTAAAAGCCAAATCTAAAAACTCATTTTTCCTGTCCTTGGTGAACAGTACGTGGGCTTACAGGAGTTCAATAAGCAAATGTCTGAACTAAGAATAAAATCCTCGATAAGCTGTCCACGTGTATCACTTTTTTCACTTCCCCACAAAGGAGAGTGTGCATTAAAATCTCCTACTACTAGGTAGGGCTCTGGTAGCAGGCAAAAAAGGTTTTCTAGATCATGGAGTGTTATTTTAAGATTTGGTTCAATATAGACAGAACACACCGTAAGAGTTTTAAAGGCAATTATTCTGGCTGCTACAGCTTCTAAGGGAGTGTTTAATTTCAATTCTTGAGCTGGAACTCCACTTTGCAATATGATGGCCGCACCACCCGAAAGCCTGCTTGCTTGCTCTCGATCTCGGCGGAAGACTTGATATTTTTTCAGTATATTCGAGTGCATGCAACCTAAATTTGTTTCCTGTACGCACAGTGCAACTGGCGAGACTGTATCTAGAATGTCTTTTATGTCATTAATATTCTTTAGAAGTCCTCTACAGTTCCACTGTACCAGGAATGCCATCTTATTTTGTCGAAAGCTTAGAAATTAAGTTAGATTTTTTCCAGGGCCCGTGATTCGGGCCTTGTCTGTTTTGGTTCGTTCTAAGGAGCTCCGCCGTCTCTGTGACGAAGACGGCAAAGAGCTGTCCTGACCTATGTCCATTACCTCGTCTGAGGTGCTGGACGAACGTGCCAGAGGCACGTGTTCCTTCTTTTTAGACCTTGCCTCGTGGGCGGAGGTCTTGTGGCCCGCCGACCCTGTGGGACACGTAGCCTGTTTTGGGGGTGGTGGAGGAGCGGGAGCTGCTTCCACCGGGGCAGGGGATGGCACTACCTCAGCCTCATTTGGGGTCTGGGTAGGTGCCGAAGGCCGCTGTGGTGCCCCGCCCTGTCGCACCACATCGGCGAGATTTGGTTTTGCTGTGAACTGAAATGTGTTCTTGCTTTTGTTGTACTGGGTACGTGCCTCTTTGTATGTGATGTTCTTTGTTGTTTTGAGTGTTATGATCTGCTTTTCTTCTTTCCATTTTTGGCAGGATCGAGAGTATGCGGGGTGATCCCCCTCACAGTTTGCACAGCGTGAGTCTGCGGTGCAGTTATCAGAGTTGTGGTCGTTCGCAGCACATTTCGCACAAGTTCTGCGGCCACGGCAACTTTGCGAACCATGGCCGTATTTCTGGCAGTTGAAGCATCTTCTCGGATTTGGGATGTACGGTCGGACGTTTATTTTGATGTAGCCGACTTCAATTGACTCTGGGAGGGTGCAGCTATTGAAAGTCAGAACCAGATGTTTTGTAGGGATCTCCTTGTTATCCTTTCGGATTTTTATTCTGTGAACCGCTATGACGTTTTGGTCTGCTAGTCCTTCTGCCATTTCATCTTCAGTGAGAGCAATGAAGTCTATCTCAGATATTACTCCTTTTACAATGTTCAAGGATCGGTGGGGAGTGATGACGACGGGGATGTCCCCAAGCGACACAATGTTTTTCAGGTTGGAGGACTGGCACTTGGTTTGTACTTCTAGCAAGAGGTCACCATTTGCAAGTTTTGATACTTTGTATCCAGGGCCCAGGTCTTTAGTGAGACACTTTGACACTATGAAAGGGGAAATTTTTCGAGCGGGTTTTTCATGCTCCTCGCTATGTATGACATGGAACTTTGGAAAAGTCTCTTTTGTTTTCATAAAAAAATGGCTTGTAGCATCGGTCCGCCCTCGTTTGTTTGGAGGGCGATCATTTGTTTGGGAAAAAGAATCCATGAAAGGGTTTGTGTTTTCGGTAGCTGTGCCTGCCACCCACCATGGAGCCCAACGAGGGGACGGGACAGGAACTTGCAAGAAGTCCTGCCCACGCCAGCAGCACACCGCTACTATAACCAAATATGGGCAACTCAGGGTAGCTACTCCACACAAGGTTAACCCTCGCCGCCAAGAAAAAAGGAAAAACAAGAAATGAGGAGGAGACAGGACAGTGCTGAGAAAAGAGATAGGAAAGTGAAAGATGAAGTGGAGGACAGGAAAAGGCGACTGCCGATTTCCCCCGGGTGGGTCAGCCCGGGGGTACCGTCTATGGGAAGCGTGGGCCAAAGTGGTGTGTTGCCTCCGCCGAGGGGCCATAAAGGTCCAAACACTCGGCACTTTACATTTGTTCAGGCAAACAGATACTCTGGTGATCCCTATCTATACACGAATATTTGACCATTTTAATTCAGCATACCTTTTTCAGACCACGAGGTGACATTTCAATCGAGGGGACGGAAATTAATAATGGCCTTTAAGTTGAACTACACAGTAATTTGAACTCCTAATATAAATCTATTGTAAAGAGGAAGTTCCAATCAGGCGGACAGATCGCCGAGAAAGAGGAAGTGCCTTTTGCGGACAAGCTGTCTACAAGCTGAGCCACCCTCGCTCCGGTCTTACTCGCTACCAGTACCCACTACCAGTGCCTGGATCCCCGCTTAACACTTGGTGGAGGTGCAGGATTTCTCTTCTACTTTCTCGCCCTGGAGCTGCGCTGCCGCCGAATTCCAACCGCAATGACTGACTCCAGCACCAACACCACCGGCCCCGCTAACTCGGCGTCTTCGGCCTCTTCAATTCCATGCTCCGGGGTGCTTCGACAGCGGGACCCGCCGTTCTTCAGCGGTACCGACGATCAGGACGTGGAGGACTGGCATTCGTCGCATGAGCGTGCAAGCACCCACAATAAGTGGGACGACGTCTTGAAACTTAACAACGTTATCTTCTACCTTACGCAAGTCGCAAAGCTATGGATCACAAATCGCGAGGCTGACATTCCAACTTGGGCCTCGTCCAAATCTCGCTTTGTGGATGTCTTCGGTCGCCCTGTGGTCCGCAAGCTTCGCGCTGAACACCGTTTGCGCGAGCGGGTGCAGCAGACAGGCGAAACCTTCACAAGTTACATCGAAGACGTTTTAGATTTGTGCCATCGTGTAAATGCATCGATGACTGAAGCTCAGAAGATTCGCCACATCATGATGGGCATCCATGAAGGCGTTTTCAACATCCTCATGGCCAAAGAGCCCCGCCCTGTAAGTGGTGTTGTCACGATGTGTCAAAGCTACGACGAACTTCGTCGTCAACACATCGTCCCTCAACAACCGGAAGGCACGATCGCGGCTATGTCTGATGGCGCTGTCAGCTCTGCACTTATCCAGGAAATCAAAGACTTCGTACGGAAAGAAGTTGCCCGGCAATTATCATTAATTTCAAACGTTCCGCAATCCAGCTCACACCTCGCTTCGAACATACGCCAGGTTATTCAGGAACAAGTTGCCGAAGCACTTCCGCCCCCTCTACAACCACCTATTCATGCCGCTCCACTGACAGCTCCGCTCATTCATGCCGACGCTGTCCCGACGCCCGGGTCCAGTCCACTGTCTTATGCTGAGGTTACCGCAAGATCACCCCCTCCTGCGCCTTTTCCATCGTACGGTTCGCCTCAGCGGGCATTTTTCACTCAGCGTCGTGCGCCACCTATTCTACGCCCTTGGCGCACAGCTGACAATCGGCCGATTTGCTTTGCATGTGGCCTCCCTGGCCATGTTGCACGCATGTGCCGCCGTCGCTCGGCACCGTACGCTTTCGATCAGAGCCCGGTCAACTACGCGCAGCCACCGTCCCCTCTCCGTGCGCCCCCTCAGCCCTCCTCTCACTTTGACCGCTTCTCGCATGACAACCGCTCAACCTATGACAACCGCTCAACCTCTCCGCGCCGTCGCTCTCCGTCGCCGATGCGCCGCCGTTCTACCTCGCCAATGCCGGAAAACCACTAGACGCAGTTCCGCAGGCAAGAACTGCGCATTCGTCGAACAGTGAAAGTCCTGCTTTGCCACCGAACAATTTATTAGAAGTTACCATTGAAAATGTTTGTACTCTTGCGCTTGTAGATACTGGTGGTGCTGTGTCGGTTATTGACGTTATACTGTGCCGCTTGCTACGAAAAGTTGTTCTGCCATATTCTGGGGTTTCATTGCACACCGCCACTACTCAGTACATCGAACCGATCGGTACCTGCACAGCTCGAGTCACCATTCAGAACGTTCTCTACGTCATCAGTTTTATCGTTCTCCGTGACTGCTCTCATGACATTATTTTAGGATGGGACTTCTTGTGTCGCAATCGCGCTGTAATTCATTACGCTCGTGCCGAAGTAGAGTTTTTTCCGCTGTGCACCGCACCGATTGCCGCTAACGTTCTTGGAGAAGCCAAATGCCACGTTGTGGATGCTACTGATATCCCGCCTTCATCTGCTGCGATTGTGCCTATAAACTGTCCCTCTCTTCAAGACTGTACAGTGCTCTTCACCCCATCTTCCCTCTTCGTCTCGCGACGCTGTCTTCCCCTGCCCTGCGCCGTCCTTAGTGTTAGAAGCGGACGCACCGAACTAGCCATTACTAACGATTCGTTCTATCCACTCACGTTGCAACGTGGCGAGTGCGTTGGGCATGCTGAGCCTGTTCGGTCAGAAAATTTTGTGACCGTCCCACCGGTTTTCTCCACCTGTGCCGACACAATATCCCACAACGTCAGTGCCCTTAGCCAACCTCGTTCCTCGTCTCCTTCACCGCCTCTGGCTACATTCGACGAAGCCATCGACAGTGCTCTCGCTCCAGATCAACGCGCCAAGCTCCTCGACTTACTGAACCGATTTCGAGCTTCCTTTGACCTCCAGCAGCTATCCTTGGGTCGTACGTCAACTGTTTCCCACCACATCTATACTGGTACGCACGCCCCATTACGCCAACGCCCTTATCGTGTATGAGCCTCAGAGCGCCGCATTATTGATGAGCAAGTCGACGAGATGCTCAGTAGGGGTGTAATTCAGCCTTCCAGTAGCCCTTGGGCGTCCCCGGTCGTTTTAGTCAAGAAGAAAGACGGGTCTATTCGGTTCTGTGTGGACTACCGACGCCTTAATGCGATCACACGAAAGGACGTCTATCCGCTACCACGCATAGACGACGCGCTGGACACTTTGCATGGAGTGGAATTTTTCTCTTCAATCGATTTACGTTCTGGCTACTGGCAAGTTCCGATGGCTGAGGACGATCGTCCCAAGACAGCTTTTGTCACCCCCGACGGGCTCTATGAGTTCAACGTCATGCCATTTGGCCTGTGTAATGCGCCCGCCACATTTGAACGCATGATGGACAATATTCTGCGCGGCTTGAAGTGGCACACATGTCTCTGCTACTTGGATGATATTGTTGTATTTTCATCCGACTTCGCGACCCACCTAACTCGCCTTGAAACTGTCCTGCAATGCCTTAGCAACGCCGGTCTACAGCTCAATCTGAAAAAGTGCCATTTCGCCGCTAACTCACTATTTTAGGGCATTTAGTGTCCAAAGATGGCATCCTTCCAGATCCATCTAAACTTCGCGCTGTCGCTGAGTTCCTGAAGCCAACATCTATCAAGCAATTACGCAGCTTCATAGGCTTATGCTCCTATTTTAGGCGTTTCGTTCGGAACTTTGCGACCATCATTGCCCCTATGACGTGACTTCTCAGCGCTCACAAAGATCTTTCTGCCTGGTCGCCGGCTTGCGATGCTGTTTTACGAAATTGCGCACGATACTTACCTCACCCCTCGTATTGCGCCATTTTGACCCGGCTGCTTCTACTGAAGTGCACACCGATGCCAGCGACGTCGGCCTCGGCGCTGTTCTTGCCCAACGAAAACCCGGTGTTGATGAATACGTTGTGGCGTACGCAAGTCGAACTTTGAGCAAAGCCGAGACCAACTGCTCGGTGACAGAAAGGGAATGCTTGGCCATTGTTTGGGCGCATCAGAAATTTCGGCCATACTTGTATGGGCGCCCATTCGATGTTGTTACAGACCACCACGCTTTGTGTTGGTTGTCTTCACTAAAAGACCCCACCGGCCGTCTCGCCCGCTGGTCGCTTAGACTACAAGAGTATGATATCCGAGTCATCTATCGTACAGGCCGTAAGCACTCCGACGCAGACGCTTTATCTCGCTCGCCAGTGTCGCCTGACTCTCCGTTGTCCCCTGCCTCCAGCTCCGCCTTGTCTTCCTTGTCCATCGGCGACATGCCATCAGAACAGCGCAAGGACCCGTGGCTTACATCACTAATCGATCTTCTTACGAACTCGTCACTTTCACCGGCTCCTCGCGCCCTTCGTCGTCAAGCGCAGCATTTCGCCCTTCGTGACCGTCTTCTCTATCGACGCAGTTATATGCCAGATGGCCGTAAGTGGCTGCTCGTCGTACCTCGCCACCTCCGTAGTGATATATGCGCTTCTTGCCATAATGATCCGCAGTGTGGTCATTTGGGTGTATTTAAGACTTATGAACGGTTGCGACAGCGGTTTTACTGGCGCGGTATGTACGCCTTCGTCAACAAGTATGTGCGTTCATGCATCGACTGCCAGCGTCGCAAGCTTTCTCCTCTCCATCAGCCGGCTCCGCTACAGCATTTTCCGTGCCCATACCGACCATTCGATCGTGTTGGCATCGATTTGTATGGATCCCTGCCATATACACCTGTAGGGAATCGTTGGATCATCGTGGCCGTCGATCACCTTACTCGCTATGCGGAGACAGCTGCACTTCAGGATGCCACCGGACCCAACATCGTGTCCTTTCTTCTTCATCATTTTATTCTGCGGCACGGGGCCCCTCGTGAACTTTTAAGTGATCGAGGCAAGTCTTTCCTATCCGAGGTTGTCGAAGCGCTCCTACGCGAATGTCAGACCATCCACCGACAGCCAGCGCATACCACCCTCAAACCAATGGCCTCACAGAGCGCTTCAACCGCACGCTGGGTGACATGATGTCCAAGTACATCGCCTCCGACCACTCCGATTGGGACAAAATTCTCCCATTTGTAACCTATGCCTATAACACCGCCGTTCAAGCAACTACCGGATTCTCACCATTTTTTCTGCTGTACGGGCGTGAACCTTCGTCTCCACTCGACACCATCCTCCCCTACCGTCCTGATATGTCAGAGTACACATCACTTTCAGCAGCTGCCAGGCACGCTGAAGAATGTTGCAAGCTGGCTCGCTCGCTTACTTCGGACGAGCAAGCCCAGAAGAAAGCGCACAGCGACAGCAGCCACCCTGTGCATCAATTCTCTCCCGGTGCTCACGTTTGGCTCTGGGTCCCATCGACACCACCAGGTCTTACAAGCAAGTGTACTGCCAAATACCACGGACCATATCTAGTGCTCCAACAGACGTCTCCCGTCAAATACCTTGTTGAACCGCTAGCCGCTTCCACCGACCTTCGTCGCCGTGGGCGTGAGATTGTTCACGTGGACCGTTTGGAACCCTATTACGATCCCGCTATCCTTTCATCTCCTTGAGTCGCCAGGATGGCTCCTCTTGGCGGACAGATCGCCGAGAAAGAGGAAGTGCCTTTTGCGGACAAGCTGTCTACAAGCTGAGCCACCCCCGCTCCGGTCTTACTCGCTACCAGTACCCACTACCAGTGCCTGAATCCCCGCTTAACACTATCAACTTTTCCCTTGCCTGCATACTGAGAAGTGAGCGATGTAGGTAGACCTGGTACTGCAAACTGCCGCTCATTTTTCATTTTCAGTGCACTGAGGCGCGTTCCTGTCTTCTGTACTCCATGTGTCTGCTTTATGTGAATTTGCCTGTGAGCCTTCCAGGTTGAAAATAGTTTAAAGCGCTGCCCATAACTGCCTTTTCTCTCTATCGAGTGATGACTTGCGAAGGCTCCTTCAAGCTGGTAAACGCGGTTAGACTGAGGATGTGACAGAGTAATCCTCACGCTGCGCACTGATAAAGCATAATCATTCGCTTCGAAAAGTATGGGCTAAGGTTGGCGCTTATTGGCAAGAATCAAGCTCTTGCATGCTCGAAACAATGAATCAGCGCCGTGCAGAATGTCTGATTATTCTCCTGTCTAGATGAAGTCCTCACATTGTTCACGGTTTGGTTTGTTCACACAATTGTCAACGAAGAGTCCCTGGGCGGCACCATTCGTTTTGGGGAGGAAGAAAGACGGCACACTTCGCTTCTGCGTTGATTACCGCGGCTTGAATAGCATAACTAAGAAGGATGTCTACCCGCTCCCCGCATCGACGACGCTCTCGGCCGGCTCTGCTATGCAAGGTACTTCTCATCGATGGACCTGAAGAATGGATGTTGGCGAATTGAGGCCGACGAAAGAGATCCCGAGAAGACCGCATTCATCACACCGGATGATCTTTTTGCGTTCAAGGTGATGCCGCTTGGCCTCTGCTCCGCACCAGCCACGTTTCAACGAGTGATGGACACAGTCCTGGCAGGCTTGAAGTGGCAAACTTCTTTGGTATATTTGGACGACGTTGTTGTCTTCTCGTGAAACTTTCAAGACCACATAAAACGGCTGCAGACAGCGCTGGAAGCCATCAAGTCATCGGGACTAACGGTAAAAATAGAGAAGTGCCATTTCGCCTACGAAGAACTGCGGTTCCTAGGTCACATCGTTAGTAAGGATAGCATCCGGACAGGCCCGATGAAAACAACTACAATCGCACAATTCCCACCACCTGCCGACAAAAAAGCTGTGCGCCGATTCCTTCGGCTGTGCGCTTATTACCGACGATTTGTCAGAAACTTTTCGCGCATCGCCGAACCTTTGACGCAGCTTACAAAAGCTGACATCCCTTTTAAATGGAAAGCGCCGCAAATAGAAGCCTTCGACGAACTTAAGCGCCGCCTGCAGTGCTCACCTGTACTTGGCCACTTTGATGAAGACGCCGAGACCGAAATTCACACCCACGCGAGCAGTGTGGGCCTAGGAGCCGTTCTCGTCCAGAAGAGTGCCGGACAGGAGAAAGTAATCGCGTATGCTAGCAGGTCCCTCACAAAAGCGGAAGTCAATTCCTCGTCGACCGAGAAGGAGTGCCTTGTGATCATCTTGGCCACTTCTAAGTTTCGTCCATACCTATACGGCCGACCATTCAATGTGGCAAGCGCGCACTGCCGTCGACGCTCACGCGCTCTGCTGGCTGGCTATTTGAAAGATCCCTCCGGCTGCCTTGCCAGATGGAGCCTACGACTTCAAGAATTGGACTTGACTGTAGTCTGTAAGTCGGGCCGGAAGCATTCCGACGCAGACTGCTCATCCCGCGCTCCCGTCGACGCTCCTCCAAAGGGCAATGACGAAACCGTCTTTTTGGGACCGGTAAGCGCCAGCAGTTGCGCAGAACAACGGCGATCAGAGCCTGAGCTGAAAGCGCTAGCCGATTACTTGGAAGGAAAGACCGCTTCCCCTCCTGGTGTGTTCAGGAGACATTTCCCATCGTTTGCGTTAAACAATGGCCTCTTCGTGAAGAAGAACTTCGCACCCAACAGGACCGTGCAGCTTCTTGTAGTTCCTAAAAACCTCCGGCAGAAAATTCTGCAGGCGTTGCGCGATGAGCCCACAGCAGGCCATCTCGAATTTGCGCACGTTGCGTCGAATCCAGGAGAAGTACTACTGGCCGCGGCTGCCTGCTGAAGTTGCCCACTACGTTAAGACGTGTCATGAGTGCCAACGACGCAAGACGCTGCCTATCAGAGCAGCAGGACTACTAAACCCGATTCCGCCCCCAATCCTGCCCTTTAAACAAATTGGCATGGATCTCTTCGGCCCCTTTCCATCTTTGTCTATGGGTAACAAGTGAAGCATCGTGGCCACCGGCTACCTTACTCGTTACTCCGAAGCAAAAGCACTACCAAATGGTACCGCGGAAGAAGTCGCCACATTTTTTGTCGACCAAATTCTCTTGCGACACGGCGCTTCAGAAGTGCTAATCACGGACAGGGGAACGGCGTTTACGGCAGAGTTTACGCAAGCCATCCTCGAATACAGTCATACAAGCCATCGACCAACAACTGCGTACCATCCCCAGACCAATGGCCTTACGGAGCGCCTGAATAAAACGATCGCGGTCATGATCGCCATGTACGTCGACGCTGAACACAAGACCTGGGACGCCATCTTGCCGTACGTGATCTTCGCGTACAACACGGCAGTCCAGGAGACGACCAGAGCGCCTCCGTTAAAGCTTGTGTACGGCAGGGAGCCCATGACGACGCTCGACGCAATGCTTCCGCACGTAACTAACGAGGACAACCTTGACGTCGCCGCCTACCTGCAGCGTGCAGAGGAAGCCCGACGACTCGCACGGAGAATTAAAAACCAACAGCGCACCGACAGCTGACTATAACATTTACGACGACGCCACGCAGAAAGTAATCCAGGAGACCAAGTGTGGGTTTGGACACCAATTCGCCGTAGCGGAGTAAGTGAAAACTTGTTGTGTCGATACTTTGGGCCGTACAAAATCATTCGTTGCATCGGACCATTGGACTGTGAAGTCATACCCGACAGAACCTCAGCATCACAACGACGACGCACAAGCTCAGAAATTGTACTACATGTTGTACGACTGAAGCCATATTACGCGCGTTAAAGAATCTGTGGTGCTTAAACTTTGCAGTGTTTATGTATAAGTTGCTTTGTTTTGGAACATCGAGGCGATGTTTTTTTTAAGGGGGTGTAATGCCGCGAAACCCTCAAAACTGTATTTGTTGTTTTTTGGCAGCCGCCGACATGCGGCCTTATCACTCTGATTCTGGATCTCGTATCAGTTCTGTATTCTGTGTTTTCTCGATGTCACGAGACGCACCTTTATCAGTTTCGTTGTCGCGTAAGATGCGCCGAGATCTGTCTCGAAGATTCCGATCACTCGCGTATCTTTCTACAATGCTCCAGGTTGTGCTAGTAGCAGTTTGCTATGTTATCTAGATTGTTCTGAGCAGCCTTTAAATTGAGCGTTGACGAGTGCGACGGGCATTCTTTGTTCGACGATCGACGAGCACGTTTGTTGCTATCGCCGCCGCCGATTTAATTAGTTCTTTTGCGGGCGCAAGTCAGCCCAATAAACAGGTAATTTCAGTAGCATCAAGCCTATGTCTTCTTTTGGTGTCTACGGCCTTGTCACCACTACGTGACAATATTATTAAAATGCTATTACAGTGTAAAAAACTTGTAACAGAGCAGATTGTGATTGCACTGCCATTTTTTGCTTAGAAAACATCATTTACCCAATTAAATGGGATGAAGAGTTTATAACCTCTTGAAATTCAGCTGTGCCGCACAGTGTTTATGCAGAGAAGGCACTGTTCAGCCGTGCAGACCAGTGGTGCTGATTGTGAACCTAAAAAATTTCTTTCTCCCGTCAGACACAGTTTCTAAGCTCAGGAGTTTGTGTGTTTAATGAGCTCAGTCACGCATGTTTTCTCGAGGGCCTTTAGGCCCAATTAACGTCTCAATTTAGCAACAGGGCCGCTTTTTGCCAACTTCGGGACTGCTTTTCTCAAAACGTGCGCACTAAAGAAAGTTAAATTTATTTTTGGCATAAAATCTATTGAAAGATGAATGGTATAAATATTTATTGTAACCGCAACATGGACGAAGGTCATGATAAAAAATACTAAAAGCGCACAATTTTTCGCTTATGAAGAGACGCAGAATAGCCTTATATGGAGGCAGTAATGAAGTTACATTAAGGAACAGCATGTAAGCGATAATATAACATAGAATTTGTTATTTTATTTGCTTTCTCATCTGGTTTAAAAATATTTAACTGCAAGCAACTTTTGCGTCCTCACGAAAACTTCAAAAGTCGTTTACGTAAAAAAAAAACAGTTTTACTTCGCCGAATTAATTTTAACAAAACTGTTGTTCACACAATCAACAATTGACCTATTTTTTTTTTTTTCACGAGAATTGCTAATGGTCACTTTTGAGGCCTGGGACGTTTCGCATAGAATGACCCCAATTCAATTAAAGAAGTGGTGATTATGAGGGCACACCATCTATTGCAATGTTTGGTAATCAAAGAGCGTTTTTACACAGACACGTGCGTACCTAGATTCTGTGTGCAGCTCAGATTATGTGCCCCTCGCGTGCATGATATTTGTTCCGCCATTTTGGATTCCTATGCCTTATATTTACTTCCTTCTGCGATTAATAAACAGTTGCTAAGTTCCGCCTGTCCTGTCTGCATCTATACGTGTGTTGTCCGTTTTGGCGCCACATCTTTTCAAGGAAAGCTAAACAAAGCAGGACAGAGCGAAAGCTACGTTACACTTTGCTACACTTGCAGATAAATGCAGGGGAAATGAGGGTGCTCGTTATAATACAAGAAGGTGAGAAGGAAAGAAGCCAACAGTCAGCGAGGCCGAGGAAAGCATTGGGAATTGTACTTTGTCTTCTTTTTTAATTTTTACTTCGGTAATCACATAAATTAGTAATGTAATCTGTTTAGGGGAAATATAAATAAACCCAAAGTAGAAGGAAAAACAGGTGGGAACCGAACCCACGACCTCCGAATATCGCGTCCGGTGCTCTTCCAACTGAGCTACATCGGCCGCTGTCCCTCCTGCTACTTTCTTGGGCATTAATGTTGTCTGTATACGAACCTTGAGAGTGTTCACCAGCGCCACCCTCAACCAAAGCGGCGGGCGTGGAACGTCCTGTGTTACCGCCAGGGTCACGTAGAACGTGATCAAGAGCGAGGGCGAAAGCTGTGCTAGAACCCTCTTATGCTACCTATGGCTTCAAGACTGCCAGAACCGAGACCCTTGTAAGCTACAAGCAGATAAATAAAGGTGAAATGAGGGTGCTCGTTATAATACAAGAAGGAAAGGAGCCAACAGTCGGTGAGGCCAAGGAAAGCATTGGGAATGGTGCTTTGTCTTTTTTTTAAATTTTTACTTCGGTAATCACATACATTAGTAATCTGTTTAGGAGAAAGATAAACACAAAGTAGAAAGCAAAAACAACTTTACGATGGTGGGAACCGAACCCACGACCTTTGAATATCGTTAGATCTAGCAACGTGTAAATGAAGCTTTCCTTCTTTCTTACTTGGTTCAAAACAGTTAAATAGCAGTACTTTTTTCTTTCCCTTGTGTAGGAAATAGCTCGTGTCTACGCTAGATGGGGGCTCAAAGGTATTACAACAGGATGCAGCAGTTACCGAGAGAAAGCCTGATTTGCCAGTCCACCGCTCTATTCAACTGTTTGTAAACTGCTATGTTTGTATACACGAAAAACTTGCTTATTCGTTCTGCATGAAGAGCTAGCTGCTTTCATCAGACAGTAGTTTGCTCGTTTACGCTTTGCGATAACTCGAACACAATATGCCAACGAACGCGAACGCCAAACAGGGCAACCCGACCGCTGCCTTCTGCGTGATCAGCACACAAATTTTAAAATGCTTCATCCAAAGTATATTCGGTACCTGTTCACAGTAACTAAAATGGACGAATGGTTTATTCACAAACATTGACAACCCGCCGGGGTAGAGCAGTAGTTACGACGCTCGACTACTGCGCCCAAGGGCGCGGATCGAATCCCGGCTTAGGCGGCCGCTTTTCAATGGAAGCGAAAAGCAAGACGCCCGTGTGCTGTGCGATGTCAGTGCACGTTATAGAACCCCAGGTGGTCAAAATTTCCGGAGTCCTCCACTATGGCGTCTCTCATAGCTTAAGTCGCTTTAGGACGCTAAACTCCATAAACCAAACCAAAATTTGGATGACGCTTAAGCTTCGCCTTCAAGAGTGGAACGCGATAGCGTTATTGCACCTCGTTCGCACCGCCCACTCATTCGCTCGGTATGCTCTTGAGTCACACAAAGACATAGTTTTCATACTCAACACTTCTAAGTGCACTGTACAACTTTTTTCTAATTATTTGTTCAAATAAGTGCTTCTCACAATCTACATTATCGCACTGTGTTGTGCACACTACAACGTTCCTTGCTCCCGTGTTCCTTTAGCGTTCACACGCACTGAGTATGTCGGTCAGTCAGCACACACATACACACACACCAAACTGGCATTTTCACTCGTCGTATTGTAAGTCATTTTGGACTCCGTCAAATCGCTTGGGAGCATCACGCAAAAGCATGATTCCTGGGAAGCAGCTCGGCACACATCGCAGGGGACGCTTTCCCAGCAGAAGCGCTACGGCGCAGCGATCACGTAAGAGGCGTCCGTCATCAGACGCTGCACCTAGCAATCGCGCTGTGAGCGGAAAGAGGAGCCGCGTCGCCTAGACACTACTGTTCGAGTGACGCACGCTTTTTAATTATGAAGTGCATGCCGGAGATTTATCACTCACGGCCAACGCCGCCGACGACACCGGCTTTTCTGCGACACGAGCTCCTTACCGCTACCGCGTTAAAACGAACCGAACATTGACAAAGATGACGACGGTGGTCAGGAGACTGGGAACATCATCTAGCAAATGTATTTTAACCAGCATTGTATGCGTTTCTATATATATATATATATATAGTCATAGTTTGCTTTTGCCTAATGGGAGAGGGAAATTCAAAAAAGGATGTCGCACAACTTTTCCGATTATTCTACCGGGGTGACGCAGTGGTTACGGCGCTCGACTACTGTTCCCAAGGGCGCGGGATCGAATCCCGGCCTCGGCGGCCGCTTTTCGATGGCGGCGACAAGCAAGGCGCCCGTGGGGTGTGCGATGTCAGTGCACGTTAAAGAACCTCAATGGTCGCAATTTCCGGAGTCCTCCACTACGGCGTCTCTCATAGCCTGAGTCGCCTTGGGACGTTAAACGCCACAAAACCAAAACCATCTTTTTTAATTCAACCACAATTTCGGACGGTGGACCGTTCTTCTTCAAGGTGGAATTGAGAATAGTTCTCACATTTCGGCCACTCTTAAGAGGAGGGAGAGAAGGAATTCTCGCTCTCTGTTTTTGGAGAAACACACATCACTGAACAGATAGAAAAGGCGAGAAGCTCCCGTTGCTTAAGGGCTAGAATGCAACAAAGAGAAAAAATATAAAAGGAGAAAGTGCAGAGCCGATGAATGTTACGTACGCAAAGTGCTTCCGCATAGACAACACTAAAAGCAAGGGATGTTTCTTTCGGAGGAAGCCAGAAATTGAGAAAAAGTTAAGAACAACATATAAAAAAAAAACGAAAAGAGAGAACGCGAGTATGCATACCGGAACGGCCGCTACCGAGCGGTTCAGGTGTTCAGAAAACCGTTTGAATAAAAGATATTAGTGCTCTACCCCGCGACGCGCCAGTGATCGGTGCAATAGCAGCATGCCGCCGCGGCGTCAAAAGAGCGGTCGGCCAGGCGCTGGTCCGATACCCGAACGCGCAGCCGGGCACCCTAGCGGCAAGTCGTTCCCGCGCGCGACACAAGTCGCTTGCTGAGGGGTACAGCGAAAGGAAACTGGCCTCTTTTTTTTTTTTTGGGGGGGGGGGGGGGGGGGGAATCAGCTAAAAACTAAAAACGAACAGTGTAGTTGGCGTGAAAAGGGGAATATTCTGCGGAGTGGGCAGATGGAGATAAGTATCTCGTCTTTTAGTTAGGAAGACATTTGATTAAAAAAAAAAATTGAGGACGCTTAAGCTTCTCCTTTAAGAATGGAACGCGATAGCCCTATCGCGCCCCGTTCGCACCGTCTACTCATTTGCTTGTCGAGCTTCTTAGTGACACAAATATGTAGTTCACATGATACAACACTCGTTAGCTTGTCCAATTTATGACTGTTTGGTAATTACTTGTTCTGAAAAGTGATTCTGGCATTATACAATTTTTTATTTATTATTTTTATTTCCAAATACTGCAGACAGCAGCACTGCCCAAGCAGGAGAGGGGTTACATGTTCTGCAATAACAGTTCAGCAAACATATTTTCATTGGTGCATTCAACAATAAATTGAGGCAAACAGTTCCACTGATGTGTTGTGAGGGGAAAGTATGAATTCTGGTAAAGTTTAGTCCTGGCGAAATATGGGCTTACTACTTTGGAGTGGTTCAGTCTACTAGATCTCTGGGGTGCAGCAAAAACATAGACATCACGTGACAAACCAGACTTGTTGTTATACAGCATGTGAAAGAATTTCAGCCTAGAAACCTGACGGCGTACTTTAAGGGGTCCTAGCTTAAGCTGACTCAGCATGTTAGAGACCGAAGATGTTGAACAGTAATCAGACAAAGTAAATCTGGCTGAAAGACGCTGGATGCGCTCTAGTTTCCTAATCTCTTTATTATAGCACGGGTTCCAAACTACCGACGCATACTCGAGAACTGGTCGGACTAGAGAGCGGTATGCTTCAACTTTGACGCTACGAGTAGCGCCTTTTAATTTTCGGCGAAGAAAACAAAGCTTATTGAATGCGTTCGTAGTAATATTGTCAATGTGGGTGTCCCATTTGAGGTTGTCTGTAATCGTTAACCCTAGATATTTAACAGCTGAAACAGAATTAATAAACTGATCCTGTATGTGATAGTTGTAACCAAGGGGCTCCTTCTTTCTTGTTATTGACATAGATACAGTTTTTGCAAAATTAATCTTCATACCGCTCTCCTCACACCAGTCCGCAAGTTTACAAAGGCTTTCATTCAACACAGTTTGTTGTGAAGCACTGTCTATGACACTGTACAAGACACAATCGTCGGCAAACAATTTCACGCTTACACTTTCATCGACGTTTTCGTCAATGCTATTGATATAAATTAAAAATAACAAAGGACCTAGCACAGATCCCTGAGGCACTCCGGTCAATACATTAGTATAAGCAGATCTATATCCTGAACATTCCACAAATTGGGTCCTATTGCTTAAATATGCCTGCAACCATCTAGTCAAATTGTCTGGAACCCCCGCTTGTTTTGCTCTCTCAATAAGCAAAGGGTGCAACACGCGGTCGAAAGTCTTTGATAGGTCAAGAAATATGGCATCAACCTGCTTGCCACCGTCAACGACCGAAGCAAAGTCATGAATGACCGATAAAAGTTGCGTGACGGTTGACACCCTTTTTTGAAAGCCATGTTGATAGGCGACGAAAAAGCTTTTAGATTCGAGGTGGTAAGATATGTGATGGGCTATTACGTGTTCTAGTATCTTACAGCAAGAACATAGTAAAGAGATTGGTCTATAATTAGCAGCATTAAATTTACTGCCCGATTTGAATACCGGAATTACTCTAGCTGTTAGCCAGTCGGTTGGTAAAGAACATTGCTGAAGAGATGCATTAAATATAACAAAAAGATAGTGAGACATTATTTCAGAATATCTTTTAAGAAATGCGTTAGGTATGCCCTCGGTGCCATGTGACGACTTTACTTTCATATTTAGCAAGAGTGAAAATATCCCCTCACGACTAAGCTCTATGTCGGGCATTACAGCAGTAGACGGGAATTGGACAACATTCGGGGCTCGCACATGAGAGGAGCTTGGTCCAGCAAGGGCGAGCTGGAAGCTACTGCTGAATTCATTAGCAATATAAGTGAGGTTGTCAGTTATGCTACCATTTATTTTCAGCTGTTCCACACTTCTTTTGGTTTCAGAGAGGAAGCGCCAAACTTTTGGGGCGACTCTTTTATGAAATTTGTTAGCGTTTGGTCATAAAACTTGCTGTGTGCGTTCCTTTATTTATTAAGCATTTCGTCCTTAATGGCAACCAGTTAGTGGAAGCGTTTCCCTTCGTTTTCCGTATTCGTGCAATACGGCGTTTTAAATGAATTATATCGCGGTTAATCCACGGATTACGACGTTTTGCCGTCTTATGACGTAGTGGGACAAAACTATTAATGCAAGATAGAATTAAAGCTTTAATATTATTCCAAAGATACGAGACATCGGCTCTCTCGTAGACTTCAGAAAAGGAGAAGTGTAAATTATCAAGAATGGACTCATCGTCGGCAGCTAAAAAATTACGAAAAGTTTCGCGACAATACATGGGTTTTTTACTGTCTAATTTCACATTTACGTGAATGAGCTCGTGGTCCGAAATTCCATCTGTGGTACTAACTCCGTAGTCATCGGGCATGTTTTTGAGAAATACAAGGTCAAGAACCGATTGCGTCGATTCAGTAATGCGTGTTGGGGCATTTACAATTTGCTTAAGATCATGAAAAATTATGGTGTCAAGAAGAAGGCGAGCGCTATCTGCATCTTCGGAACCCGAGACTGCAAAACTTTTCCGATCTATGCCAGGTAGATTAAAGTCTCCAGTAAGCACTAGCCTATGATTAGGTTTGAGCATGCGCTCTAAATATCCTGCCAGTGATTCCATAAACGATACAGCACTTTTAGGAGGGCGGCAAACCACGCCGAGCAAAACGGAAAGATTTGGAAAGTTGATTGTGCACCATAAGCTTTCATGACCCGCGATTCCTTCCAGCTGAACTAAGGGTATGTCTTTTTTTACTATCACAGCCACCCCACCTCCTCGTCCTTCGCGGTCACGTCTGATCATTTTGTGGGATGGTGGAATAATTTCAAAATCTGTAATGTTAGATGAAAGCCACGTTTCCGTGACAGCTATAATGTGCGGATCATAAATAAGAGTAATCTCTTCTAAGTTACCCGACTTATTGACAAGACTTCGTGCATTAAGCGAAATAATGCGCAACTCTCTCATTCTGCGTCAGCAATATTCACCACTTGGCTTGGCGCGCGATAGCTGAACTGGTTGCCAGCTAGCCTCGTCCCACGTAGACGATCGTAGTCCAGTGTGATCTTCTTGGCCTTATCTTTGAATTGCTTTCCAAATTTCCATAAGTTAGAGCGTCTATTTAGTGTCGCTTTACAGTAGTCTTTATTAACGGAAAAGGCTGTATTCTTCAGCTTATGACAGTTACGTAGTACTTCCATTTTCTCATTATAATCAAAAAAGTTAAGTATTACTGGTTTGGATTTGTCACTCCTTTTTGCTTCTATCCTGTGTACTCGTTCGACAGTTTTTGCCGAGACTCCAAGTTTTTCTTGGAATATGTCATCCAGAACCTTCTCTCTCAAACTCGTTGTGTCCTCATTTTCAGTTTCGGGAATGACAAAAATAACGAGGTTTCTACGTCGACTTCTATCTTCCAAGTCTGATCTTTTTCTGCTGGTCGATGATTACCTTCCTGAGGGAAGAAACCTGAGACCGCAGCTCTGCTATTTCTTCCGTGTGCTGCGAAATAACCCTCAGCGTTTCATTTAGGTCAGCAAGTTTAGCAGTGACCGTTGTTTCTAGAGATGTTTGAGATGCGGAGATAGTATCGATGGAAGCCTGCAAAGTCTGCATGTTCTTCAAGACAAGCTCAATTTTATCCGGTCCAGGATTTTCCTCAACATCACCGGACAGCAAAATGAGAAAAACAAACCAGGCTTCGTCAAGCAGCGAAAAGCAAACAGCCGGGCACGGCAGGACAATAGCAAACCTGTCATCGCTACGGTAACAAACGATGAAATCGACACGAACCTGTGTAAAGAACCGGAAGGGGTTCACCGGTGCGTTCGTCATGGTCCCGGCGTGCCCTCTGAAGCTCTGCTCGCTGAAATGCTGAATATATGCCGTCAGTGGTGGCGCTAAAGTTGCATGGGTGGAATCCGGGCTTGTCACGATGCCGCGATTGCCATGAAATATGCTGTTATCTTGATTGGTGAGGATGACGGGCGCAGGCGCAGTTTGGATGGTAGTCCACAGCGTGACCTGTGTAAAGAACAGGAAGGGGTTCACCGGTGCGTTCGTCATGGTCCCGCCGTGCCCTCTGAAGCTCTGCACGCTGAGATGCTGAATATATGCCGTCAGTGGTGGCGCTAAAGTTGCATGGGTGGAATCCGGGCTTGTCACGATGCCACGATTGCCATGAAATATGCTGTTATCTTGATTGGTGAGGATGACGGGCGCAGGCGCAGTTTGGATGGTAGTCCACAGCGTGACCTGTGTAAAGAACAGGAAGGGGTTCACCGGTGCGTTCGTCATGGTCCCGCCGTGCCCTCTGAATTTTGTATTGTGCTCTGCGTACTGCAGATTTTCTTGCTCCCCTGACCTCAGCTTCACGCGCTGTTAAATTAGGATTTTCTTGGCGTTGTTGTCGCTTAGCCTCGGCCTCACGCGTTCTTAATGTGGGGTCTTTTTGCCTATGGTGACGTTTGAGCTCAGCTTCTCGTGCTCGAAGATCGGCACCATTTAGGCGCTCTTGACGGCGGACATCAGCTCCCCGCGCTCGTATTGGGAATCCATGTCGCCGCGCTAAAGTTTCATCACAGCCCCCCCTGGCTCTCAGCGCGGCGTTCGATTGTCGCTCCTGCCGTTTGGCGTCTGCTTCCTTTGCCCTTAGCTGCACATCTGCCTGACGTTTACGCCACATTGCATCGGCCTCTCTTGCCCTGAATTCCGGGTCCTTGGTCCGCCGTTGTCGTTTCGCCGCAACCTCTTGTTTCCGGAGTTCAGCATTTTCGCGTCGCTTTCGTCGCTTTCGCAGCTTTGGCGTCCGCCTTCTGTGCCTTCGTCTTACGCGGCCTCCCTCGCGGTCGAGCACCAGCCAACGTAGATGGCCCATCAGTACTCACCGATGAGGAAGTCACTGATGAGCGGGACACTGTAGTGCGTCCGGCACTGGTAGACGGCACCGGTTCCATTATGCGTTTCTCAAAAGCAAGCCTATGTTCCGACACTTCATGCCTTAGCGGTAACGCAATCGCGTCCCTTAGCGGCCTCTGCGAGTTGTAGAAACTTTGCGCTACAGTTCGCGCGCACGAGAGACACCGTAGTGCGCCCGGCACTGGTAGACGAAACCGCTTTCATTACACGCCTCTCAAGAGCGAGCTCATGTTCCGACGTTTCATGCCCTAGCGGTGACGTCATCGCTTCCCCTAGCGGCCTCTGCGAGAGAACCTTTCGGCTCCAGTTCGCGCGTACAAGCGTTCCTTCGCTTACAATTCGGCTGAGGCGTGCACTGAGAAGAGAGGCTCTGTTTCGAATTCCTACATAGAGCAACTTGCTATACTAATTTTTATTTATATACTAATTTTTATTTATTGATCCTTCCGGGACGTAGAAGCGCTACCAGCCACCTTGCCGATACGCGCGGGCCTCAATTTTCAGTCGTAGTTTGTCGGCAACATCTTTGCCTATCCGAGCCGGCACGATGAAGATCTCGGAGGCCATGCCCTATCTATCGTATTCCGTGCGCCACACGTGTGATGTCGCTACGTGCACGCCAAGCGAAGAGGAAGTACAGCGGAAAAGTAATTTGCCACTCGCTTAACTGCGTCTTCTGTATTTCTGTAATTTACATACTCATAATTATCATTATACGCCTCAATACACTTCTTGAAGGGGCGTTTCTGAAACAACACCACAATCAATTGACGCGCCTATGTCCATTTGAAACCATATAGCTGGCATGGCGAAGTGGTTAGCGTGCTCGTCTCGCACCCCGGAGGCATACTTTCGATTCCACAGGTCGGCAATTTTTCCTACTCATTTTTATTTATTAACACTGCTGCAACATCATGCTGCAACATCACCTTGCTAGCATGCGAAATAAGCGCGATCGTGCAGTAGTTGGAACTATCTTTGACACTGCCTTTCTTTGGAATGGGGATCTAAACTGACCTTCTTCAATCTTGTGGCCACTGCATGGTTTTCCAAGTTTGTTGACATAAGGTATACAGAACGTTAACGGCGTCATGGTTGAGGTTTTGAAGCAACTCAGCTGGAATGCCAACAATTCTGCTAGCTTTGTTCTTAGCAAGGCTGGCTAAGGCCCATTCAACTTCACTCTTCAGGATGCCCGGCTGCAGATCAGTAATCACAACCGTCTTACGTTGGGTTTGCACATTCGGGTCCTTCTTGTACAGTTCTTCTGGGTATTCCTGCCACCTTCTCTTTATCTGGCGCTTCAGTGAGGTCCCTGCCTCGTTTGATCTTTATAACTCCCAGCGTAGCAGAGAAGCTTCCTTTGATATCTTTGATTGTCTTATACGGAGCTCTTGTGTGCCTCAATTGGCTGTTGTCCTCAACTGCTTGGCACTCTATGTTCAGGAAGGCATTCTTATCTCTCCTTGCTATTTTCTGAAAATCCTCATTGAGCCCCTTGTATCTTTCTCTTTCCCCCATAACTTTTGCTATCCTCCTTTCCTCGATCAGTCATTTGCAAAACATCTTCAGATAACCAGTTCGCCTTCCTGCATCTCTTTTGCTAGCAATTTCTTGTACTATATCACGAACATCTCTCCACATCTGTCCACATCTCTTCGGGCTCTCTCTCTTCAAGATCTATTTCTTGAAATCGATTCCTCCCCTCCACAGCAGATTCTGACGGAATTTGATCCAGATCATTCCTGAAAGGCCTTCTAGTTTTCTGCGTGTTCCTCAATCGAAGCTTAAATTTGGCAGCAAGAAGCTTATGATCGGTGCCACAATTGGCCCCAGGCCTTGTTTTTACTGCTTGTATAGTGCTTCTCTATCTCTGCCGGCAAAGAATATAATCAATCTGATTCCTGTACAGACCGTCCGGTGAAGTCCATGTGTACAGGCGCCTCTTGTGCGCTTGAAAATGAGTATTCGCTATGGTCGGGTTACTTTCTTGACAAAACTCTACTAGCCTCTGCCCAGCTTCATTTGGCTCACCAAGACCGAGCTTGCCTGTAATTCTGGATATTTCTTCACTCCCCACTTTAGCATTTCAGTCTCCTGTGAGAAAAAGGACGTCTGATTATGGAGTGTGCTCTAAAAGGCATTGCAGGTCAGCATAACATCTCTCAACGTCAGCTTCTTCAGCAGTATCGGTTGGCGCAAAAACTTGGATAACTGTTATGTTGAAAGGGTGACCTTGGATCTGAAGTAAAATAATTCGGTCGTTTTCGGGGTTGCACCTTAGCACTGCTTTGCCCATTCTTCTGTTTACTATGATAGCGACCCCATTCCTTTAAATGAAGCGTAAACTTCGCTCTATAATTTTTTAAGCGGCCAAATACTTTAAAAGTGCACGCATCGTATATATATTGTAATAGGGCGTTTATTGACGCTCAGATAGGGAGCTGTGAGGAGAGGACCTTGCAACGGCAAGCCGAGCGTACTTCTTCTTTGTCTTCGTCGCACAACGCACTGGGGCATGTCGATGGCTGAAGTGATGACTATCACAGTACATTTTCCCCCCGGGTAAAAAAAGGAGCCATCCTGGCGACTTATGGCGCGGAAAGCACAGCGGGGTCATAGAATGGCTTCAATCGGTTCACGTGAACTGTTTCACGACCACGGCGACGCAAGTCCGCAAAGGGCGTGACGGGCTCAACTACGTAGTTGACTGCAGATGTTTGCTGGAGGACACTATATGGCCCGTGGTAGCGAGCAAGAAATTTCTTTGAAAGGCCAGGGGTTGTGGAGGGCACCGAGAGCCACACCAGAGAGTTCGGGAGATATGACGAAGATTCGCCGGTATCACGGAGGTATTTTTGTTGCCACTAATTTTCTGTTGTGAGAGAGCGGGCGAGCTGACGGCATTCTTCTGCGTACGTGACGGCATCGGATAGCGGGGAAGATTCGGAAACGTCAGGGCGGTAGAGAAAAAGTGTGTCCATAGTACAGGGTGGCTCGCGCCCGTAAAGGAGAAAGAATGGAGAGAATCCAGTGTGGTCTGCGTCGCGGTGTTATATGCGTAAGTTACAAACGGTAGAACTTGGTCCCAATTGGAATGGTCGCTGTTCACGTTCATAGCCAGCATGTCACCGAGAGTGCGGTTGAAACGTTCTGTCAGTCCATTCGTCTGAGGGTGGTACGACGTAGCGGTGCGGTGTATGATGCGGCATTCTTTCAGGAGAGCCTCAAGAGCGTCTGATAAGAAAACGCGTCCGCGGTCACTGAGCAGTTCGCGAGGGGCACCATGGCGGAGAACCAGGTTTTTCAGAATAAAGGCAGCCACGTCGCGTGCGGAAGCAGAGGGCAATGATGTCTCAGTGTAGCGGGTCAGATGATCCACTGCCACGATAATCCAGCGGTTGCCAGCTGAACTTGTAGGAAGGGGACCGTATAGATCTATGCCGACACGATCAAACGGACGGGCAGGACAGGGCAACGGCTGCAAAGAAGCAGGAGACTTGAGAGGAGTTTCTCGGCGTTGGCAAGACTGGCAAGAGCGGACAAAATGGCGGACAAAGCGGTACATTCCACGCCAGAAGAAGCGTAGACGCAAGTGCGTGTAGGTTTTAAACACTCCGCCGTGGGCGCACTGGGGATCAGTATGGAAAGCAGCACAGATTTCGGCGCGGATATGACGGGGGATGACTAAAAGCCACTTCCTTCCGTCGTGAAGATAATTGCGGCGATAAAGCAGCCCGTCACGAATCGAAAAATGGTGAGCTTGGCGGGCAAGCGCCCTAGACAAACGACCTGGAGAGTGACTTTAAGGAAAGTCAAGAAGTGTAGATATCCACGGGTCGCGCCGCTGTTCCATGGCCATGTCGATAGTGGCAAGCGAAGACAAATCGTAGGCGTAGATCTCATCAGACAACGAAGAGGGAGGCAGCGGTGAGCGCGAAAGAGCGTCCGCGTCAGTATGCTTGAGGCCGGAGCGATATATGACACGAATGTCATACTCTTGAAGGCGAAGAGCCCAGCGAGCAAGGCGGCTGGACGGGTCCTTGAGGGACGCCAGCCAGCACATAGCGTGATGATCAGTGACCACATAAAATGGTCGGCCATAGACATACGGACGGAATTTGCCGATGGCCCAAATAATGGCCAAGCATTCTCTTTCCGTAACAGAATAATTGGACTCTGCCTTGGTCAAGGTGCGGCTTGCGTACGCCACCACATAGTCTCAGATACCAGGTTTGCGTTGCGCCTATCCCAATACCGCTAGCGTCAGTGTGAATCTCAGTTGGCGCATTCGGGTCGAAGTGGCGGAGGATGGGAGGCGAAACCAAGAGACGGCGTAAAGTATTGAAGGCGTCATCACAAGCAGGTATCCATGCGCAGAGGTCGGAGCTGCCGGAGAGGAGCTGGATGAGAGGAGCAATAATAGAGGCGAAATTTAAGATAAAGCGGCGAAAGTAGGAGCACAGGCCGATGAAACTTCGTAGCTGCGTCAGTGATTTTGGGCGTGGGAATTCGGCAACTGAACGAAGTTTGGTGGGATCGGGAAGAATGCCATCCTTAGAAACGACATGACCTAGAATAGTTAGTCGGCGAGCAGCAAAGCGGCACTTCTTCAGATTCAGTTGGAGGCCGGCGGTAGCGAGACAAGTGAGAACGTCCTTCAGTCGTAGCAGGTGGGATTAAAAATCGGTAGAAAAGACTACGATATGGTCGAGATAGCAAAGACAGGTTCGCCACCTGAATCCACGAAGCACAGTGTCCATGAGGCGTTCAAATGTGGCCGGGGCGTTGCAAAGCCCAAAGGGCATGACGTTGAATACATATAATCCATCTGGTGTGATGAAGGCAGTTTTAGAGCTGTCAGCGTCATCCATTGGCACCTGCCAGTAGCCAGATCGTAAATCCAACGAGGAGAAAAACTCGGCGCCCTGCAAGCAGTCCAGTGCGTCATCAATGCGTGGCAGAGGATAGACGTCCTTGTGCGTGATCTTGTTGAGCCGGCGGTAGTCGACGCAAAACCGGAAGGAGCCATCTTTCTTAGGTACCAGCACAACTGGAGACGCCCAGGGACTGTGGGATGGCCGAATGACACCACGACGGAGCATGTCGTCCACATGATCAGCTATTACTTGGCGCTCCGAAGCCGACACGCGATAGGGGCGCTGGCGCAAAGGTGCAGTTTTAAAGGTGTCGATGGTGTGCTCTACGACAGACGTGCGGCCCAGGTCAGTTTGAGGAAAGTCGAATGAAGAAGCGAAGTTCTGCAAGAGGGCTACAAGTTGATCACGTTGCGCAAGTAGAAGATCAGCGTCAATAGCATGTTGGAAAACGTCGGAGGGCGTCGAAGCGGTCGCAACATCGCAAGAGCACAGACTAACGTCGAAGGAGGGGGTTGAGTCAGCAAGAGTGGTGATATGACCGGGATCAAGCTCTTCAAGATGTCCAATGCATTCGCCACGGAGCAGGACTGCTGGGCAAGAAAATGGGTTCGAGGCGTAAAGTGCACTCTTGCCGTCTTGAATTCGAGAACTGCGAACGGAAAAAGGAGGCAGGGATGACGGGAGGCGGCTTCGGAAGGTTTAAAAATCGCAGTCAAAGGAGTTACCCACTCACAAGACAGTGGTACGAGGGCAGCAGAGAACGGAGGAATGTCGGTGTCATGGGCGACGAGAAGTTTTTCAGTGCGGGGAGGGGTATCACAGAAGGGGGCATCACAGAGGGGGGCGAAGGCGATTTGCGCACGAGCACAGTCAATAACGGCTTGATTAGTCGATAGAAAATCGTATCCGAGGATGATATCATGCGAGCAGTTCGGCAGAACAATAAACTCGATGGGGTACAAGACGTCTTGAATGAGCACACGGGCTGTGCAAGATGCGGAGGGGTGAATGTGCTGTGATGAGGCGGTGCAGAGCGAAAAGTCGGAAATCGGAGTGGTCACTTTGCGAATTCGACGGCAGAGCGCTTCACTAATGACGGAGACAGCTGCACCGGTATCGACGAGAGCGAAAACTATGGCGCCTTCTACAGAAACTTTGATAACATTAGTGGGACGACACGGAGGACTTGAGGAATTCGAAACAAGCGCAGTTCTTGCCCCCGGAACTGCGATTGTTAGTTTCCCTCAACGGTGCTGGTAGAACGTCGCAGCATTGGAGAAAGCGATCGGCGCCGAGGAGAATGTGATCGAGGAGTGGCATAGGTTTGGCGATCTTGTGAGACAAATTGAGAACCGGGCGGAATCATTTGCGAGCGTGAGTCGGTATCGTACGGGTAAAGTCGAATGTCAGGCTGTGAAGGTTGGAGGCGCTGGCGAAAAAGGCGTGCACCATGGCCCGGCCGACTGCAGGCATAGCAAATCGGAAGGTTGTCCGTAGTACGCCAAGGTTTCATAGGATGTGGGCGGAAGCTTGAGGGTGGGGCTTGGAACGAAGGCTCAGCATGCGGCGGTCAACGGTAGGCAGGGGCCTGCACATAGGAGCCAGACGTGGGCGAAGGTGGTGGCCTAGCCGGTACAATTGGGCATACGTGAGAGGTGCCGTCACAGGCGGCACCACGGGGTTGGACGGCAAGACATCAGCGACGTGTTCTTGCACGACACGGCGTATAGTAGGGGCCAAAGATGGAGCCAGTTCAGGAACGAGGCGGCCCGAGTCTTGAAAATGGGGAAGGAGTGAGATTTGACGTGCGACCTCTTCACGAATAAAATCTTTGATCTTTTGATTCAGCGGGCTCCCTTCAGAAGTTGGCGAACCACCCAGGGCTAATGCGGATACGCCTTCGTCGCACATACTGGAGCGGCGCCTAGAAGCGCGCCGCTTGCGGAGCTCGTCGTAGCTGTGGCAAAGCTTCACGAGTTCACTAACGCTGGTGGGATCTTTCGCTACCACCATCTGGAAGGCGTCCTCACAAATGCCCTCGAGGATGTAGCGGATTTTGTTCGCTTCCGGCATGGCCGGGTCGACTCGTTTGCAGAGATCAATGATGTCTTCTATGTAGCTGGTAAAGGTCTCATCAGCGCGCTGAACACGCAAGATGACAGGTCAGCCTCATGGTTGCGAAACCAGAGGTTCGCCACGTCCGTCAGATAGAATATGACGTTACTGAGCTTGTATGAGTCATCCCACTTGTTGTAGCTGCTTACTCTTTCATACGATGACAGCCAGTCGTCGACATCTTGATCGGCCGTGCCACTGAAGAGGCAAGGGTCACGCTGGTGCACGACGCCAGAACAGATGATCGTGGGTGGAACGGCCGGCAGCGTCGAGGTGGACTCGTCTTGCATGGCGGTCGTAGAGGGTAGTGTACGGCTTCGCAGTTCCAGTTTGGTGGGATCGTTTCCGGCACCTCCGCCAATTGTAATAGGGCGTTTATTGACGCTCAGATAGAGAGCTGTGAGGAGAGGACCTTGCAACGGCGAGCCCAGCGTACTTCTTTGTCTTCGTCGCACGACGCACTGGTGCATGTCGATGGCTGAAGTGCTGACTATCACAGTACAATATTTATTATATACGGAATGTGAGGCATCGTTCGTTTAAGGCAGCTTTTAGAAACATTAACTGTACTGACTACATTCGGTAAAACCTGTGAACTCTCTGTGCTGTCACCGGCATCGCGCGCATAACTCCGCGGATATGCTAAGCATGAGCGTCGAGTAAACGTGCCGCCATTGACTAAATTATATCACTTACCGCTTAGTGTCGAAGTGTGAGGATAAGAAATTCGTTGACTTTGCGTTTGTGTCACGAAAGCGTCTGCTTAGTGTCTGGCCTACGTCACAAGTTTCCTTTAATTGTTAGTCACGCATTACGTCGTTAGTGTTCCCTCATATCATTTACGGCTGCTTGAGTCATAATATATCACCTAAGAATAGGTTTCGACGGTGGCAAACTGCTGTTCACGAGTGTTTATAGAGCTGATAGACGTTCGTGTGTTCAACGTTCGATCATGGGTGATCTTGCATTGAGAGCAAGCCCATAGCATGCTTTTTATGGCCTTGAAAATGAATCCCTGCACACCTCTCAGGAATCTTTCCTGCAGTAGGAAGACAGTGCTCTCAAGACGTGCTTTAGCTGACCAAAAACAGCGAGTAAATTGTTGTTGTTGTTGTTGTTGTTGTTGTTGTTGTTGTTGTTGCTGCTGCTGCTGCTGCTGCTGCTGCTGCTGCTGCTGCTGCTGCTGCTGCTGCTGCTGCTGCTGCTGCTGCTGCTGCTGCTGCTGCTGCTGCTGCTGCTGCTGCTGCTGCTGCTGCTGCTGCTGCTGCTGCTGCTGCTGCTGCTGCTGCTGCTGCTGCTGCTGCTGCTGCTGCTGCTGCTGCTGCTGCTGCTGCTGCTGCTGCTGCTGCTGCTGCTGCTGCTGCTGCTGCTGCTGCTGCTGCTGCTGCTGCTGCTGCTGCTGCTGCTGCTGCTGCTGCTGCTGCTGCTGCTGCTGCTGCTGCTGCTGCTGCTGCTGCTGCTGCTGCTGCTGCTGCTGCTGCTGCTGCTGCTGCTGCTGCTGCTGCTGCTGCTGCTGCTGCTGCTGCTGCTGCTGCTGCTGCTGCTGCTGCTGCTGCTGCTGCTGCTGCTGCTGCTGCTGCTGCTGCTGCTGCTGCTGCTGCTGCTGCTGCTGCTGCTGCTGCTGCTGCTGCTGCTGCTGCTGCTGCTGCTGCTGCTGCTGCTGCTGCTGCTGCTGCTGCTGCTGCTGCTGCTGCTGCTGCTGCTGCTGCTGCTGCTGCTGCTGCTGCTGCTGCTGCTGCTGCTGCTGCTGCTGCTGCTGCTGCTGCTGCTGCTGCTGCTGCTGCTGCTGCTGCTGCTGCTGCTGCTGCTGCTGCTGCTGCTGCTGCTGCTGCTGCTGCTGCTGCTGCTGCTGCTGCTGCTGCTGCTGCTGCTGCTGCTGCTGCTGCTGCTGCTGCTGCTGCTGCTGCTGCTGCTGCTGCTGCTGCTGCTGCTGCTGCTGCTGCTGCTGCTGCTGCTGCTGCTGCTGCTGCTGCTGCTGCTGCTGCTGCTGCTGCTGCTGCTGCTGCTGCTGCTGCTGCTGCTGCTGCTGCTGCTGCTGCTGCTGCTGCTGCTGCTGCTGCTGCTGCTGCTGCTGCTGCTGCTGCTGCTGCTGCTGCTGCTGCTGCTGCTGCTGCTGCTGCTGCTGCTGCTGCTGCTGCTGCTGCTGCTGCTGCTGCTGCTGCTGCTGCTGCTGCTGCTGCTGCTGCTGCTGCTGCTGCTGCTGCTGCTGCTGCTGCTGCTGCTGCTGCTGCTGCTGCTGCTGCTGCTGCTGCTGCTGCTGCTGCTGCTGCTGCTGCTGCTGCTGAGAACGGGATGTGAAATGACTTCAGTGACATTACAGCTCAGCAGGTAATTTTCCATCTCCCGCACTCTCGACTCTGTATTTATGCAAAGCTCTAAAATTTGAAATGTATTGGCACTTTCAGATGTACCTGCATATTTTGCCCTAAATACGTTCCGCCTTATTTTTGACCGGGCATATTCCGGATACTAGGTGAATTTTAAGGAAGAAGGGCATATGCTTTCATGGGTGTAAATTGTTACCCAGTTCTAGAGCTTACAGGCATGTACTTGATTAAACTCCACTTGCAAGCATAGAGTAACTTAATAGGGTTTTTGACATCAGCTACACGTAGCTGCTTCCTGCCTTCCGACGCACATAGAGCTCAGCATAGAGTGACGCGTAACAGGAGCAAAGGAAAACTGCACTCGCAGGTGTCGGCCAAGAAGCGTTCTCGCGGAACATGACTAGATCTTGTAGGAGAAAACTGTCCCGCGAAGGTCTCTCTGTCGTCGGTTTTGACATACAAGACGACATCGCAACAGCCGTTCTGCCACCGGAGTGGCAAGGCAGATAGCCCTGCGTGAGATTTTCTCCCCCCCCCCCCCCCCCAGTGTTCGCAAGATCACCAACGGCCCTGTGTGTGGCGTCAGATTACCCTTCCTAAAAAATTGTGACGCTACCGCTCTTTGTACTGCTCACCATTTCGCTTCCTAACATGCACATTCTAGTATTTTTTGCGATAGTGGTATGAACCGACGACGTGAGTAAACCAAAAGTCTTTCTTAATCACCTTACTAGACCACGTGACCTAGCGCAGCAGGCGTTGTCAAAGGAGGATCGTTAGTGAAGACGTCACGTAAGAAAAAACAGAGAACAGAGGGTATCGATCTACCGGTCACACGGTGGCGCGCATATGAGGCAGAAGAAGGGGAAGCCGCATCTCGCGAGTTATCTTTCCCTTCGTACACGTCATCATCATCATCCTGACTATATCCACTGCAAGGCGAAGGGCTTGCCCATATTACTCCAAAGAACCCGATCCTGTGCTAGCTGCAAACTTTTAAACATCATCCACCCACCTAACTTTCTGCCGCCCTCTGCTACGCTTTCTTTGCCTTGGAACCCAGTTTGCTACCCCGCTAAGCGACCATCGGTTATTTTCTCTTCGCACTACATGTCCTGCCCATGCCCATTTCTTTTTCTTGATTTCCACTAGTATGTCAGTAACTTGAGTTATTTCTCTGACCCACTCTGCACGCTTCATATCTCTTAATGTTACCTCTACGTCTTAATGTTACCTCTACGTTTTTTCGTTCAATAGCCCACTGCGTTACCCTCAACATTAGTAAAACCCTTTTCGTTAACTTCCATGTTTCAGCCTCATAGGTGAGTACCGGCAGGATGCGACTGTTGTATACTTTCCTCTTGAGCGATACCGGTAAGCTGCTGGTCATAATCAGTGAGTGCTTGCCACCTGCGCTCCATCCCAATCTTATTCTCTTTGTTATTTCCCTTTAAGGGAGCCCACAAACACCTCCCGAGCATTGCTCGCAAACTATCTCAGCCGCTAGGTTATGCTGCGATATCCATCTGAACGTAATATAACACGTCTACGCGCAGCACAGGTCCCGCAATCCTATCCGAAAGTTGGCGCGCTCTTTCCTTCGACTTTTGCGGTCCCCCTTCTCCTCTGTGCAACGTGTCTACGTACATGCGTTTTCGAATGACTATTGGTTTGCTTCTTTGCGACGTCACGCATCCATATAACTTCCACTTATGCCAAAATAATTGTAATACGCTTAAGTTTTAGTTATCAGGAAAGAAAATTATAATGTTTTATAGACAGAAACATTTTTTGAAAGCATTTTTTTCTTGCACTTCCGGTCTCGCGCGGGCACCGCGGTAACCACGGAGCACAGTGCCACGGAGCAGTCGCGCGCGGCGACCTCGTTTCAGTTCCTTGCGGGGCGCTTTCCGCCTGTGTATGTTCTCGTTTCTTGTGTCCCCCATGCGAAATGGACTTCGAAGTCGGCTTACTAGTCTCCAGCATTAGGTCGGTGCCTTAAATGCCGTGCCTCAGTGCACCGCGTCGTACGTAGTGCAGCAAAATTTCGGAGGCAACCGCTCCGTTCCCGTATCAACCAAACCAAAATGCGCACCTCAGATCGAGTCAAGGCGACAACACACGCTGATAAGTAATGTGTTTACTAGCCTGAATATAGCGCATAGGTAAATCACGGTTTCACAGGTGCAATGAGTTAGTCATTGCACCTGTGAAACCGTGATTTACCTATGCGCTATATTCAGGCTAGTAATAGTCATTGTTGTGATGAATCATTACTGTGGCGGCTTTTAAAATCCTACCGTCTGAACTGTTGACTTGATTGCTTCAAACTCGTTTTGTGACGTAGTAAGTTTGTAGCGTATGAACGTTTGTCTTATAGTAAATTAGATAAGACAACTGTATCTACCTGACTCGGCCATGCGCGATGCGCGAAAGGGTGGTATCGTGTGCCGGCGTTGGCAGCTTTCGGCCCCTGATGCTGGCGCAGATTGCGGGTTCGCATTGTACGCAGGAGCTACGAGCAAATAAAAGTTACCGCAATATCAAAGCTCCGTGTGCAGTTTCACCACAAATGACCGAGCGGTTGAGCCGGAGAAATACAAGACGCCACGGTAAACACGTATCAGGATTCGCATGCTCTATCTGCCCCTTGCAAGGTTTCACATGACGTTCAATGATGAGGAGGCACCAAAGAAACAAAGAAAACAACTTTATTTCGAGAGAAGGCCTACAGCAGTTATCTAGATAAGTCCTAGAGCATATTCTATTATGTCCTGAGGCATTAAACAATTGACGATATTAAAAAAAAATTCTCTCCGCGGCGAAGCGCTGTGCATTCTTAGTCGCTCAGCAGTATAAATTACCGCTAAAAACATATTATTTCGCGCTCATAATATTAATCAGTGCAATTACACCGTTGTCTTGTAAACTGTGTAGCTTAACGAATGGGGAAGAGCGAGCCCGTGAAAAAAGAGATGTTACATGGTCATTTCTGAAATCGGTTCACTTTAATTACCTCCATTTACTTCCAGCTTGACCTCAAGAAGCTGAACAACTCTGATGGGCATAATTATTCGCAATCTAGCTTTACACACACCCTGAACCAACAGTTGCTCTGCCTTTCCTACTTTTTGTTTTAAGCGGCAGCTTCGATGCAATACTTGAAGGGCCTGCGAGCGGTCGCACACCATGTGGGGTTGCAGCGATAAGCAAACAGCAACATGTTTTGTGTGCACTTTTGCATAGACGCAGCCAAAAGCGAAACACAGAGACATGGGTACAAGACTGCACTCACTCCGACAGAAAACGACATATGAAACTGCGCTCCAACTATTGTTAGTCGCAGCAAACATATTGAAACAATTGTTTTGGCTCTAGCGGCCAGTGCTTTGTGGCACTGATGTCAGTCTGTTGAGCATTTGGGTTAAGTATACCGACAGTTGTACAGTGCAACTGAATAGTCATGATGAAGCGCAAATCTGTGCCTGTGTGCAGCAATTAGTTCTTTTTTGACGGTCTTTAAAAGGCATCAGTGATAAGGTGGTGCTCTGAAGCTCTGCTTGCAGCTGTCCTGATGAAGTGCCCTGAGACCGTTTCTCCGCATCCTAGAGGAGCCTCTCGACGTACGCTGCGTGAAATAGTCATCGTGATTACAACAGTTTGCTTAGTTTTTTGTGTAATATTATAAGTAGAACAAAGTTTTAACTTACAAAGAGTATGCTCCATTTTCACTGAAGCGGCACAGAAGTGTCCTTTTCTTGATTTTGCCATTTTCACTTTCCAGTGGTCCTCTTCTTTTCTTTTTTTTTTTGTGCCTGGAGCCTAGAAGAATTTTTATTGAAATGAATAACAGCCAGATGGTACCTAAAAAGAAGGTAAATATGAATCAATTTCTCATACTTTAGAAAAAAATGTGTTTCTTGTTGCCTACAAGCAAAACTATGCCAAGTAGAGGCTACTATAAGGAACCATTATGCATTATATTCACATCACTGTAGCAGAGATTGCTTCTGTTTTAGCTTCTATATTCAGTGCTTTTATATCAAATTAAGAATGTGATGCAATGATCTTCAAGCAGCAGAATGAATGTATGACATAGGCTATACAACATCATGTCGTGAATCACCCGTGTTCTTCCTGCTGTTGTATTCTAGCGATCATCATTAGTCCAAGTGATCAAGTGAACCTTCAGCATTCTTTCAGTTTCAAAACAGTAGCTTTGGGACATTCGAGATGGTTCTAGAGGGGTCAGAAACTTGCGCTGATACCTTCCAGTTCATTAAAAATTACCTTTGTCTTGGGCCTGCACTAAGATGAGGAGCACAAAGGAGAGACGAGGTGTTTTTCCAGCCAGCCCTCCATGCTCGCCCTCAACTTTGTGTCATTGCAGTGTCTCAGCTCATGTCATTTCTGTCTATATGTATTCCTGGTGCGCTGTTCTTTATCTCATCTCATCTGCCTATTCTAATATACCAGCAATGACTTTGCATGAGGACCCTTGGGTGGCCTGTGCAGTACGTCTATAGCCTCCTGTCTTATTTTTTTCATGGAAGGGGAAAACAGAATGGCTAGTGCTAACATCCTACCAAATATGTTTTACCATATTATATGAAGCATCCTTGAATGTAAGAAGTGTGCACTGCAGTCTCTTCCAAATGTATGAGAACTACCTTTGACATGTCAGTGTTCCAAAATTCGAAAGGAAGACACAAGATAAGTTCAGCTAATTTTGCAGCAGTGTATTTACTATCAGGATGGAATAAATGTGGAAGCTGGCTCATAAGGTGCATTGGGTGCCTACTTTATGCAAAGCTGGGATTGAGTTACGCGGTGGGAATTTTTTTTGGCAGATGTCAGGGTCGACTCCTGTGAATCGCAATTGTAGGGTCTCATTTTACCTGGCCTGATAACATGAGAGCTCCAGATCAAGCACTGCACTAAGGAGACTGAAGTCAAGCCCAAATTCCATAAAAAGAAGGCACCAAATGTGTCCAGTAACACAGCAGCTCCTCCCTCCTCACATTAAAAAAAAAAAAACTTGAACTCTTTTTTTTCCTCCAAACCTCAGCACACAACCACGAGAAAGACTGTTTTGAGATGTTTAAAATTGGTCACCATGCAATTTTTCAGCCCTTCAGGGATATTCAATAGCACGAACTAAAAGCGATCTGCTTAGTTGCAAGTTGAAGAATCAAAAGGAGCAAAAGGAAATGGAACAAATGAAGCACAAGCTTTTATAGATGAACTTCTGATTTTTTTTTCGCCCTGTTTTCTATTTCCTTTGGCCTCTGTTCCTTTTATAATGACAATATTATGAACATACATTAAAAGCTTCATGCAAGTACGTATTGTTTGCACATGTAATGCAGAAACGTTGCACTGCATAGTCACACTGGAGTGAAAAATAATGTCTTAGTCTTCTCTTTCATTCAATTTACCTTACTTGCATCCCACCATCCAAGTATGCAATTGATTTGGAAGCAAACCTGGTGACAAAGTTATGAAAAGATTCAAAGGAAGATGTTTGGGCTTTGGGAGAGTTGTCGAGTGTCAATCAAAAACCGGGAGTCCTTCAATATAGAGTTCAGCTTCTTGAAAGCACATGAATCTGTTAAAAATATATAAATATTTGGCTAATGAGTTGCAGTGTGGGTGTGTATTCTAGTCAATCGTAGATGCTGAACCTGCTTGCAGCTGCTACATTGCAGCTGAAAACAGTTTTAGAATCATATTCATAAGAATACCCCAGGTCTTGCACTACTATATTACTGTGAAAAGAAATCTAAGAGATGTTGTCGAGCAAACATGCTGCCCTTTGTCTTCTTTAAAATTGTCAGTATAGGACAATATGGAAAATTCCATTGTATTTGTGTCCCATACTGGCATGTATAACCAAGCTACCTCAGTATTAAAATATCTTGCAGTCTTAGCACTCACATTTACATTATTTTGTTTCTTCACTGCATTATGGGTTTATTTCTCGGCTATGTCATATGTGAACTTGCTTTTATGAGTGAATGTGTAGTAAGGTTTTTCCTTGAAGTTCTATTTGCATTACCTATCCCTTAAATTTATCATTGGTTGAAAAATGCCACGAATGTGAGCCGTGCACCTTCCAAACAACATCAAAAGGAAAACTTTTCAAAAAAACCTATACAAAACAGATTACCTCTGCTCATCCATTGCCTGTTTGCAAGGAGCTCATGCAGGCATTTGCTGTGTGGTCTATCATGGCCATCATGTTTATCGCATATGGGGTTCAACAGGTTGCACCACATGCTGATGATCAGGTCACCATCACCCTGGCTCATGGCAGCAACATTGTAAACATGACGTGAATGTTTGGATCCATGGTTCTAGTGCTTCACAGCCCTTTGACCTGCTCACAGCTTTCAATTTCTTAAATGCAGTATAGAATAATGTTATTACCATGCGTTCGCCCTAATTATTAAAGCAAGCAACTGCACGCATCTTTAGCAATGTGCCAGGCATCAAAGTAGCGCTGTAAGGGCGATTTACTGCTCTTGCAATATGTCCAGATAGCTGGGTGGCAGTCTGTAGATAGATGAAATTAAAAACTCATTACAAAATAATATATTTCAGCAAATGTACCTCTTCCCCAATGGTTTGCAACAATGAAACATTTTGTAATTCAATTGTTTGTATTATATAATGATTAATTTGATTCTTTTTATGTATAGACATGCAAGCAGCACTTGCCAAGGGCACTCTTGGTGAGGTTGAAAATAATTTCTCCTAATAATATGCAGAACTTGTCGCCTTTTGGTAAAGACTGCACTGAGACTCATTAAGTTGAGGCCAGGCCCCATGCTTGCACTATTGGGCACTGCAGCTGACTTCACACAGTAATATGAATTGCAGCTTGCCAATTTTTGTATCTCAGCATTGCTTTACCTCTCCTATTTTTACCTGTTTGCATTGTAGAATATGGTCAGTCTGAATGAAGGCAACGTTATACGTGCAGTACTTGGCGCTGTAGCCCGGAGAGTCGCAACGCCCATCTCCTGCGAGGTCCACTTCCATTCCATCCAGCTGGCTGATGATCTGCACCCGCTGTTCCTGGAAAAGCTGGGACAAAAATAAATGTGCATTTGTGAGCCACTTGTAACATTGCGTCGAACTGTGTCACTCGATCGTTGCACTGCTGCATGCGCGCGCTGTTTTTTTTTTATTATTACGCAAGCTTTCCATAAAGCATATTATAAGAAACCGTGAAAATTATTTTCCGTTGGGAACCACAGAAGGCTCCTGCTCTTATTGCAATGCCCTTGCAGATAAAGCGCTGCCCTTGCAGCGCTTTATCTCCCCCCCCCCCTTTCCGCAGGAAAAATCTAGTTGTGTATAACTCACGTCTATTCTCCTGTCAAAACTAACACTTGCACTTCCGATCGACAGCTGATCGCTTAAGGATAAAGAGGCACAACTTTGAACGACAAAGCCAGTTCACGCAAGTGATAACGTTTCATTCGCGACCCCCCCCCCCCACCCTCCTGCTGAAGGGTAAAGCCTCTTGGCCCTCTTTTTTTCCTGTTTCCATCTCTTCATTCCTGACAGTGTCCTTGCTTTCTTCGTTCTTTTATCAACCGCCCAGCTCGGTTATCACGTGTTTCTTTCCTGGCCGCCTCGGTTAGGGAACATGGACGCGGCTCCTTCCGCGCGGCCTTTCAGAGTGCGCTCTGTACAAACACCACACGGCGTAAAAAAAGAAAAGCTACAGGACTGGCGTCCTGCTGAGATAATAATCGGGCACCGAACAGTGTTTGTTTACTTCCTGCCAGCACGCGCGTTCACCGTTTTTCCGCAGTCTGCTGACGCCGAACCGCGGCTGACAAACTACACCACTGCGCACAACCTCGCAGTCCCCTTCTTCTCAACTCCTTCTTTTTTTTTCTTTAGAATCGATCGTTATCTTTCACGAAGGGGCATCGCATAGTCAAACGCACGAGGAGCCTAAACACGAAACTTTCAAGGTTCAAGCAAGGTGCACGAGAGAGTTTCCCTCCGCAACGCCCGGAAGACCGCTCTCTGCGATTTCGATTCTGAATTTCTAGTGCTTCGCTAACATCTCATACCCTTGCTGCGGTACGGATATTATGAACCACGAGCTCGAAAAGCGACTTCGGCGAATGAGTACACGCCGTTGGAGAATCCGCTGCTGAACCCGGACGACGATCATCATCATCAGCCTGACTATACCCACTGCAGGGCGAAGGCCTCTCCCATATTTCTCCACTTAACCCGGTTCTGTCCTAGCTGCATCCACTTGACCCCTGCGAACTTCTTAATCTCATCCGCCCACCTAACTTTCTGCCGCCCCTTGCTGCGCTTTCCTTCCCTTGGAATCTAGTTTGTTACCCTAAGCGACCATCGGTTATCCTCTCTGCGCACTACATGTCCTGCCCATGTTCATTTCTTCTTCGTAATTTCCACTAGAATGTCGGTAACTTCAGTTATTTCTCTGACCCACTCTGCACGCTTCCTATCTCTTAATGTTACCCCTACCATTTTTCGTTCCATAGCCCTCTGGGTTGTCCTCAACTTAAGTAGAACTCTCTTGGTTAGCTTCCACGTTTCAGCGCCATAGGTGAGTACAGGTAAGATGCAACTGTTATATACTTTCCTCTTTAGCAATACCGGTAAGCTGCTAGACATAATCTGCGAGTGCTTGCCAAATGCGCTACATCCCAATCTTATTCTTCTTGTTATTTCCTTTTCATGGTCCGGATCTGCGGTTACTACCTGTCCTAAGTAGACATATTCGCCTACTACTTCCAGTACTTCGCTACGTAGTGTAAACTGCTGTTCCTTCCCGAGGCTGTTGAACATTACCTTAGTGTTCTGCATATTGATTTTCAAGCCTGCCTTTCTACTTTTCCTGTCTAGGTCATCAATCATTATTTGTAGTTTATCTCCCGAGTTGCTTAGCAAGGCAATGTCATCAGCAAATCGCAGATTACTGAGGTATTCTCCATCTACCCTTATCCCTAACTGCTCCCATTCCAAGTCTCTGAATACTTCCTCTAAGCAAGCTGTGAATAGTACCGGGGAGATTGTGTCTCCTTGCCTAACACCTTTCTTTATGGGAATTTTGTTACTTTCTTTATGCAGAACTATGCTTGCTGTGCAGCCACTGTATACATCTTCCAGCACTTTCACGTATGGCTCGTCTACCCCCTGATTTCGAAATGCCTGCATCACCGCCGAGGTTTCAACTGAGTCAAATGCTTTTTCGTAATCAATGAATGCTATGTATAAGGGCTGGTTATATTCCGAGCATTTTTCTATCACCTGATTGATGGCATGGATATGATCGATAGTAGAGTACCGTTTCCGAAACCCTGCTTGATCCTTTGCTTGATTGAAGTCTAAGGTTGTCCTGATTCTATTAGCGATTACCTTAGTAAATACCTTATACGTAACAGGCAGTATGCTGATTGGTCTGTAATTTTTAAGGTCCTTAGAGTCCCCTTCCTTATGAATGAAGATAATGTTTGCATTATTCCATGGTTCCGGTACCGTCGATGATACCAGGCACTGCGTATACAAGGTGGCCAGTTTTTCTAACACGATATCCCCCCCATCCTTCAGTTATCTGATCCTCTTCAGCTGAGTTCCCCCTTTTCATAGTTTCTAATGCTTTCTTGACATCGTCCTTCGTCACTGGTGGAACGTCTGAATGTTTTTCCCTACCACGAATTTCTTTACGGTCCTTACTACTTTGGCTACTGTAGAGATTTGTATAGAACTCCTCGGCTACTTTGACTATCTTATCCATATTCGTGATGACATTGCCCGCCTTGTCCCTTATCACATACATCTGGTTTTTGCCTATGCCCAATTTCTTCTTTACCGCTTTAAGGCTTCCCCCGTTCTTTACAGCATGCTCAATTTTCTCCATGTTATACTTTCTTATATCGGCCACCTTGCGCTTATTGATTGGCTTTAATATCTCGGCCAATTCGATCCGGTCTTTTGGATTGGAAGCTTTCATTCTCTGGCGTTTCTTAATCAAATCTTTCGTCTCCTTAGACAGCTCACCGGTATCCTCTCTAACTGTCCTACCGCCTACTTCTACGGCGCACTCAGTAATGATATCTCTGAAATTATTGCTCCTTGCTTCTAGGGTAATGTTGCCATCCTCGGTTAGAGCTGAATACCTATTCTGTGGCGAGATCCTGAACTCTTCTGCCCTCCCCCTCACCCCTAAATCGTTGATGGGTTTCGTTCTTACTAATCTGTTGCGTTCCTTCTTCAGATTTAGGCTAATTAGGGACCTCACCATCCAGTGGTCACTGCGTCGCACTTTCCCGATTACCTCTACATCTTGCATAATGGCGGGGGTTGAACACATTATGAAGTCAATTTCATTTTTAGTCTCCCCGTTCGGACGTTTCCCTGTCCATTTTCAGTTCTTCCGTTTGCTGAAGAAGGTATTCATGATTCGTAAGTTATTGCGCTCTGCAAACTTAACCAATAACTCCCCCTGCTTTTCCTAGAACCAATGACATAGTCACCTACTGCCTTGTCTCCTGCCTGCTTTTTCCCTACCTTGGCATTGAAGTCGCCCATTAGTACAGTATACTGCGTCTTTACTTTTCGCATTGCCGATTCTACACCCTTACAACTGCCTAGTCATCATAACTACATGTAGGTGAATAGGCCTGTACGACCTTCAGTTTATACCGCTTATTAGGCCTAATTACGATGTCTGCCACCCTCTCATTCATGCTATACTATTAGTCGATATTACCCGCTATATACTTATTGACAAGGAAACCTACTCTTAGTTCTCGCCTCTCCGGTAAACCTCGACAACTCAGTACATGCCCATCCTTCAGTACAGTATATGCCTCGTTCGGCTTCCTAGCCTCACTAAGCCCTATGACAGCCCATTTCATACCTTCTAGTCCCTGTAAGAGCACTGCTAAACTAGCTTCACTAGCTAGGGTTCGAGCATTACACTTTGCTAGGGTCATTTTCCAATGGCGGCCTGTCCAGCGGAGCCAGGCTTTCTTAGCACCCCTGCTGCGTCACAGGTCTGACCGCCGCCTTAGTCAGTTGTTCCGCAGCCGTTGGTGACTGAGGGCCGGGGTTTTGTGGAGCTTATCATGAAAGGTTGCGGCCAATTACTGCACCAGAGTGGCCAACTCCTGTTCTGGTGAGGGAGTGCGTTGCCGGAGGTGTTCACCGGCGTCAGGTCGCACCCCAAACCTGTTTATGCAGTTCCATCGATACGCAGATTTTTTTTTTTTTTGTAATCCGGTGGAGAATTGCGCGGCACCGGGATTTGAACCCCGGTCCTCTTGCGTGCGAGGCGGATGTTCTGCCGCTACGCCACCGCTGCAGCTATAGTATACGACGATAGTATACGGCTTATATGGGTGCATTGGTGCGTGGGGTCGACTAGCGTAACAGTAACAAATATCAAAATATCATTGTAAGCTCGACACTGGTTTATTTTGAGCAGTGTAATTCACAGTGATGATAACAAATCTTGCTTATGCATGCCACAACGCCGAGCATGATCGCCTGAGCTAAAAAAAATCCACCCTGTACTTTGATAACGCGTCTAAAGCTAATATTATCACATCTTTTCATTTTGCACTTACCGGCAGTGTTGGAAGAAACAGCGTTGGTACAGCTCCTTCACGCACGCATACGCAGTCTTGTTGGGATCCCCAAATCGCGAGCCACACCTGGGTAAAACTTACACGTATCGGGAGAGAAATACCGTCCACAAACGTAGATAAACGCTTTCTTCCCCGATGCTGGCTATCCGATGAGCTGTAGCCACTGTTTCCGGAGGTTGGCGTTTTGAGGCACTTTATGCAGAATGTTTTTCCTGCCGTCACTAGCAATACCTTCGCAGCTAGGGACTGCACACTGTAACAACCTTTCGCTCATGTCCCGTCAAAACAATTCAGCGCTTCGATAACTGCCCTCGCGAACTCAAGAGAGTGGCCAATCTAGCCCAGAACTGTCCTGCCCCCATCGCGCACACGACGTAACACAATATCGAATGCGAAGTCAACGCCAGGGATGTATAGCGTGGCAACGAAACTTCCGAGTTGTGCCGAAGGGCGATGACGATGAAGCAGACGACGAGAGGCCCCCGGCGGCGCTTCGGCAAGCAAGCGCGCCAAAACGGAAGTTGCGGCGTGCGGCGCTAAGCAAAATAAGTAAAAGCGCAAATGCGTCAGTTGTGACGTCTCATTGGGTGAGGCCCGTGGAGGAGGGCCAGCCTTTGCGCGCGCTAAAAAGTTGAAAGGAGGAGGAAAGCCATGAAGGCGCAGATATTCAAACTGATTGCAAATAACTCTGCTTCCAAATGCCTAGTTTCAAAAATTCTTGCGGGAAGGTTATCTTACATCAGCATTCTTTCGCAAACTAGGCATAGGGAAACTGTTTCGATATAGCTGTTTTGAGCCCCTTTAAAGGTCCGGTTCAGCGGTTACTACCTGTCCTAAGTAGGCATATTCGCCTGCTACTTCCAGTGCTTCGCTACCTAACGTAAACTGCTGTTCCTTCCCGAGACTGTTGAACATTACCTTCGTGTTCTGCATATTGATTTTCAAGCACCTTTCTACTTTTCCTGTCTAGATCAGCACTGATTCTTTTGCAGTTCTCCTGAGTCATCAGCAAGGCAATGTCATCAGCAAATCGCAAATTAGTTAGGTATTCTCCATCCACCGTTATCCCTAATTGCTCCCATTGTAGCTATCTAAATACTTTCTCTAAGCAAGCTGTGAATAGGATTGGGGAGATCGTGCCTCCTTGCCCAACACCTTTCTGTATAGGAATTTTGCTACTTTTTTATGCAGAACTATGGTTGCTGTGCAGCCACTATATATATCTTCCAGCACTTTCAAGTCTACACTATGATTTCGCAATGCCTGCCTGACCGTCAGGGTTTCTACACATAGGCCGTCCTAAGCGTCTCTCTTGAATTTTGAAAGATATGGTCACCGGGATGACAGGGCAATGAAATGACGTCACGTAGAAGCCACGCGCTTGCGTAGACAAAGATATAGAAATGTTCACAATAGTTGGTTCGTGATTATTTGCGAGTAACTTTGTATAGCTTTGGCTCTTGGAGTTGGCCTTTCAATATGAAAATAAGAAGGGAAAACTTTTGCGTGTATATTAAATAGGCGATCAAGGCTCTGATATTTCCCCTCCGGAGTGCCAGTGATAAAAACAACCGACACTGCAGGACAACATATGAGAGGTACATTGATAATGTAATACAAATGTAAAATATTACTTTCCATACATGTCAATACACCTTTCATTTGCCGAAAGAATCTATAAAGTAAACTATATTACAGAAGTAGAAACTTTACTTTCAGACCTCAGAAACGTGCTTGGCGATGAGGCAAGTTAACTACACTTGTGCAGGTGCGGACATAAGTAAAAGGAGCACGCTTTTATTTCCAAATTAAAATCATGCTTTTTCTACTGATGATAAGAAAACAATATTTGTCCATGTTAATAGGGACTGGCGTCTACTACCGGTTCGCACATACCAGGACTGCCAATTTCAATTATGGAACGAGTAGAAAATTTAGAAGAAAAATGTGGTGCTGCGCTTACTTTTGTCCGCGCCGGTACACTGAGAATTCTGATGACAATTTTACCTATTTTGTGGAAGACGAAATTAAGCCCTATCAACTGCTACGGATAGAGTGTTTTCGGTGTGCCTAAAAGTTTAGAATGCGGAGACTAAAGGAATAATCTTATCTCTTATCACTCTGTTCTCCGAGGACATCCAAGTGACTCCGGCATTGCAGCTGCTGTAGCATTTATGTTGCATCATGAAAAATGGGTAAATACATGTTCTGCTTTCACTCCCTTCTTTCTTTGGGGATTGCGATCACAACAACGGTTATAGTTTCTCGATATTAATGCGCGCAGCGGCACCTCTACGGGGCAGTCCTCGAGCAGGATGGTCTCCAGCGCCAGCCCCTTGGTCTCTGGCATAAAATAGTAGAGTACCAGGCCGTTGGCCAGCGTCAGCGTGGCGTAGAACCAGGCCTGGTCGCCGAAGCCGAAGCTGTCGCGGATGCGCTCCACGAAGGCCGCGCTACAGAAGGCACACGCCCAGTGGAAGCTGCCCACGCTGCCCAGTACGAGGCCCTTATACCGAAGGGGAGCCAGCTCCGCCACCTGCGGTCAGCATCAAGCGCGCACGTTATCAGAAAAGAGGGACCATTCCGATTCTTAGCTCGCACCCTCCTCTGTCCGTCATCGTTCATTGTACCTCTCCAAAGAGGACAAAACGCGACTTCCAAGAAGCAATAACGAGACTTTAACAAATCAGCACCAAAGTCCTCCGATCTAAACGGTCAATGCACAGAACCTATTGCGTCAAAAATGCCGCCTAATCAGCTTCCAGTTAAGTATTCCTGCAAAAAGTGCACTCTTTTTATTCAAGCGCGCAGAAAATAGAATTCGCAGTCTTTAAGAACGTTAACATGTATATAAGCTTTGTGTATGGTGGTTTGACACATTTTAACATATTCGCCAGCTTCAATAGTCATTGAACTATCCAATACTGTTGCTTGAAGCACGCAGTTGAATTTTATTTAACAAAACTCTAAAAAAAAAGTAGCGATGTCCAATGAATTACTACATAATCTTCATAATAAGCAATTATTAAATCAGTGCTGTATTTAAAGTTTTCTTATTTTGTGTGCGAGTGCGTTTTGCACATGTATTCTGCCTACAATGGTCCTTTTCGTTTCTTATTTTTCTTTTGCTTGGCAAAGTGCACCGGTTTTCTTGGTTTTTCGGAGTTGGTTGTACGTCGCCTCATCGTACCTCGCTATCGCATCGCACTATATACTGCACTATATACTTATATATATATTCTGCACTATATACTTGTTTTTATTTATGTTGTATTCCCCCTAGAACAATGCACACGTTAGGGCGCCGTAGGTACTCTGTATAACTTTATTAAACAAATAATTAAATAAATAAACGTGCTGTGAGGCATCGTGTCTAGGGAGGATTGCAAGCGTAATACTAAAAATACCGCTTCAAGTCCGTGATCCGTGGCTACAATATCAAGCGCACGTTATTCTCTGTGGTTTCTTGCATTTCTTGCATATGACATGAAAAATACACGGCCAGAGAGGGGTTTCTGGAAATCTTCACAGTTGTTGAGTGCGAAAGCATTATGACAGCGCAAAAAGATGCTTGTCCCAAATTCTACGTCATCTCAATGCAAAACCGCTAAGTAAATCCATGCCGGGCAGTGCTCTACGCACGTTGTAATCCTTTTAAACAGAGTTAATCTCCAATGCATGTTTGTTTTAAATGTAGGCACCTTGAGAAAAAGTGCTGGCTATTGCGAAATAAATATCTAAACTGACGGATATCATACAAAAAAGTGTCATTATTCTAACTGATAGTTTGGTCATTATTTTTTTAAGAATATGCTCTCTTTGTTTAGAAAAGTGGCAGATCGGGCTAGTTGGGGCAGGTTTGACGTATGCTCGTCCCTGTCTGTTTCTTCTCCGTCCGTGTTGTTTTTACGCTTTCGAAAAATGTCAATCTTCTTTTTTATATTAGATATATGTTATGGCCTGTTAAAAAGAATAAACCTAGTTGTCGGAATTTCGAAAAATTGATTACCGCCCCGTTTTGGCACAATAGATCTCTATATTTCCAGCTTTGGGCCGTTCGTCCGATGCATTGACGTATAAATTTCAGCACTACGCTGCCATCCATGTGTCCTATCAAGATATAGTTTAGAGCTCCAGTCTTCGAAGTCTTCGGTGTCATGAACGAAACAAGCAAAAGTCTGGTGACGGCTAATTGGCAAGTCACATGACCGCGATCTCACTGGTCGGAGCGCTGTGAGCCGTCAAGAGAGCGAATAAAATAACAGGAGCTGCCAACAACATCTTTTTTGTCGATCTAATCGAAACATCATGTTGTGAAAACATCATGCAAAGCTGGGAACCTAAACGCACTCCGGAACTTGGTCAATCTTGGCAATCTCAGGCCTGATTTTTGAACCAGCGGAAATATTCATTGAGCAACGGAAATGGATCAGGCTCCAGTGTATGCGCCGCGTTGCATGCACCAAACAGAATAAGGCCGACAGTGCTTTCCGTGTTTCCAGCGGGCTACACAAATGAGGACGAGATAATAAAGAAAACTTTTGCACTTAGGCTTGCCACTACAACAGGGCTGGTAAGTCGGTAAACACACTATTGCGATTACAGCGCATGACGGTGTGTTTACGACAGGTGTTGAAAGGACACTAAAGAGAGCCCTGTCAAATTTTCGCTGAAAGGAAAATTCGATGTTCTGAGATTTCATAGCATTGTTGTTGCTTGTTCAGCAGCAAAATATGCATTTGTTGCTGAGACTGAAATTTTAAATGCACTTTTTTGCCGCTCTAAGTGCAACGTTGTTGCCCGGGAAGAGGACTGGGCCGTTCTTCTGTGAAAAAGAGGCATGCGAGGAGAAGAGCTGCGAAGGTGAGGCTCAGAGAAGGCAAACCTAGTGAAAGAGGACAAAGGCAGGGAGAATGCCTTGTGGGTCCTTCACAGCCAGACAACAAGATGCGAAATATCCCATTGGGAATTTTGCAGGGAAAAGCGCGGCTTTGACATAGTTGTCGCTTAGGCATCTCCAAAAACTCCCGTAATGTGTACAACTCCGTGCTATGGTCTTCCTTGATCCAATATGGCATAAAATGTTGCCACAAAATTAGGAATATAATCTTTAAAATATACTAATCGGAATTGCGCAAAATGCATTCTAATACACTGTTTTACTTAGGATACATGTGGCACACAAGCTAAGATGCTAAAGCAAAAAAAAAAAAAAAATACGGCGCGCAATTGATTCTTTTCGTAGCAGAGAAATCTACTACACGTTTGTACTGTAAAAAAAAACTTGAGGGTTGGTCTATGAACATGATCGTGTGGCCCGTACGTGCCTGCCCAAGCTTCTTGAAGGGAAGCGAACTCTGGCGTGTTCGCATTGCAGCGTTATAAAAAATAATGCACGAGAACGACTATATTTAAAGTGGCTAACTACTTCGGATGCATTTTTTCGATAAAATCAGTCTAAAGCAAGAACGTCGGAAAGTAAATATAAACACATGCCCAAAGCAGCAAATAGATATACTACAAGACCGCCAAAAATTCTGATAACATGAATTTACTACATTCTAAATGGAAGGAAAAGAAAAACAAAACACGAAATCAAGGAATGCAGGGACATGTGCTAATGACACGACATACGGAAGCCTGGAATCCTCTCTGCAAGTTCTGATTTTAAAACACTACGTGATCGCTTTCATTATAGTATTTGCTAAAGCTGTGTGTAAAAGCCGCCCAGAGAATATACTTCTAAAAATTGTGGTGCAGCTGTTCTAATACACGGGTGCAGACTCTGGACTATGAAAGTCAATGTTTTATGTTAAACCACGTTCGGGCTGATTTCCAGATGCTTGTACCAGCAAACCGCAAAAAACACTTTAAGAATGCCATTCAATCCTTACGAAATAAGCGCGCTTTAATTCACGGACATCGGGCTAGCGCCATTCCGGAAATGCTGCACCTAGTCCATCTAAGACAAATAATAAGAGCTTGGCTAAGCTATACTCGCCGCAGTCGTTAACTACTTGATTCGCTAGAGCTTTCCGAATAAGTATTTTACAGTGCAGTTTTCACTCCGGCTGGTTTTCTTCGTTTTCGTTATTATGCGCCAATTCAAAAATTGTTACCGCCAAAGATCTACACCTCAAATATGTCGTTTTCCCCTAAAACTGCATATGTTAAAGTTCATATATATATTACACAATTATTTCGCATTACAGAAGAGAACATCAAGGAATCAGTGACAGGTCGTACACTGCTCCATTTTAAAAATCGTACAGGTAATATAGGGGAAGCAGCGGACAAGAACCACTGTGGTAACCTTTTTGGCGTGGCACTGACAATATGGGCAGAGTAAGAGGTACAGTCAGGGCCATCGTTGAAGGTGTAATGCAGTGGCAATGCCCGTATGAGTAGAAGAGAGGACAAACAGGGCCATCATTGGAAGTGTAACGCAGTGGCAATGCCCATATGGGTAGAACCGAGGACAAACAGGGCCATTATTGGAAGTGAAACGCAGTGGAGATGCCCATATGGGTGGAACAGAGGGCAAACAGGGCCATCATTGGAAGTGTAACGCAGTGGCAATGCCCATATGGGCAGAACATATGCCAAAGATGGCCATCATTGGAAGTGCTAGAAAGTGGCAATGCCCATATGGGCAGAACATCGACCTAACAGGGCTATCATTGGAAGTGCTAGCGAGTGACATTGCCTATATTTGGAAGCTAGTGGCAATACGGGTGCATTGTAGGGCCTGATTTGGCAATACTTTGCCATCTCTTTCCCAATATTGGGCCTTTCATTTGTGCTGCCTGGGATAGGTCCGGATGTCAGAAAGAATTTAAGGTGGCAGAAGGCAGAATCACGATCAACAATCCAACTGAACGGTGCATCTTTGTGAAAAAGTCACGTGAGTGGGTAGGCGATGTCAGCGAAATTAGGAACACAATTCTAAAAAGCTCCGAAGCTCCTTCACTGATTTTCGTGCTGTAAACGTAGTTACAGCATCAATCTTCTGAGGATCCGACAGAACACCATCTTTATCGATCAAGTGACCAAGCACAATTGTCTGGCGATCGCCAAAGTGACATTTCTTAGAGTAGAGGACGAGGCCTTCTCTTTCAATGTAGTCAAGAACGATGGCGAGGCGGCCGTTGTGCTCCTGAAAGGTCTTGCCGAAGATAACAATGCCATTCAAATAGCACAAATTTTCTAGTTGAGTCCACGCAGAATGGTGTCCATGAATCACTCAAACATTGCAGGCCCATTGCACAATTCAAATGGCATTACGTTGAACTCCTAAGACTCGAGTGTCACAAATGCTGTCTTTTCTTTGTCGCTCTGGTTCATCGATATCTGCTGATCTCAAGTCTACCGGGAAGCATGAGGCTGAGTGAAGATAATCGATAGCACTGTCAATACGTGGCACTAAGGCGACCATAGACTGAAATTCTATGTGGTACCTTGTTTTTTAACGAGCATAACAGAAGCCGCTCAAGAACTCCAAGATTCCTGGGAAACTCTACGTTGGAGCATGTCGTGAACTTGTTCGTCAATTAGCTGAAGCACGCTCGGCGACACACGGTAGGGCTTCTTTCCGATCGGGAGAAATGATGCAGTATCAATCGAATGATAAATGCGAGAATTCGGAATCGGTGGCGGACGATCCCTGGCAAAGTAGAAAACGGAAACAGGCTTGGAAAGCAGATCAGTCAAAATTCTGCGCTCCTGTGTTCCCAAAGATGTGTTTATCATTGCCTGGATTCCAGATTGTACAAAAGAGTGTGTTTTCTCTTCAAGAGCACAGTCATTTACAGCCGCCACAGAATTCGATACACCTTCCTTGAAATGAGCGAGTATCATGCCACGAGGTTACACAGCTGGCTCGTCTGAATAGTTCACAGGTTCACAGTCCACAACAAACTGTGCTCTCTGGTAACTGAAAGTAGCTGAGACTATGATACAAGGCAGCAAGGCACTCTTTTTTGCACATACCTGTTGTAGGTTTAACTAAGGTGTCGAACTCCTCGCACAGATTTGTAGATGAAATAAATTTGATGAATTCTCCGGACATCGCAGGTGCAACTGTATCTTCAGACAAAAAAAAGCGCACCCAAATTAGACGACAAGGTTTCTATAAGAGCTAACATCTGTCGAGATCCGTCCACTCCGGCATGTCATACTGTTGCAAAGATCTATAGCTAGAGTTACTTCATATGTGGAACGAGGCAGCACTGTTAATTCGGTTGGAAACGCTCGGCCACCAATCACAATGATCGCGCTTCACGCACCCAGAGACACCAATGATTCAGCGCCAACGCCACGGAATACCGCAGAATCATTCACGCTGAACATAACTTTACGTCCCAAACGATTCTTTATGATGATGATGATGATGATGATAAGCTCTTTATTTACCCCCAAATAAGGGGAACCAGCCGAAAGACTGGTTGCACTGCTTCGAGAAGGTCAGCAGGGATCCCTTGGGACTCTGCGGCTTCCAACGGGCGCAAAATGAGCTGGCGCTGTTGGGCGAGCTCGGTGGTACGCAGGAGGGACTCCCACGAATCCACTGTAGCTGTATTGTTTGCGTTGTGTCGTGTACATGTCCACACCATGTGAATGAATGTGGCCGGTTGTGAGCAGTGTTTGCAACTAAATGCAATAAGATTTGGGAAAATTTTGCTATATAGCCATGGGTTTGGAAATGTTCCTGTTTATATTTTTCGCCAATGGACGGCCTCGCGCCGGGATAGTTCCCGGTGTGCAGGAAGGTATAGACACCGTTCGAGCCGATAATGCTAGAGGATGCCTGTGCATGTAACAAGGTGTAACTGAGTGCCTTGGGGAGTGTCAGAGGAAGCGGCTAGCTGAGGAGGGTGCTCCGCCCTGTAGATGAGTTGAGCATGCGCCTGTGCGTTCCCGCTGAGCGCCTTATGGGGTGGGGCCAATATGAGAAGACGAGGTGTAGACGGTAAGAGGAGAGATCGGAGGATAGTGTGCGCCTGTCGGGATATACTACCTGCATGGAAGTTAAGAGTTGCGAGCTGGGAATCGCTAACGACTAATTTGGTGGGTGGAGGGGTCGGTCAGAGCTAACGCTACGACAACCTCTTCCGCGCGTAGTAACAGTTGCGGCGTTGTGCCAGTTTCGGCGCGGTACCAATGCAACCGCAACCATACAGGGGCGAAGGGGGTGGTGGGAGGCATCTGTGTATGCAACGTCGGGGCGACCGGTAAAACGTTTGTGGAGTTGCCGGGCTCGGTCGGCTCTGCGCTGTGCTTGATACTCTGGATGCATATGTTTAAGAAACGGAGGTATACGAAGACTGAGTTTCTGCTCAGGCGTGAGATCCATAACGTAGACGTCGCCCTCAGAGGGGTGATTCCTACCTGGCTCAGTACTGCACGGCCAGCATGTGTCAGCTAGAGGCGCTCATATTGGGAAGTTAGAGTCGCTTCAATCAGCTCGTCCACTGTGTTGGACATACCGAGGGTCATCAGTTTGGTGGTGGAAGTGGACATGGGTAGACCCAAAACTGTCTTGTATGCCTTGCGTAGTGATGCATCCAGTCACTCCCGATCTGTTCGCATGAGGCTAAGGTAAGGGGCAACGTAGGCGATGCGCGTACAAACGAAGGCTTGTACGTGGCGCAAAAGGTTGGATTCGCGCATGCCCTTATGCTTGTTCGCGACACTTTTGAGCAGGCGGCTGATCTGGATTACAAATTGATCTATTCGCTGAAGAGTAGTGGCGTTTCCTTCATTATCTTGTAGATGAAGGCCCAGGATACGGATTCGGTCGGTACAGGTATGGGGGTGCCCTGTACTTGCAGATTGAAGGATGCCGGAGGTGATCTGGGGCATCTACCCTGGGTTGGGACAATAATGTATTCAGACTAGGTGCCGAGCAGCATAGGCCAACGGTGGCCATGTAGGTACCAACGCGATCGATGGCTGTCTGCAGTCTCCTCGATCTGGCCGTCACTGCCGTGTGTAATCCACAGAGTGAGGTCGTCGGCGTATAAGCTATGGTGCAAATAGCGGATATATGCCAAAAGATTGGGTAGGCCAAGCAGCGCAAATTTGAAACGAAGTGGGGAAAGCCCTGAGCCTTGGAGTGTACCCCGGCTTCCAGGACAGATGATGGAAATATCTCCTGAGCAGGTGTCAAGTTGCACTGCGCGATTCGTGAGAAAGTCGCTTATATATGCATACGTTCGTTCTCCCACCCCTAGGGTCTGGAGGATCTGCAGAATGGCTTCGTGCCGGACATTGTCAAAGGCCTCGCGATATCTAGACAAACTATGACTTTAGTGTCCAAAGTGCTGTGTGCCAGCAACTGATGCTTGAGCAAGATCATGATGCCTGGGGCAGCAAGGTGTGGTCGAAAACCAAACATCGTGTTTGGAAGTAGCTGATGTTCTTCTAGGTAACGAAGAAGACGGGTCTGTATTACATGCTCCAATAGTTTTCCCACGCAGGACGTGAGAGAAATAGGGCGGAGGTACAACAGAGTCGGTGGTTTGCTCGGCTTGAAGATGAGCACGAGGTTGGCGCATTTCCACTCTTGCGGGATGGCTTCCCGCTCCCACCATTTTTGCTGGATGTCTGTGAGCTCATAAATCGAGGCGTCGTCGAGGTTCCGAAACACATGGTTAGACATCCGGTCCGGCCCTGCAGCAGAGTTTGTCTTGAGACGATTGAGCTCGGCTCGTACCTCCGGTAAAGTGATGGGAGCATCTAAACGGACGTTGTCCTTCCCCTGATAAGGAGGGAGAGCTTTCACCGGTCCTGGGCGGATGTAGGTGTCTACTGGCTCCTGTTTGAGGGCGTCTGAGGTGCCGGGAAATTGGTGGAAGATACGCTGGAGCTGCTGGTGAGCTTGGAACTTGCTCCCTTCAGGGTCCAGGAGGTGACGGAATAGTTTCCAGGTGCTTGTGGTGTTAGGAGCCTCATCCATCTGGTCACATATATTGTGCCAGTTTTGGCGTGTGAGCTCTACGCCATAGTTTTCGATGTTTGTATGGACTCGGGCAAGCCGTCGCCGAAGATTCCAATCCCACTTGCGAGTTTTCCTCAGGGCCTCCAGCTTGCGCTTGCGGTCCCACAGTTGGGCATAATATCTGTCGCAGTTTGGTACGGAGTCTACCCCAGCTACTTCAGCAGTGACATTTGCAACTTGTTTGAGGGAGTCGGCTAACCAAGCGGCAATGTCTGTGATAGGTTGGGAAGAGCCTTGCTCTTTTCGCTTGGCGGGAAAGCAGTCCCAGTTGACCACTTTAGCTGGTCGCGTACGTTGTCGAGTTGGCTCCTGAATGACAATCTCCAGAACGTAGTGGTCGCTTCTGAACGTTTCCCGAGTATTGCACCAGGTAGCTGCAATCCCCGGTCCCGTAAAGGCGAGATCCGGGGTTGTTTCCCGCGAGACGCCCGTTCCTCTCTGAATGGGTTGGGTGATATCTGTTAAGAGGTTCAGATGGAGTGTGTGCCAATCGTACCAAAGCAATTGGCCTTTAAGCGTGTCTTAGTGGTAACCCTATGCTTCATGCGGAGCGTTGAGATCACCGAGAATAATTAGAGGTTGCCCTCGCGCTAGCTGCTGTACTCGGAGGAAACGTGGCCCGCAGACGGCCTTGCGTGATCGGGTCGGGCTATAGACATTGAGCACGAAAAGGCATTGCCTGGTCGCACGAGAGGGTCATAAAGAATTTGGAGAAGGATATGGTCTGGGAAAGTGGAGTCTAGCTCATGTAAGATAACCGTAAGGTTTCGCCTAACTAGAGTAGCCACCTGGGAGTTTTCTCTTCCCAATGTGTATGTCCGATATCCAGCCAATTTCGCGCGTTTCCCTGCTTCTTGAAGGGAAAAAATTTCTGGGGGGTCGCTCTCGGTAAGGAACTGCTGAAGGACCGCGCTCTTGCGCGCAACCCCCTGCAGTTTCATTGCCAGATGGTAGTGTTACCCGAGCGAGCCGCCATGATTAGGTTGGGAGAAGTTCGGAATGTAGGTCGTTGGGTGATTTGGCATCTGAACCGGGAGCGGGGTCATGCCTTCAGGTTTGCAGAGGGAGTCGATTGCCTTACCAAGAGTTTCTAGTGGTAGAGCAAACTGAGCGCTGAGGGTGCGAAAGGAGTTCTCAATATGTTCCTCCAGCGATTGGATACTGCCTTGAAAGAAGACGCCCTGTGCTTCGAGGCGCGCTATATGTGCGTGTATGTCTTCCATTTATGTATCGCTCGCGGCAAGAGCCTTACGTTTGTGGGCAGTGCCAGCTGGTGCGCGGGAAGTAGGAGGAGGAGCGTCTAAGCATTTCACGATAGTTTCGACTCTATGAACCAGCTGTGTTACGACGGCCGTGATGTGTGTAATAGCTTGTTCGAGTGCGTGAGTAAGTAAGTGCTTTATTTTCCGTTTGCAAAGTAAAGTTGTGAATGGACAGGTTCGAGGAAAAAAGCTGCGGAAACAGCTTGACAGGTGGGGATTCCTCCTAGCATACTCACAGCTTGAGGCGGAGCCGGTGGCGGTCTTGGCGGAGCCGGGCCCGGGAGCTGCCCCGGTGGAACAGGCGGCGGCGGCGGCGGACGACTGGACGACTGCTGGACGACTACAGACGTACCTGGCCGCGTTCTGGACGGCGTCCGAGATTATAGCCTTGAGGCATTGGGCCCGAGGGGTGGGAAGGGGTCCGAGCGGTTCCTGAGACTGCGTTGATTGCTGTCGGAACGTTAGCGGTCCAAGCGGCTGGCGTGTTATAAAATTATCCGGCGTGAAGATGCTTGTTCTTGTTGCTTAGCAGCTTCAGCCTGTCTGCGATTTTCCCACTGATGGCGCTTGACGGCGTAGGGAGTGCGAAATATTTCTTTGCATCGGCTGTCGCCCGTGAGGTGTTCTTTCCCGCAGAGCCGGTAGGTCGGCGTACAGGAGTGGCCGTTGGCCGGGTTGGGAAGCCCACAGTCTCGAAATTTGGTAACTGTGCTCACGAAACTCCTAAACTCATAACAAAGACCGTTGCTCCAGTGTCAATTAGTGCCATGGTGCGGATGCCATCAATTAATACTTCGGGTTTGTTCTTTAACACAACAGGCAGATGTATTGAGAATGTTGATTCTCTAGCGACCTCAAGCCCATCGGCCGCCCCTCCTAGTTTTCCGAAAGGGAACAACGGCGCAGAGGAGATAATGAACGTCGCTGTCTTTGGGTTGGCGGCGTCAGGCTGCGGTCCGAATCGGGCGATCCATTACGTATCTATGCCGGGCGGTATGCATTCAAAGTCACTGTCGGATAAAATTCAGTGTTGAGATAATCAGAAGCGTTGGGCAGCGGACGATGATCTTGTGGAAGCAAGCCCCGCAGACGGCAGTGCCCGGAGATGTGTCCGGTCACGCCAAAGCTATAACACATGGGTTACGGGCGCCATCGGTCAGAGAAGAAGTGGGTGCAAACTTGTTCTGGATGGCGGTTGCTGACGAGCCACCTCACGTGTGTACTTGGGTATTCGCCCATCCGTGGCTGGGAAGAGATTTTAAGTCGTCATACTGTCTGCGGTTGTCAAAGCATGGCGTATTTAGAGCCGGTGTACAGGAAGTTGATGGGGTCACGGGTTCTGCCTGCAGCGCGCAGGCAGAACCCGTGCCTGGTGCTCATCCCGGCGCGTAGAATCTTTGTCAGGCAGCAATTCCCGCACAATTTGACGCATCAGTTCAGCTATGGACTCCGCAGCACTGACGTCAGTGCTCGCGACGGCTGTGATGTAGGTGTTATGCTGCGCAATTCCAAGGTTTCAAAAGTGCGGCAGTGCCTGATGACGTTACCTGCAGAGCTTAAATTGTCTTTGCTAATAAGGAACGTATAGACATCTTAAGCGATCCCTTTGAGAAAGTATCCCCCTTTATCTTCCTCACACATTAGTGGGTTTACAATCTTGCCCAATTCCACAATATCCTCGATATATGTGGTGCAAGTCCTTCCAGGCACCTGGACTCACTGCAGCAACGTTTTCTCTTTGGCTTTCTTCTTCGTAGATGCGTCGCCAACGCACGTCTTTATCTCTTCTTTAAAACGATCCCAGCTTCTAAGTAAATCATCATGACTGTCAACCAAAACAATGTTGTGCCTCCAAAGAAAAACGCTACTTTCGCTAGTTACACGGTCTAATTCCAACGATTATACGGACTTATCCATTCGTAGTTGGTTAGCCACTCATCGACATCCTCGTCAGATTCTCCAGCAAAGGTGCAAGGTTCTCGGTAATGTTGTCAAGTTACTTATCACAGGTGCTGCTCAGCGTGCGTCACCGTCTTGAGCCATTTGTAATGGTAGGGCGGTAAACCAGCGAGTTGGCGACTTCGTCGAAGACAACGCCGATCCGTGTTGATCTACCCCGGAAGCCCACCACAAATATTACGTACTCAGTAGGTAACGAGGGTGTTTATTTTTTGTCTTGGAACAGCAAGTCCCCAAGTCATGTAATGCCATTAAGGCTATGCGCAAAAAAGACAACACAAAAAACAGAGGCAACGACAGGACGAGCGCAAACTAACCTCTAAAGTTTAACCTCTAAATATAAAGCATATAAGCGCATGCGCGGCGGAAAAAACCACAACATGCCTGATAAACACGAACCACCGTCACACCCTACAAAACAGAATTCAACAAGGCAGACTCGCTTTTGTACAAGGCGATAGACGTATCACTGACACAATTGTGCTCTTTGTTTATCAAAAACGACTCAAATATTTCGCGCGCCGGTGCGTTGCTGCCACGGCCAAGTATCTTAATCATTGGCCAATCAGGGAGATGCGTTAATGATCGAGCAGGGGAGCATGTGCGTACGTTAGGAGATATTGAATGTACTACAAACTTAACCGAACATTGTCGAGATTGCAAGTGCCGGCCGCGACTAAATGAGATTAAGATACTTGGCCGTGGCAGCAACTCGGGCGAGTGTGCACGCACACTCGCCCGAGTTCGTCAAGCCTATTAGTGGCCTAAACTTGCTGACGCCATTCATCGCCACGTCAGAGGCTGTCGTGAGTGCCAACGTCGAAAGGCGCCTCCCCGAACACCGTTTGACCAAATCGGCATCGACCTTCTGGGCCCATTTCCGCTGACATCGCTCGGTAACAAATGGATTATAGTCGCGACCGACTATCTCACACGGTATGCTGAAACCAAGGCGGTGAAGCGTTGCACGTCATCAGAGATCGCCCAGTTTTTTATGCAGCAAATTGTGTTGCGCCATGGCGCACCGTCCCAAGTAATCACCGATTGAGGCACAGTGTTTACGGAACAACTTATGCACGACGTATTTGAGCTGAGTCACACGAGCCATCGCAAAACCACTGCTTATCACCCACAGACGAATGACCTCACGGAGAGACTCAGTAAAACGATCGCCGACATGATTGCAATGTACATAGACTCCCGGCACAAGACCTGGGACGAGATTCTCCTGTACATCACATATGCCTACAACACTGCCATCCAAGAGACTACGCGTTTCACGCCATTTCGCCTGCTCTATGCACGTGACGCTCAGACGATGTTAGATGCCATGCTTCCGTGCTGCACGGATAATCCTCTCATCCCAGACGCTGAGCAGTTTGCTCAGCGCGCCGAGGAAGCACGTCAACTTGCCCGCATCCAACTTCAGCAACAGCAGGGAAAGGATACCCGTTGCTTCAACCTCCGTCATCGACACGTCACATACCAATCAGGAGAGCAAGTTTGGGTGTGGGCACCGGTGCGCCGGCCCGGCTTGTCTGAAAAACTGATGTCGCGATACTTTGGACCTTACAAGGTTCTGCGCGGTGTCACAGAAGTGACATACGAAGTCCTTCCAGTGGGTACTGTGCAGACCTCGCGTCGGCAACAACGCTCCGAGGTGGTGCACGTTGTCCGCATGAAACCGTATTTCACGCGGTAATGTGCATTTTACTATGCATTCGTTTAGTTGTGTAGGGCACCGCCTCCGTTTTACGTTCGTTTTCTGTACTGACTCGCATCGCCCATCACTCGCGCCCAGTCTGTGCTTTCGTTTTTTCAAGGATGGGGGAGTAATGCCACCTGGTGTCCCTGATGTTCTTAGGTGGCGCCTGGAAGAAAAGGACGCCGAAGTTGCCTCGCGTGCTGTGCGCGGAACATTGCCTGCTGGTTCAGCTTCGTCTCATCGTGTTAGTCACGTCTAGCCCTGTAGTCCGTGACAATATATATATATATATATATATATATATATATATATATATACATATACACACACTGGGTGTCAAAGCTAACTTGAACCAAGGGTTATAAAATATATGGGCACGGCGAAAGCGCTTGGCGCAGGTCGTTCACCATGTGCCTCATCTTCTTTGTACAGGTTGGTCACACCTGTTCGTTGCGTAGTGACAATAGGCTTTTAGTTGTTCTGTCGTGCCCTCAACTTTCTATAAGTATAGCCTATGATTGCTTTTGCTGTTGTAAACTGATGTTGTGTGGCGATGTTGAGGAAAATCCAGGGCCAAACGCTGAAGAAATGTTTCAATCCTTGATGGAAGGACAACAGGCAATAAGGAAATGATATAGCGGCATTGAAAGCGCGCCTTGAAAATACAGAAAAAGCAGTCGATAGTTTTGACAAGTGTTTGATTCAGCTGGAAGAAAACGTACAAGAAAAAACGAGCACAGTGGTTAGTTTGGACACAACTTTGTGTAAAATGGAAGAAATACTCAAATCACAGCAAATCAAGCTGACAGACCTAGAAGATCGCAGTAGGCGGTCAAATCTTACAGTTTTCGGCATTCCGGAAATTCCCAACGAAACTTTGCCGCTCTTACGCGACAATATGCCATTATCTACGCAGTCAAGCGCTTTCGCATAATCAATAAAGCCGAAGTAGATGGGTTTCTGGAACTCTCTTGCTTTTTTCATGATCACGCAAAGCTTGGCAATCTGGTCTCTAGTTCCTCTGCCCTTGCAAAACCCAGCTTGCACGTCCGGAAGCTCCCGATCCACATACTGCTGCAGCCTACATTGGAGGATTTTCAACATCACCTTGCTAGCATGCGAAAAAAGCGCGATCGTGCGGTAATTGGAACAATCTTTGGCACTGCCTTTGGAATGGGGATGTAAACGGACCTCCTCCAATCCTGTGGGTTCTGCAGGGTTGTCCAAATTTGCTAACAATGTATCCAGAACGTTAAAAGCGTCATGGTTGAGGTTTTGAAGCCACTCAGCTAGAATGTCATCAATTCCGCTAGCTTAGTTCTTAGCAAGGCTGGCTAAGGCCCATTCAACTTCCATCTTCAGGATGCCCGGCTCGAGATCAGTAAACACAACCGTTTTATGTTGGGTTTGCACATCCAGGCCCTTCTTGTACAGTTCTTCTGTGTATTCCTGCCACCTCTTCTTTATCTCTGAGGCTTCAGTGAGGTCCTTGCCCCGTTTGTCCTTTATCACGCCCAGCTTAGCACAGAAGCTTCCTTTGATATCTTTGATTATCTTATACAGAGCTCTTGTGTTCCTTAATTGGCTATTGTCCTCAACTGCTTGACACTGTATGTACAGTAAGGCATTCTTATCTCTTCTTGCTATTTTCCAAAATCCGCATTGAGCACCTTGTATCTTTCTCTTTCCCCCATTTGCAAAGCCTCTTCGGATAACCAGTTTGCTATCTTGCATTTTATTTTGCTTTGGAACTACCTTAGTAGCAACTTCTTGCATTATATCACTAACATCAGTCCACGTATTTTCAGGCTCTCTGTCTTCTAGATCTAATTCTTGAAATCGATTACTCACTTCCACAGCATATTCTGATGGGATTTGATCCAGATCGTGCCTGAAAGGCCTTCTAGTTTTCTGTGTTTTTCTCAATCGAACCTTAAATTAGGCAACAAGAAGCTGATGATCGGTGCCACAACCGGCCCCAGGCCTTGTTTTTACTGCTTGTATAGCGCTTCTCCATCTCTGCCGGCAAAGAATATAATCAATCTGATTCCTGTACAGACCGCCCGGTGAAGTCCATGTGTACAGGCGCCTCTTGTGTTGTTGAAAATTAGTATTCGCTGTGGCCAGATTGTTTTCTGGACAACATTTTATTAGCCTCTGCCCAGCTTCATTTGGCTCACCAAGACCGAACTTGCCTGTAATTCCGGATATTTCTTCACTCCCCACCTTAGCATTCCAGTCTCCCATGAGAAAAAGGACGTCTGATGATGGAGTGCGGTCTTCCTTTCTTTATTTGTTTCTTTCACATTTGCCTAAACGGAGGCTGAGGCTGTAGGCGCGGTCACCTGGCGTGGCCTCAGCCCCCTGCTACATGATCAGTAAGGATCGAAAATGCACTAGTGCGGCAGTCTGGCCCACAACAGTAGCCTTGATCAGGACATAAAAGGAAAGAAACGAAACAATAGTGACATTTGTGCGCAGTGTGTGCAAAAGAAATAAAAAGGCATTGCAAGTCAGCATAAAATCTCTCAACGTCAGGTTCTGCGACAGTAGTGGTTGGTGCATAGGCTTGGATAACTGTTATGTTGAAAGGGTGACCTTGGATCCGAAGTGAAATCATTCGGTCATTTTTGGGGTTGTACCCTAGCACTGATTTGCCCTGGAATGTTAGGGTATTGCAGTATCATTTTCTATTTTCAAACAATTCCGATCACCTCCTGCGTGAAAAGAGGCGTGTGTTTGGAGAGGGTAGCTACTAACCTTAACCAGATCTAGAGCTCGGTATATTGCTGCAAAAGCGGTAGTTCCTGAGAGGTGGTCAAGCAATGACAAAAGGTCGGAGGCACATCACGCTGAGAATAAGACCACGTACGCTGTAGAACCAAATAAGCCTGAAGAGTCGAAGGCAACAGAGAGTGAACTGCAGCTTGGGGAAGCGGTCGAGCAATGCGACCGCAGCAGCGAGCTGACCGAGAGCCTCGAACAAAAGAGTATCGGGTTACCTTGGTCGAGCCATGGGTAGCTGCGACGGTTTGCGGAGGTTTCATCGGCGAGGAATCCGCAGGGACGCCGTTCAGTGAGGTGGGCTGCACGCCGACCTACGTATAGCTGTAGCTGATCCGGTTCTATCAAATGAGAGTGGGGAACTGGAAGTAACTGAACCGCCTCTCGAGTTAAACGCAGAAGCTTGAGTAGAGCGTGGCGGAGATGGAAATGAGCCAGAAAATGAGAAAATTTGGGTTTCCGAAATCAGCTGTGTGATGGAACACGGCGCGCAGAAAAACGTTGTGGCAATCAAGGAAACTGCGGAGCACACGAGTTCTGATCAGCCGAGGTAAACCTACGAAGAGTGCGCGTCCGCTGTAGAGAGCGAGACTTGCGAAGGCGACCAGAGCAGTCAGCATCGTTTGTGCCCCGATACCACGATACTATCGATCATATCCATACCATCAATCAGATGATAGAAAAATGCCCGGAATATCACCAGCCCTTATACGTAGCATTCATTGATTACGAAAAAGCATTTGACTCAGTTGAAACCTCGGCGGTGATGCAGCCATTGCGCAATCAGGGGGTAGACGAGCCGTACATGAAAGTGCTGGAAGATATATATAGTGGCTGTACCGCAACCATAGTTCTGCATAAAGAAAGTAACAAAATTCCCATAAAGAAAAGTGTTAGGCAAGGAGACACAATATCCCCAGTACTATTCACAGCTTGCTTAGAGGAAGTATTCAGAGACTTGGAATGGGAGCAGTTAGGGATAAGGGTAGATGGAGAATACCTCAGTAATCTGCAATTTGCTGATGACATTACCTTGCTAAGCAACTCGGGGGATGAACTGCAAATAATGATTGATGACCTAGAAAGAAAAAGTAGAAAGGTAGGCTTGAAAATAAATATGCAGAAGACTAAGGTAATGTTCAACAGCCTCGGTAAGGAACAGCAGTTTACATTAGGTAGCGAAATACTGGAAGTAGTAGGCGAATATGTCTACTTAGGACAGGTAGTAACCGCAGATCCGGACCATGAAAAGGAAATAACAAGAGGAATAAGATTGGGATGATGCGCATTTGGCAAGGATTCGCAGATTATGACTAGCAGCTTACCGGTATCGCTCAAGAGGAAAGTATACAACAGTTGCATCTTGCCTGTACTCACCTATGGGGCTGAAACGTGGAGGCTAACCAAGAGAGTTCTACTTAAGTTAAGGACAACCCAGAGGGCTATGGAACGAAAAATGGTAGGGGTAACATTAAGAGATAGAAAGCGTGCAGAGTGGGTCAGAGAAATAACTCAAGTTACCGACATTCTAGTGGAAATAAAGAAGAAGAAATGGACATGGGCAGGACATGTAGTGTGAAGAGAGGATAACCGATGGTCGCTGAGGGTAACAAACTGGATTCCAAGGGAAGGAAAGCGTAGCAGGGGGCGGCAGAAAGTTAGGTGGGCGGATGAGATTAAGACGTTCGCAGGGGTCAAGTGGATGCAGCTAGCGCAGAACCGGGTTAAGTGGAGAAATATGGGAGAGGCCTTCGCCCTGCAGTGGGTACAGTCAGGCTGATGATGATGATAATGATGATGATGACCACGCTAGGTTGTATTCACGAGAGCAGTAACCCCAGCGCGAACGCGGATGCAGCACTCATGACCTTCACGCGATTCGAAGCGCCCCAGCTGTCGAAGGAGATTGATCATGCGCTTGTTAGCGCTGAGCGAGGCGACACACTGAGTGACGAGCCGCCAGATCAAATTGCTAGCAGGGGGACTGACGTCAGCGGTTGCTGTTGTTCGGACTTGACTGAAAGTGAGTCATGCGCTGCTGGCTGCAATGCAGATGCGGCGCCGCACTTTGATGACACCGGTGCCTCACTAGCTCCGGTTACCGCTAGCTTGTCAGAGATGGCGTCAAAAGAAAGTAGAAAAAGAGTATTAAAGTGCTGCCACCGGAAAAGCGGAAAGGCAGCCGCGGGAAAGAATGCTGCCATTTTAAGGAAAGCAAACTGAAACGATTACGAAAAGAAAGGAGGAAGCCGGTATCTCAGTACTGCCATAGAAGAAAGCAGAAAGGCAGGTGCAAGAAAGAATGGGACAAGTTGAAGCTATCGCGAAAGAGAAAGCGACTATTCAAAGGTAAAATGCGCCGGTGTCGAGACAATGCGTGACTGGTGCGCAAAGCATAAGGAGAGGGATAGGGTGCTTAGAAAAGCGAATGACTCGTGCTCGTAGGTTTCTTTGCATAGAAACAGGAGGCTGAGGTTGTTCCGACGAACAGCCGGAGCTTCATTCAAAAGGGGAATCCCAACGGTAAAGCCTATGGCTTAAATCGGAGCCCCTAACCTGAGCAAAAGCCAGTTTTCACTTTTTGATGTTTTTCTTCCTGACATAGGATTTTGAACGTATTGTATTGTATTATCTTTGTTTGAAAGTGACGTTTTTGAAAGTGCAATTTTCAACTTTGTGGACGTATTCCAAGTGCTGCTGAACTACCCCTTAATGTAGAGGGATAGTCTGGCATAACGTATTGAAGCTTGTGCCGTGCTTTCTGGCTGGCCGGTTGAGTTTTTATCGTGGTGGTGACGTTGTGGGTTGTCAGAAAACTCTCCCGAAAAGAATTCTCAGAGTGTCTTGGGAACCAGAACGTGCCAAGGAAGTCTTCTAGCTGACCGGGCTCAAGAGAAGCAGTCGGACGACCCTGGCTAGCAGCGACATCCCAATTCCTCCGGAGAGCGGATGCAGTCCGCTGCCCTTCGGGATCTCCCTCACCGGCGGAGCAGCCTGTTACGTTTAGCCACCGACCAGTGCGACAACCGACGGCCGCAACGTAGCATCGGGCAAAAGAGTGAGCGTTTCGGCCATTTCAGCGCCGTCCGTCCGGCCGCTCAGCGCTTCCTTTCGCGGCCGTGTCTACGCGCCATGCGCTAAGTGTCCGTGCCATGCTCTAAGTGTGTGTGCCTGCGCGTGTATGCAAACGCTGGCCAAGCCCGGCGCTCAAGAGAGATAGCGTTGCCCTCGCCCGTCTGCATGAGGTGGAGGAGATTTTCTTACCACCCACGATTGAGTCATCTCGTCTTGTTGGGACATGCGGGCTCTCCCTTTCCTTCTGATCTGACAAGCCTATAAAAAGCAGCGTCAGACAGGGGACAGGCAGGTCACCGCCGCTTGCGGCGGGGGTAGCCTGTCACCGAAGTTTTATCTGTGTAGGCCGTCATTGCACCCGCCACTGCTTCGGTGGTGGACGACGGCTGCTGTTGCGGCGCGCATCTTTCTCTCCCTGTTCTTTTTCTTTCTTTTCTATTTTCTCATCTGTCCGTACGAGGCAGCGGAGGTGCCTCAGCTACAGAGGCGGTAGCACACCCGTGCATATTATTTTCCTTTTTCCTACAATCACAACAACAACAACCGGTAAAACAGAGACTACTTGAGACGCTGTAGAGACGACGCCAGACACGATCTGTATAAAGGTGTCAGGTTTCTTTCCGGACAGGCTTCTCTGCCCGTTCCTTCATGATGTTGTATTAAAATTTTGTTTTGTAAGACGACGCCTCGTCTTTGCTGGCACCGTTGATGTCTCCGCCGAGCCACGGAACCAACAGACCAACGCTACTGAGTGGGCCGCGACCCGCATGTAACAACTGGCGGCAGCGGTGGGATGAGCCACGCGAGCCCCAAATGTAATACGCAGAACCACCGCCTCTTCTGACCTGTCTTGGCGCACTCATATCAGTAACATCATTAAGCAACAAATAAAACACTAGGTTTCCTTAAGCGTCACCTCCGTCTTGCCACACCTCAGGTCAATCTGCTCGCATACAAATCACTGGTAAGACCGAAATTAGAATATGCACCTGCCATCGGGAACCCACATTAGGCATATCTAATCCCTGCGCGGAAATCTGTTCAAAATCATGCAGTCTGGTTCACTCTTTCCTCCTACTCGTACGACACCACGTTAAGAGTGAAATCCACATTGTCACTACTGTCATTCCGCCGCCGCACCGCTAGCTTCGCTCTTTCTCACAAGCTTTTTATTTTTCTCTGAAATAAGCAAGGTACATCACAGCCGCAGCACGCAAATCTCATCGCACCAGTCACCCATTACAAGTTGCACGCCCACGCTTCCTGCTTCGCTCTGCTCTAGAACAGCTTCAGACTAGAACGCCTTTCCCTATGACATCGTCGTTATCGCTTCGCCATCTGTTTTTCAAGCACGTTATCTGTAATGTTAACTAATTGTTCCTGTTTTTCCCAATTTTTATTTGTATTCCCAACCCTTATGCAACACCCCCTGAAAAGGGTCTTTAAGAAATAAAACTGAACTGAACTGAACTTAACGGCGCAAGCTTATTTTGCCTGCAACACTATCCTGCTATGACGCCCTATCAGTGTAAGGTCTACACTACTGGGGACACTTATGCTCATCCTTTAAGTGTGTGACGCGAGAGCGTAAGCTTGTAGCCCAAATATAAAGTGACGCTTCAACCAAGCCGTATGGACGTGCCGGGTAACGTGAATGTAAGCTGTTCCAGCAGGCTGATTCTGATATTACCCTCCCACATGAAAGGAGCGACCCGAGTTGGCAGCTCCTGCCGTTGGCATAGGGGTAAGGTGAATTCAAATGTCATGGCAGGCTGATGTTTTTATGCGAAGACCGTAGCTATGCCTCTTCAAGACGTAGCTACGCCTCTTCATGGCACAGCTGCGGCCCTCCGGGGTCTCGCTTTGGCTGTCGTAGTATTGCTTTGGCAATAAAAGTCGATTCCGAGGATCACGTTGTGAGTGCAGCGGTCGGTGACAGTGTAGAATACAGGGGTAGCGCGACCGCAAATGCTTATGCGCGTAGTGCACAGTCTCACGACCACAGCGACGCTTCCATTGGCGACACGAACGGTTGATGAAGCAGCTGGTGTGACAACCTTTTTGAGACGGCCGCGAAACGAAGAGCTGAGGACGTAACCTTAGGCACCATTGTCAATGAGGGCAGTAACAGTGGCATCATCACACACATATCTAGAAGGTTGCGGCGATGAGCAAGTGTAAGCAGAGGATTTTCATCATTGCCGTTTTATCGCTTGCTGTATACCACCACGTAATACATATATACTATATGTATTACCACCAATTAATACATATATACTATATAAGTGTGTTTTCGTGTGTGTGTGTGTGTGTGTGTGTGTGTGTGTGTGTGTGTGTGTGTGTGTGTGTGTGTGTGTGTGTGTGTGTGTGTGTGTGTGTGTGTGTGTGTGTGTGTGTGTGTGTGTGTGTGTGTGTGTGTGTGTGTGTGTGTGTGTGTGTGTGTGTGTGTGTGTGTGTGTGTGTGTGTGTGTGTGCGTGTGTGTGTCTGCTAGAAATATATGTCACGCTGTCATTGAACGCTTCCTGGTCTTCAAAGCCGAATTACATCACTGGAAGGGTTTACGAACCTTTCCTCAGCGAATGAAAATGTACTCTCCCCTTCAGTATCTTGCTGCAACAATTAAACTTAGCGCTCTCCAGACAGGTGCGGTTGGTACCGCCGTTTAATTGAAATGAAACTGACAGCCAATTTTAGAAGGCACAGCTTCTTAGTTTTCGTATACGTGTTTAACACCACAGGGGCTGGAAAGCAAAAATATGCTACATGCGTCACAGACGCTCGGCCGCTATTGACATCAAGCTCACGCAGCTATACAAAGCAAATAGGCACCATCTCACATGAATATTAAGATTAGTGACAAAGAAAAAACGGCGCTTGCTGTCTCCTTGCCTGAATCCAGGTGACAGGACCCAGCCCCATGGCATAGCCTACGTTGAAGAGAGCCCCAAATATGACTACGAGCTGCTGCAGTGCGCCACCCGGTTTGCCGCTCTCTGCCAGGTGAGTGACGTTTTGAGCGAAACCAGCACCAGGCACGTTGTCCACCGGTTTCTGTGTGCCCTCCATGATGCTCTGGTGGACGACGCCCAGGACAAACATGCAGGTGGCGCAGATGTTGGCCGAAACCACGAGTAGTCGCAGGCGCCCAACCGCATCCACCAGGGGCACCACCATGGTTGCCACCGCCAGCTGCCGGTGAAAAACTCACCTGGGTATCCGTGCACATTCATAGCAGCCAACTAACTGTGGCATGAGCTTTCAGAACTTTATAGGTATGTGACTTGACACATGTTTGCGCTCACGGGCGGCTGCGTCTTTGCTAGCTGGAAGACAAGTGCCTTGTATCCTGCCTTAGATACTGTTAACCTAGAAATTCTCCGCTAAAATCTTTACACCACTTGGTCATACCTGTCCTTTGAAGGTAAGAAGCTTCATCATCATCATCATTTATTAACCCTGAAAGGTCCCGTTCGGGACATTACATAAGGGGGGGGGGGGTAGTACAGGGTTGTTCAGGAGTCATACATGATCAAAGTAGGTAATATAGAAGTATAGAAATATATATATATATATATATATATATATATATATATATATATATATATATATATATATATATATATATAAAAGCAAATAACAAGATAACATAAAGACACAAAATGGAAACAGCAGGTAAAAAAAGGTGAAAAGACAAGAGTAACAAACTCAAATAAGTCATGGCAGAGTGGGAAAAATATACAACAAATTCAAATAACAGCTATGGAAGTAAAACCGGCTCGTCAGTTTGCAGGGCTTGGTAGCTGGCATAAGGTACAGGAAGATTATTTTTTTCATTAAGATAGTCGATTAGGAGCTGTCTGAATCTAAAAGGATTAGTCTCAATGACAATGTATTCGGGGAAGTTATTCCAGTTTTCAAACGCGCTGGGAAGGAAGGATTTATTGAAGGAATTGGTGGAGCCGTGTAAACGCTGTAAGCTTAAAGAGTTAAATAAACGGCGAGATGATCGTACAGAAGCTCGTAAAAGATTTTCTCGAAGTGCTGGAAAGTTAAAGTACAGTTTGTGAAAAAGACAAAGAATAGAAATTTTCCTGCGGAAAGCTAATGATTTGAGACCAAGAGATGATTTCAAGACTGTGATGCTAAACTGCGATTTGTACTGTGAGGAGATGAAGCGTGCTGCCCGATTCTGAATGGCTTCGAGTGAATCTATCAAGTAGGTTTGGTGAGGATTCCATATTGTTGAGGCGTATTCTAGTTTAGTCCGAATGTACGTTTCATATGCTAGTTGTCTGGTGGCTGCGGTGGACATGGAAAGTGATCTCCTGATGAATCCGAGTGATTTGGAAGCACTAGCACATAGTTTGGTGATGTGGTCAGCCCAAGTTAAGTTGGTTGTTATTTCGATGCCGAGGTACCTGTACTCATTTACACCAAATTGAAGTATATGTAACACAAATTGCCGATACCGTTAGCGCTTGGTAACGCCCGGTAACAGTCTGGTGGCGTGTGCCAGGTAACATTATCCCGCGATCACAACCTGAAGCTCCCGAGTGGCCGCCATCTTGCCCCTCGACGCTTCCCCACCCACAGCGGCAACACCAGCGCCCACCATTGCCATGGCGCAGCCTCAAGAACCGGGCACCATTTGCGGAACCGGTGAAGTCGATGTTGTGATTGGCCCTCCATGCATGAGCGGGTAAGCCGGCCTAGCCGCTGGGACGCTAGTGTCATGCTTGCCAACGTGATTCACCACAAGGCGGGAACATTGCGCGTCTGCTTCGAGACGCATGAGGAAGATATAACAGCCTGGGACATTTTCAAGTAGAAGCTGACCGACTTCTTCGGAAAGCCAATTGGACGCCAGCTCAGCGCAAAGCTTGTCGAGCGCAGTCAACTACCGAGTCATACGTGCCGAACTAGCAAGATGTCTTACCTCTGTGCCGTAAAACGGACAGCGCCAGCTCAGAGATAGGCCGACAAGGTGGACCATATCGTGAAGGGTATCGCCGACGGTTCACTTAATCTTCTGATTTGCAAAAGATAGTACGACAGTCGATTACGTTCTCGAAGTATGTCGGCGGTTTGAGCAAGCTAAACACCGTCGCATTGCTGCCCGCTTCGACCGCTTGCCAAATACAGTGGATACGTCTTCGTGCGAAGATAGTCCAACACTGCAGCAGCCATCTCATCACTCCAACTTGATCAGGATTGTTCTCCGAGAGATAGAAGCTATGGCGCCCGTTTCGTTCGCGCCTCAGCCGGCATACGCTACTATAGCCTTGATCTAAGCTGTCGTTCGCCAGGAATTTGCGAATGTGAGCCTCAGTGCAAACGTCAGCCTCAACTCAAGTCAGCAGTCTGCACAGCCTTCTTTCCAACCTAACGTTCCGGTCGTGGCAGCTGCGGCTCCTGCTGCGCCCTTCCCGACGCGATGCCGCTACCGTAACCCCGAAGAATGACGAACCTCAGACGAACGACCAATCTGCTTCAACTGCTCACGTGTCGGTCAAATTCTCCACATAAAACGCACATGAAACCACTTAAAGCATCTATACATCGGCCACATAACACATGCTCGTCGTCTTCCGACATCTCGGTTAAACACCGTAAAAAATAAGCTTCTTATTCCAAGTTTCTGCTCATAATAAACTAACCCATACCTGCTATTTCATCCATTATCTAACCTTCCCGTTTAATAAAGCGTCCCTTTTCTTCAGCGTGATCTGCATCGCAGGGTTTAAGGAGACTATGCCGGGTTAACCAGTTAGGCATGCACCGATGCAATGAAGCCCCATTACATTCGCTGGCGCACAATCTTTTGTTCTGCGCATGTGCGACGGTACAGTGCATTCGCCACCACGCAGCCTTGTCTTCTGCGCATGCATGACGGTATACTCTATTAACTTCTGGTTCCTTCCTCCAAGATCGTCTGCCCTCCGAACTTGAAACAATCAATGCATAAAACCCCAAACGAAGCAGCGGAAATTGAGGCTTTTATTTCGCTCTGATCCGATCAGATCGCACACGCGCTTAACACGGCTGTGGGCTGCCGAAAGTGTAGCATAAGCTCTTGAATACACATTTCCATCATAACAGCGCGAGGCCGTACACCATGTGATGCGTGCTCACAATAAATAAAACAATACCAGAAAATACAAACCACTACCTCTCCAGCAATCAAGAGTAGATGCAAGCACAATGTTCATTTATTATAACCGGCACTACAGTACTGTAGCCCCACCCCGGTGCACTCTCCTGTGTCCTGGACTCTCGGCCATAAAACAAACTAAAAGTAGCGCCAACATGTGAACTCTCCGGTACTTTCCTTCGGCGCTCAATCCTCCCATTTGCCGAACTCCGTCACCTGGTTCCGCGCGCTTATTTTTTTCTTGTTGTGTTAGCTGCTTCCTTTCCCATGGTGCCAAACAACGTGCGCGCGGCGCACATCACCGTGTGTTTTGGTATGGCTGGCGCCTCTTTCGCGCTATTTTTTAAATTATTTTGCTTGAAATGCCATTTACTGCGCTCTCGGGTGCAGCACATGTGAGCATTATGGTAAATCGTTGTTTAAAATACCGGCTGCGAATCGAGATGCGGAATAGAATGTTCCTCCGCGCTAGGCACACGGAGGAAGGTTTCGCTGCACCGAATCGGCCGGACGGACTTCAAATCAGCATCATGGTCGCGGCTCTGTGAGTTAAGTGAGTAATTTCTCACCTCTCACCTAATATGCTGCCACACATTGTGTACGCATTCGTTCATTGCTTCGCCCTGCCAAGTTCCACGTGCCCACGCATCATAAGTTTTACCGATTTCGCGTTAGACCTCGATTAGGCATAGAATAAAGTCCTTGCTTTTTAGCGGCTCAGTCATGCTCTCGGGCGTTGTTTGTCGCGAATGAGCTAAATGCATGCTTTGAATGTGTCGCCTCATTTACCGAAACAGTGACGGCTCTCAGGCTGCCGGATAAAGCCACATCTTTCGTGTTTTTCATTCGTTTAGTGTTCTAGATCTCGATTTCGCACGCCACGCTTGCGAGCGCTGGTAGGTGTGCTGCTGAGGTTGAAAACACACGGAAGACAACTGCTGCCACTCTTCTCAAGTTTACCGGCAGCTCGCAAGTCACTCAAACTGCAAAGAAACCATGCACATACTGCTGTTAAATTGTTCTCTGCGCCTAGTTACAATTTTTTAAAGGATTCAGCGCAGTTTGGCCAACGGGTGACGAACGACAGATGAATAGGGGCGCAGGCGAGGACGCCGAAATCACGGACGTGTGGTGTAAGACAATGGCAGCTGAAGCTATTCCAGCGCAAAATCCCTTTCGACATTCTGCATTGCTGTTTCACCAGCGAGTAATTTAACATGAGCACACCGCGACAAAATGCAAGTTGAAATGCTCTGGTAAGACCCGGCGCCTGCTCCGGAGACCGTCTGCTAGCCGCGCACCGCGTAAGCGGCGCCACGGTCGAAACGCGAGGGCAGGAGTGTCGGCGCCGGAGGAGATGGCACTACTTTCACAATTTTTAGAGGTTTCAATCAGCCGCAGGCTGGAGCGATACCGCCCGGCAAGGGCTCGCATCAAGACATGTGCGCGGGTGGGGCGAAAGAAACACTGTGATTGTGAGGCAAGGAAAAAGAACTCTGTGTCTACCGTTATGTTCGTCAGGAGACCGCGCCGGAATAAACGTTTGTTATGAAGCCAGTGCCATCGCGCGTGCCATAACACTCGATTACAACATGGTGGCAGCGGTGCTGGCAGCGTCGGAGGCTGTGGTGAGCAAGTGGTTTGTGCCAAGGGAGGACAGCGGGCCCGTCGCTATGAAAAGCGACCGTACACTAACCCGGTTGCACGTTAACCCCAACTACGCCATGCTCGATGACGGTGTGCCCCAAGCTCGCGTCCATGACAACGCACTGGCCGCTCCTATGTTCGGCCCTCTCGCTATCAAGCTGCCCACAAAATTGGACTTCAGCAGACACAAAGAAGACTGTTCCCTTACTGCTCTTTTTGTTTCTTGCCTAAAGTCTTGTTGCTCACCAGGTATTAGAACGTCTCAATACCTGGCGTTTCTTAGGAATCCTGTCGCTTGTGCAATTTTAATTCAGATGGTTCAACACATAAGCAGCACTACACCAGACTATAGTCCTGACTTTCTACTCTTATATGAATTATTCTTTCTTAATATTTCACATTATTTAAATTATATGCCGCTGGTTTTATTCCTCTACATATCTCATCTGAAAGGTTACTTATGCTTCTTTTTTCTTTATTTCTGTACTAATCCATTCTATATATTGTTTTCGAAATATGCGTTCCAATTATGTACGTAATCATTTAGAGTTGAATGCCTTCTCTCTAATATTGTTCTGTGATTCCATTGTTTTCCTTTTTAGGTATCCTTTCCTTCTCGTTTTGTTTTTTCTGGCTGCCTGGGTGCGTTTCTGACCTGTTTCCTGTTGTGGCATGCATTCTGCCAACAGTTGATCCTTGGCTTTACAAGCACCAGCGGATTTCCTTAAGATCCTTTATTTGAGTCTGTGGATAGGGGACCATTATAGGCAATTAGTGAAAGTTTACGCTTACAGAATCGAGACTTTGGGTTGCCGGTAATTATCTCTTACTGTCGAACGGCACCCGTTTCTAATTACGGCTTCCGCCTTAGAGCACTGTAGTGAGCCAAACTGCGCCCTGATTTTTTTTTTCAGCTTATCTGATTTGACCCGCCCACTTGCTTGCACGGAGGCGCCTATGGTTGTAGTGCGGAGGTCACTTATGCCTACTGGATTACGCTTCTAAACGAGCATTTGTATTTCGTGGTGGCGTGCACTTCGCTGTCGCCAACTCTTCATCTCTGTTTTTACAAGCACCAGAGTATGACTAGCTGATCCTGTGCTTGAGTCTGATGGTGGTAGAGGCGAGGGTCTCGTCGGAGGGTCCTGCAGACCCCCTAGCACGCTCTGCACAGGGGAGGACTCCATGTTCCTTTGTTGACTAGAGTGCTTTAGTCATGCCTTCCATTTTGTCTGCATCCGCATGTGACTGCAGTAAATCTTGCCTACAGAGCCAGGTCCGCATGGGCAGCATGCACACTTCTATGAAATGAATAGAGTTATTTTATTTTTTACTACTCTGTGATATGCCTTTTCTGCTGCGGTTGTCAGACGAGTCCGGTATAGTGGTGCAGTATTTTGTTATGTATTTTCCTCCAGCGTTTCTTACCTAGCAGTTTCCGGTGAATATAATCTGGTACAGTGACAGACGTATTTCGGATCAGACTATATTTACTAATAATTTTTTATTTATTTTGTTTTGTTTAGGCTTTAAATTTTTTTCTCATCCTCTCTCCCTCTTGTGTTTGCTTTTTCAGCACAGTTTTTTTTTTTTTTTGTTAGCTGCTTCTACTCCTTAATATAGGTTTTTTTCTTCTCTCTTTGTGGATTTGTGGACAAACGATTGCAATTCCGTAGGAGACTGTCATTCTCTATTCCCCACCCAATTTATTTTTTTTTTTTTTCATTTTTTTTTGTTGGGGACTGTCCTGTTCACTATTCTTCCTCAGTCTCTCTTTTTCTTAAGTTTTGGGTAGTATGTCTATCTCTCTCTCTCCATACGTTCCTTGTCATTTTTTATGTCGTTGTTTTGCTGTTGTTCTTTGTTTTTGCGGTTCTTGTTCCTGTTTTTGTTTTGTTAGCAGGTCTAGATGCTACCTTCTGGAATTTTTTTCTTTTTCTCCTTTAAGCCGGCCTTAAGCCTTGCGACTCGAGCGTCGCTTTTTTTATTGTTATTGAAACCTATTTCATTTCTTTAAGTGTTTTTGTTTTATCAAGCTTTTGCTTCCTTTTATTTATTTTTAATTGCCTTTAAGCGTGGAAAAGCTTTTGTAGGTCCGGGCGCCCTCTCCTTGTTTGTTTTTGTTTTCAGTTCGAGAGGACGAATAAAATGGTCAAAATGGGCAAGACGCTGGGAGCGATATCGCGTCTTCTTTAGCCTCCTCAAGCAAGGCGAAGCAACACAGATTCACACGCTACACTACGCGATGGGCGAGGAAGCAGAGGACGTGCTGATCTCACTGAAGCTCACAGACAACCACATGACATCGTACGGCCAAGTGGTGAGCGCTTTCGAAAAGCACTTCATGCCGAGAACGAATGTAATCTACGAGCGAGCGATGTTTACTCGCGCAAGCAAGAGCCACACGAAACAGTGAACACTTTCGTGACAAACATCTTTAAAATGGCGGGCAAGTACGCCTATGGAGCTTTGAAGGACAAATTAATCCAAGCCAGGCTGATAGTGAGTCTACGAGATCCTACAGCGTAGGCGCAGTTCTCCTGCCGCAGTGAGAAGAAAGGCTGCTGCCACTCGCATATGCATCACGTTCGCTGTCAGGAACGGAACAGAAGCATGCACAAATTGAGAAGGAAGCGCTAGCTGGGCATCTGAACACAACCGCAAACACCTTCATGGGTCATCATTTCACATGGAAACAGATCACAAGCCTCTGAAATCTCAGCTAAAAACGAAGCATTTGTATGAACTGAGTCCGAGAGTCCAGCGCTTGCACATGCACCATCTTGAACATGATTATACAACTTCTCACACACCAGTACGCAAGCTTTTCCCAGCTAACCTGTTATCTCGAAAGCTGCAACATCACAGTCCAGCTAAAGACTACGTTGACATAGAGAGCGCAGTGGGAGAGATTGAAGCCCTAACACTGGTGCAGCTGCCGGCATCACGGCAGATTCTAGGCAGAATCAAGGGTACGCATCCAAGGAGACCCGACGTTAAACACAATGACGACCTTATGCACCACAGCATGGTCTTCGGTAGATAATCTAGCATCAGACTGCAAGTGGTATGCAGAAGTGGCAAGTGAACTTTCACTAGTTGGTCGACTTTTTATGAATGACAGACTCGTCATTCCACTCAGCCTCAGGCTAGTAGTGCTCGAAAGACTTCACCAAGGTCACATGGGCTCAACCTGGTGTCGTGCAAGAGCAAGACAATCTGTAGTGGCCCGGCATTGGAAAAGGCATAGAAGATTAAGTGTGGAAATGCAGGGTGAGCCATTAACACAGGAAGCCTCCCACTGAACCTTTATCTCCAGACACCAGTGCCTGCGTATCCGCGGATACCATCGCCATTGACCTTTTTCCAATGGAAGAGACACACTACATCATAGTTGTAAACTACTATTCAAGATTGTTTGAGCTCGTGAAACTAAATGGCACAACTACAAAAGACGTAATCCATGTTTGAAATCAGTCATGGCACGTTTTGGAGTGCCAAGAACAGTCGGCACGGGCGATGGTCCACAGTTTACCTCGTTCGAGTTCAAGGAAGTGATGAAACGATGGGGATCAGACCAATAACCTCAAGTCCGTACTGCGCCCAAAGTAACGGAATGGCTCAACGCTCAGTGCAAACATCTAAACAGCTCCTGAAGAAATCTTCGAACTTAAACATGGTACTGCTGTCCTACAGAGCCAAACCAGCAGCGGTAAGGCTTGTCGTCAGCAGAACTGATGGGATGCCGCATCAACACAACTCTGCCATCCGCCACAACCGAAATTTTTATGCCGAAGTTGGATGACTGAGTTGAGAAGAAAACACGAAGCATACACATCACAGGTTCGCCGCCCCTATAACGTGCGACATAGGGCAAGGAGTCTGGAGCGCATCCCTCCGAAGACAACCGTGCGAATCCTGAGTGCATCAGCATCCTACGGGACCGTAGCATAAGCAGCGCGTCAACGTTTATGACAGGGCTTGCAAAGTGCAGAAGGAAGCACGTGCAATCCTTGACATTCACAAGACGGGGATGCCAGTGCAGCGGTCTCCGAGCAGCCTAAACCTGTAAACGCGCTAGAAGCGGCTGTGTGTGTATTGTTCTGTCGCCGGCCAACCAAACGGAATAAATGGTTGTTGATAATCCCATTCTATCACGCGTGAAATAACACACAGCTAAGAAATCTTGTCTTCTCGCACCACTGCAAGACTTAAGCAATCCGCCTTTTGCGGGAGGATGTGGCGCCATCATGCGGGAGCGGGCGAGAAACACATTGGACGGCAGTGTAGCAGACGACGCGAAAGCGCACCATACGAAATGGCCACGCCAACGCAAGTAGAAAGCAAAAGCCCCCCCCCCCCTTCTTTTTTTGGCCTCGGGGCGGAAAGAAGTGACAGTTATTGCAGTATATCATGTTCACGCAGTATAGGGGAATGTTACAGTGTTTTCACAATACACTCATAACGCACGATTATTCTATCTTCGTATTGTAAGAGCGTGTAGCGCGGGCCGTATTCGACGTAATAGAATGAGACGAGCGCGGAGGCAGAGAGAGAGAGAGAGAGAGAGGAGGGGATCTCAAAGGGTATGAGCAGCCAGGGGTTTTTGATGCTGCAGAGCTAGGCAGAATCGTCTCCTGTGACTCACGAGCGGCACATATGCGCGGGTGTCTTGAGTACCGAGCACAATGCGGTCACCGCGGCGCCGGCTTGGGCGTCGCTTCCGCCTCGCGTCATCTACAAGCGTGCAGTTATAGGATTTCATCTACGAAGCTCGGCAGAGAGGCACTTATACACACCCCCTGAAAGGGGCATTATCCCGGCCGGAATGCACACCTGCAGGAAACGCATGACATTTTTCGGGAAACAAATGATTCAGCGCTGTAGCCGGTTTCTGCCCTCAGGAGTAAGAACGGATGTGGTCGCAGTGTTTGAAAGGTTCTCGGTGCACAGAAAATGGTCATTCTGCTGTGAAAGGATTCACAACCTTTCTGCCTGCCCTGCAATTTCAAAGGAATCAACGGGACTTGGTGACATATGTGCATCTCCGACATACCGGATACGCATCTCGGTCAGGAACCAAAGCTGTTCTACGTCCAGAGCGACACACTCTGCTAGTGAACGAGCATGAACCCTCCAGGAGACTCATTTGTGCCGGGCGGTGTCAAGTGCGTCATATGCTCCGAGCGGCAAAAACAGATACTACAGGTATGTATGCATCTAAAGGAAATACTCATGACGAAAAGTACCTGCTGGAGTTTGCACGCAGCCTGTAACGCACCAGTGAAAGCTGCAATGAGGGTTTCTTCGGTGCGTGTTTGCTTTAGTTGCATCGAGACCTGATGGCACTGTATTTTGTCGTTTGCTTTATGTGCAAAAGGGCTAGGTAGCTTAGATATCACAGGCGGCTGTGTGCGCTAGGCAGTAATATTTAGCATGTCTTATCGTGACTGCCAGCTGACTAACAAGAAAAAACGATACGGCGTTTTAATCCACTGCCGTTCGCGAACCTGATGACAAGCTCAACCACTCGGCTTGCGAACGGCTGTGCATCACAACAAACGCCCTTTTTTTTTTTTTTAGTCAGGCGGCAGTCGCGATGAAACATGCTAATTCTTAAGGTCTAGCGCACACAGCCACCTGTGATATCTGCGCTACCCGGCCACTTCGCGCTAATGAAAGCAAACGACAAAATATATCGCCATCAGGCCCCGTCGCACATAAAGCAAACATGCGCCGAACAAATTCTCATTGTGGCTATCACTGGTGGGTTACAGGCTTGGTGCAAACTCCAGTAGGTACTTTTTATCATGCACCTTTCCTTTAGATGCATACATACCTGTAACGAAGTGTTCTTCGCGCATTCGAGAGTACGCAGTCGGTTGCTAAGGTCGGCCATTCACATCTTGACGCTTGGTGGCATTAATTCAAGATTCACGTCGTTGTTGGTCGCGGCTCGCCGAAGGAAACCTGAAACCCGCGTCTTGCATCCCGGCACGCCTAGAGAGTGGCAACCGTAGGTGTGGTTGGCATCGCTTTGCCAAGCCTATGACGGTCACCGTGCCGCCCGGTACCGCCAGCCCCCGTGCACTGGCGGCGCAGAGAAACGCCGCCGACGCCGTCCAATATGTTTCCATCGTCACCGCTACAACATTGCGCATACGCAGAAAACTCGCGCAAAAGGCGGATTGTGACGTCGACGTCTTTTGCTACCCGCAGTACTCTGCGGCTTGCTCAAACTACCACCGCCGCAATGAAACGTCAGAATGTGTGCACCGGAGTACTCCTGTATAGACAGCGGGGAACGCGTTGTCATTGCCAAGCACAGCAGTGGACCGAAACTAAAAAACGCCGTTGGAAGCGGGTGTTTTATTTCTGCGTAAAGCACTGCTGATTTGGTTGCACGTTCGTTAGGACGGCGGCATCAGAACACTGGCGGACGTGTATGGTACACATAGCAACACGGGCTTAGTGGAATACTGCGATCAAGGGCGTTTCATTGTTTTTAGTGCATGCGTCTCCTCTCACGGTGCGTATGAGGTGTCCACTGGGATATGAGACAGGTAATAACTCATTTGGGCACCACCTAGCGTTTGTATGTCGGTCATGTACATAAGCTGAGAGAGCGAACTCGTCTCGTTAAATCTCGTTCTCTGCCCGGACGACTGGGAATCGGTGCCCGGATGTTGGGTCTCGGTTATATTTTGACGTCACCTAAAATTCGCGGACAACGACAACTTAAAGCGTTTCATGCTTAACTTACGGCCGCGATCCTGATTCGCACTCACGGCGAAGCGCCCAGACCAGCTTTCGTGAACGCTGCATGAGGCAACGAAGCCATCGCCGCAGCCACAGAAAGCACGTAACTAGTTCTCGAGCTTTGCGCTGCCGTCTTCAAGACAGTCTTAATGCAAGACCACGCACGCACTTATACGTTCGAGGATAAATGTGAACATGTGGCCGCATCAGCAACCGTGCCGGGCAGCAGGAGCTAACGACTTTTCAGATTTTTCTGTGCGGTTGGTGTGGGAAGAGCAGGGACACAGAGCGAATCCAGCCGTCCGCACTTCTGGCCTAAATCCGAAGCCTTCTACAAATCCACTCATTTTGACGCCAAATTTCAATAAGTTCACGCTGACTGATGTGCTAGGCTTAGCTCTACCAGTTTTTCTATACCTTGCTGTGCTATCCTCGATTTTGTGAATTTTTGATAGCCCATTTGTAAGGCCCGTGCTCTGTTCGGCCTCAGCGTTTATTGGTTTGTTTGTTCGAGTTTTTATGCCGGACCTTCGTGCATGTACTTGTGTTTTGGGAGCATTTATCAGCTAGGCGTCCTAGCTTTGAACTACGTGTCGCGTTCTAGTTCCTAGAAGGAGAGCATTAGCTCTAAAACACGAGCTCTCTTTTGGACCCCCCCCCCCCCCCTCTGAGTTTATTTTCCCTCTGCTACTGAAGACGGGGAAAGTGCTCCTTTTGCCCTGTCTCAGACCCTCATTAGCGCGGTCTCCCGCTGTCTCGTAGATTGGGAGCGGAGGCCATAGGACCCGCGAGAGGGGTCAGGCTTTCGTCGCGTTACACACGTTTAACGGGCATCTGGTGCGCTTTGCGAAGGTTTTGGAGGGAAGTTGCCGTGATTGTGTTTTTATTTTTACTTTTGGATAGGGGCATTCTCTCGACTCATCTCAGGAGCGCGGGAATACGCTCGAGCCTCTTTTGCTGCAGCTACTCCTTGCGATAGGGCGCTCGCGCTGGCCGAGCGCTGGGAGTAGCGGTTGCTTTGGAGCTGGTGCAAGAGGCGCCAGCTCGACTGCGGGGACGCGGAGTCCCTTGTTTCTCTGCTTTAGCGGTCAGCGCACCGGTTGCGGCCAGTTGCCGTTCGTCTCTGATTGTTGCTCCCTTGAGGAAGCAAATCCGACGTGACTCTTGTATCACCTCTAGTATATCATCTGGTAAAGCTCTCCGGTTCATTAAGAAGCTGCTCCACCAAGTGTGATTTGTCTCGGACGGATCCAGCGGGGGAGCTGGGAAGCCCGACTCGTTTTTACTCCATTATTACGGCAATACAGGCTGCAGCCTATAAGTGTTATGTCCATTTCATTCGAGGTATTCTCATAAACTCTATCTCGCTACATTGTAGAATTTGCCAGATGCGTTCAGCCCCATTTTCATTGAGCTGGTCTTGCCCATGTGATCCAAGCGAACGAACTACCTGGCTGATTGCAACCATTTTTGGCCTATGATATGAGAGCAGGCCCGGCTTCGCATGATCTTATAAAATTTGCCGAAATTATCTGCATTTTTATTGTTTTTCTACTGCGTCTTATAATAAATAAACTCTAATAAAAAATCTGAACAGCTCATTATTAAGAAGCCGGTCAGAACGGAGTCAGTGGTGCATTTTTCCTTGCAGATTTCGTAACTTGTTTCCCATTTATCACGCGCGACCGACTTCTATATGGAAGGTATTTCCGCCCATATCCAAATTACTATATCGAGAACCCTCGTTCTAGTCTCATTCAGTAAAGTCCAAACTTGGATTTATTTCTCTAGAGATTGCCGCAACAATCACGTTCTTGGCATTGCAGAACAAGGTAGCGCGCCAAAGCTTTTTTTAGGTCTTTGATTTATTCCTTTCGCCAGTTTCGCCATTCGAATTCTTATAGATTTATCTTAAAATATGAAAACACGAATGCAGGGGATTAATTCGCTATTACATTAAAACGAAATATTATAAAGTAGTATGGTTTTCAAGGATTTAGAGTTATCCGCATTTGTTAATGTTATAGGTTTACAAAAATTCAAGTACATTGATTTGCCCAACGACAGTTGATAATATCGTTGTCTCGCGACGCATCGCCAGGAGTTTTCGCCCAACATGGTTACCTCAATGCGGCAGATGAGTTCATAATAATTTTGGGGGGTCACCTAAGTTCCGTCTATACTCGATAGCGTAGACTACGCGCCCACATGTATGAATCCCCGCTTTCACCCAGCCGTTACAACGTTAGGGGTAACGAGAATGCAGGGGTCGTGGCATGCTGACTCTGGCATCATCTTCCCATATGAAAGGGGTGGCCTGAGCGGGCAGCTTCTGCCAAACGTAACGTCAGGCAACCCTACGTTCAGTCAGTGCACGGCCATGTCAGCTGCCAGCTACCGCCTTCATGCCAGTCCTTAACGCCATTCACGCTGCCGCGTTAATAGGAGATTGTAGCGGCTGGAATATGCCCTGCTATCATCCGAAGCGTAACTGAAAATGCAGTCTAGAGATTTGCAATCAAGATATCACAGTACTGTAATGAATGTGTACCACGAGTACTGGGCATGCAAATATATTTACAGTCGGAGGTGAATGCGCACTTGCCCAGGACTGCAGTGTTGCTCTAAAGGGCGCTTCTTTCGAATGACCCTATATTTGCGCCTGTTTGGACTTAGCTGGGTAGTGCACCCTCCGCATTCTCTCGCCGTAACTTCTTACCTCCAAGAAAGACACCCTCCGATATCGCCTTCCTGTGCTCTCGCCAAAAACAACTCCTCTTTCTATGGCAGCCATCTTGGGGTTCTACCCGTGGTCACCGCATTGCGCTCGCACCATAATCTTTCCTCTGACAATAGCCGCACAAGGAGTTTTTCCCGTAGCCCCTCCTTGAGATTACGCATTATTCCACCCTCATCCTAACCTCCACTTCCCCTGGTAGCCCTTCTCCTGTTTCTTCTCGCGGCAGACAAACGCCATTTAAGCATTACTCAGTTCTCGCCATGACACATGTAGTCAGTTACGTTCAAGAATGCCGCGGGCAAATTGATCAAATGAAGCCTTCAACCAATGGCTTCGAGAGAGGAACCAACCAGAAACTGAGGGACGAAATAAATTACCCTTCTCATGCTAGCAGCTGGCGAAGGGCGCAGTTCTGGCGGTCGGTGTTCAGCCCCGTACGAGAGCAAAGAAAACTGGTCAGCCCAACGAGACGTGGATAAGGCTGATTTCCCTCCCTTTGGCACGAGACCAGCGTTTCGAATCGACGGGATTGGTTGAGAAGTTATTGCTGCTGTATTCTTGAGCTGCAACTGACTATAGATACACTAGGCAACCTTTCACCCATAGACTCTTTCTCACTGCATCTTTAATTTCCTTCTATTTCCTAAATATTTAGGTGAGCTCGGACTGCCTTCTTTTGATGTGCCATCCACGACAGGTGCACTTCGAACACCGATGGCGCGACACTTAAGGACGAGCTACTAAACGCTAACACCCTAAAATGTTTCCAATGGACAAGAACGCTGAACTTCCTTTTAAACGCCCTTTTTTAACGCCTGAGAAGGAATCAGTATGTGTCAATTACTTATGTTGATCATGTATTCGTTGCAACTGAACTTCTACTAGCAAGTTAACGTTTAATGAAAAAAAGTCGGGTTCACAACTGCGACAGTTCCTGAGTGACTGGCGGGCGTATTATAGATGCTCTCCTGCGGGGTATGAAGCTTGCGTGTTCCGCCTGGTATCGGATTGCTTTCAAATGGGCGCCCTCACTCCTGGGAGCGAACTTGGTTACCAAGAAGGGGTGCAAAAAGGGGGGGGGGGGGTTCATCTGCGAATTTAAACATACGCATGCCGATACAACTGTGACCTCCATCAGATTTAATGGTATTTTGGTGCTTAGCGACGAGGACTTCTGTTTTTTCCTACACTTACACTGTCATCACTGCGTCTGGCAGCGCCGATAAATATCACACGTAAGGTGATAAAAATCTAGGCCTCGAAAAGAGAGGCCTAGATGTGGTTACGTAGCCAATCTGGTTCGCAACAGGGGTGATGTCGACGGCACCGGAGAGCAAGCGAAGAGCACAGAGAGCCGGCCGTAACAGGATTTCGGCTTCTTCCGCAAGTGTGCGTACGACCCTCGCGAAAAGCAAGCAACCTAGCCATTACTATCGCAGTCACGGTATTATAAGGTGAGTCTCATGTCAGTGTACGAGGATCGTTTCAAGAAAACACTGCAGCAGCTAGAAGGCCTGGCAACGTCCAAATATATCGTACTAGAACAAAAAAGGAACTTCGGAATTGATTTTTCCGCTATATTGTTTCACGGTCAAGAATATTATGGATGAATATACCATACGAACTATCAATAGGGAAATCAAATCACCTGTATAATCAGTGCAGCCAGTGTGGCATCACCGTGGTGCATCACAGCGTACGGTGCACCCAGGGTGTCCGCGATTATGAGAGCGGCCACATTGGCTCCACAGAACTGCTGTAGGAACACAATGTGCGCCGCCAGCCAGTAATGCAGAGATGGCATGGGCGCCTGTAGGAATGCTTTCTCCATGAGCCTGACCTCGGCATTGGCCTGAACCGGTTCCCTGCGGATGCTTTTCTGCGCGACCATGGCGCTGTTGCGCCGACCCACCTGGACAGAAACAACATGGCGCTTCACCCTCTTGGCATGCAAATAACCATTGCGTCTAAGCCTGCCTCACAAATAGGTGCTACTGGAGTATAGGACCATAAATTGCGATTCTTATAACCAAGAGGATTATTATTATTGGCATGAAAGACAAGTCGCATCCGGATCACGCTAGCGCTTGATCTCCTTGTTATTTTCACGCAATCTATTTTGAGGTCCTTAAGTTGTAAATAGCCAACTCTTTTCTTATAGAATCAAGTATATTTGCATTTGAAAGGCACCTGTTAGGCAGTAACACTACTGTCCGCTTTTCTCAAGAAAGCGCGTGTGTGCGCGTACGCGAAACTGATTTTAGACTGTAGACCTTTGGAGCGCGACAAAATAAAAGCTTTCTCGTAGCCAACGAGTATCACAAAGCTATGTCAGCGCAAGCAGGTCAACTTCACTGGCCGATGCGCTACGCCACTGGGCCGTCTTTTTGAAGGCGAAAGACTTTCATTTCCTCATGGTTCGTGTGGCCAGAAAGTTTGACCAGAAAATGTCTCCCGCACCTGTCATTGACCCATAATAATGAAATCGATCGTTGAAAAAATAATTAAGATAATTATGATTTGATTCGACATCGTGATGGTTAGTGAAAGCTATAGTTAGTCGTGGGCATGTTTAGCCAGTCAGGCATGGTTACACGTAGTCATAGTTAGTCATAGTCATGAATTACGTCTTCGAAGACATAACATCTCAATGTAGACGGCGCCACAGCATGTCCAGGTGTGTCTAAATACTCCAAGCTTTGACGGCACTCCATACACAACACAATGCATTAACAGTGTACACAGGCGCACAAGTGGACAGCAGCAGGAGAGAAATGTATACGCAATGCCGCACGTAAGGAGGCTTAAGTGTCCCCCGCAATTTTTGTTCTTGCCGATTTCTACATGTGGGAAATTCCGCCTTTCACGCTGCGCTTCGTATGTCGTCTTCGTTACCGCCTTCATTTCCTCGGACAAAGTTCACCTAAACCCGGTATGGTAGTATTGGTTGGTTTATACGTAAGAGCGCGCAGCTATTATTATTATCATTTTCAAACTTCACGGTGTGCACCTGAACGACGCCGTAAGGGAATGATGGAAGGCGGGATGGATTAAATCCGACCACCTGAGAACTTTTAACGTGCACTGGCATCTTACAGTATGCGGCCTTCATTGCGTTTCGCCCCATCGCAACGCAGCTACCGTGGTAGGGTTGAACCCTGGTGCTCCTATTCAGTAGGCGAGCTTATTGACCACTCTACGACTACGACGGGTGGTATTAGTTTCGAATGCGTGACTGTATTTTGACTCGTGGCCTGCAGGCGCAGAGAAAGACGTTGTTGTCGTACGCTTGAGGTTTCTCTAGGAACGCCCCGTTTTCGTGCCCTTTTGATAGCGATCTTGAACAAATCCGAGTCAAGAACCAACCATACGATGTCTTATTAGGTTGCGCCTGCTTTCTTATGTTAGCGTGCAGACTAACCCTGGTTGGCGCGAATTGTCTGACTCATGTCGTGCTCCTCCGGCGCTCAGACAAACATCAGACATTATTACCGTACACAGAGGTGAACACCGCCACCACCTCACACAACAGCGGCATTTCATTGATTACATACTTATATGTATCCAAATATATTGCAGCGTGGGCAAATATATAACAAGCACTAGTTCATTCTTCACCTCCCGCTAGCCAGAGAATTGTTCCAGCTACCAAAATTACAGAGCTACATTACATCATTAAGTTTGGGAAGGTGCAACTCCACACAGCAATATTCAACCTACAAATCTACCCACGCCGTCCTCCTGGGAACAAACCTGGTCCAGCATCGAGTCAAGCGATCAGCGCCGACTGATCAAGCGGGCCAAGACAATAGCGGTATCGAACGGGAATCTGGATTGAGAACCCTTATATTTTTTTCCTGAGACCACTCCCTCCAACACCAATCCGCAAGATCAACGACAGCAACTCTAACGGGCCTGCAGAAAGCAGCGGCACATGGGGCCCCACAGAGACGCCTTCACTCGAGAAGAAAGGGATGAACGCAATAAATGTCTTGTAGCGATATCTATACGCCAGGGTTTCGCCTCTTCGCAGTCGCCGCAATTTGAGCTGTGTCCGCACTGAGACGTCACACCACGGTACTCGTACCCAGCAACTCGGCTCGTCGCGGTCGCCGCTCCTGCCATTGGAGCCAATGGATGGATAAATGAATATAGTGTAATAGGGCGTTTATTCACGCTCAGATGGAGAGCTGTGAGGAGAGGACCTTACAACGGCGAGCCCAGCGTACTACTTCTCTGTCTTCGTCGCACAACGCACTGGTGCATGTCGATGGCTGAAGTGCTGACTATCACAGTACATTTTCCCCCCGGGTAAAAAAAAAAGGAGCCATCCTGGCGACTTATGGCGCGGAAGGCACAGCGGGGTCATAGAATGGCTTCAATCGGTTCACGTAAACTGTTTCACGACCACGGCGACGCAAGTCCGCAGAGGGCGTGACGGGCTCAACTACGTAGTTGACTGCAGATGTTTGCTGGAGGACCCTTATGGCCCGTGGTAGCTAGCAAGAAACTTCTTTAAAAGGCCATGGGTTGTGGAGGGCACCCAGAGCCACACCAGAGAGTTCGGGAGATATGACGAAGCTTCGCCGGTATCACGGAGGTATTCTTGTTGCCACTAATTTTCTGTTGTGAGAGAGCGGGCGAGCTGACGGCATTCTTCTGCGTACGTGACGGCATCGGATAGCGGGGAAGATTCGGAAACGTCAGGGCGGTTGAGAAAAAGTGTGTCCATAGTACAGGGTGGCTCGCGCCCGTAAAGGAGAAAGAATGGAGAGAATCCAGTGTGGTCTGCGTCGCGGTGTTATATGCGTAACAAACGGTAGAACTTGGTCCCAATTGGAATGGTCGGTATTCACGTACATAGCCAGCATGTCACCGAGAGTGCGGTGGAAACGTTCTGTCAGTCCATTCGTCTGAGGGTGGTATGAGGTAGCGGTGTGGTGTATGATGCGACATTCTTTCAGGAGAGCCTCAAGAGCGTCTAATAAGAAGAAGCGTCCGCGGTCACTGAGCAGTTCGCGAGGGGCGCCATGGCGAAGAACCAGGTTTTTCAGAATAAAGGCAGCCACGTCGCGTGCGGAAGCAGAGGGCAATGATGATGTCTCAGTGTAGCGGGTCAGATGATCCACTACCACAATATTCCAGCGGTTGCCAGCTGAAGTTGTAGGAAGGAGACCGTATAGATCTATGCCGACACGATCAAACGGACGGGCAGGACAGGGCAACGGCTGCAACGAAGCAGGAGACTTGAGAGGAGTTTCTCGGCGTTGGCAAGACTGGCAAGAGCGGACAAAATGGCGGACAAAGCGGTACATTCCACGCCAGAAGAAACGTAGACGCAAGCGCGTGTAGGTTTTCAACACTCCGCCGTGGGCGCACTGGGGATCAGTATGGAAAGCAGCACAAATTTCGGCGCGGAGATGACGGGGGATGACTAAAAGCCACTTCCTTCCGTCGTGAAGATAATTGCGGCGATAGAGCAGCCCGTCACGTATTGAAAAATTGTGAGCTTGGCAGGCAAGCGCCCCAGACAAACGACCTGGAGAGTGATTCGAAAGAAAGTTCAGAAGTGTAGATATATCCACGGGTCGCGCCGCTGTTCCGTGGCCATGTCAATAGTGGCAAGCGAAGACAAATCGTAGGCGCTGATCTCATCAGACAACGAAGAGGGAGGCAGCGGTGAGCGCGAAAGAGCGTCCACGTCAATATGCTTGAGGCCTGAGCGATATATGACACGAATGTCATACTCTTGGAGGCGAAGAGCCCTGCGAGCAAGGCGGCCGGACGGGTCCTTGAGGGACGCCAGCCAGCACATAGCGTGATGATCAGTGACCACATAAAATGGTCGGCCATAGACGTACGGACGGAATTTGCCGATTGCCCAAATAATGGCCAAGCATTCTCTTTCCGTAACAGAATAATTGGACTCTGCCTTGGTCAAGGTGCGGCTTGCGTACGCCACCACATAGTCTCGGATACCAGGGCCCGCTTGCACGAAACGATCTTAAGACTGTCTTAGCTAAGTCCAGACTTAACTGGAGTCTAAAGGATTATGCCGCTAGCGTGGCCGCTTAAGACTGAAGTCAAGACTGCGCTTCAGTCCTGACTTGAAGAAGTCGCTTGTGCGATTACGACTCTAGGCCGTCTTAGTTAAGACACAAGGACGCCCGGTAACTAAGTCGAGAAATTAGGAAAATACAGGGATGCGCTGGCCCTGTCCTGGCGGTAAGATGTAAACATTCGGTCAATCTTGCACTGTGTAAAATCCATGCCATTGCTTTTTGCGGCTTAAGATTGTGTTACGAGGAAAAATGCCCCAAGTGGTGCTGAGGGCGTTCAGGGAAGTCACTCTGGTGAACACGAGCCGAACCGAAGCGTGCGGCTTGTTTAAGTCTGGACCGTTTAAGTCTGGACTTAGCTCCAACTTTATCTTGCAAGCCGGCCCAGGTTTGCGTTGGGTGAGAACGGCGCCTATCCCAATACCGCTAGCGTCAGTGTGAATCTCAGTTGGCGCCTTCGGGTCGAATTGGCGGAGGATGGAAGGCGAAACCAAAAGACGGCGTATAGTGTTGAAGGCGTCATAACAAGGAGGTGCCCATGCGGAGAGGTCGGAGCTGCCGGGGAGGAGCTGGATGGGAGGAGCAATAATAGAGGCGAAATTTAAGATGAAGCGGCGAAAGTAGGAGCACAGGCCGATGAAACTTCGTAGCTGCTTCAGCGATTTTGGCCGTGGGAATTCGGCAACTGCACGAAGTTTGGTGGGATCGGGAAGAATGCCATCCTTAAAAACGACTTGACCTAGAATAGTTAGTCGGCGAGCAGCGAAGCGGCACTTCTTTAGATTCAGTTGGAGGCCGGCGGTAGCGAAACAAGTGAGAACGTCCTTCAGTCGGAGCAGGTGGGATTGAAAATCGGTTGAAAAGACTACGATATCATCGAGATAGCAAAGACAGGTTCGCCACTTGAATCCACGAAGCACAGTGTCCATGAGGCGTTCAAATGTGGCCGGGGCGTTGCAAAGCCCAAAGGGCATGACGTTGAATTCATATAATCCATCTGGTGTGATGAAGGCAGTTTTAGAGCGGTCAGCGTCATCCATTGGCACCTGCCAGTAGCCAGATCGTAAATCCAACAAGGAGAAAAACTCGGCGCCCTGCAAGCAGTCCAGTGCGTCATCGATGCGTGGCAGAGGATAGACGTCCTTGCGCGTGATCTTGTTGAGCCGGCGGTAGTCGACGCAAAACCGGAAGGAGCCATCTTTCTTAGGTACCAACGCAACTGGAGACGCCCAGGGACTGTGGGATGGCCGAATGACACCACGACGGAGCATGTCGTCCACATGATCAGCAATTACTTGGCGCTCCGAAGCCGACACGCGATGGGGGCGCTGGCGCAAAGGTGCGGTTTTACCGGTGTCGATGGTGTGCTCTACGACAGACGTGCGGCCCAAGTCAGTTTGAGGAAGATCGAATGAAGACCTTGAGGAAGTTCTGCAAGAGGGCGACAAGTTGATCACGTTGCGCAAGTGGAAGGTCAGCATCAATAGCATGTTGGAAAACGTCGGAGGGCGTCGAAGCGGTCGCAACATCGCAAGAGCACAGACTAACGTCGAAGGAGGGGGTTGAGTCAGCAAGTGTGGTGATATGACCGGGATCAAGCTCTTCAAGACGTCCAATGCATTCGCCACGGAGGACTGCTGGGCAAGAAAATTGGTTCGAGGCGTAAAGTGCACTCTCGCCGTCTTGAATTTCGAAAACTGCGAACGGAAAAAGGAGGCAGGGATGACGCGAGGCGGCTTCGGAAGGTGTAAAAATCGCAGTCAAAGGAGTTACACACTCAGAAGACAGTGGTACGAGGGCAGCAGAAAATGGAAGAATGTCGATGTCATGGGCGGCGAGAAGTTTTGCAGTGCGGGGAGGGGTATCACAGAAGGGGGCATCACAGAGGGGGGCGAAGGCAATTTGCGCACGAGCACAGTCAATAACGGCCTGATGAGTCGATAGAAAATCGTATCCGAGGATGATATGCGATTAATACCGTTTCTTGGGCTAATTGGTTCACATTTCTATTGTGAAAAACTGCGCCGAAATAAACACACCACAAGACAGAGGACGGGACAAAGGCGCTTTGTCCCGTCCTCTGTCTTGTGGTGTGTTTATTTCGGCGCAGTTTTTCACAATAGAAAGATGATATGCGAGCAGTTCGAGAGAACAATAAACTTGATGGGGTACAAGACGTCTTGAATGAGCACACAGGCTGTGCAAGATGCGGAGGGGTGAATGTGCTGTGATGAGGCGGTGAGGAGCGAAAAGCTGGAAATCAGAGTGGTCACTTTGCGAATTCGACGGCAGAGCGCTTCACTGATGACGGAGACGGCTGCACCGGTATCGACGAGAGCGAGAACTGTGGCGCCTTCTACAGAAACTTTGATAACATTAGCGGGACGACATGGAGGACTTGAGGAATTCGAAACAAGCGCAGTTCTTGCCCCCGGAACTGCGACTGTTAGTTTCCCTCAACGGTGCTGGTAGGACGTCGCAGCATTGGAGAAAGCGATCGGCGCCGAGGAGAATGTGATCGACGAGTGGCATAGGTTTGGCGATCTTGTGAGACAAATTGTGAACCGGGCGGAATCATTTGCGAGCGTGAGTCGTTATCGTACGGGTAAAGTCAAATGGCAGGCTGTGAAGGTTGGAGGCGCTGGCGACAAAGGCGTGCAACATGGCCCGGCCGACCGCAGGCATAGGAATAGGAAGGTTGTCCGTAGTGCGCCAAGGTTTCATAGGATGTGGGCGGAACCTTGAGGGTGGGGCTTGGAACGAAGGCTCAGCATGCGGCGGTGAACGGTAGGCAGGGACCTGCGCATGGGAGCCAGACGTGGGCAAAGGTGGGGGCCTAGCCGTTACTTGGGCATACGTGAGAGGTGCCGTCACAGGCGGCAGCACGGGGTTGGACGGCAAGACATCAGCGACATGTTCTTGCACGACACGGCGGATAGTAGGGGCCAAAGATGGAGCCAGTTCAGGAACGAGGCGGCCCGAGTCTTGAAAATGGGGAAGGAGTGAGAGTTGACGTGCGACCTCTTCACGAATAAAATCTTTGATCTGTTGATGCAGCGGGCTCCCTTCAGAAGTTGGCGAACCACCCAGGGCTAATGCGGATACCCCTTCGTCGCACACACTGGAGCGGAGCCTAGAAGCGCGCCGCTTGCGGAGCTCGTCGTAGCTCTGGCAAAGCTTCACGATTTCACTAACGCTGGTGGGATCTTTCGCTACCAGCATCTGGAAGGCGTCCTCAGTAATGTCCTCGAGGATGTAGCGGATTTTGTTCCGGGTCGACTCGTTTTCAGAGATCAACGATGTCTTCTATGTAGCTGGTAAAGGTCTCATCAGCGCGCAGAACACTATCGTGTAAACGTTGTTCGGCACGAAGCTTACGCACTGCCGGGCGGCCGAACACTTCCGCGAAATTCTTTTTAAATTCCGACCAAGATGAGAGGTCAGCCTCATGGTTGCGAAACCAGAGGTTCGCCACGTCCGTCAGATAGAATATGTCGTTACTGAGCTTGTATGAGTCATCCCACTTGTTGTAGCTGCTTACACTTTCATACGATGACAGCCAGTCGTCGACATCTTGATCGGCCGTGCCACTGAAGAGGCAAGGGTCACGCTGGCGCATGACGCCAGAACACATGATCATGGGTGGAACGGCCGACAGCGTCGAAGTGGACTCGTCTTGCATGGCGGTCGTAGACGGCAGTGTACGGTTTCGCAGTTCCAGTTTGGATGGGATCGTACCCCGCATCTCCACCAATTGTAATAAGGCGTTTATTGACGCTCAGATGGAGAACTGTGAGGAGAGGACCTTGCAACGGCGAGCCCAGCGTACTACTTCTTTGGCTTCGTCGCACAACGCACTGGTGCATGTCGATGGCTGAAGTGCTGACTATCCCAATACAATAGGCATGTCCCCTCTTAAACGAAATGGTAGCAGTTGCTATCATCCCAGTTTCTTTCCTTTATCTTAATTATTGTTTTAAATAAGTTACCTATTCCATAATTTCATTTATTGAATTTTTGTTTCTACACTACTACCAATATGCTGCTGTTCTACTTTTAAGCAATCGATCTTCCAATCGTTTTTTGCTAGCTTCCACCTCAGGTTCACGCACCCGGCCACTGGTATCTCTAAACCCCAGGGCCTCAGGAAGACTGACTGCGCCTGCATTGACGTCCGGGTGGATACCATCACATTCGAGTATAATATTGTCAATTGTTTATTAGGATTTCCAGCATACTGCACATGTGTCATCTACATGGTTAAATTTCTTTATGTAGCTGCGTGTTCTGAAATACCCTGATCTAGCTTCAAAAAGTAGGGCACTTCCTATTGAGTTGTCAAATAAAGCTTCCTTCCTGATGTCTTTTCCATTTTTGTTATAGTTTCACACCGTTTTTTTTTCCATAGAATTTACCCACTTCTTACCTTCTGTGTTTTCTCCTGTTGCTTAGCGCTCATTATTTCTTCCTCCTTGTAACCATCATACTTACTGGTTAGTTTCTTAGTTCTTTTTCTTCGTTGGAGTCAACGCTTTTTAGGTATAGGTATGTAAAACTTTAGCTGCCCGCCTGTTTCTGTAAATTATTCTCAGGCTTTCCTCATATAATATTGACACATGTCATTCATAAACGACGAAGAAGATTTGAAAGAGCGATTGGGAGAAGACGACGAAGCGAAACTGTGCTGCGCTTTCGTGCTGACCTGACTGGTTGTTGGTGTTCTTCGGTGCCAGAGTGCCAGAGTGCCTTCTGTGTAACGTTACATCAAAAATCTGGTGGAGGCATTGCCGGGTATCGATCCATTCCTGCATAATCAACCTGTCACTACGGAGCTTACCCCCGTACATCAATGCCTCGGCCGCCGCCTACGGGGAGAGCCCCCTGAATTCGGACCCCTGCCGGCCGCTACCAGAACGACGCAGCCTCAGACGGCCGTAGAACCTGCTGCAATTACATCTGAGAGCAGGCTTTCCACGCACATACTGTGTCATCAACCGCGAACACCCCCGTCTTTTCATGGCGACGTGTTCGATAACGCCGAGGCCGTTGTAACGAGCGAGTCGCTCGTTACAACGGATGAACTGATGAGCGTAAGTTCCACAACGTGTACTTCGCTCTTGAAGAGTCTGCACGGACATGGTTTGAAAACCATGAGGCTTGCTTTTCATCCTGGGCAGCCTTCTGGCGTGACTTGCAAGCCACTTTTCCTAATGCCGACCGCCGGGAGCGAGCAGATTAGTTGCGCTACACTCGCGCAGTCAGCGCCAGAACGAGAGCGTGCGTATGTTCATTGAGGACATGACACACCTGTTCAAGCGTGCAGACCAGCAAATGCCAGAAGATAAGACGCTGCGTCACCTGATGCGGGGCGTTTAACAAGAACCTTTCGTGGGACTGGTGCGCAGTCCACCGCGCACTGTGGCCGAGTTTCTCAGCGACGCTGCTACCATGGAGACAACGCTGCAACACGGAGCCCGTCAGTAAACCGTGATGTGAACAGCATTGGGTCTGACACACCCCCTGTGCATGTTGGTAGCGACATGGACGCATTGCGATATCTCATCCGTTCTGTCGTGCGGGAGGAACTGCAAGCGCTCCGGATGCCTTGCAACACATCTCTTCCTTCACTGGCTGAAGTCGTCCGGGACGAGAAGCGTATGGCAGCTGAGCAAGTTGCTGATGTTCCCTATAAGCGTGTTCCCCACCAGACGTTCGACGCGAGACCCACCTACACATCCGTCCTATGTAAGGCTCCCCCGCCGGACCACAGTATCAACGCCGCAGCTCCAGCAATGGAGCCGCAGGGTCCCCCCATGGAGAACCTTGCGTGGAGGACCTCGCATGGAGCCTTGCTACTCCCCTCCGCCAATCTACCAGCGACCCCGTAAAAGTAGAGTATGGCGCCCCCGGGACCGTCGGCCCCTGTGCTATCATTGCAGTGAAGCCAGTCACCTTTACCGAGCATGCCCGTACCGCAGCGTCAAGATGCGGGGTTTCACCTCGGAGGACGCCTACCCTCAGAATGGCGAACGGCCTACTGAAATCGCAAGCGACCTTGAAGCACGACAGTATCCCGCCACGTACGGTTACCAAGAACGTCGGTCTACGTCCCCGACGAGCTACCGTTCGACAAGTCCCAACTATTCCCGACGCCGCTCTCCCAGCCCTCGCCGGGAAAACTAATACCAGCGGCCTTCGGAGGCAGGTTCGCTGATGTCGGTATATGGAAGATCCTTCGTCATCATCGGGCCGACCCGACGAGATTTCGCTTGTGTCAGGTAACGACAGCATCCGGCATACTACCTCCGATTTGTGCGTAACGCATGATGGAGTGGATGTCACCGCGTTACTCGACACTGGTGCCAATTATTCAGTGATGAGCCATGGTCTCGCCCAATAACTGAAGACAGTTTTGACACATTGGTCCGGCCCGAAAATTCGCACGGTGTGAAGTCACATGATTGAACCTGCAGCAAGTGCACAGCGCGGGTCGGCATCCGTGGTTTTGTGTATGTCGGAGAATTCATCGTGCTTCCTGAGTGTTCGAAAGACTTGATTCTTGGTCTAGACTTCCTACAGACCAACGGCGCTGTCGTTCACCTGAAAGAAGCGCGTGTTTCCTTTTCGACGAAATGAGCCGTGGCGCACATTGAAAACGTGATCCGGGTCTGAACGTTTTGCGTATTGTCGACGATGACGTTAGGGTTCCGGCACGGTCTAGTGTGCTGGTTCGTGTAAAGCATGACTTGTTTCACGATTACGGGGGCATCGCGGATGGGCACCTTCCGCTACTACTCGAGAAGGAATTAGCCATTGCTCGAGGACTCTTACAACTCCAGAACAGTTGTGCTACTGTCCTCCTGACAAAGTTTGCTGAGGAGATGCGGCATCTTGCCAAGGACACGGCTGTTGCCATCCTTCATGATCTTACTGCCTTGCCTCATTTATGCACCGCCGGGACGAACCCCAAGGAAGAGGCCGAACATTGGCATGCTCTATGGACAGTTCAAGTTAGCCCCAACTTGAGGCTTGATCAGAGGAATCTTCTCTCGGCTCTTCTGAGCGATTTCGCAGACTGCTTCGCCACAGGCTCTAAGGTCGGTCGTACTCCTGTCGCCAAGCTCAGCATCATCACCGATGAGACCACGTTACCGGTATGCCAGCGCCCGTACCGGGTTTCTGCTAAGGTACGTGACGCCAATAAAACGCAACTTGATGAAATGCTTGCGGACGACGTGATCCAGCCTTCCACGAGCCCATGGGCGTCGCCAGTGGTCCTTGTCAAAAAGAAAGATGGCACCTTGAGATTCTGTGTCGATTGCCGAAAGTTAAATAACGTGACAAAAAGGATGTTTATCCGCTGCCCAGGATTGATGATGCCTTTGACCGACTACGCGACGCCAGGTACATCTCATTAGACCTCAAAATCGGGTACTGGCAAATCGAGGTGGATCAGAGAGACCGAGAGAAGACTGCATTTGTGGCGCCTGACGGCCTATACGAGTTTAAGGTGCTTCCGTTTGGTCTTTTCTCTGCTCCTGCCACGTTCCAACGTATGACGGACATGGTTTTATCAGGTCTGAAGTGGCAGTCGTGCTTGGTGTACTTAGATTCATCATCATCATCAGCCTGATTATACCTACTGCAGGGCGAAGGCCTCTCCCATATTTCGCCACTTAACCCGGTTCTGTGCTAGCTGCATGCACGTGACCCCTGCGAACTTCTTAATCTCATCCGCCCACCTAACTTTCTGCCGCCCCCTGCTACGCTTTCCTTCCCTTGGAGTCCAGTTTGTTACCCTCAGCGACCATCGGTTATCCTCTCTTCGCACTACATGTCCTGTCCATGTCCATTTCTTCTTCTTAATTTCCACTAGAATGTCGGTAACTTGAGTTATTTCTCTGACCCACTCTGCACGCTTTCTATCTCTTAATGTCACCCCTACCATTCTTCGTTCCATAGCCCTCTGGGTTGTCCTGAACTTAAGTTGAACTCTGTTGGTTAACCTCCACGTTTCAGCCCCATAGGTTAGTACAGGCAAGATGCAACTGTTGTATACTTTCCTCTTGAGCGATACTTAGATTAAGTTGTTATTTTCTACGCCTACTTTCGAGCAACACTTCGACCGGTTGCGCATTGTGCTTGAAGTACTCAAAGGCGCTCTACTAACTATCAAGCCTGAGAAATGCCACTTCGCTTTCAAGGAACTATGCTTTCTCGGCCATGTTGTCAGCGCACAGGGTGTTCTCCCTGATCCCGAGAAGACTACCACAGTGTCATATTTTCCTCGCCCCACTGACAAAAAGGCACTTTGGCGATTTCTAAGTCTTTGTTCTTACTACCGACGCTTCGTCCAAGATTTTTATAAGATAGCTGAACCGTTGACAGCATTAACCAGTGAAGACATGCCCTTCCTGTGGGGATACGATCAAGAACAAGCCTTCCAGGAGCTTAGACCCCGCCTACACAGTCCCCCAATAGTCGCCCATTTCGATCAAGACGCCGCAGCCGACGTACATACTGATGTCAGCAATGTTGGCCTCGGGGGCGGTACTCATCCAGTGGCAAGGCGGAGTAGAACGGGTTATCGCCTACGCGAGCCGAACACTCTCACGATTGGAGGCGACCTATTTGACAACGGAGAAGGAGTACATTGCGGTAATCTGGGCCATCAATAAGTTTTGACCATATTTGGATAGACGACCCTTGCGTATTGTCAGCGACCATCATTCCTTGTGCTGGCTGGCAAGCCTTAAAGACCCGTCTCGACGCTTAGCTCGTTGGAGCCTCCGTCTTCAAGGGTATGACGTTACTGTTGTTTATGAGTCAGGACATAAACACCAAGATGCGGATTGTCACGCCTTTGGACTCCACTGCAGTGGAAAACGTCGACGATTTTCCCTTTATTGGGGCCATTAACCAATCCCATATGGCTGACCTTCAACGCAAGGACCTGGAGCTGGCGCCACTCATCGATTATCTAGAAGGACACGGTGGTAGAGTACCGTTTGTTTTTCGTCATGGCTTGCAGTCATATGCTTTACGAAGTGGAGTTCTCTACAAGCGCCATTTTGAAAGACCAAAAGAGACATTTCTACTCGTAGTACCTACGCACCTACGGCCTGACATCTTGAGCGCTTGTCACGATGAACCGTCCGCCGGCCACTTGGGAGTTAGTCGTACGCTTGCAAGAGTTCGAGAGAAATACTATTGGCCGAAATTATGACCTTTAGTACAATCTTACATTAAAACCTGCCGTGACTGTCGACGCCGAAAGGCTCCAGCCGTGAAACCAGCTGGATTTCTTCAGCCGATCGCTCCACCGAAAATTCCTTTCCAACAAGTGGGGATGGATCTTCTTGGTCCTTTCCCTAAGTCAACTAATGAAAAGCGTTGGAATGTTGTCGCGACAGAGTACTTGAACCGATATGCTGAGACCGCGTCGCTAACAAATGGAACTGCCACCGAAGTAGCAGTTTTTTGTCCACGACATCTTATTGCGTCATGGCACTCCGGCTCTTATCATTACCGACCGCGGGGCTGCTTTTATGGCCCGCCTGACTAAGGCTGTGCTGAACATCAGACACACTAGCCATAGACGGGCCATGACATACCACCCGCAAACTAATGGCTTAGTGGAACGGCTGAACAGAGCTCTGGCCGATATGCGGTCTATGTACGTGGATATAGAGCAAAAGACCTGGGGTGAAATTCTCCCGTATGACACGTTCGCATATAATACGGCACTTCTGGAGACGACGCGGCTCACTCTCTTCGAGCTTGTCTTCGGCCGTCGAGTAACCACTCCCCTAGATACAATGCTGCCCGTATACACCGACGACGAACGTGAGCTTGACCTGGACGTCGCTAGTTTTACTTAGCGTGCGGAAGAATCGCGGCAGCTGGCAAGGCAGCGCATATACCTACAGCAGCAACTAGACGCTAACCGTTACAACAAGGAACGGCGCTTCGCTGCCTACGAGCCTGGAGACTATGTCTGGATTTGGACGCCCGTTCGTCATTGCGGGCTGTCTGAAAAATTGCTGCGCCGGTACTTTGCCACATACCGTGTCCTCCGCCGCCTCAGCGACGTTACTTACGAAGTTGAATCTGCGGCCCAATACCCCTCAAGCCGCAGACGACGCAAGTTCACTGATGTAGTACACGTCGTCCGGTTGAAACCCTACCACGACCACTCCGCTGACTAATCTTGAGGCTGATGACACCCTGTTTTGTGTTGTGGTATCCCATACCAACGTAGCATACTATCTGTCAGCTCATCGCATCCAGCAGTATTTGCAGCATCGAGGCGATGCTGCCAAGAAGGGGGCAATGACGCATGCCATTCATAACGACGACGACCAAGATTTGAACAGGCGATTGGGAGGAGACCACGAAGCGAAACTGTGTTCCGCTTTCGTGGTGACCTGACTGGTTGTTGGTGTTCTTCGGTGCCAGAGTGCCTTCTGTGTAACGTTACGTTAAAATATTTTATTCCGAGGTTTCCATACTTCGAAAGAGGCCCAACTGATTTCTCCCTGTACCGTCTTATTTGTGGTTTTGCGTGGGCGTCCAGTACCAATCATCCGATGGCTCTCTGATTTATTTATGATGTTGACTGCACCTCTCCTTTTAGGCACAAAAACCGCATTTCCTAAAGAATGCCCGGGCACCATAATTTCGTCCCAAATACCCCTCAGCACCTGATACCTGTTGTATCCCCACAATGCTCTATCGTTCAATACTCCGGTATTTTTTCACCCTTTTGCCCTAAGTGATTGTTCATGCTTTTCAATGTATGGTAATCTTTTGTTTACCCATACCCCGAGATACTTATTTTCTGCCACTCTGGGTACATCATGGCCTTGTATTTTAGGGCTCCGATCAGTTAAGCCGATGCAAATCATCAGACCCAACTTAACTGCGTTAAGACTGAAGCCTAGAGCGTCCCCTTCGTCTCCACAATACTTAACTAGCATTTGCAAGTCTTCCGGGCTATCTGCTAACAGTACAATATCGTCGGCATATATTAAACCGGGGAGGCGCTGCTCTACCACCTTTCCGCCTAATCTATATGAGTTTAAAACCTAGCTTATTATCTTGTATTCTCCGTTCCATATTTATTATATAAAAAATGAACAGCAGCGGTGATAGAGGATAAACTGCTCTTAATGCTTTGCATACCTTGACAGCATCTATACTTCTTATCTCTTCCAATTAACTTCGTTATCCCGATATATTTTCTGTAGGAAATCTGTCACCTCATGACCGATACCTTCTCCTTTCGTATGTTCCACAGGAGTTCCCTGTTTACGTTGTTGGAATGGCTCGTTTATGTCCAGGAAGGCCAAATACAAAGATTTATATTCCACTGTAGATATTTCAGTGCATTGGGCACGCACGAACAGGCTATCATCGAAGCGCCTACCAATTTTAAAGCCGTTCTGAAGGAGTATCTTCTTACGTTCTACCCATGATTACATCTTTAATTTCACCGCCTGCGTGACCAACCTGTGGCCAACCTGCATAGCCAACCTGGGCGCCCCGCGCGCCCTCTGTGTGACGACACACCACGGGCCTCCAATCGACCCTATGACTACGACGAAGATAGGAAGCTGCGTCTGCAGAGACACCACACCTGACCTGGCCTTCTAAACACTTTATTAAAATATCCAATGGGAGAACACAATGGAAACCTTAGGGAGAGATCATTTCATCATCAGCATAAAATCAGCCACAGAATAAATGAAAAGTACCTACAGGAAACGCCAAAATCACGGATTGGGACGCTTTTAGGGAGCACAGCGAAGAAACCACAACCAACAATGAAGCGAGGAGAATGGAGCCCTCAAAGGCCAGAGAAAAATACACGAAGACAATTGCTCGCACGGAACAAACCCCAGAAGTAGACAGTCACCTCATCCCCTATGGGAAGTGTGAAGAAGGCTTATCAGGAAATGGAGGAAGCAAAGATACAACAGGAAACTGAAACTTAAGATCGCAGAACTAACCAAGAAAGCATCAGAACACGCAGACAACAGCGCCACGCAAAACTGGCAACAGTTCACGGAAACACTTAGAGGACGATTAGGCATGGCCCGATCTTGGACAATACTATGAGCCATATTAGACTAAACAAACAAAACCCTGAAAGCGGAAATTCCATGAAACAAATCATCCATACGTTCTCCGGAACGCAACATCAACAATCACACGCACTGGGAAAGAAATGCTATGGCACATCCAAGCTCCCAAAGCAATACCAGGAATATACAGAAGAAAACCCCGAGTTAGAAAGGCCAATAACGACAGAGGTAAGGGCAGTCACAGGGGAAGCCAAAAAGAATAGAGCGACAGGAAAAGACAGAATGAACAACTCTACAATTATAAACATGGGAGACACGGTCGTCGCCAAACTCATAAATGCCTATACGAAATATGGGAATCATGTCGACCGCATGTAAACACGCAGAGGTAATTATGGTACCAAAGCCGGGCAAAAGACTTCAAATCGAATACTTAAATTCAATTTCTTTAACCTCTTGCCTTGGGAAGATATACGAGAGAGTGGTCAATGAAAGGATCACAAACTACATGGAGCACAAAGGATATTACCCTAATGGGATGTTCGGCTTCAGAAGAGGACTATCCATGCTATATGTGCTGCTACATTAAAGGAGGAAGTAGTTGAAACACCAAAAAGTGGAGGACGTATAGTACTAGCACTCGACATAAAAGAAGCCTTCGATACCGTGGGGCATGCGGCCATTATGGAAGATCTCAATAATATAAACTGCGAAACAGAGCCTTCCGCTATAGCAAAGCCTTCTTGACAGATCGAACGGCTACGATAGGCATCGGAAACGTAACATTGGGAGCTTCATGGCGCCATACAAGGGACCCCCACATGGCTCAGTAATATCACCGCTACTATTCAACGTAGCGATGATAGGACTCACAAAAATCTCGACAATATAGCGAACATCTCCTACGCAATGTACGCAGACGACATAACAATATGGATGACCACGGGATTCCTCAGGAAGAATAGAGCAGCTTCAAACGGCGATTAACGACACTGAACAATACGCCAGGGCCAGAGGACTATTATGTTCAGCAGAAAAATCAGGATACAAATTATAAAGGGTACAATAAAATACGACTCCCAAATCACCCCGAAATTGGAAATGAGACACCTCGCGAGAGAACGGAAGTCGGAGTACTTGTAATGTGACTGCAAAGCACAGGCCCCTGTAGCAAAACCATCGCCTTCCTTAGGAATACAACAGATCAAGTCGCCAGAATCGTGCGAAGAGTCAGCAGCAAAAAGAAAGGCTTGAGAGAGCAGGGTACTCATAGACAGCCTCGTCACCAGCAGGGTAACGTACAGCCTACCTTACCAAGAACTAAACAAGCAAGAGGTCCTAAAAATTGACCCCATACTACACAAAGCTTACAAAACGGCGCTAAGGCTTTCGATCTCAACACCAACCGAAAAGGTAATGGTACTGCATGTATCGAACAACTTCGACGAGCTGCGAGAAGCGCAATGTAGCGCTCAACTGGTGAAACTCATGCAAACAACAACGAGAAGACACCTAATGAAGAAATTAGGGATACCCATGCCCACACAAAAAGATAAGGAACCAATTAAAGACGAAAACAGAAAAAAATAAGAGTACGACCCATACCCAAACACATGGACTACAATATCCAGCATGACAGAAGCCAGAGTCCAAGCACTCACCAGAAAATTCATCGATAATCCCAGCGTAGTCTACACGGATGGAACAGAGTACCGATACCAACCCATATCGGTCGTCGTGATAACGGACGCTGGAGGGTAAGAAATATACAGCGCAACAATAAACCCAAGCACAGAGGCAGCTGAAGAAGCTGTAATTTATCTGGCAATAGCACACGGTGACCTAACGGGTAGAACGTAATTATAGTGACGGACTCCAAACACCTGTGTCGAAACTACACAAGGGGCAGAATTGACAGAATCGCCAATCTTATCCTAGAAACGACAACAAGACAAAAAAACACTAAACAGAGTATGGTCTGGGTTTCGGGACGCAAGGGGATGAGGGGCAACGAGGAAGTAGATAGTTTAGCTCGAGGGTACGTCGACCTAGCCGACTCAACTCTGCACCACGGGCACCTTTGAACCTGTTACCCCACGTACTCAGATATACTAGGCCAGCGAAAAGCTAGCCAGCCCCACATAAAAGGCTAACCCAAGAGGAGGCAGTAGATTGGCGCAGATTACAACTCGAACTTATCCACACCTACACTAGTTACACAAGATTTTCTCTAAGCAATATGAAGATTAATGCCCATGGTGTCATGGTACACCAACTCTCGAGCACGTCACCTGTGCCTGTCCTGAGGCAGACGTGAAACCCAAACAAGAAAGCTAGAATGACGCAGTGGGAGCATTGCTGGCCAGCGAGGATGCGGAAGAACACAGATTTCTCGTACTGCGAGCCACAATTGCAATAGTGAAGTGCGGCATCCTGGACCAAGGATCTACCACGGCGCACAGGTGACCAGCGACGGTCACAAACACATCGAATTTGTAAAAAATATGTTTTTTTTTTCAATCCATCTATACATCAATTCTCCGGCAACTAGGCTCGTCGCGGTCGCCGCACGGCCACAGCTCCAACAGGTACGCGTCCGCCATTTGCCTGGCGACTGCCCCAGCTGGCGGCGCCGCAGCACTTAGTTACACCGCGTAGCCTGTCTCCACATGAAAAAAAAAGAAAAAACGCCTCCACCGGGAATAGAACCTCCATCCCTCAGATGGCAAGCCGAGCGCTTTGCCAACTGCGCCACGCCCGGGATCATTAGTGCCGCATCTTAATTCTCCTTCTCGAGGGTGAGGATGGTAGTAGTGATATAGTGCAGTAGTGATGATGACAGGCTAGTCAGCTGCGCATTTTGGGCGAGCGTGTACTCAGCATTGGACAGCATTGGATTGGACTAGATTACATTGGGCGGGTTTTATTTGAGACTAACTAGTCACTAACTAGTACAAATTAGTCATTAGTCATGACTAGGCATGAGTGGTTGGCTATGACGCCGTTGCATGGTAATGCAATCGGCTGTGACGTTATGACTGAATGTGACGTCATCCTTCCGTCACATCTTGTCATACCTAATAACCAGAAGTGATGTCATAATGACATAAAATCCAGTCATGACGTCACGACCGATGATGTCGCCTCCAGGTGAAGTTAACCCCGCCGGGCGTTCGGGCACCGTTCATTTGGCATTCCTAGAATGCCGCACCACACAGCATATAGAAGCAGACTCAGCGGCGTTTTAAATTGGTTTACAGAAAAGAAAAAACGCTGCATGTGTCACCATTCTCTGCGGACACCTTAACTATAAGTATATTCTAGGCACTATACCTTAACCGAGTCGTAAGAAAAAGGAGGAAGATGGGAGTGAAAATAGAGCAATAGGTGCCGTCGTAGAGGGCATTAAGCTATTGCTACACACTACGTTTAGCCGTAGCTAATTTGGTTGGTAACAACTGTATTTATAATCCTGCAGAGCTTTCGCCGATGGGGCCTTAGATCTCCCAAGTAGCGACGTCGAAGCGTTGCCTCGCCGTGGCCTCGTGGGCTGATGGCGCAGAGTTGGCCACCGAGGCTGGGACTACGCAACGCAGCGGCCTAAACCACTAGCAATTTTAGAGCGCAGCTCTTTGGCGCCCGTTCCTCCGTTTCCCGTCGTCGCCGTCGTTGGCGTCGCCATCGGCCCGTAACCCGCTCCGCCCCCTCTCAGCCACCCAGCTTATCCCCCCTCTTCCTGCGTGGCACTAACCAGTACTAATGTCTAACTGGTCACTAATCAGTATTAACTATAATGATGAGCTAGTCACTACCTACTTTTAATTTCTCATTAGTCATGACTAAATAGTCATGAGTATTGACAGATGACTATGACGCCTTCACATAGGGACGTCATTTGCTGTGGCGGCATGACCGGATGTGATGTCATCATGATGTCACATCCGGCCATGAATAATAACCGGAAGTGATAATGACGTCATATCTGGTCATGGCGTCACGATTGGTGATGACGTCATAAGGAGATTGATTTATTTTTAAAACTGATTCATTTACAGGAAGGGAAATGCGTGGTTCACGCATTTACGATGCATGTTACGAGAAAGGGGAGAGATTATATTTTCTCGACGGTCCTCAGGAAAGCTCCCCTGAGGGAACCACTCAAGAACCAACCAGGGAGGGGACATCAGGAAATTCGCATCCAAAATTAATGTCAACAAAATTGACCATCACGGCAGATTCAATGACCGAAACGAAAGCCTCACTGATAGGAATGCAATTACAATGCCCGTATGGACACCCAGGACAAATTTTTAGGAGACCTACAAACTAGAGTGGCAGCCATGGAAACCAAAGTAGCCGCCATAGAAACAGCAATTGTCAGTCAATCGGTCAGACTAGATATAATTATCGACAGCTGTTGGTCACTTTGGCAACCTTGCCAAATTTCCAGCACAAAGATGGCCCCCCTCGATAAGAAAATGAGATATAGAAAACTCAGCTAGCAAACCAGATGTAATAGCGCTCTAAGAAAATAGGGGGCCAATCAGTCTACTAGGCTACAAAGCTTTTGTACAAACAGGCATGCCGAACAAGCGGTACCAGCTCACCGCGACTTTCATTCAGCGAAACATCGCCCCCATACAGCACACATTCGATGACACCGACGTCAATTACACTTTGCTAGAAACTGTCCCCATGAAAGTAAGGGATACCAAGCTCTTCATCTTCAACTTGTACAGCTTACCCAAAGACGCAGGCTCAGGAATACTGCGTCTACTAGAGAAACAACTAAAACTCACAGCCAGGGCGCAATTTCTGGTGGTATGCAATTTTAACGCACGTCACACGGCATGAGGTTACAAGAAAGCCACGCCGAAAGGCACCAGAATCAGGGAAGCATCCCAAGATTTTGGCTTCTCCATTCTTAATGGTCCACGAAGTCACCAGAATAGGCAACATTGTAAGTACAGACACGTACTCTCCTGATCTAACACTAAACAAAAACATTCGGGTCGCTCGCTGCAACAACACGCAACACTCGCAAGGCAGTGACCACTGCATCATCTCCGTCAAGTTCATCACAACGCCACATAAACGCCTAACCGCAAAAGCCCTAGTTACGGCTTGGGACCAATTTAGACAACTGAGAGACCAAACCGCCCCCTCAAGCATAACAGACCAGAAAAAACAAGCACCAGAGCAAAGAAACACAAGACCGCGCTCGTCTTGTATTTATGTGCTCTGGTTCTTGTCTTTTGCGCTGTTTTTCCATCCAATATGTTCCACCAACTCGCCCGTTTGGCTATAGTGTTCGACCAGAAAGACTGGATCAGTGCACTTAGTAATGACGTTCACAGCTCCACAGTCGACACACAATCCGCAGATCAGGACCACACAACCACGGACGCGAGGCTACTGCACAAGTGGGAGGCTCACACTAGTTTGTTTCGCCGTTGGAAAAAGTAGCGTTTGAGAAGAATGCTACGACAGCGCATTGCACAACCTCGATCGAGGCTCATGCCAGCGACCTGGAGATACAACAATGGAGGCAAATCTACGACGGATGAATGGACAGATCGGCAGTAAGAAAACCTGGCTCTTGTTTCGACATTTGCTCGACCCGACGCAGACAAAATCTGCTGCGCGGGATCACCTCGTACAAATTATACAAAAGTATGAATGTAAGGACGCGGAGCTACTAAATGCACTATGCCAAAAGTACCTGAAAATGACATCTAGCACTAGCCCACTCCCTATGTATGGAGGACTCCCCAACGAGCAGTTTGCCGAGGACTTTAGGGAAGCCGAGGTGTGGCACGCGATGGGATAACTCAGGACGACCTCGACAGCGGGACCAGAAGGCGTCTCAAACAAAATCCTCAAGAACCTAGACATCGGCTCAGTGTCGGCCTTAACTGACCTGATGAACACCTACTGGAGGAAAGGAGAGGTACCACAGTAATAGAAGCATGCCAAAGCGAGATTCATACGGATACCAGGGAAGAAGCTTAACATAGAAAACCTAAGATCCATTTCGTTAGCGCCGCGCCACAGCAAACTAATGAAACACGTCGTTCTCAAGAGGCTGCACGGTTAGGTAGAGGACAACGGCCTCCTCCCCTCAATCATGATTCGATTCAGACCCAACCTCTCCACGCAGGATGTCATGATCCAGCTGTCGAGGGATGTTCTGGATCACAGGTACTGTCATGGAACGAGGGCAATACTGGGGCTTGATCTCTGTAAAGCATTCGATAACGTCTCGCACGAGGCGATATTAGAAAACCTCTCGCTTTTGAATTCTGGAGAGAGACTCTTCGGGTACGTCCGGTCCTTCCTTTTCAACAGGACGACCGAGCTCACTCTCGGCGCGATGAAATCAGACCCCATATCTCTGGGCGGAAGGAAAATACCACAAGGCTCTGTGATGTCGCTGTTCCTCTTGAACATTGCACTGATAATACTGCCCGTCGGACTCGCAGCCATCGATGGGTTACAGCATACATTTTACGTGGATGAGAATACCCTCTGAGTGAACAGGGGAAGTGATGATCAAATAGAAAGTGTGCTTCAGGAAGCAGTCGACACCATCCAGACTTACGCTGTGGGCGGGTCTTGAATTTTCACACTCTAAGTCCGAACTCCTTGTAGTACGAGAAAGCCCCAATCGAAATAAGACACCTTCGCCTCCAGCAATCAGGGCAGAACTCAAAGGACTACTAATCAAAGAAGTAGATAACATCCAAATCCTAGGCATGTTCATTCAGAGTAACCACAAAAATTTAGCAACATTAGATAAACTGACCACAACAGTCACCCAAATAGCGAGGCTAATCGAGCGAATAGCCAACAAGAGGAGGGGCATGAAAGAACGCGACACCTGTCGACTCATTCAGGCTTTCGTCAACACCAGGCTAGTCTACATTTTGCCCTATCTGCAGCTTTACCGAAACAAAAAGCAAACGGTTGAGTGTCTTATCCGGCAAGCACTAAGACTGTCAAGAAACACCTCAATCGATAGGTTCCAAGCTCTTGGAATGCACAGCGCACTTGATGACCTCAAGGAAGCGTATTTATTATCGCAGTACTCCAGACTAGTGCGCACCAAAGCCGGTAGGCTTGTCTTGCTGAGGCTGGGCATCAATGCCGAACCCATGGCGGACGATCCCAGGCAAATGCTCACAGCAATCAGGAAGGAGCTTGTTATAAAATCCCTTCCCAACGAATATGCACCCCATTCACCACGAAGGCAGGCGATTAGCACGCTTACGTGCACTACACACCAAATACAAAGGAAACCAGTCGGTTGCTTACGTAGATGCGGCCGAATGTGAAGAGATGGACCGAGGTTTCGCGATTTGTGCGGTGACTGGGGCCCGTGAGTCTACGCCTTCTAAAATCTTAGCGCCATACGCACCAGAACCTTGCAGAGGAAGCCGCCATCGCTCTGGTCGTCGCTTCTACCGAAGCAGATGTTATAATTAGTGACTACAAAATAGCCGTATGGAAATTCGGGAGAGGCCGTCTGTCGACTGCTGCCAGGAGTACCCTTAAAAGCTACCGCCCCGTTCCTGGTTCCTGCTAGGACGATGGAACTGGTATGGGTTCCAGCTCACTCGGGCAATCACGGGAACGAGAAGGCTCGCGAACATTCCCGAGGTTTCATCGGCCGGGCGGTGAATAACTCGTGTACTGCGAGCGCGAGGAAGGGCTTTTCCTTGTTCCATGGTATAACGTGCCATTTTAGCCTTGGAAGGTGCATCTTTCCTACCCCACATAATTCATTATGCAAGATCCCGGAGATACTCTGGCGCCAGCTACAAACCCGCTCTTTGCCCTGCTCCAAAGTATATTCGTATATATTCCAAAAGCAAGTTGACCTAAAATGCAGAGTGTGGGGTCGACGCCACTTTAGACCACATTACATGGGGTGCGCGGGCTATCCGCCACACGCCGATTTGCTGCCAGCTCCATCTCTTGAGGAGTAGGAGGCCATGCTGCGCTGCTCGGACCCGAAAATCCAGGCTCTGATCACTGAATGGGCTGAAGAGATCGCCGACAGGACGCAACTGACGTCCATCGGGTGCGGCGAACAATCAACTTAACCCTCACCTCTTAAAGCCGATGAAAATAAATGCTTTCCCATTCATCCTTCGACAGCCCTGCGGGATGCTGGATTTTTCTCGTAGGCCCCTATCTGCCTGCAGGCCTACCATTTCGAGTATAGTTCTTCTCTTGGTAGTACGACTTATTCTTTCCAGCTGCAAAGTTCTGACAGCCTCCGCTATTTCATCCCAGCAGTTGCGCAATCCCAAAGAAAGGAACTTCTCTGTGGATGTGGTAAGTGGTAAACCCAGAGCCCTCTGTAGGCATCGTCGAAGGAGAGCCTAATATCTTCTTCTCCGACCTGATATTTAAGAACAGTGTGGCATAGCTCAAGCGACTATTACGTAAGCTTGGGTTAGTTTAAGCAAGCTTTTTTCCTTCAGGCCTCGTCCTTTCAGCGTGATCATTTGAAATATGCCAATGGCTTGCGTTGAGAATCCTGCTAGCTTTTTGATTGTTCCATCATTATATCCATTCTCCTGAATGAATAGTCCTAAGATTCTGATTTGATCTACCTTAGGAACTGGTTTCCCTTCTACTTTATTGTCAAATTCCAAGCTGCGCTGTCGTCGGAGTGACTTTTGGTTATAGGTGAATAATTCCAATTTTTGTAGTGACCATTAAAGACCCTTAATGACAGCGTTGTCTACGACAGTTTCCACCGCCGCCTGCAGGCGCTCCTCAATGCTTGCATCGCTACCTTGGTTAATCCAGAGATTGATGTCATCCACATATATATGCTGAAATTTTGCCACTTTATGCTCCTCAGTGTTTCTGGGAGGCCCCTCATCGCCACGTTGAAAAGGCACGGGTAGATAATCGAGCCCTGTGGCGTCCCCCTGCTCCCTAACTTCACTGTGCGGGACTGAATGTCTTGAAACTTCATGCAGGCAGTTCTGTCTGACAAAACGTTCTTAATGTACTCATACTGTTGCGAGTGGAAATCACGCACCAGTGGGTAACACCACTTTGGAATCGATGGGCACCGCTTAACCGCACAACTCAACACTCAACGTCGTCTTCGTCCACACACATAGACACATTGTTATTCACTTGCTGAATGCCAGCGTAGTACATCACATAACATTACCCCCGCCGCAGAAGCACAGTCCCGGTGCGTTCTAGGAGGGGCCTGTGTAGTCTGGTAGAAGTTTTTCGCACAAGCCCACCCGGCGGGATGGGAGCCAGAGCAGAACGAGAGAGCCTGGGGCGTAGTGCATGTCGCAATGGCAACTGTTTTAACTGGATTGCTGGGAGCCTTAGGAGGCAAAGATCCTGTCGCGGACTATGTGGCGGGCATCATTAGCGCGGGAGATGGCATCACGAGCTTAAGTACTAGTGGCGGCATCAGTAGCGGGTAGCGATGTATCATATCAAAGGGGAGTAATGGGTGTCGGCCAAATAGCAGATAAAAGGGAGAGTAGCCAGTGGTATCATGACGAGAAGAGTTATAGGCGAATGTTACAAAGGGTAGATTAATGAGCCCATCCCGTTGGTCACTGCAGACATACATTGATAACGTATCTGTGAGCATACGGTTGAGGCCGTTTGTCTCAGGATGATAGGCGGTGGTAACTTTGTGGCGGACGGTGCACACACGAAGTAGCTCGTCAACCACTCTGGAGAGGAAGCAGCGACCCCGGTCTGTGAGTAATTCACGAGGGGCACCGTGTTGTAGTATCAGATCGTGGAGGAGGAAATTAGCGACGTAGCGCAGATAGTAGGGATCGCGCGGGTCATGGCGTACCGCGTAGCATAGTCTGTGTCTACGGCAATTCATTTGTTTCCCGAGGCAGAAACTGGGAAGGGTCCGAGAAATCAACACCAACACAGAAAAACGGGTCCGTCGGGATGGATACTGGCTGGAAGTGTCCAGATGGCAAAGCGGAGGGCTTTTGCCGACGCTGGCACAGCTCACAGGCAGCCACATAATACTAAATTGAGCCCTAGTGACCCGGCCAGTAAAAACATCGGCGCACATTATCATCCGTGCGGGACACGCCAAGATGCCCGGCGGTGGGAGCATCATGAAATTGTTCCAGAATGGGAGAGTGCAGATGTTTCGGAACGACAAGCAAGAGCTCAGCGCCATCAGGTCGCATATTGCGGTGGCATAATGCGTCCCCTTGGAGTCCGAACATGGCGAGGGCAGGATAAGACCTGCCGGAAGTCAGACAGTCGATGATAGACCGGAGAGCAGAGTCCAAGCGCTATTCGTCGGCTATGTGGGTAAAGGCCGATAAAGACAGGACGCGCTTGCGTCAATGTGACAGGCCGTAAAGCTGGGAAGATCGACAGGGTGGCGGGTCAAGCAGTCTGCATCTTGGTGAAGCCGACCAGACTTATAAACCACGGAAAAGGTGTATTCTTGCAACCTTAACGCCCAGCGTCCCAAACGTCCAGTAGGGCCTTTGAGTGAAGAAAGCAAGTACAAGGCATGCTGGTCAGTGATAACAGTAAAAGGTCGCCCAAACAAATAAGGGCGGAATTTCGCAATAGCCCAAACAAGAACGAGGCACTCACTCTCTGGGATAGAGTAATTTGTTTTCTCCCTTGATAGTAGGTGGCTGGCATACGCTGGCACTCTGGTGCGGCCATGGTGTCACTGAGCGAGGATAGCTCCAATTCCGTGACCACTTGCGTCAGTGCGTAGTCCGGTAGAGGCCGGAGGGTTGAAATGCGCCAAGACGGGTGGATTGATGAGAGCAGCGATAATTCGGAGAAAGCTGCAGCGTGGTCAGGGCTCCAAGAGAAAGGTACGTCTTTTTTAAGTCGGGTGTGAGAGGGCGTGCAAGGGCTGCGAAGTTCTGGACGAAACGACGGAAATACGAAGACAATCCGAGAAAACTTCGAACATCACTAGATGAATGTGGCGCGAGAAAAGTACGAACGGCGCGAATCTTATCGAGGTCTGGCTGAACACCAGTAGCATTCACTAAGCGGCCAAAAACTTTTATTTCCTGATGGCTGAAACTGCATTTCTTGAAGTTGAATTGAAGGCCGGCGCGGAGGAATAGCTCGAGAATGGTAGAAAGGCGAGAGGGGTGGCTGTCAAGCGTGGACGAGAAAACAATGACGTCGTCTAAACGCAGACAAGTCGTCCACTTAAAACCGCGCAGCAATGAGTTCATGATCCGTTCGAAGTTGCAGGTGCGTTACATATGCCAAAAGGCATGACTGTAAATTGGTAGAGGCCATCAGGAGTGATAAATGCCAATTTTTCGCGGTCTCGTTCAGATTGGCCAGTAGCCAGAGCAAAATAGAGGAAAAATAGCTGACTCCTTGTAAGTACTGAAATGTATCGTCGATGCGCGGAAGAGGGTAGACGTCTTTTCTGGTCAACTTGTTGAGGTGGCGATAGTCGACGCAGAATCTCCAGCTCCCATCTTTCTTCTGGACTAGCACAACAGGTGACGCCCAGGGACTGTTTGAAAGCTCAGTGATTCATCGTGTCGACTTCACGTTGAATCACCTGGCGCTCGGAAAGGGATACACGGTACGGTCGCTTGTGAATAGGAGAACATCGCCGGTGTCGATGCGATGGGCTACAACAGACGTGTACCAAGAGTTCGGGCCCCAAGATCAAAAATGTCGCTATATGAAAGCTACTGCTTGTAGAGCGCGTCGACAGAAACAGGATCACGATGGAATGTAGATGACATAGGAGCGGTAGGGGCTGTGCGGGTTGCAGGAGAGGATAGGTAGTTAGGGCTAAAAATTCACAGTCGGTCAGCGGGGAAAGTTCAGCTAATGAAACTCCGTCGGGGATGACCTGGGTCGACAAACTGAAGTTGAAGACTGGTAGAGTGGTGCGATTCTGAGATACACGTACGATGAGGTGTGGGAGGATGACGTGACGCTGCACGACGACGTCTGTAATGGGGCGTGCTACGTAGTCTTCTTTGGGCACTGGCGGGAAAGGGCACATAGGAATGTATACAACAGCTTCAGGAGGGAGGCGGGAATATTTTACTGAGCGAAGGTGAGGTGGCTTGGAGAGGTCTTCAGAGCAGAGGGGAAGGTTCAGGCGCAGATTGCCGGTTGAGCAGTCAATAAGAGCTGCGTGAGCGGTCAAGAAGTCAAGGCCAAGGATCAGGTTATGGGGGTATTCTTGAAGCACGGTGAATAAGACTGGTGTGTGACGACCACCAATGGTTACGCGGGCGGTACACATACCAAGCACGGCTGCAGGGCTGCCATTGGCGACACGAACAGTGGGCGAAACTGCTGGCGTCAGGACTTTCTTCTGGCGACGACGAAACGAGGAACTGAGAACAGAGCGTTGGGCACCAGTTTCAATAACGGCAGAGACAGGAAAACCATTCACAAGGACTTCGATGAGGTTAGATTGTGGAGCAAGGGTCAACAGAGGTTTTTCAGTCCGGGTCGCGAATGCAGCGTCACCTCCGGGAGCTGCATCGTCTAGGTTTCCAAGAAGCGGCCGGCATCGGACGGTGAAGAATTACGACGAGGAAGAGAAGAGCGGGAACGTCGGGTTTGTGGGGAAGGCGACCGGCTGGTAACAAGATCAGGTGGAACGAGATCAGCACGGGGCGGGTCAGGTTGGGGCGAGGAACGGGGCGGTGCAGAGACTCCACTGCGATTGACATAGTGCAATGGGCGTGACGGCAAGTACCAGCGGTTGCAGCAGTGACGGGAGATATGACCAACACGGAAACAAATGAAGCAGATTGGGTGATCGTCAGCGGTACGCCAGTCATTAGGAAATCGGTAGCGGTATTGAAACATAAAGCTGGGGTTAGAGGCAGCGGCAATCACAGGGGAGGGGGGGGGGTCTAAGTTGGAGTCGATGGTGTCCGGGACGTGGCCAGTAGAGATGCCCATATTAGCAACCTCCTGCAAACAACCTCCTGGATGATGGATACCGTAGGCAGGGTGTTGTCCGTCAGCTGCGATGAGGAAACAGCGGGAGCCATGGCCTCTAGATCTCGGCAGACGATTCGTGTCAAGTTAGTTTGGTTAGAAGGCTGACGGAGAGTAGGCAGGTCAGTACAAAACGAGGTAACAGCTGTGTTCGGCAGGCGGTCAAAACGGTGCCATATGCGTTTTTGTTTCGCCTGCTCGAATCGCCGGCCGACCTGAAGAAGAGAGTCCACAGTAGAACAGTCCTTGCACACGAGCGTCGTCGGTTATGCCCTTTAGTATGTGGCCCACTTAATCTTGCTCAGTCATGGCCGAATCAACTTTTCGGCACAGGGATAGGACGTCTTGTATGAAGGAAATATAGGATTCGGACGAACTTTGGGCGCGACATGCAAGGTGGCGTCCAATGGGTTTGCCGAAGGGGTCGTGAAGCATTTGCTTGCATACGTCCCAAGATGTCAGCTCGTATACGTGGGTTTCAAACCAGACGCGCGCGGTTCTGGTCAAATAAAATATGACATTTGCCAGCATGAGTGTTGCATCCCAGCGGTTGTGCTTGCTTACTCGACTGTAGAGGACCAACCAGTCGTCCACATCAACGTCGTCGGTCCCGCAGAAGGTGCCCGGGTCCCGGGGTTGAGCCATGACGACAGCTGGGGTGGTGGCCGTAGAGGCGGTGGCGTCTGTAGACACGGTGATGGCACTGACGTGGCGTCCGCTGTGGAGATCCAGCCTGTTATACCTGTATAAGCCAGCGTGGAGACTCGACGATGCAGCAGGATAGCGGCATAATGAGTGGAAATCACGCTCCACTGGGCAACACCACTCTGTAATTGATAGGTACCGCTAAACCGCACAACTCAACACTCAACATCATCTTCGTCCACACACACAGACACCTCGTTATTCACTTGCTGAATTACAGCATGGTACACCCCATAATATGTTCGTGCACCTATCCCGACTTCTTGAACACTGCGGATGATCTCATATTTAACAGAGGAGTGAAAAGAAAGCAGAAGCACTAACCAGAAGCTTCGATTCGATGGACAGCAAGTCGGTTGCGTACGTAGACGCAGCAAGTGGCAAAACGGGGGCGGCGGTAGCCCCGGTGGTCGACGGCCGAAGTTCTCCGCTGTCAACCGTCACCATTAGAAGCCCCAACACGGAAACGGCTGAAGAAGTTGCAATAGCGCTCACTTCCTTCGGAACGGAAGCCAATTTTAAAATCCGTTCCGAAGAAAGTGAGTGCTATTGCAACTTCTTCAGCCATTTCCGTGTTGCGGCTCACATGCTTCGGATTGGCAGCCAATTTTATAATCACCCGCCAGGGTGGCGCAGTGGTTACGGCGCTCGACTGCTGTTCCCAAGGAAGCGGGATCAAATCCCGGCCTCGGAGGCCGCTTTTTCTTGGAAGCGAAAAGCAAGGCGCCCGTGTGCTGTACGATGTGAGTGAACTTAAAGAACCCCAGGTGGTCGACCTCCACTACAGCGTCTCTCATAGGCTGAGTCGCTTTTGGACGTTAAACCCCACAAAAACCAAATTTTATAATCAGCTATAACAAAACGGCCATCTGGAATTTCGTAAAGGGTAGGGTCTCGTCGGAAGCGGCAAGGAGTCTGGCCAGTAGACGACTAAACAGGAAAATTAGCCTAATTTGAACCCCTGCACACGCGTCCATTCCTGGCAACGAGGCGGCCCGCGATTTAATCCGAGCTTTGTACTTCTGGGTAACAGTGGAGCAGTCCGACTGCCGGAACATAGACTTGCGTCTGCAAACTTATACGGAGATTCTTGAAAATTACAGTATAAGCAGGAGACTGGTACCACCACCGGATAAAAGTCTAGTTAATAGCGAGGCATTTGCATGGCGGCGCCTGCAATCTGAAAACTTTGCAAACCCAGTCTGGGCATATTATAGCCAGTTGGGCAATATAAAAAACGAGAAATGCAAGCACTGTGGAACGAGAGGGACAATCGACCATATAATCTGGAAATGTGCTAGCTCCCCAGGGGCTAAAGCAAATATAAATTGTATAGAGCGCCTGGGAAGCCCTGCTTCGGAGCAAACTCCCTGCTCCACAGCAACAAGCCATCCGCCTGGCGGAAGGGGCCGCGAAGAACCGAGACCTCTTTGCCTGAGTTTGATCGCGGAAGTCCCGGCTCCCGTACTTTAGGCCTGCGTTCCCGGGGCGGGGATTGGGGCCTCCTTATCTGGTGGAAGAATAAAGTTATCACATCACATCTCACGCATATACGAAGCTGACTCCGTCGGGCGTTCGATCCAAGGCGGCTGTGCGGCGCCTTTCATTTGGGGCTTCCTCGAACGCCGCACCACAGAGAATATAGAAATAGACGCAGTACAGCAAGCATCAGCGGCGTTTAAAATAGGTTGACAAAAAGAAAAGGTGCAGAATCTGCCACAAATCTGCGCGGACACACGCAATAAACACCGATGTCAGTCACCGTTTTCAGTGCACGCACCGAAATAAAAGATTCGGGCAAACGACCATTTTTTCAGCGACCACGTGCGCGTCCAAACATGCCACTGCAGCCGCCGCCGCGCCGAAGACGACCTCCCCAAAACGATGACGTACGACACCTAGAGGAATTTATTCCAGGCCGGGGAGCTCCCAGGGCCACGGGATCATACGTCATCGTTTTGGGGCCGTCGTATTCGGCGCTGTGGCGGCTGCAGTGGCATGTTTGGACGCGCACGTGGTCGCTGAAAAACATGGTCGTTTGCTCGAATCTCTGTTTCTCTGCGTGAACTGGCAACGACGAATGATATCGGTGTTTATCGCGAGTTATGTGTGCCGAACAGGGCTGTGCAGAATTAGAACCAACTGCGAAAACCTGGAAAGTGTTGTGTGCCGTGGTGCAATGGCAATTACAAGACAGGCCCCAGAGTGCACGTCTTCTCGTTGCTTAAAGCCAACGAAGCAAGAAAGGCCTGGATACGTGCAATTCCACGCGAAAACCTGGTCGTGTATGCAAACTCCATGGTGAGACATTTTTGCTGCTTATTTTGTTCCCAGCAACTTGCTTCTACCCTTGGGGTTGCAAGCTTGGCTTACAGCTCCTTTGTGGCACGTAAAGGATAAATGTGTCACGCATAGTTCGCGATGTCAGGTAGCCGCACTTATTTTAGAATATATTTATTAACGCGAAAGCCTTCAATGCGGTGGTGGACAAAGTGTGTCCCGCTTTTGCAGCGGCTGTCGCGTGGTGCTCCTTGGTGCGCGTTCAAGTGTGAGATTGGAGATTGAAGGAACGCTAGACAAGATGAGACTTCTGGATGAAAGGCGCAGTATTTGTCCCATTTTCCTCCGACAAGTGTGCGATTGGATGCTACCGATGACTGGCTGGTTCGCAATAGAAATTGTCTGTAAGGCATGAATGTAAGAACAAATTGCGACTACAGAGCACACTTCCACAAATGAGCGCGGTATCTGCGATCGACAACGAGAAAAATCAAAATTGGGAAGAGCTTGAAATGGAAGCAGCCGTGCCAAGCGGAAAATTCAGCATTGTTGTGACCGAACAGGCGCTGTCAAAACTGAAGGATGCCATTCCAGTCATGGCATATGTGGCTGGTTACTCGGTGCACATCGCTCTGAAGAGTTTGAAATGCAACAAATGCAAAGAACTCTTGGAAATTGACAAGAATGCCGCAGTTCCGCCTGACAATCACATGTACAGTCTTGTCAAAAAAATTCAGTGGATGGCTGGTTTACCCAGCAATGCCAGCTGTGGATGCTGGGGCTCACAATTACGTTGTGGTGTAAGAGTTGTCCAAGTGAGCAGAATTTCTAAAGGTCCAAAACCAGCGCCAAGTGGCTACAGAACTCACACTCAGACTGCTCAGTGATGAGGAGAGAGAGGGAGAGAGAGAAAACTTTTAATCTGCATAATAATGAGCATAATAATTCGCAGGAGCTGGGTGGTCGGTGCCCTTAGTCCAGGGCTCCACTGGCAGCAGCTGACTTGCGGACTAGCTGGATAATCCAGGCTTGCTGGTCCAGGTTGTCGCTGGTCAGGGCCGCCTCCCACTGCTCGTGTGTCAGGCATGGCACCATTAACGTTGGGTCAGGTTTGTCCTGGCGTTCCCAAGAGATATGATAGAGTGTGGGGCTTGCACCGCATCAAGGACAGTAACTCGTGTATTTTGTTGGGCTTATCTTATTTAAAATGTGAAGATTAGGGAATGTGTTTGTATTTTTCTCCAGTCTATAGCGTCCGAGGAAGGAAATCAGTGATGAGGAGCCTTCAGACTTCGACGTCTGTGAAGGACACACGAGTGAGATAGTGCTGAAGTATGCGTTGTGGTGCAGCACAAATATTTTCCTCAAATATTTCTGTCGAAGATTGAATGACAAGGTGTCTGACCCGGACAACAAGAGTGAGAAGCGGAAGCTGCAAACTTTGACGAATAAATCAGTAAAACGCCGATGCTTGTAGAAAACACGTGACTCTCTGTTGTGCTTGAATGCCTGAATTTAGACAGAATACTGCACGCGTAGCCGAAAAAAAAGTCAGCTGAGCGCTCTATTATACGGATTGTGCTGAAGCGCTCCTTCACATGCGCCGGACGGCGACCCCGTCTGGTCTACGTCATGCAGGCAGCTGGGAAGCCCTGCTGCGGAGCGAAGACCCCGCTTGGCAGCAACAAGCCGTCCGCCTAGGGGCCGAGGCCGCGAAGAGACAAAATCTCTTTGTTAGCCTTTAGTCGCGGAGGCTCAGCCCCTCTCCCCTAGGCCTGCGTGCTGGGGGTGGGGAGTAACGAGCCTCTATTAATGTGGACAATAAAATTTGTCATTGTCCTTGCCTTAAACGAGCTGCAAAAAAAGGAGAAAGGTGAAAGTGAAAAAAAGAGATAAAGAGAGTTGCCGTAGCGAAAAGCTTCGGACGACTACAAAGCTTCCTTCATGACAGTCAAGAACTGTTAGTGGAGTGTTTTTTGAAGGAATATGTGTTAAAATAAAAAAAAAGTGTCTTTAATTGTACATACATATCTTACTCGAAATCTTTGCCTCAATCTATCAAAAAGATGAAACAGCTGATGAGGTGCGCTCAAATTTCGCAATAGGAAGTAACGTAATCGTCGGGAAATTTTTTCCTCCTCTCCTAGACAACGATTCGGCCACAAGATGGCACACACACTCGAGAGAATAGTTCCAGTGAAGCCAAGTAAGACCTGCGACGACTTGACGAAGGGAGTGCATGAACTAATGCGAAGGTTCCCGTAATGCTATTCCTCGCTTAGCTATTGAAAATTATCTCTCAATTTATTTCTGCTTAGCGAGGGGTTGTAGTATGCCTTCGCAGTTATTTTGGTGGCGTCGCGTCTGGCACTATACGGTAAATGTCATCGAAAGTTCCGTTCTATCCACAGGTTTTCTCCACCCATGTCATTTTCACGGATTCGAGTGTTCCAGTACAATGGAATAAGAGGATTCAACTGGCCCAGTGCTTTATGTTGAGCTCGCCCAAGCGACCTTGCTAGAGGTGCTTCTGGCACTGGATTGCGAATGCCGTATCCCATGGCAGAGTGCCCCGCCGCGATGGTGCAGTGGTAAGACGCCCGAATACTGTGCCGGAGTACCCGGGTTCGATCCCGACCGTGGCGGCTGCGTTTCGATGGAGGCGAAACGTAACGCCCCGAGTGCTGTGCGATGCCAGCGCACGTTAAAGATCCCCAGGTGGGCGAAGTTTCGTATCCCTCCCCTACGCACCTTTTTCTCGCTATCCTCTTTCACTTTCGTCCCTTCCCTTCGCGGTTCAGGTGTCCATAGAAATAAGTGTGACAGATACTGCGCCTTTCCCTTCCTGTGAGCCAATCATTATTGTTATCCTATATGGCAGAGACGGCGACAGAGAAAGTGTAGATGCAGCCGCTTAAAAATGCATGCAAGCAGCCGCCTACTTTTAGAGTGCGTGGCCATTTCGGGGAAGAATAAACCTGATGATAAATACGAAAGCAGAATTCCTGATAAGACTGGTTCAAGCTGGCTACGGCCTGCTTTGTTAATGGTGGTGTGAATAGTAAGTTCAGTGGAGATATTTGTAAATGATAAGACTTTATATCGATGTAGTCCACCGGGGGTTGCTAGCGTCAACGTCAAGTAGAATGCTCGATAACGTTTCAACATTCGGGAGCTATTAACCCACGCTAATACTGCAAAGAACGCGACGTTTCTCTATTAGACAATTAAAATGCAGCTCTCCAGCGACACCTCGATCAATCGCGAATACAGTTCAAGATATTTTAGGCTTAGGGTTATTGTTTTACTTACTTTTTTGTAACTACACGACGACTAAAATACACGCCTATACTCGTCTTCTTTTCTTATGGGTCGATTGCATCATATCAAAGTATACCCGAAACCAGAATAACGGCACTTAGAATCCAATTGTGAAGGCGTAAGCCGAATCAAGCTTTCAAACCTGTATAAGCCAGCGTGGAGACTCGACGATGCAGCAGGATAGCGGCATAAGAAGCGCAGTCGGAAGCAGGCATGCGTAGGCGAGGCTGGCCCAGGTCACGTGGCGTCCCAGCAGCTGTGCGTATAGCGAGCCTACGAGAGTCCCGACGTAGTGGCGGGCACCCTGTGCGAACATAATCGGCCTTAACTGGGCGCATTGTGTAGGATGACGAGTGACAGTTTTTGCGTCAATAGCAGACATCATTCATGCAAACCTATGTGAAGTCGCGTAACACTGGCTACGTAATTTCAGGATCATTGGATCAATGCAATAAATTACCTCAAACCAACGATTTGATTTCAACGTGAGCTGCATCATCCCGGCAAAGATTCTTTTCATCATTTGACTTGCCGAGTGGTTCGTTTGTCGCTTCGATGTACTCATGTCTGTAGTAGCCGACACTTCCGCTGGAGGAGGTAGCTGGATTAAGGAGGCAAGTTCCTCGAAAAATTTCTCGTACAGCAGAAAAGTAAGAATAGTTTACTCAGTAGAAGAGAGGGCAGTAACAAAGCTTGATATCTACAAATTTCACGATACAACGCGGAATTTACGAACAACCGAACAAGTTTCAGGAGACTCAACATGTGGAGACCGCGCTGAGCAGATGAATCGCTATTTTGTTTGTGTGTGTGCGTAAAAATGTAGAAAAAAAGGTTAGTTTTTAAAACGTTGTACAAAGACAACATTGTGAAATCATCAGCTTAGTAGTGCTCGAAACGTTCCAGAAGCTCGGTCTCATAGCTAACAAGATTAACGCGTGGGCATATCCGTTACGTTTCGTACAAACTACTTGAGGAGGGTTTCCCTAGTTTGGCTGGAATATGCCTATGTTGGTTGAAGACTCTTCAGGCTTTGATGAATTGGTTCAGTGGCCCATCCTGATCCCAATATACCTCGATCACGTTTTTGAGCAGATACCAAACTGAAATTAGCTAGCATGGTATCTAAAATTTGTTAACGTGAGAAGTTGACCTAAAAATGTGGCCAGCATTTTACGGCACTTCAAAACGTGAACGGAAAGATTCCCCTCTGATCTTGTTTTACGTCTTTGTGAGGTGCACAAAACTCATTTTCATGCCGTCTTTATATGTCGGCTTCCAAGTAGGCGGGCAATGTGACTCTGCAGCGGTGACTAATAATGCACTAAGGCGAAGCAGCTCAAGCAAAGTCAAAACAGAAACGTTTTCGGTGCCAAATGTGCGATTTAACGTCCTAAGCGGCACACGGGCTGGGGTGGACATCGTAGAGGTGGGCTCCGGATTGATTTGCGCCACTCGGTGTTCTTCAAGTTGAGTTTTACGGGACACCTCTTCGTTGTGAGACAACTGCAGGATTATGTGAGATACGCTTATGCGCATGTTCACGAGAACAGTCAGTTTCCGGTAGGTAGAAAAACTACATTCTAAATTGGAGGGTTTAAGCAAGGTTTTCACCCAGTCGTACGAGCTAAAGTTGTGTTAAGCATGGTTATGCATGGTTTCGCGATTTGACAAACGAGAACGTTCAAGCTTCGCCTGGAGAGTAGCCGCGTTAGCACCGGCTTTTCAAGGAGAAAAAACACATTGTACGTTGATGCGACCACATACAAAGAACAATACGGAGCGGTAGCTAGCGTGGTTGATCATCAGCTTAGGGAAATCAACGGCACCTCAATCAAGAGCAACAATATTCTCGAGGCTGAGGAAGCGGCAATCGCTCTCGCTATCACTCACCAGGGCGAGGAGGATACTGCACAAATAATTACGCACTTGCAAGAAGCATTGAGAAGGTATAGCAGCGGACGCATATCCAATGTGGCCATCCGCATTCTCAAGGCAAGAAAAATAATCTTTCCGAGATGCTTCATAACGTGGACGCCAGGACATGAGACTGTCAAAGGTAACCAACCTGCCGAGGCCAGTGCCCGAGCATAGGAGGGAAGTAGTGGAGGGTGGCTGTTCCTGGCCCTACGGGGCTGGGATTGGGCTGGGATTGGTAGGTCAACGCGGCTTGCGGCGGGGGCAAGCCTGCCACCGAATGTTTATCTCTCATAGGCAGTCTTTTGTAGGCCGTCACTGCACCCGCCACCACTTAGGTGGGGTGGGCGACGGCTGTTGCAGCGCACGTCTTTCTCTCCCTCTTCTTTTTCTTTCTTCTCTACTTTCTCTCTCCTGTCTGCACGTTGTGGCTGTAGGAAGAAGGAAAAGAAAATGCCCGGGCCTGCTACTGGCTCTTTGGCTGAGCCGCCTCTAATGCCTGATTAATTAGTCAGGCATTGGAGGTGGCTCAGCTACTGAGCCAGTAGCAGGCCCGGGCATTTTTTCCTTCTTCCTACAGCCACAAACAACAATGCCCGAGCATACGCCAACCGGGAGGCGCACAACGAGGTGGAACTGGACGCAGTCACTAGACGCTATGGAGCCATCTTTGACCATCAAAGAGCCTTAAGGAGGATATACCCACCTTCCCACGAAGACCTTAATAGAGAGCAGTCGGTTGCCTGGAGACAGCTGCAGACTAACACATACCCCAACCTGAGTCTACCCAGTAAACTCCATCCCACAACATATGGGCATAAATGTCCACTATGTGGGGAAAAAAAAACTGATTTATTTATAGGAAGGGAAAGGCGCAGTAACTGTCTCACTTCTTTTCTGTGGACACCGCAACCGCGCTGTAAGGGAAGGGAGGAAGATGGGAGTGAAAGTGGAAAGAGAGAAAGAGGAGCCGTAGTGGAGGGCTACGGAGTAAGTTCGACCACCTGGGGATCTTTAACGTGCGCTGACATCGCACAGCACGCGACGCCTCTTCGTTTCGCCTCCATCGAAACGCAGCCGCCGAGGTCGGGTTCGTACCCGGGTACTCCGGCACAGTAGTCAGGCGTCTTACCACTGCACCACCCCGGCGGGGCCCACTATGACACGCCCACTAACATGGTAGAGTGTAGGGGGTTCCAATATGTGGGGAACCCCCTACACTCTACCATGTTAGTGGGCGTGTCAAAAAACACAGGTAGCGCTAATAAACACCACACCACGACGGTAGGTCAACGCCGCTTGCAGCGGGGGCTAGCCAGCCACCGAATTTTTATCTGTTGTAGGCCGTCATTGCACCCGCTACCGCTTCGCTGGTGGATGACAGCTGTTGTTGCAGCGCGCGTCTTTCTCTCTTCACCTGCCGCTGGGTTATTGGACAGTGCTCCCGGACTGGCGGAAGCCGATTTGTGTGCAGGTGGGTCATCCACCGACCACTCTAGTGGACTTTTGAATCGCCAGGTGTACGAGAACGCTAGGTTGTGTTAAGCCTAGCGTCCCCCGACGCGTCGCGGCCGCTCCACGCACGCTCGTTCAGCCACGAGGGATGGAGTACCCCGTCGACGGTGAAGATATTTCACCGGAACAGCTCTCGGAAGAGGGCTGGGAACGAGTTCTGGGACACCATGAGAAATACAGCCACATTGGACGCAGGAAATCCGCCCGCGGCCGGAACGCGGGAAGCAGAGATGCCGAGATGGACCCGTCGGAAGTCAACGTGGCCAAAGGCGAGTCCGAAATTCCCTCCGCTGGCAGCAAGCCACCTCTTCGCCCTCGCAGGGCAGCCCTTCCCCGCCTTCCGGCAGACTACCACAAAGTAGTCGTGAGGCCAAGAGGCTTCGAGCTTCAGGCTTACAGCCCCCGGGCAGTTAACGAGGCAATCGCCGCATCAGTGAATCTCGACCCTATATTGGTGCTGAAGGAAGACTGTGTTCGAGTGAACCCTTACAACAACACGATCACTGTCGCCACCAAGGATCCCAACCGCATGAGAAGCTATCGCCGCTTGCAGTCCGTCAAACTGGAAGGCAAGGAATTTCCAACTATGGCATACGTTCCGTCACCCGACGAGTCGTCCAGAGGCATTATCTGCGGAGGCTATCACCCGGGAGAGACGCCCTATGAAGTACTGGACGCTGTAGTAAGTCGCAACCCGGACTTGCCAATAATTTCTGCACGAAGAATTGGCAAAGCTCGTTCAGTTTTAATTACATTCGCCGGACAGCATGTGCTCTATGAACTTTACTACGGTTCAGCATTGTTCCACTGCTATAAATTCCGAGAACAAGTCGAAACATGCCTGAATTGCCGCACAATGGGGCATCGCGCTGACGTCTGCAGCAAGCCGCCGCAGCAGCTGTGTCATAGCTGTGGTGAACAACACCCGCCCCCGAGCCCTGGCCAGCCCCTCCAGTGCACTCCTAAGTGCATCGTGTGTGGGGGTGCTCATGCAACAGGGAGCAAGAACTGCAAGTACCGCTACGTGGATCAAGTCAAGCCCTCAGCGCCGAAGAACCCGAATTCCAAGGTCGGACAACGACGTGAGTCAAGACCAAGGCAACGTCAAAACAAGAACAGTGGACAAGGAGAGCAGTACAGCACCCGTGATCGTTCCAGCTCATTTCCACCTCTCCGCGAAAGGTCGCAGCCTATACCCCGAGGAAGAAGTAACAGCAAGGCACACAAAGACACCAAGCCGGATGAACAGGTGGGCTGGCGTGCCGGGGTCTCCCAGGATAAAAGCCGGAAGCAGGAAAAAGGTAAAATTGACTCCCCTTTGGATGAAATTCTTCAGGGTGTTCGGAACATAAATAAGCGCCTAGATGCTATGGATCAGCGGATAGCAGCCAATCAGGCCACCATTGCCAATTCACTCCCCAATCCGCCTAAATTCTCAACCTGTAACCCGCGGCCTACGACCATGGACGAACAAATCATGGACACTACGGGCAGCAGCAATGCGCTCAAACGCCCTGCTACCTCTGATAGGGAACCCCAAGCAAAAAAGATGGCGGAATCCCCTTCAGACAAGGACCTCCCATCTAATCCTTTAACAATGCAAAAAGTTGATGCCAATGTAAACGCTACGTCAAAGAGCTTGAAGATAAAGTTGAAATCATGTTTCGAAACTTCCATTCGCAAATCATGAAACGATTAGAATCCATTCTACCCCTCCACACACCGCCCCCGGCGCAGGTTACTCAACCCGCACAGGTTATTCAACCCCCCCGCCTATTATTACCAACCATTAACCAAAATGGCTCCGCGAAGCCGGGAAATTGAGGTATGGCAGTGGAACTGCAGGGGGTATCGAAACAAAAAAGCCAACATGCAGTTCCATATTCAAGCCCTCCAAAAACCTCCAGACGTTATTGCCCTACAAGAAACAAACTCAATCGTAAAATTACCAGGCTATAAGGTATTCCAATCTCCGATTGATGAACGCAGAGGGCGATTCCCTGCCACTGCAACTCTCATTCAGAGAAATATGGTAGCGATACAACACAACATAGATGGAACAACAGTACCTCATACACTCATCGAAATCCTTCCGCAGGGTAAGGAAATCATCAGCTGCTTTGTCCTCAATGTATACAGCTCGCCCAAAGACAAAGGCACCGAGGTCCCAGGTCTCCTTCAGAAGGTCGTTAGAGCAGCAGGGAGAGCTCAACTTCTAATCGTCGGTGACTTTAACGCCCAACATACCGCATGGGGATACAGAAAATGCAGTACCAAAGGAACCAAAATTTGGATTGCAGCACAAAACCTTGGCCTCTCTTTTCTCAGTGACGCGCAAATTGCCACAAGAATAGGTAATAGTGTCAGTATCGATACATCTCCAGATCTCACGCTGTCTAAAAACATTGGCGATATTCGGTGGTGCAACACGGGTGTCCCACTTGGCAGTGATCATTATATTATCTCAACCGCTTTCCAAATCCAAGCCAACAAGCCCCCCAAAACGACCATCAAAATTACGGATTGGGACAAATTTCACAAAATTCGGGAGCAAACCGCTCCAACCGATATCTCTAACCTGGAGAAATGGATCTCTGATCTTACCTCAGATGTAGAACATGCCACTTCATTGGCACCTACGTCTGCAGAGCAACATACCACGGACAATAAATTACTTCACATGTGGGAAGCGCATGCCAGCCTTCTTAGACGCTGGAAAACACAGCGCAACAACAGGACACTACGTGTAAAAATTGCTCACTTATGGCGATTTCCACTGGTCGATCGGAGCTGGGCGTCCGAGCCGACCTAAAGCGCTACAGAGCGAATCAGCCTTGGTCGACCAGCGGAACATGTAGAGCGCGCGGCGGAAGTAAAGCTGAGCCGGTTTCGAAAATTGTAGCCGCATCCCAGCGCCAAAATGTTTGCGCTTGATAAATAGGCAGGAGTGCGGCCCTCAACAACTTGCTTTCTCATTTTTTTAACGCTGCAGACGTTCTTCGATAGACGCACTTCGACATATTCGCGCAAAATACGGTGACATCCAGCGTCCTCTGCCGATGTCGCTGAAACGGTCAAAAACAGCCAAAAGAATCCAGCAGCATCCAGAAGTGACCGCGTCAGCGACTAGGACTTCCGGCGAGATCCGACTTCGGTCGGCGGATCGAGCTGGAGCGTCCCGAGCTGCCCCAAACTACCAGCGGAATACACGCAACCTATCTTGGTCGACCAGTGGAAATCGAAATCGTCGTCCCGGAGCAAGAAAACGTGCTCCGTAGCGACCAGTGGAAATCGCCATTAGAAAGGGAGATTGAGCAGTACTCTCTTGAATTGGAAAAGCAACAGTGGGGCCAAATCTGCGACAGCATGAATGGACAGCTAGGCACCAAAAAGACGTGGCTCCTACTTAGGCATCTTCTAGACCCCACTAACCCTAAATCGGCTCAAAAAGACCAATCGGTTCGACTTGTACACTAGTATCCGGGTACACAGGACGCACTCATTAATGAACTCCAGCAACGATATGTAAACACCACAGACAATGGACCGCTGCCAGACTACATTGGGTTGGATAATGCGTACCTCGACAGGGACATCGAGGATGCAGAAGTCTGGCAAGCGCTGGGTCAACTGCGCACAGGCACAGCACCTGGAACGGACGGAATAACCAATAAAGTTCTCCGAAATCTGGACCCTAAGTCGATCCTCGCCCTAACGGAATTCCTTAACCATCATTGGCAATCATGCACCCTCCCGCAAAGCTGGAAACATGCCAAAACTACTTTCATACCTAAACATGGCAAAAAGCTAACGCTAGAACATTTGAGGCCCATCTCCCTGACCTCTTGCCTGGGAAAACTATTTGAGCACATTATCCTTACTAGGCTCCAGAACTACGTTGAGGACAACGGTCTCCTCCCGGACACAATGATTGGTTTCAGGGCAAACTTAACTACCCAGGATGTTATGATTCGTCTCAAAAGGGATATAATCGACAGGGACAGAAACAAACATACCAGAGCCGTCCTGGGCCTTGACTTAAACAAGGCCTTTGACAACGTCTCACACAGAATCATCCTTGATAATCTAAGTAGTATTAATCCAGGCATCAGAACATACAACTATATCAAATCATTTTTGTTTAAACGTACAGCCGTCATAACACTAGGAAACATAACATCCGCCCCAATAACGTTAGGAACACAAGGTACACCGCTAGGCTCGGTCCTTTCCCCATTTCTCTTCAATTTGGCACTCATCCGCCTCCCAGGTATGCTAGCCGAAATTCCAAATTTGCACCACACCTTTTATGCTGATGATATCACCCTCTGGACCAATAAACGTAACGAGGGCGAAGTCGAGGAAACTGCAATTGGCAGTTGACCAGGTAGAAAATTGCGCCGCACAAGCAGGACTCACTTGCTCACAGCCTAAATCTGAACTCCTCGTCATTCGTGGTAAGGGGAGAGGTAGGCGAGCACGTCAAAATTCTATTCCCATTACTGTTAAGGTTAACGGACAACCCATACCAGAAGTCCAGACACTGAGGGTGTTGGGCCTCTTCATCCAGAGTAATGGCAAGAATGCGGATACGATTAACAGGCTTTCTGCCACTACCCATCAGACAATAGCGCACCAAAAAACAATAAATAATAATAATAATAATAATAATAATCCGTCTGATTAAACGAATCGCCAACAGGAGAAGGGGCATGAGAGAAAAAGACCTGTGCAGATTAGTGCAGGCATTTGTTCTCAGTCGCTTCACCTACTCAGTGCCCTACCTACAGCTTTATGCCGCAGAGAAGACCAAGCTGGAGTGCCTCATCAGACAAGCATTCAAAGCGGCACTAGGGCTTCCTTATTACACATCTACAGAATGATTTCTTCAACTCGGCATTCACAACACACTCGAGGAACTTTGCGCAGCCCACATCACCACACAGATGGCGCGGCTGACAAAAACTAAAACAGGCAGAAGCATCCTCGGCGCACTGGACGCCAATTCAGAGCCAGAAATAGATGAACCGAGAGATCTACCCACACCAATCAGGAAGCGGCTCACCATTAAGCCTCTGCCCAAAAACATGCGTCCTATACACCACGAGGGTAGGAGGATGGCCAGGGCCCTGGCTCTTCATAAGACTCATAAGCACCAACCGAGTGTTATCTACGTTGATGCGGCTGAGTATGCAGTTCCAAAAAGAGCATTTGCAGTGGCAGGGGTTACGGGAACACACGCCACAGCCTTCTCGGCCTCCCTCCGTGTACGCACATCCGCAATGGCTGAGGAGACAGCCATCGCTTTAGCCATTACAAATTCAGAGGCAGATATTATCATCAGCGACTCCAATACTGCCATACACAATTTCGCCCGAGGTAGAATTGCACAGTCTACTCTAAATATTCTTAATAAGATTCCCTTCCCAGATAGAGACATTGAATTGATTTGGGTACCGGCACATTCTGGCAACCCTGGAAACGAGACGGCTCACCAGACAGCCCGAGGTTTAGTCGGCCGGGCGGTGACCACCTCCGCTCTTGGGACAGCCAAGGATAATCTTATATCATTTCATGATTTAACCCACCACTTCCGCCTTGAACGAAGGAAGTTTCCGCCCCCGCACAAGCGCCTAAGCAAAGAACACGAAATTACCTGGAGGAGACTCCAAACGAACTCCTTTCCAAGCCCGGTAGTTCTCTCACATATTTTCCCCAGCCAATTTTCTCCCGACTGCACACTGTGCGATGAAATAGCTACCCTCAACCATATACTCTGGGGATGCAAGGAGGACCCCCACCTCCAGAATTAGGAGAAATCCTGCACCCAGATGACTGGGAGACCCTGCTGCGCAGCTCGGACCCGTGCATACAAGACCGGATCCTCAAGCGCGCCTACGAGGTCGCTAACAGGCTTGACCTACTGGCCATCTAGTAGGGCAATATAACTCGGCCCGGCCCTATATAACTATCCGGCTAAATAAAGGTTTCTTCTCTCTCTCTCTCTCTCTCTCTCTCCCGCGTCTTCTTCTTTCTTCTCTATTTTCGCTTCTGTCCGCACGAGGCAGCGGAGGTGGCTCAGCTACAGTGCAAGTAGCAGGCCCGTGCACTTTCTTTTCGTTCTTCCTACAGCCACAACAATAACAACCACACCAACACGGGAGCAGTGTGAGGCTGCGCTCTCCTGCTCGACGCCTGATGATCAGCTCAAGCTGATCGACAGTGCGCGCAAGACTGCACAGGCCACTGGGGCCCTGGACCGAGGGCCCCACACACGCCGGGAGATTTCCCTTTCTCTAAATGAAGTTTTTCATTCATTCATTAAATCGACAATTTTTTAATCATATTTTGTTTATAGGAAATGAAAGGCGCGAATATGCTACGTCTCAGTGGATACCTAATCGCGCCGTACGTAATGGGAAGAAGGTGGAAGTGAAAGCGGAAAGAGCGAGAGATCCCATAATGGAGGGCTGAGGAGTGATTTCGACTGCCTGGGGAATGTGCACACGGACGCCTCTTTCACTCCCACCGAAGCGAAGCTACTGGCGGTCGTATTTAATAAGTGTAACTGAAATTAGTTTACGGGAAGGAAAGGTGCCGTATTGAGGTAGTCTGAGAAGTCTGCTATCATACCGATAATACGTGAAGCTGATCTGTTGTTGTGGCTGTAGCAAGAAAGAAAAAAAAACGCACGGGCCTGCTACTGACTGTTGCTGAGCCACCTCCGCTGCCTCGTGTGGATAGAAGAGACTAAGGAGAAAAGAAAGAAAAAGAAAAGGGAGAGAAAGACGCATGCCGAAACAGCCGTCGTCCACCATCTAAGCGGTGGCGGGTGCAATGAATGCCTACAAAAGACAAAATTCGGTGGCTGGCTAGCCCCCGCTGCAAGCGGCGTTGACCTACCATCCCAGCCCCGTAGGGCCAGGAACAGCCACCGTTCACCACCTCCTCCAACCGTCCCTCAAGCTGATCTCGACAAAATATTGGTGGTGCCGGTCAATGAAACTGCAGCTACTATCTTTAGCGCATAATATTTCCTGTACCTTAAACGCGTTTCAAAAACACTACTAACTATAACAGAAAGGAACTACAGAGCTACTTCGTAAAATGGCAAATACGCACATATTGCAAAATTATTTTTACTACTTTTTTGTCCTTCCCGAACGTTTACTTCTTTCTGTTCCAGTTCAGTTGCCTGTGCACTTTTATTTTGTACATTTAGGTATTTCTTTACTTTTTGTACCTTATCGTTTCCTCCAGTTTTGTGCTTTATATTTCCCAATGTATTTTTTTATTATGTTTTGTAGTCATTGATGATTTATAATTAGAGGTCGCACTGCTGTACGCTATGCCTTGTATTTTGGCTTACTGGACCTAGTCATGCTGTGTAAATCATCCAGAAATTCCTGGTGAATTGATTGAATAGAATTGAATCTGTCACACGCTTACTGTGGACACCTAACTTTTATTTCCCTGAGTTGAAATGAGTTGCCAGTGGCGAAGATCCTTCCTCTGATCTTGGCAGCGGGCGAAGGCCAAAGGCCTAATATCCGCCATGAATATGACCAGGCAAGAATCAACCGCATTATTGTCACTTTAAAATTGAGACATGTCATCGGAATACGCGCGAGCAGGGGGAAACTTCAGCGGGAAATCAATTTCTCGCACAGATTGGATGGTACAAGTTTTGCATATTTCTTGCTGAGGGCCGAAATTCGCGCTGCTTCGTAGCCATTTACAACACTTGACAAACTTGGTAAGAACCTGTTTGCCTCGGTCTCTCACGTCGGCTAGCTCCGCGATAATCGCCGGCACTATCACGGCCAGCATGCCGGCGAAGAAACCACTGGTGAGGCGCCCCATGTACAGGTACCACACCTCCTGTGAACTGCCGATGCACAGCCAAGTTAACATGGCGCCCACGGCACCGAATGCCACAGTGCGACGGCGGCCGATGTTCTGCGCCGCTGAGGCTCCCAGCACGGATCCGCCCACCGCTCCGACGAAGACAAGGGACGCGAACCTGAGCAGTCGAAAAAGGAAGGCTCGTTGCGGCAATATCACTGGCGAGATATAATGGTGTGTCCACTAGCATGGCTAGGACATACCTAGCGAGCACGAACCGTGAGCCAGATACTGGAGTGTTTGACGATGTACTGGTACTGTGTGCTGACTGCGTAGTGGAGAAAGCTACGGCAGTCGTTATGACGGATATGTTCTTTTACTAAACTACATGCTTCTTTGCATCTCTCTCTACGACGCATTCTTCAGAGGTCGATGGGCATCGGAGCACCTGGAACGCTCTCTTTCATGGTGGCCCACTGCTCTCTATCTCGTCACCAGCCTTTGAGTGACAGAAAATACAGTCTACATACTTTCCCGCTTTAAATGTTCACGCCAATTACAAGTTATGCGCTGGCTGCATACACTGGATACAAGGTACTATAAAGGTGCTACACTAATTCACGAACCTTCTTTACATCCTCGTCACGCTATTAGAGGCTCCCACCCGCACCTTACCTTACTACTGCATTTGCATCCCATTGTCTTCGTTTGGCCAGATCTCTAGGTTTTCGAGTTAATAGCGCTCCTGTCGTGTTCTCTTGTAGGGGACTAGAGAACAAAATTCCCATCTCAACAGCTATCCTACGTGACAGAGGCCTGATGCGTTCATCCAATTAGATTTTTTTATTCACATTCACATTGGTAACTATATCGTTCTCGACATCATGTCTGGCGCGAGCTGGAGCGCTCGCTATCAACGAAGTTCGAAGCAGGCAACATTCACAAGTCAAAAATAAGGCAGAATGGACGTCACGGCGTTCTGCGGTTCGGTACAGGCCTCAAAAATTTTCCCACGCACTGAAGCAGTGCGCCATCCGGCATGCCTGCAAGATTTACTGAGGATTGTCGAACGCTATTACCAGAACTGATCTGTGCCTGTGAAGTCAAGGTCCTCCTTGAGGGTCCTCCAGGCGGGCTCTGAGTAGCCAGTTGCCATGCCAAGGCACAACGACCCTGTCCAGCAGGCCACCAGAGAACGTAGTAGTGGGCGGCTAACTGTCGGCGCGGGCCACACTTGCGTTGTGTCGACGGCAGGCACCGGCGCCTCTTTGTCGTCGGTGGCAGCGACGTTTCCCGATCTGGGATCCAGACCTACCGCAGGGGCCGCGTCTAGGGGCGACCTCAGCGAAGGAGCCAAGTTTGGAGGGCGGAGAGGGTTGGACTCTTGAGCCGACGACGTTGGGGCGCACGAACGTTCCATTCTTCACTTCTGCTGTCATTCCTTTCTTAATCTTCTTCTTCTTCCTTAATAAATGGCACAAACCTACGAAAAAGGATTGGCCAGGGTTCAGTGTGGACAGCCATATGTACTAGAGATATTGTTGTTGCTGTTGTTCTCCTCTAATTTGATGGCAATATTGAATTAATGTATTAAATTTCTTCTGACCTTCTCCGTCTTCTTCTTTGGCTCATGATGCATACCCAAAGGAGGGGTTCGCCAGGAATCGGGGTGGACACATTTGCATTCTTCGTTTCCATCCTCTAAGGCTACGGGATAACGCGTGATTCGACTAATGAATCGATTAATCTACAGCCGTAAGCTTTAAGAAAGGCAACACGCGAGCATGTGGAATATAGTTTCGTCCAGAACTAGTGACGAAAGGTGACGGTGGCGTTGGAAATGAAGAGGAGAGAGCTGTGCTGTGCCATCTGCTGGCCACACCCCGTACACTAGTCAACGTTTCCATCAGAAGCTAAACCCGGTGCAGCATAGTGCCATGGCCGAAGTTACATACACCTTGGTAGGGCCGCCGTCAAATATTATCACGGCTAGCTTGGCGTAAAACCGGAACAACGGCTGATCGCGATGCAAGTAAGCACGGTTTTTTACGCTTGGCGATAAAAGAAATAAGCAGCGATTCGCCTTCCACTAAAGCTCCTTAAGGACAGCTGTACAGTTCGGATTCCTTCTCAGACACACTGGGCATCCTTAAAAGAGAAATGCGCTAAATATGCTTTAGTACTCAAGAACCTGTCTCTGCGTGCCGCACCGTTCCGAGAGGACTGCTTGCGCACAAAGGAAGCGGACGCCTTATGATCAGCAGGCAACAGAAGTTAGAAGAGATAGAACCACTCAATGCTTTTCCGCGTTTATACTACTGAAATAGACAAAACATGAACATTTTTAAATTCATTCTTTTGTTTCATTTTCATTGGCAAGGGTCAGGTAATCGAGCTTCTTTTCTTCGCTGCCAGATGTTTTTCCCAACTTTGTTTGAAGTAAGCGTTGATATGAGTGAACGGCAGCATGATGCTCCACTGATTTTACTGCCGGTGCAAACGTTACGCGCAGTGCGGCCAGCAAACGGAACAGTACCGCTCTCACACTTCATTTCCAATGCTACGGTCCAGCTTCGCCACTACTTTTGGACGAGGCTATCTGCCCCGCACTCGCACGTTCCCTTTCATAAAGCTATCCGACTGTACAAGCAAAAATAAGGCATAAAACAAACCCCGTTGTTGCATGGGGGGTAAAAAGAGATATTGTATCCAAACACACACCCGGCTCAAATGTATTGATTACAAAGGGCCCATTGCTATCAGACCTCAAGTCTTCAAATTGACGATGTGGCCAGAAATGGCGATATTTGACGCATTTTAAGATAAGCCCAATGTTAACGGGAAGGATTTTTAGGCAATAACCTAAACTTCTAGCAGCAAATAGCAAAATGAATGGTGGGCTACGGTTTCGCCAACGGAAGCCGAAGGGGTCCTTACAAAGTCAGATTGTTTTAGAGGCCGGCGGTAGTTTTTCAACCACCTGGGGCTCCCTAACATGCACTGAAGTTTCCACAAAATATTTAAAGAATGCACTTAAAGGGGTCATGACAGCTCATACTTGAACGTAAATTGAATATTGTGTTCCACTGCACATGCGTTAAATGATATTTCCTCGGAATTTAAGGTCATTCGGAGCAGTGTGCATATTTTTAAAATTAGTTTCTTTTTAATCCACCTTGCTGGTATGACAACAGTTGGCCGCTGACGTCATAACGGGATGTCCTCTGCTAATCTCAGTGTCTGCTACACTGAGGGGCTTGCATTCCTGCCGTGGACGGTGGTCGCTGATTGGTTTTTCTTTAGCAAAAAAAAATATTTTCTTTCGAGAAGTATAAAATTTGCGACCTATAGTGATCGTCTCAGAACTTAGCTTGCTGCAGGCTTCCATGTAGAGATTACCGAGGAGGCCAAAATCGATAGGATCATGCTCTATTGTTTAAGCATAGAACCAGAAGCACATTATTCGTATCTTATGAGAGTTACCTTGTTTTAGCAACCAACGCTTCAGCACGGGAAAAGTGACAAATGCAATGTTTCCTTCCGGCATGTGTGCCAAGCAAAGCGGCACGAGTTAGCGTTGATTGCTTAGCCCGCCTCTTTTTCTCTCAAGGAACAAAGAACGATACAGTTGATGGGCATACCTAATTAGAGGAGCAGATAAAGCTTTTGAACGAAGCGGTACCTCTTGAGACACGGATATATGAGCGTGTTAGTAAAACCTACTATTTATTTATTCAATAATTTTTATTATTAATAATTAAATATCATCAATGAATAAATCATTGTGTATTAATTATTTGCGGCAGGCAAAGATTTTTTGTATAACTATGTCCAGTCTGGCCACGGCTGGCCACGAAAACATGAGCGGCTTGTACAGTGGGCCAGTGCGTGCGTTGTGAACAGTTGCCTGGACGCAGAGCTATTGCGGAGACCCGCCCGATGTGCCGAGTGCTCAGTGACTTCAGACATTTGCGGGTGGGCCTCAAGCAAACTACTGTATACTGTACCATGGTGTATATATTTCTTTTATTTTTACCTACCCTTTCCTTTCTCCCTATCGCTCACCTCTTTGATTTCCTCTACCTTCTCCTCGCTATCCCTTTATTTCCGCCGCCCCAGTTCAGGTGCTTCAGATATCAGATAGCAGATACCGGGGCTGGCAAACATCTTTTCTTCCCTTTTGTAAATACAATAAATAACCACTACAACAACAACCGCCGCCGCTTCAGTCCCTTCATGCGTATATTGCCGTTCTCCGAAAACTGCAGATCCAGGAGTACCGATTACGTCACTAAACAAAAATAAAACACAACAAAACGAAAGTCAATACAGCCTTACGCTTTGCTCAAACATATAGCGCTGTACGTAAACTGAAATGCACTAATGATAAAATAGTTTTATGGATTAAAATTACAATAGAGAGCGTAATAGATCGCTTGCGTCCGCCCGGCTATCAATGTTACTTTGAATAAGTTAACTTGGATATCGGCGCGGCGTAATTTATATTTCTCAATGCCGTGGTCCCGCAATGTTTTTCCCCTCACTGGTTGTCTCTCGGCGAGTTAAACGGCGATTATTGGTGAGAGGTGTCTCTGTACTATATAAACTAGGATCATTTATAGTGGCGCAGACGACTGCGTTCATGCACGCCGTTGCTCCTTGACGCCGCGAGATGGCGCCACTGTAACCTTTTTCGCAAATAATCCGAGGGTAATCTCCGCAAATCAGGAAGCAACACAAGGTAGCAGCATACAAAGCAGCTTATAACTGACCAATCTAAGCTGGAAAAAGGCAGAAAAAAACATTCCTAAAAACACATCTACAGGAATAGATGGAATTCCGATCAAGCTGATTAGTGAACTCGGTCCAAAAAGTAAGGAAACGTTGTTAAAAGCTCTGGAAACAGTCATAACGAATAAGCAAATTCTGGACAGCTGGCGGCAAAGTAAAATGAATTTGATTTATAAAGAGAAAGGAGACAGGATGCACATAAAATCCTACAGGCCGATTCCCATAACATCTGTTATGTACAGGTTAGCCATGCAGGGGGTGAAATTAAAGGTGCAAGCATGGGTTGAAAGTAACAAGACACTCGGAGAACTTCAGAACGGATTTAGAAATGGTAGGCGCTTAGATGATAGCCTGTTCGTGCTTATCCAATGCATCGAAATATCTAGAGTGGAAAATAGACCTTTGTATTTGGCCTTACTGGACATAAACGGGGCGTACGACAACGTAAGCAGGGAACTCCTGTGGAACATATTAAAAGAAGAATGTATCGGTTATGAGATAGTAGAGTTCCTACAGGAAATATACCGGGATAACAAAGTAGAAATTACTTGGGAAGGGATAAGAAGTACGGAGGATGTCAAAGTATGCAAAGGATTAAGACAAGGCGGTCCTCTATCACCGGTGCTGTTCATGCTTTATATGATAAACCTGGAACGGAGGATACAAGACAGTAACCTAGGTTTTAACCTGTTATATAGATTAGGTGGAAAGGCGGTAGAGCAGCGCCTCCCCGGTTTGATGTATGCAGACGATATTGTGCTGCTATAGCTGAGAGTCTCGAAGAATTGCAAACTCTAGTTAAGTATTGCGGAGACGAAGGGGACGCTCTAGGCTTCAGTTTCAGCGCAGTTAAGTCGGGTCTGATGATTTTCAACGGCTCAACTGATCAGGGTCTTAAAATACAAGGCCTTGAAATACCTAGAGTAGCAGAATATAAATATCTGGGGGTACGGGTAAACGAAGGATTGGCATACATTGGAAAGCACGAGCAATCACTTAAGTCCAAAGGGCGAAGGAATGCCGGAATGATGAAGCATAAGGCATTGTGGGGATACAATAGGTATGAGGCTTTGAGGGGTATTTGGAAAGGAATTTTGGTGCCCGGAATTACTTTCGGAAATGCGGTTTTGTGCCTAAAGTCAGAGGTACAGACGACATTAAAAATAAATCAGAGATCCGTTGGACGATTAGCACTAGGTGCCCACGGAAAAACTACAAATGAGGCGGTACAGGGAGATATGGGCTGGGCATCTTTCGAAGTACGGGAAGCTCAGAGTAAAATATTATATGAGGAACGCCTGAGGAAATTGGACAGTAACAGGTGGGCAGCTAAAGTATTTAAATACCTGTACTTAAAAAGCGTTGACTCACAATGGAGAAAAAGAACTGGGGAACTAACTAGTAAGTATGCTAGTCACAAGGACGGAGAAATAAGAGCATTAAGCAACAGGTGAAAAACACAGAAGGTAAAAATTGGATAAATTCGATGGAAAAGAAACAGAGTGTAGAATTATACCGTAAGTTGAAAATGCAGATCAGGAAGGAAGATTTCTTTGACAACTCAAGAGGCAGTGCCCTACTTTTTAAAGCTAGATCAGGGTACCTCAGAACACGCAGGTACAAAAAGAAATTTAACAATGAAGATGACGCGTGTGCTTTATGTGAGAACTCCAATGAAACAATTGACCATATTATACTCGAATGTAATGGTATCCATCCGGAAGTTGATGCAGGCGCAATCACTGTTCCTGAAGCTCTGGGGTTTAGGGATACCAGTGGCCGGGTGAATAAACCGGCGGTGGAAACTAGCAATAAACGACTGGAAGATTGGTGGCTTAAAAGCAGAGGAGTGACATAATGTTAGTGATGAGGGAACAAAAATTTAATAATTAGAATGATGGTTTAGTTAACCATTCTAAATCAATAATTAAGATATATGGAGAAAAATTGGCATAATAGCTACAGCTACCACCCCGTTTCAAAGGGAACGCTCCTATATTCCATCCATCAATCCATCCATCCATCCACCCATCCACCCATCTATCCATCCATCCATCCACCCATCCACCCATCCATCCATCCATCCACCCATCCATCCATCCATCCATCCATCCATCCATCCATCCATCCATCCATCCATCCATCCATCCATCCAATGATAGCTACTGCTACCATCATCATCATCATCATCATCATCATCAGCCTGATTATATCCACTGCAGGGCGAAGGCCTCTCCCATATTTCTCCACTTAACCCGGTTCTGTGCTAGCTGCATCCACTTGACCCCTGCGAACTACTTAATCTCATCCGCCCACCTAACTTTCTGCCGCCCCCTGCTACGCTTTCCTTCCCTTGGAATCCAGTTTGTTACCCTCAGCGACCATCGGTTATCCTCTCTTCGCCCTACATGTCCTGCCCATGTCCATTTCTTCTTCTTAATTTCCACTAGAATGTCGGTAACTTGAGTTATTTCTCTGACCCACTCTGCACGCTTTCTATCTCTTAATGTTACCCCTACCATTTTTCGTTCCATAGCCCTCTGGGTTGTCCTCAACTTAAGTAGAACTCTCTTGGTTAGCCTCCACGTTTCAGCCCCATAGGTGAGTACAGGCAAGATGCAACTGTTGTATACTTTCCTCTTGAGCGATACCGGTAAGCTGCTAGTCATAATCTGCGAGTGCTTGCCAAATGCGCACCATACCAATCTTATTCTTCTTGTTATTTTCTTTTCATGGTCCGGATCTGCGGTTACTACCTGTCCTAAGTAGACATATTCGCCTACTACTTCCAGTATTTCGCTACCTAATGTAAACTGCTGTTCCTTCCCGAGGCTGTTGAACATTACCTTAGTCTTCTGCATATTGATTTTCAAGCCTACCTTTCTACTTTTTCTGTCTAGGTCATCAATCATTATTTGCAGTTCATCCCCCGAGTTGCTTAGCAAGGCAATGTCATCAGCAAATCGCAGATTACTGAGGTATTCTCCATCTACCCTTATCCCTAACTGCTCCCATTCCAAGTCTCTGAATACTTCCTCTAAACAAGCTGTGAATAGTACTGGGGAGATTGTGTCTCCTTGCCTAACACCTTTCTTTATGGGAATTTTGTTACTTTCTTTATGCAGAACTATGGTTGCTGTGCAGCCACTATATATATCTTCCAGCGCTTTCACGTACGGCTCGTCTACCCCCTGATTTCGCAATGCCTGCATCACCGCCGAGGTTTCAACTGAGTCAAATGCTTTTTCGTAATCAATGAATGCTATGTATAAGGGCTGGTTATATTCCGAGCATTTTTCTATCACCTGGTTGATGGTATGGATATGATCGATAGTAGAGTACCGTTTCCGAAACCCTGCTTGATCCTTTGATTGACTGCAGTCTAAGGTTGTCCTGATTCTATTAGCGATTACCTTAGTAAATACCTTGTACGTAACAGACAGTAAGCTGATTGGTCTGTAATTTTTAAGGTCCTTAGAGTCCCCTTTCTTGTGAATGAGGATAATGTTTGCATTCTTCCATGGTTCCGGTACCGTCGATGACACCAGGCACTGCGTATACAGGGTGGCCAGTTTTTCTAGCACGATATCCCCCCCGTCCTTCAGCAAATCTGTAGTTATCTGATCCTCTCCAGCTGATTTCCCCCTTTTCATAGTTTCTAATGCTTTCTTGACCTCGTCTTTCGTCACTGGTGGAACGTCTGACTGTTTTTCCCTACCGCCAATCTCATTACGGTCCTGTCTACTTTGGCTGCTGTAGAGATCTGTATAGAACTCCTCGGCTACTTTGACTATCTTGTCCATATTAGTGATGACGTTGCCCGCCTTGTCCCTTATCGCATACATCTGGTTTTTGCCTATGCCCAATTTCTTCTTTACCGCTTTAAGGCTTCCCCCGTTCTTTACAGCATGCTCAATTTTCTCCATGTTATACTTCCTTATATCGGCCACCTTGCGCTTATTGATTAGCTTTGATATCTCGGCCAATTCGATCTGGTCTGTTGGATTGGAAGCTTTCATACTCTGGCGTTTCTTAATCAAATCTTTCGTCTCCTTAGACAGCTTACCGGTATCCTCTCTAACTATCCTACCGCCTACTTCTACCGCGCACTCAGTAATGATATCTCTGAAATTATTGTTCCTTGCCTCTAGGGTAATGTCGCCATCCTCAGTTAGAGCTGAATACCTATTCTGTAGCGAGATCCTGAACTCTTCTGCCCTCCCCCTCACCGCTAATTCGTTGATGGGTTTCTTTCTTACTAATCTGTTGCGTTCCTTCTTCAGATTTAGGCTAATTCGGGACCTCACCATCCTGTGGTCACTGCATCGCACGTTCCCGATTACCTCTACGTCCTGCACAATGGCGGGGGTTGAACACATTATGAAGTCAATTTCATTTTTAGTCTCTCCGTTAGGACTTTTCCATGTCCATTTCCGGTTCTTCCGTTTGCTGAAGAAGGTATTCATGATTCGTAAGTTACTGCGCTCTGCAAACTCAACTAGTAACTCCCCCCTGCTATTCCTAGAACCAACGCCATAGTCACCTACTGCCTTGTCTCCTGCCTGTTTTTTCCCTACCTTGGCATTGAAGTCGCCCATTAGTACAGTATACTGCGTCTTTACTTTTCGCATTGCCGATTCTACATCTTCATAGAAGCTTTCAACTGCCTGGTCATCATAACTACTTGTAAGTGCATAGGCCTGTACAACCTTCAGTTTATACCGCTTATTAAGCCTAATTACGATGCCTGCAACCCTCTCATTAATACTATAGAATTCATCTATATTACCCGCTATATACTTATTGACAAGGAAACCTACTCCTAGTTGTCGCCTCTCTGGTAAACCTCGATAACACAGTACATGCCCATCCTTCAGTATAGTATATGCCTCATTCGGCCTCCTAACCTCACTAAGCCCTATGACATCCCATTTCATGCCCTCTAGTTCCTCTAACAGCACTGCTAAACTAGCTTCACTAGCTAGGGTTCTAGCATTAAACGTTGCCAGGGTCAGTTTCCAATGGCGGCCTGTCCAGCGGAGCCAGGCTTTCTTAGCACCCCCTGCTGCGTCACAGGTCTGACCGCCGCCGTGGTCAGTTGTTCCGCAGCCGCTGGTGACTGAGGGCCGGGGTTTTATGGAGCTTATCATAGGAGGTTGTGGCCAATTACTGCACCAGGGTGGCCAACTCCTGTTCTGGTGAGGGAGTGCGTTGCCGGAGGTGTTCACCGGCATCAGGTCGCACTTCAAACCTGTTTATGCAATTCCATCGACACTCGGATTTTTTTTTTTTTTATTCATCCGGTGGAGAATTGCGCGGCACCGGGATTTGAACCCCGGTCCTCTTGCATGCGAGGCGGATGTTCTACCGCTACGCCACCGCTGCACCACCCCTACCCCGTTTCAAAGGGGACGCTCTTATATTCCATCCATCCATCCATCCATCCAATGATACCTACTGCTACCACCCCGTTTCAAAGGGGACGCTCCTATATTCCATCCACCCATCCATCCACCCATCCGTCCACGCATCCACCCATCCATCCATCCATCCATCCATCCATCCATCCATCCGTCCATCCATCCATCCATCCATCCATCCATCCATCCATCCACCCATCCATCCATCCATCCATCCATCCATCCATCCATCCATCCATCCATCCATCCATCCATCCACCCATCCATCCATCCATCCATCCATCCATCCATCCAATGATAGCTACTGCTACCACCCCGTTTCAAAGGGGACGCTCCTATAATCCATCCACCCATCCATCCATCCATCCATCCATCCATCCATCCATCCATCCATCCATCCAATGATAGCTACTGCTACCACACCGTTTCAAAGGGGACGCTCGTATATTGCATCCATCCATCCAGACAAATTTTTAATGCTTTCTTGCAATAGCGCGAAATAGTATCAATGCTTTTAAGCTCTTATTCAGTGATAAATGATTATTGTTTCTCTCCGCCGACGTATTTGGACCTTCACTTGTAATCAAAGGTTTTTCATTCGAAATGAATGTTCGCATCCTGCACTAGCGTAAAATCGCTCTTATTAAGGCGAAAGCCTTTCTAGGCTCCCGGAACAAAATCCCATGCGGGAGATTTGTGCGCGAGATCTGTGCGCAAGATCTGTCATATTCCGCGATATTAGTTCTTGTCTAGCGTGTGAAAGATATTGCGCCTCTACTTTCCTGTAAACCAATTATAAATATGTGTAGCACTGCAACGAATGCCGATAAGAGGCAAACCATGAGAGGCAAATATTAGGAGAGGAAGGGTTGGCTTTCGCCACTCTCCTCTTAAGAGACATCTAAGAGATCATCTTAGTTTTTTTTCGCTGGAGTCTCCTACGGCTCATGCGGGACTACCTCTCGCGCACTGTAAATTATTATGATACATTAATTTGTACTGGGTAAATATTGTTACGTGGAAACTCGATGTATTTACAGTATATTTAGAACCCAGTTAGAACTGGCACAGCAGCGAGCAGCAACACGGGACCAGTCCCACTTCTTCACCTTGTCCCTTCCGCGATTCCAGAGGACACAGTTCGTCGTCGTAATCGCGTAGCTGACCCACCGGCGGTGTAAGCGTCGTCCCGGCGCTAAACTGGCAAAGAAGGCATGAATTTGTATGGCTTCAGGCGCGAAACATGGACAATGTCAGTAGTGGGGCAAGAGGAGGAGGACGCGGCCACAAGAGGGCCAAGTTCATACGTCACATCAGTGACTTGGCGCACCACCCGATAAAGGCCACTGTAGGGGGACAAAAGTTTCTCCGAGAGACCAATGCGGCGTACAGGAGACCACAAAAGAACCAAGGACCCAGTGTCATAGGTTACGTGGCGACGTCGCCTATCGTAGGCAGACTTCTGAGAAGTCTGAGAGGCGAGGAGCCGAGTACGGGCTACTTGGCGCGTTTCAGTGGCTTGCGCAATGGCGTCACGTGCGTAGGTAGATATGGGGCGGCCAGCAGGCGGAACCAACGTGTCCAAAGGTAAAGCGGGGTGCCTGCCAAAGAGCAGGAAGAAGGGTGAATAACCCGTCGTGTCGTGCTTAGAAGAGTTGTAAGCAAAGGTCACATATGGCAGCGCTAAGTCCCAGTTGTGGTGATCAGGTGATACCAACGTTAAATAACGTTGGGTGATACATCCATAGATAACATCCCTAAGTGTGCGGTTGAAGAGCTTGGTAAGACCGTTGGTTTGGGGATGGTACGCGGTCGCGAGCTTATGCTTCGTAGAACATGAACGCAGGATGTCTTCAACAACTCGGGACAAAAAGTAGCGACCGCGGTCGGTGATTAATTGACGAGGAGCGCCGTGATGGAGAATGACGCTGTGTAGAAGAAAGTCAGCGACATCCGTAGCGCAGCTCGTGGGTAAAGCTCAAGTGATGGCATAGCGTGTTGCATAATTGGTTGCCACTGCGATCCAGTTGTGACCCGACCGTGATGTCGGGAAGGGGCCAAGAAGGTCAAGCCCAACACGACAAAATGGTTCCAAGGGCACGTCAATAGGTTGGAGAAGGCCAGCTATAAGCCCTGCAAAGCCCGCTTTATTAAAGAGCAAACTCAACTATTAGCAGCAGAGTGGCCAGGCACAGTGCGCGCGCACGGGTTCTCACAGCTGTGTTCAGCCTCGCACGTCTCAGTAGGTTTCCTTTTGCCAATAAATAAGATTGGTTTGTGGTTTGTCGGGTTTAACGTCCCAAAGCGACTAAGGCTATGAGAGACGCCGCAGTGGAGGACTCCAGAAATTTCGACCACCTGGGGTTCTTTAACGTGCACTGACATCGCACAGCCCACAGGCGCCACTCCGTTTCGCCTCCATCGAAACGCAGCCGCCGAGTCGTGTTCGAACCCGGGTCATTAAATACGATTAGTCTACTGCGATATTCGGTATTCACTGGTAATCAGGGATACTCATTTTAGCGTGATATCCACGAAGCGTTAGAAATTTCCAGCTGGAAATTTACCAACTGGAAAAGTGAGGAGTAGCTAAGGATGTTACATTTTTTTGACAGCGTTCCCGAAAGAAAAACCTACTATTTGAAACGAGCCATCCAACGCTATAATCTGGGGTCAGCAGTATTTTGTTCACAGCAGCAATATGTGCCATCGCTGCTAGCTAGATGCTAAAATTCTTTCATACTTTGGTGTCATGCGTAACATTAAACAAAATTCGTGAGGAGGCCAGTGCAATTTTGTTCAGGTATATGGCATGGCTTCTCCGCTGCTCTTTTACCTTATTCGATTGCATGGGACAAAAGTCATTAATAATGAGCTGTTTTGTGAAATTACTGACCACACAAAGAGTCCTAAGAGCATCTGCTGAACTTCAGGTGCTTTGACACTTGACGTTTCTTGTCATTCCTCTGGTTAATACGTTTTTGTAAAACGTGCATGCGGGTAGTTGGGTGGAAAGCAGTCATTTCTGCTGCAATGCGCTGACAGTGGTCGGAGCACCCAAGTTTGCATGTTTGCTTGATCTAGAGCATATTGAGTACATCCAAAATACTGTTGGCATGAATTTAGGATAAAGAAGTTTGTAAACGCATTCTCAAGGTCAGCCACAAACTGGTATAGAACAATCGAAGGGTACAATAGGCCTCTGTTGTCTCTCCAATCAGTGAACTTACCTAAGTTTAATACCTGTGACTTGTATTCGCTCGTAAAACGATCAAGGTATTTCTCACAGTGCGATGATGGTTGGTTGGTTTGTGGGGTTTACCGTCCCAAAGCGACTCAGGCTATGAGAGACGCCGTAGTAGAGGACTCCGGAAATTTCGACCACCTGGGGTTCTTTATTGTGCACTGACATCGCACAGCACACGGGCACCTTGCTTTTCGCCTCCATCGAAAGGCGGCCACTGAGGCGAGGCGAAAGCCATTATAGCGCGGTGGATCGCAGCCCTCCAATACGGCACCTCTATCTCCCTCTCTTCTCTCAGTCCCATCTTCCTCCCTTCCTTTACGGCGTGGTACATTTGTCCGCGGAAAATTGTGACATGCTGCGCCTGTTCAATCCTGTAAACCAATTTGAAACGTTACGCCTCCTAGAAAATTTTGGACTAAAGGCCACCTGCCTCGGCAGTGGAAGTCAGCAAACGTAATTCTAATCCCAAAGCCGGGCAAACTCCCAAAACTAGAAAATCTAAGACCTATTTAACCTCGTGCATGGGGAACTTCATAGAGCATGTAGTCCTAGTCCAGACACGACTGACGCGCTTTATGGTTGGTTGGTTGGTTCACAGGAAGGGAAAGGCGCAGTAACTGTCACACTTGCTCTGTGGACACCTGAACCGCGCCGTAAGGGAAGGGATGGAGGTGGGAGTGAAAGTGGAAAGAGAGAAAGGGGAGCCGTAGTGGAGGGCTACGGAGTAATTTCGACCACCTGGGGATCTTTAACGTGCGCTGACATCGCACAGCACACGGACGCCACTTCGTTTCGCCTCCATCGAAAGGCAGCCGCCGAGGTCGGGTTCGAACCCGGGAACTCCGGCACAGTAGTCGGGCGTCTTACCACTGCGCCACCCCGGCGGGCGAGAAAACGACCTGTGGGCGCACGAGATGGTCGGCTTCCGACCGGGTTTGACTACGCAGGACGTGATGCTCCGACTCAAATACGACATAATCGACTCGCGTTTTAGAGACGCCAAAGTGGTTCTCGGCGTGGACTTGACAAAGACTCTTGATAAAGTTAAACACGAAGCGATTCTCTATGGTCTCCAAGAAATCGGAGTAGGTGCACGAACATACGAGTACATCGAGGCCTTTCTGTCAAACAGAACTGCCTGCACGAAGTTTCAAGACATTCAGTCTCCGACAGTGAAGACAGGGAGCAGGGGCATGCCGCAGGGCTCGGGTATCTCCGCGTTCCTTTTTAACGTGGCGAAGAGGGGCCTCCCAGAAGCTCTGAGGAGCATAAAGGGGCTAAATTTGAGTATTTATGCGGATGACTTCAATTTCTGGATTAACCAGGGTAGTGATGCGAGCATTGAGGAGCGCCTGCAGGCAGCCGCGGACACTGTCGTAGACTACGCTGCTAGTAGGGGTCTCTCATGCTCGCCGCAAAAATCGGATTTATTTATCTATAACCCAAAATCACTCCGATGCAAGCGCAGCTGGGAATTTGACATTAAAGTAGAAAGGAAATAAATTACAAAGGTAGATCAAACCAGAATCTTAGGTCCATTCGTTCAGGAGAATGGATATAATGATTGAACAATAAAAAAGCTAGAGGGATTCGCCACGCAAGCCATTGGCATATATAGAAGGATCGCGTTGAAAGGACGAGGCCTGAAGGAAAGAAGCTTACTTAAACTAACCAAAGCTTACGTAATAAGGCGCGTGAGCTATGCCACGCCGTTCTCGGAGAAGAAGAGGTTAGACTCTCTCATTGGACGGTGCATAAAGAGGACCCTGGGCTTACCAATTACCACATCCACAGAGAAGCTCCTTTCTATGGGAGCACACAATAGTTGTGACAAAATAGTGGAGGCTGTCAGAGTTTCGCAGCTGGAAAGATTAAGTCGAACGACCACGGGCAGACATATACTCGAAATGGTAGGCCTGCAGACAGATAGCGGACTGCGAGAAAAATCAAGTATCCCACAGGACTAACGAGAAAATATAATCATTTCCCCCCTCCCTCGTAATTAATTGATTTATAGGAAGGGAAAGGCGCGGTAACTGTCTCACTTCTTTTCTGTGGACACCTCAACCGCGCCGTAAGAGAAGGGAGGAAGGTGGGAGTGAACGTGGAAAGAGAAAAAGGGCCGTAGTGGAGGGCGACGGAGTAATTTCGACCACCTGGGGATCTTTAACGTGCGCTGACATTGCACAGCACACGGACGCCTCTTCGTTTCGCCTCCATTGAAACGCAGCCGCCGAGGTCGGGTTCGAACCCGGGTGCTCCGGCACAGTAGTCGGGCGTCTTAGCACCGCACCACCCCGGCGGGGCCCCCCTCCCTCGTAAGATGCATCCCACATTCAACACAGTGAGGAGGGAGATGAGGCGTCCGTGTGCAGCGCACGTAAAGATCCTCAGATGGTCGAAATTACTCCGAAGCCCTCCACCACGGGTCCTCTTTCTCTCTTTCCACTTTCACTCCCACCTTCCTCCCTTCCCTTTCGGTGCGGATGAGGTGTCCACATAAAACAAGTGAGACAGTTACCGCGCCTTTCCCTTCCTATAAACCAATCAATCAGAGAGGACGGAGAAGTGTGCAGAAGCATTAATCAGCCTCTTCGATTCGATGGACAGCAAGTCGGTTGCGTACGTGGATGCAGAAAGTGGCAAAACGGGGGCGGCGGTCGCCTCGGTGGTCGACGGCCGAGGTGCCCCGGTATCTGCCTCCACCATTAAAAGCCGCAACGTCGAAACGGCTGAAGAAGTTGCAATAGCGCTCGCTTGCGCCGGAATGCAAACCAATTTCATAATCAGCGATATCAAAACGGCTATTTGGAATTTTGGAAAGGGTAGCGTCTCGCCGGAAGCGGCAAGGATTCTGGCCAGTGGACGATAAACAGGAAAATTCGCCTAATTTGGACCCCTGCGCACACGTCCGTTCCTCGCAACGCGATTGCCGGAACATGGACGAGCGTCTGCAATATTATACGAAGATTCTTCAAAATTAGGTTAAGCAGGGGACTGGTGCCACCACCGGATAAGTCTAAACAATAGGAAAGCAGTCGCATGGCGGCGCCAGCAAGCTGGGAACTTTGTAAACCCGGTCTGGGCATACTATATCCAGATGGATAGAATATAAAACGATTGATTTATAGGAAAGAAGAGGCGCGGTAACTGTCTCACTTGTTTTCTGTGGACACCTGAACCGCGCCGTAAGGGAAGGGAGGAAGGTGGGAGTGAAAGTAGAAAGAGAGAAAGAGGGGCCGTAGTGGAGGGCTACGGTGTAATTTCGACCACCTGGGGATCTTTAACGTGCGCTGACGTCGCACAGCACACGGACGCCTCTTCGTTTCGCCTCCATCGAAACGCACCCGCCGAGGTCGGGTTCGAACCCAGGTACTCTGGCACAATAGTCGGGCGTCTCACCACTGCACCACCTCGGCGGGGCACCAGATGGATAGAAAAAACGTTAAATACAAGCACTGTGGGGAGAGAGGGACCCTCGACCATATAATCTGAAAATGTACTAGCCCCCCCGGGGCTAAAAGCAAATATAAATTGTAGAGAAGCCTGGGAAGCCCTGCTGCGGAGCGAGGTCCCTGCTCCACAGCAACCAGCCATCCGCCTGGCGGAAGAAGCCGCGAAGCCAAGACCTCTTTGCCTGCTTCTGATCGGAAAGGTCTCGGCTCCCGTCCCTTAGGCCTGCGTGCCGGGGGCGTGGATTGAGGGCTTCCTTATCTGGCGGAAAAATAAAGTTATCACATCAAAGCAGGGCCTACTTCTGTTTGCTGTGTGGGGTGGTGTTCGAGGTAGTGGCAAATGAAAGGCGCCACATGGACGCCTGGATCGGACCATTGCGGGGTCAGCTTGATCCCCTGGTAACGTCATGACCTGTTGTGACGGTACATCACGAGCCCATTGTCGAACAGTCAACATTTTACTGAACGAATTAAGTTCACTGGCGTTCTATAATTCGTTTACAGCAAAGAAAAGGCGCAGTATTTGTCTCTCGCGGATTCCTCATAGTAGTAAAAGCGAATTACGAAGAGCGTTTCACAATCCGAGACAAGGCGCAGTTGGTAAAGCACTAGGCTCGAGCTCCAAGGGCTGAAGGTTCCATTCCAGGCGGAGACAAGGTTTACAATTTATTTCTAACTCTCGCTCTCGAAAGTATGACATCACTGCTGACACCATTCTGTCAACAGTAATGAGGCTAAAGGGCTTTCGCCTTACAATTCGTCCCGATCCGGGGGTAGACCCCTGTACCACCACCTCTCCGGGGCAGTCACTCTACCAACAGAGCTAACCAGGACTGTCACCACAGCAGTTAGTAGAGCGAGACTGAATTGATCAATAATGTACTGATTGAATATTTTAGGGCAATACCGCAAGGTGGAGTAGGTTTGTAATAAAAAAGTAATTACTCATTGACATCTACCGAAGCGCATCCATACAACTGCAAAGGAAAGCTAATCGGCTTTCTCAGAAACTTCGCAGTCAAAGAAATATTTGTGCTCAACCGGGGATCGAACCCGGTACCACCGCATTTCCGGGGAAGTCGCTCTACCAACTGAGCTAACCAGGTCTATCAGCCGAGCGGATGGTAGAACGAGAGCGAATTTATCAGTAACTCAAATTGGAAATGGTGTTGATCGATTATTTTAGTGGAATCCCCCAAGGTTGAGTAGATTGTAATAAGTAATTACTCACTGACATGCACCCAAACGCAAACATACAACTACAAAGGAAAGCTATACCTCACTCTCTCGCGGGGGCATATCGTCCGGGTAGCAAATTTGCCCTTCTGTGCTCCGCTCGTTCTCTTTGATGGTCAGGTCATGATTAGAAACGTTCATGATCGGGACGCATGTTTCATTGGCCCCGCCAGAGCTGAGAACACAACATTGTATGCAATGCTCTCGACCTTTTGACATCTGACCTGAACCTCCACGAGCACATCCGAGCAGGGTGCACTGCCTGTGGCGTGGAGCTTAAAGAAACCCACGTATTCTGGGGTACCACTGTTGTTTCCTGAAGCTTGTAGTTGATATCGTCCACGTCTTCATGCTCCTATAATATCCGCACGGTGTTCTTCCGCCTCACAATTGTGACGTGTGGCTGCTCAGTACATGGTTGACCCACAAGTAGTGGTACGGACTGTGACGCGTCGGGCACAACTAGCACAGGAACGTCTGCTGTAGCTTGGTCGACCGTGAGAGTGACGCGTGCTTCTCCACACGGTGTCGCATTCCCTAACCCGCAACCCCAGATGGAGAACGGCTTGATCAACTTTGAGTAAGCGATTCCCGATGCGGTACGCATCCTCTTTCCGCAGAGTTACGCACTGGCTGCCGAGATCGACGTATGATCGCATGTCGCTGCCGTTTGTCTTCACCATTATGAAATACTCTTCGTTCGCCTTTTCAGCGGCTTGGAAGTCAAATCCCACGACGTTCTGCGTGACGCGCGCTCCTCTACCTTCTTTTGCTTTGCAGTCGTTTTCTTGATGGCCCACTCGCCCACACGCTGTGCATCGCGCCCTTCGTGGCGGTGCCGGGCATTTGAAGGACACTGCCGTACTCGCTGTAGTTGAAGCAGAGTGATTCTCCCCCTTTCATTCCATGGCAGCTTCCTCCTCGCCCTCGGAGAAGCGTCCCTGCGGCCGCGGTTGGTCGACACCAGTTCGCTTTTGTTGCTATGGGCGTTGGAAATGGAGAGAAATTTAGCATTCGGGAGGCCACCTGTTTTGAAAGTTTTGAAAGCGATGCTTCCTAACCGTTCTTCAAGGCGCTGCAGGCATTGGAAGAAGATCCTCTGGTGACTCGTACGTGCGTGCGCTCACTGCTCTAATGACCTCGTCGTCGTAGAGCCCCGTGATGAGGTACTCAATGCAGGCTTCATCTGTGAGGCCACAACGGCGAGCTTTGGAGAGCTTTTCATTGTAATAGCACTCGATGGGCTCACCTTGCTTCTGTTGTCTTTCCTTCATTTCCCTTTGGAGTCGTTGCGATCCCGCTGCCATAGGGAAGGCGCGCTTGATTTCTTCTTTCCATTCCGGCCAGGCTTTGTTGAAGGAGGGGAGGGAGTCATACCATGTTTTCGCAGGCCCTTCCAACCTTGAGAATGCATTTCCAGATGTTTGCAGGTCGGGCCAATGGTAGACTTCTGCCAAGTCGTCCACGCGCCGTATCCATGCGTCTGCCGTCTCGAAGACACCGGATCAAACGCGGGTACTAATCGAGCAGTCTCAGCAGCACCGATGATGGATGTAGCCGCGTCTTGCTGTGTCTGAAGCAAGGCGATTCCATTGATAGCTTCTCTCACTGCTGCCTGAACGCTGGCTTGCAGGATTTCTGCCACGTTGATTGTTCACTGGGGTATCTGAGGTATGTTGCCGCTGGTTACCGTGTCGTAGAGTGCGCTTTGACCTGAGTCGTTGTTCTCGCCTAGGGTTTTTTTAGCGTAAACAAAGAGAAGGACAAGAAAGGCGAGACGTACATACAGAAGCGCCATCTCTGCCGGTCGTCCGCCATCTTCGTTGGTCGTATCCGTTGAAGATGCTCCGTTCTGAATTGTTAGTAGTCAAACAAATTAAACAGAGTTTATCAAGCATATTAATTACAAAATTAGGTGAGCATGGCCACAGCGATCTTGTCTCGTTCGTGTCCGACTCCCCGTCTTTCCTTCTTTTTTTCTGACGCGGCGGCGCCGCTGGCGCCGCTGCTGGGCGCATGTCCTCCTCACTCGTCCTCCTAACACTGTCTCTCTCCATCGTTCTCCACACCTGCAGACGGCTCGGGCGCTCGGGTTGCAGCTAGGCACTTTTGCAGGGCGTCGTCCTTTGTCGAGGGTTGGTGTTCACACTCGCATTGAGCATACACATCTATTTCGTCGTCCTTCAACTGCTGTTCTATTTCTGGTCATTTCGCTCTCTTTCTACCCCCTTGCAAGCATATGTACCTGATCCTAGTGCAAAATCTCTTTTTTGTGCTTATCTTTCTAGACCTCCTCTTTGCCATTTTGTTGGGCTCCGCCTCCATTATTACACTTTCTTCTATTTCCCTTCCAACTATCGGTGCGCCCGGAGCCCTCGCGGACCCCCTAAAAAGTACAGCCCTGCCCGTCAGGCACCCACTGATCTCTGCTCCCACCCTTCTGTTAAAATAGATGCCAACTCGTTGAAAAGTTTTGCCAAAACAGGCTCTATAAACCTCTATGTTTACTTCGACCACTCCGAAACGCACATTTAACTTTCTTATCTGATGATTAACTGTCACCATGTCCTTTTCAAGCTTTCCGTTCTTTCCTAGCCTATCCGGTACTGTGCACGCAACAATCTGCGCTTGCTGTGCTGTCACTCTGAAATCGTCAACTCCCTGAGGTAAATTTTATACCACTCCTGCAGCGCCACTGCTGCAGCCCCGCTGCTACTGTCACCATGCTGCGCCCTGCGGAATTTTTCTACAGCCTATTATTGGTTTCTTTCAGCACTGCGTTCATTGTCCTCCCTGAAAAGGTTCTGACTAATACTCGCTTATCATCCTTTACACGTTTCATGATAGCTCGACTGCACCTGCTCACGTTGGAATCCCCGGCGATAAGCACACTGGCATTCTCTCTCTCCATCCCAACTACTGGTTTCTTCTTCGGGTTATCTGTGTCCTTCTCTCTGGGAAATTTGTTGTTCCTTACTTCTTCCTTCTTTGCCGACTTCTTAGTACCTACTTCATTTTTTGCGATGTTTATTGCCTCGGGCATAAAAAGAATGTTATGAAGGATGAACGGTATGATTAAATAAATAAAAAAAGGTTGCCTGATGTAATGCAGTCGAGGAGTGAACGATGATGCGGTCCCTGCGTCCAAGCGGCATTTGACGACGAATTATGAGGGAGAGGCCAGCTGCCACCAGGTGTCGGATCCGTGTCGGCTTCAGCGCTGGACATTCCCACAGCAGGTGGTGAATATCGGCTTCCGCAACTGTGGACTTGCAGACAGGGCACCCATTGTGTGGATACAAATCTCGAAATTGAGGCCACTTTCGAGTCACTGCAGGTGTTAGGGCCACCCTAACTCGAATCATCTGAAACGCAACCTACTTTGCATGGTTAGACCGCGGGGATGCTTAGCTTACACGGAGGTATGAGAGCACGTGTACGGAGTCGTAGGTTCTCCTTTTTTGTTAAAAGTCTGGTAGCATTATTCATTTTTATCCGGTTTGGCAATGAGGTGGAAAGGTGGGTCGAAGCATACACATGGCTTTGGGCACTTAAAAGGTCATGCGGAGTCCATTCAATATGAATTGGCTGCGGTATGCGTGCCGCTCGACTCTGTATGTTTTGGGAGATTTCTGTGCTGCTACAGACGAGCCTAAGTAGCTTTGGCACCTGGAGGGTATCAGTGCATATGAATATACAGGTCATGGGAAGCATGGGAATGGCGGTCATGGAGCGAAACGCTTCTTGTACAGCAAGCAGTTCGGCACAAAAAGATGAACGTTCCGGTAATTGAAACTTGTTTTGGTGAAGACTTGCTATGGACTTGCTGCAATTGTCACTTCGAAGGCTTGGATGCTTGCGTCGACATAAATTACGACGGAACCTTACGGCAAGCGAGCGTCTTACTCTATAATTCGTTCGCGAAGTAACGACGCCGGTTCCTGTATCCTCGGTCGTCGTAAATCAGTTGGCTTGTTATCACTCAGCTATACAAAACGCCAAGGAGGAAGAACTGGTAGTGGATGTGGTAGCATTGAATGTGATGAAGCATAAGCCTTCAGGGCGCACGTTGCGCGATAGAGGGTGGCCGAACATCACGTCGTTGCTGCACCAGTTCATTTATTGTGTTCAGCTGTTTGTTTTCTTGAAGCGCCATGATTACTGTTATGCGAGGAAGGCAAGATGACCTTCATTGCCTCTCGATTTATAGCATCATTGCGATCTCATTGTGCCCTTGTGAAATTCTGAAATTGGGCTTGATGTACAAGGCACAGTTGACTAAATGCTTGCACCAAGTGTCGTGCGACATTTGTTCGGGCGCCCGTTTCTGGAGCCATGCGTCTGATCAGGCCCATAGTCTGTAACGCCTGTTTCTTGGCGCGAGACAGCCAGGAAGTTCCAGTTCCTGACTCATGAATTATTAAACCCAATATTTTTACTCTCGAATTTCCTGAACCGGGGTGCCGGGGATGTGTAGACGAATAGGTGTTGCAGCTAGTTTAAGGTGCCCCGAGCTATTTCTTGATAGCTCTGCTGGCTCGGCCCTGCCTGACTAGAAAGGTACCCGCAGCGCCACCAGTGGCGGTCGGTGGCGGCCAGTGTGCCCGAAGCGCCCCTTTCCCTTCCGTTCGTGCCCCTAGAAAGTATTCTAGATCACTATACTCTGAATCTTTTTGTTATGAGACACTGCACAACGAAAACTATCACGAGGTATACTGTCGAGCCCCTTTCTAACTCTAGCACACTAGCCTCCTATCTTGTTTCTCGCTGTAAATACAACGTCAACGTCGTACCTTGCCGCCAGTTTCTTAAGTCGGTGAGAAACGCCGTGGAGGTAAGGTATCGCAGCCGCCTTCTTTCGTCGCGTCGTCACACCAACGTCACCCTGCACCGTTTTACTCTTCCTCGATCGCGGAAGAGTCCTGTGCAGTGTCTCATAAGAAAAAGTTCACCACCTGCCGAAAGAATGTGGTCTACCGCATTCCGTTGAATTGTGGCCGGTGCTACTACGGGCAGACAGGCAGGTGTCTAAATGTGCGCCTGACGGAACACTCTAATTCTCTGGGAGAGAAGGCGAGTTCCAATCTTGCGCTACATGTGCAATCCCGAGAGTGTAAGTCGAAGCATGACCCGTCCCTTTGTGCGCCTGACTTCAATAATACGGGTGTAGTTTACAGCAATGGTAATCAACTCTGCAGGGAGTTGGTTGGGGCATTTTACATTGCTAAAGCCGAGGACAAGTGTGTGGCTAAGGCGTCGGTTAGCCTTCATTGTAAGGAATTTGACCTTTTAGAAAAGTCGTTAGTTAGGCCTTGACTTTGAATTGGCTTTGTATTTTCGTCTTCATCTTCTTCCCAATGTCTTGCATTCCACCGGTTGGGTTGTGCGCGAGCTTTTCGGAAGGAGTCTTCGTTGTTTTCTTCCGATCATAAACATTCAGTTGATAGTCCAGCCTTGTCCTGTCCCCTCTTTGCTGTGTCTCGTCTTTTGGCTGGTTAAGTATGAACCCATACCAACGTGCCCAGTCATCAACCTTGTTGAATTTCAACACTAGGCTTACTCGCTGCGAACCGGGCTCGCAGTTGGCGCCGACTGATATTTCTAGTCAAGGTCATCGTTGATGAGTGTTAGTGTGAACATATGAACTGTATCTGCTTGTTTTCGTTTTCTAAAACAGTTAAGCTACAGACAAGCGCAGCTGTTCAGGCCACGTCAACTAATCGGGCGTCAAGTTGTCGCTCGGTCTCCAATGTGACCAAAACAGATCGGGTAACGGAAACTACGACGGTAAGCGACCGTTGGTCGTGCCAGCGTCGTCGCCGGTGAAATTCAACAGATGAGGGCATCGATAAGCTAAGGAACCTATAAGAAATTTACGGGCTCGCAGCGGAGAACCAGAACAAGAGAACCAGCGTGAGAGGCTTCTGGAACCGAACAGCCCGCGCAATGCGTGTACAGTGAACACACGCCGTTCAACCTTGTTTTCTTCTTTCGTCAGCTGGGAACGTCTATCTTAGTGCCTCCGCTTGTGGTTTCGACGTGGGCATCGGCCACGAACCACCGCGGGTTCGAGCGTCGCGCCAGCCGAAGCACCGATCGGCAGTCATCACGCGCACACTGAAAAACCGCAGCGCGCACTCCACCTTCGCAGTGAGGAGAGCGCTTCGTTGCAAAGGAGCAAGGCTCCGCTGCGCGTAAGTAGTGACAAGGAATGCACGCCGCAAGCACGCAAGGGCGTGCTGTCATCTCTCTCTCGCGGTGACCAAAGGGTTTCTTTGATAGGGAGTGGGCAACCACCGCAAGGTACGCCTGTCACGCATCGTTGGATCACTATCGATAGGTTCGAGCTCCGCTCTAGGTACGACCCGGAGCGGGCGAGCTCGAGCACACACTGGGCTGCGCGGAAAAAGGCCGACAGACAAGCACCAATAGCGTAGGCACCTTGCGATGTCTTGGAAGGGTGCCGTGTTTCCGCGAAAAGGCGCCAATGAGAAAAGCCATTGGGACACCGATGCGGACCTGTGGCCGCGCGACTGCGACGAGTCGTTCAGACACCTCTCCGACATGGCATGGGCAGCGGCCGCGTAAATGGTAGCCGCGGCAGGCCCGAATCCCACAAGCTTTACTGCGTCACTGTGCGCTACAAAACCCCCCTCAAAACGGAATGGCGAAGTGTACGCGCCGACGAGGCTGGGAAGAGTGTGCCTCGGCGGCAGGCAGGTCGGCGTGTGAGCCAGCAACATCCGAGGGGAACTACTGGAGACGCGTCTCCATGTATGCTAGCTTGAGGCGATCCATGGGGACTACCTCTTCACGACTATCCAGCAGGATCGGCACCGACTTTGTCGTTTTGTTGAGGACGATCGAGGTACGGGCCGTCGTATGAAGGGGTAAGAGGTGCCTTTACAGCGTCTTGTCTCAGAAAAATATGCGTCGAGGACGCAAGGTTGGGGGCACAAAGACTGAAGGCGGAACTGGGCGCAGGTATGGATGCAGTACTGAAGGCATTGAAGGTACTTTATGGGCGGGGACGATGGAGCCGAAGGAACGAGCAAGTCTCCGAGAAGCCGCAGGAGTGCGCCTAAGACGAGTTCGGCCGCGGAACAGTCACGGTCACGATGAAGAACGATGCGCAGTCCAGGAAGTACCTTAGGCAGGTGGTCAGCCCATTGCCCGCGATCTAGGCGAGCAGTGAGGGCAGTCTTGGGCTGGCGATGCGGACACTCGACCATGCCATTGACACAGGGATGGTACGCTGTGGTTCGGCAGTGTTTAGTGTCGAGCAGACGGTCGAGGGAAGTGCAGAGGGTGCATTCGACCCAGGCCACAGTCGGTGGTAACAATGCCGGGGCAATCGAAGCGGGAAACCCATGCTGAAACGGAGGCTTTGGAAATGGCAGAATTGTCCAGAATGGGCAATGCTTCTGGCCAACGAGGAAAGCGGTCGATCATCATCAGAATGTACCGGCAGCCATGAGAAGGGGGTAGCGGTCCAACCAACGTGATGAACGTGGTCAAAGCGGCAACCAGGTGCCAAGAAAGACCGGAATGGAGTCTTTGTATGGAGGGTCACTTTGGTGGACTTGCTGGCAAGCAAAGCATGAGCGGTCGCACTGGCAAAGGTCGATGTTAATGTTGGGCCAGATGCACCGCTGGTTAAAAAGGCGCTGTGTAGCTCTGATTTTGGAATGGCAGATGTCGCGAAGTGAACGAAAAATGCAATGAAGAAAGGCCTCCGGGATGAACGGACGCGGTAGAGCAGATGACATGTCGCACCGGAGCAATCTGGGCACAAGCGGATGAGTTATTAAAGCTGCAGACGAAGGGCACGGAGATGGTCACGCAGAGCTTGAAGCTTATAGTCTTCTGCTCCTTACGGGCCAGACATTCCCAGTCCACAGCAGATGTCGACATGCTGATCGAGGTAATGCGTGAAAGTGCATCAGCTGCCTCATTGTCAATGCATTTGATGTGCCGGATATTTGTTGCGAAATCGGACATTAGGCCAGCTGACGAAATTCGCGGGTGACGTAGTTAGAAAAGTGCGTACGAACACATACACCAGATGCTTATAATCCGTTGAAACGTAAAATAAATAGTCCTTCAAGAAGTGGCGGTAATGCTGGAAGGTGGAGTAGATGGCGAGCAGCTGACATCTAAATATGCTTTAGCGACACTTGGCAAATAGGAGATTCCGAGTGAAGAAACCCGATGGGTGCCACCCCGAAACGAATTTCTGCTGGAGAACAGCACCAATGGCCACGCAGGAAGCATCCGCCACGACACAAGTGGGCGCGGAAGTCCTGGGTTGAATGAATGGCTTGTTTTGGAGCCGTGAAGGCAGCCTGATATTCGGGAGACCAGGAAATCGCGGAGGACGAGGTGTGGGGAGAAGGTCGGTCAGGGGGTGAAAATCTTGGCGCAGTGCAGGATAAAGCGGCGGGAAAATTCACTAGGCCCAGGAACTTGCGATGCTTGCGTATGGTAGTTGGTGCTGGTTAGTCTTTAATAACTTAGAAGTGAAAAGGTCATAGACAAACTTCCTGTGCCACGATGTGGTGGCCCAGAATCTCGAGCTCAAAAGAGCCGTAGACCCATTTCTAGGTGTCGACGACCAAGCACATTTTTTGGAGGCGTTAATAGAGTTCGCGGAGGTGAAAGCCGTCATCTTGCGGAGTACGATACGCAGTGAAGATGTCGATGTAGGCAAATGCAGCCGGGAGTCCGCGTGTAACTTCAGCAATGAATCTTTGGAAATGTTGAACTGCATTGCGTGGCCCAAAGGGTATGCGCACGTACTCAAACACGTCCAAGGGTGTAGTGATGGCTGTCGTCGGGATATCAGATGGTTCAAGGGGATTTGATGGCACGCTTTGACAAGGTCCACTTTACTAAAGATCTTGCACCCCTCCAGATGTCCAGTGAAGTCTTGGATGTGTGGAAAGAGATAGTTGTCGTGGACCGTGTGAGCGTTGAAATTACTGTAGTCGCCGCCCGGACGACAGTCCTCCGGTTCGTTTCGGCAACAGATGGAGCGGTGAGGCCTAAGTGCTGGACGAAGGGCGAATAATAACCATCTGGAGCATGTAGTGCAATTCCGGTTTAGCGATCGCCAGACGGTCACCGCAGAGGCGGCGCGGATGAGCTACGACGTGTGGATCATCCTTGATAATGTGGTGGGCTATGCCATGCTTGGCTGGCAGGTGGAGATTACAAGGCCCCTTGACTTGGGGTAGTCTGCGAGAACTTGAGCGTACGGGCATCACGGAATAATCATGCGGATGCCGATGTAAGCAACAGCCTATATAACACCAGTGATGGAAAGGCGCGTCGAGCTGTCGATGAGACGATGGTGACGCATGCTGACGTCCAGGTCAAAATTCGTCAAGAAGACCAATCCAAGGATAGATTGATGGACGTCGGCGATGATGGAAATCTCTCGAAACATGCGCCGCAGGCCAAGGTCTAAAATGAGGGACCAGAGACCCCACGTGGCAATGGAGGTTAAGTTGGCCGCATGGTGAGTACGCCCAGTTGACTTGGAAGTACACACAGCCTTGGAGGCCGGCATTAAACTGACTGTGTTGACGAGGAAGCGCCGGTTGAAAGTACGGTTCATGATTCCCGAAAGGCGGCCAGGGTGAAGGGTGAGGCCACATGCCGCCGTCAATGATCTCGAAGCCCATTTCCCGAGTCATTGCATGGTGAAGGGCATTGGCGGGCCCGGCGTTGAAAAGTCCGGTGATACCAGCAAATACCCTCACTTGGAAAAGCTCAAACCTCTCGGCGAAGACGAACGGCGGCGAGGACTTGAGGAGAAGCCCTACTGGACATGAGAGGTCGTCCTGAGGGCATCGAGTGAAGTGGCCAACTGGTCGATCTGGGTCTCTAATCGTGAAATGAAGGAGGACTGTGATGGAGAGGAGCAAGCGGCGAAGGAAGGAGTAGTCGCATCGTGGACTCGAACATCTAGCTCGGATAGGCTGTCAAGGGTCAAGTCCCTTGCAGCAGCCAAGATGAGGCGGGTGGACTGCGGCAAGCACTGAAGGAAGAGCTCTCTGAACAGTGCTTCGTTCGAATCGGTGTTGCTTTCGCCCAGGAGCTGCCGTATGCTGGCCGAAAGCTGGGCACCAAACGGCCACCACCTTTTACCACTGCAAGGTAGTTGAATTCCGGCTGAGCTTGCCACGCAGGTCAAGGGCATCTCCTTTGCGACCGGAACAGCTACCCCCCCCCCCCCCGCTCACTGTAAGGGTGTCTGGGCGTGTGCGCACCATTAAGGGCGGTTCGGTAATAATCTCATAATTATTAACGGGTGACAATTATCCTGGCATCCGCAACAGGACGTCTGGTGCACTCAAGCTCAGGGGACGGAGAACGAGTTGGGAGAGTTTTCGAAGAGGTGATAAACTGTGCAGCAGCAGAACGATAGCGAGAGGTAGTGCCGCGCGGAAGCGTTTAGGCGAGTTTCGCTAAGCAGTCTTTAGGCTACACCCAAGCGGTTCGCGCTTCAGATATCCATCTGAAAGAGCTGATTGAGGTTGGGACCCAGCTGGGGTTGTCCGGTGCCGAACTGCGAAAATAGGTTAGCCAGAAAGAAAAAGAAGAAAGAGAGAAAGAAGAAAAAGAACGGGAGAGGGCTCGAAAGGAACCCGAGGAAGAAAGAGAGCAGAAAAAGAACGAGAGAGGGCTCGAAAGGAAGTCGAAGAGGAAAGAGATAGAGCAGAAAAAGCACGGGAGAAGGCTCGAAAGGAAGCCGAAGAGGAAAGAGAGCAGAAAAGGAAAGGGAGAAGGCTAGAAAAGAGCGAGAGGAAGAATTTCAGCGGGAACAGGAATTACTTACTATGAAACTTCAGCCCCAAAATTCAGGGCACAACAGCGGTTTAGCTGAAGTGCATAGCCCCAGTGAAGGACATAGCAGCTTGCTGATAGACGCAAGTAAATTGATCCCGAAATACGACGAGAGAAGGGACGATCTCGACGCGTTCTTCTTGCCCCTCGAAAAGATTGCCATAAATGCAAACTGGACAGACAGTGAATGTGCTGCCATCTTGAGCACTTGCCTTAGTGGCGAAGAATTGAGCGTATTTGCAAGACTTCCTCCTGAGGATGCAGGCAGCTATAACAAGGTGAAAGCTGCATTACTTAAAATGTTTAGATTTACGACGGATGGGTTTCGTGAGAAATTCAGGACTGGAACACCTATGGACGGTGAAACGACAACACAGTATGTTGCGTGATTGAGTCATTAATTTGACCGCTGGACTGAACTCACAAAAATTAAACTAGAGTATGGCGCACTTCGCGAACTCCTAATTAAGGAACAATTCATGGGAAGCTGTCACCCTTGTCTGTCACTGTATTTAAAAAAAAGAAAAGCTAATACTTTCGAAGAAATGATGGATCTCGAAGACCAATATTTGGAAGCTAAGGGAGGCGAAAATTTGAGCAAGAATGTAAATTCTGAAACCCCTCGAAGGACTGAATTCGGGCAGACACACCATAGCGTAAAGTCACCCCCGAGGTGCTATCTCTGCGGACAACTAGGCGATTACCCTCCTAACTGCCGCAAACGTGCAACCAACAATCTATCCACGTGTTGGAAAGGCGGGCAGAAGGGCCACAAAGCGATGTCGTGTCCCGACTCCGGCAAGGCAGCTCCCCAGGCGACATGCGCGAGGGTTCTGTCACAGTCACAATGTCGCCTGGAGGAAGAAGATGCCGATGGCTTTGTTGAGCTGAAGAACGGCAAGAGAGTCCGCGTGGTGCACGGCCTAGAGGAGGAGGAAGCAGAGAAAGTTGTCAGTCAAAAGAAGGGCAAGCAAATCCGGGTGGTGAACGCCGTTATGCATGCGCAGCCTGAATCTGTGATGAATCGGATGCCGGTTTCGATGGGAAAGATATGAGGAAAATCATTTTCTGTGCTACGAGATGATACAGGTAGCAGTGCCGTAATCTTTAAACGAAGTTTGATTCAGGATAATGATCTGACTGGTGAGAAATGCCCCGCGAGGCTAATTGACGGCTCAATTCAGTTGCTACCTGCGGCAAAATTTGAAGTACGGACGCAATATTATTCTGGAAAACTGACACTCCTTTTCATGGAACGCCCTATCTACGATTTGGTGTCGGGCAACATAAGGGGGCAAAATTTCCTGATGACCCAGATCGCCGTTTGCGCCTGTGTGCTGCAGTGAATCTAAAAATAAAAGGGGGAGGCGAAGAAAGCAAGGCACCGACAAGCCGGAGGAAAATCCCCGAGAAAAGTATAAAGAAAAGAAAACGCCTTAGGAGGAAACCGAAAAGAAAGCGATGACACAGGAAATAAAGTCAGGAATGCCTAGCCCGTCGATGATGCAGGTAGCCGAAGTGTTTCTCCTGCTTATGGGGGCATTACTTGGAATATATAACCTTCAGCGGAAGGAATACCGGTGCCTAGGAAAGAGCACTACTACAGTGATTATTTTTGTTGGTATGAGCGGGTTGGCGCAGGTTCCCGTGTATCCGTCGGCGTTACTGGTTGTAGGGGCATTTATCGGCACACATCGGTTGTGTCATTTGCAAGGTTACTATCAGTCATGCCATAAGGAATATGCAGTAACCCGATCTAGGAACATGGAAGCACCTCAAATGCGAGAGCCTAGAGCGAAGGCAGAATCCCTGGCGGACAGAAGCGTTTCACGCACAGATCGCACGTTGGAATAACGCTCGGTAATTTAGGTTTGGACTGGAACCCACAAATGAGGAAACATGAAAAACCTTGTATGTTATGTATATTGTACGCTGCCTCACGGCGCGTGTAGGGTGAATCAAAGTACAGTGATCTGTACTTGAAACCTTTAATGGTTGAATTTGTGCGACTCTTGTTGTAAGAGTGCGTCGCAGTGTTGCCGAGTAGCGGCCTACGTTGAATGTATCTGGAGTTAAGTGTCAGGTTAATGGCTGGCATGTCGCAGTGTTATGTGGTGGAAACTCATTCGAGTTATTGACGCTCCTGTAGAACATGAATGTATGTGCGATATGTGTACATTTGCCCGTTAAGTTCGTGAGCGCATGCATGTGCGCGCGTTGTTAGTGTGTATTGAGAATATTGTAGGACAATATTCTTTAAGGGAGGGGCAGTGTCACGTAATCGGCGCACATTTTTATCAAGCCGGCGCGGCGCGAGGCCCGCGCGGCAGCGCATCGAAGGATCTACAATGTTTGAGAAAAGTCTCCTTCCCCGCGCGAGAGAGCATGCAGCTTTGAACGCGTCGCCGTCGCCCTTTCTCATCACCCGGCGATGAAAATGATTCATGAGTCTTGAAAATGCCAGCTGTCTTCAGAACCTTCGGCGGCGCCTGACCAATGACGACGCGCGGCTCGATGGAAGCAAAAGGGAACGCTTCTATAAGAGAAGCTAAGTGTGTGTGTGTGCGCTAGCCTTGGGGTGTCTTAACAAACAGACGCGGCGCGTCCTATTTAAGGAGGGCGCGGTGCATTTGTGAGTCAGTGATTGCGGCGTGTTCACTAGTGCTTCGGCTGGACTCCCGGGGATCACCCGCTGCTGGCAAGCCCACGGACCTGCGAGGGAGCGGCGCTTGTCTTGCATGGTGGCCACATCGTAACTCTCGAGGCGTCGGACTGAAAAGTGTGCGGTGAAAAAATTGGTGTTTCTTTATTTGACTCTCTCGTGTATTGTTTTGTATTGTAAAGCCTCTGTGTTATTGAATATCTCTCTAGTTCCATGCTTAGCGTTTGCTTTCTGTGAACTTCTCGTCTGTTCATTTTAAGTTATCGTGTGTATTCCTCTGTATCGTCTCTTGCTGCCCTACAGAACAATTCCGTATAAAATTCGTACAGGAAATCGTATACAGGTTTACTGCACAGGATCTGGGATACAGGATTGTGGGCTATTTCAGGAAATTCCTGAACTGCCCTGGAAAGTTCGGAATGAAACCGCGCGGAGCTGTGATACCGGAATGGCCTGTATGGTTGATGGTCCTCGTTACCGGAAAGAAGCGCGTCGCCAGGCTGGAAAATGCATCCAACAATATAAAATAACACGACTACATTTAAAATAATAAATACAATAAAACATTAAAACAATTTTTTATCCGTGGCGGGTTACGGTTACAGTGGTTATTATTCAGTTTAGCTAGCTAATTTTCCTCTTTCGTACTCTGTATATTTTCCTTGGCTGTAGAATTTGTGCCCGTAATTCATCGATCGCCCTTTAAACACGCTGAATCTTTTTTCAGGCTATCGCGAGGGTTTACAAATGTCCGGTATCTTTATAATGCGTCGTTTTATTGAGGCAAACCTCAAGATCTCATAATTTACTAGTGCTGATGGGTTTTTTATCGTGTACGAAGGCTTGTAAGTTTTCTTACATACAGAGATAACCGGTGCACTAATAATTGCAATACTGGGCGTTTTAGCTTCACGTGCTACCAGCGGGGCCACGACGTCAATGAATACACTTTCGACTGAGCGGTCTCAGTATGTAAACATTCGAGAACGCGTCGCCCGGTGTGCGGCTATCTGCGCATCTTTCGATGGTAAGCGATGGTTGTTTGTTTTTTCTCAAGCAGTTTTTTGTCATCGCTAGCGAAACGATACGTTCGTGCTTCCACTTTCACGTTGAAGGCGGCAGATCTTCAGTCGCAGATATGAAGACGCACCGCAAGATCGTACGAGCTTCAGTGACTGTTGTACGCCGAAAAGCGACTTGACGCATGTATACGCTTCCTAGCGTACACTTCAACGGCTTCGCATTTTCGAGGTATTTGTGAAACGAAGCGTGTTCTTTATATACAGAATAGTTGTATAATATGTTTGGTATCATGCATATTTAGTGCGCTGGCGTGTCCGGCATGGCCATTCTGGTTGAGCTTCATCGATCGGCCCGGCTTCTGTTCAGAAGCTGAAATACTTATCAGTTCCAGAAATGACGCGTTCATTCGGTTTCTGATTAATTGATACAAGCTGAACCGGAATGAAACCGCGCGGAGCTCTCATTCCGGAAATTCCTGTATGGTCCGTGGCCCTGGGCGCCAGGCTGGAAAAAGCATGCAAAGCTATAAAATAACACGACTACATTTTAAAAAGAAAGAAAAAGAAAAAAGTTTACATGTGATTCGAACTTTGGTCTTTTCGGCCAGCAAGCACGCACTGTAACCATTACACCACGGCCTTTTTTTTTCTTTATTACCAATTTTTTTTAAGCACACAGCATACACTCTGAATAGAAATATAACCACTGCCACGATATCCGGCCGTGGTGTAATGGTTGCAAATACACGGTGAAGTTTCTGTACAGACGCTCTTGTCATCGATAGAGCTTGAAGAACAGAAAATTGCCAAGATATTTTATGTTCTTCAAGCTCTATTGATGACAAGAGCGTCTGTACAGAAACTTCACCCTGTATTTGCAACCATTACACCACGGCCGGATATCGTGGCAGTGGTTATATTTCTGTTTATGCAGCCGGCATTGCTCTATCGTAGTATGTATTTTTGTAGGGTGTAGAATTTGTGGTCGTATTTTGAATGATCGCCCTTTAAACACGATGAATCTTTTTCCTGGTTATCACGAAGGGTATCCGTGTCCCGCATCTTTACAATGTATCACTTTCTTGCAGACAAACCTCAGAATGTTACAATTTACTAGTGCTGATGGGTTTTGTCATCGTCTTCGAAGGCATGCAAATTTGCTACATATAGATATATGCTGTGCACCAACACTTGTAATACTGCTTGTTTTACCTTCACCTGCTGCCATCAGAGCCGCGACTTCAATGAATTTACTTCTGACTAAGTGTTATTATACGTAACCACTCTAGGAACCGACTCCCGATGTCCGGCTGACCTGTGCATATTTCGATGGTCAGCGGTGTTTTTCATTTATTCTCGAGAGCATTTTATCCTCGCTAACAAAAAGCTACGTTCTTGCTTGCACTTTCGCGTTGAAGGTGGCAGATCTTCAGTTGCAGATATGAAGATGCACCACAAGATCGTAGAAGCTGCAGCGACTGTTGCACACGCAAAAGCAGCGCGATGCGTTTATGTACTTGCTAGCGCACACATCCACGGCTTCAGAACTTCTAGGTATTTGCGAACCAACACCTACTCCACATATACAAAAAAGTTGTAACGTATAATATGTATCATCATCATTATCATCAGCCTGACTATACCCACTGCAGGGCGAAGGCCTCTCCCATATTTCTCCATTTAACCCTGTTCTGTGCTAGCTGCATTCACTTGACCCCCGCGAACTTCTTAACCTCATTAGCCCATCTAACTTTCTGCCGCCCCCTGCTACGCTTTCCTTCTCTTTGAATCCAGTTTGTTAGCCTAAGTGACCATCGGTTATCCACTCTTCGCACTACATGACACGCCCATGCCCATTTCTTCTTCTTAATTTCCACTAGAATGTCGGTAACTTGAGTTATTTCTCTGACCCACTCTGCACGCTTTCTATTTCTTAACGTTACCCCTACCATTTTGCGTTCCATAGCCCTCTGGGTTGTCCTCAACTTAAGTAGATCTTTCTTCTTTCTTGGTTAGCCTCCACGTTTCAGCCCCACAGGTGAGTACAGGCAAGGTGCAACTGTTGTATACTTTCCTCTTGAGGGACACCGGTAAGCTGCTATGTCACAATCTGCGAGCGCTTGACAAATGTGCTCCATCCCAATCTTACTCTGTTATTTCTCTTTCACGATCCGGATCTGCGCTTACTACCTGTCCTTAGTAGAGATATTCGCCTACAACTTCCACTGCTTCGCTGCATGACGTAAACTGCTGTGCGTTCCCGAGGCTGTCTGCATATTCATTTTCAAGTCTGCCTTTCTGCTTTTCCTGTATAGGTCATAATCATTATTTGCAGTTAATCCCCCGAGTTGCTTAGCAAGGCAATGACATCACCAAATCGCAGATTACTGAGGTATTCTCCATCTACCCTTATCCCTAACTGCTCCCATTCCAAGTCTGAATACTTCCTCTAAACAAGCTGTGAATAGTACTGGGGAGATTGTGTCTCCTTGCCTAACACCTTTCTTTATGGGAATTTTGTTGCTTTCTTTATGCAGAACTATGGTTGCTGTGCAGCCACTATATATATCTTCCAGCATTTTCACGTACGGCTCGTCTACCCCCTGATTTTGCAATGCCTGCATCACCGCCGAGGTTTCAACTGAGTCAAATGCTTTTTCGTAATCAATGAATGCTATGTATAAGGGCTGGTTATATTCCGAGCTTTTTTCTATCACCTGATTGACGGTATGGATATGATCGATAGTAGAGTACCGTTTCCGAAACCCTGCTTGATCCTTTGCTTGATTGCAGTCTAAGGTTGTACTGATTCTATTAGCGATTACCTTAGTAAATACCTTATACGTAACAGACAGTAAGCTGATTGGTCTGTAATGTTTACGGTCCTTAGAGTCCCCTTTCTTATGAATGAGGATAATGTTTCCATTCCTCCATGATTCCGGTACCGTCGATGACACCAGGCACTGCGTGTAAAGGGTGGCCAGTTTTTATAGCACGATATCCCCCCCGTCCTTTAGCAAATCTGTAGTTATCTGATCCTCTCAAGCTGATTTCCCCCTTTTCATAGATTCTAATGCTTTCTTGACCTCGTCCTTCGTCACTGGTGGAACGTCTGACTGTTTTTCCCTGCCGTCAGTCTCGTTACAGTCCTGACTACTTTGGCTGCTGTAGAGATAAGTATAGAACTCCTCGGCTACTTTCACTATCTTGTCCAGATTGGTGATGACGTTGCCCGCTTTGTCCCTTATCGCATACATCTGGTTTTTGCCTATGCCCAATTTCTTCTTTACCGCTTTAAGGCTTTCCCCGTTCTTTACATCATGCTCGATTTTCTCCATGTTATACTTCCTTATATCAGCCACCTTGCGCTTATTGATTAGCTTTGATATCTCGGACAATTCGATCTGGTCTGTTGGATTGGAAGCTTTCATGTTCTGGCGTTTCTTAATCAAATCTTTCGTCTCCTTAGACAGCTTACCGGTATCCTCTCTAACTATCCTACCGCCTATTTCTACCGCACACTCCGTAATGATATCTCTGAAATTATTGGACATTGCTTCCAGGGTAATGCCGCCATCCTCGGTTAGAGCCGAATATCTATTCTGTAGCGAGATCCTGAATTCTTCTGCCCTCCTCCTCACCGCTAATTCGTTGATGGGTTTCTTTCTTACTAATCTGTTGCGTTCCTTCTTCAGATCTAGGCTAATTCGGGACCTCACCATCCTGAGGTCACTGCATCGCACTTTCCCAATTACCTCTACACCTTGCACAATGGCGGGGGTTGAACACATTATGAAGTCAATTTCATTTTTAGTCTCCCCATAATATGTATGGTTTCATGCTTATTTAGCGCGAAGGCATGTTCCGACGTGGTCATCCTGGTTGAGCTTCACGATCCGCCCAAATTGTGTTGAGAAGCGGAAATTTCTGTTAAACCGGACATGACATGTCCTGTAAATAGCTCAATACAGGACTTGTCCGCCCTTTTTCATATCCATACCGGACTGGGATGTCGTCCATGAGATGCATACTGGAAATGGTCTGCCCTGTATTAACTCTATACCGGACCGGACTGTCCGCACTGAGTTTCATTCCGGACATGTCCTGTCCGGTATAAACCCGTTTAAGCTTCATACAGAACTGGTCACACCGGTATAAAATTTATACGGGATAATATAGGACCGATTCAAACCCGTTTGTCGCAATACGGGATTTTTCACTAGGGTGTGTATAACGTTTGTTTTGTTTGTTACTTCTTACTCTGACCCTTACTCTGGCTTGAATCGGCGAAAGCTGGGCACCGAACGGCCACTTCCTTCTGTCACTACAAGGTAGTTGAATTCCGGCTGAGCTTGCCCCGCAGGTCGAGGGCATCTCCTTTGCGACTGGAACAGCTACCCCCCCCCCCCCCTCACTCTAAGGGTGTCTGGGAGTGTGTGCACCGTTAAGGGTGCATCGTTAATAATCCTCATTGACAGCTTGTGATATGGATTCTGGATTGCGTTTTTGCCTTTGGCTTGGGTTAAGGCTATGCCTTTAGTTGAAAGTCGTTATGCATTGTCATTGAGGCATTATAGCTAATTAATCTTGATGGATTCGACATTGGCTTGTCATGTGGATTCTGGATTGTAAAGACTGTTGGATTCGGGCTAAAAGCAATGTGGCTAGTCATGCAATTTTATTAGGGTAATTTTAATATTATGATTGGATTCGGTATTGGCTCGTTATGAAGTTTCAAGATTGAATTTTGACTATGACTTGAATTCGGTCTCGGTCTAATGTGACTAGTGATTATGCAATGTAATTATGGCCTTATTGCCAAGGAACCATCTGCGGATTCGGTATGTTTTGGTTTTTAAGTGAATTATTAGATTCGCCTTTGCATCTATCTTTTGGTCAAGCATTCCGCGGACAGTCAATTTCTTCCCAAGCCACTGATGAACTGAGACCTCGAAAGCAGGTCCGACCTCGAAACTACATGCCCTAGAAAACGACATATCCCGTTAGAAACTGGATTATTGTGAAGGCAAGAAAAGGACAACGAATAACTCAACAACAAAATTAGGGCTCCCTAAATAAATTCAAAGACCGCCAACTCAGAAGAGGTGGCGGCGTTCTAATCGGCGTACGGAAGAACATCAGCACTGGAAATTTTATTTGTTTCCTGTTACCTGCCAGCCACTACGCTCGTGATTGGTGCCTGTTACAGACCTCCTGATTATTCTCTGAACTTCGCTGACGAACTGTGTGACGTATTATCACATGTGCAATACCAGTATGCAAATGCACCGATTTTGTTGGCCGGTGATTTCAACTTTCCTCATTTGCTGTGGCAAAATACTCCGACATTAGACGAGCGCCTCCCGAATGAATGTAAAGACTTTCTTAACTTATTATCACTGTTTCAATTGACACAGACTGTTCCGACTCTGACGCGCGCAGATGCTATCTTAGATTTGGTTCTTACTACACATCCCGAAAGTATTAGTACGCAAGGGATAGAGTGCATCAGCGACCATCATGCAATTCACTGTTTATTCAGGTCTTGTACACCAAAAAAAATCTGTACGCGAAAAGATTACTTGTGATTATGCTAATGCTGATTGCGATGGCCTGAACAGCGAGTTCGAAATGTTTTGTCATTCCTTATTGCAAAGCTATAAATCTTGTACTGTCTCTAAAACTGGACTACATTTCGAGATGAACTCAAAAGACTACAAGAAAAATATATAAAGAAAAAGTGCATTCACATTAAAGTTGATCAGCCATGCCCTATTGCAAAAACCAGCGTCTCCAGTGCGAAACCAGTAAGATTTTCGCGCTGTTTTTGCACTGGATCTGCTGGGCACGCTGGAGGTCTGCGATATTCACTGGAGCAGTGACGGGAAGACACTGGCTCACTGGTGCGATGGAAGAAAAACGCTGGGATATGTTCTCAAGAAATATAAAACGTTCCCTAAATAAAAAGAAACGGTTGTACAGCAAAGCCTCACGTAGTCAGACTGACGCTGACTGGTCCGAATATTTAGATTTTGCAAAAGTATGCAAACAAGAAATTCAGATGGCCATAGACAACTTTTATAACACTGATATGCCAAACGTTTTGCGTACCAATCCAAAAACATTTTGGAGGGTCATTTCACCTGCGTCTTCGTGGGAACTTCCGAACCTTAAACATGATCCTGGCATTTATTTAGAGCCCGAGGAAGTTGCATGCGAACTCAAAGATTACTTTTGTAGTGTTTATCAGGACGAATCAATCACACGTTCACCTAGCTTAAGTCCTTATACTACAACCCCCATGCCTAGCATTACCATAAACACAGGAGGTGTCCTTAAAGCGATGAACGGTTGCCATCGTCCTGCAGCCCTGAGCCTGATAATATCACTGCTAAGCTGCTAAAGATTACAAAACTCAATTCAGCACAAATTCTTGCTTGCATTTTTCAGCAATCGCTTGATGAAGCACACGTTCCAGATGACTGGAAAATTGCCTACTAGTTCCCGTGTATAAGACAGGTGATAGGAATAATAAAACTAATTATAGGCCCATATCTCTTACATCTATAGCGTGCAAATTACTTGAGCTTATTCTATCTTCCCAAATGATAAATTTTCTCATCAGTGAGGACATACTTTTTGATAACCAGCATGATTTTCAGCGTGGGCGGTCGTGTGAAACCCAGCTCTTCGAGCTAACCACAGACATCCACTACAGTGTACACAATTTAAAACAGATAGATGCCATATTTATTGATTTCGAAAAAGCCTTTGATCGCGTAGCACATAAACGATTATTACTTAAAATGAGGCACATTAACATTAATAGCATTAATAGCACAGTGGTTAATTGGGTTGAGGAATATTTAAGCAATCGGCGACAGGCTGTTAAAATAGAGCATGCCCTATCTTCATTTCAGGTAATAAAATCCGGTGTACCCCAGGGTTCCGTCTTGGGGCCCACATTATTCCTGATCTACATAAATGATATCTCTCTTAACATTACCTCTTCGCTCAGATTGTTTGCAGATGATTGCGTTATTTATCGCTATGTGACTAACCTCACCGAATGTTTACAACTAGAAAATGACCTACAACGACTAACCAAATGGTGCTATGAATTGCAGATGACTATTAATATTAAAAAAACGGAACTTGTTCGTTTCACAACACGTAATCAAGCAATTTACTACACATATACGATTGATAACCTAGCCATTGAGAACACACTCAGTCACAAGTACTTAGGAATATACCTGTCAGCCAACCTGTCTTGGAACACGCACATTGCCACTCTGTCGTTACAAACAGGCCTCTGATACTTCAACGCTCCGTCTCCGCTCCTCTACATTTACTCGTCTGCCACCAGAAGCTGCAGTGTATGTGCTCATGTCGCCTTCCCCTTCCGTTCCTGATGGCGACTACGTAGTTTGCCCCAGAACCGACGTGGCACTGCAGCATAGAATCGCTTTCCCTCATAACATCGTCCACATAGAAAATAACAACGCTTATATTCCAGTCTTGAACTTCGGCCTTTTTGTTCACGTTTTTTCTGAGGGCATTACCCTCGCCGAACTGATCCCACTGTCTGACGTCACAGTTGCCGCTCTTTTACCTGACTCTACTGCAAAAGTGTCGACATGACTTGCACCGTACCCACCTCCAGAGGCCCGCATATCAGGAATGCTTGCACCTAACTTGTACCCTGACCGTGCTACAGCACTTACGAGTGCTGTAGCACGGCTGTGTTTTCGATTTTGGTGACCGCCCTTTAGGACAAACGTCCCTCGTTACACATCGTACGATACCGGAGACGCCCGCCCAATTCACAGAAGACCTTACCGAGTCGCCATTTCTGAACGACGCGTCATACAAGACACGTCATACAAGTGGACAAGATGTTAGCAAAAAACATTATAGAGCCTTCGAGCAGTCCCTGGGCGTCGCCTGTATTGTTTGTTACAAAGGACAATATCTGCAGATTCTGCGTTGGTTACCGACACCTCAATAAATTTACGAAGAAAGACGTTTACCCGCTCCCCAGGATAGGTGATGCCCTCGACTGTTTGCGCGGTGCCAGCTATTTCTCTTCCATTGATCTTCGTTCCGGTTACTGGCAGATCGCAGTCGACGAACGGGACCGAGAGAAGACCGCCTTCGTCACTCCCGATGGCCTGTATCAATTCAAGGTGATGCCTTTCGGCTTGTGTAATGCGCCCGCAACATTCGAGCACATGATGACTCTCTCCTGCGCGGCTTGAAATGGACGACGTGCTTGTGCTATCTCGATGACGTCATTGTATTTTCTTCTACATTCGAGAGCCATCTCCATCGCCTTGATGCCATTCTTGGCGTCTTCCGAAGAGTTGGCCTTCAGCTGAACTCGAAGAAATGGAGCTTCGGCCGACGTGAACTCAAGGTGCTCGGTGACGTGGTCGATGCCCGTGGCGTTGAACCCGATCCCGACAAAATACGTGCTGTAAGTGCATTTCCTACACCCCGTTGTACCAGTGCGTGCGTAGCCTTCTTGGGCTTTGCTCCTATTTTCGGCGGTTTGTACCCAACTTTGCGGAGACGGCTCGTCCACTCACCAATCTTTTGAAGAACGACGCTCAATTTTGCTGGGACCAAGAACAATCCCAAGCCTTTTTTGCTCTCATTGTAGCCCTCGCCAACCCGCCCGTCCTGGTACACTTCAATCCTTTGGCACCAACGGAGGTGCGCACCGACGCCAGTGGTCACGCTATTGGTGCCATACTCGCCCAACAGTAGATTGGTCGCACTGGTGTCATTGCTTATGCCAGTCGCCTCCTATCTGCGGCTGAACAAAATTACACGATCAGAAAACGTGACTGCGTAGCCCTCGTGCGAGCCATTACAAAGTTTCTCCCTTACTTTTTGGACGCCCGTTCTCGGTCATCTCCGACGATCATGCCTTATGCTGGTTTTCTTCGCTGAAGGACCGTACTGGTCGCCTGGGCCGTTGGGCCCTCCGCCTTCAGGAATACACTTTTTCTGTCGTCCAGAAGGTCTGGCCGGCTGCACGCTGACGCCGATTGCCTGTCCCGCAACCCGGTAGATCCGCCACCTGCGAGCGAGTGCGACGATGACACATATGTGTTGGCCATCTCTGAGCTTTCAAACATTCGCCATGAGCAGCGCTTAGATCCCAAGCTTTGCAGCATTATCAATCGCCTCAGCACTGATCACCTTGATGCTACCCTTGCTCGGTTTGTGCTCCACAACGGCACTTTATACCGACGGAATATGCGACCAGATGGCGCCGAGCTTCTGCTCGTAGTCCCCGAACACCTGCGTACCACCGTTCTTCAACAGCTGCACGACGCACCCACAGCGGGCCATCTTGGCGTATCTCGTACGTACGATAGCGTCCGCCGCCGCTTCTTTTGGTCAGACCTCTATCGCTCTTTTCGTCATTACGTGGCTTCTTGTGACCGGTGTCAGCGATGGAAGAAGCCCTCGGTTATTCCTGCTGGATCCCTGCAGCCGATCGACATCACAGTAGACCCGTTTTCCCGAGTTGGCCTTGACCTCTTCGGGCCTTTTCACTTTCTGCGTCGGGGAACAAATAGATTGCGGTGGCTCCAGATTAAACTGCGCGCTACGCTGTCACCCGAGCGATAACCACCACCTGTGCAACTGACGTGGCTGTGTTTCTTCTCCACGACGTCATCCTGATCCATGGGGCTCCACGCCAGCTGCTCACTGACCATGACCGTAGCTTTCTTGCTCAAGTAGTCGACGAAATTCTTCGGTGCTGCTCCATAAAGCACAAATTTACCACCGCTTACCATCCACAAACGAACAGCCTCACCGAACGCCTCAACCGCACGCTCACGGACATGCTGTCAATGTATGTCTCGGATGATCACCGTGACTGGGATATTGCTTTGCCGTTTGTAACGTTCGCGTATAATTCCTCTCGTCACGACACAATAGGCTACTCACCGCTTTATCTTCTCTACGACTGCGACCCTCCCCTTCATTTTGACACCATTATGCCTCCCACCGCTAACGCCACTTGCTACGTTCACGATGCCATCTCCAGAGCTGACGCCGCCCGTGTTATTGCTCGCCACCGACTGGCTTCCTCCCGAAATTCTCAAAAACGGCGCCGTGATTCTCGCCACCGGGATGTCCACTACTTTCCGGGCTCTCTCGTCTTGCTCTGGACTCCCGCTCGTAAAGTTGGGCTGTGTGAGAAGCTCTTGCCACGCTACGCAGGACCCTACCGTGTTTTACGGCCAGTCACTCCTGTGACATACGAGGTCGCTCCTGTACATCCGCCGCGGCAGTCCTCCATGCCACGCACCGAGATTGTTCGTGTCACCCGAATGAAGCCGTACTAACCCTGCAGTAGTTCGTCCTAGTGCGCACCGGAACTGTGCTTTTCATGGGGGGGGGGGGGGGGGTAATGTGACATATATGCCCTGCATCGCTGGACGTTAAAGAAGACAACGATCAGCAACAGTGACACAGAAGACAAAGTGGTAGCAACGTTCGGTGCTAGAAGAAGGTTGACGCTTCTTCTTGTTTCTGTGCTTTGTATGCTGTGTCATCCTGGACTAACCTTCGTGCACTAACCTTGCCACGGATCAATGTGCATAAAATGAAAAGCCAATGCTTGATATAAAAAATTGAGTGTGCAATGGACCAATCATTTACCCGAAATTAGAAAAACTGCAAAAAATCATGAAAAGGTGTCACACACATAATGAAAGCTCAATGCTTGATGATGGTAACAAAAATTTAGTGTCTGATCGTGCAAGTAAACATTTGAGTAATTGCATAAAAATAAAAAATGCATTAAAAGGTGTCAAACTGGTTTTGACACCTTTGAACCACCGTTTATAACACATTTTTATTATTTCAAATAATTATGAGACCAATTGCATACTCAAAATTTTCCTATTTGGCACCATCAGGCATTGACGTTTCATCCCGAGCATTTTGACTCCTTTGAACCCCCTTCTTACGATTGCTTATTTTTTCAATTATATCAATTAATCAACCAATTATATACATTAAATTTTCCTAACTAGCATCGTCGCATTGGTTTTTCTTTCCGAGAAGTCTGACATCTTTCAATGCCTTTCACTAATTCAACATTTTTCAAATATTTCAATTGTATAATTGATCAATTTCACTCTAACTTTTCTTCCTTAGAATCAACAAGCACTAACTTCTCAGTCTGAGCTTTTTTAGCACCTTGAAGCTCGGTCTTTCAAATTTTCACTTTTTTAATTGTTAAAAATTATTTGATCAATTACAAACTAGATCTTCTTAATTGGCATGGTCAAGCATTGAATTTTCATTTGAGAATTTTGACACCTTTTAAACCCCAATTTGCGAATTTTTTATTTTTTTTTCAATTGCACATGTTACATATATATATGTACATATATTTCCATAAACGGCACCACCAAAAGTGGCTTTTCATTCAGAGTATATGACACGCAAGTTTTCATTTTAACATTTATTTCAAATTATTACTTGGTAAATTGCACTAATTTTTCCAAGTTAGCATCATCGAATTGGCTTTTCATTATGAGCATTTTGACACTGTTGAACCAACCATTTTCCAACTTTTTTAAACTCCCTGTTTAATCGTTTAACCACGTTAACATTTACTTCATTAGCTCGTCGTCGCCTATCACACACCAATCAATTATCAAACAGTAGAAGCACAAATTACCATGATACAATTTCTTACGCAGCCCCCTTCATTCCTGACCCGCGCTGCCGTCGACTATTACTCCTTTTGTTATACAACGCCGACGGCTTTTCTTCCGAACGAGCTGTATAAGCTATCGCCTAAATGCGTAAAGCTAGAGTTATTTGTCCCATGTGCTGTTATAGCGCCCATGAACGAAACAAGGGCATTTTTTTCCAATGCACTCTTGTATAACTCCGGCATACACACGAGCTAAAAATCCGGCCGGTGGGATCGGTCTATTACGTGCTTGAATCAGAGTGATAAGGACGCATGCCAAAGCTGTAAAAAAAAATAAACATTGAACAGTTTGGGGCATTACTCCCCTCTTAAAAAGGCATCGACCCGATGCATACAAAATGAACACAGAAATTGAAAATAAAAAAATTATTGAAAAAAATTTATTTCCAGTAATATACAGAAGATGGGTCTTAGGCGAAAAGCTACAACGATAGCTTGAGAGATGCCAGAGGCCCAGTAATGGCAGAGCAACAAGACGTGTGAAAACAAGGCGAACATGTGCATATATAACATGAAAATTGTGAAGCACAGAAAGATAGAAAGATCACAGATATACAAATGAAACAGCAAATTAAAAACTAGCACAGTAAATTAACGGTCAATAATCATCTAAATCATCTAACAGTATGCACCCAACATGGTAAAACGTAATGAAAATAAAGTTACTATTCTTATGGTAATGTTCAAGGCAAGGAACGGAAATTACAGAACACAGTGCGGAATTGACGAAATACAGTTTAAAGTCCATAATTGAGGCGGTAAAGATATTTGGGTTAGTATGCTGTAATGATTTAGTATGCATTGTAATGTAAAACGGAGGCTCTAGTTACCGTACAACGTTCTCGTTCGAGGAACGTCCCATAATTGTTTACTTACCATGTGAAAGGGTTTTACGTAAGCCTTAAGTCCAGCAATAGTCTTCAGGAAGTCGGTTAAGCATTGACGTGACAATCCGCCTTTTGCGCGAGTTTTCTGCGCATGTGCGAAGTCGTAGTGGCGACCGATGGAAACACATTGGACGGCGTTTCTCGGCGCCGCCAGTGCACGGGGGCTGGCGCCACCGGGCGGCATGGTGACCGTCACAAGCTTGGCAAAGCGATGCCAACCACATCTGCCGCGTACGGTTGCCACTCTGCAAAACGCTGTTTTTCAGGTTTCTTTCAGCGAGCCACGACTAATAAGGACGTGAAGCTTGAATTAGGGCCACCAAGCGTCAAGATGTGAATGGCCAACCTTAGCAACCGACTGCGTACGCTCGACTGTGAGAAAAACACTTCGCTACAGGTATGTATGCATCTAAAGGAAATGTGCATGATGAAAAGTATCTACCGGAGTTTGCACCAAGCCTGTAACCCACCAGTGATAGCCGCAATGAGCATTTGTTCGGCGCGTCTGATGGCGGTGTATTATGTCGTTTGTGTTCTTTATGTGCCAAGGGGCCGGGTAGCGCAGATATCACAGGTGGCTGTGTGCGCCACACCATAATACTTAGCATGTTTTATCACGACAGCCGCCTCACTAAAAAGAAAAAAAAATTGGGCGTTTGTTGTGATGCACCGCCGTTCGCAAGCCGTTTGGTTGAGCTGGTCATGAGGCTCGCGAACGGCGGTGCATTAACACGCCGGTTTTTTTTTCTTGTTAGTCAGGTGGCAGTCACGATAAAACATGCTAAATATTACGGCCTAGTGCACACAGCCGCCTGTGATATCTAAGCTACCTAGCCCTTTCGCACATAAAGAAAAGAAACGACAAAATACATCGCCTTCAGGCGCCGGCGCAACTAAAGCAATCACGCACCGAAGAAATCCTCATTGCAGCTATCACTGGTGCGTTACAGGCTGGGTGCAAACACCAGTAGGTACTTTTCATCATGCATATTTTCTTTAGATGCATACATACCTGTATTATCTGTATTTTTGCCGCTCGGAGCATATGATGCACTTGGCACTCTTGCACGACGCACAGTATTTTTTTTACGTTAAAGGCTCGTCTTCGTGCACGCCAAAGCATTCAGATTTGGCTCCTTTGGTGTACGCAATCCGATGCACTTCGTTAGGAAGCTATCGTCGTCTTCGTCCAACCGTTTGCAATGGCAAGGAAACCGCCCGGCACAAATGAGTCTCCTGGAGGGTTCATGCTCGTTCACTTGCAGAGTGGATCGCTCTGGACGTAGAACAAGGTTGGTTCCTGACCGAGATGCGCATCCGATATGTAGGAGATGCACATGTGTCCCCAAGTCGTTGATTTCGCAGAAATTAGCCGCGGAGGCAGAACGGTTTTTGATCCTTTCACAACAGAATGACCATTCGCTGTACACTGAGGACCTTTTCACCACTGCGACCACATCCGTTCTGACTCCTGAGGACAGAAACCGGCTACAGCGCTGAATCATCCGTTGCCAGAAAAATGCCGCGCGTTTCCTGCAGGTGTGCATTCCGGCCGGGACAATGACCTTTTCAGGGGGTGTGTATACGTGCCTCTCTGCCGAGCTTCGTAGATGAAATCCTATAGCTGCACGAGTGTACATGACGCGAGGAGGAAGCGACGCCCTTTGCACCATGCCGGCGCCGCGGTGACCGCATTGTGCTCGGTAACTCAGGACACCCCGCGCATATGCGCCGCTCGAAGTCACAGGAGACGATTCCATCCAGCTCTGCAGCATCAACAAACCACTGGCTGCTTTGCCTTTTGAGATCCCTCTCTCTCTCTCTCTCTCTCTCTCTGCCTTCGCGCTCTCCTGTCTGCCGAAAACCTGCACGCTGAGAGCGTCTCATTCTGTCACGTCGAACACGGCCCGCGCTACACGCTCTTACAATACGGAGATAGTATATGCGTGCGTTATGAGTGGATTGTGAAAACGCTGTAACATTCCCCCATACTGCGTGAACATGATATACTGCAATCACTTTCACTACTTTCCGCCCCGAGGCCGAAAAAGGGGGGAGATTTCGCTTTCTACCTGGGTTGGCGTGGCCATTTCGTATGGTGCGCTTTCGCGTCGTCTGCTACACCGCCGTCCAATGTGTTTCTCGCCCGCTCCCGCATGATGACGCCACATCCTCCCGCAAAAGGCGGATTTGAGGCAGTCAAGTAAACGATACTCAAACATGGCATGCAGACGATGAATCCTGTATTGCCGAATTAATGTTTCCGTGTGGGCAGTGTAACATGCACCAGCGATCAGTCTAATTGCCTTCTTTTGGAGACCGAGTATGGTGTTCAGATTCGTTTTGGATGTTTTGCCCCAAATGAGGCGACAGTTGTTTATGTGCGATTGAATCATAGCGTGATAAATAAGGAGCATATGCTTTGGAGAAAATTCGTTCCGAAGTCTCGAGAGGAAGCCAACAGATCTAGTAAGCTTGCTTTCAATATACATTATATGGTCAGACCACCTCGTGCGAGAATCGAATACAACGCCGAGTGATTTGAACTTGTCTACAATTTCAATAATGTTATTATTTAGATGCAGAGCATTGTTTGCAGTAATATCCAGGCTAAGAGGTCGGAAAAAGACGGCTTTGGTCTTAAAAGAGTTAGCTGCCAAACCATTAGCTGTGGACCATTTGTGGAGAGCACAAAAAACCAGATTTGCACTACTGATTAGTTCGTCGGCAGAAAAGCCCCTAAGAAAACAACTTTTGTCGTCAGCGTACTAAATACAACTTGTATGACAGGCTATGCTCGCAAGGTCGTAAGCATAGACATTAAAGAGGAACGGGCCGAGAAGGCTACCTTGCGGGACACCACATTCAATGAAAAGGGAGCTAGACTTGTGATTACCGACCGAAACGACCGGCTGACGCTTGTTTAAATAAGAACGAAAGAGTTGGAAGGAAAGAAAACGGAGATCATACCTTTCATGTTTACAGAGTAATATTTTATGATTAAGAAGGTCGAAAGCCTTTGTAAAGTCGATGAAATACCAAGTCATACTTTTAGCTTCGATATTATTTAAAATAATTTTCTTTTGCAAGAGTAAAGCAGATTCCGTTGACTTGCCCTTTCGAAATCCGAACTGACTGGCGTTTATTAAGGCATCTTTAGAAAAGAACCCATCAATTCGTTTGAGCAATTACTTTTTCAAGCGCCTTTGAAAAAAGGAATAGAAATTGGCCTATAGTTTGTCATCTTGTTTCTATCACCTCCTTTGAAAATAACAATTACGGTTGCATATTTCATTCGGGCATGAAATATTCCTGATGTGGGCGACAAGGTAAAGATGTAGCTTAAGCATAGTGCTACACTATCCGCAACAAATTTACCTGTTTTAATTTGAAAGCCATAAAAATCAGTGCAACTTGTAGATTTTAGGTCCATTATAACGCTAAAAACTTCCTCATTGGTCTCTAAATGAAAAGCAAAAAGTAAACAGAATACTAGATAATTAAACAGGCATTTTTATACGACTAGGCATCCTGAGCCCTGGGTAGTGCAACGCAGCCGAACTAGGGCGACCAAATGCTACGACACACAGTACTAAGTATAATAAATTATTTATATCGGAAAGATGTTGACTTGATGAATGTTTCAAAATCAGTGTTCAGAGATTTATTCCTTCAGTAAACATTTCTGTAATTGTTCATAGTCGTGATATATGTGCACTATACTTCACAAACGTTTTTTTTATCTTTTTCTGTTCTGATTTTTGTATTGAGAGAAAGTGAATTTATTCTATTCAGATATCTTTTGTCTTTTTATTTTTGTATTATGCTTTAAAATGACATGGTCATTTCTATCTATCTATCTATCTATCTATCTATCTATCTATCTATCTATCTATCTATCTATCTATCTATCTATCTATCTATCTATCTATCTATCTATCTATCTATCTATCTATCTATCTATCTATCTATCTATCTATCTATCTATCTATCTATCTATCTATCTATCTATCTATCTATCTATCTATCTATCTATCTATCTATCTATCTATCTATCTATCTATCTATCTATCTATCTATCTATCTATCTATCTATCTATCTATCTATCTATCTATCTATCTATCTATCTATCTATCTATCTATCTATCTATCTATCTATCTATCTATCTATCTATCTGATAAGGTTTGAGGCGCACAACACGGACGATGTCTGGGCGCGCCCGGCGCCGTTTTTGGAGCATGGTCTTGCCGTCGGGGATGACCTCTTAGTCAAGCTGACCCATGCGTCGAAGAACTTGGTATGAGCCGAAGCACCGCCGCAACAGCTTTTCACTCAGCCTACGACGGCGTATCGGCGTCGAAATCCAAACTTGATCACCTGGCCTGTACTCTGCGTCGCGTCGTCGCAGGTTGTATCGTGGGGCGTCAGTGTGTTGCTGGTCATTTATGCGCTTCCGGGCAAGCCTTGGGGCTTCATCTGCACGCTAAAGGCAGGCTGCCACGTCCAAGTTCTCGTTGGTTACGTGCGGCCGCATTGCGCCGTCGTTGCTCCCTGCCGTACACAACCTTGTACGGGGCACTCTAGTGGTCTCTAGGACGAAAGCTTGAACGGGGCCACTCTAGTGGTCTCCTGGACGGCCGTGTTATACGCGAAGATCACGTATGGCAGGATGGTATCCCAATTCTTTTATTCGGCGTCGACGTACATGGCGATCATGTCTGCGATCGTTTTATTGAGGATGGTCTGAGGTTTTATTGGTCTGAGGATGATAGGCAGCTGTCCTACGGTGGCTCGTTTGACTGTAGTGCAAGATCGTCTTCGTGAGCTCAGCCGTAAAAGCAGTTCATCTGTTTGTGGTGAGCGCTTCAGGAGCGCTGTGTCGCAAGAGAATCCGTTCGACGAAAAACTTAGCAACTTCTGCTACGGTACCGTTAGGCAGGGCTTTCCCTTTGGCGTAGCGGGTCATGTTCTCGGTTGCCACGATGATTCATTTGTTCCCCGCTGATGAAGTTGGGAAGGGCACGAGGAGGTCCATCCCAATTTGTAGAAAGGGCTTAACAGGGGCCGCACTGGGCTCAGTAAACCAGCAGGTCTCGTCGGAGTTGTTCTGTGTCGTTGGCCCTCACGGCACATTTTCCCATAATGAGCAAAGTCGGCAGGGAACCGTGGCCAGTAATAATATAATAGCAAACCCGATATGCCTGATGTCGCTAGAGTCATCGTCAAAAATCGACGACGCCTTGTCTGCGCTACCCCGGCGGGCTACGACGCTTGTTCGGGGCGGCAAGGTCAATTCTCTGTCGATGACGTTTAAAGTAACGTGTTGCGTCTAAGTCGTCGTAGCAGGTATGGTTTTGTGCGTCGAGAGCTGGATGAGCTTGAATTGGAGGTCGGTGATGAGCCTATGCTCATTTAGAAAGTCCGTGCCCAAAATCATGTCGCGGGAGACCTTCTGAAGGACCACTAAGCTGGTAGGACAAGTGCGTCCATTCACTGCCACTCTTGCGATGAATCGTCCCGATGGAGTAATTAGATTACCACCAGCGTTGCGCATCAGTTGGTCATCCCAAACGTGCGTTAGTTTTCTGAGCATGAAGGTAAATGGTCAACTGAGGACTGAATAGTCAATTCCGGTGTCGACTTGAGCTGTGACTGTGCAACCATCGACAAAACCTTGAAGGTCGTTTATCGCGTTCTCGCATTGCACATGGACCTTGGTGTCCGATCACGGGCAGGATACACCATTGTCACGTCGCTGTGTGGGGGTGTCGGCTTGTATTCAGGCCGTGTTGACGTCGATGTTGTTGTACTTAGCGGCTTGTCACTTTGGAGCCTGGGCACGGGATGAACAATTTAGTCTTCATAGGGTGCCTCGTCTTAAAAGAGGTGTCGTCGACTCATCGTCGTCGGTGGAGAATATTCGTGTGTTCGCCGTCAGGACACCTCAACTCCAAATGTTGCTATCTTTATTTCCCCTACGGGGACTATGGGACCTTGCTCGAACATAACTGAGGCTCGGCGATGCAAACCTGGCGTTGTACGACAATGGTGAGCGGCACCGATGGTTTGGTGACTCTACCCTGAGCAAGTAGTCATCCATTTACTGCGGTCGTTTACCAGGACGGAGTCGTGGGACGTCGATGGCAAAACAGCGCAGGCTGATACGCCTGTATGGGCAGCGGCACAAAATGTGGCCTGCCACACCGCAATGGAAACACAGTGGGCGGTTGTTGGAAGTCCTCCAGGCGTCGCATTTCCTGGGGCTTCGGCGTTGCTCGTAGGCTTGGCGGACGGGGCCAAGGAGCGGTGTTCATAAACAGGATGGAAGCGACGGGGACTTGGCGTCGCACGTCGTAGAGGTGAGCTACGCAGCACGCCGGCGTAGCTCACAGCTGGTGGTTGCTCAGCTAGAGCAGCCATCCGCGTCAGCGTACCAAGCGTCTGTTGCATGTCTTCGCCCCCGCAGGGGGCACCTGTTAAAGCAGGTGTTTGTGTGTTTTGTGCGACACCACGGACCCCGAGCACCCACGATTAGCCGTGCGTGGCATCGTCGTGTCTGGGGAAAAGGGGATCCTGGTGGTTGAGCCGATGTCGAGTGTTTGGACCTTAGGGACCCCTCGGCAGAGGCAACACACCACTTTGGCCCACGCATCCCACAGACGGCACCTCCGGGCTGACCCACCCGGGGGAAATCGGCAGTCGCCTTTTCCTGTCCTTCCCTCCATCTTTCACTTTCCTATCCCCTCTCTTACAACTGTTCTGTCTTCTCTTACCTTCTTCGTTTCTTCCTACTTCCAGGCGGCGAGGGTTAACCTTGTGTGGCTAACCACCCTGAGTTACGCCATATTGGGTTATAGTTACGGTGTACAGCTGGCGTGGGCAGGACTTGATTACCTGTTCCTGTCCCGTCCCCTCGTTGGGCTCCGTGGTGGGTGGCTGGCACCGCAGCCGAACAATATACATTTTCTATGGCTTCCTCTTCTTCTTTAACTGACCGCCCTCCTTCGAAACGAGGGCGCACCGACCAAACTGCTCAGTTCTTTTTGAAAACAAAGAGCACCTTCCCACACTTTCATGAAGTTCATAGTGAGCACTCAGTAAAGACAGCAAGACAAGCCTCACCGTTCATTGTTGCAAAGACACTGACTGAAGCTATAGGGAAGGGTTACAAGATCAAGAAGCTTGCAAATGGAGACCTGCTGTTGGAACTTTTATATCATCATCAGTATGAGAAAATCTCAGGAGTCAGAACTTTTGGTGACATTCCTGTTGTGATTAGCCCACATTGTTCTTTGAATACTGTTCGTGGTGTCCTTTCTGACCAAGATCTAAAGTACATGACAGAGGAGGAACTGCTGGAATGGCTGAAAGAGCAACACGTGACAAATGTATACCGAATAAAAATAAGACGTGACAACAAAGAAATCGAGACTAAACACTTTGTCCTTACCTTTGCACTGAGCGTACTCCCCGAGTCTGTGGAGGTGGGGTACACAAAAGTCAACCTGAGACCATACATTCCGAACCAACGACGTTGCTTTAACTGCCAGAAGTACGGTCATGGTGCTCAGAGCTGCCGAGGCCGACTCACTTGTGCAAAGTGTGCTGCACATGAGCACCAAACCGATGACTGTCAAACTCAACCCCATCTCTGTGCAAACTGTTAGGGCAACCATCCTGCTTATTCACGTAGCTGTCCGGTGTGGAAGACTGAAAAGGACATAATCACTCTAAAGGTAAAAGAAAACATCACGTTCACCGAAGCACGCAAACGATATTCAATCCAACACCCTTCCTATTCCTCTGTGGCGCAGCAGGGCGCGGCACCACAGGAGTCTTCAGCACCTACCCAGGCCACGAAAAATGAGTCTGGGGTGGTGCCATCCGCGCCCCTGGTGGAAGTAGCTGGTGTTACTCCACTACCCCCAAAACAGGCTGCGCTGACCCCCAGGTCAGCGGGCCCGAAGGCCTTGTCCCAAGGGGCAAGGTCAAAAACAAGAGTATCCGTGCCTTCTGCACGAAGGTCCAGCACATCTGAAGATGTGATGGACACATCGCCCCCCTCGCCTCCGCAGCAGCGGTGGCAAAGCTCTCTCGAGCGTAAAAGAAGGGACAAAGTCCCAATAACGGGTCCAAAAGACCCAACAACATATATTTTCAACCATATCCCCAACTAATCCGCCACCATGGCATTTCTAGTTCACTGGAACTGTCGCGGGCTTTTACACAACTACACTGATATAACTGACATTTTAAATTAATTTTCTCCAGTTGCGTTGTGTCTCCAGGAGACCAATCTCGGACCACAGAACAAAACCTTTCTTAAAAAATATCAAGTCTTCCGTTGTGACCGACAGAATTCAAGCAGGCTCTCCAGAGGCACTGCTATTGTGGTCCAAGGTGGCGTTGTGACACGAGGAATCAACCTTAAAACCTCAATTGAAGCTGTTGCAGTCACGGTGGTGCATTTTAAAACAATAACAATATGTTCTTTATACATCGAACCTCATTTCACTATCACACTTAATGATTTACAAGCAATTTTAATGCAACTACCGGAGCCATATATCTTAGTAGGGGATTTTAATGCTCATTCAACCTTTTGGGGAAGCGAAAAAACGGACGCCAGAGGTCGGATTTTAGAAGATTTTATTCTCAACAACAATGTTTGCCTCCTGAACACTGGCAAACACACTTACTGTTCTTCAAGCACTGGAAAAATGAGTTGCATTGATTTGTCTTTTTGTTCACCAAGTCTTTTCACTGATTTTAGATGGAATGTTATTGACAACCCTTATGGAAGCGATCATCTTCCCATCATTATAAGTCTAACATCGTCACCATTAATCACCTTTACTAAACCACGGCGTTGGAAACTGTACCTAGCCGACTGGGCACTCTTCCAAAAGCATGCCGCTTTAGAAAAAACTCTTTTCGGACAGCCTCGATGTCAACGAGCAAAATAAAAAGTTCACAGAATGTATCATTGCCGCTGCTCATTTAGCCATCCCCCAGACTTCGGGAATTGTACGAAGGAATGGAAAGACATGGTATACAAAGGAATGTAGAGAGGCCAAAAAGAAGCAGAACAAAGCCTGGGGAATTTTTCGTCGATACCCTACACAGGAAAATCTAATTAAATATAAAAAGGCAAGCGCTAAGGCTCGAAATATTCGACGTGATGCTGAAAAAAGATCTTGGCAAGGTTATGTGTCTTCAATAAACATTTCCGTCACAGCAAAGAAAATGTTTGAGCAAGTTCACAAACTCGATGGCAAATTCTCTCATTTTGCAGTTCCTTTCCTTACACCCCCTGATGCACAAACAAGTATACTCGAGCAGGCTGACCTATTGGGAGAACACTGTTCTCATGTTTCTAGTTCCCTACATTACACAGACTCCTTCTTAAAGTATAAAAACACAGCAGAAAAACAGACTTCCTACGAATGGTTATACCAACGAGCCCTACAATAACTTAATTACAGTTCAGGAACTCCATAGAGTATTAACTAATGGCAAGAAAACTGCACCAGGCCCCGATGAAATACACTGTGAAATGCTAGCCCATCTGTCCGAACCTCCAGTAGAAGCACTCCTGAAATTTTTTAACAAAATCTGGGTGTCAGGCAAAATGCCTGATGCTTGGAAGAAGGCTGTCATGGTACCATTCCTGAAGCCTGGAAAACTGCCAAACTCTGCTGCTAGTTACAGGCAAACCCCGCTGCGCTCCTTCTGGGGCAAAATAGTTTCGAACACTTCAGCCTGCAAAGGTGGTTCGAGTTACCGTGTTTCACGGGGTTCAAAACTGAAAACGAGTCGTGTCCTGCACACGCGAAAACTCAGAAAATGCCTTGTTTCAAGTGCGAAACGCTTTAAGCCAGCGTGTCGAAAGACGTAAAGGTTCACTGTCACTGATGAAGTTCACTTCTCAGAGATCACTGCAGTCCCACGGCAAGTCCGGATTTCCGGCCTGTCTGACTTTGCCTAACTAGCTGCCTTGCCAAATCATTCGAAAGCATAGTCAATACCAGGTTAATGTTCATTCTTGAAGCTCGTGAACTCCTTGACACCCACCAGTGCGGCTTCAGAAGAGCTTGTTCAACACTGGATCATCTAGTTCGGCTTGAAAACACAGTCCGAGAAGCCTTCATACATAAACAGCACTGTCTCGCAGTTTTCTTTGATATGGAAAAAGCGTACGACACCACCTGGCGATTTGGGATACTTCGCGATCTGGCAGATCTTGGAATCCGCGGCAGAATGTTGAACTGCTTAAAAGATGTTTTGTCTGACCGCTCGTTCCAAGTACGCCTCGGTTCTACACTCTCGAGGAACTTTACACAAGAGAACGGAGTACCGCAAGGATGCATATTAAGTACTACACTTTTCATTGTAAAAACGAATTCCATAGCCAAAGTAATCTCACAGTCTGTTATGTACTCACTTTATGTTGATGACCTCCAAATCGCATGCACATCATTCAGCCTATCGACGTGTGAACGACAGATGCAACTAGCATTAAAGAAACTGAGTAATTGGGCAGATAAAAATGGATTTAGGTTCTCGCCTCAGAAAACAGTTGCAGTTCTTTTCTCTCTGAGGAGAGGCCTACAGCTCAATCCCACCCTGCACCTAAATGAAACCATACTCCCGATAAAGCAAGAACACACATTTTTAGGACTAACGTTTGACAAGAAGCTCACATCCCTCCCACACATAAACAGCCTGAAAGTCAAAGCCTCTCGAGCTCTCAACATCCTTAAAGTACTCTCAAGGAGACACTGGGGCTCTGATAGGACATGTCTTCTCCATATCTATCGCTCAGTGGTACGCTCCTGTTTAGATTACGGGTGCGTGGTCTATGGGTCAGCAATACCGTCATACCTTAAACGGCTGGACCCAGTACATAACCTGGGTCTGCGTCTTTCAACTGGTGCATACAGGACATCGCCGGTGGAAAGTCTGTATGTAGAAGCAAACGAACCGCCACTAAAATACAGGAGGACCATGCTTACACTTTCATACGTCCTGAAAATTCGCTCGTTGCCAAAACATATTTGTTACTCCATACTTACAAACTGCCCCTCAAGAACACTGTACATCAATAAACCTCGATCCATCAGACCTCTCATACTCCGTTTTGAAGAGCAGTGCCGGGAACTCAACTTGCTGGATGCACTTCCTGATATTGCACGGAGACCTGACCCACTGCCACCTTGGTACAACTTCACTGCTGTGTGTGACTTCACATTAACTCAATTTCGCAAATCACAAACACCGCGTGAACACATTATGCAAGAGTTCTTGGCATTAAATGAGAAATACAGTGATCACAAGGCATTTTATACAGATAGTTCAAAGACAATATTTCATGTAGGCAGTGCAGTAATAGAAGACAAACAGGAAAAAACAGTAAGGTTGCCACAGTGTGCCTCAATATTTCCTGCCGAATGCTACGCCTTATCCCTAGCAATAGATTAAATAGTCAACAAAAACATCAAAAACAGTATCATCTATACAGACTCTCTGAGCATACTCGCATCACTACATCAAAAAAATGCTACAGAACCTTTAATAGGGGACATAGTCCATTATGTAGTGATAGCAAAAACACAAGGACTTAATATCAAATTTTGTTGGGTGCCAAGCCACGTAGGAATCAGCGGTAATGAGAGGACTGATGCATGTGCCGCGGCCGCCTCCATTGCTCAAGTACAGAAGGTGAAAATTTCACATAATGATGCCATAAAATTCATACAAAGAACACTGAGACAAAAGTGGCAGGCTGCATGGAACAACGAAGTTAATAACAAGCTACATCTAGTAAAGCCAGTTATAAAAGAATGGAAATCATGCAGCCATCAAGAACGTTTTATTGAAGTAATCTTATGCCGTCTTCGTATCGGACACACCCACTTGACTCATAACTTCATCCTAGCAAAGACAAACCCATTTGCGAACACTGCGGAGAGGTGGTCACCATAAACCACATCCTAATATCCTGTATAAAACTCGATCAACTTAGAAAAAAGCATTTCCCACAGTTCTATGACAACTACATTCCCCTACATCCTAGCTTACTCTTAGGAGAAAATTCACTGGTTAAAACGTCTTCTCTCATTGATTTCCTAAAAGATGGCAACATCCTAAACCTACTCTAGTATATTAAAATAATCGCTCGCTTCCTTTCACCAAACAGATACGCAAACCCCGAGTTTGGCGCATGATGGCCTTAGCTGCCTATGTGCTACAAAACACAACACAACACAAAGCATGTCTTCGCGAACTATGTCCGTAAGCGTCGCTACTTGGGGTTGTTGAGGCGATGCTTTTCCCGAATGATTCGAGTATAAGTTCCCTTAAGTCACTGGTGGTGATCGCCGCTTCTAGGGGAGCGACGCTACGTTTTGTCGGGTGGCTGTACTGTCGAGTCCGGGCGTCGAGGATCCGGTCTATTGACAATGATTCCCTTTCAAATTCGGTCTCGGTTTGGGGTGGGTTTCTCACCAGGCTTAAAAAAAGGAATTCTTTGACATCATTGTAATCAGCTGCTGGGCGAAGGTCTCTCCTATATTACTCCAATTACCACGGCCGTGCTAGCTGCATTCACTTGACCCCTGCGAACTTTTTAACCTCATCCGGCCACCTAGCTTTCTGCCGCACCCCGCTACACTTTCCTTCTCTTGGAATTCAGTTTGTTACCCTAAGCGACCATCGTTTTCCTGTCTTCGCACTGCATATCCTGCCCATGCCTATTTCTTCTTCTTGATTTCCACTAGAATGTCAGCAACATGAGTTATTTCTCTGACCCACTCTACACGCCTCCTATCTCCTAATGTTACCTCTGCCATTTTTCGTTCCTTAGCCCTCTGCGTTGTCATAAACTTAAGTTGAACCTTCTTTGTTAGCCTCCACGTTTCAGCCCCATAGGTGAGTACAGGCAAGATGCAACTGTCGTATAATTTCCTCTTGAGCGATACCGGTATGCTGCTATGTCACAATCAGCGAGTGCTTGACAAATCTGCTCCATCCCAATCTTACTCTGTTATTTCTCTTTCACGATCCGGGTCTGCGCTTACTACCTGTCCTAAGTAGACATATTCGCCTACAAATTCCACTGCTTCGCTGCATGACGTAAACTGCGGTGCGTTCCCGAGGCTGTTGAACATGCATATTCATTTTAAAGTCTGCCTTTCTGCTTTTTCTGAATAGGTCATCAATAATTTTTTGCAGTTCAACCCCTGATTGCTTAACAAGCCAGCGTCCTCGGCAAATTGCAGATTAGCGAGGTATTCTCCATCTACCATTATCCCTAACTGCTCCCATTCTTAGTCTCTGAATACTTCTAAGCAACCTATGAATAGTACTCGAGAGATCGTATCTCCTCGCCTAACACCTTTCTTTATTGAAATTTTAATTTCTTTGTGCAGATGTATATATATATATATATATATATATATATATATATATATATATATATATATATATATATATATATATATATATTGTTAGGGTTCATTTACAGAGTGGTTCTGCCCCTTAGCCTGATGTGCTAACCAACATATGGTGACCTTCCTCTTCTTCCACTTCTCTTCCAGAGAGCCTCTTTTTGCACTTCCTTGTTCTCTTCTGTTCACATGCCTCACATTTCCCCCTTCGCAGACGAAGCCTCTGGGCTGTCAGTCACAGTCCCGAGCGAGAGTGGCAGCGCTTCATTCTTGCGACATGAACTACCTGTGTTTTCCGAGAGGGGCGACACTGGAAACATTGGCAAGACACAACGTAATTCAACTCATTGACGCGTTTGAGCACAATAAATGGGCCTGTGTAGTGCGACAACAGCTTCTGGGACGAATCACGCTTGCGGACAGGTGTCCAGAGCCACACTAAGTCACCGGGAAGGTAGGAGGCATCCTGATGCCGACGATCGTAGCGCTGCTTAGAGCGGTCCTGCGAGGCCAGAGTGCGTAATCTGGCGACCCGACGCGCCTCTTCAGCGCGGCAGAGGGTGCTCAAGCAGAAGGCTCGTTGTCGAGAGAGAACGGCAAAATGGTGTCGAGAGAACGTCGAGGCGGACGGGCGTAGAGGAGGAAAAATGGAAAAGAAGTTGTCTCATGCTTCGAGGTGTTATAGGCGTAAGTAATGAAAGGCAGCACGTCATCCCAGTTCTTATGCCGCGAGTCAACATACATCGCAAGCATGTTCGTCAGTGTCCGGGTTGTACGTTCAACGAGGCCATTTGTTTGGGGATGGTACGGCGTAGAGTGACGCAACTGGCAAGTACAATAGCGCAGAAGCTGTTCCACAACATCTGCCGTAAACTGGCGGCCTCGGTCACTGATAATTACACGAGGAGGCCCATGACGGAGGACGACGGCGTGAAGAAGAAAGAACGAGACGTCAGCGGCGGTGCCGGAAGGGATGGCGGCAGTTTCACAGTAACGCGTGAGATGATCAACGCACACGATGACCCAGCGATTGCCTTTGGACGAGCGGGGAAACAGGCCTATGATGTCAACACCCACTCGCTCATATGGTGTGGTCGGTGTTGTCACCGGATGTAAGATGCCCGGCGGAGAAGTCGTGGGTAGCTTGAACCGCTGGCACAGTACGCAGGAGTTCACGTAACGCTGAGTCGTTCAACCCATATTTGGCCAGGCAGACATCTCCTGCTGCCATTAAAATATCTCTCTCTCTCTCTCCATATTTGGCCAGTAGAAATGTTCCTTAATGCGTGCAAGAGTCCTGGCAAACCCCAAGTGCCCAGCTGTAACATCATCGTGCATAGAGTGTAGAACAGAGGAGTTGAGGCTAGTCGGAACGACTAGCAGAAAGCGTGCACCGTCAGACGAGTAATTTTTTCGATACAGCAAACCATCGCGAATGCAGAAAGGGTTCGCAGATGCCGGATCACGAGCTTTTTCAAAAAGTGATACCAAGTCTTGATCTTTTCGTTGTTCTCGCTGGAAAGTGGCAAGATCCGGAAATTGTACGGAAACGGCGGCAAGATAGCTGTCGAAGTTGCCATCGCAGAGGGTAGTTGCGAGAGGCAGTCGGCGTCAGCGTGTTGGCGGCCACGTTTGTACGACACTGTAAAGTTGAAGTCCTGAAGGCGTAATGCCCAGCGGGCCAGCCGACCACAGGGGTCGCATAGATTCATCAGCCAGCAAAGCGAATCATTATCGGTGATGACTGTAAAGGAACGTCCATAAAGGTACGAGCGAAACCGCTGTACACCAAAAACGACGGCAAGGCACTCTTGCTCCGTCACGGTATAGTTGCGTTCAGACTTGCTAAGGGTGCGACTTGCGTAAGCGACAACGTGTTGGTTTCCATCATGCCGTTGTATGAGCACAGCACCCACGCAGATGCCACTTGCGTCAGTGTGAAGTTCAGTGGGAGCTGTCGGGCTCAAGTGACGCAGTATGGGCCGCGAGGTAAGAAGAAACTTGAGCTGGCGAAACGCAGAATCATATTCAGGAGTTCATTTGAAAGGAATATCCTTCTGCAAGAGGCATGTGAGGGGGTAGGCAACGTCAGCAAACTTAGGGATGAAGCGTCGAAAGTAAGAGCAAAGTCCCAGAAAGCTCCTGAGTTCTTTCACAGAATTGGGCTCTTTGACGCAGCTGACAGCTACGATCTTCTGTGAGTCAGGCCTAACACCGTGTTCGTCAACCAAATGCCCAAGCACAACGATCTGGCGTTCACCGAAGCGGCACTTCTTAGTTCAGCACGAGACCCGCTTCCTCCATGCAGTTAAGGACCACAGCTAAACGGCTGTTATGCTCGGCGAAGGTCCTCCCGAAAATCAGTACGTCATCTAGGTAACACATGCAAATTTGCCACTTCAGTCCACGCAAAAGAGTGTCCATAAATCTTTCAAAGGTAGCCGGAGCGTTGCACAGGCCGAAAGGCATCACGTTAAATTCTTATAACCCATCGGGTGTCACGAATGCCGTCTTCTCCTTGTCTTTCAGATGCATCGGTATCTGCCAATATCCGGACCGTAAATCAACAGATCAAAAGTAGGAAGCTGAATAGAAGCAGTCAATGGCATCAACACGCGGGAGCAGGTAAACATCCTTCTTGGTGACAGTATTGAGGCGGCAACAGTCGAAAAAAATCGCCAGGTGCTATCTTTCTTTTTCCCGAAAATCACAGGGGCGGCCCATGGGCTAGATGATTCCTGAATGATTCCTCTTTGCATCATATCATGAACCTGTTCGTCAATTATCTTATGTTCTGAAGGTGAAACACGGTATGTTGTCTGTCTAATCGGGTGTGCAGATCCAGTGTCGATCATGTGATGGGTGCGGGAAGGCGGCTTCGGTGGTGGCTGATCTCGAGCAAAGCCGAACACGCCCGCATGTTTCATAAGAACCTCCATCAATATTCGGCGGTCGTTCGTGGGTAGCGATTCATTTATCATGGACTGAAACTGGGAATCAGCATGATCGGGGCATCTACCTGAACGAGCAACGCCGTCACTGAACGCAGCGATGTGCATAAAAAGGTGTTCTTCAAAGTCGGCGAGTTTCAAACCACGCAGCAATACGGCAGGTATGGTTGAGAGTCCAAAGCGTGCCACGGCCCTCGTTTACTCGAACAACGCTGCGGGGCACCAACACACTCTTTTTTGCACCGGAAAGAGAAGCGATTTTCATCAGAGCGTCGAAGGCATTGGGTACCGCGCCCGAAGACACAACTGGAACGAAGATGGCGGACATCGCCGGAACGACGGTATCCTCGAAGACAGAAAACAATTGGACCGCCCGCGGCGATTCTTCTATGAGGGCCAGTCGAAGGCTGGGGCTTATTGATATCTCGCCACTGTTGAAGTCAAGAGTCGCGCCACACTGCTGTAAAAAGTCAACTCCTAGAATAACGTCGTGCGTAGAGCGAGGGAGCACCGTAAATTCAGTTCTAAACTCGTGTCCAGCCATCGCTACATTTACATAACAAATACCAAGCGGATCCAACGATTCTCCCCCTACACCTCGAAATATGACAGTTCTATCCCGACCAAACATAATTTTGCGGCCGAGACGGTTCTTAAAATCTAAACTCATCACGGAAACTGTAGCACCCGTATCCACTAAGGCCATAGCACAAACACCATCCACTAACACTTCCATGCGGTTCTTCACCATAATGACCGGTAGAGGAATTGGCAATATCGATAACCTGGCGACCGCACCTCCATCGGCCGCACACGCTAGTTTCCCGGTGGCGGAGAAGAACGGCGAGGAGAAGGCGATTGTCGGGAGTGGCGGGTAGGAGGAGTCAGGCTGCGAACAGAAACTGGTGAGTCGTTGCGTGGTAGTACGTAGCAGTAGGAGCCCGAAGGAGGGGGATAGGTCAGGTCATGGACTTCTCGACTCACGGTAGAACGGCGATTTGACCACTGGCGCTGGTAGCGTGGTGCCAGGTTCCGGCGGCGGCAGAATCTGGATATGTGGCCAAGCATACCACAGCGGTAACAGACGGGTGGTTCACGAGCACGGTCCAAATAATAGTCCTCGGTAACAGGATCACAGCGATCAGCAAAGTCCAGCCGCTGGGGTTGTTGCAGAGGAGGTGGCGCCCTGTAGTGGGTACGAGCTAGGGGAGCAGGGCCATATGCGTCGTTTCGGTGGTCACGGACGGGAGGAGGAGCGGTAGAACCCCAAGAAGAGCGCTGGATGGGAGTTGCCTGCATGGAGCAGCTATCACAGGGGATTGTACTGCGGTTCACATCTTGATGGGGGGAGAGCTCATCACGGACAATTTGGCGAATCATGTCGGCCAGATGCGAAGGCTCATGTGAATGCTCGTGAGAATCCACGCTTGCAACAGTGGTCACGTTAGGCAGACGGCCGAATTTCGGGGTTATGCGACGCAGCTTTAAAGTTTCGAACGTACGACAGTGCTTGATCACGGCCATGGGAGAATCAAAGTTTTCTTTTGTAATTAAAAGTTGTATACGTCCACCGCGATGCCCTTTAAGAGGTGGCCAACTCTGTCTTCGTCAGACATGCTCGGATTCACCGCTTTGCAGAGTTTTAGGACCTCTTCTATGCAGATTGTGCATGTTTCACCAGGCCCTTGGGCTCGCTGGAATAAAGTCAGCTCAGCGCATTTCCGTTTTGCCGTGGCATCCCCGAAACAATTTCGAATCTCCTCTTCAAAATGATCCCAGCTCGTTAGGGATGCTTCATGGTTCTCAAACCATGTCAGGGCTGTGGAGTCCAAGAAAAAACATTTGCCAGCATTACAGTGGCATCCCAGCGATTGTACTTGCTCACCCGCTGGTAATTGGTGAGCCAGTCGTCCACGTCTTCGCCAGCCTTGCCAGAAAAGGTCCGCGGCTCACGGTAATGCTGCCATGCGGGTGCCGCTTAACCTGGCTACCATGCATCGCCGTCTTGGATCATTGTGGGTGTCAAAGGGGGGAGCCCAACGAGTCGTCGGCTCGAAAAAGGTAGAGAGGAATCCGGGGTGATCGTTGCACCTTCCACCACACTGTTAAGGTTGAAGACCTCCGCCTTATCTCAGAGGGCTCGGGAGCCGCACACCGAGCGACGAATGACCGCAAAAGAAGGCTGCCTCAGGAACAAAAACACTTTAGTTATGTTAGAAAAGAATAAACAGAAGACATCAACTGGGTTAAGGTGTATCAAGGCATAGATGAAGAAGGCGAGTCTACGGGTACTACGAACGTTGCACCGGCGAGTCAACAAAGTATCCGTGTTCTCGAAAATAAAAAGAAACACCGCTTGCGGATACACATGCGGCAGGTTAAAGTACGCGCAAGCGAAAATAAACGCCCCCCAGGCGAATTCACTCACGAGGTTGTTCCTCCGGCGGGGAGTGGCCGCACCCTTGACGCCGACCGACAGACACCGCCGCGTCGCTCGCTACAACACCCGACCCAGTCCAAAAGCCACCGGCGCCGATCGCTCCCCACTTATCTAGTCTCGTTTAAGGGTCATGTGCACAGGTGTGTGTGCACATGACCGGCTGGCGTGACATGCGCAGAAGGTCGCCGCCGGCTCTGTCCCGCCAAGTGCTCGCTCGAGGTTACGTGGCCCACATTCCCCCCCTCACAAGACCCAAACCCATCCCAGGGGTTTGAAAAAAAAAAGGAGAAAAACGACAGAGAAAAAATGGCACGGAGAATCGGCCGTGGCGAACAACACACCATGGAAGAACGAAAAAGAGGAAACAAAAAAAAGAAAAACCCCACCGACAAAAGTTTTACACATCATCAATGTCAATGAGGTTGCCGTCGGCCGAGGTGTCCCGGGCTGAAGTGCCATGTGGCGCCTGCTGGCCCTGGTGGAGAGCCGTGACAAACTGTATCAGCATACGTTGTCTGGCGCTGTTCGGAGCTCCCGGTTCCAACGCTTCTCGAAGGGTTTTGAGCAGCCGCCGCTGCTCCTGGTGTTGTGTGCTACGGTTATGTGCGTCCTCCGATATCACACACGAGTCGCACAGTGCACACCACCCCACGTTTGCTTCTTTGGGGAGGGGCGGGATGGGGTCCGAACTGCGCACGTCATCCAAAGTACGGCCGGAAAAGGGCGCCGGCACCGGCAGGGTGACCCTCTCCGGGAGGAGCTGGGTCTCCCAGGCGGCGGCCGAGGAGAAGGAGGCCTCCGTACCGCCCTCAATGTGGCACCAGGCTGCGACGTGTCGCTGCCCTCTTTGGCCCGGGGGCGCACCACCTTTGTGCCGAGGGAGATCTCGGTAATAGGGTTGCCGATGCGAACTGGAGTGTCGTGGCATCCTGCGTAAAGCCGCAAAGGCGACAAAGATTCGCATGCATAGCAGCGTAGAGCAGCGTACGATAGTCGGCAGGGCAAAATGTGAAACGACACTTCTGTGGTTACAATTCGTTTTGACGCTCATGGTATGTCCTGAGGTCAGCGACATTAACTGGACCAGTATTTCGGCCACTGTGCGTTTCACGAAGCAGGTAGGAAAGCCTAGACACCTGCTTTGTTACCACGTAAGGCCCAATCCATCGTGGAGTGAGAGAAGCCGCAAAGGCCTTTGACGCGTCGCTAAGGGGATGTGCGCACCGCAGCACTTTGTCACCTACCGCAAACTCCAGTTGTCGCCTGCCTTTGTTGTATTGGTTACAGTGTTCTAGGCGGGCGAGATCCAGGTTCTCTCTTGCTTCTTTCAGGGTTCCGGTCAGGCGTTTAGCAAGATCCTGAGTGTACCTAGAATAATTGTGATCTGGTAAATCAGAACTGTACGCGAAATGATTCTCAATGGGAAAGTGAAGTTCACGACTGAGGAGAATTGATTCCGGCGTAAACCAAGTGGACCAATTTACCGTGGTTCTCGTAGTGAAGGCCATTTCTTGCAGCCATGCGTCCCAATCCTTATGGCACTCTGTGAACGCCACCAGCATAGTCTTTAGATTTCTGTTCCCACGCTCTGTGATGTTAGCTTGGGGGTGGTAGGGTGTAGTCTTCTTTTGCCGCACGTCAAGAGCTTTGCAAGTGTCAACAAATATCTTGCCTGTGAAGTATGTGGCATTATCTGTGATAAGTTGCGCTGGAAAACCGAAGCGAGTGAACGTTTCTAAGAGCTTATCCGAGATCCCCTTCGCGTCTAGCTTGCGTAATGGGTACAAGTCTACCCATTTCGAAAAGTGGTCTGTGATAACAAGCAAGTAGCGGTTCCCCTTAGTCGATCTGGGGTAAGCGCTCATCACGTCACAGGCCGCAATTTCACATGGGTAGCTGCTCTCTACCGGCTGCATAAGGCCCGGTGGTTTGCCTTCCCTCGGTTTCGCAGCCTGGCATGTAGCACAAGTTTGAACATACTTCAGAACATCCCTTCTCATTCGCGGCCATGTCACAATGCGGCACAAATTTTCGTACGTCTTCTTCCCATCGCTATGGCCCGCCAGGTGTGTGTCATGAAAGTACTCTAGAAAGTGCTTGCGAAGGCTTTTGGGAACGAGCACACGAAATGCTGACTCACCACTGTCTGTGTCGGCAGCAAGAATATACCTTAGGATCAAGCCATCTTCTGCTTCAACGTAGCAGTCATAGTTTCGGTTAGGCGCCTGGCTCCCTGCCGGGTTGGCGCTGTTCAGACTCTGGCGTACCTGGCTGCACTGGTCATCTGAGAGTTGAGCGTCAAGGAGCTCTTGACGGGACACCAGTGTGCCCCAGGAGTCTGCAGGCGCTGTCACAGCGTGGACTTCGGGTGCTCGCTCGTCCTCACCCGGAAGTGGAGCTCGAGACAGGGCATCGGCGACTTTGTTGAAAGTGCCTCTTCTGTATTCTACCCTGTAATTATATTTTTGGAAAGCGAGTGACCACCGGGCTAGACGGCCAGCTAGATTTTGCAGCCTTCAAAGCCACGATAGGGCCTGGTGGTCGGTCTGAATAGTGAATTCGGCGCCATCTAGATACATGCCGAATTTCTTTAGTGCAAACACAATCGCGAGACACTCTTTCTCTGTCACACTATAGTTCCTTTCCGGTCCCGTCAGTGTATGACTGGCAAACGCCAATGGGCAAAGCTTTCCTTGATGTTCTTGAAGCAATACCGCACCAATTCCATACTCACTTGCATCCGTTTGTACTGTGAATGGCCGGTTAAGATCTGGAAGCCGCAGGCGTGCAGTATCCGCGATGGCTGCCGACAGTGAACGGAACGATCCCTGTTCTGCTCCTGTCCATGACCAGCGGGCACCTTTCCGGAGGAGTTGATGGAGGGGTCGCGCTAGGTCGGCGCAGTTCGGGATGAAGTGGCGGTAGAATCCCACCATGCCCAAGAACCGCTGGAGACTCTTTATGCTTGTTGGTGGTGGGAGCTGTAGAATTGCCTGGAATTTCTCTTCATCTGGGCGGACTGTGCCCTATTCCACAATGAAACCAAGAAGGTTGATTGTGGTTGTGACTAACTGAACTTTGCTGGGGTTAATGGTGATGCCCGCATTTTGCATTTGTTTAAGGACACTGGTTAGATGAAGGAAATGCTCTTCCAGGCTTTCTGAGAACACTACCACGTCATCCATGTAGGCCATGGCATAGTTAAATTAACGTCTCCGAGCACAATGTCCATTACACGCTGAAAAGTAGCAGGTGAAGTGCACTAACCGAAAGGCAATCGCAACAAATTCAAACAGTCCCCGATGGCAAGTGAAAGCAGTTTTCTCAATGTCACAGTGGGCAATCGGGATCTGCAGAAAACCGCTGCTATAGTCAAGAGTTGTAAAAACTTAGCTGACCCAAGTGAGTACATAACAGAGTCAACTGACGGGATAGGGTGAGAGTCTCGTACTGTCACAGCGTTCAGGCGTCGATAATCGACACACAACCGTGCTGTGCCATCTTTCTTAGGCGCGAGAACAATAGGGAACGCCCAGGGGCTTTTTGATGGTCTCACCGCACCGGTAGCTACCATTTCGTCGAGGGTCCCATCCAGCAGCGATCGCTTGTGGACACTTAAGGGCCTTGGATTGAATCGATAGGACGATCATCGCCGGTGTCGATCCTGTGGGTTAGTACGCTGGCCTTCCCCGGAGCCTCAGTGAACATTGCTGCAAAGGGCCTGAGCACTGTCTCGATTCTGCATTTTACCGCTGGTGGTCCAGTGGAGGAATTCAAAACAGAATACCACTTCCTGTGATACTGGCCGAATGGCCGTCCGTAGCAAGCAACTGTGACTGTGGCTCAGCGGCCTTGGTCTTGAACTGAAATGCTTCTGTACCGGTGCCGTACCGGTATGTGCCCTTACTGAGATAGATCGCGATTCCTGCCTTCACTATGAAGTTACGGCCTAGTATAGCTGGCCAGGATAGTCCGGGGAGGTGTAAGAAACGCTGTCTAATCTTATGATCGTTTATATTAACTGTTAGGCGGGCTGCTGAGGTTGTGGGTACTATGTGAGTCGACGCCATACGAAGTTTAGCGTTTACCCTCCGCAATCGGACATGTTTTGTCTCGCAGGAATTCTTTATCTGATCGCCGAAGACTGACACCGTAGACCCTGTGTCAAAAAGGGCTGGAAGTTCCAGTCCTGCGATTTTAATCAAGACTAGCAGGGTCTTGTCTGGTTGGCTTTCCTCACAAGAAGCTGACGGGACTGCACTCACTGAGTGTTTGTAGGGTTTCTCGGAGTCTGCCTCATGTATAGCAGGTGGTGACGATGGTACCTGTGTCGATGGCACCTGGGTTGACGGCACCTGGGTCGGTGGCACCTAGGTCGGTGGAAGCTGGTTCGAGTCAGGCAGGAAAGGTAGCAACTGGATCAGCTCTCCCGGTGGTTGCCCACGTTTGTGCGGCCTGGCCGCTGGATGGTGCGATAACCAAAACACCCTCTCCTGTGTTGTTCTGGATCTGCGAATCGGAGGACAAGTTGTGCCCGGGGGCGACACCCACTTCTCACTTGATGGCTACACCCACGTTGCATCCGGTGCTGACACCCACGTTGCACCCGGTGGTGACACCCACGTTGCACCCGTAGGTGACGTTCACGCTGCACCCGGTGGCGGCAACCACGCTGCACCCGTAGGTTACGTCCACGTTGCACCCGATGGTGACACCCACGCTGCACCCGTAGGTGATTTCCACGTTGCACCCGGTGGTGACACCCACGCTGCACCCGTAGGTGACGTCCACGTTGCACCCGGTAGTGACACCCACGCTGCGCCCGTAGGTGAATGGTAGCCGGCAGCCGCTGTAGCTGATGTCCGGGATTTGCGCGCTCCGACGCGGTGTGTCCCCACTGCTGCCACACAAGGAGGCTCAGGACCTGCGTTTTGCAAAAAGGCATGCGACCCCGAAAAACCGTGGGCCGGCGAATGGTTTTTTCTGCTTACCACCGCCGGCCGTCTTCGTTTCCCTGCTGCCGACAGCCTCGGGGGCTAGGGCACTGGCTCCTGTAATGGCCCTGACCGCCGCACTTGAAACACACTGGACTGTTTGTGTTGTCCCTATCCTGATGTGCCGTTGCACCGGAACGTCTAGTACGACCCTCGGTAAGCCGTGATGAAGACCCCATGCTCCGATTGCGGGTTTGGGAATGGCTCGGTATTTCAGCAGGGTGGTGACTGAACGGATCTACCGAGCGAGGCAGCTGGGGTGGCAGTCCAGAGTTCCTGGTTACCGCGGATGGGCCGGACTACGCACAGGACGGCTCCAGGGAGGTTTCAGGCGGAGGTGGTGGCCGATAGGTGAGCTCAGCTAGCATTGCGGCCTGAATCAAAAGCAGCTTTGGCAAGGTGATCCAGTGTCGCGAAGGTACGTCCCCGCACGTATGCCTGGAAGCGTGGGTGTGCTTGACGTATCGCGCGCCAAACTGTTTCGGTTTCCGGCGCGGCAGGGCCGGCACGCTCATATAGTTCCTGAAAGGAGCGAATGTATTCTAGGAGGCTTTCCTCCTCGGCCTGTGGGCGGGTGTGCAGTTCGTCCTTTATACGAATGGCGTAGTCAGGGGGTAAGAATTCCGTCCTTAAGAGCTCCTCAAAGTGCGCCCAGCTTTGAAAGGTTTGTCGACGACGCCAGCGCGCGGCGGAAGCCGTCAGAGCTACTGGCAAGACGCGTTAAAGCATAATATAGTCGGGCAGTGCCTCTGCTTTGCGGTAGTCCTCCATTTCTTGTAAGTAGTCTGCTACTGACCTCTTATCGGTATGCCTCTCGTATTTAGGCGCTGCGAGCTGTAGGTGGAAGGTAGGTTTGTTTGTGCCTGACGCTCTAGCATCACGGTTAAATGACTGAAAACCGTAGCCAAATCTGTTAAAGCCTTCCCTTTGTCGTCAGAGGTTTCTGCTGCTGCCGCCCCATTCTCTTCATGATTAGGCATTGTGTTAGCTGTGTGATCCTCTGATTCGTTAGGCGAAGTCGTCGTACCAGAACGTAACCGCATTGAAAAGTGAGTGATTCATATGGAAATATTGAGCACGAGGGTTCGAAACTTACGTTGCAGCGTAGGTGGGCGTAGTCCTAGCAGGTTCTCAAGGGGCGGGTCTTCGCTCGCCGTCAACAGCGCACCCCGTTCACCTTCCAACAACCGGACGGCACCAAGTGGTCTTCGCGGCACGGATGCGCACTCCGAAATACCGGTGACAAGTTCCTGAAAGTTTTGAACAAGCAAAACAAAACCCGTTGTGCGCCAAATGAAGACCTCCGCCTTATCTCAGAGGGCTCGGGAGCCGCACACCGAGCGACGAATGACCACAAAAGAAGGCTGCCTCAGGAACAAAAACACTTTAATTATGTTAGAAAAGAATAAACAAAAGAAATCAACTGGGTTAGGGTGTATCAAGGTATAGATACAGAAGACGAGTCTACGGGTACTGCGAACGTTGCACCGGCGAGTCAACAAAGTATCCGTGTTCTCGAAAATAAAAAGGAACACCGCTGGCGGATACACATGCGGCACGTTAAAGCACGCGCGAGCGAAAATAAACGCCCCCCAGGCGAATTCATTCACGTAGGTTGTTCCTACCTGAGTTCCGACCGACAGACACCGCCGCGTCGCTCGCTACAACACCCGACCCAGTCCAAAAACCACCGGCGCCGATCGCTCCCTGCTTATCTAGTCTCGATTAAGGGTCATGTGCACACACACCTGTGCACATGACCGGCTGGCGTGACATGCGCAGAAGGTCGCCGCCGGCTCTGTCCTGCCAAGCGCTCGCTTGAGGTTACGTGGCCCACAAGGTTTATTTACAGAATAGTTCTGCCCCTTAGCCTGATATGCTAACCAACATATGGTGAGCGTCCTCTTCTTCCACTTCTTTTCCGGAGAGCCTCTTTTTGCTCTTCCTTGTTCTCTTCTGTTCGCATGCCTGACAATATATATATATATATATATATATATATATATATATATATATATATATATATATATATATATATATATATATATATATATATATATGCCCACATCGTTTAGCGAGATCCGCAAAGTATTTCACCATTCTACCGTCCCCCACTTTTCTTTCTTCCTCCGAGGTTTATCTCTCCTCGTAAATTGCTTACCGCTCTAAACAGGCTCTGTCTTCACTCGCCGCTAAAAGGTTTTTTTAACCTGCAATGCCCCCCCCCCTTTTTTTTCTCTTTTTTTCTCCCTGTTGGGCCAGCGGGTCCGGGCCAGGGAGGGGAGGGTAACAGATACACCAAAAAATATCTCTAAGCGACCGCGCTCAACATTCATAGTCGGCCACTTGTCACAAAAACCTCCACGCTTGGCGCTAACATCTTTTAAAGAGAACCACAAATTATTTCACCATTCTAGAGCGAACACCGTCCCCCCTCTTTTCTTTTTTTCTTTTGATTTTTTCCTCCGAGGTTGTTCCGCCGCTGCTTGTATTGTATACAGCTCACTCCCGGCCGGCGCCTTGGGTGGACGGCTTGACCCTTTGCCTACCCTGCTCTCCGTATGTGTGTGTGTATTGTGCGTGCGCAACTGGAACGCCTCTTTTTGCCATATTCTGTCGTCCGTGTTTGTATCACCTGTTGAGTTGCCAACACTATACGAAGACAGCAAGAGCCATGTACCCTCAGTCTTGAGAAATGCAGTGCTCTTGCCGAAACGTCGACTCCAAATAAAACTAGAATCAGTATGAAGCTTTTTTTTTACTTGTGTGTAACCTCTAGCAACCAAGTACGTCTATTTACTTATGCTAAATCTCTTCAATGGCTGCTAGCAACGCTTTGACTGTTTCCTGGAAATATCCCCTCGTCCGCCAACATAGGCAGTAGTTGGAGTCTCCCAGACAAAACATCTGTTCCACCACTTCGAGACTTCAAGTTTTTTCCTCCCCGGCATTCGTCACACAGCCTGGCGCAGAAATTAGCGGCTTGAAACACCTGCTGGACTTTGAACCCCCAGTGCGAGTCAACTAATTCTGCATTTGGGTACTAATTACCCAACCGCAAGGGCATCCAAACCGCGCTGGAGCGGTATGCAAGTGCCTTCAAGTTGATCCGCACGGAACGGCCTGCAATCCGCATCATTTACGTTACCCTTGTGTTGCCACGTGCCCCTAACCGCCGACGACGTATTTTGTAATTGGCGATCAGTTAACAAATTTAACCACCACGCCAACATTTTTAATTTCGGTTTAATTGTACTTTGCAAACGCTACCAGGAGGCCATTTTCCTCCACCACTCATTGGAACCCTTCCCTCCAACCAGCGTCCTCGCGGCGGATGGCGTGCACCCGAGCTTTGGTCGGGTGTCTATTACAGCGTGGCACATAAACACGCTCCTTCTCGATTACTACTGGCACCACCTATAACACTGGCAAGATCATTTGCCAGCAGCTGGTGACACCTGGTCCCCCGGGGAACAGCATACCCGAGCAGTTCCCACCTCTCTGAGGTCCTTAACAACCCCAGGTGGAGGCCAGGCAAGTCGAGACCCCTTACTTCCCGACAATCACGGAGACGCATCGGCGGGTGGAGGAAAAGAGAGTACCCGCACTACAGTTCAGTTCAGTTCAGTCGTTCAGTCGTGTCCGACTCTTCGTGACCCTATGGACCATATCACGCCACGCTTTACGGTCTGTCACTATCTTCCTAACATCACATAACTTCATCTGCAGCGCCTCGAGGATGCCATCTAACCATCGCGTTCGCTGCCTACCACTTCTCCGGTAACCCTCAACTTTTCCCAACATCAAAGCTTTCTCCAGCGACTCCTCTCTTCTCATCAGATGACCAAAGTAGCTAAGCTTTAACTTTAGAATTTGACCCTCCAATGAGCAGTCAGGGTTTAAGGTCGACAATATCGACTAGTTTGATCTTCTGGCAGTCCAAGGAACTCTCAAGAGTTTTCGCCAGCACCACAATTCAAATGCGTCAATTTTTAGACGGTCAACCTTTTTCACAGTCCAACTCTCTCATCCATACATCCCAACTGGAAAGACCATAGCACGAGTTATACGGATCTTGGTTGGCAGTTTGATGTCTCTGTTCCTAACTAGGCGGTCAATGCTAGCCATGGCTCTCTTTCCCAAAAGCACGCGTCTCCTAATTTCATGGCTGCAGTCACTTTCCATGGTAATCTTGGAGCCCAAGAAGAGAAAATCTGTCACGGCTTCCACTTCTTGTCTCTTGATACTCCAGGACTTGATAGGGCAAGACGCTATGATCTTTGTCTTTTTAATGTTCAGTTTAAGCCGTCAGGGAAGCCGTCAAAAAAACCCCGAGGACACCCAAGGCTACCGTGCGAGGCGAGCTTCGTGGGACCTTCGGGTAACCGGCGCCGAGCTCTGCTGCCAGCACCGGCGTGGCATTTTTAGCATCTGTATGAAATCAAGGGCGTGGTCCCTGTCACCACCAGGTCATCAGGGGACGCGACACGGGACGCCACCATGAAGGGAACCCCTTCGACACCACGCGCACCAACTGAGACGCATCGGCAAATGCCTCTGGCTACACCTAGGGATGATAAACCGGAGCGCACCCCTACAACTAAAAAGACAGCTGCAATCAACACAGCAAAAAGTCACCAGCAAGCCCCTTCCAAAAAATGACCGTGTGGAGAGCACCGGCACCCGGAAACAAAGTGCTGCAAGCGGGCCCCATAAGAAAAGGAGAACCACTGTATCCACGGCCCCACACACCAAGGACCATGTGAATGCTGAAGCCGAGGACCAGATTCTCAGCACCCCTGTGTCGCGCTACGATTTGAGAAAGCGCTGTGGTTCGGCACAACGCATGCGTCATGACTGAGATCCAGGCCGTGTGAGTATGCCGACTCTCGTCTCCTCACATTGCCAACAGCCTTCCTCAGATAATTTGAAATTTTTATAGTTAAGAAAAATTGTAGATAAAGGAATTAGGAATGAATTTTATATCTGTAGCCTTAAGACTTATCTCCAGTCCAAAATCACGCCAAAGGTTTTGCAGGTATCACATTATGTATTGAAATTGCATCTTTAGATCTCCTTAAAGTCATTATTTTCCCTTGTGAGAGCATGGTGATATCCCTGAGAACCGAGTAGAGTCATGCTCGCAGAAAAATCGCCCTTTCCACGCTTCAGGCCACCGAACTGATGCTGTTAGGAAAAACGAGCGACCGAGATAGCCGAAATCAAACAAAGAAAATTTACTCGTGACGGTCTTCCCCACATTATGATCACAAACCCAACAATACCGTGAAGAAGCTCGGAAACAGAAGCTGGTACGCATGATTACCCTCTGGTTGGAAGCTCAGGCTTTGAACCCGAGGGCAGTATTATAAACCTTTCATCCACCCCCCTTATGGCAGAGGAAAGATCTGTACTCTCAGAAGGACTTACATTTTGCCTTACTGCTAGAACATTTAACGAATTTTCGCTATTGAAGGACCTTAACAACTTTGCGTGAACTATGAGACACAGGGAATACTTTTTGATGGGACAGAGAGCCCTGCGCATGGCAGAGAATTTGACCCTAAAAAATCACCACTGGACTCCGAATACGGGGAGAGACAAACATTTGGACATGTACATTAGTGCCGTCCAGAACGACGTATTAAGATCTTTAAGGACCACAGACCAGGGAAGCAAAACCTTTCCGAAACAGAACGTGACACATTGTAGGCGCTCAGTAGACGGAAAGATGTAGTCATCAAACCGGCAGATAAATGAGGCGGCATAGTGTTCATGGACAACGACAATTATATTGAGTAAGACATTAGACCACTCTCTAATACTAAATTCTATACACACCTAGAAGCGGACCCCTCTGCAGAGCATCAAAACTTCATAGCAGGGACTCTAAATGAGCTCGCAAAAGGTGGGGACATCTCCCTGCGATTGTGCGAAGTCCTGACCACCTTAGACCCATCTCCGGGCCTATTCTACATGCTTCCGAAAATTTATAAAAGGAGTAACCCTGGCCGCCCAATAGTATCCGGCATCGGTACGATCACAGAGCCAATCTCCAGTTACACTGACGCATCAATTGGATCAATTCAGTTCAGTCGTTCAGTCGTGTCCGACTCTTCGTGACCCTATGGACCATGTCACGCCACGCTTTCCGGCCTCTCCCTATCTTCCTAACATCACATAATTATTAATTGGATACATACCTGCAACACACCCTTCACACGTACAGGACACAAACCACTTCGCGAAATAGCAGGTCTAAATCTTCATCAGGGGGCATTCCTTGTAACCTTAGGAGTAGTCTCCCTATATGCAAATATCCCGCAATCCGACTGAATCAAAGCTCTGATTCAGGCCTATAAACAGAATAAGAAGAAAGGATCCCCCACTCCAGAAGTCCTAGAGATATTGACGAAACTATTACTACAATACAACTTTGAATTCGACCATGAACACTATTTACAGCGGAATGTAGGAAGGACATGACCCTTGGAGTTCTGCTTTTCTTTTTTTTTCTTTCAGTGAGAGAGCGTTTAGTCCTCTTAAAGTTGAAGTGGGAGCTGTACGTCACAACGAACCAATCAGGTTGATGTTTGTTTTGAGTGGACGTGGTGCAAATTAGGGCTGGACCTCAAGGGGTTAAAACCGAGCCCGAGGGCCCAGTCCGGGGTTCTGCGCTAGGTTTAGATGCTCTGCATCTTCGTCTATGCCGAGGTGGGAATGTTTCCCTGTTAGCCAGTTCCATCTTGTATCTCTGTTGTACAGCCTCGTCCACTTCTAGCTATAACACGGTCACTGTTTTCAAGGTGTCATTGCATCCGACCCGGCCACGCAGTAATCTAAAGTGGCTGGCCATGTGAAGCAGCACATCCGTGTCTCTGTGTGCTTGCATCGCTTTGCATCGATATCTGCCTGCGTCAGATACAATGTTGCTTTAAAAGCAGTGACCGTGTTCTAGCTAGAAGTGGACGACCCTGTACATGTTAAAGATATTTGCTGTGTGTATAAATATCTAGTTATTGTACAAACTCCTGCACGCAAGTCTTCACTACATGCCATCTCCGACGGGACGCCTCTGGCGCAAGGAACCTCCGCTGAAGTACATATACCGTCTCTGACGGCGCACCTCTGGTGCACAGAGCGAACAGAACCAACAACGGAACATCACTGGCGCAGTCGTACAGAATGTCTCTACGGGCCAAGTAGAGACAAAGTAAGGCAGCGGGGAAGACGGAGGAGCTGCAGGCGGCGAGAAGCGGCAGCAAGGAGGCCAGGAGAGAGGTCGCAGCAGAGACCACAAGAACGAACCATTTTTTTACCATTTTATTCGTCCTCTCGAACTGAAAAAAAAGGAGAGGGAGCCCGGACCAGCAAAACCTTTGCCAGGCTTAAAACCCATTAAAAAATAAATAAAATAGAGCAGAAGCTTGAGATAAAAAGTTTTTTAAGCGAAAAAAGGTACTAAAAAAACAAAAAAGAGGTCCATGTTGCAAGGTTGTCCACGCTGGCTTAAGAATAATAATAATAAAAAACCAGAAGGTAGTATCCAGACTTGCAAATGAAACAAAAAAACAGGAACCAGAAAAGAAGGGAACAGCCACAAAACAACAGTCATACAAAATGACAAATAACGTACAGAGAGAGAAGGTAGAACGAAATGAAGAAGATGGTTTGCACGGTATAAAAAAGAAGAACCGAACAAGAGTAAATAGGGTACGCCTCAGGTCGCAAATGAGCCAACGTTTCGACAAGTCCACTTGTCGAAACGTTGGCTCATCTGCGACCTGAGGCGTACCCTATTTACCCTTGTTCGGTTCTTCTTTTTTATACCGTACGGAGAGAGAGGCAGACGTACAAAACCCAAAACATAAGGAAAAGGGAGACTGAAGTAGAATAGTAAACAGAACAGTCCCCAATCATGAAATAAAAATAGGGTGAACAATGAAGAATTGCAATCGCCTACGGCATTTTATTCGTGGGTCTACAAATTCACAAAGAGAGAAAAAATACTAAATTAAGAGCAGAAGAATCAAACAAAAAAAATTTGAGAAAGTGCCGACACTACAGACAAGAGGGAGGGGATGAGAAAGAATTGTAAAACGTAGGCAAAACATTAACAGAAAAAAGCTATTAAATCTAGTCTGATGCAAAAAGACCTCCATCACTAAACCATAAACCAGATTATATTAACCGAAAAATGCACAGGTAAGAGAAACAATGGAGGAAAATACGTTACAAAAAACTATTGCACCACTATATCGGACTCGTGTGACAACCGCCGCAGAAAGGGCAAAAAAGTATATCACAGGGGAATAAGAGAAAAAAAAATAATAATTCCACTCATTTCATAACAGTATGCATGCTGCCCATGCAGACCTGGCTCTGTTGGCAAGAGTGACTGCAGTCACGGGCACATCCATAAGACTGAAAGGCATGCCTTAAGCACTCTGCTCAACACAGGAGCACGGAGCCCTCCCCTGTGCAGAGCGTGGTAGGGGGTCTTCAGGACCCTCCGACGAGACCCTCGCCCACACCACCGTCAGGCTCAAGCACAGGATCAGCAGGTCATCCGCTGGTGCTTGTAAAAACAAAGATGGAGAGTTGGCGGCATCGAAGGGCACGCCACGACGAAATACCAATAGACACGTAGAAACGTGATCCGGTAGGCATAAGTGACCTGCGCACTACAGCCATAGGCGCCTCCATGCCTTCAAGTGGGCGTGTCCGCATCGACAGGCTGAAAAGAACAGTCTTCCTCCCCTGTACAGAGCGTGGTTGGGGGTCGGCAGGATACTCCGAGAAGTCCCTCATCCCATCTCAAGTACAGGGTCTAACGGAAATCCACTGGTGCTTGTAAAGCCAAGGATGGACTGTTGGCAGCAGCAGCGTGCACGACACAAGAAACAGGTCAAAAATGCACCCAAGTAAGAAGGCAGCCAGAAAAAAAAAGAGAGGTAAAGGATACCTGAGAAGAAACACAATAGATTCAAGGAAAATATCAGAGAAAAAAGAAAAGAAAAGCAAATTTAAATAATTACTTACATACCTGAAACGCCTGTTTCGAATACATATATATATATATATATATATATATATATATATATATATATATATATATATATATATATATATATATATATATATATATATATATTGTGAAAGAAGGCTAGGATGAGACGGCGAGGTCGTGACGGCAAGGCCCAGCGATGCCTTGTCAAGCGTTTTTAATCCGATGACAAAACCCAGGCGCGTGCCGGAGCCGGCGCCGCGGGATGATGATGATGGTATGTACAAATGAAAGAGGAAGATCATGGCATGTACAAATTAAAGAACATCCACGGAAGGCTCACACAATCTGCCCGGAGGGTCGGAAGCGGCCAGCCTGGCCGCTCCTAACTAACCAATGCATCGCGGCGCACAAACGGTTTCAAGCGAGACACATGAACAATTTCAGTTCCACGGTGGCGTCGATCGGCTGGGGGATCAACAGGCGTCACTTAGTAGTTCACTTGGGAAGTTTGGCTGATGACCTCATAGGGACCTACTTAGCGGTGGTGGAATTTGTCACTAAGGCTAGGGGTGCGTAATGGTGTATGAAGCAGTACTTCGTCACCAGGACGAAAAGAGACCACGCGATGTGTAGAATCATAGCGAGTCTTGCGGTCTTCCTGGCACGCCGCTGTGTTGGTGCGGGCTAGATGACGGCATCTGGCCACACGAGATAAAAAATGGATAGATACTGATGTGGAGTAGTCGGGCGTAGAGAAGAAGGAAGTGTCGAGAATTGTAGTGGGAGGACGGCCATAAACAAGGAAAAATGGAGGGTAACCGGTAGTTCGCTGTACTGCTGTATTATAGGCGGATGTGACGAATGGTGGAATAGTTTTCCAATTTCAGTGATGGTTTGTGGGGTTTAACGTCCCAAAGCAACTCAGGCTATGAGAGACGTCGTAGTGGAGGACTCCGGAAATTTCGACCACCTGGGGTTCTTTAACGTGTACTGACATCGCACAGTACACGGGCGCCTTGCTTTTCGCCTCCATCGAAAAGCGGCCGTCGAGGTCGGGATTCGATCCCGCGTCCTTGGGAACAGTAGTCGAGAGCCGTAAAGACTGCGCCACCCCGGCGGGGTGTTCAATTTCCATGATCTGGTGTGATGTACATGGATATCATATCCGACAAGGTGCGATGAAATCGCTCAGTCAGAACGTTAGTCTGGGGATGGTTTGCTTGAGGTTGTCTTATGAAGGGTGGACGACGCGTGAAGAACTTCGGCAACGACTTTCGATAAGAAGGCTGTACCGCGGTCACTTAGGAGCTCCCGAGGAGCGCAATGACGCATTACAATTGGTCGCAAAAAGAAGATTGCTATTTCTTCAGCGAAACCAGTCGGTACTGGTGCTGTCTCAGCGTAGCGTGTGAGGTTGTCGACAGCTATTATAATCCAATGGTTACCCCCATCGGATAGAGGTAGGGGACCATATAAGTCGATGCCGACTACGTGGAATGGCGTGACGGGACAAGGAAGAGGTTGTAGAACCCCAGCGGGCGAAGAAGTCAGCCGTTTGTGACGTTGGCACAGAGAGCAGGATGCGACGTATTTGGCAACGGTTGAAGATAAGCCAGGCCAAAAGAATCGTTTTCTCACGTAGTCGTAGGTTTTGTCAAAACCAAGGTGACCTGGAGTAGCGTCATCGTGGAGAGCCGTCAGTAAACGTGGGCGAAGCACACGCGGCACGACTGGCATCCAGCGAGTTCCATCAGGGCAATACACGTAGCGGAGTAGGATGCCATCTTCGAGCTTGAAATTGCGAAGCTGTCGGCGAGGCCTAGCATTGGGCGGGTCCGAAGCGCCGATAAGGCGGTCGATGATAGGACGGCAGTAGGCGTCGGCTAATTGCTGTGAGCGGAGAGCGTGCTTGTTTTCAGAGTCGTCAAAACAAACTGTTGTGATATACGTCGGCAAAGAGATGGTCGGCTCTGGTCAGAGGTGGGAATGCAGTGGGAAGAAAAACAGCAAGCTGATTCCGAAAGTGGACAGCGACAAAGAGCGTCGGCGTCTTGGTATTGGCGTCCAGATCTATAAGTGACGTCGAAATGTTATTCTTGCAGGCGTAGAATCCAGCGGCCAAGTCGGCCTGTCAAATTTTTGAGTGAAGACAACCAGCAAAGAGCATGGTGGTCGGTCACAACTGTGACGTGCCGACCGTATAGGTAAGGGCGAAATTTCTGGACAGCCCAGACGACGGCAAGACACTCGGCTCGGTAATGGTGTAGTTTTTCTCAGCTGGAGTCAGAGTCCGACTGGCAAAGGCAATCACTTTCTCACGCGATGTTGCACCACGCTGCAGAAGTACAGGGCCAAGACCATGACCACTGGCATCGGTGTGCAGGATAGTTGGAGCGCTGTCACTGAAGTGGCCAAGAACAGGATCTGATGTGAGGACGTGCTTTAGGTCATTAAAAGCAGTTTCGCACTGTTCAGTCCACACGAAAGGGCTGCGTGCTTTAAGTACCTGATGAAGTGGTGCAGCAATAGTTGCAAAATGCCTTATAAAACGCCTGAAATAAGACGCGAGGCCGAGGAAACTGCGCAAATCTGTAGTCCGTAGTGGACGAGCAAAGTTCAAGACCGCGATAATATTTTCAGGATCTGGACGAATGCCGTCATGGCTGACCAGATGTCCCAATATTCTGATTTCCTTCTGTGCAAAGTGGCACTTCTTGGTGTTGAGCTAAAGGCCTCCCGAAGCGAGACAGGTGAGGACTTTATTCAGGCGCGTGAGATGGTAATTAAAAGTTGCCGAAAAGATAACAATGTCGTGCAAGTAACACAAACAAGTTCTCCATTTTAGGCCACGAAGTACAGTGTCGATCATTCTTTCAAATGTCGCTGGTGGGTTACAAAGTCCGAAAGGCATAACATTAAATTCGTAAAGGCCATCGAGTGTTGCGAAAGCGGTTTTTTCTTTGTTGTCCTCGTGCATAGGTATTTGCCAATAACCTGAGCGTAGGTCCAAGGTCGAGAAATATTCGGAGTGTTGGAGAGAGTCAAGGGCGTCATCAGTTCGCGGCATCGGATATATATCTTTGCGGGTAATTTTGTTCAGTGCACGGTAATCTACACAAAAGCGAACAGAAGCGTCTTTTTTTAACTAATACTACTGGAGCTTGTTAAGGGACGAATAATATTGCAACGTAGGATGTCCATTTACATTTTCTTTAATAACTTTTCTTTCAGAGAGAGAAACCCGATAAGGCCATCGGCGAACGATAGAGTTACCTTCAGTAATGATGCATGGTGCGAAACACTAGTCCGTCCCAGTGGCGGGGAAGTGGCATCAAAAATGGCTTGGTGGTGTCGAAGCAATGTCAGTAGTTCTTGGCGTTGGTTCGGCGTGAGTCTAGGATTAATAGTCTTTGCGAGAACAGAAAGAGAGACATCTGACGAAACACGTTGCTGAGGCGGAGTAGCGGTGAGCACTATCATGGAAAAAGATTGAACATCCCCCATGCAATGCAGAGAAGTTCCTTTTGGGAGCACAAGGGATTCACGTGAAGTGTTAGTGGACGCTATTGTCGCTCAGCCATTGTGGAACCGGACAAGACTTGACGGGAAGGCGATGCCACGTGCAAGATGACTATATGACGGTGCTATGAGTACGTCCCCGTCAGTGATATGGTCAGAAACAACAGTAAGCAATTTTTCGCACTGAGGAGGCAAAACAGTATCAGCGGCGGCAACGAGGGGATGATGTCATTCAGAAACGTCAGATGAAAAATCGCTGTCTGTCATATGGATAACGCGATCACCACGAGAAATTAACGCTGAAGCGGTTGACAAAAAATCCTATCCAAAAATCATCAGATGCGCACAAGGTGAGAGCACAGCAAACTGCACATGATGGCGGATTCCGTCGATAACAACTCGTACGGTGCACTTCGCTGAAGGGCGCAAAGGGACGTCATTGGCTCCACGGAGTTCAAGCCCATCATATGGTGTTGTCACTTTTCGCAAACGGTTGCACAAATCAGCGTGATTGACAGAAATTGCAGCCCCTGCAGCAATCAAAGCTTCGACCAGTAAACCTTCACCGATAACAGCAATCACATTATACGGGCGATCAGGAGGACTTTTAGTAAGTTCGCAGAGTGCAGTTTGACCTCCGGAAACTGCAACACAGTTTTCCGGAGGGCGGACAGGGAGAGCGGTTGCGGGGCGGAGAGGGGAAACTGAGCGGCGGTATGGGGATGGGGACCGGGGTCGGGATACATGCCTTCCACGAAGTTCAGACGAAGATACTGGAGGTAGGGAGGATCGTCAGGTGGGCTTGGAATAAACCGGTGTTTATTCCGATGGCATCCTCGAGGCACTGCAGATGAAGTTATGTGATCTTAGAAAGATAGTGAGACACCGGAAAGCGTGGCGTGACATGGTCCATAGGGTCACGAAGAGTCGGACACGACTGAACTGAACTGATAATATGACGTTCAAGGCATGTCACTTTCGAAGGCATCGTAACCACGGCGCTCGTTCTGAAGGCGGCGACGACAGAAGCGGGATATATGTCCTCTAATGCCACAGTAATAGCAGACTGGTCGGGAGGGACGCCAGGGTGCGGAATAGGGTGGTGTAGGTTGAGCCATCCCCATTGCATTGAGGTGATTGTAGGTTGGTGCCGGTGGGGGCGGGGGAACGAAAGCGCGACACAGCGACGTGCGCGTAGGTCGGCGCTGGGTGGTTTGCAGGAGGTTCAGATTTCATAGGGTGGGTGATGGTTGCTAACTCTTCTTTGATCATGTTGCGGAGAACGGTGTCATTAGAAGGTGCGGAAGAATAATCACACCCGTGCCGACAGAAGGAATAGAGGGCTTGGAGCTCCTCGCGGATTATTGCTCGAATCATTGCCCGCAGATCAAGGTCAGCAGAGGTCGTACCAGTTGCTGTAATAATCTGTAATCGAGAGGACTGCAGCTGGTCGAGGCGTTGGCAGGTCGTAATAATTGAATCAACACTTGAAGGATTTTGGGCATCTAAGGTGTGATAAGCCATAGAATTGATCCCTTTTAAGACGTGGTACACACGTTCAGGTTCCATCATGGTGGGATAAATGCGCCGGCAAAGTGCGAGCACGGCCTCTATGTATGACGTATAGGACTCATCTGGACCTTGAAGGCGGGAAGCGAGCTTGTTCCTTGCGATCTCCGTCCGAACAGCCGTGTTGGCGAAGTACTGTCGGAATTGCTGCTTGAAGGTGGGCCAGTTTGTAGTGTGGGGCTCGCGGTTGATAAACCAAGTCCTGGCGACCTCAATAAGGTAGAAAGAAACGTTCAGGAATTTTAAAGCATCGTCCCACCGGTTGTAGGCACTGCAGCGTTCATAAGTGTCGAGCCAGTCATCGACGTCTTCGTCTCGACGACCAGCGAACAGCGGCTGGTCGCGTTGTCGTGTGGGCACCATCGGAGGAGGTGGTGTAGCCGAGGTAGAGAGTCCGGCCGGGTCGGGATTGCTCTCGGTGGACATGACTAAGGTGGCGTTTGCCAAACGACAACCGGAGCGTAGCTCCAGCGTGAGACAGGGCCCAAGGCAGCAAGGGGATCGAATTTCACCTCCACCACTTGTGAAAGAAGGCTAGGTTGAGACGGCGAGGTCGTGACGGCAAGGCCAGCGATGCCTTGTCTAGCGTTTTTAATCCGATGATAAAACCCAGGCGCGTGCCGGAGCCGGCGCCGCGGTGCGATGATGATTGTATGTACAAATGAAAGAGGAAGATCATGGCATGTACAAATTAAAGAACATCCACGGAAGGCTCACAATAAATATATATTGTCACGGACAAGAGGGCTCAGTTCAGTTCAGGCGTTCAGTCGTGTCCGACTCTTCGTGACCCTATGGACCATGTCACGCCACGCTTTCCGGTCTCTCACTATCTTCTTAACATCACATAGCTTCATCTGCAATGCCTCGAGAATGCCATCTAACCATCGCGTTCGCTGCCTACCCCTTCTCCGGCGACCCTCAACCTTTCCCAACATCAAATCTTTCTCCAGCGACTCCTCTCTTCTCATCAGATGACCAAAGTAGCTGAGCTTTAACTTTAGAATTTGACCCTCCAATGAGCAGTCAGGGTTTATGGTCGACAATATCGACTGATTTGATCTTCTGGCAGTCCAAGGAACTCTTAAGAGTCTTCGCCAGCACCACAATTCAAACGCGTCAATTCTTCGGCGGTCAGCCTTTTTCACAGTCCAACTCTCGCATCCATACATCACAACTGGAAAGACCATAGCACGGGTTATACGGATCTTGGTTGGTAGACTAATGTCTCTGCTCTTTACTAGGCGGTCAAGGCTAACCATTGCTCTCTTTCCCAGAAGCAGGCGTCTCCTAATTTCATGGCTGCAGTCTCCTTCCGAGGTAATCTTGGCGCCCAAGAACAGAAAATCTGTCGCAGCTTCCACTTCTTGTCCATTGATGCTCCAGGACTTGATAGGGCAAGACGCCATGATCTTCGTCTTTTTAATGTTCAGTTTAAGCCCAAACTTCTCACTCTCTTCTTGTACGCGCATCACAAGTCTCTTGAGTTCCACTTCACTTTCTGCCATTAAAGTGGTATCATCCGCATATCTAAGGTTGTTGATACGTTTTCCAGCAACAAGAGGGCTAGATGTGACTAAGACGACGGGACGAAGCTCAACCAGCAGGCAAACTTCCGCGCACAGCGCGCGAAACCACTTCGGCGTCCTTTTCTTCCAGGTGTCACCTAAAAACATCTGGGACACCAGGTGGCATTACTCCCCCTCCTAAAAAAACGAAAGCACAGACTGGGCGCGAGCGATGGGCGATGCAAGTCAGTACAGAAAACGAATATAAAACAGAGGCGGTGCCCTACACAACTAAACGAGTGCATAGTACACCGCACATTACTGCGTGAAATACGGTTTCATGCGGACAACGTGCACCACCTCGGAGCGTAGTTGTCGACGCGAGGTCTGCACAGTACCCGCTGGAAGGACTTCGTATGTCACTTCTGTGACACGGCGCAGAACCTTGTAAGGTCCAAAGTATCGCGACATCAGTTTTTCAGACAAGCCGGGCCGGCGCACCGGTGTCCACACCCAAACTTGCTCTCCTGGTTGGTATGTGACGTATCGATGACGGAGGTTGTAGCGACGCGTATCCTTTCCCTGCTGTTGCTGAATGTGGATGCGGGCAAGTTGACGTGCTTCCTCGGCGCGCTGAGCAAACTGCTCAGCGTCTGGGATGAGAGGGTTATCCGTGCAGCACGGAAGCATGGCATCTAACATCGTCTGAACGTCGCGTCCATAGAGCAGGCGAAATGGCGTAAAACGCGTAGTCTCTTGGATGGCAGTGTTGTAGGCATACGTGACGTACGGGAGAATCTCGTCCCAGGTCTTGTGCTGGGAGTCTATGTACATTGCAATCATGTCGGCGATCGTTTTATTGAGTCTCTCCGTGAGGCCATTCGTCTGTGGGTGATAAGCAGTGGTTTTGCGATGGCTCGTGTGACTCAGCTCAAATACGTCGTGCATAAGTTGTGCCGTAAACGCCGTGCCTCTATCGGTGATTACTTGGGACGGTGCGCCATGGCGCAACACGATCTGCTGCATAAAAAACTGGGCGATCTCAGATGACGTGACACGCTTTACCGCCTTGGTTTCCGCATATCGTGTGAGATAGTCGGTCGCAACTATAATCCATTTGTTACCGACCGATGTCAGCGGAAATGGGCCCAGAAGGTCGATGCCGATTTGGTCAAACGGTGTTCGGGGAGGCGCAATAGGTTGGAGCAAACCCGCTGGCTTGAGAGGTGGCGCCTTTCGACGTTGGCACTCACGACAGCCTCTGACGTAGCGATGAACGGCGTCAGCGAGTTTAGGCCAATAATAGGCTTGACGAACTCGGGCGAGTGTGCGTGTAAAGCCCTAGTGGCCGGAGGTGGGCTCATCATGGCAGGCAAAAAGGATATCGGCACGGAGGTCGGCTGGCACTACGAGGAGGAACGCTCGGTCAACAGTGCTGGAGTTCTGTTTGTATAGAACGCCATTCCGGACACAGAAAGCAGACAGGTTTCGAGCAAATTGCCGAGGGATATCAGCAGCGCGACCCTGCAGGTGGTCAATGACAGGTCGAAGGTCCGGGTCAGCTCGCTGTCGGGTCATTATGTCTGAAGCGCTCACCAGTCCAAGAAAACCGCTCTCATCGTCCGTGCTCTCATCGACTAAACCGACGGGTGCGCGCGACAGCGCGTCAGCATCTTCGTGCTTCTGGCCAGATTTATACACAATGGTGTACTCAAATTCTTGGAGGCGAAGACTCCATCGTGCTAGGTGCCCCGATGGGTCGCGGAGGTTAGCCAGCCAGCACAATGAATGATGATCGGTGACAACTTTAAACTGGCGGCCGTAGAGGTAAGGCCTAAATTTCATGGTTGCCCACACAACCGCAAGGCATTCCTTTTCTGTAGTGGAGTAGTTTGTCTCGGCGCGGGAGAGCGTGCGGCTGGCATACGCTATTACCTTTTCGACGCCAGCTTGGTGTTGAACGAGTACAGCGCCAAGGCCGATATTGCTGGCGTCGGTGTGGACTTCGGTGTCAGCGTCTTCATGAAAGTGCGCAAGAACAGGGCTTGTTTGCAGTCGGCTGCGCAGCTCCGCAAAAGCCTCTTGTTGCTCGGCGCCCCACACGAACTGTGTATCATCGCGCGTGAGGCGAGTCAGGGGGGCGGCAACTTTGGAAAAATCGGCGATGAAGCGGCGGTAGTACGTGCAGAGACCCAGGAAGCGTTTCAAACTTCTCTTGTTTGCAGGAACGGGAAATTTGGCTACAGCAGCAGTCTTGTCGGGGTCTGGCCTAACGCCTGCGGCACTCACAAGGTGACCAAGAAACTTCAACTCTTTGTAGCCAAAGTGGCACTTCTCGGGCTTGAGCGTCAAGTCAGCTGACCGGAGGGCATCTAATACTGCGCGCAGGCGTTCGAGGTGTTCTTCAAAGGTTTCAGAGAATACGACAACGTCGTCGAGATAGACTAAGCAGATTTGCCATTTGAGGCCGGCGAGGACGGTGTCCATCATGCGCTGAAAAGTTGCCGGCGCTGAACATAGGCCAAAAGGCAGCACTTTGAACTCGTACAGTCCATCTGGGGTGACAAAAGCTGTTTTTTCGCGGTCCCGCTCATCAACCTCAATCTGCCAGTACCCACTCTTCAAGTCAATGGAGGAGAAGTACTGGGCGCGACGAAGCTTGTCGAGCGAATCGTCGATACGGGGCAGCGGGTAGACGTCTTTTTTAGTGATGACATTCAGCTTTCGATAATCGACACAGAAGCGAAGGGTCCCGTCTTTTTTCTTTACCAGCACGACAGGGGATGACCACGGGCTGTTGGATGGTTGTATGACACCATCACAAAGCATCTCCTGAACTTGTGTCTGAATCGCTTCACGTTCCGTCGTTGAGATACGGTACGGCTGCTGGCGGATAGGGCGGGCGTCGTCAGGAGTAATGATGCGGTGCTTCACGAGAGGCGTTTGCCGTACTTTCGATGAGGACGCAAAGCAAGAGCTGAACTCTAGTAGGAGGGCACTTAGCTCACGATTCTGTGTGTCCGAGAGATCCGGACTAATATTAAGGCGGTCAAGTGGGGGCTGCACAGTGCAATATATATATATATATATATAATGGATTAGGACAGAATTAAAGAGAAAAAGAAAACAACATAGGTAACCTTTCAGAGGAGACGTGTAGAAAAATAAACCCTGCGGCATAAAATTTAAAAAATGCGAAATGGCAAACAAATAGTTCACTTGAGAGAAGAATGTCAGCGACAATAGTCAGGTATAGTGCTGCTTACGTATTGAACCATTTGAATTAAAATTGCACAAGTGACAGGATTCCGAAGCAGCGTCGGGTATTGAGAAGCTGTAATGCATGTACAAATTAAAGAACATCCACGGAAGGCTCACAATATATATATATATATATATATATATATATATATATATATATATATATATATATATATATATATATATATATATATATATATATATAATGAATTAGGACAGAAATAAAGAGAAAAAGAAAACAACATAGGTAACCTTTCAGAGGAGATGTGTAGAAAAATAAACCCTGCGGCATAAAATTTAAAAAATGCGAAATGGCAAACAAATAGTTCACTTGAGAGAAGAATGTCAGCTACAATAGTCAGGTATAGTGCTGCTTACGTATTGAACCATTTGAATTAAAATTGCACAAGTGACAGGATTCCGAAGCAGCGTCGGGTGTTGAGAAGCTGTAATATCTGATGAGCAAAAAGACTTTAGGCGAGAAACAAAAGGAGCAGTAAGGGAGCAGTCTTAGAAGTAGTGACGGACGTCATTACACATCTTGCCACAGGAACAAAGGGAAGAGGAGGATAGACGTACTCTTTTAAAACAAAAAAAAACTGCCATGCCCTGTAATTAGAGTTGTTAGCGCATTACGGGGTGGACAAATTCGTGGTATATTGAGGATATCAGGTATGCAATTAAATAATTCGGTGCTGCCATTATTTTCGCGCCAATATGTGCTCCACAAAACAAGGGTAGAGCGGTGTAGGCGTGAACAGACATAACGTCTTGAAAGGGTAGAAAGTTGTAAACGGCCATACTGGACTGCGCTACCAGCTGCCTGGTCGGCCAACTCATTGCCAAAAACGCCGAAGTGGCCCCGAATATGCAATGACATGAATGGAGCGAGAGACGACAGGCGCGACAGGTTCTTTTTAATGGTAATAATTGTGGGGTTAAACGAATTTACTGAAGAGATGGCAGAAAGCAGAGACAGAGAATCTGTATAGAAATAAATAGGCATAGTAGGAGGGTTGTTAAGTGCATAATCAACTGCAGAAAAAGGTTACAAGTTCCGCTTCATACGCACTGGAAGATGGCTGCAAAGAAAGGCGATGAACAAATAATATGCTTTGGGTTGAGTTAAGCACTACAAAAGCTGCGCCCGCAGAGTGAAGTGTGAACGACCCATCAGTATAGATGTGCAGTGCGCGTTCAGAACAAAACATAGCTTCCTGGTAGGTGAGTTTAACAAAAACAAATTTAAACTTCATTGAGGGATGATCAGTCCAGGGATTGAGCAATGGCTGTGTTTCAGAAGGGTTGTATGTGACGTTGCCATATACTATAGGTTGCAGGAGTGCAAAAGCTTGAACTCGGCACATAACTGGTTTAGATGAATAGGTAATGGAACAACACTGGCCACAACACAAAGTGAAGCTGTTCGCATGGTTGCGTAGGCGCAAGTAAGAGCAAGGAGTGGTATTTGTTGTAGTGAAAGGACGCGATCTCTTAGTCTAGAAAGAGGACAGTGATACCACCATGCAGGGGCAGCATATGTAATCGAGGACAGAATGACTTGGTGATAAATTTGACGCAAATGAGAAGGTCAAACGTGAAAGTGTAAATTAAACCAATTAAGGAGCTTAGTGGTAGAGGACAAAGTTATAGTTTTCAAGTGGTTTACATGGGGAATAAAGTTAAGGTCTGAATCAAAAACAACCCTAATAATTTGATAGTTGGCTCGCTCTTTAGGCTATGAGATCCAAAACGGATGGTGGGTTTATGTCCATTATGAAATAAAACATAAGAACATTTTTGTGCGTTTACCTGAACACGATTTTCGGTGCACCATTGCTGGACTAAAGTTAGGACGCTGGTTGCCCTTGTAGATAACTCGCGACTTGTCTTACCAGGTACAAGGATGATGGTGTCGTCGGCATATGCCTGAATGTGAATTGGGGAAGGGAGATATATATTTAGGATGTCATAAAGGACAATGTTCTAAAGTAATGGGGAAAGAGGCGAACCTTGCGAACTACCAAGAGAAGAAGGAGACGAAATAGAACAAGAAGGTGATTGATATGTTCAATGCCGATCATCTAAGAAGGAAGCTAAAAGGGAATATATATTTTTTGGACATCGATGCTGCCTTTGAAAACACAAAATTAAAGCGTGCCTAACACCATCAAATGCACCTTTAAAGTCCAGAGAAATTAAAACCACAGGGTGCTTCTGTTGTTTCTAGTCCTGTAATAATTCACGTAATTTATAAATGGCCTGGACAGAATTCCGGCCGTGAGTGAAACCATACTGATTCCTGTGAAGCAAGTTTTTTGATAAAAAGTAGTACAGTCGACCATAATGTAAGCGCTCGAGTACTTTACCAAACGAAGAATTAATACAAATCGGGCGGTATGAGTTCGGAAGGTCCGGTGGTCTGTTGCGTCTGGGAATAAAAATAACTCTGCCTATTTTCCATGGTTGAGGGAAGTGACCCAAAAACATAGAAGAATTGAAAATTGAGGAAAAGAAGAAGGGATGAGCATTAGACAAGGAAACGATAAAATGAGGAGAGATAAGATCGGGGCCAGCAGAAGACATTAAATCCATTGAAGTTATAACAGCCTCAATTTCTTCAAGAGTGAACGGTGGATCCTGGATTGAGTTATTATAAGGCTGCTTAATAATATCCCTAACGTGAGTATGTAAAGGTAGATCTAAAGAAGAATCGTCCACAGCGATATGCGTATTCACCAGAAGCTTTATAGTGTCTTGAAACGTCTCTGTATACGTACCGTCAGGGTATCTCAGCATAGGAATTATTAAGGGAGTCCAGAGCTTTCCAAAAGCATACTTTTATGGCTTGCCAAAAAGGAATTTCCTTGTAGCATTTGAGCAAAGTTCCTTTACATAATTGTCATGTGTGTGCTTGATGTTAGCTCTATGGACAGCAAGAGCTTTATAATAAATTGAGCGTTGGTAAATTCTTTGTGCATGATCAGAGATACGTTGAAAACGACGTCGAAGAGCCCGAACACGTAAGCGCTCCATGCTCAAGTCAACCGACCACCAAACAGATCCCTCAGAAAATGTAGATTTAACAGAACGTAAGTTTTCGTTGTAGAGTTTGATAAATATCTGATTACATTTTGAAAGGACGCTATCAAGGGCAGGCGCTGAATATATCTGATGATTGTAAAAATGATGAAACCAATTCAGAGACGCAAACTGGGAAATTAAGCGACTTGAGCTGGCTCTGTAAGCCTTTTAAACTGTGATGAAGGTTGAGAAATGAAAGAAAAATAAATAAATTGTGCTCTGAAAGGGATTAATCTGGCAAAACTTCCCAAAAATAAGCCTCGTTCAGTAAGTTTGGGGAAGCCAATGTGATGTCGATCCAACTTGAAGCGTACGGAGTTTCATATGTTGGCAAGGAATTTGGATTATTAATAACAACCAAGTTATTGGATGCAGCAAATGCTTGAATGTGAGTTCCTCTTAAGTCCGTAACACTTCTACTCCAAATGATGTTTTTTGCGGTAAAGTCACCACAAATGATAATATTATCGGTAGATGAAGTCTGTACACAAGTTTCCAGTAAAGCAAGAAAGCTTTCGATATCTGCGCGAGGTGGTATATATACTGCTATGAAAAGAAACGGATAAGTCGATGCCGAACACAAAATGGCAACAAGGTCAGGTGAAATGAAAGTAGGAAAGATATCAAAATTAGGATTGTGGAGCAATACAATGCAGCGGGGATTTTCAGTATGAATAAATTTTATGAAATGAAGGGGGAATTCCTGCAAATTCCTTTTAGGGGTAATGTATGGATCGCAGACAGCAGTTACTGTGATGTCATTATCTTGAATGCATTTAACCGTGGGGGCAGTCGCGCAGCGTGTGTGATCCAAATTTACTTGTAAGAACTTAACATTAAGGTTGGGACGAGGGGTTGCCGTGGTCCTAAAAGCCATAGTAGGTTCTTGCCCGTATTCGAGCCACTCGATCCTGCAAGATAGTGCAGGAGACGTCACCAGCAGGATGGGCACAAGGGCGGCCTGCCGTTGCGCATGGGGCACATTTAACATTTGGGTCCTTAATCGGTCTGGGACACTGCGCAAGGGGGTGCGTACCGGCGCATCGAGTACAACACGCCTTATCCGGGGACGTGTTTTGTGTACAAGCTGGAAGGGCATGACCGTACTGTGCACAAAAGGTACATAAAGGCACATGTAGATCCTCCTGGACTTCAACTCAAATGTTCGTGACGCCATATCCCGATCTGACGTCACCCGTGTTATTGCTCGCCGTCGACTGGCTTCCTCCCAAAACTAAAAAATAACGCCATGATTCACATCATAGGGATGTCCACTACTCTTCGGACTCTCTTGTTTACTCTGGACTCCTGCTCGTAGAATTGGGCTTGTGAGAACCTCTTGCCGCGCTACACAGGCCCCTACCATCTTTTACGGCTAGTCACTTCCGTGGCGTACAAGGCCACCCCTGTGCACCCACACCGACAGTTCGATATGCGCCTTACAGAAATCGTTCATGTCGCTCGCATGAAGCCGTACCACTCCAGCTGTAGTTCCTCGACGTAGTACGTACAGGCACTGTGCTTTTTGTGCCGGGGTAATGTTACGTATATGCCACTAAAGAGGACGACGATGGACTACACAGTGATAGACGACGAAGCTGAAGAAACGGTTGTGCTTGCCTTAACACCTACATCTCTCATCACCTGCTGTGGTCTCCCCTGTTGTGGTACTAGCCTTCTGCCACAGATTAATATTATTACATGCTAATATATTATTTTTGAAAGATGAACACGGCGCAGTAGGCTTAAAACTGAGAACACACAAATGTTGTTATCAGTGTCCTTTATGGTGACAGCCTAGATCGGCATTTTAGAATGGCCAACATAGCCTCAGAACATATTGGTCAATTCCTTGGACTAGGAGCCGCAGAAACACTGGGCGAACGTTTCATGAAGGCTATAGGCTCCACTTTGGCTCTGCTGGAAAGCTTGGGTGAGGCCTCGGGCTCCTTGTGGCGGCGGCTCTTTCTTCGGCTTGGCGCGGACGCCAAGGATGCCTTCAGGGCTTTCTTTTTGTCTCCTGGACTCAGCGCAGCTGGCGACGGCGTACTTGTTTTGGTGGGCAGGAACACTTCGGGAAGCCACTGAACAATCACAGCGGTAGCGAGAATGAGCGCCACCAAGGTCACTTCCATGACGGCAGAGTCGGCCACGCCTTTGAAAGCGGACAGGAAGGAACCGAACAGAGCTCCCAGGCGCCCAACGCTATAAGAGAGGCACATTCCGGTAGTTCGGATGGAGACAGGGAACACCTCAGCGGTGTAGCCGTAGCACAGGGATAGGGTGCACGTGCCCAGACACAGGACGACCATGTGCAGAGCCGGAAGCAGTGGAGACAGGGCAAGAAGATTGGCAGTGGAGTAAGCGGCAGCGCTCACAGACATGGCGGAGAGAAGAGCGGTTAACGTTTCGCGTTGGCCTCTCTTCGTAAGCAGCCAGTATACCCCTACGTACATGAGCGTCAGCGTGCAGAAGCGCGCCGCCACGCTATGGCTGCCTCTCTTGAGCCACAAATTCATGTGAAGGTAGTAGACGAAAGTGAGGTTGAACCAGGCGACTGCGACCGAGATTGCTCGGCGGCGAAACGCGGCGGCCTGTAGAGCACCTTCCGTCGTAGTGCAAGTAGAAATGGCGGACATCGTGTTGGAGTGGTCCCTGTGCCTGGCCTGCTGTTTGAGTCGCTGGAATGATTTCCGGGCCTTATTAATGTCAAGGCCGTTAATTTTTGCCGCACTTAAGACAACTTGTTCGGCCCTGTGGAACTGGTACGTGGCTATCAACCAGCAAGGCGACTCGTCCATCACACTGCACCAGATCAGCAGCAGCACTGTGGGTAGCAGTATCACTGCCTGCGCCAGCTCCCACGAAGGGCGTAATATGCTCACCAGCTCTACTAAGGGCAATAGGAGTGTACCTCCGAATGTCGCGATCAAGCAGTGCAGCGCGCGCCACTCATTTCCGGTGACCTCAAAAATTAGGGAGAACATCATCAGGGCCGTAGCACTGGCAGATCCGGCGACCACGAGGCGAGCCATGAGGAAAAGTGCGAATGACTGCGAAGCGGCGGCGCAAAGGCTGGCGGCGAGCAGTGTTCCGGCAGCCGCCATGACGACAGGTTTTCGGCCAAATCGATCTGACATTGGGCCTGCGACGGGGGCGAAAACAGCGGGGCCCAGCATGAATACGAAAGATGACAGGCTGAGCAGCCACTTGTTGTCGCACACCAGGTCCCAGTTGCTGACTATGCTGTCCTTAGCGCGGCCGATGTCGTATTCCCAAGCGTCACAGCGCACCACATGGCGTTCTTCATCGGGATCTCCCTGTGGTGGAAAAACACAAACTTATGTGTTGTTCCTGATTAGTTTTTAATGAATACCGTTTACTCTGAACAAGGCGCGCTGTTCCGCGGGTCAATGGAATGGGAGAGTGATCTGATTCCGATGACAGCAGGCACAAACACGCTCCTTCACCACAACACGATCTGACCCCTCTTGTGTAATAATTATCCGCCACCTTCCGCATGAAAGCACGAATTTACCCCGTTTTCTCTTAGGAATTATTTGCATTCCGCCTAAAGAATGGTGGCTGTGCAGCCTCTATACCGTGTGTTTGAATTATTCAGTACTGATTTGTCTTTTCAAAACCATTCAAGAAAGGTTTCTGCAGATTTATTATGCGGGAGACAGAGGGCACATTAAGCAATAGAGTGAAAAAAAAGGACCAAGCAAAAAAAAAAAACGGACACACTCAACATCACTGCTGCGTGTAAGAAGGTAAAAGCTATGATAGCAAGGCGAGTGAACCGCTTTCTAAAGAGGTTTCGTATATGTATTAGAGTTTATGCTGCTGCCGCCGCCGCCACCGCCGCCGCCGCCGCTGCTGCTGCTGCTGCTGCTGCTGCTGCTGCTGCTGCTGCTGCTGCTGCTGCTGCTGCCGCCGCCGCCGCTGTTGCTGCTGCTGCTGCTGCTGCTGCTGCCGCCGCCGCCACCGCCGCTGCTGCTCCTGCCGCCGCCGCCGCTGCCGCTGCCGCCGCTGCCGCCTCCGCCGCCGCCGCTGCCGCCGCCGCTGCCACTGCTGCTGCTGCTGGTGGTGGTGGTTGTGGTGGTGGTGGTGGTGGTGGTGGTGGTGGTGGTGTATTTAGTGTATTTGCGCTCTGGGCGCAGACTGCTAAGCTTCACGCGGTGCTTGGAGACCTGAATCGCTGAAACCTCGTTTCGGTTTGAGGTCCATATATGTCATCGGTTGGAATACTTGTAACCTAGACTCTAAATTGGCCTCTAATGTTCAATGCGATTTAAAAGTTATAACCCGGAAAGATGTGTAAGGAGAAGTTTTTGGCACACAATTCGAAGAACGGGCGCCTGCTGGATATCCGCCACTGACGCGGTACGAGCTAATGCGGATCAAGTTCCGTGGCTGAGTTCGGCAGTGTTTCTGATGACGTCATGTTTCTTAAGTACCATCGAGTGTTGACGACGCCTACGGATTGATTTTCGTGTATTGACGATAGTACTTAAGGCTTCACGGCTTATATATTACGCAATGAACTTTCTTTCGATATTTAGTTCAAATGAATAAACTGCGAACTTGACGGCTCCCAGTATGAAGGCGATACATTTTTTTTTTATTTAAGAATCGAAATGACGATTCGCGGGATCAACCGGTACTAAAAAGTGCAGAACTCGCACCATGTCTGGCGGTATCGAATACTACTTAACCAGATTAGGAAGGTTTTTAAGTAGGCTTTCTCATCTTACACAGTGTTAGAATGACGCCTTCGAATAAAATACGAATACAATTTATATCAGGTATAACACGTTTATGTGACACCTGTCACGATAACAAGTGTAAGGTTATCATTTTAGCTTTGTTTACTGCGGTAAATACTGGGCGTTTGAGAGAACGCTTTCAAAAATACTAAATTTAAGTTAAAGAACAAACAAATCGTGGCAAGAACTCTCATCTTCGACGCACACAATTTACTGCAAAGCTCTTCTAAGTACAAGTAATTAACTAAAATCTTCTAATTACCTGTTCAATTGTTGCTCTTTAGTGATTAGTCCGGAGGGGGAGTTAGAAACCGTGGATTAAACGAAGCGATATCAATTTCTGAAACGAAAAAAAGCTTACTTTCATAAACCTTGCAGAGCAAAAAAATCCGGCGGCTTTTTTTTTCGCGACAAATAAACAAAATGAGCGCTAGAGACGCGCAGCGAGCTGCGCACCAACTCGACTTCCGGTGATGACGAATGCACTGGCTATAACTCTCAGTTCGAACTGCAAGCAGTATTGAGCCACATCTTGGACATTATTTTACCTCGCAGCTTGGTGCAAGGGTAGAGGCCAGTCATTTCCAGTTTCAAGGCATTTAAAATCTACGGGGCGAAAAAAGTTTATGAAAGTCACAGCGGGCAGCACAAAATTGTAACAGCGGACAGCACAAAATTTTGCGCCGGAGTCACTGCAATGTGTCATCAGCGGATGAAGCTTCGTGTTACTCTTCAGCGCTCAGTTTGTTTTGGACCAATAAAAAAAAAAGTTTGATTTTTTAGTATTGCTGGGATTTAGGGAATCAGTTTTTTTTTGTTTCGGAATCTGATACCGAATCCTCTTGTCCACGGCTTCAAACTCCCCTTTGGAACTAACCGCGCTACTGCAATAATTTAAAATTACTGGATTTTCGTTATATATATATATATTAGTTTATATAGAAGAGCTCAGCAGAAAACTGTCCGCCACGGCTATGATTTTATTGCAGCAAATGTTTTCTTTCGATTTCGATCTCACTGGTTAAAATTTTCAAAAGTGCTCAATGAAACACTCGGTGTAACTTACCGTGCTATAAAGGGGCTTTCACACTTATGTTTAAAACCACAGGTCCGATTCAGAAACTTCTCCCCCTCTTCAGTGTTTAAAGCTCTAATTTTTTTGTAATCCTATGTGTTCACCCCAAACGGTATCAGGTGGGATAAGTTGAAACGATGCCAAGGTTAGTTCACAGTATCAAGCATTTTTGTCACATCATCATCATCATCCCCGGTCATCTACATCCACTCTAATTTCCTGTTGCGGACGAAGGTGCTCATGATCCAAAAATTATTCCGTTCTTCGAAATCTATCTATGCCGAAATCTATCTATCATGCCCCCCCCCCCCTTGGGCTAACGCCAGAACCTATGCCGTAGTCTCCCACTGCCGCCTTTAAGTAATTACTGATCCGGCGTCTTCATGGAAGCCTTCCTCTATTTAATCATAATGCCACCTTCAGTTTCTCCCTTTTATCAGGCCTATACATTGCCCCCCATCGTTTGTTGGAGGCATGAAATTCCTCGACGATGCCAGCAATCTCTACCTGTCTGTCCGCTAAAACGCGATATCATAATACAAGTTCGGCATGTATACACTCTATGTCATTCAACAATTTTCCTAACCTGCGAAAGCCTTCTAACATCCGGTTTAAAGACCGACAGTTCCTCTCAAGGCAATGATAGATCAACCTCAGTGGATAAGCTTCTACCAATAACGCTGTCAGCTTTATTTTTCGGTTGCGGCTCATACTGGAAAAGACATCATTGTTACAATCTGCTCTGTCACATATGTTTTACCGCCTTAGCGATAATCTCTGCTTAAGTATGAGGACTAAGGCTAAAAAGTGTATTCCTATGGGAAGGGGTGGCCACGTACTACACAATGTTGGTAAGGTCCCCTGTGAGTAAGTCGGGTCTTTGGTCTGGTCCCCGAAATCCGGCTGCACTACACGCGTGGTTATACAAACACGTCGGCACTCAGAGGTTTTATAGCAGTTAGGCAATTGAGCGAGGTGGAAGTCAAAAACGCGGTCCTCCTGGTTGCGAAGAGGATCCTCTGCGCCATAGCTGATATGATATGCTATAGTGCATCAAATAATTGAATGCACCCACTGCCGGCGACAGAGCACAATATCTTAAAGAATTCGTTTCTTAGAAGATGGTATGGTTGGCTCACCGGTGTCGCCGGCTCATATACGGCACACTGGCTGGGCTGCCCGTCTGCCTCTATAGGAATGGCCACGTTTCTCCAAGCGTCCACGGGGATGTTCCGCAGCTCCTCTGGGCGGCGACACCAATGATCCACGGGTCGGCCGATGAAGCGATAGGCGAACGTGTGCAGCAGAAAAACAAACAGAGCGAGCGCGGTGGCACACGCGACTAGCCGCTGATAGTTCCCATGGCCTAAGATAGCGTAGAGGCTGGTTTGAATGGCCGCCGCAGAGTCCGTCGCCGGAGTCCCTTGAGGATGATTTGGGTTCTGATCCGTGCTAGATTGAACCCCAGGAGACGGAGTGGCAAGGGGGGAAATTCCTTCAGGAAACGCATTTGATCTCGGGGGTGAAACGGCAGACATGGCCCTTCTTCTTCTTCTTCTTCTTCTTCTCCATGAGGAAATTTCATGGCTCATTGCATTTCCTTTCATGACTTATTGCACGTACCCACAAGAGGGATAGGCCAGGGTTTAGTGAGTAAATCCAAAAGTATTACATATACTGGATTAGTTTAATAATTTAAAGTTAGACTAAAAGGCACTAATTCGGGATTGAATAATTGAATAAAAGCAAAATTACAGACCGAAGTTTTTTAAGTCTTTATGCTCTGAATACATTTAGGACAGCAATCTGCCCGTAGGTGTAGTTTCGTTGTGTATAGTGTTCACAAATATGAGGCAACGCAAATCCTCTGGCACTCGCACTGAACGAGAGAAAAGCGCGGCCGACAAAGGAAATCCCAGGCGTGTAATGGGTAATTCCTACATGTGTCCTTCGGCAAGCGAGTAGGCAATGTCCATTATTGCGACCTCACCACAAGCCTCACAAATAAAGGCTTAGGCGTCGCATAAAAGTCAAGGCAACTTGTGCCGTGTTTTGTATGAACGGATTTTTTAATCGGTATTTGAGAGGTTTTGGTAGCCAACGCTAGATAGCAAGGGAGCGTTGTGCGAGGCGGCTAAGTATCGATAGCGCAGAAAACGAGACATTCCGAAAATGATGACATTAGGCAGGTTACACGAAGCAGGTGCGCCGAGAGCGAGAGTTTGCCAACACGTCTGATGCTTCATTCTCAAAAATATCGCAGTGACCAAGATGAAGCGTATCTCTTCCATCCATGCAGGGATGAAATATAGCGGCTGAAATGAGCGTGCCATGCTTACTCCAACGACAATAAATCAGAGAGGTAGTCTCATAGAAAAATGATTTTTTGGCATATTGCAAGGACTTTCTACAGCACAAGCAGCCCGATACACATACCGATACGTATAAAAACATCCGTGTGTAACCTGAGACATGCGCCAAAATGCTACAGGAGAGACTGAAAAAATCACAACCGCTGCCTTTTACCAACATGCGTCAGTGGCGATCACAGTGAGATCCGGAAACTTTTTAAGGTGATCAGAGAGGAGACTAAATATTAGACGGGACGTTAAGTGCTCCACATTACACGGGAAAATAGGATCAGAATTGGTATCTACATAGAACATTGTGCAACCAATTCAACATATGGAGCTGATGTCCAAACCAGTGCTTGCTAAAATGCTCTGAGTGAAAACAAGCTGACACAGGCCTTGCCCACTGATGGGTAAGAAAGAGGGCCGGATGGGACGCACAAATAGGTGCAACCATCTCGGGGTAGGGGTAACATTAAGAGATAGGAAGCGTGCACAGTGGGTCAGAGAAATAACTCAAGTTACCGACATTCTAGTGGAAATTAAGAAGAAGAAATGGACATGGGCAGGACATGTAGTGCGAAGAGAGGATAACCGATGGTCGCTGAGGGTAACAATCTGGATTCCAAGGGAAGGAAAGCGTAGCAGGGGGCGGCAGAAAGTTAGGTGGGCGGATGACATTAAGAAGCTCGCAGGGGTCAAGTAGATGCAACTAGCACAGAACCGGTTTAAGTGGAGAAATATGGGAGAGGCCTTCGCCCTGCAGTGGGTATAGTCCGGCTGATAATGATGATGATCTCGGGGTCAGACTCAAATCACCGCAAGAAAGATCTTACACTAGGTGGAAACGGAAGTTAAAGGGGGTAATAAATGGCTGAAAAGGTCACTGATAAACGTCTTGAATGTGCAGAACAAATGCTTCCGAGCGTTCCCCCAAAGTACAACTCCTTGTAACAAAGGCAGTGATTTATTATTAATTTTTAAAATTTTCGAAATTCGCGGGCTGCCCGGTCCTTGTGTGGCAGTGAAATTTCGAACTTATCTGCCGTGAGTTCCTACGTCACGAGTACCAAGAGTGACAGGTCACGACAGGCTGCCATTGGCTGCAGCCACGACGGCCACTACATCACGGACACAATTCAGGTAGCTGCGAAAGTCGTCTGCTCGAGTGCTGCATGCACTTCATGCGTGAACCCGAGCTTGGCGCTTCGGTTCGCGATGTTAACCGAGAAGGTGGTGGCGTCCGACTGAAGGTGCGCGTTGATGCAGGAGTGCGCAAAGAGCACGAGCTGGTCCCATTCAATACCGCACCGAATAAATTGGCGTGCATCAACCTTTGTGTACCGACCGACGGCGCAACAGTGTACTGTAGTCCCGTCGCATCTTTGCAGCATCAACCATTTCTGCGACGTGTTGATAATTAAGTGGAACATGCGTCAAAAAAGGTCGTCCGCTCTCAGCTCCATCGCGAAAGTACAAAATTCGAACCACTGAAGTGCAGCACCGGCTGCCGCCAAGTTACCGCAGAGATGCCGTCCGCGAGGGATGCGGCCGACGGCACTCCGGTCGTGCGCTGATCCCTTGTTTCTTTTGCATCGAAGCCACGGCGAACGGCGTTTTGGAATCGCCCGCTTCGCTGCGTCTCTAGCGTAGCCGCTGGCATGCTCATGCACGCGATTCTTGCATGTAGCAGCAGAAATCACTGACAACCTGCGCTGCCGAACTACATGTGCCGAGCTGCTTTGCTGATGTTTTGCGCCGTCGATTCTGGCTCGGACGATGCGTACTGCCAGCTTAGTATTCTTGTATTACAGGAACACTATGCCAGCTGAGAGACTAGCGGCATCTACAGACAAACGGACGAAATAACATCGGACAGGGTGCATTGGCGAGACGCCTAGAAGGGGGACGGAGGAGAACGTTCGTGACGGACGGACGTAACGTCGGAAGCTCCTTATGTAACCCATCCTAATCCAGTTCAATCTTTATTAAATTTCGTTTCTTTGAGAATATTGATCGTGTCATCATGAGCTGAAAAGGCTGACTTGGCGAAGAGGACCCATTAACGAAATCAGCACGGCCAAGCAACCAGAAAAACTACTATTCGTCAACGGCAAGCAACACCACGTGCAGTAACGCCATTAAGTTGCAAAGGCTGACATGGCAACGAAGACCCATTAACAAAAACCAGCGCGGACAAGCAATCAGAAAATACGATTCAACAACGCTTGAATAAAGATGTCACGTGCTTCGGACCGGTGTGAAAGCTGAACAAGGTAAACGACGCGGAACGACATCGTACTGTTTTCCGCCTCCACGGTGTGAGCGAACGAGGACGCAAAGCGCACTGACGGACCGACGTCAAACCTGCACGGAGTCAACGACGCGGAGTGAAATCGTACAGTTCCCGGCCTCCGTTACTACGTTAACTACGTCCAGGTTCGCAAGAATAAGAAATTATGCAACCAGCAAGCAAGCGGCATGGCTAACGACGAGGCGAAGCACTCAACGTTCAACGAGGAGTATGGAAACAAAGAGGACCTACATAGAGGCCCACAATCTAACATGCTTTTCGGCGAAACTTCCACGACATCAGGAACCAATACTTCGAACAGCACAACAGAGGTCACGATGCTCACGACAACGATGCAGATGATGGCACGACTCCTGGGAAACAAATTGGATAACCCAGAAACCCAATTAAAGCGGCAAACGACGTCAAAGAAGACCACCACGGGGACTACAAGACTGTTATTGCGAGAACGCAATAAATTGAAGACCCGGCCGTGTATGGATGGATGGATGGATGGATGGATGGATGGATGGATGGATGGATGGATGGATGGATGGATGGATGGATGGATGGATGGATGGATGGATGGATGGATGGATGGATGGATGGATGGATGGATGGATGGATGGATGGATGGATGGATGGATGGATGGATGGATGGATGGATGGATGGATGGATGGATGGATGGACGGATGGATGGATGGATGGATTAATGGATGGATGGATGGATGGATGGATGGATGGATGGATGGATGGATGGATGGATGGATGGATGGATGGATGGATGGATGGATGGATGGATGGATGGATGGATGGAATATAGGAGCGTCTACTTTGAAACGGGGTGGTAGCTGTAGCTATCATGCTCATTTTTCTCCCTATATCTTATATATTGATATAGATTGGTTAACTAAACCATCATTCTATTTCGTAAATTTTTTCTTTTACATTACTAACATTATGTCACTTCTCTGCTTTTAAGCCACCAATCTTCCAGTCGTTTTTTGCTAGTTTCCACCGCCGGTTTATTCACCCGGCCACTGGTATCTCTAAACCCCAGAGCTTCAGGAACAGTGATTGCGCCTGCATCAACTTCCGGATGGATACCACTACATTCGAGTATAATATGGTCAATTGTTTCACTGGAGTTTCCACATATAGCACATGCGTCATCTCCATTGTTAAATTTCTTTTTGTAGCTGCGTGTTCTAAGGCACCCTGATCTAGCTTCAAAAAGCAGGGCACTGCCTCTTGAGTTATCAAAAAAATCTTCCTTCCTGATCTGCATTTTCCACTTTCGGTATAATTCCATACTCTGTTTCTTCTCCATCGAATTTATTCAATTTTTACCTTCTGTGTTTTTCACCTGTTGCACAATGCTCCTTATTTCTCCGTCCTTGTGACTAGCATACTTACTAGTTAGTTTCCTATTTCTTTTCCTCCATTGTGAGTCAGCACTTTTTAAGTACAGGTATTTAAATACTTTAGCTGCCCATCTGTTACTGTCCAATTTACTCAGGCGTTCCTCATATAATATTTTACTCTGAGCTTCCCGTACTTCGAAAGATGCCCAGCCCATATCTCCCTGTACCGCCTGATTTATTGTTTTGCCGTGGGCACCTTGTGCTAATCGTCCAACGGCTCTCTGATTTATTTCTAATGTCGACTGTACCTCTGATTTTAGGCACAAAACCACATTTCCGAAGGTAAGTCCGGGCACCATAATTCCTTTCCAAATACCCCTGAAGACCTCAAACCTGTTGTATCCACACAATGCCCTATGCTTCATAATCCCGGCATTCCTTCGTCCTTCGGCCTTAAGTGATTGCTCACGCTTTCCAATGTATGCCAATCCTTCGCTTACCCATCATCATCATCAGCCTGACTATACCCACTGCGGGGCGAAGGCCTCTCCCATATTTCTCCACTTAACCAGGTTCTGTGCTAGCTGCATCCACTTGACCCCCGCGAACGTCTTAACCTCGTCCGCCCACCTAACTTTCTGCCGCCCCCTGCTACGCTTTCCTTCTCTTGGAATCCAGTTTGTTGCCCTAAACGACCATCGGTTATCCTCTCTTCGCAATACATGTCCTACCCATGCCCATTTCTTCTTCTTAATTTCCGCTAGAATGTCAGTAACTTGAGTTATTTCTCTGACCCACTCTGCACGCTTCGCGTTCCATAGCCCTCTGGGTTGTCCTCAAATTAAGTAGAACTCTCTTGGTTAGCCTCCACGTTTCAGCCCCATAGGTGAGTACAGGCAAGATGCAACTGTTGTATACTTTCCTCTTGAGCGATACCGGTAAGCTGCTAGTCATAATCTGCGAGTGCTTGCCAAATGCGCTCCATCCCAATCTTATTCTTCTTGATATTTCCTTTTCATGGCCCGGATCAGCGGTTACTACCTGTCCTAAGTAGACATAATCGCTTACTACTTCCAGTACTTCGCTACCTAATGTAAACTGCTGTTCCTTCCCGAGGCTGTTGAACATTACCTTAGTCTTCTGGATAATGATTTTCAAGCCTACCTTTCTACTTTTCCTGTCTAGGTCATCAATCGTTATTTGCAGTTAATCCCCCAAGTTGCTTAGCAAGGCAATGTCATCAGCAAATCGCAGATTACTGAGGTATTCTCCATTATAACCTTATCCCTATCTGCTCCCATTACAAGTCTCTGAATACTTCATTTAAGCAAGCTGTGAATTGTACTGGGCAGAATGTGTCTCCTTGCCTAACACCTTTCTTTACGGGAGTCTTGCTACTTTCTTTATGCAGAACTATGGTTGCTGTGCAGCCACTATATATATATTCTAGCGCTTTCACGTACGGCTCGTCTACCCCCTGATTTCGCAATGCCTGCATCACCGCCGAGGTTTCTACTGAATCAAATGCTTTTTCGTAATCAATGAATGCTATGTATAAGGGCTGGTTATATTTGGAGCATTTATCTATCACCTGGTTGATGGTACGGATATGATCGATAGTAGAGTATTGTTTCCGAAGACCGGCTTGATCATTTGCTTGATTGTAGTCTGAAGTTGTCCTGATTCTATTAGCGATTACCTTAGTAAATACCTTATACGTAACAGACAGTAAGCTGATTGGTCTGTAATTTTTAAGGTCCTAGAGTCCCCTTTGTTGTGAATGAGGATAATGTTTGCATTCTTCCATGGTTCCGGTACCGTCGATGACACCAGGCACTGCGTATACAGGGTGGCCAGTTTTTCTAGCACGATATCCCCCCCCCCCCCCCCCCGTCCTTCAGCAAATCTGTAGTTATCTGATCCTCTCCAGCTGATTTCCCCCTTTTCATAGTTTCTAATGCTTTCTTGATCTCGTCCATCGTCACTGGTGGAACGTCTGACTGTTTTACCCTGCCGCCAATCTCGTTACGGTCGTGACTACTTTGGCTGCTGTAGAGATCTGTATAGAACTCCTCGGCTACTTTGACTCATCGCATACATCTGGTTTTTGCCTATGCCCAATTTCTTCTTTACCGCTTTAAGGCTTCCCCCGTTCTTTACAGCATGCTCAATTTTCTCTATGTTATACTTCCTTATATCAGCCACCTTGCGCTTATTGATTAGCTTCGATATCTCGGCCATTTCGATCTGGTCTGTCGGATTGGAAGCTTTCATACTCTGGCGTTTCTTAATCAAACCTTTCGTCTCTTTAGACAGCTTACCGGTATCCTTTCTAACTATCCTACCGCCTACTTCTACCGCACACTCAGTAATGATATCTCTGAAATTATTGTTCATTGCTTCTAGAGTAATATCGCCATCCTCGGTTAGAGCTGAATATCTATTCTGTAGCGAGATCCTGAATTCATCTGCCCTCCCCCTAACCGCTTATTCGTTGATTGGTTTCTTTCTTACTAATCTCTTGCGTTCCTTCTTCAGATTTAGGCTAATTCTGGACCTCGCCATCCTGTGGTCACTGCATAGCACTTTCCCGATTACCTCTACATCTTGCACAATGGCGGGGATTGAACGCATTATGAAGTTAATTTCATTTTTAGTCTCGCCGTTAGGACTTTTCCATGTCCATTTCCGGTTTTTCCGTTTGCTGAGGAAGGTATTCACGTTTACCCACACCCCCAGATATTTGTATTCTGCTACTCTGGCTATTTCATGGCCTTGTATTTTAAGACCCTGAACAGTTGAGCCGTTGAAAATCATCAGACCCGATTGAACTGCGCTAAAAGCTGAGAGACTAGCGGCATCTACCGACAAGCGAACGAAATGAAGCTAAAATATGTAACCCATCCTAATTCAGTTCAATCTTTATTAAATTTTGTTTCTTTCAGAACATCTATCGTGTCATCATGAGCTGCAAAGGCTAACAGTACACATAAGCTAAAACACGCGTGCACGTTACGCACTGGCGCTTCTTAAACGTGTGCGAAGGACTCCCCCCCTTCCCCAAAAAAAAAAAAGACTACACTACACTACCCTTTTTGTTAATCACAATTCTTAAGATTCGCGGACGAATGATTCGTGCTCACCTTAATCCGATATTCAAACTCTGTAGCGATCATCAGTCCGTGCTCTCTTCGGTGATGCGTGTACACATTCCATTCGTTATGCACCACAAGATATGCCTCTCGCCGACCATAATGAAAGCGCTCCTGGCTAAAAACGACGACGGCATGTATGCACACGTGCAACTCGCACTCTCGATCATCTACCAGCATACATGCAGAATCGATGCTATCGCATCGACTAAGCGAGAAGACCGGCCGCCGTTGGTCAAACCGCAGAGGACGGTATCAAAGCTGGCACCGGAGACTGACCCTGGCAGTGCGAGAGAAGGAAGGGGTCTTGTAGAAAGCCGTGCTCGGCAGGAATGCACGCTAATTTGCGCTGAATGGGAGAGATATATGAAGGAAGGTGCTCCGCGGCGGCCGCCGGTGTCTGTGGACTGCCTGCCCACCTGCAGGTATGCGCTTGCGAGCGACCCGAGTCGTTCGGGCTGCTGTCGCAAACAATTCCGATAGGTCAAGAAACTGAAGAAACCGGCGGCCGAGGAAGACAGCAAACACGCTTGAAAGCTATGCAAACGCAGATGGCACAGGAAAGACAGATACCGTGAATGCGTGAGCGACGCTAAGGAAAACAGGCGCGGTAACGGGAAGTCTGAGAACCGAGTGTTCCCGAGCTGCTTTCTTCGTTTTTATTGCGAAAGCAATACTACTCCCGTTTTCAGCCCTTCGAGTAGCGACGGTCGGTAGGCACGTTTGACCTTTAATGACCCCAAATGAGTGTGACGTCATACCAGTTGCGAGAGATGGGCAACCAAATCGAGTCCTCGATTCGTGGCGGTCGCAGGGTACGGCGCGCAGCGGATGAGATGATGACGTCACTGTGACGTCATACCAGCTGCGAGATATGGGCTACCAAGTCGAGTCGTCGGGTGGCGGTGGTCGGTATAGACACGGCGCGCTGCAGCTACCAAGTGGAGGCGCTGCTTTTACCTCTTCTCTCGCAGTTGAGAGGAAAAGGAGGAAAACGATGAGTATATAAATGCTCGCGCTTGCTCAGCAGAGGCTTTCGCTATGCATTCTGATAAACAGAAAGAAATGTCACGCCGTCTCGTTGAAGCCAGGAAACGACAGCAGGCTACAGAGACAGATGAACGGGAACAGCGCCTTGCTCGACGGCGCGCTCAAGATGCAGCTAGACGAGCCAGTCGCGCTTCTCTTGAATCGTCTTCAACCGATGACGACACCGAATGGAATATTGTCACGTAGTGGTGACGAGGTCGACGACACAAATGAAGGGTTCGATGATTGCACTAAAGAAACTCTTTATTTGGGCTGACTTGCGCCCGCAAAATAACTAAGCAACTCGGCGCGGCGATAGCAACAAACGCGCTCGTCGGTCGTCGGACAAAGAATGCTCGTCACACTCGGCAACGCTCAATTTAAAGACTGCACAGAAGAATCTAGATAACGTCGCAAACAGCTACCAGCACGGGCTGGAACATTGTGGAAAGACAAGCGAGTGGCCGGAACCTTCGAGACAGATCTCGGTGCGTCTTGCGCTAATACAAAACTGATAAAGGTGTGACTCGCGACATCGAGCAGTAACAAACAAAGATTACGGAACTGATACGCGGTCCAGAATCAGAGTGATAAGCCTGTATGCCGGCGGCTGTTAAAAAACAACAAATACTGTTTTGAAGGTTTCGCGGCAATATAATTGACGCTTTGAACAGTGCAGACTCTGTCGACGTGTTCACTCAGCAGTCAAGAAAGTAGCAATGCTACTAGGTGGCAACGACGCGTTCAGGAAACAGAAGAAGAACGGCAGCGACGGCCTGAAAAAGAGCTTGTTTGTCGTGCTGCTCGACAAGTAAAGTATAATGAGACTCGGAGGAAACGGCGTGCAGAAGAGACATCGCAAGACCGAGCTGTACGTTTGAAAAAGAGACGGGAAGCATCCCTATAGCGTAGCCATGCTATTATTGCTTTCGCCACCTACCGGGCTTAACTAAAGCTGAGCCCCAGCTAATTATTTATGGTTTCTCCGAGTGTTGAGCTGAGGAGGGAGAGGAGGAGCACCATTTCTTTAATCGCCGATTTCTCCGGTGTTAATGAAGCTAGCTGAAAAATTCTTGCGGGGAATTGACATGTAAGGGAGTACCTATATCTCAACCGATTTGCTTTTCCTCATTTTAGCCATTTCATGACCCCTTTAAGGTCCGGAATACAATCCTTTAGGTGAAGAAAAGCGGTGTAGGCTGATTGCGTTAGACCTATAGGCGCAGCTCACGTCTTTCTAACCAGAAAACCAGGAGAACCAGAAAAACGAATAATGCAAAATTCCAGAATCGGTCTCCCATAGGCTTTGTAAAGACGTAGGAGAGCATCACGACGCATTCCAAATTTTCGATTACTTTCAGCCTGGAAAGGAGGCAAAGTTTTCGAAAGGATGACGTACATAGGTTGGTTATATGCTTAATCCAGCTAAGATGATTCGTTATGGTAACTTCTAGGTATATGTATTCGCTAACTTCCTCAAGCGGATTATTTGGAAGGGCAAAGGGAAATGTTAGGTTATTTTGTTAATGGTTACTTTCATAAAGACTGTTTTGTCATTGTTATGTTCCGTCTCCCATCGACTGCATCATGAGTGAACGTTCTGAAGGTTAGAGTTAATAATGATTTGGTCGTCATAAGATCTGATTTCATGAAACAAAACCCAATCATGGCAAAAAGCTTAATTTCACTATTTGTATCCACAATTTCATTGATGTAAACCAAAAACAAATGGTCCTAGTACGCTTCATCGCGGCACACCAGAAGTGACCGGAAGGCAGCTGGAAAAATGGACATAATACCGACAAACTGGGCGCGGTTAGAAAGTTAAGCAGAAACCCAGGTAATTATGAAAGAATGAAGCGCAATATTTCAAGCTTATGTACTAGTCTCACATTTAAAAGAAGGTCAAAAGCGCTCTTAAAATCTAGAAAAATAATCGCAGGTGCCTCTCTGCGCTTCTAACCTCTGCTTGACATGAGCGCCACTCGTGGCGGCGAGCGCACCCCTATCAGGAAGGCTACAGCATACGACGGCTTCCGCAGTGCTGTGCCGTACTGTGCGCGTCGTCACGAATGAGCTCTGCGCCTTTTTATATATTCTAAATGGCGCATGAAAACAGCAGGATACACTGATGTGTTGTAGGCTGCAGCAATACATAGATGAATTCGCCTGCAAAAAAAAAACTTTTACGGCTTCCCAGCGCGGCATTGGTAGACGGAACGACGGCAGCGTTAGATTAGTTTTGTTTCTCATGAAAACTAATTTTCAGCTCCGTCTTTTTACCCACATCATGCTGCAGAAGTAGGATTTGTTGATCTCTTAAAATGTGCAGAAAGGAATGTCTTGATTAATGCCGAAAGTTGGGCGAGCTGGTTAACATTCATGATGGAAAATAGCGCGAAAGTACACGAAGGACGGAAGGAAGTATTTTACTCGCAACTGCAGGGCTTATTGCTGAAGCACGCAATAAATACAGGTCACATGAAAAAAATAACAGAAAACACAAAAGGAGAGAGCCGAGAGAGAGAGAAGCAGCTTCCTAAATGGGAAGCTAGGTCATAACATAGGCAGTGACACACAGTAACACGTGCCACTCATTGCTGGGGTGGAAAAAAATATACACAACTATGTATAGATAAGAAAAGTCAATGTAAAGTAGAGTCTAAGAAATCAAATTCGCAATCTACCAAGTTAACTGACGGTTTGCTGACACACAAATTTTGACATTTTTTAATATGGTAAGCCTCCATAATTTCACGAACCAGCTTGTCACGATGTCTAAAAAGAACGGTGGCCATAGAAAAAAGCAGTGTGCACTTTTGCTTCCCCTTATGGTTCTCTTTAATGCTACAAGCGCGGCAATGCTCCGGAAGATTCCCAGACTGTTCTTTTAAGGAGTTGGGGTGTTCCCCTAGCCTAACGTTGAGACACCGCCCCGTTTGTCCTATGTAAACGCCTCCGCAAGACAAAGGCAGCTTATACACCACGCCGATCCCACAGGGTACAAACGGCGAGCGGTGTTTAACGGAGCAACCACGCCTCTTTTTCGTGTCACCGCCCGTTTCCTGCCGATTTCGAACATGTGAGCACAAACTGTTCAATTTTGTCGGTCCAGAAAAAACCACAGAAACACCATAGCGGCTTCCCACCTTTTTTAGTCCGTGTGCCATCCTATGGACATCCTATCCGTGTGCCATCCTTGTCCGTGTCTTACTTCCTTCCGTCCTTCGTGTACTTTCGCGCTATTTTCCATCATGAATGTCTTGATGCTGTACATACATTACTTTGGATAGAGGTGCCGTAACCTCGTTCATTGCAGGCGCGTAGCGGAGTATCCCATTATTTGTTTTCACATCTACCTCTGCAGCGAGGGTGGCACATATTGGGTGCCTTAGGCGAAATCCAAAATATGCAGCAGCCATTTTGTGGGAAATGAAAGATCGAGCGAAGATGGGCAGCCATCCTACGACCTAAGTATTTTCCCCGAAAGAGCAAGAGTAAGCGGTTGTTCCGGACGCTATCACAGGCATCCCTTGTAAGAATGTAGCGCTAATTTAAGCCGGTTGGTACATTGCATAAAGCTATCAGCACAACAGTCAGGATGCTAAAAAAGCCACAAAATAATTATATTTCTTACTTTTACTTACATAGTTTCCAATAGTGCACTAATGCTTGTCTGCGTAACGCACCGGATTATTTTTCGACCTCATCATACGACGTTATCTCTTTCACATCGTGCACGCGGCCTGTTTCAAAAAACTTCGCTTCCTTCTTGATGTTTGCACCTCGAAATACGTTTTCAGCCCCCCCCCCCCCCCCCACCCACTAATTAAAGCTCCAATTCTCGCATCTACAATCAGCGGCACACAGGTAGCAGACACCATTCCTACGGAGACGCAGATGGAACCTGCCTGACAGGGACAAGGAACTGGTCTTGCGGGGCGCTGAATGCAGCCTTGATGTTGGCGGCACCTAGCCAGTGAAGGGTGCCTATACCGCAACACCTTTGTATGTCGTCCCCTCGCCGAAAAACGCACAAGTGGAATCGCGGTCATCGTTGCGCGCACGCCAACCTGTACTTTTCTTTAAGATAAAACTATAAAATAAAGATCTTCGCTCGTGTCGTTTTTTGTGTCATGATACCACGCATGATACTCACAGGACGCTCTCTAAGAATGCAAGAGAAAACAGAGAAGTGAAATGCGTCGGAATGCGAAGGAGCCAGCGGGGTGCGACAGGTGAGCTGTATAAATCAAAGGACAAGCGCGACAGCGACGGATATAGGGAGCTTGCATGAAGCGATGCATGCTGGGTAATCTACCATGACATTGTCTTTGGCAGCAGACGACGCAGCGCGGCACTGCCACACAGCCTCGTCTACATGGCCGCGTAGTGCGTGCAGACGATTCTGGCCCGATGGAACAGGCAGACTGCGGGTTCTTCACGATCCCAAAAATACGTCTGCAAAGGCAAATGATTCCTCTAGCGACGCCGACGCGAATGGCTCGAACGGGACAACAAACGCGGTATCGAAGCCAATCCGGTCAAGTATCAAACTACTCGCCAGAACTGAAGTCGTGAATGTCGGCGATGTTGACGGGCGGCCAGGTCCGGACGCGTAGTGCAGTCAGTCATTCACGCTTGAAGAGGCGTCGCTTCAATAGTTCCGCGTCGCACTAATGCATTTTTCCATAGCGCACTCGATTTTTCGGACAAAGCTGCGTGTTTGCTCGGTTGACCGTCGAAACCGACAAGGCGCCTGCTCTTCAGACTGGCTGCGCTGCCCGCCGTCTGCTGCCAGCGACATCATCATGGCGGATTACCCAGCATGCATCGCTTCGTGCAAGCTCCTTATAGGCAAGCGGTGCCGCAGGCAGGGGACGACACGTCACGAAATCGACGTGTCGTCCCGACACATCAATTGACACGAAATTACAGGTACACGAAACATACGACAACATCGGAGGCACCACGGAACTGCCGGTGCGGCGACGGCATGTTTCAAGTAAGACGTGATATTCGGCTAGTCGGTTCATGGTTATAACAAAACAGAACTGCGTGAAGGCAACGGGACAAGAAGGCACGAATACACACACACAAAGAGCAGACTTCCAACTGACTTTATTTAGAGAAAGCAAAATGCTCATAAAGGTTATCACAAAAAAAACGAAGAGACAAGAAAAAGCAACGTGCGCATGGCAATGACAGTGTCAACAAGATCACGTGGGGTTACGACCCATGGAAAGCTCGGATGTGACCATCTAAGAAGTTAATCTCTTGCCTTGAAAGAGATAAAAGAGATAAAGAAGGCGCGCTAACGCACTTACCGCCCATTTTTTAGATTACGAAATCGGAAGCCTGGAGGACAGTCAGGAATTTCACGGACTGGCTGAAAGGTTGTCAACTATGAAGGATCGGACGAATGGCTTGCGGCCAGGTAACTTCAAGACTATCTTCGACTTTCTGGGCAAACGACACAGTTTCTATGGCAGATAATGCGCCTCTCTCTTACTGCTCCTCGTCGCCCATCATCTACGGAGAACACGGTCACTGTCCTGGGAAACGTTATCCTTCCTGGGCCTGTAAAGCAAACGCTAAAGAAGGGGTCGAAGTTCTGCTTCGAACCTCCGTTTGGACGTTCAGAGCTTCTTGCCACAGTGCGACGCGTCGGTTCTCACGCCTCTGATCAGACGAGGGAACGCGTCGTGAGTGACAGCGTGGACTGCCTTCTACGCAATGTAAGTCACCTTTCTTCTACAAAAGCGCCGATTAAAAAAACGGTCTCATGCCTTCAGGAGCACGCACTGTCTATTGTGGAAGCTGACAAGCAGGGCGGCTTCGTCGTCATGCTGCAAGGCATGTTTGAAGAAAAGGCCCGAGAAGCAGTGCTAAATAATTTTAAACCTGTGGATTTCCGTGCTTCGACCCAACGAAATCTAGCCATCTAGCTGCTGAACAAGATGAATCTGGGCGCTGTAAAAAACTCGGGGTCAAAAGCAGACGGAGATTCTCTGGACATTTTCTTCACTGGCAAGACGCACAAGCTGGACTGTCCGCTACGTGCGATAGTGTCCGAAAGAGACAGTTGGCAGCGTTCCGTTAGCTACTTCCTTAAATGCCACCTCAACCAAGTTCTCGGATATGATCCGTTCCTCATCCGTAGCTCCAAGGACCTGGTACTGGCTCTGGAACAGGGAAGGCCTTCCGCTTCCACAGCTATTTCTGTTGATGTACAAGATCTTTTTTATTCGGTACCGCATGAGGGAATGAACACTGCTGTGAGGGATAATATTGAAGAGTATGGTGAACTAGGTTTCCGTAATATGGCTGGCATCAGTACTGAGAATTGTTTAGAGCTTTTACAGTTTTACTTGAGTTCCACAGCGACCTTTTAAGACGGACGCTTTTATGTTCAAAAGTCCAGAATTTGCATTGGGTCTTCAGTGGCTCTAGTGCTGTGCGACGTTTTTATGGCTTTTTTAAACAGACGCCTAGAAAACGAGCTTTCAAAGCACCCTGTATCACGTGTATTTCGTTATGTAGATGACTTTCTAGTGTTTTTAGACCTCGTTCCTCGTGTTAGTGACAGCGCTGTCACTAACATTATTAACGCCTTCTCCTCAGGGGGGCAATGCTTGATCTTTACTCATGGATTGACAAGGAACAACCGTATTCAGTTTTCAGACATAGATCTCCTCTTCACTGATGACCACGTTTGCTGGTCGCATAGCCCAATGTCTAACAAAAGTCTACTACCCTTTAAAAGTGCTCATGGAAAGCTAGTAAAACGTGGCATCATCATGTCTGCCTGCCTATCTGCCCTGCAGAAATCCTGTACCCACACCATTTCATCCAGTTTTCAGAGTCAAGTTGATCGCCTTATTTCTGCGGACTATCCCCGTCATCTCCTCCTCAGCACCCGCGAAAGCCTGCTCCAAAGGCTAAAATCGTCACCTGAAAAAGAAAAAGGATGCTCGGAATCCAAGCCTCCGTTTGTCATGCCATATTTTCATTGCCTTTCCAATAACATCAAGAAGGTAGCGGAAAGGTATGGGATTCGCGTTGTTCTTTCGGCGCCCTGCTATCTGAAAAAAGTGTGCCCTCTACTGACTGGTACGAGAAAGGAATCAACCACTTGCATAAACCACCGGAGCAAGTTCACAAAATGTGTTTCCGCAGTTATTTATGAAATTCCTCTGTCATGCAGTCGTTCCTACATAGGCCAGACTGGCCGCTGTTTTAATGAGCGCGCCTTGGAACATAGGCGATCCATCAGCAGCGGCACTGGCAGCAATCTACCCCACGGCCGGTCTCGAGGGAGAGAGCGCGCGCTCTTTCTTACGGCCTTCTCAATCGCCGCGTGAACAATGGGAACTTTTCTCCTTGAGTCACGCTCTCCGCCGCCGCAAGAGGCGCGACCTGCTCACTGTTCGCTCCGCATCTGCTTCAGTGGCGGCGGGTGGCTTTTTCCTGGTTTTGCGATGTCGCCCGCGGGTTTCGTGGTGAGTCCAGCCCCTAAATGAAAGATTACAGAAGGTAGACGCTGCAGCGGCATCCTGTCAGCGTGCTACACACGTGAATGGAGTCTTTATATTAAAAAACACTGTCGCTCAGCAAACGCTCGACAAGCATATGACACGTATTGCGGCATGGTATCTACTTTTGTTCATTTTAATCTGAATTTTTGCCCAAGCCTGTACAAGAAGATGAATAAAAAAAGTGAATGAGCAGTGATCACATCGCAGCTTCTTCAAGGCAAACATAACAGCAACAATGGCAAAACCGTCTTTCAGCGCTAGATGAGAAACCATCGAGGTAACACCGAAGATGAAAATAATTTTATAAAAATGTAATGTAAGTTGCACAATGCTTACTTGACATAAAATATTAGTAATATAACGTCGGAGTAAACGCTTTTAAGCTTTGTTTTCAATTTTGCTATAATTTATAGACCAGCAAATGTTTTGTTGTATTATAAACTTTATTTTATTTTGAAAATAAACGTTGGTTTAATGAAATGTTTACATGATATCATGATAATTTCATGAAAAAAAAACAGAAAATTTATTTCAAGCACTAATTCCTAGCAATATTTTCTTTCTTTTTCTAGTATGTTTTTGAACTATAATAGTTCCTTGTAACTATCTGTGCAGTAATGCCTGCCTTAAAGAGCAGTCGCTGCCCCATTATTTTGGTAGACTGCTTTGCTTATTACACATTCGCCACTGTTACTCAAGGGACACTCCTCAATAATGGATATAAAAGCTTTTCTCTGTGCTATTTACTCAGAGGTGACTATAGGAGTTGTATGTCGCGCTGTATTGCGCGCCTAGGCACCTAGTGTCGACACCGACGAAATCATTTCAGCTCTGCCGCAATCAGTAACCGAGGAACTGAAAGAAGTCATGGTATCTCCTGTCATCCCATTACCCACTGTCACATATTCTGGTTTAGCTTACGTCGCTGGATACATTGTGAAGTTAATCAGTGACTTCGGGTGTGACGCTTGTGCTATCCTTCTTGAAACTAGCGAAAGAAGCAGCCCCATGTACACTATTCTGCGAGGACAAGATTCTAGCGGACTGCATTATCCAAAGCCAGAGTTTGTAGCTCTCTTGGACAAGGTTGTGTCTTTTTTTGAAAAAGCTGTCGTGCACCTACCACACACAAATGTCCTTGAAGTCCTTCAAATCTTAATCCAGCCAGCACTTGAGAACTCACCTTTGCTGAGTTGCCCGGAAGGCATTGACAATAGCCAAGGTCCGCTCCTTTAATATGTGAGAAATTTCTCAGACTCCTTCTTGTCAATTATGCTAAGAAGGTGACAGACAGAAACGAAAGGCCAGCTCCTTATGTGCACAAACCGTCCAGAAAGATTTTGAAACTTTAATTTTCTAGCCGCATGTACCGTTTTGATGAATGAGTGCAATGTGTTAACTTTGAAGGATATTTTTTTCATTTATGCATATCTGTTTATGCCCATTTCCTTGATTAAATGTTGTGGTTTTTTTTTATCACTGGTATTAAACTGACTACGACTGTCTACGTGTGCGTCAGTCGCGAGACTACGTATACATCTGCTGTCTTTCAACCCGCTCTTTTCAATTATGCATATCTGTTTATGCCCATTTCCTTGATTAAATGTTTTTTTATCACTGGTATTAAACTGACTACGCCTGTCTACGTGTGCGTCAGTCCCGAGACTACGTATACATCTGCTGTCTTTCAACCTACTGATTTGTTTTAAACGAAGCTAGAACAGCCCACTTCACTAGACAACTGAAATTTTAGCTGTATGCGTAAATTTTTGTTCCTTACTCTGAATCTGAGACGTGGTATGAATTTTCATCAGTGCCTCTTTTGCTCTAAACGAAAACGGCAGCGGTTGACAGAATACTTGGAATATCCACCGAACAGTTTGCCATGCACTAGCGTAAGGTAGCGCTATACCTGCTTACAGCTTTCAAAGGCACGCTGCATAAAATGGTACATATAGTTTTGTGAAAAATTTAGGGGCAAAAAGTGTTGATGTAAGTGCACCCGAAACTTCATTCGACCGTGCGCGACAGCACTGACGAAAACGCGCGCTCTCGCGCGCACGCGCATTATTGACTATTTTATTGTTCATACACGATAAATCAGACGCTGATTACGGCTTCTTCCAATAAGCCATAAGGGGTGAAATATCAGGACCTGCCGGTTGCAACCGATGCGGGCGGAGCGAAGAGCGAGCGCGCGTTTCCCTTGCGCGTGAACGGCTGTAGCAAAGGAGCAGCAGTGGGGCGGTGGCGACCCCACCGAGGCGCGGCGGGCGGTGGAAACAGACCCCATTGGAGAGGCCGTAAGAGAAGAGAGAAACGCGCTCTCCCTCGAGACCGGCCGTGTCTACCCTTGCATTGTGAGAGCTGCGGCACAAAAAATTGTTCTCCTTTCCTGGAAAAAACAAAGTTCCTTTCTAAGGCTAAAACAAAACCGAAAGAGAAGTTATCGAGGCTTTTTTCATCTCAAAAATCGGCGATAAGTGTGTTAGCACGCTTTTTTATCTTTTTCAAGGCAAGAGATTGACTTCTTAGGTGGTCACATCCGAGCTTTCCATGGGTCGTAACCACACGTGGTCTTGTTGACACTGTCATTGCCATGCGCACGTTGCTTTTTCTTGTCTCCGTTTTTTTTTGTGATAACCTTTATAAGCATTCTGCTTTCGCTAAATAAAGTCAATTAGAAGTCTGCGCTTTGTGTGTGTGTATTCGTGCCTTCTTGTCCCGTTGCCTTCGCGCAGTTCTGTTTTCTATAGGCATGTTTCACTATTGTCGATGATGTTAAATTCGAGCACCACCTGTCGGAAGAGCCAAAATGCTTTCTCCGAAGTAGCAAAACTTTGCCCTTCCGAACAGCAGAGTCGGCGCTCCTGTCTATCTTACCCCTGAGCCAGGCTCAACAGCACAGCTTAACAAAGGATTACAAAGATTTCGTTTGCATAATCGAGTTCAGCCTAACTAAGCCGCAACTAGTTTTTGTTTCGTTCATTTTTCAGCTATTTTACATCCGCTTTGCTATCCTTCACCTCCTGCGACGCTGAATAGCAGTCCTTCTGTCCGATTTCTGTGGTATTCGTTATGCGACCAAGCTAGCCACTTGAACGGGGAAAAAACTATAGGTGGTTTTAGGCACATGCACTTGTAGGCGTAAGAGCAATACAACAAAGCCTTGCAACTAGTTTCCGAAGAAGGACCTCAACTTTATTTTTATTCGGCTCGACTTACTATACTAAAAACTGGGAAACAAATAATATTGCTACGCGGCCGAATGAACTTCCCGATCGTGGACGAGGAAGTTTACTGATGTTGATGAGTACGTGGCATGATGATGGGCGTTTCTGGATGCTTGAAGAAGAAGAAGAAGGAAGAATAGAACGGCTTGCAGGGACGATAATTCCCGATGAACCTTGGCCCAGGACACTCTCGGGCCACACGTTTCCACGACTCGATGGCGGAGGCCAAGGCACGCAGCGCATGGCATAGGCAGGGGAGGATGTATTGAGGTGTAGCGGTGTTTTGGATCGGGGGGGGTCTTCGGTCGGTATATCTGGTCAATGGGGTCACCGAAGCGTGGCCTTATGGTAAATAAAGAAAAAAAAGAAGCGTGGCCTTGTGGTAGAGCATCCGCCTCGTGTTCGGGAGATGCCAGGATCGATCCCTGGGGTCGCCGGGTACCCACCGGCTTTTCTATGGGTACAACCTTTCCCCCGACCTGGTGCTCGACTCTTTGGGGTGAACTTTTTGGGAAAGGGCCATATAATGGGGCTTTTGCAGCAGAAGGCGGACTTATTGTTGTCCGATGGCGGAACTGATCACTGCCACATCGGAGCATCGGAACAACAATCGGAGCTCTGCAGCACATCAGCTATGGCATGTCTCCACTGGGACCCCGTCTTTCTCGTGCAGATCCTGCTTCTGGCCCCTGTACTGCCTTCATGCGCTGCCAGCGAATTGAATGCCGTGGAAGCCAGCTTGCCACCCCAGAGTGAAAGTTTCCCGGACAAGTTCTGCCAGGTGACAAGCGGATCAAGCTTCGTCAAGGAACAGCACATGCTGCAACGTCAGTGTCCCGTCCTCTCGGAGCCTCCGCTCCCCCCACTGTGCGCATGTCCCGAGAACGGCTTTTCGTCATCTCGTCACCAATGGCGCTCCATGCGCCGCATAAAAGCTGCTCTCCGCCGGTCATCCCTTCCAGTGGTCTTGGGAGCACATCAGCTATCGCATGTCTTCACTCGGGCCCCGTCTTTTTAGTGCATGCTGATAAAAAGGCATTAATTGCGCCATATTTGCGCGGCCGACCGGCCATCGTGCCTTACTAGTACTGCCGAGCCCACATTGCTGTTGTGCGATTGCTTTGGACTGCGGTCGCATTCTTTTCAATGTACTATTGCAATCTGGCGATACTAAAGAAAACCGCGGTCCCAATACCCGCTCTAGTGCTACTAACGAGGCATCTCCTGTACAATCATCTGCTTCTGAAGGGTGCCGGTAACTAATTGTAGCCCTTGATGAGATAAAATCTAGTCAGTCAAATTTGTTAAATGAAATAAGATCCATAGAAGTATAACTTGCAGAGAACGATAAAAAATTCACAGATATACAAGGAAGGTTAACAACAATTGAAAAGGAATGTACCGCATTGAATCAAATCAAGGAAAGTGTCAACGTTGTCCAACAGCTCCTCGCGAACTACTCAGAGCAGATTGCCGCTTTGACAAGCGCCTTAACGACGCTGAAGATAGGGCGCGCCGACAAAGCCTGGTGTTTTTTCGGGCTGACCGACGCCGTAGGCGAAACATGGGTGCAGTTCGAGAAAAAGAGCACCAAATTTTGCTCCACGCAGTTGAACTCTATCCAGCCACGCGATATCGAACGTGCACAGTGGCTAGGACAGTATCAAGACGGCAGCAAATGACCTGTAATTATCAGGTTTGCCCACTTCAAAGATGAAGAGTCAGTTCTTAAGGTTGCTAAAAACTGCAAGGGATCTGGCGTTAGCATCTCCAAATATTTCTGCCCTCGATCTCGCTCCGCCCGAGAACGCCTTCTACAATTTGCAAAATCCGAAAATGCTACCTACAAACTCCGGTACGATGTCCTCAAAATTGGAGACAAAGCTTATAAGTTCGATCATAAAAGCCAGAAAAGGTTAGAACGTTTACCACAGCAAGCCGCATCAGCTCAACCTGAGAACTGCGGCCGCATCTCATTTCTTTTTACTAACGTCCGAAGCCTCCTGCCGAAGAGTGATGCACTAAACAGCCCTATCAGCACATCCCACGCAAACTTAATAGTACTAACGGAAACCTGGTTGAACGCATCAGATTCCGACATTTTTAGATGCGACCGCTTCGACTGGAGAGGCGGTGGCGTCCTTGCTCATCACACACTGCAGTGCACTCGTGTCCGAATAAATTCTCCGCTGGAAATTCTTTTCATTAGATGCAATGCCGCGCATCCACATCGGTGTTTTCTACCACCTCCAGACACAACTAATACTTTTGTTTCCGAGTTTCACGAGGCCCTGCATGCTGTAACGTCCGAATTTCCAAACGCACCCATCCTCATGTTTGGTTACTTCAACTTTCCGTCAATATCTGGTCCGATCTCGCAGCTAGAGCCTCGAAGCAAACCACTAAAAGTCATTTCGTTCACACGTGTTTAACATTTTGATTATCACATGTGATCAATTCACCAACTAGAAACACCGCGCGCATTTCTAACATACTTGATCTCATAATAACATCACATCCCGATAATATCTCTCCCCTCAGCTACATTGACGCCGCCAGCGACCACATGGTAAACCACGGAAAATTTAACTGCATGCGCAAACGTCCGAACGCTAGAGCTAAAACAATATCATTATACGATAACGGTGATTACGTATCTATCAACACTGAGCTCAAACAATGCTGCGACATGTTTCTTTCTGAGTTTAAAGAACGTTCAGTCGAAGTAAACTGGTCAATGTTTAAAACTAAAATGCAGTACCTAATCAAAAAGTACATACCTGTGAAAATTATTCGCAACCCTCCTTTATCACCATGGTTTACATCATCTCTTAAACGATTAAAAAACAAAACAAAACGATACTTCAGAGCGCATAATCTACTAACACTACATGTGCATGGTAGAAGTATCATTCTAAATTAAAACGTTTTTCTCGTTCCTAGTGAGTCTAAACGATTATTCTTTTCATCGACACTACCTTTACTAATCCGCAACAACCCTAAACAGCTCTGAAGGATTATTAACCCAAAACGTTCGAATATACGCTTGTTCTTAACTAACGAATCAGGTATTGCTTTATCTGATTGCGACATTACTGAGGCCCTCAATCGTGCATTCATTGCGGTTTTCACTCGAGAGACTAACGCAAACGTCCCTCCCTTTCCCATTTTAACTCATCCGAACATGACGGACTTCACGTTTACACCTCATGGCATCGCAAGAATTATCGACTTCTTGAAGCTCACATCATCGGCAGGTGTTGAACACTAAACATATAACTAGCATAATCCTAACACGCAGTTTTCAGTAGTCTTTAATATCTGGCACAGTCCCTGAAGACTGGAGAGTGGGCAAGATCGTTCCAGTTGCGACGAAGGGCTCAGGTAACACTTTTCGCCCCAATTCTCTCACAAGCTTATGTTCTAAAATCATGGAACACGTTATTTACTCTCATGTCATCCACTTTCTAACATCCATCAAATTTTTCCATCCAAATCAGCACGGTTTTCAGAAAGGCCTTTCTGGTGACACAAAACTTGCATTGTTTTTAAACGACATTATTTCCAACTTGGACCTTAATATTCCTACTGATGCAATCTTCTTAGATTTCTAAAAAGCGTTTGATAAGGTTCCGCACAAGCTACTATTACTAAAACTGTCAAGAATTGGCTTAAACGCACCTGTATTTAATTGGACCGAAGATTTCCTTACTAACCGCTCCCAGTAACAACAATGTCAGCGACGCCGCGGGAAATATCGATGATAGCAAAAGGAAGGAGGAGGTTACGGCGAGAAGCGAACATGGGAGAAGGCGCAAAAAGAACTGTCGAGTCTAAGGAAAAGGGTACACACACGGGAACAATCACAGCACAGTTGGGCGGAATGTCGGTGTCGTCGGCGACAAGTTTGGCGCAAGAAAACGACGGCGCATCGTCAAGAACCGCATCACAGAGCGCAAAGAAGGTGATGTGGGCGCGGGCGCAGTCAATAACAGCATTGTGGCGGACAGGAAATCCCAGCCAAGAATTACGTCATCAAGCCCTAAAAACTCGACGATGTATAAGACATCCGCGATAACGACACGCGCTGTGCAAGCAGCAGACGGACGAACGGAATCGGCGCTGGCGGTGCGAAGAGAGAGTCCAGAAGGCGGGGTGGTGACTTTATGAAGCGATCGGCAAAAACTTTCGCTAAATACGGAGAGTGGCCCCTGTATATCGACGACTGCAAGCGTACGAACACCATCAACAAAACTTTCGAGAACGTTCGGCGGAGACAGACGAGGACCTGTGGTAGGCGAAATGTGCTCAGTTCGTGCCCCAGGAACTGCGCTGCTAGTTTTCCGAGTCTTGTGTCGCGCTGCGGCATCGCATTGGCGACAAGGACCGACGGCGAGGGGACAGCGAACGGTGCAATGGAATGTGCTGGCGGCCCGACGAGTTGTGCGGCTGCCCTGGAGGTGTCACCGGAGGTGGGCGCAAGGTGTCGTACTGATAATTGCAGTCAGTCATAGTGCGTGCAGAGGCAGAGCGCAGAGTACGACGGCACAGGCGGTTGACGTGGCCTCGAATACCGCATGCATAGCAAATAGGCCGGTTGTCATTCGTGCGCCAAGGATTGTAGGGAGGCGTCGTAGATCGGAACCGTGGGGCGACCGACGGTGGCGCCATAGTCGGCACGTACGCAAAGGACTGTGGCGGCAGTGGGCGGGCGGTAACTTGTGCATACGTGGGAGCCATCTGTACTTGGACAGGTAGAGGCGGCACGACAACAGGGGGGCTGTAACTTAATGGTGCAGCAAGAGTTGTGGGCTGCAGTGCAACAGGGCCGGCATGAGGTGTGACAGGCGCTGGCTGGCCAAAACTGGGAAGGGCATCGGCAACCTCCTGCGTGATGGTGTGTCGGATAGAAGGGGTAAGCAGCTGGGCTGTAGATGACGGGCGTGGGCCAGACAAAAGCCCAAGCCGTCGAGAGACCTCATCTCGAACGAAGTCTTTGATGTGAGTTAAAAGGTCGCTGCTCACATCCAGGCCAGAGATGGACGCAGCAGGTGCGGGAGGGCGACGAGTGCAGAGGCGTTGCTTGAGCAGCTCGTCGAAACTTTGGTAAAGACTGTATACTGAAACCACCGTGGTTGGGCTCTTTGCCCACAGCATGTGAAATGCATCGGCATCAATGCCCTTCATTATGTTTTATCTTTTTAGCCTCATCCATAGACGGGTCGACACGCTTGCACAAATCCACGACGTCTTTAATGTAACTTGTGAAGGTTTCACCTTCATGTTAGACTCGTACGCGCAATGCTTCTTCAGCGCGTAGTTTCCGCACTGTGGGACGACCGAAAACGTCCGTGAACTTTGCCTTGAAGGTAGCCCAAGTTGACATGTCGGCCTCATGATTTTGGTACCATAGGTAAGCAACGTCACTCAGGTAGAAGATGACGTTGTTGATCTTCATGCGGTCATCCCAGTTGTTATGGCGACTCACTCGCTCGTACGAAGCCAACCAATCTTCAACGTCCTGGTCGCCATGCCCGCTGAAAACTGCGGGGTCTCGCAAGCCGAACCACGAGATTGACTGCGAAGGGGCTGCCACTGGCTGTTGGCCTACCTCGTTTGTCGCCATAGGTATCGTACGTCTGCGGAGCTCCACGGTGATCTTGAGTCTTACCCCGGCACTTTCTACGAAATGAATAGGGATTTATTGGGGGTTATTCAGAGGACTGGAGACGGCAACCGGTGACACACGAAGATCGTAGAGTAAGGCACAATCTCGTCCGAACAAGACGCAGTGACCGATTTATTTCGCTTAGTGAAGCTATCGAATAAAAATGTAGGTGTCTAAGCATGGCTTGAGCCTAGTGATAGAGCGAAGACTGTGAGTGTTGCAGCGATAGCCTCTGTAACACCGGCTTTGCAATCCGCGGTCTTTTAATAATTTTCATTAAAATTGTTTCACAGGAAAGGAAAGACCCAGTATCTGTCGTCACAGATCTTCTGTGGACGCCTGAACCGGCACTGCCTGAACCGGCACTGCATGACACCTGTTTATGTTTTTGATCTTCACAGTCGGTCAAGGTCAAATTTCTTTCCATGCTAATGGTTTGGAAACCTGGCGCGGTGAAGCCTTCACTTCAAATTATGAAAAGACCTCGGATTGAAAAGGTGGTACTACAGAAGCTATCGCTGCAACAAACAGCTTTCGCTCTGTCGCTAGATTCCAGCCATGCTTAAACACCAACAATTTTGAAGCGATAGCTTCATTAGGCAAAATAAATCAAGGTCGCTTTGTGCTTCCGATGGCTTTGAAACATTTTCGAGGTCAAGTTGGAACTTACGCCACAACCACTTTGGGTAGTTATGCTTCTACCAAAGGTCAAGGTCAACGTCAACTGATGTGGGAAGTAGCTTCCAAGGTGGGCCGATTCTTTCGCACATTTTTGAGGCTTTGAAGAACTTCGCAAGCCACGGGGGACACTAGGCCTAGTTAGGCCTAGGCAAACAAAGGCACCCCCGGCCGTTTAGAAGCTCGACGAAAATAATGGAAACCGCGGAGGGAACGAGCATAGACCTTGCGGAGCTGAAAGAACCTGGCCAGTGGTTTATTGCTAAGAAAAGAGGAAAGGCGGTGCCACTTGAGAACGGGGAACCGATGATCAAGGGAGAGAGCGAGCCGCGTCCAAGCTCGCCGGAAAGAGATTGGCAGCAAAGTCGGTTGAAAGGCAATCGATCAAGATACCCGACGGAACTGACAAAATAATTCTCCGCCCACTGGGAGAAGTCAGCCGCCTACTTAAGTACGGCAACATTGAACTTGCGGAGTTGATCGCTCGCACCGCGAATATAAACATCAGAGAGGCCGCGGAAGACACCTTCTCGGTCAACACAAAACAGCAGTCTATCCTCATCGCAACAGAGTGAAGAACGGAAAAAGAAAATACGTCGCACTACGCGTCCTCGAATTCGAGGGCCAGAAAATTGAAATCATGGCGTACGTCGCTATGCCCGAAGACTGCGGTAAGGGGGTGGTACACGACATTCCCCTTCGCATCACTGAGGAAGAAATAGTGCAACGGCTACGCACGATCAAAGGCAGCCCCCCCGGGCTAGGAGCCAGGCGCCTGGGCAGGAGCTCAACCACCGTGCTCATACTGTTTGAAAAACCAGAGGTTCCGAGGTGGGTGAAACTCTCACTTACATGGCAAAGATGTGTATTATGTAAAAAGAAATACAAGGTTTGCAACGCATGCGGGCGCCTAGGGCACCGCGAAGATGTCTGCCCAGATCCGAATAACGCTAAGTGCAGAGGATGCGGAGAAGAGCGCCCAGATCAGGGACACACCTGCGAAATAAAATGTCAGCTGTGCGGTAAAGATCATCCGTTTGGCGACAAGAAGTGCAGAGAACTCTACAGGACTCCCTACCAGACCAAAAAACGTCAATGGGAGCAGAAAATTGCCGAACAGCAGCAGCAGCAGCACAACGAGCAGCAGCAATATCCCAACACCACACCTGAGAGCGGCCGCAGAGGACGCTCGAAATTCAGAAGAGACCACCGTGACCAACACGGATATTCTCAAGACAGGGACGGAGGCTTCCGGGCGCAGAGCGGGGACTTCCCGCAGCTGGAGGACGCCAACCGACATCACCGTTCAAGCTCCCGCAGCAGCAGGGAGCGGTCCGGATCCAAGTCCAGGTCGTGGTCCAAATCCAGAGTCACGGCTAACTCCAGGGACCCAAGGAACCCGTCGGTCACCCAAAAGCGAAGCCCGAGCGGGGACAGTAAAACCGTGAGTTTCAGCAGTGGGGTTCCCCAGGCTAAACATGAAGAAAACAAAGAAAAAGATAAAGAAATAGAAAAGTTAAGAAAGGAAGTTGAGGAACTGAGGGAGATAATTAAGAAACTCCCCCAGGACCTCCACCAATCCAAATCACACACAAATTCCGGGGCTCCCCCGCCTCCACAGGCTCCACAGGAAACAAGTAGCCAAACCGACACCTCCACCTGCGACGCCAAAGGTGCTAACACCACCCGCGGCGTCAGACACGGAGGAGGACGCAATGATCACTGAACAGTGCAGGCCACCTCCCCCGCAGAAACGAAGAGGCGGGGAAACGTACCCGCTGGCGGCAATAGAGCGTAGACTAGACGCCAAATACGGGGCGAGACTCGAGCGGCTCTAGACAGGCATGACGCACATCATAGGCGCCCTAAACCGAATTCAGGAACAATCTAAACAAACAAACCCGGCTCTTGCTGCTATGGCAGAAAGGCAAACAATGAGAGAAGGTATACTTAACCAATTCCAACATGGGCAAAACGCAGCCAAAGATTAATTCGACGGTATGGCAGTGGAACTGCCGAGGATTCCCGCGCAAGCGAGCGTTAGTGCAACAACATCTCGAGCAAATAGTTGAAAAACCTCTAGCCGTAGCCCAACAGGAAACTGGCAAAGGAGTAATTAAATTATCAGGATATCAAGCGTTTCCTAGTGGACGGGGAGAAAAATCCCGGGTCACTACATTTGTCAAAAGGAACGTAGCGGTGATCGAACATGAAATTAGTTCTCGCGGCATTGAGGCGGTTTTCGTTGAAATCATCACGGGCAGGAAGAAGGAACCCAGTATTTTCGTCCTAAACATATATAGCTCTCCTCAGCAGCGCAAAGTTAGGTTCAAGACATTATTTCGCAAAGCAATAAAGGCAGCCGGAGCTAACCCCCTGGTAATTGTAGGAGACTTCTACGCCTGCCACTAAGAGTGGGGATATAATAGGCAAGATCCGAAGGGCAGGCGGTTATGGGAAGATTTTCACGAATTAAACCTCACCCTGCAGACAGACTCTGGCTGCCCGACCAGGGTGGGAAACAGTGTGAGCAAAGACGCAACCCCAGACTTAACATTCACCAAAAACATAGAGGACCTTAGGTGGAAGAACACAGAGCTCAACTTTGGAAGCGATCATTACGTCCTCGAAATAACGCTTAAACGGGGAGTCAAAGTAAGACGAGAAAAGATCATCAGCGCAATCGAATGGGAAAAATTCAGACAAATTAGGGAATCTGCAAACATGGACGAAAATATCGAAAATATCGACAATTGGGCAGAAGCTCTCATGCACCACGTTAAATCCGCTATCATTACCCTAGAGGGGGACGATGCACCGAAAACAGTCGACAGGAAACTCCTACATATGTGGGAAGCAAAAAAAGGTATGGAAAGACGCCTCCGGTGTCAGAGATGGAACCGAAACCTAAGGCGAAAAATAGCCAGGCACAATAAGGAAATTGAGGATTATGCAATTAAACTCTGCGAGCAAAACTGGTGTAACAGGTGCGATGAAATGGAGGGCAACATGAGCCTTTTAAAGATGTGAAGCCTGTTACGATATCTTCTTGATCTCGACAGTTCGAAAACACAGTCAAACACAACAATAGCAAAGGCAAGACACGCGTTCGAGGGGACTGACGTGGAACTAATAACTAAACTCGTAGACACATATGTCGGCGATACAACATCCCTCCCTCTTGGGCAATACGCGGGCCCATCGAACGAGGCCCTCGACGCGCCCATCTCAGAAGCGGAAGTTAGAGCCGAAATCCTGAGCATAAAGACGCGATCAGCTCCCGGCCCCGATGGAATAACAAATAAAATGCTACGAAACCTAGACGACGCTTCCATAACGGCACTCACCAACTACATGCAAGAAGTATGGAGTAGCGGTCGTCTTCCCCAGCAGTGGAAAACTGCAAACGTTGTGCTAATTCCAAAACCTGGCAAGCCCCCGAAATTGGAAAACCTCAGACCTATTTCTCTAACGTCATGCATTTGAAAGCTTATGGGACGCGTAATCCAAACAAGGCTGACTAATTTCATGGAGAAAAACGACCTGTGGCCGCACGAGATGGTCGGGTTCCGACCGGGCCTGTGCACACAGGATGTAATGCTCCGATTACAACATGACATAATTGACTCAAAATCCAGAGACGCGAAGGTAATTCTAGCACTAGATCTAACAAAAGCATTTGACAACGTAAAACACCAGGCAATTCTCGCGGGACTACAGGAATTAGGAGTCAGCGAGAGGACATATAATTACGTAATGGATTTCCTGACAAACAGAACGTTGAAACTATAGTTTCAGGACCTAGAATCCCCAACTGTCCATCTGGGAAGTAAAGGAACTCCTCAAGGCTCGGTGCTCTCCCCCTTCCTTTTTAACGTGGTGATGAGAAGCCTTTCTGCCGCTCTTAAAGTCATAAAAGACCTGAAGTTCAGCATTTACGCCGATGACGTTAATAATCTGGATGAACAATGGCAGCGATTGCAGCATAGAGGAACGCTTACATGCGGCGGCGGACACCATTGTGTCCTACGCGGCCGAAAGGGGTCTTTCGTGTTCTCCGCAAAAATTCGGACTTTTCATATATAATCCAAAATCAATGAGGTGCAAGGGCGACTTTAACGTAGAAATTAAGGTCGACGGCAAAACCGTACGAAGAGTCCAGCAAATCAGAATCCTCGGACTTTTTATTCAAGAGGACGGGTATAACGACGGAACGATAAAAAAACTCACTACCTACGCGACGCAAGTAACAGGGATATTTAGGAGGATTGCATTCAAAGGCAGAGGCCTCAAAGACAGAAGCCTCTTGAGACTGATGCAGGCGTACATAATAAGTCGAATATGCTATGCCACACCGTTCCTCAACATCAGGACCAATGAAAAAAATAAGATAGACGCACTCATCAGGCGTGGCGTCAAGAGGGCGCTGGGTCTACCCATGTCCTCTTCTACGGAGCGCCTGATAGAAATGGGAGTGCACAATAGCTGCACGGAACTTGCTGAAGCGGTGAGAATCGCCCATTATGAAAGATTAAGTAGGTCGAGCACGGGTCAATCCATCTTAGAATGGTTGGGTCGAAAAATAGGGGCACAGCCGACAAGGTTGCCCTATCACAACAATGTCGCGAGAACATCATTGTCCGTCCTCTCCCCAGCAACATGCACCCAGAATACCACAAGGAGAGACGGGAGAAGAGAGAGCAGAAGCACTGGTTAAAAATGCAAAAGAATTCAGAGTAAAAGAAGTTGCCTACGTAGACGCTGTAAGCGGCCGATCAGGGGCGGCAGTCGCCACGGTAGACGATGGTAGCGGCGCACCAGTCGTCTCCGCCACCACCCGAAGCAGAAACATAGACACGGCTGAAGAGGTCGCATAAGCGCTCGCTTGCGTCGGAACGAAGGCTAGATTGATCTTTAGCGACAGTAAAACTGCTCTCTGGAATATCGGAAAAGGCAGGGTCTCACAAGAAGCCGCCCGAATTCTAAAAGCTGCAACTAAAATCGATCGCAAAATCACCCTAATTTGGGTCCCAGCACACACGTCCGTCCCCAGCAACGAGGCGGCCCATGATTTAGCCCGAGATCTCTACTTCCGGGCAAACGCGGAGCCGCCCGACTGCCAGGCGATGGACGAACGTTTGCATACCTATAAAGAAATAATCGAAAATTATAGATTAGGAAGACGTCTGATGCTGCCACCGGATCCTAGCTTAAATAATAAAGAGGCAATAGCCTGGCGGGGATTACAAGCCGGAAATTTTCCGAACCCTGTCTGGTTGTTTCACACCCAGATAGATGAGAGAAAAAACGATAAATGTAAAGCCTGCGAAGCGAGGGGGACCCTCGACCATATTGCCACCTGACGGTTCGAGGTAGCGCTAAAACGACAAAGAAGTTGGAGACTCTCGCGCGCTTCGGCTTGTTAACCCTTGTGGACTCTTGAGCTTGTGTCTTCGTGCTACCGTTTCTCGGGAACCTCTCTCTCGACTGTGTGTATCTGCCCCTGTTGCCGATACCCCTAAATCCCTGTCTTCGTGACAGTTTTGGTGGAGGTGCTGGGTAATTGTCCTCTCAATGTCGCACACCCCTCCGCGAACCAACGACACCGAGCTTTTGCCTGTGGACACGCCAGTTCATCGCGTCAGCCGGAGGAACCTGGGCCTTCCTCCCGAACACGGGCCCTTGGAGTCCACTTCAACAACGAGCCTCCGGCCAGCCACGCAAAGCACTACGACAGTCATGCAAGGTACTCCTGTTTACGTTCAAAACCCCCGAGTGCCGAAATCGTTCCATGGCACTGCGCATGAAGACGTTCAGGATTGGCTAACTCAGTTCGAACGAGTCGCATCCTTTAATCAGTGGGACGACAGCTTAAAGCTACGGAACGCCATTTTCTGCCTGGAAGACCATGCTTTGACATGGTATGAGAACCGAGAAGGCACGATAACATCATGGCCTCAGTTCCGCCGTCTTATCGAAGAGGCGTATATCAGCCTTGATAAGCGCGAACGAGCAGAACGTGCTCTACAATCTCGAAAACAGATGCCAAACGAGTCCGTCATGATGTATGTTGAGGACATGAGGAAACTATTTCGACGTGCGGATCCCAACATGTCTGAAGAGAGAAAGCTGCGCCACCTCATGCATGGGGTTAAAGAACAGCTTTTTGCTGGTCTTGTACGTAGCCCACCAACTACAGTTACCTCATTTTTAACAGAGGCGGTCACCATGGAAAAGATCCTACACCAGCGCCGCTCGGCGGTCTACGACAGCCCAATCCTCGCTACGACTGCTGCCGAGCCTCTTACAGCTGCTGTAAGAAATACTGAACAGCTCCGAGATCTTATTCGTGCGATTGTACGCGAGGAACTGCAGAAGGTTTGTGGCACGTTCCAACCCAGGGGTGATTCTCTCGCACATATGATCCGTGAAGAGATTCAGCAAGTCACGCAGCCATCTCTGCATGTTGCTGAAGCTCAAAGTACCCCTGTTCCTGATTATTCTCGTCCGACTTACGCTGACGTTCTCCGACGCCCAGTTCCCGTCCAGGCTCCGTTGTCTACGTTACCACCAACCCAGTGCATGCCCGTCCAGGAGACAATGCAATACATTCCTGTACAGCAGCCTACGCGGTACGTGCGGCCACCGCGATCAAACTTTCGACGAACGGACGTCTGGCAGGCACCTCGGAGCCGCCGCCTTTGCTACCACTGTGGGGAACCTGGTCACATTTTCCGGTGGTGCCCTTATCGGGAACTCGGACAGGAGGGCTTTTACACCAACGCACCTAGACGCACGTTCGGACAACTACCTCGTGACATTGGAGACAACCTCGCACAAGAGAGCCTCCGGATGGCGCGCCGACAATCCAGGTCTCCATCCCCACGTCGGCAAACCGCTTCAACAACTGGCAACTTCCCGCGAGCACCACCTGGTCGCTCGCCAAGCCCCCACCGGGAAAACTGAGTAGAGCGACCTCCGGGGGCGGGGCCGCTAAATGTCAGCACAAAGAAGTCCCCCCAATGAGAACAGATATGGATTTTGGAGCAGAAACGACAGCATTTGGTTCACGAGGCCGGCTATCGCTGGACATCCCTGTGTGCATCGATGGTCATAATGTCAGCGCTTTAGTGGATACCGGAGCAGACTTTTCGATTTTGAGTGGGAAACTGGCAGCGACCCTTAGGAAGGTTATGACACCATGGTGTAGCACACAAATACGCACGGCTGGGGGGCATGTAATTACTCCTATTGGACAGTGCACGGCTAGAATCCAGATTCGTACTTCAACGTTCGTTGTCAGCTGCGTCGTTCTCCAGGAATGTTCTCGTGATTTGATTCTCGGTGTGGATTTCCTGCGGGAATATGGCGCCATCATCGATCTCCGACAGCGAACGGTCTCGTTCTCAACGGAGAAAGCGGCTGCCAGCCCCACCGATGGCCAACGTACGTGCGCCCTACGGGTTTCAGCCGAGTGTGTTTCAGTGCCTCCCCGCTCCAGCGTGTTTGTGAGTGTTGTGTGCGACGGGCTTCGTGACGGGCCGATAATAGCTGAAAGCAACCGTTCTCTTTTATTTTCTCATGGCATCTGTGCAGCTCGAAGCTTAATTATTCTCAGCAATGGTCACTCTGAGCTTCTCGTCACGAACTTCACGAATGAATCTCGCCACCTCTATCGCTCTACTGCCATCGCTTTCGGCGAACTGTTAAATGAAGTTTCTGAATGTTTTGCGTTTGACGTTATCGATACTCCCAGTGTTCTAGACCGCATCGATGTTAGCAGTGACCTTTCTTTCTGTCAACAACGCGCCCTGCGTGCCTTACTGCTGGAGTACGCCCCGTGCTTTGCCTCATCATCGAAAGTCCGGCAAACTTCTATCGCCAAGCATCGCATCATAACGTCTGACGATGCCCGACCTATTCGACAGCAGCCGTACCGTATTTCGGCCAAAGAACGTGAGGCAATTCGGACACAAGTCCAGGAAATGCTTAATGATGATGTTATTCAGCCGTCTAAAAGTCCGTGGTCGTCGCCCGTCGTGTTGGTTAAGAAAAAGGATGGCACGCTGCGTTTTTGCGTTGATTACAGGAAACTGAATGACATCACAAAAAAAGATGTATATCCGTTGCCCCGTATCGACGATTCACTCGATCGACTTCGCAACGCCAAGTTCTTTTCCTCAATTGATTTAAAAAGTGGTTATTGGCAGATAGAAGTGGATGAGCGCGATCGGGAAAAGACTGCCTTTGTGACACCCGATGGCTTATATGAATTTAAAGTATTGCCTTTCGGTCTGTGTTCAGCGCCAGCGACGTTCCAGAGAATGATGGACACCGTACTTGCTGGTCTTAAATGGCAAACCTGTTTGGTTTATTTGGACGACGTCATCGTGTTTTCAGAAACGTTTGACCAACATCTTAAGCGGCTGCGAACGGTATTGGACGCTCTTCGCTCGGCCGATTTGACACTCAAACCGGAAAAATGTCACTTTGGATATCAGCAGCTAAAATTTCTCGGTCATGTGGTTAGCGCTGACGGTGTCCGGCCTGACCCTGATAAAACAGCCGCTGTAGCCAATTTTCCCATCCCTACCACGAAGAAAACAGTCCGACGTTTCTTGGGCCTGTGTGCGTACTATCGCCGTTTCATTGCCGATTTTGCCAAGATTGCAGAACCTTTGACGCGCCTGACACGTGATGACGTCCCGTATGTCTGGTCTTCCGAGCAGCAGGAGGCATTCACCGAGCTGCGCCAACGGCTGCACAACCCTCCCGTTCTTGCACACTTCGATGAGGACGCTGCCACCGAAATTCACACCGACGCCAGCAATGTCGGTATGGGTGCTGTTCTGGTCCAGCACCAGCAAGGCGAGGAAAAAGTGATCGCTTATGCCAGCCGCACCCTTTCTCGGGCAGAATCAAACTATTCAACTTCTGAAAAGGAGTGTCTCGCCGTCGTTTGGGCCACAATGAAATTCCGACCTTACCTCTACGGCCGTAAATTTAAAGTTGTGACAGACCATCATGCTTTGTGTTGGCTAGCTAGTCTTCGAGATCCATCAGGACGTCTTGCACGGTGGAGCCTTCGTATGCAGGAGTTTGATTACTCTATCGTTTATAAATCCGGACGCAAACATGAAGATGCTGACACGCTGTCTCGATCACCCGTGGAGTTGGCCCATGACAGTACGGATGAAGACGCCCATTTTCTTGGCATTATCAGTTCCTCTGATTTAAAGGCCCGGCAACGGGCTGACCCAGACCTCAAAACTGTGATCGATCATCTGGAGGGTTTCGATTCTACAGTATCTCGACTGTTTGCTAAGAACTTGTCATCCTTCTGTACGCGCGACGGAATCCTCTACAAGAAAAGCGCCGGCAACAGTGACCGAGCCTATCTTCTAGTCATCCCTGAAGATCTCCGCGATGAAATCCTTCATGCTTGCCATGATGAACCCACCGCTGGACACTTGGGCTTTGCACGCACTCTAACGAGAGTGCGCCAGGCCTACTACTGGCCCAAACTTACCGCCACCGTTCATCGATATGTTAGAGGTTGCCGCGAGTGCCAGCGACGCAAGACACCGCCATTGAAGCCAGCGGGTTTCCTGCAGCCTATTCCCCCACCGCTAGTACCATTCGACCAAATTGGTATGGACTTTCTTGGCCCTTTTCCTCTATCGTCAGCTGGCAATAAGTGGATTATCGTGGCTACAGACTATCTGACACGTTACGCGGAAACTATGGCAGTGCCACGCGCAACATCCTCCGAAGTGGCACAATTTTTCATGACGCAGATTGTCCTCCGCCATGGCGCCCCTTCATACGTCATTACTGATCGTGGCAAGGCATTTACAGCGCGTCTTCTTGAAGAAGTTTTCCAACTAAGCCAGACACATCACCGAAAGACTACTGCTTACCATCCTCAGTCTAATGGCCTTACTGAGCGACTAAACAAAACAATAGCGGACATGCTCGCCATGTATGTCGATGTCCGGCATAAAACATGGGACGAGATATTGCCTTATGTCACATTTGCATATAACACGGCCGTCCAAGAAACAACTCGATTCACTCCGTTTCGCCTAGTATACGGACGCGATGTACAGACCATGCTCGACGCTATGCTGCCATGTGCGGCTGACGACCAGCTGCTTACCGCTGACGCAGAAGAATTCACCACCTACGCTGAGGAAGCTCGCCAACTCGCCCGTAATCACATTACAAAACAGCAAGCAACAGATGCACGCCGATATAACGACCGCCATCGCTATGTCGTGTTCCAGCCTGGTGACAAAGTCTGGGTGTGGACACCTGTCCGGCGCCCAGGCTTGTCGGAAAAACTTCTCAATCGTTACTTCGGACCTTACAGAGTGTTGCGTCGCCTCTCAGAAGTTACGTACGAGGTTATTCCAGACGGAACTGTACCGAGTTCTAGTCGTCAGTGCTCGTCTGACCTGGTGCATGTGCTTCGCATGAAGCCGTATTTTACCCGCTGAAAGTCATATTTGCCATCCGGAGCATTTTTTTTTCTGTGAACTTGCGGTTTTTTTTTTTCGAGGGGGGGAATAATGCCACCTGACGGTTCGAGGTAGCGCTAAAACGACAAAGAAGTTGGAGACTCTCGCGCGCTTCGGCTTGTTAACCCTTGTGGACTCTTGAGCTTGTGTCTTCGTGCTACCGTTTCTCGGGAACCTCTCTCTCGACTGTGTGTATCTGCCCCTGTTGCCGATACCCCTAAATCCCTGTCTTCGTGACAATATAATTTGGAAATGCCCTAAGTCTCCGGGCGCTAGGGACCACATTAAAAGTAGAGAAGCCTGGGTAACCCTGCTGCGAAGCGACGTCCCCGCTGACCAGCAGAAATCCGTCCGCCTGGCGGCTGAGGCCGCGAATAACCAATGTATATTCGCCAGTCCTTAGTCGCGGAGGTTCCAGCCCCCGTTCCTCAGGCCTGCGTGCCAGGAGCGGGGAGTAGGGGGCCTCCTAAATCGGTGGAAATTAGTTTTAATCAATCAATCAAGTAGCTTAACGCGTGAGCAGCTGCGTGGCGAGACACATGATCGCTGACGTAAATATCGAGTGCGCAGCCGCAGACTCTGAGTACGCCAAGTTCAAACCGAGACGAACTTCTTTAAGGAACGCTGGAGTTCCTTCCTAGACGTAACCATTGAAAAACCTTCGAACAAAAAGCTTTATCATGCGTAATCATGTTTAAGCTTTCGCTTCACACTAGGTTGAACCGAAGCTCAACCCCAGCCAAAGGTTTTTGTGTGACTGTGGCCTAACCAGCAAATTTTATTTGCCATTTCACCCGTGTTGTAATGCTGTCTATCTCTGCAGGACACTGTCATAAAAAATAAATCGTGCCGAGAACCTGCACATCCGACTATATGCAGGAACACGTGTCCCTGATGGTATGGTGGTGGTGACAAACTTTATTAAGATGAGCCTTAGCTGTGACATCCTAGGGATGGAATGGCTCTTGGGTGCGTGTCGTGGCCGGAAGGTGACGTTTCCTGGCGACTTCCAAAGCCGAGTCCACCAGCTGCCGTTGGGCAACCGGCTCAGAACTGGACGCCGCAGCCTCCCATCGCTCGAGGTTTGTGAGTTGCCATTCGGCAGGTGGAAGATGCTCAGGGGAAGAATAAAGAATGTGAGCAAAATCCGCTTTTGGAGCACCACAGAGGGTGCATTCTGGCGTGAACAGTCCCGGGTGAACAAGGGCGAGGTAGGCAGGGGAGAGGAAAGTGCGGGATTGTAGCTGGCGCTACGTCACCTGCTGCAATTTAGTGAGAGACTTGTGTGGAGGGGGATAGGCAAGACGTTGTTCGCGGTAATGCACAGTGATCTCGTGGTATGTGACCGTACGATCTCGAGCGTCACTCCAGGCGTCGGCGGCTCCTGCTCGGCTGACGAAACCTCGAGCAAAAGAATGAGCCGCCTCGTTACCTGGGTGGCCGGCATGGGCTGAGACCCAGAGAAGCTGAATAGGTCGGATAGGAACGGGAGATTGGCTGAGAAGCTGGAACGTGGGTTCGGAAACACGTCCTTTCGCAAAGTTTCGGATGGCTGTCTTCGAATCAGTAAAAATGAGGGTCGCCGATGTAGTAGAGATTGCTAAGGCTACTGCCGTCTCCTCCGCTTCCGCGGAAGTGGAAGCGATGACAGTACCTGCGGTAAGAAGGGTGGAGGAGTTTGACACTACAGCTAGGGCGAAGGCGGGAGAAGATGTGTAAGAGGCAGCATCGACGTAGACGGTCTCCGACTCTGTGCCATAGTGTTTGTGTAGGGCGGCAGCCCGAGCAGCACGACGAGCCACGGGATGTTCGGGGTGCATGTTCTTGGGTAGGGGGTGAATGGTAAGGAGTTCTCGTGTGTGACGTGGGAGGGAGAAGGTGTGGGCGCAACATCCAGGGGGACGTAGACCGATAGCGTCAAGAATGTGACGGCCGGCTAAGTTGGAGGAGAGCCGATCAAGTTGGGCAGACCGATGAGCCTCGATGAGTTCGGCGAGGGTATTGTGTACGCCCATCTTAAGAAGACGTTCATTCGACGTGTGGCGGGGAAGGTTGAGGGCCGTCTTGTACGCCTGGCGGATAAGGCAGTTGACCTTGTTCTCCTCTACTCGAGAGAGGAAGAGGTATGGTAATGAATAGACTACCCGACTAAGAACGAAAGCCTGGATCAGGCGACGGAGGTCGTGTTCCCGCATGCCACTGTGTTTATTAGCGATTCGTCTAATCAGGCAGACTACTTGTTGAACAGTAACACTGAGCTTGGTGATCGTGGCAGTGTTCTTGCCATTATTCTGAAGAATCATCCCCAGGATGCGAACTCTCTCCACCTCCGGGATTCGGACGGCGCGAATAGTGACCTCGATTCTAGGTGGGGAAGCTTAGTCGATTCTCGCTCTATGCGGGTGAAGCACCAAAAGTTCAGATTTGGTGGGTGAGCATGCAAGACCGACCCTCTGAGCATGAGAGGTCACCACATCTGCGCCAGCCTGCAGTCTCTCTTCAATGGTTCCCACATTACCTGTGGAGGTCCACAGGGTGATGTCGTCAGCATATAGAGAGTGCGACAGGCCGGGAATGGCTGACAGAGCCTTTGTCATTGGGATGAGAGTAATATTAAACAGAAGCGGAGAGAGCACAGATCCCTGAGGCGTGCCTCGGTTACCAAGGGTAAAGACAGGGGAGCAGAGGGAGCCAAATGCGATTTCAGCTGTGCGTTGGCGAAGAGAGGCTGAGATGTATTGATGAATATGATGGCCGACATGTAGGGATGACAGAGCGTCCAAAATGGCCGAATGGTGTACATTGTCGAATGCTTTTTCCAGGTCGAGGGCAAGCACCGCGCGCGTGCGTTTTCTGTTGCGGGGGTGAATGATGTCTACTGAGATATGCAGCATGATATCTTGAGATATGCACGACCCACACTTTGCCACATCACATGTAGTGGTCAGAAACCAGTTGCAGTACTCCTAATATACAACACTCCGCCGCAGCGGAGGGAAGTTGCGCTGCCCAGCTGAGAATCAGAAGTCCAAGTTTTGATAACTGAACGTGCTATCAGGGCAGCGAAGGCTGCGGGAATCCACAAGCTCCACGTGAGTTTTTGGAGCACATAACTGTTTACACACACACGCGCGAGCACGTGCACAAGACGTAGTACGCACACACACACGCGCGCGCACACCCGCACGCACGCACGAACACACTCGCTCTCTCTGCCGGCGAACTTCAGTGCACGTGGTTTCGTACTTGCGAGACAACTATCCAGGCTTTTCCTGCTTTACTTTGGCCGATGTTTCCCTTTTTGAGATTGCAATATCTTATGCAAGAAGGCAACTACCGTGACATTCCTGAATTTCTTTCTGGTATCTGTTTTTCTCGCTTTTCATCTTGCTGTTATGTTTCGTTGTCATACCTGTGCAAGCAATCCGCTACTGGGTTCCTTGCGTTTCTCAGACGGGATCCAAAGGTCTTGGATCGAAGATGCGATTCTCGTATCATCCTGCCTTGTTATCTAAAAAGGGCTACCCTAATTGGCGGCTGTGCCAACTCTTTCGAGCCTCGTGGTAGTTTAACGCTAAGAGGACCACCGACTACTCAATTTATTTATTTATTTATTTATTTATTTATTTATTTATTTATTTATTTATTTATTTATTTATTTATTTATTTATTTATTTATTTATTTATTTATTTATTTATTTATTTATTTATTTATTTATTTATTTATTTATTTATTGTTTCCTCAAGGGTCCACAGGGGACATTACATGAGGGGTGGGCAAACAAAAAGTTAATACGAACACAATGCCGTACCATGGCTCTTGCCAACTACCGCCGGCTATAGACACGCTGCAGATTTTTCCTTCTCAATGGACATTTTGTAGAGCGCAGCCACAGCACTGTCGCTTTAGGCAAACGGGTAGAAGAGAGCGAAAAGAAAGCACTCATTCATGATTCTTTAGTTCAAATCAAGACTGAACTGTCAAATGGCACAGCATAAGATATAGACAGCAAAATGAAAAACTAACTGCCTATCATATATAGAGTCAAAGTACACACCGAGTAAGCAATTAGTGCCCGCTAGAAGCTTTGTGATGGTGTCGCGCACTAAGAAAATGTAATCGAACAATGCGATCGCGACTTTCACTAAGCAGCCACAATTAAGCGTTCTATGCACAGCAATTTTTACTGCAGTATATAGTATCGAGGGTGCTTCAGCAAACACTTTAAAATTTCTAAATATAGTAAGTAAAAAAAAGGAAAATAAATATCTGCGTGAATAAATTTTCAGGAGCGGAGGACATTTTTGCTACATAACTATTTTAATTGTACAGCTAAATAACCAACTCACTAATCGCGGTATGGTGGCTAGTACCAAAAGCGAGTTACAAGCCGTGAACGAGGCGATCCTATACCTGCTTTTAAAAAGCAAGAAACCCCCATTTTTTTAACGCTTTTCAGCCTGAGGAAATTAGATTCCTTTTTCCGTGTGCAATCGTACCTGAGTCCAAGAAATCCGCAGGAAGCTCTAGAGCAACCACGTGTTTACAAAAAAAAAAAAAAAAAGAGGGCGCTCGCAACACCGCTCAATCTTAGGGGTGAAAAGTCGGCTTAGCGGCTGTAATAATACTTTTAAGCGAAAATTTTTAAAGCAGTCTTCTGATTTCGCGGGGCACCTGATATCATTTTTTGGTACAGTGCAACCACAGAAATCCCACGGAGTACTTTTAAAACACCATGAGACGCGTGGGGGCGCGAGTACAGAGATAGATCCATCATGCACATGTAACCACAACTCACCTTGCCCCGCCATGGTGGCGCAGTGGTTAAGCAGCCCTACGATACTTAGTTGTGGTACCCGGATATGGATCCGACCGCCGGCGGTTGCGTTTCGATGGAAGCGTTTCGTAAAATAACCCCAATTGCTCGAAATTTCTTCAGCCCTCTGCTATCATAACCACAGTCGCTTTGAGACGTTAAAATATCATTAACCAATTAAGACAAACAACTTACCGCAATATTTTTCTCACTTCGCAGAGTACCAGCGAAGTCTGACGGTCATTAAAGGTGGGATAGTTCTTTGAATCAATCTGTAGCAAAGTATGCTATCTTATTCCGGAGGCAATCTATATTTAAAACGCAGCTAAATGTAAGTGTTTTGAAGCCATACATAGCGCGAAAAGGCTCGCTATCCGCTATGCGCTACCCATCGCGCAAGAATCACGTTTAGTCTGATATGGTACCGCATTTACTGAATGTGCTTATCAATACCGATCATTCAATGTATACGAAGCCTAAAAAAGCTACACAAAAAAGGGAATACATGTCAGGCGCTATGCCAAACGAACGACATGGAACGGCGACTGCAGTGCATGACTGCGCAGACAACGCTAGCGTCCGCGAACGAGACTTGTGTGAATAGACGGAGAGTTTTGACAGTCTGCCGCTGCGCGCGGTTTATTTACATGCTGAGTGGACACTGGCTTCAGCTTAAGAGTTTATAGCGTTCGAGCGCCAGTATTTAATGCAGATTGTAGCCTGTGCGGCAGCATGTCGGAGAACACGAGAAGTTGTCGAGACTGCGAGAAGCAACCAGTGGATAATGAGCTTTTCATGGGTCTGTCATTTTAACATGTATCGAAGCATTTTAACCAAGATTTACTTCAAAATGACGTATCATGCATCAGACTTGTCACACATTTTCTTCAAAACACTCGCTAACCTTTAATCATCGGCCGCATTTATATTCATGCTCTCCGATACCGGAAAATTATTGTGATAAATTTTCATTGTGTTTTAATAAGTCGCGCTTCCAGCTAGTACAATTGCACCCGCTAGGCGCCGTCATCATAGAGGTAGAAGTTACCGGGATAACACCGGGATAACAAAGTAGAAATTACGTGGGAAGGGATAAGAAGTACGGAGGATGTCAAAGTATGCAAAGTATTAAGGCAAGGCTGTCCTCTATCACCGGTGCTGTTCATGCTTTATATGATAAACCGGGAACGGAGGATACAAGACAGTAACCTAGGTTTTAACCTGTGATATAGATTAGGTGGAAAGGCGGTAGAGTAGCGCCTCCCCGGTTTGATGTATTCAGACGATATTGTGCTGCTAGTTGAGACTCTGGAAGAATTGCAAACTCTAGTTAAGTATTGTGGAGACGAAGGGGACGCTCTAGGCTTCAGTTTCAGCGCAGTTAAGTCGGGTCTGATGATTTTCAATGCTTCAACTGATCAGGGTCTTAAAATACAAGGCCTTGAAATACCTAGAGTAGCAAAATATAAACATCTGGGGGTATGGGTAAACGAAGGATTGGCATACATTGGAAAGCATGAGCAATCACTTAAGGCCAAAGGGCGAAGAAATGCCGGGATAATGAAGCATAAGGCATTGTAGGGATACAATAGGTATGAGGCTTTGAGGGGTATTTGGAAAGGAATTTTGGTGCCCGGAATTACTTTCGGAAATGCGGTTTTGTGCCTAAAATCAGAGGTACAGACGACATTAAAAATAAATCAGAGATCCGTTGGACGATTAGCACTAGGTGCCCACGGAAAAACTACAAATGAGGCGGTACAGGGAGATATGGGCTGGGCATCTTTCGAAGTACGGGAAGCTCAGAGTAAAATATTATATGAGGAACGCCTGAGGAAATTGGACAGTAACAGGTGGGCAGCTAAAGTATTTAAATACCTGTACTTAAAAAGCGTTGACTCACAATGGAGTTAAGGAACTAGGAAACTAACTAGTAAGCATGCTAGTAACAAGGACGGAGAAATAAAGAGCTTTAAGCAACAGGTGAAAAACACAAAAGGTAAAAATTGGATAAATTTGATGGAAAAGAAACAGAGTGTGGAATTATACCAAAAGTGGAAAATGCAGATCAGGAAGGAAGATTTCTTTGATAACTCAAGAGGCAGTGCCCTACTTTTGGAAGCTAGATCAGAGTGCCTTAGAACACGCAGCTACAAAAAGAAATTTAACAATGGAGATGACGCATGTGCTGTATGTCGAAACTCCAGTGAAACAATTGACCATATTATACTCGAATGTAATGGTATTCATCCGGAAGTTGGTGCAGGCGCAATCACTGTTCCTGAAGCTCTGGGGTTTAGAGATAACAGTGGCCGGGTGAATAAACCGGCGGTGGAAACTAGCAAAAAACGACTGGAAGATTGGTGGCTTAAAAGCAAAGAAGTGACAATGTTAGTAATGTAGGAACAAAATTTAATAAATAGAATGATGGTTTAGTTAACCATTCTAAATCAATAATTAAGATATAGGGAGAAAAATGAGCATGATAGCTACTGCTACCACCCCGTTTCAAAGGGGATGCTCCTATATTCCATCCATCCATCAATCCATTCAGTTAAACATTGGGGCGAAGGCGTGGGGTATCGATGGGTTTCCCTATACAGCAGGTGTTTCTTGCTGTTTCTTCTGCCTTCGCTCGGACAGAGTGGTGTTGGTGACCACCGCTGCGTCCGTGGCTCAGCGACACATTGCGGTGCGGAGGTGAGAACTTCCCTTCTCGACTGTACACATTTATTTACACTTTTTTTTTTACAACTTATATACAATAACGTCATCAGATGCGACATAAAACATGCAGGGATAACTGCAAATTGGTGGACGATCAGAGGTCAGAGGCTAGCAGAATCAGGTCTTGGCCTTCTGCTGCACTTTCGGCCGGAGTCCCTTGAGACCTCCGTCAGCTAGCCTAGCCTCCCTCCTCGAACAACCCGTCTGCCCTCGACTCTCGTCTCAGCCCAAATCTCCTCCGAGCCCAGCTGTCTCAACGCTCGCTCCCTTAGCGCTACCAAAATTCGAGTCTAGTCAGTTGACCAATCAACGACTAGTCACTCTGTGGCGAATAACGTGCAGTGTTTCAAAATGGACTGGCCAATCACTGTGCCCCATATGCCCCTCACCTACGCATGTTAAGTAAAACTAACACAACGTACGCACTCAACAGCGAGTGGTTGCGCACGCAAACACACACACATCTGCGATTAACACTCTCTCTCGAGGTCTTCCCTCAGTTCACGCAAGCGCCAAGCAGTCGCAAAGACAAACGACGTCGCTGGCTACACTTCCGATAACACACACATATAAACACACACACGCAAACCTCAGGCCCAAACATTCCGATCGCTGCCCTTGGTCTGTTACGCGTGCACGACGGATTCAAAGGGACGTCCAGGCGTCTTCCCGAGAAGACATGTCAACGGCGGCTCCCTCTGCAGCGCATTCTCCAAGGCCCGTGTTCCGCCGCGTTTCGGAATTTATGGCCTCCGCGCCCTCTCCGCTCAAACCGAGGGAGGTAGTAGTTAGCGCCGAACACACAACCACGGCGCTTACGCTGTGCTTTCTAACTGCACTGTTTTGCCTCCCTCGCGGCGCTGTCGAAGCGCAACTTTCCGAGAATCGGGACGGATAGAACCGGCAGCGTCGCCCGCTGCCATGTCTTCTGGCATCACTTCCAAAAAGCGGCCGCCTGCGCGACCGTTATAAATCAGCCAGCGTCAAGCTGCCCCTTGACCTTGGTCGCCCCTTCGGAATCTCCCCCGCGACCCGCGATGAACACTTCGTTTCTGAGCGAAGCCCGCAAACTTAACTCTAGAGTCAATGGAAAATGTTCAGACTACCGCAAAAGTGCCCGCGGGCGCCATCTTACTTCCAGACCACCGGACCCAGCCACCGTCTGAACGGCGAGTGACCGTATTCGTAGGCTTGGAACGTGTTTTGAAGGTTTTGGTATATTTTTATTGAGAACAGTACCGCCAGTGATTATGTGGTCCCTTACGTTATTAATGTAGTCCACAATCGATGGGAAAAGATGAAGTGTGTGGGTGAACTGGCGAACACTTCTGGGCGCCTGCTCTTGTAAATCGCCGGCCATTTGGATCAACTCGTATTGTACACGTAGTGCAGTGGGGTTACATGTGTTACAACATTACAAAGTGACGAAGTTTGAAATACCATGTTTGCGAAAATCGCAGGAACGTTTGCGTATAGTGGTAAGTCGCTGAGAATGCTGTCCGGTAGCGTTGCTGTGCCAGGCACGGTAAAGACACGGAGGGCGAGGTGCAGAGTTTATTGCCCTCTGACATGATGAATCGCTTTGTATAAGCAACACATAATGAAGCAGCAGGCTCGCCGAGACAGCATAAACAGACTAACATACAATTTATTATCGCCGTCACTGCGCCAAAAACGCCAAGCAGGCTTTAGTGAAGCATATTGTTTTGCGTGACCTTAATTCTTTTGCGGCACCGTCATCAAGTGAAGGAAACGTAACGCACTGGTCGCACCCATTTTCCCCCTGAGAAAAAAATATGGCCTACTATATCATGGCTATCATCGCGCGGTTGTGAATATTGTACTTTTTATTGTGTAATGGTATTTGTTTATGTTGTTTCATCGGCATATGCCTCGCGCCACAAATTTGCTAGAACGTTACTCATTAACTGCCGTCAAAAATTAAAATGACATCGCGTATTGATAGCATTTCTGGTTGACACACATTTGCTAAAAGGTTTCAGCTGCGAACACGCAACAACTATGGTTGGTTGGTTTAGTGTATGGGGTTTAGTAATCCCAAAGCGGCTCATACAATGAGACACCGTAGTGGATAGCTCCGAATTTTTCCAACACCTCGGTTTCTTTAACGTACAACTAGAAATAAAATAACTAATAAATCTGTTTAAAAAGTTTTATATTAACTTTAACAATAAAAATAAAAAGGAACAGTTGCGGCCGGTCGTCGATCCGCACACGAACACGCAGAGTGTGTGTGATTTCGCAGAACTGAGTATAAACGTATCTGATGCCGGCTGGCTGGATATTTAAATTTAAAGTGCGGGTAGCTCTTACATACTTCCGCAAGTAAAATGGATGCTGCATATTGCTGCGCACGTGCGGCACACAGTGTTGGAAGGTAAGCACATGTTGCTATTAGGCGAACCATGTTCACGGTGAATATTTCGTGCGTTTCTTTCGCGGCTAGACGAACAAAATTTCAAATCATTGAACCAGCGTATTTCTCGCCAGAAGGTGTTCCTTGATGACACGAGTTCTTCCTGGTCGGCTCTGTGAAGCCGCACCTACCACTGGTGCAGATCACTCTTTTCGTTCAGGCACAGAGAAAACATATTTCTAGACTCAGGCCTGGTGCCACAACAGAGGCACATCAAAATTTCTCACGTGTACACTGCAAGAAACGATCGGAAAAAGAGGAACTGCCGTGCAAGGCACGTATTCCGCGCACGCGCTTGGAAGAAATATGGCGACACGAAGTCACGTGACGCGGATCAGCCAGTAGGCAAGCCGGCGGCGCGGGGAAAACGAATGCGGTACTCTGAAATTTTCCAGTGATTCTACGTAGAGGCTGTGTTGAGCGCACCACGCGACCAATTCGTCGTCCTTTAATGAAGGCTCCCTCCGCGTCTCCGCAAGGATGTTGTCTGATAGCGGTGTGCCGCTGACTGTAGAGGCGGAATTTGGAGCTGTTAATGGGGTTAAAATTTGTTCGAGACGCAAACATCAGGAAAGGACCGAAGTTTTTTTAAGCAGGTCATGTACACGATGTGAAGGAGATTTTGTGTGATCAGGTGCAAGTAACAGCCCTGTGCCTTTCGCAGACAATTGCATCAGTGCGCCATCGAAAACAATCAGAGATAAGGTATGCAATATATATAGCTATTGGCTGTTACCATACTGACTGTTGCACGGGTAGCTTTATGCAATGTTACAACTGGCCCAGATTGGCGATATATTCTTGCAACCGCGTGGACGCATCCGCTCCAAAGCACTTAAAAAGAAAGCATAAAGGCTAGCTGAGAAAGAACGGGATGAACGGGTAAGCAGTCCTGGTGCGCTTCCCTCCTGCGCAGCGGCCCGGCATCTTAACTGACGGCAGATAAACTCAAAGTAAAACATTAAATCGATATTGCTGTTGTAGAAAGAAACGCCGCAATATCTATCTCACTTCCTGCTGGACATCTTAAACGCGCCGTAAGGGAAAGATGAAAGGTTGAAGGAAAGAAAGAGGAAGATGGGAAGAAAGGAAAAGAAATAAAGAAAGAGAGGTGCCGTTTAGCAGAAGACTGCGAAATATTTATACCCCATGATGATCTTTAACGAGTCCTGGCATCGCACAGCACACGTATACCTTTCGCGCCTCGCCTACAGCGAAACACGGCTGTCGCGCCCGGTCTCGAGCCGGGCACTGAGGCTCAATAGCCGAGCACCACTGAGCATGCACTTCTTCGTTTTCAGAGTGCGTAGGCGGTCTAAAGTGTCCCTGCATGTTTATATAGATAGACAAAACGCCGAAAGTGACCTATTGGGGTCTTCTGTAAAGTCATAGATCGTTCAAAAGGCCTTGGCTAGTAGTATCCAAAGACAAGCCCTAAACCACGCAAAACCATTCAAAACCGAGTTATGGCTTCTCTAACTCGGTACAACCATAGTTAATCCGCTATAATTCTTTGTATACGTAATGCCTCAAAATTATAAGCTGTCTGATTTTTCTAAAACCAAAGGTTGGAGACATTTTTAGCTATTATTCCGGCAAACCGGCAAGATTGGAGGACATCTCCTGGAAGGTGACAAAAAGCGCCATAGAACGCACAGGTTATTGCAAGAAAACAGCTTCCGCGACTGCCTATGGGAAGTCCCTAAAATCATGAAAGCCCCGATGAATGAAATATTAACTGAAGGTACATTACCTGCGCTGGTACACCTTCAGTCGTTTGAAACCGCGAAACGGCAACACGTGAACGAAATGTCAGCCGGCAATGATTTGCACAATGCAAAAGTGGAAGCAGGCAGAAGACTTTTGTTCTTTCTAATTTGGGAAAACGTTCATCACAGCCTCTATATTGTCACGTCTCGATAGAACGCCAAGGAGGACCCAAATATAGGACGGGTTTATTAATCAACCAGGACGAGTCTTGCGCTCAAACTCCCTTCTCTTCCAGGCTCGCGCTTGTGGGGCCAGTCATCATCTTTTGCGTCGTCTTCTATGCGGCAATATTTAGCATAAGACGAAGAACGCATTTAAGAGTCAAGCACGCTTGTTTTTACTGGGAACCAGCAGTTGCCCAAAGAAAACTAGTTCATTCGCTGACTATACGTATTGCAGCAGGGTAGAAGATTCGCTCTGATCTTCTTTGTCGTTGTACTGTAATCGCGTTGTTGGGCCTTGGGTTTTCATGGAGCCTTAGAAATAGCATTATCTGTTTTCTGCAGTTCAGTACTTTTGGGGTGATAGAGAGTTGGCACAGGTATACTATAACTACTACTCCGACTCTGATTTCGGAGGAACAGCGAATTGTGTGATGTTTAGACACGAAATACTAAAGAACTTTACACCAACGGCCTTCATTACCGGTGCCTACCAGACTCCTTGCGACGCTCCCACGTGATGAGGCATTCGTGATAAATGAATGCCTCTACAACGCAAAAACAGTTTTATTGCGTTAGCAATACTGCGCCAGGTTTCAGCCCGTCGCGTAGTCCCGGCAAGAGCCACGTTTGACCTTAAGCCGCAGCCGAGCCGAATACGGCTTTACCCAAGCAGTACGAACGTGCCTTAGTAACCTGTAGGGGTAACGTGAATGTCAGGGTTCTGGCAGGCTGATCTGACATAACCGTCCCATGTGAATTGAGAGACCCAATTAACTTGGCAGCTCCTACCAGCCCACATGTAAAGCCCCGCTGTAACCAAGCCGTATTAACGTGCCTTAGGGGCCAATACGAGTAACGTGAATACCAGGGTCCTGGCAACCTCATTCTGACATAACCGTTCCATGTGAAAGGAGAGACTCAAGTTTGCAGCTCCTGCCAGCCCACATATAAAGCCCCACTTTAACCAAGCCGTATGAACGTGCATTACTGGTCTTAGATGTAACGTGAATGCCAGGGTCATGGCAGGCTGATTCTGACATAACCGTTCCATGTGAAACGAGAGACCCGAGTTGATAGCTCCTCTTAATGTGGGGTTTTTTTAGCGATGACAAAGACAAGGACAAGAAAGGCGAGACGTACACACACAAGCGCTTGTGTGGGCGTCTCGCTTTTCTTGTCCTTGTCTTTGCGCTAAAAAACCCTACATCAAGATTAGCTACCAACTCGCCCAACAGGAAGTTTTAATGGTAGCTCCTGCCTACCCACTTACCATGCCCGCTTTAACCAAGCTGTATGAACGTGCCTTGCATTATAGGAATAACGTGAATACCAGGGTCCTGGCAGGCTGATTCTGACATAACCGTCCCATATGAAACGAAAGACCCAAGTTGGCAGCTCCTGCCAGCCCACATATAAAGCCCCGCTTTAACCAAGCCGTATGAATGTGCCTTAGTGGCCTATATGGGTAACGCGATTGCCAGGTTCCTGGAAGACTGATTCTTACATACCCGTCCGATGTGAAACGATAGATCAAGTCAGAGTGATGCCCCTTTGATTCCAGGCTTTAATATCATTGATGCTGTTAGGAGATTGAATCATTAGCAGAACGCTACCGTTTGTGTGTATGTAAAAGAGGGTGTCCAAGTGAGTAACGTATAACATAATTTACCCAGTGAACAAAGAGAGACTGTGTTAAGCTGTGTGAAACGGGAATGGTGGTGACTGGAGTGTACATTTCCCCTCAGGCAGGGATTGAGACTGCAGTGGCAGTCTTGGCTAATAGCATGCCTAACCAATCTGAGAAAAAGTTGGTCTTGTGTACTGGAGACTTCAAAAAAGACACAAGTAGAGACAATGCTTTCAATTAAGCGGTGAAGACAAAGTATCTGCTACAGTTACGCCAGCTTCAACCGAGAAGTGCAACGCAGTGGGGAAACAGTTTTGGCCTTATGTTATACAGACCTGCAACAGAATATGGACATGTGATTAACCAAATTGAGACCAAGTTTCATTACTTTACGGACCGCCATAGTGTATTCATTGGGATTAATAAAGGCAAAAAAGACTAGCAGTTCATTTGTGTGCCATGTCTTTACTCATAACTAAACATCTCAAGCTACACCATGAGGTACACTACAAGCTGAACCATAAGGGCAGCCATGGAGGTATTGCTAACGCAATTCAACCCGGTTTACCCAAAGCTAAACCACAGCCAATTTTGTGGCTCTCTGGCACTGTACCTAAGGCATATTTATAAAAACGCCCAGAAGGAGCCTAATCATAATCACCCTATTATACCTATTATTAGCTGCCTTTGATTAAAACAGCATTTATAATGTGTTCTGGCTATTCTTTCTTTTACCTCTGTCTTCTACTGTATAGATGACGGCCAAACATATTCACGTTCCCCCTGCTTGTTGCTTTCTCCGCAGCGCTTCTGTCGTTATCGAGCCTGTCGATATTGACGTGGCGTCCTGTTCTTTTATATGGTTTCAGAAACAACAACTAGTGTACTCCGCATGATATGGTGCGATCTTTATTGGCTACACGGCTTTTGTTTTGGATGGTTGCTATGGGACGAACGCGCCCCAAGGGAATTCGCAAGTGCGGCTCGTTGTGTCTTATATGTTCATTCATCCGACTCGTGAATGCTTAGTGTGGAATTTTGCGGCTGAAGCCTCCAAATCTGTATTAAAGGAAAACTGCATTTATTTTGCTTTCTTTACGCTTTTGCAATAACCTGGTGGTGGTGGCCAATTTTATTAAGGCGAGCCTTAGTTGTAAAATCCTAGGGATGAGATTGCTCTTGGATGCGTGTCGCGGCCGGCATGTGATGCTTCCCGGCGACTTCCAAAGCCCAGTCCACCAGCTGCCGTTGGGCAGCCGGGTCACAACTGGACACCGCGGCCTCCCATCTCTCGAGGTCTGCAAGCTGTCATTCGGCTAATGGAAGGAGCTCAGAGCAGAAATAAAGAATGTGCACAAAATCCGCTTTGGGAGCACCACCGAGGGGGTATTCTGGCGTGAACAATTCCAGGTAAAAAAGGTCTAAGTATGCTTTAGTAAAACAGGCTTTTGGGTAAGTTGGATATTTTGCTTCCACATAGAATCGTTACCACAATCACGAGCTATTTAAAAATACAATGTAATGCCAGTACAAAGGATTTATGACTACAGGTTGTGTAGAACCATTAAACAAGAACTAAAAGGGAACCTTTCTTTATGCGCTCCCTATCAAACCTGGACAAAATTGTTAAAGCACACAACCTGCGTCATAACAAAGAATGGAAAGTTAATACATACAGATCAGTGTATGGAATGTCGACACTTCATAAAAAGCTACCTAGGATATTGAACGAATTGCAACATGACCAGATCTCCCTCGAAAAATCTCTTTCAAGGAACCAAAAGCCCATTTTATGATCTCACACTTATTTTCTTAGTGTTTTCTGTTTGCTACTTGCTTCGTGCCCACCTGATAGCAGTGCATAACATTTTCTTTCCCTCTTGTCGGTTTCGTTTTTGTATCAGGTTTTGTGTAGTTTTGCGTAGTGTTTTTGTTATAGTTGTTGCATGGCTTTAATTTTGAATATTGATTGATGCGTATGCAGTTTACCACTGTTTTGATAAGTTTTTTTCCATGCTTCATGTTTAATATGCTTCATGCTTCGTGTTATTCGTGCTTCAGTGCTTATTAATATGACTTAGATTTCTTCTGTGGCCTTCTGTGTTTGGTGGCGCTGTGTAATGACCGGTGTATAAGGGGGCCTGTGGCCTCTTCAAGCTGTCTGATAGCTTTTTTTCCTGCATCTTGTGTGATCTACTTGATGCAAATATATATATATTATATAACTGCAGCGCGAAAAAAAGACAAGCACGAAAGAAGGAAAACTACACCTCCCCGACACGGATATACGCTGCACTCACAACTGATGTTATTTCGCCAACGTATGGGAAATATAAACGTTCTGCCACGGATGCTCGCACAGGAAAGAAGAAAGGAAGGACACGTGCCACCATCAACGTAAAGCATTTTCACACAAGGTGGCACATTTTATCGTGTGCAAAGAAAAGGTGATATTCTGCTTTATACAAGTGAATTCAAGTATTGCTTACACCATAATAAACCCTTTTCTTTATATCGTAAGCTGCCAGCAGTTCATATGCAGTTTGGTCTTTGCTTTTGCATAGAATCATTGCGCCATCAACATGCGGCAAACATTCCTGGCAAGACCTGCAATGCCTAACAAAGTTCACATCTTCGTCGTTCGCGAAATTTCTTCAATGCTCCCTCACTCAGTCATCAACACTGCCAGATTGGCGACTTAGGCTTTTCCGCACGACAGTGGAATTTCATATGCCCCTCCTGATTGGCACCGTACATGAGGCTTGGTATGCTTTTTCCCGCATCCAGCTTTAGTGGACTCCTTACCGGAGATACGAGGGCATATTTGGCCGGGCCTTGTGTCTTGTGTGTTTTCTTCCTTAGTTCTCGTCTTTTTTGCGCGCTGCAGTTATGCGGAAGCAAAGTACAACTTGCCGAAAAGCTAGTTTTACCAAAGCATATTTCTTCTATAGTGGGGCCTTCTTTCTATGTTAATAAATACTGTTGCTCTGTCACTTTTATTGCCAATATTATCTTCACGACATGCTCTGCCCGGTACATCGCCATGTGTCTTAGAAAAGGCCGGATTCCGGAAGAAGTAGGCCTCCTTTCCGGACCGTCAAACCACCAAGGGGGCATGTAAAGCGCGTGGGAAAGAGTCTACGCTCGGATCTTTGGCGTCAGGTAGGGTTGTACCTGGACTGGCTGTCAAGATGTGCCCAGTATCCTCATTGGGTGACGGATTCTAAGTTGCATTTCTTCAAACGGCTCACTGCTCAAATGACTGAGCTCTGGTGAAGCTTCTAAGGAGGAAAGTACAAGCCAGAGCAAACCTTGCGGTGTTAGATGGGATAGATTTTCTTCAGAGCATACGCTTCGTGCTCAACAAAGGACCCGAGCAGGGGCTTCCACCATTCGTACCAGTTCAAGACCTGGCAGCACTCAACCGCCGCATAGCAGAGAAAGCGCCGAGAGAACAACAGGAAAGATGCTTGCTCGAAGGTGCGGACTTGTTTTTGAAAACAGCGATTTTTTCTAATAATTGTCCTGCTGGCACGTCTTTGCGGAGGGTGGTTACGTATTTTGAAAGGAACGGACTCTCACTTCTCAAGGACGACAAAAATGGTGGGTTTGTTGTTATTGCGGAAGGTAGACCCACAAACCGGAAGGTAAAACAACAAAATCTCCACCTCCCTCCGAGAAATGAACAAAGGTAAAACAACAAACAACAAAGCCTTTCAGGCTTTGCAAAAAACTTTATCGGATGGTATTTTACGCGAAAATATTGCTCAAGCAGTGCAAAACTAACTTTACCCTGGATAAAAGCCGTCCCACAATAGCCAACTTTTCCGAAAACGTCGGAAACAAAAAGCTAACCAAACAGATTATCAATTTTAAAGGCAATGCTTTGAAAGCGCTCTTAGTACCAAGACCCATGAACCAGATGTAGCGTTTCGAACTATTGTTAGTGAAACTGTAAAATGGCAGTTGCTTGTTCGTCGCTTCCTGGAAAGATATTTGCGAGCTCTCGCCGTTAATGACCCTTTTCTTATACATAATTATAGGGAAAACATTAATTTTCTAAAACCCAACCACAACATTGGCTTGGCGCTTTCTGTGAATGCGGAATATATTTTTTTTATTCGATACCACACCAAGAATTGTTCGCGTCACTGAAGCAGTGCATTGAGAAGAATGGCATCGTTTCTTTTCAGAATTCAGCTGGTGTTTCTGGGGACAACTTTCGAACACTTTTAGAAGTTTACCTTCACACAACTTGTATTCAGTTCAACAACCAGTACTACTTACAAACCAAAAGATTATGTATTGTATCCTACGTTGCATCCGTTAAAAATGATTATTTTCAGCCACTATTGACGAGATTTTAGCATCTGTTCTTGAACCGAATGAGATCACAAAAGTGTGTTGATCTTTTTATCTCGTTGGACAAGCAGAGCCCTTTGCACTACTGCGCTGTTGTTGACGGCATTTTAAACGCTTTTTTTTTATTTATTTATTTATTTATACAAATACCTCACAGGTTCCAAACATGGAACATTGTGTGAGGGGGAGGGGTTACAGTGTATCAAAAGGAACAATGGTACATAGTTTAAAATACAAAAGGTAACAGTTATACAGGACTGGAACTGCAAATAAGTATTAGAGCATGCATGGGAACTGTATGGAAATGGACTGACCTTCACTTGCGAAGTTCCCTACTAGAATCGTCGTCAGTTTTTACATATTTGTATCAAGTTTGGTGGGGATCATGTGTGTTGGTGCTTCGCTCCACGTGTGCAAAACGACTGTTACCTTAATTCTGCACACCCTAAAATAAATAAAAGAAGCATAGTGAACTTATTCCTCGAATCTGCACTAGATAAATTGTGCGAATATGAAATGCAGACCAGCTTTTACGGCCAATTGGCAAGACCTTTGTACAGGCTACCCTCAGTCGATCATGACGGCTGATACCGAGACCCTCCTAAAAAAGGTAAAGAAGAGCGCTACGACAATGAAGACTAGGGAAGTTGAGTGCACCTTGCGTCCGGAGCTTGCCCTGTACCTGCACACATTCTTGCATAGCTTGAAACATGTTGCGAACAAGTTTAGGGTGCGCTCGTTTTTTCGGCTCCGGAAAATCTCTGCCAACTATGCCCTCGTATCTCCGGTAAGGATTCCACTAAATCTGGATGCGGAAAAAAGCATACCAAGTCCATGTACAGTGCCAATCAGGACTGGTATATGAAATTGCACTGTATTGCGGAGTAGCCTATGTCGCCAATCTGGCAGATGTGTCAATGATCGATTGAGGGAGTATGAAAGAAATTTAGCGAACGACGAAGATGTGAACTTTGTTAGGCATTGCAGGTCTTGCCAAGAATATTCGCCGCATTTTGATGATGCAAGAATTCTAAACAAATTTAAAGATCAAACTGCGCGTGAACTATTGGCAGCTTACCATATAAGAAAAAAGGAGCGATTATTGCGTAAGCGATGCTTCACTTCACTTGTACAAAGCAGAATATGACCTTTTCTCTGCCACACGATGCGATGTGTCACATGTTGTAAAAATGTTTTGTGTTCACGGTTGCACGTATCCTTCCTTTCCCTCTTCTTTTCTGTGTGCGCATTCGAGGGTGAACCTTTATATCTCCCATGCGTTGGAGAAATAAAATCCGTTGTAAATGCAGTGATTGTCTGTGGCGTATGTGTTTTAGCTCGTTTTTTTTTTCACCCTGCAGTTATGTGTAAGGAAATAGAAAGCAATCAAGGGAGGGGAAGGTACGCGGGTGTGACTTCCGCCATGTCCCCTGCTGCAATTTAGTGAGATATTTATGTGGAGGGGGATAGGCAAGACGCCCACGGTAGTGCATAGTTTTCTCTTGGTAAGCGGCCATACAATCTGGAGCCTCTCCCCAGGGATCTGAGGCACCAGTTCGGCTGAGGAAACGTCGGGCTGAGGAATGAGCCGCCCTGTTTTTGGGTGGCCGGCGTGAGCAGGGACCCAGAGAAGCTGAATAGGTCCGATAGGGATGGGAGACCGGCTTAGAAGCCGGAACGCGGGTTCGGAAATACGGCCTTTCGCAAAGTTTCGGACCGCTGTCTTCGAGTCAGTGAAAATGAGGGTCGCCGATGTAGTAGCGATTACTAAGACTAGTGGCGTCTCCTCCGCTTCCGCGGAAGTGGAAGCGATGACAGCACCTGCCGTAAGAGCAGGGGAGTTTGACACTACCGCCAGAAAGAGGTGTATAGACCTTTTCACGGCGTATCCTTGAACCAACGTGCCTGCACTCGCGCTTCTGGTGTGGAGAGTATACTACCACAGTTGCCATCTCTCATTTGGCTGTGACATCGCCGACTCGCGCACCAGTAACAAGCCTGCATCTGTGGTTTTCGAGGCGGCGCGCTTCAGCTATGTCTTACTGTAATCGAAAATCATCTGGCCGTAATTGCGCTGTCTACGGTTGCACTAACAACCAGCGCAAAAGAAACATTCTAGGCGTTATCGTGTGTCCAGAGCACAGCATTCCACGAGACGAGTGCCGATGCGATATGCTTACGTTGCATCGTTTCCCCACGTCACCTGAACTACGGCGGCAGTGGATTGCTGCCATCAACAGGAAGGATTTTAATGTGACAGAATCGTCCCGTGTATGTTCGCAAGACTTTGTCGGAGGAAAGAAGACGGACGAAAACGCTGTCCCCGTGTTGGATATGGGCTACAAGAGGAAAGTAAGTTTTTGTCGCCTTTCACTCACGACTTAGCTGGGCACGCACACTTCTGCTACGGGGTTTTAACGCCACCTTTTTTCAGGTGCTTGTTGGATGGCGCTGTTTAGTCAGACGCACGTACACTCCGCCACCGAAGAAGGTATACGTTTTCACACTTCGCGTACATTTGCAAAGTGTGAGAACTCGCGCTTGTTTACAGAAGCGGAGCTCTGGCTCCAAGACTGGGTTGTGCAGTGATGCTGGGCAGATAAGTGACGTCGGCGCGCAAGCCTGCCCAGATATGGTAAGTTTATTCTCTTATCTTTCTTAAGGTGCAACGCTCAGACATAGTCCGCCGGCTCGGTGAATGCGCGGAGCAGCAACGTCGCGAGCCGGCGAAATCAGTCACGGGGAACCCTTTCATTTGCTTCGGGAAATAATTCACTTTCTGGTGGTCGTGTTTTTTTTTTTTTTTTTGCTAGCATTTGTGACACAGCGCAAGCGCAAATTAGGTCAAGAATACCTCCTTGACGAAATCTGCATGTCAAAAGACGACGTCCTCATAGCAGTCCGTACAGTGGTCTTCATATTTTTCTGAAGCTCTGCAATGGCGTGCTCTGTACCAAATTTGCGACATTCATTGGTGTCTACAAGTATCATTACCGGTTCAAATGAAGAGAAGTGAGATGGCATTCAATCTCTAGACCACTTAATTGAGTCTCAAGTCACAGAAGATACTTTGAAAGCTAACCAAAATGTTTTGGAAGTTTTTATATTTCTCTTGCTAATTAGCAAAATAACAATGCAGCATTAAGGAAATGCTCTGAAAATATTTGCTCTTCCTGTCTATATGCATGTAGGAGCATAATTTGCCTATCTGTGTGTATTGCTATTTTTTTGGCATGGTTACCCTACCTAACGGTGCTTCTTTCAGAAAGTTCTTGCCTTCAGCTGAAATCTCGAAAAGTAATACATCTAGTGTAAAACTGGCATATTCAAAGATGTCTGCATTCACGGTGAACATTGCTGACAATGCATACAGCAAATGTTGTCACAGGTTAAAAAAATGTTTGCTGTAGATGCATGAGGAGAGCACTAAAAGGTCAAATTGTTACTGCTGTGCAGTCCATGTTCAGTGACGAGGACAGTGAAAGACCACTTGATGAGCATGGCGCTTGTTTGGCAATGCAAACCTAGCATGCCATTTAATGTCCAACGCTTTCACATTCCGAAGCACATTTATGTGCATGTCAGGGCATCCACGGATAGCCAAGAGCAAATTACGAGCGCTGCGACGGAGAACAACAACGAGAGAGTAATGACAAGGACAGGCGCTACTATCAACTGAACGTTTATTCGAAGAACACAGATTAAATACTCGCAGAAGACAACCAAAGGCACATGCGCTTCACAGATTTTTCCTAGGTATCCAGATAAACAATCTCACATTCTTGGATGCTTACAGATGGTGAGCTCACGCACGTGTCACTGTTTTTATGGATGTGATATGACTCTGACAGTTCTCTAGTCATTTGATCTTTGTGTCTAAACTTAATTTTGGTTTTGTTAAAAAGCGGTAGGCATTTCTTCCTACTAGGCACATTTGACCCACTAGGTTTATTCAAATCACAGTCCCTGTAATGAAGGGCCAAATTGGATGAGGGGGCACTATTCAAAGAAGTGTTATGCTGGCGCAGGCGCGTATTAATACATTTGCCGGTTTGCCCTATATAATTTTTCCCACATTTAAAAGGTACTTCATACACAACCCCTTCTTCACATGCGACAAAACGCGAATCATGGTCCACTTGGCACACACCTTTTCTTGTTCTACTTTTTTGTTTCTGATCTCTAGCCCTTCTGTCAACAACCGCACAAATTTTGCCCAGCTTATTAGGAACCGAAAATAACACTTTCACTCCATATCTACTGCCGATTTGCTTAAGCCTGTGGGATAACCGATGGATATACGGAATCACTGCATACTTCTTTCTATCGCTATTGATATGGACTTTTGTATCTTCTCTACCAAAAGCCTTAATCTTCTTTATGATTTTATTACTATGTACCAACTAGCTCAACTTTCCGTATTATAGCCAAGAGCTAAATCACCTAATCCTAAATCACCAAATCATTCCCTTGTCGGACACTTTGAATCAGTTAGGTATAAAGTAAACCAAATTAAAGCTCTTCAAAATATTTTCAGTTTTGTAGAGAAAGGAGAACTTAAGTGGTCATGCTAAGGCACATGAAGTAGGAACAATCCCTACAGCTGGTGTCAGTGGTGTCATGGAGGCAGCTGATGACATGGCCTAGGAGCCGAAATCAGATGAAGGGGCAGCTGCTGCAGTAAGTGCCTTCCTAGCATCAGCTCAGTGAGTTCCCAAGTGTCCATGTTATCACTAAGTGCTACACAATTTCTGCAAGTGAATGTGCTTAATAACTATGATCGACACTTACATGCATTTTTCTTTATTGCACTCCTAATGTAGACGCCATGACGTTTTAAAGGCCCACTGTCCACCCTCCGGTCGAAAATATTTTCTTCCGCGGTGACTGTGAGACTTCGCCCCCTAGAACGCAAGACCGCAAAATGTTTTTGAAAAGAGTAACTAATAACGCAGTTACAGCCACCGCAATCACCCGATTCTGTCATGCTTCTCTCCTTCCGTTCCCTCGCAAAGGTTTTTCACTCTCCTGCCCGAGGTCGTCTAGCCTCCGCAAGACAAATTCCCCTTCCTCCTCCGCGTTTGGCGGGAGGTGGGGCGTGGCACTCCGCGAGCGCGGGCAAAAAAAAAAAACGGCCGAGGCAGCGCGCGCCGCTGGATTCAGTCTGGCCGTGGCGAGGGAAAAGCGCGCAGCGAGCGGTAGACACCCATCCTTCTCCCGTCAGTCAGCGAGACGGACCAATGGACGTCGTTCGCGGTACGCACGTCATTATCGTGGCCCGTCGGGCCAGCGCAGGAAGCGGGGAAGCTGGCTTCCCAAAGGAGAGCATGAGAGAGCTTTGAATTGTATTTTCGATACTTTGCGGCGCGCGTGTCACTGTAGCATTTTGCACAGACTATCTCCGGTACCTGATCGAAACACTGGGCGCCTTTGTTTAAATGGGCCTTCCCTGGACAGTGGCCCTTTAAACACTTGTAGACCTGTACATTTGTGTACATTTGTGTAGAAGCACTCAGTGATATGGAGGTAAAAAGGGCTTTAGTTCATTGTCTGGTAAACAGCGCTTGTAAGAGTCTTGGTGTAACTTTTTTTGGATTCAGTTAAACCACGCAGTGCTCACTGATTCGCTTTCAGACAGCTGATGACGCGGCGGAGGAGCCGAAATCAGATGAAGGGGCAGCTGCTGCGGTAAGTGCCTTCCTAGCATAAAACCACTGTCTTCTGATGTTTTATGCATGAAACATGTTTAAACACAAAAGCATATGCATGTGTGGTATGCACTGTAAAGTGCCTACTTGTACACAGCACAGCTAACATAACTGTCACAGGCAGGAATCTAGGCCTGTTTCACCTAAAAACTCAAACAGGGCCTTCATTGTACGCCAGTTATCGGAATTAAGAGGTAGATGGCTGCTCTCAGAATGCACATACTGTGACATGTTAAGAACTTGTAGCTAGCTGTGTGCTGTACTAAGGACAGTTGTGCTGTAGTTTATGTCACAGCACCCTGTGGTAACCCAGACTTTTGTGTAATGTCTGGCGAAGAATGCTTGCAAGGGTTGCGACTTGGAGTTTCAAATTTGATGCTGGGCAGATCAATTTCTTATCATACCAGTCTTTCAATGCTTTGGGGAAAACCTGCAAGGTCCCCATGCATATCAGAAGCCATACCGGGTGAAACTGCTTATTACACGGCAGCTGACACTAAATTCACAATGTTTTTCTCTAATGCAGGCAGCTGCTCAAATGGCTGAGGACGTGATGAACGATGAAGTTACACCGGCCTTAGTAAGTGCCTACCTGCCTCCAGCTGTGGGCTATTCTTTTAACGTTAGCCATGGCTAGGATATATGGTTGGACCCAAAATATAATCTTTGACAAACACGAATAGAGCATCTCTGTAAAAGGCCCATGACTGATGCCTTAGCTTGTGTAAAACCAGCTTGTAACTTGGAGATAAAAGGGATAGGAGCATGAGTTATGACACGCATGCAGTCAAGGTCAAGCATCAGACTGCTAGCAATATTGACACACATTGTTGTTTCATTATTCAGGCAGAAACCGAGATAGCCGATGAGGGGATCCCAGATCAAGTGACGCCTGCCATTGTAAGTGGCAACATGCGTATGTGCCCTGCGTGGTATCATTTTAGCATTAGTGCTAATGGGAAATGGTTGCATTCACAATGCTGAAGCTCTGACGCACATAATTATGTATTGCCCCGCCCCGGTGGCTCACTGGTTACGACACTCGACTGCTGAATCCTAGAACGTGGAATCAAATCCTGGCTGCGGCCGTCGCCTTTCAAGAAATTTCTGAAGCCCTCCCCTACGGCGTCCCTCATAGCCCGAGGTGCTTTGGGACATTAAAACCTAGAAATCAAATCAAAAATATGTATCAGTGGCAAACAATAGTTGTTAACACGTGTATGGTTTGCAGGTGCTAGAGCCGAGTTTGAGTATATTTCACCTCTGTTCATGGTGACGACCTTTTAGAGTTCTAATTATGATGTGACATGGAGACGGTGATTAATGAAACTCGTATGGCTAAAAGTAATTCTCGAAATCATATCACAGGCTTTTTAGTCAGTACATTATCCAATATCCTCCATCATGTTCGCATGGTGCGAAGCGTCAGTCCCCAATGTGTCTCACAATTGTTTACTCCTCTGGCTCACCAGAAAACATTTTACTAATTTCATGAAGAGAATGTTTGGCATGCTTGCAGAAAATTAATGATTCTGTTGTCAGATTTTTATCGCTGCTAATGAATGGGTTCACCACAAGACGAAACTAACGTTCATGTAATGGAAGCCCAAGCGGCCACCACTAGCTGCTGTGTAGCTGAAACATGCAAGGCAAAGTTTCTTGAAATGCAGAGGCCATTTTATAAACCATCTACTCCTGTGATTGCATAGGGCAGCCACAAAAACTGTCAGAAGTTTAAGGGTGTGTCACAGCTTCAACAAAACGTGGCAGGTCACAAGCTGCAGTCAGGAAATGCAGCTCTGCATAGATCTTCAATCCACATTGAAGTCCACACCTGGCAACTTATTGCCAGTTTTTCTTTTGCAATGAAAAGAAATTTCTGTTATGGGCACAGATTTTCTTTCGACCAGTCAAAAATGTGGCAAAACGGTTCCCATCGTTGGAAAAAAATCAGTTTCTAACTTGAGGGCATTTGTTCTCTAGGAGCAGTGTGCACCGAGGGAGACTGAGAAGTTGTAAATTCGATGTTTGCAGAAAAATATGTTTCATATTCAAGTAAAACTTGTGTAGTCGTACATTTGTTGCACATTGACTTTTATGCTTCAACTTGTGCACAGCTAGCGTTTGTACATGGAGGTGAAAAGTATTTCAGTATTATTTCTGGCAAATGTATATGTGCAGTTTGGATAATCACCAGACTCTTGCCACTCTATTGGTACGTTGTTTTGCTGCTTATTTGGTGTGCTAGTGACTCTCTCTACTTTTATGTTTTATGAAGGAACAACCTGCTGAAATGAAAACAAGAGCAATTCAGTGGGAGGATATGTATAATGACCACTGTTACAACAGACGTATAATGACCATTGTTACAACAGACCTGAACTTTAGACAAGGTCATCTAAGCAGCAGCTGTTTGCAGCAACATTATGAGAAGACAACTGTGTCTTTTATACCGCGATAGCCAAGATTCATTTTCAGAACTTAACTGCAGCAGTAAAAGTAGAGTCAGAAAAGGCATTCCCAGTGCTGTCCTATGGAGACCAGCTACTCCTCACCCTCATGCGATTGCGCCTTGGCCTTCTCTACGGTCACTTGGCCAGAATATTTCAGATATCTGTGGGAAGTGTTTTTAACATATTTGAACACATGCTAACAATGCTCTACAGCATCATGAAAAAGGTTGTGGTATGGCTGCCAAGGTCAACAATCCAAAACAGTATGCCACAGTCATTTATTGACAGTGGCTACGAAATGACCACATGCATTGTGGACTGTTCAGAGGTGAACTTACAGCGGCCGAAACAATTGATGGCGAGGGCTCAGACATACAGTAGTTATAAGGCTCATAATACTGTAAAGTTTCTCATTGCCATAGCGCCAAATGGCTGTAGAATGTTTGTGTCGCAAGCTTATAGAGGACGTGCGTCAGACAAACATATTACGGCCGACTGCCAGCTCGAGGACCATCTTGGCCCTGGAGATGAATTCATGGCCAATAGGGGTTTCACACTGACCACTAACATGATAATCCAAGGAGTGAAGCTAAACGTGCCTGCCTTCACAAAAGCTAGGGATGTTACATAAAAATTTCATAATAAATATCTGGATTGCCTCATGGATATGTCATTTTACAGGGAAGCCGCAACTCAGTGAAGAGGAAGTAACCAGAACAAGACGGATAGCTTCCGTACGCATCCATGTGAAGCGTGCCATAAACAGGATAAAGACCTACAGAATATTTAAGCAGGCCCTGCCCATCAAGTCCAAGAAGATGATTAAACAAATGATTTTCGTTTGTGCAGGGCTTCGCAACCTGAAAGGCCCTTTATTTGCTATCAGGAAGGAGCCCACAACTGATTAAATTTTTGCAAAGTGCAACAACTCAGACATTTTGAACACATTGTTCAGTTAAGGGCAGAGTAGTTTTTGAAAAATAAAATTAAAGTAAAGAATTCTTTTTGTCCACTGTATCTGTCTCCCCATTGCTTTTTTTTTTTTTGCATTCACATGGTGAATGCAACGGTGAAATATTCACGTGGTGACAACCTGGGAAGATGCAGAATCACACTTGTAAAAACCTCACTCGCACGTATGCTGCAAGCTGTTTTCACAAACATTAAAGCTGATTCTAAATGATGCAAGAAATTAGCTGTGGCACCTGCTAATAAGCTAACAAATGCAGGGACGACGAGGGGCTTTGTTATAAATTACAGAAGAAAGGAGCTAACAGCCAAGACTCCAAGGAAAGCAAGGGGAATTTTTTATTGTGAAGTAATAATCGAGGAAGTAACTGGCTATAAAGTAGAATAAAAAATAACCACATGTCGCTGGTGGGAACCGAATTCAGAAGTTGTAGGTTAGGTTCCTAGCGGCGACATGTTATTTTTTCTTCTACTTTCTAGCCAATTATTTCCATGATTATTCCTTCACAATAAAAAAAAGTTCCCCTGTGCTTTCCTTAGCGTCGTGGGTTGTTAGCTCCTTTCCTCTGTGATACTTGCATCATTTTTGAAAATATAAAATACTTTATGTTATCAGCACCATTAAGTAAAGCAAGCCTCCGTGTTTTGCAAAATGGCAATGACTGTCACGGGTGGCACCATAAATAAAACATGCATTAGCTTGAGAAAATGTTTTGTCTCAATGCCGGCCAGGTACAGCGGACTGATTAATGAAGGTTCCCTCCTGCCCCTTACTACTCTCTTTTGTCAACCTGCCTTTGTTCCTGAAGGAAAACGTTATGGCTTGGCCAGCTTCCTACTGCAAAACTGGGCAAAAAGTAGCTGCAAGTTTACCTAAAGTGGCCACACGATATATCTGAAGCCATATTGCAGCAATGTTCTAAGCTTATACTTCCAAAAAACACCCTTTCACAGCAGATGATGTGGACAGATTGGAAAAAAAAAATTGCCCTTGCACATGCTCAAAGCTCATCACCAATATCTTGAACAAGAGGCCATAATCATTTATTACCCATTGTGCTATGGAGCAAAGAACAGCTAAGCAAATGTGGGGACACGGAACAAATACATGTGGGTTTACTTTGATGAGCATTTTCTAGAATGGATTGGTACTGATTGCAGCCGAGAGCACTAGAACATGCAAGGTATTTGCACTTGACAGGCGTTCTGTACACTTAGCTTTCAAGTTTATAAGTGCACAAAAACTGGGGAACTAGGAGGATGCAGTTTCAAATATAAGGACTTGCAGTGGTGCACCACACGTTTAAATGAGTTAGTTCACCTTGTAATATCATTGTGCCATTTGTGCAAGCAATTCAATGTGCACTTAAAGGGCCACTGTCCATGGAAGGACCTTTTAGGTGAAGGAGCCCAGTGCTTCGATCAGGTACCGGACATAGTTGTGCAAAATGCTGCAGTGACACGCTCGCCGCAAACCAACGAAAATACAAATCGAAGCTCTCTCATGCTCTCCTTCGGAAAGCCAGCTTCCCCGTTTCCTGCGCTGGCCCGTCAAGCCACAGTAATGACGTACTTCCTGCGAACGACGTCCATTGGTCCGTCTCACTGTCTGAGGGTGAAGGATGGGTGTCTATTGCTCGCTGTGCCCTTTTCCCTCGCCACGGCCCGACTGAATCCGGAGGCGCGCGCTCCCTCGCCCGTTCAGGTGGAGTGCCACGCCCCACCTCCCAACAAACGCGGAGGAGGAAGGGGAATTTGTCTTGCGGAGGCTAGATGACCGGGTAGGAGAGTGAAAAATCTTTGCGAGGGAACGGAAGGAGAGAAACACTACAGAATCGGGTGATTCGGGTGGCTGTAACTGCGTTATTAGCTACTCTTTTCAAAAACATTTTGCGGCCTTGCGTTCTGGGGGCGAAGTCTCACAGTCACCGGGGAAGAAATTATTTTTGACCGGAGGGTGGACAGTGGGCCTTTAATTGCAAATATTTCACAAATGGTAAATACTGTGGCCATTATGCAATGTACACACCAAAAAGAGGGAAACAGTAGGCATCATTACACATAAGTAGCAGTGAACTAGTCATGGAGATACTGGCACTGCACTTAGCAGATTTGATGCTCAACAGATCACTTAGGGCAACAATTCTGCTGCAACCAGTGCAATACCCATATTGAGCCTGCAATAAATTAATGCACAGCAGGGCTGCCAAATATGCAAGCACACTTAAAGTGTGCAATACCTCACTTTAGCTCTACTGGAAGATATGTAGACCAAGAATTTCTACTCTTGGAGCACTTGCTTGTAAATTATAAAACTTGCAGTTCACACAATCCTGAGTATTCTGCAGAAATGATGAGCCGTCCTGACACATGGCGCGTTTCCAATTCAGGTAGCAGGTGACAGAAGTAGAACTTTTGCAGTCGTGGCAAGCTTGAATTCACAAATGTGGGTGCAAAAGGCACTTCAACAACAATTTCAATTTGTACACTCCACATGTAAAAATAACAGAGATCACGGCCTGTGCATAGCATCTGAAATTGAACTTGGGCATAGTAACCGTTCGGCCCGTTTTCAGAGAGGATGTACTTTCCATCATTCTCTTCTACGTGGTGCCTTCCTGACCGCACAAGTTCCGAACAGTCCATCACATGCGAACACTTGATTTCTAGTACGGCAGGAGCTGTCTCAAGGAGGCCATCGAGAGACGCAGAGAGCCAGGGCATATCTGCACATAATATTGTCCCGCACTGTGTCACACTGTGTCATGTTTTTCTTTCAAATTGTGTACGAGCTACTGCTTCCTACTTCTGGCCATGTTTTGCAGCTGCATTACCAGAAAACATTGGACTGATGATAGCATTCATCGCTTTGGTACTTGGTGTGCTGCTTTTCTTGGGCACCTTTTTTATACTTGACGCCGTCAACCTAAGGCACCTTGCATTGCCCAAAGTGGCGAATTCTGGCCTCTAGTTGCTTCCTCCAGAGCTGCTGTAGCTTTTGCTGATAAGTTGACGAACTTGTCATAGAAGGCACAGCATCGAAGGCAGCTGGCTGGCAAATCACTTATGGCTTCATGGCTGCCTTTTCTGAAGGTCTCCTCAGCTGCCGTGGTGCCGCATTGAAGGTTGCGTAAAGCTGTGTGCCTGGAAGTGCAATAAAAATACAGTACATTGAAACAAAAATGGGTCTTTAACTTCCATCCAGATAAAATACAAGAGTTTAAGCTTTATGTTATGTGCTCCAATTATGCAAAAAAAAGGCTGATGTGCTTGTGATAGCACGTTAGGCTTTGCAGCCTGTGCTGACAAACTTTTTAAATATCAGAGAAATTGTAGAAATGAGAGTAAACATTGAGAGAGCACTTGGAAATCAAGCATGCAATTGTCTTTTCACAAAACTGCGTGGGAACATTTAGCATATGCCGTTTACAGCAGGTAGCCAACTAAATACAGAGGTTAGAAACAGCTGAGAATCCCTCTATTCCACTTTGCGGCAGCATCTGTGCAGGCTCTTCCAGTGAAAACACGAGACACAGCACAGTCAACTTTCCAGAGTGCAGCTCCCACATGGCTGCATACCCTGGCCTGTTCAGCCATGCAGGTGCAACCAGCACGCAGCACTTCGCCTGTACTCTGTGCCAACACCCATACTTGATGCAGCCTGCTACTTACAGCCTGTGAGGGCGTCACTTCAGATTTCAGTAATAGGATGTCATCGTTCCATTTGTATGAAAGTACTTTCCCCACCCACCCTGACTGCAGGTAATTATATGATTCTAATTATTTATATGCCCTTACTTAACGCAGGTCACATGCTTTTGTCTGCACCAAATAGTAGACAATATCTGGCCCCCTTATCTCTGGCCAGTCGCGCATGTCTTCCGACAAGTCTTGGATGTCATCTGGGTGTCCCCCCCCCCCCTCATGGTCTCTGCAAACAAAAACAGCATTTAATTATGGCCACATTTCTCTTGCATAATATAATTTTCATATCCTGAATCCGAAAACTCATTTTGACTAAGCAGTGCAAAAATCCGTTTAAGGGAGACAACAGTTAAACTACTGCCGATTTCTCAGTATGCCTTATGGCACACTTCTTGCATGAAACATGCAAATAGCCAATCCAGATCGCTGCCTGGATGTCAGTAAAATGGTTAAAGGCTCAGTGCAGTAATCTGAAAATGGAATGAAATGGAGGTATGTATCAGTGCACCAGCTAATAGCAAACTTTGCAGTGAATAAGCTTATTTAAAGCCATTTTTCAAGGAAGTCTCACTCACGCGATGCAATTCCTTCACGTACGCACTTTCGCTCCTTCAGTCGCACGGGCCACAGAACGCGAAGAATGGAAGTAAATGTAAACACGCTCTCATGTCGTAATAAGCATTATCATTGTTACCACATGCTGAACCAGCACCGATTCTATCACTACCTGCTGTTACTGAATGCGCACCGCGGATTAACTTTCCTGTCCGCGGGAAAAGCGGTAGTTTTTGGGTGGTGTCTTTAATATTTCTTTTTTAACAAACCTTGCTTGGTACAGAAGTGTCTAGTATCAACATGTAGAGGAGGAATTCCTCTTTACAATGGTATGACAATCAAGATATTTATTGAATAAGTGACGAAAAAAAGCACTAGCACTATCAGCAAAAGATTGTAAAAAAGCACGCACACAAAACCGTCAAACGTTCTTAGTACAAATAAACATAATTTTTTTTTTTTCAAAGTATACATTTTTTTACAACAGGGACCAATGCAACATTGCAGCAAATTCTAGCTTTTTGTCTGAACTATTCGCTGAGTTAGGAAAGAAAACAGTAGTCGAGGTCGACCCCTGGCTGTCGTCTAGCGGTAAACACGACTCCCTGCGCTGCCGGCAGCAAGTAATATTAACCATAAGACGTTGTCACCCTGCAGATAACAGTTGTGACCTTCAGAACAGTGATCTCTTCCGATCAACGCGTAGCAAAACCGGAAAGTTTTGGGGAGCGAACATGAAACTTGTTGAGGCATGGCTGTCTACGTTCCAGGCCAATTTGACGTAGTTTAGCTGTCAGTGTTAAAGTCTGAAAAGCTGAATTCGTCTTCCGAGTCATCACGGCTGCTGTTCGCATCCAAACATTAGCTCTCCGATGCGTAAATTTCCGCGGAAATGCCCATTTCCACGCAGCAGGAGCGCGCGACGTCGACGCCATGATATAAACAAGGAGCACCGATCGCCTGACTCCGGAGACCATCTGGACGGGCGCGGCACAACGGAAAAGTTAAATCAAAAGCAAAACTGAGAGGGGCTCCTTTATTTCAATTTCAATGACGCCACTTGTCAAGGAGCGCTTCTAAAGCGGGAAAATGCGGATCGTGAAACCATTGATAGCGGGCTATCGATGGAAATAGGCGCGGACAGGAAAGTGTTAAGTTGCTCCGGAAAATGCGCAGCTCCGCAACTTGATGGAGCGTTGTTGCACACTAACACTGCTGCCTACAAAGGAATCGGTTCGCAGTAAACACACTCACCACTGATGAGCACACTTCGCGACAAACTCGATGCAGTCGACGAAGACTTCACGAGGTGCAGGCACAGCGGGCTTCGTTCTCGTCGCTCATCGCGATCGTTTAACTAGATGCCATCTAGCTACTATTTATGCCCCGCGAAAGGCAATGAAAGCAGACAACACGACAGCAAAAAGAAACAACAAAACTCCAGGGGCGCTGCGCATTCTCACGAATTTCTGTTGTACAAGCGAAGCAAGGTACTGCTAGGCGCAAATTGGTTGTCTCAGCCCACTATGGCGCTCATTCTTCTTTCCGCCATTAGGCGGCGCTGAATTGCTAACGTGGCGCCGCACAGAGGCAAATTTTGAGAAGGTCTCTCTTCGACTGTGTGTCTAGTGCTTGTGTAGGGCTTCAGTCCTAGCAGCAGGACGAGCCGAATGATGTTCGGGGTGCATGCTTTTGGGGAGGGGATGGATTCTGAGGGTTCGTGTGCGGCGTGGCAAGTAGAAGGTGTGGAAGTAATATGCAGGGTTATCTAGGCCAATAGCGTTAAGAATGTAACGGCCGGCTAGAGTGGAGGAGAGCCGACCACATTGAGCAGATAGATGAGCTTCGGTTAGTTCGGCGAGGGTATTGGGTACACCCATCTCAAGAAGGCGCTGATTCGACCTGTGGCGGAGTAAGCTGAGGACCGGCTTGTATGCATGACGGGTAAGGCAGTTTGCCTTGTTCTCCTCTACTCGATAGAGGAAGGGATATTGTGAAAGAAGGCCAGGTTCAGACGGCAAGGACGTGAAGGCAAGGCAAGGTATGCCGTGTCAGCATTTAATCTGATGGAGAAAACCCAAGCGCGCGCCAGCGCCGGCGCCGCGGGACGATGATGATGGTATGTACAAGAGGAAGAAGAAGATCATGATATGTACAAATGAAAGAAGATCCGTGGAGGGCTCACACAATCTGCCCGGGGGGTGGGAAGCGGCCAGCCTGGCCGCTCCTAATCAACCGATGTACCGCGGCGCACAAACGGCTTCAAGCGAGATACATGAATAATTTCAGTCCCACGGTGGCGTCGGTCAGCTGGGGGATCAACAGGTGTGACTTGGTAGTTTACTGGGGAAGTTTGATTGATTACCTTGTAGGGACCAAGATAGCGGTGCTGAAATTTATCACTAAAGCCAGGGGTGCGCAGTGGTGTATAGAGCAGTACTTCGTCACCAGGACAAAAAGAGACGACGCGATGCTTCGAGTCGTAGCGACTCTTGCGGTCTTGCTGGCACGTTTCTGTGTTGAGGCGGGCAAGATGACGGCATCTGGCCACCCGGGATAAGAACTGGGCTGGTAATGATGAGGAGTTGTCGGGCGTAGAGAAGAAGGAAGTGTCGAGGATTGTAGTGGGAGGACGGCCGAAAACGAGGAAAAATGGGGAGTAACCGGTAGTCCGCTGTACTGCAGTATTATAGGCGAATGTGACAAATGGTAGAACAGTATCCCAATTTCGATGATCCGGTGTGATGTACATGGATAGCATATCCGATAGGGTGCGGTGAAATCGCTCAGTCAGACCGTTAGTCTGGGGATGGTAGCTTGAGGTTGTCTTATGGAGGGTCGATGACGCACGAAGAACGGATACGACTGTCGATAAGAAGGCCGTCCCGCGGTCACTTAGAAGCACCCGAGGAGCGCCATGACGCAATACAATTGACCGCAAAAAGAAATTAGCTACCTCTTCAGCGGAACCAGTCGGTACAGGGGCCGTCTCAGCATAGCGTGTAAGGTGGTCGACAGCTGTTATAATCCAATGGTTACCCCCATTGGAGAGAGGTAGGGGACCATATAAGTCGATGCCGACTACGTCGAATGGTGTGGCGGGACAGGGAAGGGGCTGTAGGAGACCAGCGGGGGAAGAAGCCGGCCGCTTGCGACGGTGGCACAGGTGGCAGGAAGCAACGTATTTAGCTACAGTGGTAGACAGGCAAGGCCAAAAGAATCGTCTTTTCACGCGGTCGTATGTTTTGTTAAAACCAAGGTGACCTGCAGTAGCGTCATCGTGGAAAGCCGCTAGTATACGTGGGCGAAGCACACGCGGTACTACTGGGAGCCAGCGAGTACCATCAGGATAATACAGGTAGCGGAGTAGTATGCCATCTTCAAGCTTGAAATTGCGAAGCTGTCGGCGAAGCCTAGCGTTGGGTGGGCTCGAAGCGCCGATAAGGCGGTCGATGATGGGCCGACTATAGGCATCAGCTAATTGCTGTGAGCGGAGAGCGTGCTTGTTTTCAGAGTCGTCAAAAGAAACTGCCGTAATATGCGTCGGTTGAAGCGATGATCGGCTGTGGTCAGAGGTGGAAATGCATTGTGAAGGAAAACAGCAGGCTGATTCCGAAACCGGGCAGCGAGAAAGAGCGTCAGCGTCTTGGTGTTGGCTGCCCGATTTATAAACGACGTCGAAATGGTATTCTTGCAGGTGTAGAATCCAACGGCCAAGTCTTCCTGTCAAATTTTTCAGCGAAGATAACCAGCAAAGAGCGTGGTGATCGGTCACAACTGTGAAATGCCGACCATATAGGTAAGGGCGAAACTTTTGAACAGCCCAGACGACGGCGAGACTTTCCTGCTCGGTAATGGTGTAGTTTTTCTCAGCTGGAGTCATGGTCCGACTGGCGAAGGCAATCACTTTCTCACGTGAAGTTGCATCGCGCTGCAGAAGTACAGCGCCAAGACCGTGACCACTGGCATCAGTGTGCAGGATGGTAGGAGCGCTGTCGCTGAAGTGGCCAAGAACTGGATCTGATGTGAGGGCGTGCTTTAGGTCGTTAAAATCAGTGTTGCACTGTTCAGTCCACACGAAAGGGCTGCGCGCTTTAAGTAGTTCATGAAGTGGCGCAGCAATAGTTGCAAAATGTCTTATAAATCGCCGGAAATAGGACGCCAGGCCGAGGAAACTGCGCAAATCTGTAGTCCGTTGCGGACGAGGAAAGTTCAAGACCGCGGTTATTTTTTCAGGGTCTGGGCGAATGCCGTCATGGCTAACCAGATGTCCTAATATTTTAATTTTCTTCTCAGCAACGTGGCACTTCTTGGTGTTGAGCTGAAGGCCCGCTGAAGCAAGACACGTGAGGACTTCATTCAGGCGCGTGAGATGGTCAATAAAAGTTGACGAAAAGATAACAATGTCATCCAAGTAACATAAACAGGTTCTCCATTTGAGACCACGAAGTACAGTATCGATAATTCTTTCAAATGTTGCGGGTGCGTTACAAAGGCCGAAGGGCATAACATTAAACTCGTAAAGTCCGTCGGGAGTTGCGAAAGCGGTTTTTTCTTTGTCGTCCTCATGCATAGGTATTTGCCAATAACCTGAGCGGAGGTCCAATGTCGAGAAATATTCGGCACCTTGGAGAGAGTTAAGGGCGTCATCAATACGTGGCATCGGGTAGACGTCTTTGCGAGTAATTTTGTTGAGTGCGCGATAATCAACACAAAATCGTACCGATCCGTCCTTTTTTTTAACTAATACTACTGGGGAGGACCATGGGCTTGTTGTTGGACGAATAATATCGCGACGGAGCATGTCATTGACATTTTCTTCAATTACTTTTCTTTCCGAGAGTGAAACTCGATAAGGTCGTCAGCGTACAATTGAGTTACCTTCGGTAAGGATGCGGTGATGTGCAACATTAGTCAGTCCCAGGGGTGGGGAAGTGGCATCAAAAATGGCTTGGTGGGCTTGAAGCAATTGCAGCAATTCTTGTCGTTGGTGTGGCATGAGGTTCGGATTGATTGTCTTCGACAGCATGGAAAGAGAGACTTGCGATGAATCATGTTGTGGAGGTAGCGGGGCAGTGAGCACCATCATGGATATAGGTTGAGCATCCACTATGCACGGCAGGGAAGTTCCTTTAGTCAGCACGAGGGATTCACGGGAAGTGTTCGTGGCAGCTACTATTGCTGAGCTGCTGCAGAATCGTACAAGACTTGATGGGAAGGCGATTCCACGTGCAAGATGACGATGAGATGGTGCGATGAGTACATCCCCGTCACTGATGTGTTCGGAAACAACGGTAATAAGCGTTTCGCACTGTGGAGGCAATACAGTATCAGCTGCGGCAATGAGGAAATGATGCCATGCAGAAAAGTCAGATGAAATGTCACTGTCTGTCATATGGATGACACGGTCGCCACAAGAAATGAACGCTGAAGTGGTTGACAAAAATTCCCATCCTAAAATCATCAAATGCGCACACGGTGAAAGCACAGCAAACTGCACATGGTGGCGGACGCCGTCTATAACAACTTGAACTGTACATTTTGCTGAAGGGTGCAGAGGGACGCCATTTGCTCCGCGAAGTTCAGGTCCATCATATGGTGTCGTTACTTTCCGCAAACGGTGGCACAAATCAGCATGAATAACAGAAAGTGCAGCTCCTGTGTCAATCAAAGCTTCGACCGGTAACCCTCCAGCTAAAACGGAAATCATATTGTACGGGCGATGAGGAGGACTTTTTGTAACTTCGCAAAGTGCAGTTTCTCCTCCGGAAACTGCATCGCTTAGTTTTCCGAATTACGGACAGGAACAGTTGTTGCTGGTCGAAGTGGCGAAATAGAGCGGTGGTATGGGGAAGGGGACCGGCGTCGGGATACATGAGCCCCACTTGGTTCAGACGAGGATACCGGCGGTGGAGAGAATCGACGAGGTTGGTTGGGAATTGGTCGTCGCTGATAATATCCAGGTATGTCACTTTCGAAGGCTTCATAACCACGTCGCTCGCTCTGAATGCGTCGGCGACAAAAGCGAGATATATGTCCTCTAATTCCACAATAATAGCACACTGGGCGAGAGGGGCGCCAAGGTGCGTAATAGGGTGGCGTCGGTTGAGCCGTCGTCATGGCGTTGATGTGGTTGTAGGGTGGTGTTTGGGGTGGGGGAACAAAAGGAGGAGGGGATGCAGCGACGTGAGCGTAAGTCGGTGCTGGGCGAGGTGCAGGAGGATCAGGTGTTACAGGGTGGTTGATAGTGGCCAACTCTTCTTTAATGATGTGGCGGAGGCCGGCGTCGTTAGAAGGAGGAGACGAATGAACGCATCCGTGCCGGCAGAAAGGGCTGAGGGCTTGGAGCTCCTCGCGGATTATCGCTCGAATCATGGCTCGTAGATCGAGGTCAGTAGAGGTCGGGGCAATAGTGAAGCCGGGCTGCAATCGGGAGGACTGTAGCTGGTCGAGGCGTTGGCAGGTCGTTATAATGGAATCAACACTTGATGGATTTTGGGCAACTAGGGTGGTATAAGCCATTGAATTGATTCCCTACAAGACATGGTGTACACGTTCAGATTCCGGCATGGTGGGACTGATACGCCGACAGAGTGCCAGCACGTCCTCTATGTATGACGCATAGGACTCATCGGGACCTTGACGGCGGGTAGCGAGCTTGTTCCTTGCGATCTCCGTCCGAACAGGTGGATTGGCGAAGTACTGTCGGAACTGCTGCTTGAAGGTGGGCCAGTTTGTGGTGTGGGGCTCGCGGTCAATAAACCAATTTCTGGCGACCTCAATAAGGTAGAAAGATACGTTCAAAAATTTCAAAGCATCATCCCACCGGTTGTAGGCACTGCAGCGTTCATAAGTGTCAAGCCAGTCATCGAAGTCTTCGTCGCGACGACCAGCGAACAGCGGCGGGTCGCGTTGTCGTGTGGGCACCATCGGAGGCGGCGGTGTAGCCGAGGTAGAGGGTCCGACTGGGTCGGGACTGCTCTCGGTTGACATGACGATGGTAGTTGTTAAACGGCGACCGGAACGTAGCTCCAGCGAGAGGCAAGGCACAAGGCAGCAAGGGGATCGAATTTAACCTCCACCACTTGTGAAAGAAGGCCAGGTCCAGACGGCAAGGACGTGAAGGCAAGGCAAGGTATGCCGTGTCAGCATTTAATCTGATGGAGAAAACCCAAGCGCGCGCCAGCGCCGGCGCCGCGGGACGATGATGATGGTATGTACAAGAGGAAGAAGAAGATCATGATATGTACAAATGAAAGAAGATCCGTGGAGGGCTCACAATATGTTAAAACGCAGATTACTAAAACGCAGTCTTCATTACAAGTAGCCGACCCTTTCTAGGTACCTAACTCGGAAGCAGTGACAAGATTTCTAATGGACAACAAATCTGTTCCTCACACCGGGTTTAGTGTGGACGTAGTTGATTTGTATTATTCGCTTCCACATAGCCAACTGATGCGGTATGTGCGACAATCTATTACAAAACACAGTGACGAATGCTTGTTTCAAAATAACTGTGGAATTTCAACGGAATCATTCTTGGAATTGCTATCTTTTTATCTCGATAATACCTATGTTATGTGGGATGGTAAGATTTTTATGCAGAAATCGGTTGTGTGCATAGGCGCAAAAGTAGCCCCTATCCTAAGCAACATTTTCCTAAGCCAGGTTGACAAGAAAATAGAGACTGATCTAGATGGAGCTGTATCCCGCATTTTCCGCTATGTTGACGATTTCCTAGTGGTTGGAGGGTCCCTGGAACCTGAGGATGTGACACGAGTTCTTGAAGTGTTCACAAGAAATGGGTCGGGACTGAAATTCACGCACGAAATTCCTCAGGGAGGTGTTCTTCAGTTTCTGGATTTAAAATTGACGTTTCAGCCGGATCATATCTGTTGGCAGTATTCTCCCAGAAGTGAGAAGCCCTTGCTGAATTATAAATCCTTTCACTCTAAGCTTGTGAAAACCGCTATAGTTAATAGTTGTTTAAGGATGGCAGTTCAAAAGTCTTGCCCTCATCAAATGAGCACTAGTATCGCCACTCAGATTAAGAGGTGTAAGGATGCGGGGTACCCTGACGCCGTTCTAGTATCTTGTGCAGACAAAGTTATCCGAAAGTTAAAATATTCAGAACGCGGTTCGGAGCTGCAAAAGGTTCCTAGAGAACGCAAGAAGGTGGCGGTAATGCCATATGTGCATGCCTTGTCACACAGGTTAAAGAAAGTGGGAGCTAAGCACGGAGTGGATGTGGTATTCTCAGCCCCTAACAAGCTAGAAAAATTGGGGGCTGCCATTCAAAGGAAGAGTGAAGGACGCAATAGACATAAGTGTAATATTAATCATTTGAGTAAGTACGTTCCGTGTCAAAAGGGTGTTGTGTACCAAATACCGCTCTCATGTGGCCGAACGTACATCGGCCAAACTGGCCGATGTATCAACGTTAGGCTCATGGAGCATTGTAATGCATTAGACGAACAAGCCACAAACCTAGCCAAACATTGCTTTTCATGTAAATGTGTTCCATTTTTTGTAGATACAGAAGCGTTGTTTGCGCATAATGACCGGCGCACAAGAGAGCTGGCTGAGGCTTTCCATATCATCAGAAAAACAGACGGGTGTGTCAGCACACCATCCGTGTCTTTGTCAGCCAGAGAAATGAGCCTACTTCACAAAGGTTAAAAGGCTCATTGCCCACGCATGTTTGATTTAAATTGATTTTATCCTGATAAGTACGTCTGGGTTTGACGCATGTTTTTGACATTGCGCATGTGCGCTGATTGAGTAGAGTATATATTGATCTGTGTTTTTCCTAATACAGCCAGTTGTAAGTTCAGCGTCGTCGTTGTGTACCTCCTTCCACTTGTCTCTGTCCTTTTGCGCTGTTGCCTAAACATGGATGTCCACAGAAACAAGGGTGACAGATACTGCGCCTCTCCCTTACTGTGAGCCAATTGTTATTAATACTATAATTATTATTATTATTATTATCATTATTATTATTATTATTCTTATTATTATTATTATTATTATTATTATTATTATTATTATTATTATTATTATTATTATTATTATTATTATTATTATTCTTATTATTCTTATTATTATTATTATTATTATTATTATTATTATTATTATTATTATTATTATTATTATTATTATTATTATTATTTTCAGCGCTATAAGCTACGGCCTAAATATGTTGATGCATTATATGATCATCTGCTGGTATTTCAGTGAGTATCCCTTAATTTGTAACTGCGAATTCTCAACAACAGTGCACAGCTGCCAATCAGTTAAGACTTGGAGAAAATGAATGGAGGAAAATAACTGTCATTCGAGATTAACCGCAATTCTAATTTGTAAAAACGTTGTACGAGTTGGGGGGTTTCTCAGGAAAAGCACTAGACTTGTTCGATGCGGTAGAAGAGTGTAGAGCGACAGCTCTGGTTTGGTTTATAATGTTTAACGACTCAAGGTTCTTAGGCGTCATAGTCGAGGGCTGCAGAAATTTCGACTGCCGACCAGCGCTCGTGTTGCAGCGCGTGTTCGCGCTGGCTTTACTACAGTGGCGACGAGTTCGAAAAATACCCATGCGGTAAAAGTTGAAGCGGACAGAGGGGTGAGTTGGCCAGCTGGCCCTGTGATTTGATAATTGTGCGTCCACGCCGCCATTCTTGCCTCACGTCGCTGAGAGGACACTTGCGCGTCCGGCGCTCGCCGGCGCGTTCTCGCAATGCCAGGAGCCAAGCGGCTGAAGCCTTTTACGGTTTTCGGCCGTGTGCCGCAAGGCACCACAACGCTAGAACTGACGAAGATCCTAGTGAAACGTTTTTCGAAAACGGAACTTGGTGGCGTTCAAGATCTCACAGGCGGGAAGTTCGAGATTTTCCTGAAGACTAGGGCTGCTGTTGAGAGATTCCTGAAGGATCCCGTCGTAGATGTTAAGGGAACTGCGGTGACTTTTGAGCATCGGGACACGGGCGCGAAGCTGGTGCGCGTCTTTGGCTACTCATCGGAGCACCATGACGTCGAGTTGACAAGTGCACTGCAGCCCTATGGAAAAATTGTCAGCGTTGCTCGCGAGACCGTCCCCGGTTTCCCGTTCGTCACCACAGGGATCCGACGGATCAAGATAGAGATGAAGTCTGAGATTCCGAACTTCCTGGATGTGATTGATACAACCATCCAGTGCGAGTATGAAAGAGTCAAGAGGGTATGTCGCAAGTGCGGATACGAAGGCCACATGGGCGCGAGTTACAACACGCCACAGTACGAGCGTTGCGGCGCGTATGGGCATGAAGTGTGTGATGCCGTGTGCCCTAAGTGTGGTGAGGACCACACTGTAAAGGCATGTAAGAAGAGGACATTTGCGTCTGTGTTAGGGAATGAAGACGTGAATGAACAGCCAGCCGATTATTGGGAGCAGCCCGCACCAGCACTCGTGCTGGCAACTCCTAGAACCTGAAAGACACCGAGACGCAGGGTGATGCGTCTACAAACGCCGTCACCGAGGAAAATAGCAAGGAGGCGACGGCTGCGGCCGCGCCATCTGAAGAATTAGAGGAAAAACAAGCAGAAGTTGTCTATGAAGACCACGAGGTGCCCCCAACGTCCGCTGCCGGGAAAGTGGTTACGGACATTGCCGCACCCTCTGCAGCGCCCGAACAGAACCCCGAAAAGAAAACTGAAACTGGACTCTGCCAGGTGCCCTCAGTGGCCGCCACGGTAGAGGAACAAGAGTGTGCAGCCGGCGTCGCTGCCGCAACAAAAGACCGATCGGTTGAAACTGAAGAAGATGAAGAGAGGGACATGGATACGACCACAGTGCGCCCCAAACGCAAGCGCTATCCCAGAAAGAAGAAAACCAAAAAATCAGCGCCATCAACATCATCGGAATCTTCCGCCGACGCGCCGTTAACGAAGCGTGCGTTTCTGAAAAACCCTCCACCAATAAGCGAGCGCAGCTCTGACACTGAAACAGAAATGCCGAGCCAACCTCCCTGTCACATTTGCAACACAACGAATTGTGATTGCTACTCGGACATCTCGGACATCTACGACGCCGATCTTCGTTCTCGCAACGCTAAGCATTCGCGGCTTTACTAAAGCTGCGAAACAAGCTGAAACAATAGACATAGCCCGCGTCAAAAAGATCGACATCCTCGCACTTTAAGAAACTTATATTCACCGGCAAGAACAAATTGAAAATTTTGACCTCCGTTTCAGCACAAAATCCTATTGGAGTTTCGGAAGGAAGGGTTCAGGGGGAGTTGCGCTCATCTTCCTAAGAGACGCCGGCCTGTCAGTCCTACGCCATGATCGGGACAACGCAGGGCGCTTTGTCTCGATTGACCTTAACAATGGCATGCGCATCATTAATGTATATGCCCCATGCCGTTTTGGACAGCGAGAATTTTTTGAGGGGCTAGAAGAAAGATTTATTGGCCCAGCCAAAATAGTGTTATAGGGCGATTTTAAGTGTGTCCTCTTCAAAGAAGGCCGCCGCTCTCTTCGGGGTACACCGCGGCGGCTTAGACAAGGCCACAATGGCGAACAGGCCTTGCGTGATCTGATGGAGGAGTTAGACTTAACCGATGCTTGGCGCGCACTCCACCCTGGTCGCGCCGGCATGACCTGGTGTGGCCGTGGTCTCGAAAGCCGTATTGACCGCGTCTATGTCTCTGCTAGCGTAGCTGGTTTCCTGCACTCTGTGTGGGTATTCCCCAATGCCCTAAGTGATCACAGGCTGCTTATCACGTGCTTGTGTGCGGATGATATTTCTCCACGAGAAAAGGGTTGCTGGAAATTGAACACGCTACTTTTGGATGACGAGCGTGTCCAGCAGGAAGTCGTCAAAGTTATAAAGCGTTACGTCTCCCCTAACATGGATGCAGAAAGCTGGGATATTATGAAAACCTCCATCAGGATTTGCCTCCAAGTGTGGGGGAAGAAGATGGCGCGTGAAGAGAGAGAAGAAATCCGAATAGTCTCGGATGCCATCATCGCGCTATCGGCCCCATTTTCTCAGGGACCAAGCATCCCCGCGGCGTTGGCCACCCTGCGTAAGGAGCTCCATCGTCTTTAAAATCGGCGCTGGGACAGACTTCGCGCAACAGCACGCGCTGAACGATGGGAAACCGAGGCATGGTGTTCGCCGTCGCCTTGCCAGAAAGAACGAAACCCTCTCTGCAGTCGAAGATCCACTCACCCGCCATATTGTTACGAACCCTGAGCAGGTATTGAGTTTAGCACGCGATTTCTACATCGAACTTTATGCTGCTGAGCCTTGCACCCCCACATCGTTCCAGCTGGAGGTAGCAACTGACGCACCTAACCTGGGCGACACATGGCTGTCGTCTGAAGAGCTACACACAGCCCTAAAACAGATGACGCCAAACAGAAGCCCGGGTATGGATGGACTCCCGCCAGCTTTTTACATAAAGTTTTGGCCGTCGCTAAAGACCGCTTTCACCAACTTAACAAACGACGCGCTAGAGCGAGGGGAACTAACTCCAAGTATGAACGAAGGCCTCATCACACTCCTGTGCAAGGACACCTCCAGGAGCAGCGACGGTAAAGCTTGGAGGCCAACAACCCTCCTAAATACGGACTACAAGGCAATTTCCAAATGTCTCTCCTTACACCTGACGCCTGCTCTATTGTCAATAGTAGGCCCGCACCAGGCTTGCTGTGTCCCAGGCCGCTCGGTATAACTTCATGGCATGGCTCTGAGAAACCTTTTGACATGGATGGAATCGCGCAGCCTGCCTCAATGGCTTTCTTTGCTCCCTGGACCAAGAGAAGGCATTCGACCGCCTGAGTCCTGAGTACCTGTTTAGGACACTTGAGTCGCGCGCATTCCCGTACAATACATAAATATGTGCAAGGCGCTTTATTCCGCACCGCAAGCAGCAGTCATTGTACAGGGGCGCATCTCAATGCCATTCCCCGTGGAAAGGGGTGTCCGACAAGGTTGCCCCATCTCCCCGTTGCCCTGTCATAGCGATTGAACTCCTCCTGCAAACGATTGTTAGAGATGGCGGCATCCGCAAAACACCATTGCCAGCGGGCCCTCCCTGCACTCCAGTGTTCGCCTACGTGGATGACGTTTCTGTGGTGGTGCCAGACACAACGTCAATGGAGAGACTACTTGAATTATCTACGTAGTACTGCTAAGCGAGTGGAGCTCGCCTCAATCACAAGAAGTCCACTGTTATGGCCTTGAACACGACCCCCTTCCCTACCACTATCCAATCGATCTCTGTTACTCGCGAGACACGAATCCTCGGATATTTCTTCGATTCGGCTGGGCCAGCGCCTAGAAATTGGAATAGGGCTGAAGAGCAACTAAGCATCAAAACCCACAATGTTGGTGCTCTAAAATGTCCCCTGACTACGCAGGCCACCATCATCAAGGCAATGCTGATTTCTATCCTCCGCTTTGTGGCGAGCATTCTTGACATCCCCCCAGAGAAGAAAAAACAGCTCCAGAAACATATATACCACTTTTTGTGGCAAGGAACCCCCGATAAGGTAAAGCGTGCCATTGTCTGCCTGCCCAGATTCAAAGGTGTCCTGGGGCTGCCCGATCTCGATATTCTTGCAAGGGCTCTGCACATCAAATGGACATTCAGAGCCGTCGAATGCGACATGCCGCTAACAAAAACGATGGCTTCGTACTATCTGTCGACACGGCTGCGAACATTCACTGAGAAGGCCCTACACCACAACACCCCGCATGCAGGGTCACCCTATCATTTTACCGAACCGCAGACACAGACTTAGAGTACCTGAAAGAAAACTCGTCTGAGGTTCACCCACGAACCATGCACCTGAAAGACATTATCAATATGATCACCCCTCCGCTCCCTGCCCGCCTATCAAGCTACATGCTATGTGCAGAAAGACCCAGTTGGCAGTACATAATCGCCCACTTCCTCGATGCACGCCGAGCCTCCCTGATGTGGAGGTTCGCAAGAGGCATCTTACCAATCAGAAGGCGTGCCTTCCTCCCTGCGACGTCAGGAATGATTGACCGGTGTCCCTTCTGCTTGGCCCGAGAGACAGCGGCGCACATCTTTCTTGACTGCCTAATTTCCGCAGCACTCCTAGAGCGTCTGAGAGATATGTTCGGCCTCCCCGGGATCCCATACCCCACCGTACGCTACTTCAACCCGCTTCCAAAGGAAGGGCGCAAGCAGTTTGTCTTGACACTGGCAGAGATCAACTATCAGGTGTGGTTAGCCTGCTGCAAGCGGCCTACTCGAACAAGACTCCGAGCCTCCATGATGTGAAGGCCAAAATCAGAAAAGAACTATGGTTCCACCTAGAGAGAGAGAGACGCCACTTAGGGAGAAAGAAGTTTTTTGAAGAATGGGGACACCCCATGGTGATCTTCAAAGAAGAAAACGGAAAACTCGAAGTGAGATTTTAGAAGACTTGCTCGCGTCAGGCTTCGACCCACCGGGGTGGTGCGGACGTGGTGCAAATAAACTGCGACCCCGCCCCGGTGGGAACAGACCGGATTGCATGAGCCCCTTGACTGGGAAAAGCCCGCTCCCCGAAACAAAAAACCCCCTGAAACCTTATGGTGCGGGAGGCCTTGCCTGGGGTAGCCGTAGCATGATGATGGTCGCAGGTTGAGGTCTGTACCCTCACAGGAGGATCGCACCTAGAGCATCCTTCCTTCTATCTGACAAGGCAAGGTGAACCTTAAAAATGCCGTGAATTCGGCGATAGACAGAACACACATATCCATAGCCTGAACAAGAATGGCGGGCGTCCCGTGGTTTTGTCACCATGGCACCTTCAACGCTGTGGAACCCTTCGAAGACTCAGGTCTTCGACAGAGTCGTCCCTGCGGGCATCTGTCCCAAGACCATCGTCGACGCGGCGGACTCAATAGTGGGTTTACCCGAAGTTTACTGCGTCCAGCATATGGGCGCCCTATCTTTTCAAGCTACAGTGAAGAGCATGGCATCCATGTCTCTAATCGTTGACGCCGGCTGCCTCGTCATCGACAGCGTGGAGCGTATACCAATCGTCCTTGCTGGGTCTCAAGTTACCACCGTGACCTGCCTTTTCCTACCGTCTTACGTCTCAACTGAAACGCTCATACAGGTCCTGAGCCAGCATGGCAAAGTCCTGTCCGTCACTGCGGGCCAGATCGGCTCCCGTAAGGGTGTTCTCACTGGGACGCGGTATGTTCGGATGGCGATGTCTGCATCGTCACCAGTATCCAACTACCTACGCGTCGCTGGGCATCGCGTACCCTTTGACTACAAAGGTCTGCAGCGTGTTTGCCGGCGATGGGGCTCCTCGAAGCACTTTCGGGCGCTGTGTTCAGCGCCTTTTTGGTGGACGCTGTGGGATCCACGGTCACCAAGGCGAAGGTCGCGCCCTGCCGTGCCGACGCTGCAGTGATGACCACCCGACGGTGACGAGCCTGGTGTGCCGTTCCTACTCGGACGCAACGGCAAGTGCGTTTCCTCCGCTTACACCCATGAAGCTACAATGCCGGCCCCATCTGCCAAGCCAGCTGAGCCGGCTAAAGCCAAGGAGGAAGTACAAATAGACTCTGTGGGGGGCACGAGATCAAAAACGTTGCCGAATTCAACTGCTGGTACATTGGCGGAAGGAAGGGCCAGCCGTGATGACGTGCCGTTAGGCAAGCATAAGACTGTTCCATCCCAGCATGAGATTGCTTGCGCGAACGCGGCTGACAGTGCGGTGGTCTCGGAATCATCGTGTGAGCCTTCCGCTATTGAGGCAGCTCCTGCCACATCGTCACCGGAAGCTCAGTGCACGTCTAAAGTTCTCGGCGTCCAGGCCAAGCATGGAGCTCGCGGAAAGAAGGTACAGTCGGCATCTAAGGCTTTGGCTCCACCGAAAACCCGCGGTGCCCTCGGAACGCAGACTGGTCGTATTAAGAAGCTGGCGGCGACGCCGGCCACTGCTAGTGTTTCTAAGATTCGCGGAGCCTTGGAGAAACAAACTGGGCGCGTGAAAAAACTACCGGCATTACGAAAAGACTTAAAGGAGTCATCTGAGGTTGTGAGCCAAAAACTGGATGTGGACGATTCCAGCAGCTATTTCAGCCTTGGCGTCGGACACTCTTCGTCGCTCTCAACGCTCAGTTAGTGTGATATGGACATCGAGCTCCAGCGAGAAGGGAATAAGCGCTGTGTTTGGTCGCCGACCTCAGGATCGGATGCGGCACAAGGTCGCCTGGAGGAACACCCTCCAAGAAGTGCCGTCCTTTATCAGGAGGGCAGGGGAGCTCCGCCTAATGTGAGTGCAAAGCACTTTCGTGGTACCACCTCAAGGCGCGCATCTACCTTAATTGCGTTCCGAAATCAATACCCGATATGTCATTAGGACTGAAAATTCTTTCTTCAAACGCCAAGGGGTTTCGTAATATGCAAAAACAGACAGAAATAGTAGATTTGGCTTTCAGAACAAACTGATATCTTGTGCCTTCAGAAACCAAAGCGCGATTTCCATTTGAAGGGCTTCTTTTCGTTCGCCACTTCAAGCTCGGGCGGCGTAGGAATTGTGGTGCTAAACAGATCCCTTTTGCGCGATCATCACTTCACATATGACGGGTTTGGGCGTGTGCTAGCGTTCGATTGCTTATTTGCGGCTTTGAGGTTGCGCATCTTGTGCATTTATGCCCCGGCGGACTCCAGCCTTAGTAATAACTTCTTTAAAGGGTTGGATGTTTACTTTTTAGACGACCGCCATGAATAACAATGGGCGATTTTAATTGCGTTACAGAACCATACGTAGATGTTCAGGCCCTGGTCGAGGGCGACCGACTTGGAACGCACGTGAACTGCAGCACCTGGTTCAGCATTTTGCGCTTGTTGATGCCCACGAACTCATGCATGGGTCGCGTTTCTGCTGGACATGGCGTCGTGGTTCATCGACGAGCAGGCGAGCTCGCGCATATGTGCCACAGTCCCTTTCAACGTATGTGTCGACTATAGATGTTGTGACCTTGCCTCAGACGCCCATTCATTTTTCTGACCACCAGGCAGTCATGCTCAGCCTTTCCTTTCCTAGTGCTGGCTCATTTCGTCCGTGGCGTTTGATGTGAGCGTACTACACCATTCGCGTTCGCGTGAGAGCTTGTCGCGAGCTTTACGCGTCTGGCTTTCTCACAGTGCAGAAAATAAATGGAACACGCTCAAATCAATTTGGTGCATGCACAGTTCGGTAGAGGGTCGTGCACTACGTCGTCGCGTGTCTCAGGAGCTGATAGACACGGCTGCGAAGATCCGCATCGCGCTCACAGCGGGTTGACATACCTCTCTGATGCGCGCATGGTGCGACGAGTTATATAGCCGGTACCAGTGCCTTATTGGAGCCTCGTCCCTTTCGGCGGCGGCCTGGCGTGGAAGACGTAGTTCATCTGCACATCCGGAGGTACTTCGATTTGCACGAAGAACTTACATCCATAGCTCAGCTTTGAGCGGAGCGCCCCACACTGTGTCCCATCAAACTAGAGATTGCATGCGTTTCTTGACGCACTTCAAAGGCAGTGTGTGTTCAGTTCAGTTCAGTTCACTTTATTTTTTCCTTTCAAGTGAAAGTGGAAGACGAGGCAAAAGGCGTGTAACCTGACAAGGCCCATGTGCAGCTCGCAACAGGCAACACGTTACGATGCATACAAAGGGAAATGTCCTGATTAACAATACAGCAAATTAATAAAAAATAGATATACAAGATACATATCAACACACAATGTAGTTTAAAGTATAACACCACTTTGGAGCGAAACAAACACATAAGAGAATATGTGACAGCGCGAAGATAAGAAGAAAAATGCAATAAAAATATGAATCTGTATTTGACAGGAAATAACATGACGACATAGACTATAAGGAAAAAAATCATCAAGAAAAACGAAAACTGATCATTTGGATTCAGACGGGTGCACCTATATTCAATAAATATATTCTGTGGTCTTTAGGAATGCTTTATATGCTGATTTGAAGGAATTAAATGGTAACGTAAGATCAATCCTGTGTTCATGAAGGCTTAGTAATTTTACTGCTTGATATTCGAGATCCTGTTTGCCATAATTGTTTCTGGCTTTTTTTGTTTTATGTGCAAGGGTTCGAAAGCTATACTGTGGAGATATATCTGTGTACCTTGTGTACAGCTTTCTTTTATGGATGATTTGCATCAGTTTAAAGTAATATACCTTGTTGGCTGGTAATAAATCATATTTTAGGAAGAGTGGCTGGGTTGGCAAGTCAATTATTTTACATTTGTAGTTTTCAAATAGACGTAGAATGCGCTTCTGCAGTACAAGCAACCTATCGTAATTTCCTTTCGTCGTGGTACCCCAGACTAATATTGCACAAAGTAGACGCGAGTAAAATAATGTGTAATACAAAGTTTTTTTAAGCCAGAGAGGGATAAGAGGAGCTATACGGCTAATACAACCTATGGCACGGGAAAGATCGGTGAGAAGGTGATTAATATGCGGAGTCCAGGATAAATCTTCGTTAAACCAGACACCTAAAAATTTTTGTTTAGACACCTGATCAATATATTCCATTCTGTATTTAGATGTAATGTTTTCTTTAGAAACTTTGTTAACTGGTTTGAATAGTATAAACTTTTTTTTGTGCGTGTTCAGCTGCAAGCTATTGTTCTCGAGCCAGATAGACAGTTGGGATAGGTAAAGATTGGCTTCCTTTTCGATCCCCTGCACATTTTTGCCCGTGAAAAATATACTAGTGTCATCAGCAAAGATGGTTATTTCAGGTGTGTGTTTAACCTCAGTTATATCATATATATACAACAAAAATAGTGTGGGACCTAGTATGGAACCTTGGGGTACTCCAAGTTTTATTTCTAGATTTTCCGAGTGCTCTCCATTGAGATTTACGAATTGGTATCTGTATGATAAATAGCTTTTAATGAGGTCTGATGCAACGCCTCGAATTCCATACCTGTGGAGCTTATAAAGCAAAGTTTCATGGTTAACTGAATCGAAGGCCTTTCTTAAATCAAGAAAGATTCCCAGAGTGTACATTCTTGTTTCAATATTTTTATAATTAATGATTTTACTTTAAGCAGGGCCTCTTCGGGCGTCTTGTTCTTTTGAAACCCGAATTGAAAGGGTGAGATTATTTTGTGTTTCTGGATGAACACAGTCAAACGATTATTTATAGCCTTTTCGTATACCTTTAAAAATACCGGTAAGGCTGAAATTGGTCTGTAATTTGTGAACTCATTTCGCGTTCCTCCTTTGTGTATAGGTACCACTTTAGCTATTTTAAGCTGATCTGGAAATATGCCAGTTGAAATAGATACATTTATTAAATGTGACAATACAGGGCTAATCTCAGACGAAACATACTTCACGGTCGACGCTTATATGTCATCATAACCACTTGCCGCATTTGGCTTTAACTGCTGTATTCGTTTTTCAGTTTCCGCTGGCGTAACAGCACTTAGTACTATAGACTTAATTTGTGAACATGCATTGCTTCTGTTGTCGGCTGGGTGTTGGGGGCGCATTGCTGTATTGATAAAGCACTTATTCATTTCATCTGCTAACTGTTTGCCGCTGTATACATTCCTGTTTAAAAACATTTGTTGCAATGGGGGGAATTTAGGTTTTTGCCGACAAAGGCGTTAACCTGTTTGCATATTTTTGCAGGATTACTTTTTATTTTCGAAAACATTCCTTCATAATATCTTAACTTCGATTTCTTTATATCAGCGTTTAATTTGTTTCGAAATTTCTTGTACTCCGCAAATAGGTTTACGTCTTTAGTAGCAAGAAATCTGTGGAACATTTTATTCTTAGCTGTCATTCGTTTAAATAATGCGTTATCTATTGATGGTTTCTTTATTTTCTTTTTGAGCTTTTTTGATCTTTGTAGTGGAAACGCAGAGTCATAGCAATTCATGAATATATTTAAGAACGCTTCGTATGCTTTATCTGCTTCAATCTCTAAGTATACTGGACACCAATCCACTTGTTGAATTAGAGCTTTAAATGTGTTGAGTGACAGCTCATTGATATTTATATGCTGGAAATAATTGTCATTATTTATCTTTTGTGACAGGGGATGCGTGGCGTAAAAAAGAGGTAGATGATCACTAATGTCGGACGAAAGCGGGCCAGAAATGAACTCTGAGGCAACAAGGTTCGTTACACAAACATCAATGGATGTAGAGCAGCTGGGAGTAATTCGAGTTGGTTCGGTTACAGTATTTACACAACCGTACGATGCAATAAGATTATTAAAATCACGTGAATGAGTGTCATCAGAAATTGTATTGAAGTTGATATCACCCATGATAAAGAATGGCTTTTGACAAGATTTACAGTATTCGAGCACCTTCTCAAACTTTTCCAAAAAACGTCGCTTATAACCGGTTGGCGGTCTGTACACAACAACAAGTATAAATTTATTTGTATCAATCCCTAAGAACTCAACGTCAGGATTTGAATCCGTAATGTCCTCACTTACCTCACTTGCGTACTGGTGCCGCAAGTAAATGGCGACACCGCCACCTTTTCCGTTTCGATCCATCCTCATGCACGAGTAATTACAAATTTGAGGGGAAGAATCGGTTCTATCTATTCAGGTCTCACAAAACAACAATGCGTCAAAAATTCACCTCTAGTTCCTCCAGATAAGTAATCAAGTCATCCTTTTTGTTCCGTATGCTTCTCAAATTCAAATAAAACAGAGAAAAGCATGGTTTAAAAAGGCTGACCCTTTCAGCAAGTGAAACACATTCTGTAGGGTCATCCATTGACACGTGCAGCATGAATTAACCAGTGGTGTTGATTGAACTGCGGTTGCAGTCAGTGAATAAAGGCAATGTCATTCTTCGTAGCAACATGAATGATATTGGACGATTCATCCTTGCGCACAAAGATTTTGCCCCCGCTTGTCTAGACAAACTTCCATTTAGCTTGCTTTTTCTTTGCGACAGTAGCGCCAAGAAGTCGTTTGTTCTCCCTTGTCGAATGCTCGTTAACATAAATCGGACTACTTGACTCGTCAGAGTCATCTGTGGAAATGTCAAGGTCATCTGTGGCAATTTTCTTTTTCTTAGTCTTGGCAAGCAGTGCATTCCTCTTTGCGCGACTTACAAAACGGACGACAATGTTCTTATCACTTCCATTCATTGTCGGCACTCTGTGGCAAATATCTATGTCTGCGTCGTGTATGGGCTCGCCCACCAGTTCACCGATTTTTATTACAATGGCAGTCGAGTCGTGTTCTTCTGGAACACCCTTGATTTCCAAATTATTGCCTCGATTATACTGCTCAAGCTCAATAAGGTGATTTTCAAGCCTTTGGTTTTCGGCTTTCAGCCTTTCATTTTGCGAAGTGAGTGCCTGTATTTCTCATCTGAGGGCCTTAATGTCACTTCCTGCTTCCTCATCACAGGTGTCGCTGCAAAAACGTATGCTCTCCTTAAGTTCCCTGATGTCTGCACGCATCTCTCTGCGAAAATCTGCTAGCAACTTCTCCATTTCAACTTTGCCTCCAATGCTCGACAGATGCCGAAAAAATGCGACAGAAGATAAACACTTCACAATGGAAGAAATCTTTCGCTGTGTTCGGCAGCAGTGCAACGCATACTACTAGTTAAAAGAGCTAATCAATGATTGTTTGTGCTCACCTGTGAAAAAATACGTTGATCAGTCCACCGCAACGTGCGTGCACTGTTGCCAAACTGAACAACAGTTCACAGCGGTGGGCTTTTATAGCCAGTTATCGCTCGGGTTGGCTCCAACTGCACAGGCTTGTACGTATTCGCCTGTGATGTAGCGGTAGATTAGGGCAGGGCTGATTACGGTGGTAAGGCTTCCAAATGTGGTGCGACAAAGGCCTGTGAAAAAATACGTTGATCAGTCCACCGCAACGTGCGTGCACTGCTGCCGAACTGCGATGCTGCGATTGATGTAGGAGCTTGTAGAGACGCATCCAATGTTAGCTGCGTTGCCGTGGTCAGCCCGGATATGCATGATTGTTTTGTGCACTTCCCTCTTTAGAAGAGGTAAAGACAGCTTTAGAGGCAATGAAACACGGGTCAGCGCCTGGGCCTGATTGGCTCTCTGTAGAATTTTATTTGGGTTTCTGGGACGTTGTCGGTCCAGCACTGACCAAAGTCCTTCGACAGTGCTTTGAACATTTAGATTTTCCGGACAGTTTTCGAAGAGGGCGAATAATTTGGATCCCAAAACGTGATCCTGGATCATCTCGACCAGAACAGTGGAGGCCGATCACACTTCTAAGCGTAGACTACAAGTCTCTCGCAGCCATCGTGGTTCGGCGCTTGAGGGGCGCGATGGCCTCCCTTATTGGTTGTCATCAGGTGTGCTCTGTTTCTGACAGGGAAGTACATAGTTTGTCGTATGCCACTCGAGACATTATTGATCACACACAGAGACGCTTAGCTAGTGGCATCCTTGTTTCTTTAGACCAAAAAGAGCTTTTGACCGGATAGAACATGGCTACATATTCGGCGTTTTGGATGCTTTTCAGTTTCCGCAAAATTTAATATGTTTAATTAAAAGCATTATGATGGCATTCAACGTACACTGGCGATGGATAGGTGGGAAAGTGCCCCTTTCCCTGTGACCCCAGGTGTCCGGCAAGGTTGTCCCCTCTCGCCTCTTTTGTTTGCTCTCAGCTTAGAGCCTTATTTGAGCGAAATATTTACAGACCAAAGTATCCGTGCCCTCCCTCTCCCAAGGTGTCAGACGCTGCGTGTGACTGCTTACGCGGATGACATTACGCTGTATCTGCGTGATGAAGCGAGCCTGCTGCGCTGCCTTCATCTTTTTGACAGATACGGCAAGGTGTCTGGAGCTGCTCTCAACTTTGAAAAAGGTAAATATCTTTTAATTGGCAGGCCAGAAGCGCGCCTTAATTGTGCCCTACCAATTATTCACAGCGACACCATCTGCATACTTGGCATTGATTATGAGGCACGAGGGATAGCAGCTTCGGTGTGGACTTGCGTCTTAAACGAGGTGCGCATCAAGATGACAACAGCCAGTTCCTTTGAACTACCCATGTTGGAGAAACGCTACCTTGTCCACACTGTTTTCTGCGGGCGAATATGGTACCTCGCACATGTAACGCATCCACTTCTCAGAATTTTGCGTTCCCTTCAGTTTCTTGTAAGTTCATTTTTTGGGGGGCAGGTCGCACGGTACTAGAATGCCGTGCGGCACTCGGCCAGCCACGTTCGAAGGGTGGGTGTGCCTTTCCTTCTTTGTCATTCTGCTGTCGGCTGCTGGCTCTACGCTTCCTTCTTCGTTTGCTGCAGGATGATGAGTGCCCAGCATGGGTGCTTGCATTCTATTTTTTAGGCACAAATGTGAGGTAGCTTGTCCCTGACATACCACTCAATAGGAGACCTCAGGCTTTCCGGATGCCTGTTTTTTATTCGTGTATGGTGGCATTTCGTCGCCACGTCCACCGTGTGAGCCCTGACTTAGACGTCTGGGCGAACAGGGTAGTGGAGTCAATGGGAACGTTACTACTTGCGCTGGTGCCTACGGAACGTAGGCGATTCCGCTTCTTGGTTACCACTCACAGCGTCGTTTCTGCCAGGGCATTTACGTGACTTTATGTGGCTTTTGGAGGGGGGGGGGGTGGTTGCCTACACGCGATTGGCTGCAGTGATGGGGCATTGTGCGGACAGCACAGTGCCCCAACTGCCCACTTCAAAAATCCAATCGTCACATGGCCCAGCAGTGCGTCGTTGCTCCCGTTTTTTGCAGGGCAGTTCATGCCGGTTTCAGATATCGATTTCAAATAAATGGTAGATGTCCTCGCGGTCACTTTGCACGATTGCTGATTGTAGCTGGCGCTTTCGCGTTATGGCGCAATCGTTGTGAGGCGGTCGCATCGAGCCGGTGCCGACGTGCGCTTTTCCCTATCCTGGCGCGTCAACGAAAGGAGATCGTAAACTTTCTGGTTGAGGAACTTTTCTACCTTGGTGAAAGAGAGTTCCTTCGCCAATGGTCTTGCCCTTTTGTTTCCGTGTCAGATGGACGTGTACGGGTGGTTTTTAACCCACTTTGGTGCCTGTAATATAATGTAAATATTTATGTCAACGCGCTCCTGTATACATCGCAAAACACATGTGCATCCGTAAATGTCGAATGGACGTGTACTTAGTGGTTTTTAACACACGTTGGTACCTGCAATTAAATGCAAATAAACATGTACACTCACAGATGTTCATATTCTAACCCACATGTTCAATACATACTGTGCATACGATTACTGTATATGTGTATATTTATTTTATGTGGCAAATTTTCTACACTGCCTATACCGTCATGTACATTGCCATTCAAAATTGTATATATCATCATCACGAACTGCCCAAATTTTATTCTCTATGTAAATACTGATCTGTGATGTATTTGTTCGTTAGGATATATTTTATGTACACTTTCCTTTGTTGTTAATCATGTGCGATTCCTGTTTTGGTAATTTGTCGCCGCTCATGTGAATGTCCAATGTGAATGTCTTATGTCTAATGAAACTTTTTCTGAACACTGACATACTGTTGTTGCTACTGTGGAAAGGAAAAAACGAAAATAGATGGGCCTGCCAACTGAATCAATAGGTGAGCCTCCACTGGTGCCTCTTGCGGACAAAAGAGTATTGAAAGAAAGAATGAAATAAAGAGAGAGATAAACAAACAACCAAACACGCGCGCCCCGTCGTCATAGTCGTTGTACGCCATCGAAGAAGCCGCGAAGAGCCGAGACCTCTTTGCGTGCTTCTGATCGCGGAGGTCTCGGCTCCCGTTCCTTAGGCCTTTCTTGCCGGGGGGGTTATTGGGGGTCTCATTTTCTGGCGGAAAAATAAAGTTGGTAGGACATAACATCACGCCATTGTAGCGGCCATTGCACTTATGGCATGCACAACAGCACAGATACCAAAACGCCGGTGGCAAAGCATCCCCAGCATCAATGGACAAAGGCACCTAGGTTCTCAGCCCCGTAGGGCTGCTCTTCTGGGGTGCAGGTAGGTGGCTGACTGCCAGCCACCGACCACCTCCCTGCACTGATATCGTACAGCACATGTATGCCTCTACGTCTTGCCTACATCGAAACGCTGCCGATGCAATTGAATAAGACACAATGGTGGTTTCAATGTTTTTTTATTGATCACTTTCACACTTAAACGGCTAAGAAGACAGCCTTATTATCACTGTATTAAACTGTCGTGATTTTTTATTGTATCCTTGTCGTTACCCAAACCCATCCTGTAGTAACATTGTGAATTGGTCTACAGAAAAGGAAAGGCGCGGTATCTGTCAGACTTTTGGGTGCAGCAAAACGGTTGTTTGGGCAAGTTGGTAACACATGACAAAAGTTTAAAGCGCACACTTAAGGATGACCCCAGTGATATTTCCAGCTGCAGCCTTGGTCTAGATCTTCCTGGTGGTTGTAGCTCCAGCCAAAGTGTAGACCCCTCCGCTAACTAGAGCTGTATCCCATTTATATTGCCGCGAAACCTTCAAAACAATATTTGTTGTTTTTTTTTTACAGCCGCTGGCATACAGGCTTATCACTCTGATTCTGTACCGCGTATCAGTTCCGTAATCTTTGTTTGTTAATGCTCGATGTCGCGAGTCACACCTTTATCAGTTTTGTTGTAGCGCAAGATGCACCGAGATCTGTCTCGAAGGTTCCGACCACTCGGGTGCCTTTCCACAATGTTCCAGCCCGTGCTAGTAGCTGTTTGCGACGTTATCTAGATTGTACTGTGCAGCCTTTAAATTGAGCGCTGACGAGTGTGACGAGCATTCTTTGTTCGACGACAGACGAGCACGTTTGCTATCGCCGCCGTCGAGTTGCTTCTTTTTCGGGCGCAAGTTAGCCCAATAGTTTCTTCAGTGCAATCATCAACCCTTCATTCGTGTAGTCGACCTTGTTACCCCTACGTGACATCTGGTGGAGGTGCTGCCTTTGATCCTTCAAGCGAAGACCCAAGCCGTGTTTCTGTCGCCCTGGAAGACCCGCCTAGAGGTCACCGAGCCAGCCGCCGACTTCAAGGCCTACAACCCGAACACGGTCTGCTGCCTGACCCCATTCGATCTCGGAAGGCATCGACGCTGACAATTGCCCAGCCTACTACAGCACCGGTTGTTTTCGTCCAACCCCGTGAGCCCCCCTGCTTCCACGGACGACCGGATGAAGATGCTGGAGACTGGATGGACCTTTCCGACCGTGTGGCAGAATTCAACGGCTGGAACAACACTGCGAAACTCAGGCAGGTCTACTTTGTTCTTCAAGGACATGCCCGAGTTTGGTTCGAAAATCATGAGGCAGCTATGAAGGATTGGGGCATTTTCAAGGAAGCGTTTTTGACTGGCTTTTCAAGCGTCGTCCTAAAGGAAAGAGCTCAGACCCTTCTTCAGTCAAGACTTCAACTTCCTAACGAGCCTGTCGTGGCGTACGTTGAAGAGATGAAGCGCCTTTTTCGCCGCGCCGACCCTAACATGACTGAAGGTGAGAGAGTCAAATTTTTATTGCGAGGCGTCAAAGAATCGCTTTTTGCAAATCTTGTCCGAAATCCCCCAAAAACCGTGGCGGAATTTGAAACAGAAGCGTCTGCCATCAAGAAGACGTTGTACACCCGGATGCGCCACTACGAGCGACCACTTCAGCCAGACTACTCAAGCCACTACCCCAGCGCATCTGCAAGTGGAGAGAACACTTACAAAAATGTCTATGATCACTTTATGCAGTCTTTTGACAATATGATCATAGAAGCTATCGACCATCAAAAGAACGTTTTTAGAACACGTATCATCTATGTATGACCCCCCTTCCGACAATTGGCCACCGTGATTGAATAGAATGTATTTACATAGAACGTATTTATACCTCCTATGATTAGCCTATTGATAGTGTATATGGACACTGTAACGACTGTGTTCCGATAATTGGCCACAGTTACTTTAAAGAATCCTGTTCATACAAAGTATTAATATCTTGTGTTATGCTAACTATATTTCAAGTGTCCAATATTAATGTGTATTTTACTCACTGTTCACATGTGTGTAATATTTCGTGTAAAGTGAGAGAGATGAAAGAAACAGATGCAAATTCATACCTTCATTTATTGCACAAACCCTTGACACAGAAACACTTGGTTTCCGACGGCAACGACATTGTGTGTTTGATGTAGCAGCCATATCAAAATTTATCATGGTGTCACCTAGAAAAGAAATAGACATACCCAAAATTTTTCTGCCAATTTCACAAGCTTTGTGGAAGCATCACACACATCTCTCTTCACTCAGATGCCTCTTTTTCCTCAAAATATGCTAACTGGTTTCCAACCACTTTCTGTGCAAATTAGTACCTGCAAAACACCCTTATTAGATAGACTATTGCTGTGTTTAGTTGTATTCCTTTTGATCGTCTATATCATTCGACATTAGTTTATCACAATAGGGGCCCAGGGAACAAAGGAGTGAAATTTACATGCCAGTATGCTTGGTCATCAGAGCGTTAATCTATAGTAAACTCTCTCCTGTGCCATTTGCTTCATCAAGCAAATACACATGTTGAGCGGCAACGTATCAGTATGTATACATACATTTTGGTGCATGCTACCAGCAAGTGATGCCACTATGCCTGTTTGCTCCCATTTTTCCTGAGTGATGCCTATGTTTGCCATAGCAGATAACACACACCTAAGTAATTACTGAAGGAGACCAGCTACCAAGCACCTAGTTGAATACAAGAGCAATAATAGGGAATGATGAAGTATATTATAGTTACCCTACAATATCCAGTCACACATATTTTTTGCTACATATACAGATAAAAAGTCTCAATAGTGTATTCCCAGAGAGTAAGAAAATAAGAAAGTGGCACTCATGCCCATCTTTTCCTTTCAAGAGCTTGTCACCAAGCTAAAATCTTTATCACATATGAAAGCAAAATTTAGAATAGCTTTCTTTTATAAGAAGTCCACATGGATGCTGAAGAAACTACGCTGCTACGTCCCGCTGCTACTTGTCCCGAAAGTCAGGTTGCCTTCTTACTTGTCGGCACAGACCACGGCAACAGGGTGTCTCCAGATATGGTCAAATGAAGCAAAAAGATGACTGCATGTACATATGAGAACATTAGTCAGAACAGCAGGAAGAAAGATTTTTTGAATAATAAAGGAAAAGTCAAATGCACAAGTAAAACATAGGAGGAGTATTTCATATGGTTGCTGAGTGACAGCATGAAAAGAGAAGCCCAGAATTGGAAATTCAATGCTCCACTGAGGAAAATTACATAATCATAAAATACATAAATACATAATAATCTTGGTAATATCAGGAATAGTGACAAGTCTTATGTAGGCACTATCTTTTGGAGATACGTGGAAAGACGTCAGATGGGGTGGTAAAAAAATGACTGTTTTGGTTTATGTGGTTTAACATCCCAAAGCAACCCAGGCTGAGAGATGCCGTAGGGGAGGACCTCAGAGCGTTCGATGAGCTGGGGCTCTTTAACGTGCACTGACATCGCACACGACATGAATGCCTTTTTGCTTCAATTTTGAGCTTACTGCTGAACTGGTCATACTCAAAATAGGTTGGCGCTACTTTTGTTTAAATTTATACGAGGTCCTTTTAAGGATACAAGACTTGCATGTGTCCCGGACACATTCTGGGAGACACGTTGGCCCTGTACAAAGGCTTAAAACGTGAAGAGCTTGTCTCATTAAAACCCACCCTGCCCCCCATAATCACTTTTTGGTACCTAGTATTGCCTGCTTTGGCTTGTCAATAGTAGGCTACCGACAATAGTAGCTAAATTATTTCATCCTTAAAAAATCATGCAGCTTACTGCTGGAATATGCAGTCACACATAATTTTTGCTACATATGCAGTTAACAAGTCGTAATAGTGTATTCCCGAGTAATAAATCAAGAAAGTGCCATTCATGACCATCCTTTCCTTCAAGAGCTTGTCACCAAGGTAAAATCTTGATCACATATGAAAGTCAAATATAGGAGAAATGCCTGTCTTTTATAAGAAATCCACATGGATGCTGAAGAAACCATGCAGCTACGTCCCACTGCTACTTGTCCCGGAAGTCAGGTTGCCTAGTTTTTACTTGTCGGCACAGACCACGCAACCGGGAGTCTCCAGGTATGGTGCAATGAAGCATCAAGAGGACTGCATATGCATACGAGAACACTAGTCAGAACAGCAGGAACAAAGTTCTTTTGAATAATAAAAAATGGAAAAGTCAAATGCACAAGTAACAGAAACAAACAAGGAATACTTCATATGTTGCTGAGTAACAGCATAAAAAGAGAAGCCCAGAATTAGAAATACAATGCTCCACAGAGGCAAACTACAGTAAAATGCTTGTGCACAAAATTCTCTTCTAGAGTGGAAGATTCAGTGATATATGAAAGGGGTTTCGTTTATCTATTGTGCATGCATACGGTACCATAGGAATACATTACTGTCTGGGAAGTCAACCTCCACACCACCAGGTATCAAACTATTTCAGAAGTTTGTGAAAGATTTCTATGCAATGACAGGAATATCTTTCACTATCAAACACAGTTGCAAACAACACTAAATTCTAATGAGCCCATGTATGTTTCTCTTAAAAATGTGCGGACGAAGGAAATGTAGTTGCTGCTCCTTTTATTTATTTACTTGTAACTAATACTGCATCATTTCCAGCTATAGCTTGCGTGAACACAATGCAAACAAACAATAGAGGTGAGCAAGCTTATCTAGATTTAGAATGACCTTTTGTAACAAAATGAACAGAAATCATTTAACTAGTCATGTACAGGAGACAATGCATGTACTAAAGCAGAGCTGCACAGATTTAAGAGCATTAAAAGCTCTAGCAAAACACCCGTCTTGTCACTGTTGCCTTTTCACAAACACTACAGGCTGGCCGAGAGCTAGTTTACTTACAATACCTCTAATTATCACATTCAAACTGACCACTTTTTCAAATACATTGATAAACACAGGTACACATGGCTGAGCTTTCAAAACACCATCTGTTGGACAAAACCCTCATTATACTTTTGGATAGGTCTGATAATAAAGATCAGCATGGCGAACAGCCATTCGGCGCTTCCATGCGCTATGCAAGCTTAATAGCCTTATCATATCTTACAGAACACTGTTGTAATTTTCAACACCTGAGAACCAAATTCCATAGGGGTTTAAAGAGACATCTTTGAGCAAAGTTCACTGTAGAATATTGCCCCCAAAAAGCACAATCACAACAATCTATAAACACATGTTCGACAGCCTCTGGCTTTCTGCACAAAATACAGTTCACACCCCATGGCAGAAAGATATCTCTTTGCCATCTATGTTTATCCAGGCAGAACCCAAACATGCAGTTTAAAAAATAACATTTTTAGCAGGCTGTAAAGGCATTCGTTTTACATGTTAGGATGCATTATTATTTGATAAACATAAAAGGGCCGCCACACTGGTACTTCCCTTCGTCTTGCAGCCCACCCCTTCTGTAACAAGCCCCCTCATGTTTGCAGAACTCAAAAACACACAAAACGATTAAGCAAAAAATGTTCTCCAGACAGATAAATATCAACATATTACTTAATTTTGTTATTGCTAGTAACTATTTGGCTCTAGGGTTAACGATGCATTTATTTAGGTTGTGAATAAAATGAGTTCGGAAGTTAATTACAAATCTTGGTGGCTAGCAAGAAAGTAAATATTTGTGTATATGTTGCTTTGAGCAAAGTAAATGTTCTCGTTTAGTCACAAAAATACAGAATACCACTTGAACGAACGTAACTTAGACGAAGTATTCAGTTGTACGAACTTCATTAAATCCCCCCACTGAAGCTCTATTAAACACTATGCAAACGCCCTTCATTTTAACAAACTTCAGTTATTGCTCATTTCAGTTCAACGAACATTTTCCGCAGTGCTATCCTGTGTCTTCAACGTCATACTAAGCGCTTAAAAAAGCACAGTTCGCACTCTTTGTAGCATATTTTTGTTAAGTACCACTCTTCATTATCGCGTGAAGTGGCCGTTATTTAGCTTTAAAGTGAATTGGCTGTCTAAACTAGCTTGTAACCAGATGAATCCATAGCTGTCTTTGCACGCTTAATTAGCTGTACAGTCATAGCCAGTCAAAGCCAGATCTTCAGCCCTACTAGGCCCTTTCGCTCCAAGAAATGCGAATGCGTGCATTTTGGTTAACCATGATCTGCTTGGAGAAAATGAAAGCCTTTTCTCCTCAGCAGGCCGTTGTGATAGGCAACATTCTCAGGAGCTTGCACTGTAATTGAGTTCAAAACCACTGTAGTCCTTTCAAAAGTGCTGCAAAAGGTTACGCATTATTCACTTGCAAATGAGCGCAGTGACAAATAAATGGGCTCAGATAAGATTTGAACAACCTATATTTCTTGAAGCTAATGGAGCAATCTTCCACGCATTTATTTCAGTCCAATGAACTTTCATTTGAACAAACGTTTTCCTAAGGTCCCTTGAACTTTGTTCAAGTGAAGCTTCACTGTATGTGTACATATGCTGAGGCAGTCTAAATAAACAGTAACTGAATGTCAGCATGAACATGCACACATACCCTTACAAAAATGTATTTTGAAGCTCCATTGTCGGACTACTGACCGCCTTTTGAATTTATTGAATATCGATAGACTTTCGGCCCCAGTTGAGTCTAGTCTTCACACGGCCAACAAAATTTTCATTGTGTTCTACACAATAGACTTTCTGTACTATTGTTTCTATATGGTTTTTGTTGTCAGTTTCCAACATTCACGAAGAAAATAGCGGATACTGTAGTGCTGACCCATGTATTTAAGTGGTTTTAGGCGTCAATGTTGAGAACATGTAGCGATTTTGTTATGCTTCTTTGATCTCACTTGAAATTAACGATTGGCCAGATTCTGCAACGTAATATAAGAGCAGCGTCCAATTGCGTGCACGTTCATGTTTATTGGACAAGTGCATATGGACAGTTTTTAACATTAACGGTGCACACCTAGCTGATAGTTCGCAACAAAGTAGCGAAAATATGGCCCTGAAAACTTTATGATGGCAAAGGCTCCCCTCACTATTAATGCAAACACATCGCTGAATGCTACTCAAACCTCGTAATAGATCATATTTTGTATGTCACACAAGGTAACTGTAATGCTAGAATATACGTATATATTTTATATCAAAAATGAGTTCAGTGAGTCATCGCACTAATGAACACGATCCTGGATTTAACCTACTATGTAGGGCAGGGCAGAGCTTCGTTAAACCAGTTGCAAAATTCAGTATATGCTTCAGTGTCTGACATTCTGCAGAAGCCTAGAGGATTTTGCCCATAGCTCATTGCCGCAAAATGAGGTGCAGTCTGCATTGGAATCCTCCACCGCTCTGCGTGTCTTTCGAAAGTTTTTTTTTCTTTCTTTTTTTGAAGTGGCCACCCCGCTAAAATTAAGTCACTTTAAGTATTGGGGTGTTCTAATAATCACGGTTTGATCACACGGATACTAGTGAACAAGAATAACAAAAACATTCGCTGGATTAAAAAAAGAAGAATAAAGCGCGTTTTCTTCCGGTCACTCTTTTTCAAACACGCATTCGGCCGCCTTGCTCTTGTCCTCTTCGTACGCACACTCCCCGTGCCCCGCGGACGGGCGCCAGCAAGACGGGAGTGTCGGGGTTGCTTCCTGTTGCTCGGAGGGGGCTCCCGCGGTGTCTCTGCTCTGCCTTCTCGGCCGTTTCTCCTCACCGAGGCGGCCTTGGCATGGCCGGATTCGCGCCGTGGCCGCGACTTCCCCTTTTCCCCGAAGTGAAACCGTTTTTCTGCGCCCCGTTTCTGCATGTGTTTTCTTTGCACGGCGACGCGGGTATGCGTGAGTGCGGCGGTGGGTCAGTTGGCGCTTTCCCGCCGGCCGTATGTTGCACTGTGAGCGAAGCATCGTGTGGAGGTTCTTTGGTTGCGATTATCACGAAGTTGGTTTTGTTCACATCGGAGCGCGAAGTGGAAGTGAGACCCATACGCACTGAACTCTTCAGAGGAGCCCGTTGTTGGGATAGAGCTTCTGCGCGAAGAGAACGTGTTTAAGAAGTTGAACAGTCGCAGGTGTTTTGGATTCAAGGCGAAAAGCGGGGCGGACTGATTGTCTGCGTTTCGGTGAGTTTTTTGCTTTTCCTTTTCGTGTTGATGCCAGTCTTGTACAGTATGTGCTACAAGATAATGAAGCGCGTATGTGCATATTGTGAGCACTGTGTGGCGCTTCATCTTCCACACGGCTGAACGTGCTGCTTCATCTTCATCCTGCTCCCTCTTATAGATACCCATCGTCATCGCGGGGTGTGTTTGGCTGCAGTGCGGGACCAAGGCTTCAGGTCTGCAATAAAGCCTGATCCCCCAAGTCCGACCTTCGCGTTGCCTTACACGTGGTGGAGGTGCGCTTTGGTTTCCCCGATGCTTCGTCACCTGCATCCGCCTGGAGCTTCGTTCTGGCCGCCGTTTGACCCCGACCACCATCGTCATGACTCAAGAGGGCCACTCCGCTATTCCGGCTTCTACCAACGCGACTCCAGCTCCCCTTGCCACTTGGAGTGTCAGTAGCCGTCAGCGCGACCCGCAGATGTTCGCCGGTCTCCGCGGCGACGACGCTGATGACTGGCTCGACAGCTACGACCGGGTCAGTGCTTTCAACCGGTGGGACAATTCTCTTAAACTAATTAATGTATCCTTTTATTTGACGGATGTGGCCAAAACGTGGTTCCTAAATCATGAATCGACGATTCCGGACTGGGCTACATTTAAACAAAAGTTACGTCAGATTTTCTACGCTCCTACTGTTCGCACGGAGTCCGCCAAGAAGAAGCTAGAAGCCCGACTTCAGCGATCCAATGAGACCTATACCTCTTATATAGATGTCCTTTCACTTTGTCGGCGCATAAATGACACCATGCCTGAGGCCGAGCGGGTTCGGCACGTCCTTAAAGGTTTTGGGCCACTCGCCTATAACGCCCTGGCCGTGCAGAACCCTACCACAATCGACGCCATCATATCGAAAATAGTGTGAGCACTGTGTGGCGCTTCATCCTCCACACGGCTGAACGTGCTGCTTCATCTTCATCCTGCTCCCTCTTGTAGATACCCATCGTCATCGCGGGGTGTGTTTGGCTGCAGTGCGCGACCAAGGCTTCAGGTCTGCAATAAAGCCTGATCCCCCAAGTCCGACCTTCGCGTTGCCTTACAATATTTCCGGCAGGCAAGCCAGCCTCGTCGGAAAAAAAAGAGGGGGGGGGGGGGCTGGGAGGGAGAGAGAGAGATAAAGAGAACGAGGTTTGTCACTACCGCGCACGCGACATTTTCTTTTTTTTAAATGGTGACCGTTCTTGATGGGTTGTTCGGCACAGTGTTGTACTATTTCGATACAGTACCTGCGCCGTAGAGTAATCCTGGCGAGTTTTGGAGGTGGCGGCGATGCTAAGCAGTGAAAAAGAGTGCCAACTCATTTTAGACAAGAAATGCAATTTCTTGACCTATGACGTTGGGCAGCGTACAGATCGCTTCGCGTTATTTTTTTTTTGGTTAGTATATAGCACACCTTAATTATTATTTCCATTGATTATTTCAGTTTACGCATGCGAGGAGTTCCCGGATGTATCAGCATCTTACACAAAGAACTGCCTGGCGTCATACATTGCGCATGAATTGAAATAAAGGGAATAAACAACCCAGCTCATGGTATGGGTTCAGCAACGATGCAATCCTTATTTCGTTTCTTATTAACGCGCATTTTATTTTTGTTCTTTTTCCACTGCGGAACGACAGAAAATGATGTATGATCAACGGTTAGCCAGGGGCAGACACGAGCTGCTTTGCATTAATGCAAAAGTAATACAGCACATATCCTTGCTGCGATCAGTCAACACATTCTATGTTCTGCTCGACCAATCAACAATCTAGCCAGGTCAGAGTATACGTTATTGGGTGAGCATGTATAATCGGGCTTAAAATAACAAGATCTTTTTTGTTGTTCTTTTAAGCCTCACTATACTTATCATTACCAAGCACTGATCTGACAGGATTGTTGATTGGTCGAGCAGAACATATAATGTGGTGAGTTATCGCAGCTAGGAGATGTACTGTACTACTTTGCATTTATGAAAGTCACCTCGTGTCTGCTCCTGGGAAACCGATGGTCGTGTACTATTTTCTGTCGTTCAGGAGTGGAAAGGTGGAGAAAATCAAAAAGCTTCACTTGCAGAGTTTTTGAAGCAGTTGAGCCTGAAATCAACAGAATTTCAGTGGTGCGATTTCGAAAAGCGCTCTTAAGAAACACATGGGCCACTATTCCAAAAGAGCTCAACATGAGGTCAACACGGCACCTTCAAAGATGTCGATGATTATCAATAGTGTTTCAACAGCATATGTTGACAGATCTGATCCGAATTTCCAGACACCCAACATGCATTTTTGTAAGGGTATGCGTAGTGCAGTTAGCGATATTATGAAGCCATGTTTGTCACTGAGCTATTAAAACACGGGTTTACTTAATTTTGCCTCAACTAGAAACAGTAGGTACTACTGCAATAAAACAGCTAAGTATATCTCCTGTTTTAAAGCTCTGAAGAGGCCACGAAAAATTTGCTTTAGTGCAGACTATGAGCAAGATTCACCAACAGGTCAGGCTTGCGCTAAACACACAGCAAGAATCATATAACAACACCGAGCTGGTTTCAAGCTTTGCTTTAATGAAGCCTGTTACACATCCGCCCTTTATACTCTCAAAAGAAAACAATAAATGCAAGAAAGCATGAACCAGTAAAAATTTTACAGTTATAAAGCAAACACATGAATGCAAAAAACATCAGCATGTGATACCTACCAATTCAATGTCTCCTTTACAGGAAGGATGCTTTAGGGCAGGGCACCCATGGCTGATAGAATAAACTGCCTCAACAGATTCATGACGCTGTCTGCATCTTATTCAGGCAGCACTCTCTCGATGACAGATGAAATCTGCAAAAGCAGTGTGACGATACAATTGCATCAGCTGGACTTCGAGCATTATTGCCAAACGAGCCGTAAACGCAGTAAACGAAAGACTTCATTAAATCCATGCTTCTCAAAATCCATAACATACCATTACTTTCCCTATACTCCTAAAGAAAAGCTGTCTCAGAAATTGAATTCCTAGCAGCTCTAGGTCACATGCCATAATTTACCAAAAAACTCGATCCTATCATCTGTTTCAATTCTGACCCTTGTCAGCAATGTCAAACATTAATAAACGAAGAACTTCCATAGTTGAAATTCACTTTTCAAAATATGCTGTTTCTCTGTGAAGCTTAAAGGTTCTTAGAAATTAAACAAAACAGAAGACTAAGTTTGCAAGCTCGAATCACTTAATTCACAGTCAATTGTTAGCTTGACCCACATAACTTGCCACGCCTCCATAAAAAAAAATACGGTAGGCCTTGGGACTTTATTAAACAATACAAAAATAAACGTTGGGTCTTAAATAAACAATACGTACTGACCTACTGATGATACAAATATACCTATTACTTTGTTGGAGTCTGCGAATTGTTATGAATAAAATGATATATCACAATCTGTGCTTACTGAAAGGAAAGCTTAAAAAACAGTATAATTGTACGCGAAAAAGTCGTTGCTTATGAACTATTCCAATCAACCTCGAATTAACGGCTCTATGTGCAAATAGCTCAGCAAAGAAACGCTATAAATAAAATAGATAGGTAGCAAGCGATCGCACACATTTGATGGAAGATAAAAATAGCGTCTACATCGCTTTTACGCAGTAAAAGGCCTCTCACAGTATTTGAAGCTGACAGTTATGGCTGCGAGGCCAAGTGGTTGTTTACGTTTGAATAATTGGTAATAACTCCGCAAAAAAAAAACGCGCTGTGCAACAAATTAAAAAATGGGTAAACGCGTGTAAGTTAAAAACTGCTCAGTTCAGAAACATAAAATGTTCCGTGAGTATGCGCAAAAGGTTTATAAAAAAGGAATAAAAACGTTTGGCAATTACATTGAAGATTTCTGGCAGAAAGAAGTATTTTTTTTTCCTTGCTCGACGTCGCCAAACGCCGCCTCCCCGAGAAGTTTTTTGCAGGTCTTCGGTGCACAATCACGTGACACATGAGCGATGCGTGCCTCTATTTTTTGCAGATATTCGGTGAGCCATCACGTGACACATGGGTGCCGTAGCCAAGCCGTAGTCTCGGCGTCCGCTCACGCGTCTTTTGTGGAGTTCGCTTTTTTTTTTTGTTTTTTTGTTTTTTTTTGTCGCTCTGCCGCGCTGCTCAGGCGAAAGGCGGGAAGCGTGGAATGCCGAGCGAGCGCCGGTTCTGTGCGTTCGCAATCTTTTGCTTTCGTTCTTTTTCTTCCGGGGGTTTTGTGGGGTGGCTGGTATTCGAGGCGATGCACAGACTCGGAGTCGCGAGCCCGCTTCTTCACAGCGCGCTGCATGGATCGTGTGTTTGCTTTCCTCATTGTAATGAAAACGAGTTCTGACCGTATGCGGGGCCACACATATTGAGTTATTTGCACACACGCCCGCTCACACACATGCTGATTTGCAGTGGCGGAAAAGATATATAGCTCTCAAGACAGAGAGCATTATCCATTTATGCTAAATAAACACGAAAAACTGATTGCGGATTTGGTTACTTTTACTCGGAGAAAACTTCGTGAATATTTTGTGAAATTTTGAAGCCATCCTTTTCGCTGTATTGATGACATCACTGCGGTGTTACCATGAAATTGCGCTGTTATTCGGTAAACACATATCTATTTTCCTTTTTGTTTTTATTTTGATGCTGTTCATCTCTGTAATGCCTGCAATGTTTATGCCTGTAATGTGTTCCATGTAAACTAGCTTCCTGTTGAACTATCACCTGCTGATGTATGCGGGAGTCCTCGGCACTCTCAAGCAGTGTGCAACTACTTTCTCGCTGAGGAGCCCCCCCCCCCCCCCCCCCCCCCCCCCCCCGTCCTCGGATTTGAAAATAAGATTGATTGATTGAGTGATCATTTGATTGATTGATTGAAGGGCGCGTAAATGTTGACGTAGCAGTCAAATCGCCAGCGCTACCTAGCTGCCGATCAGGCTAAAGCAGTCTATACCAAACTTTAAAAAAATAAACGAAAGGAAGAAAGCGTGCAACCTGCTCTGTGATTTGCCGAGGGCAGCTCCAAGCCGTCACAGGTTTAATACCATGCTGTCTACGTTGGCAAGCCTGACCGCTTCTCCTTTCACACCTTCCGCACTTCAAGGGGGGGGGGGGGAATGCGTGCGTGCGTGCGTGCTGCTGTGTGCTTTGCTCGCAGGACGGCTAGACGTTCCCCCTCCTCCAGCTCGAAAGCGCGCGCTCCGATGGTCAAGCGCCTCCTTGCATCCTCCCCGCGCATTGGATTTGAAAGACACCCTCTCGAGAGGGTGGCTGCAGCTAGAACTAGCATAACGTTCTCAATGGATCACAACGCACGGAAGGATGAATATGTTCAGGTACAGCTGGTTCATATTCCGTGGTTCTGCATGTTAATTGCTGTTAATTGTGCCGTAAGGGCGCTTAATTTATGCACAGAGCAAGGTCAGTGCTGCGGACCGCAGGTTGCGCGGCGATATAGTTCACCAGGCTGAATGAGCGCGATGCGAAGGCAGCGAGCGAATATGCGTGTTTCTGCTTGCGCATTCTATGCCGTTATGTGTTCTAGTTCGCCCGCACCGCCCCCTTCTCTGCGCCTTCCCTCTTCCGCTCTCTTCTCTTACCATTAGCGCGCCTCCCTTCCCTACCCTTCCCCTTAGCACGCACCTCACCCAGACACCACCTCCAGCAAAAACATACCAAACAAAAATAGAACCTGTAGAGCCCTCGCTCGGTTGACGCACATGCCCAAAGGCTGCTGTGTGGTCTCGGATAACCTCCGCGAGCGAAACATACGATGCGCGCGGTCAGGAGCAGATGGGCTGATATGGCCGCTGCTTTGACGGGAGCTGTGGCGCAGAAGTGAATAAGGCAATTGCTAACTTATTGAGCGCGGCGATAGAAAATGTCGGCGACGCGGACGGTGATTTGTTTGCATAAGTGGTGGGCAGGGGCGTAGCGTGAACAGTGGGGTGGCTCGACGGCGTCTGGGCGCACAGTTCTAATCCCGATCGTGTCGATAAAAGAAAAAAAAAAGAGAAGTTCATTTTTTTTTCTGGTGAATGTTTTGTCCTCGCCAGGGAAAAGCCCTCTCCATTTTCCAGTAATTTCGGCGCGTGAGAAGGGAAGGGGGCGGAGGGGGGGGGGGGGAGCTCGTTCGGTATTTTACTGACCATGTGCATATACTCAATAGTTGTGTGTATACCATCAAATAATGCTAAAGTCCCGCCCATACAGCTTCTGGGCTACGTGGATCCGAGCGTCCAGGGCGTGCGCCTCTTGGAGAGCATCGCGCGACGTAACCCGACAACACCCCACAGCCCACATTCGCCATCGTAAAGTCGGCGGCGCGGTGGCTGACGCCGTGCTGTCTGCGTTTACCTTCCATTTGTGATGTTTTAGTCTTTAATGGTGCGAGCGAGCTCGATAACAGGACTCAGTGCGTCCTCAACAAGAGCGGATGCTTGACGAAGAAATGCGCGATAAAGAAAGAGTGAAATTCTAACCAGTTACATTTTTCAAAATATAAACTTATAAATTTTTATCAATGATTCTTGCAAATTGGTCATATCAATTGTCTTTTTCCATTTCTTTTTTTAACAGATGTTACTCATAATAAAAATTAAAAAAGTAATTCAAATATGATTTGCAATGAACAGCATGCACTCGGTCAGTTAATTGGGACTATATACTTTCGATCTGAACATTTTTTCTGACATGCCAAATTGCTTCAATATATTGCAATAGCTGTGTATGAGTGGTATAACCAGACATAATTTTCGAGGGCGTTATATGGCATCGATTAAAAAAAATTGCAAAAAATGCCGAAAAAAGGAGTTCAAAAACTTTCGGAAGGTGTTTTGACCTCGAAACAGAGCCCTGGCTACGCCCCTGCTGTATATTGGCAGGCGTATATACAGAGAAGTATATTCACCTAACAACTTGCTATGTACCAACTTTATGTGAACTGATCTGAATACACAAAAATAACCGTGTATGAACTTCGTATTTACACATGTCCATACAGATTAAGAGTACGTACAATATTGATAGAGTCAATAAGGTGCTAATATGAACTCTAAAGACTGTTGACGACCATTTTTGTAAGGGCTTCGGGATCTCATCCGGGAGATTGTGCGAGAGGAGCTCCGCCGGTTGATGCCATCATCGCAACAACCCCAGGTGGCAACGCTCGCGGACGTCGTCCGTGAAAAAGTCCAGCAGGCGCTGGGCGTTCCTCAAGCGACGGTTGCGACTGTTCCAGCACAAGAGGCAACAGCGATAAATTACGCTGGTGCATTACGTCGCCCTGCGCCCCGACGTGATGTCTTTCCGAGCCCTCGCAGCTACCGTCCTGTTCCTGAAAGCCGCCCCTTGGTCCCCGCCCGCCAAGCCTACCAACGACCCCCAAGCCCCAGAAAGTGCGACGCCTGGAGGACAGCAAACAACCGACCGCTCTGCTTCCATTGTGGTGAGGCAGGACACATCCTCTGTCACTGCCCGCACAGGCGGATCGGCCTCCGTGGTTTCGCTGTCGACGCCCCCCGACCCCGTTCTGGCGAGCGACCACAGGAAATCAACAACTTTCTGCGCAGCGGAGAGCACTCGTCACCAAGGCGTCTGTCACGCTCCCCATCACCGTACAATGGCAGATTTGCGTCGCCGGGCCGCGGTTACGTGCAAGGATGGTCTTCTAGCCCCCGTAGGGGAAACTAAAGGCAGCACCCTTTGGAGGTGAGGTTGATCAACGGCGTAAAGACGAAGATCCTCCGCCGCCGACGACCACTAACGACGACGCAACCATTTCATCGCCGCTCCACACGACGACATCGACGACAACACGACCAGAGTGTAAGCAGACACCGCCGCCCAGCAAAGTAACAACGGTATGCCCCGGCCATGACCTGAAGAAACGACGGAGCCGAGATCGGACACTAAGGCCCACGTGCAATGCGAGGACGCGAACAAGTGACCTTGGAGTTGATATCGACGGTCGCAGAGTCACTGCCCTTGTAGACACCGGAGCTGACTATTCAGTCATCAGTGGACCGTTATCCTCCCATCTCAGAAAAGTTACAACCGCTAGGGATGGCCCGCTGATTCGCACCGCAGGTGGCAACCTGATTACTCCATCGGGTCAATGCACTACAAGAATAAACGTAAATGGGCTTACTTACCCCACCAGCTTTGTGGTCTTGCAGCCGTGTTCCCGCGACGTGATTTTAGGCATGAACTTCCTAAATGAAAATATGGCTATCATCGGCCTCCGATCCAAGCTCATCAAGCTCTCTGCAGACAAAGCCATTCCTACTACGACGACGTCGATGCAACACATCGCTCTAAACGTCCTCGATGAAGAATTGACCATCCCGCCCCGATCAAGCATCGCAGTCTTCGTAGGTAACGCAAACATCGAAACCGCTGAAGGCATCGTCGAAGGAAATATCCAATTGCTCTTAGAACGAGGTGTCGTCATCGCAAGAGGCATCACAAAATTCCGGAGAGGTCAAGCTCAGGTTCTGGTAACAAACTTCACCGAAGAATACCGGCATCTCAACAAGGGCACGACGATCGCTTTTCTCGACGAATGAGCGGACGTCAAAGACGTATTTGCCCTCCACGACCAACCACTGGAAGACGCACCGGACCAATTCCGTCAGCCCACATTTGACATCAACCCAGTATTGACCCACAGCAGGAAAAACCAGATTCGCAGTCTTCTTCGGAACTACAGGGAGGGCTTCTCGTCATCATCGAAAGTACGATAAACACCACTGGCCAAGCACCGCATTATAACGGACGAACACGACCGACCTCTGCGCCAAAGCCCTTATCGTGTATCGTCGCGAGAACGGCAGGCCATTCGCTATCAAGTTGAGGAAATGCTGCGTGATGACGTAATCCAGCCATCGAACAGCCCCTGGGCGGCACCAGTCGTTTTGGTCAAGAAGAAAGACAGCACACTTCGCTTCTGCGTTGATTACCGCCGCTTGAACGGCATAACGAAGAAGGATGTCCACCCGCTTCCCCGCATCGACGACACTCTCGACCGGCTCTGCAATGCAAGATATTCTCTTCGATGGACCTGAAGAGCGGATATTGGCAAATTGACGTCGACGAAACAGATCGCGAGAAGACCGCATTCATCACACCGGACGGCCTTTATGAGTTCAAGGTGATGCCATTTGGCCTCTGCTCCGCACCAGCCACGTTTCAACGAGTAATGGGCACAGTCCTGCCAGGCTTGAAGTGGCAAATTTGTTTGGTATATTTGGACGACGTTGTTGTTTTCTCGTCAAACTTTGAAGACCACCTAAAACGACTACAGACAGTGCTGGAAGCCATCAAGTTATCGGGACTAACACTAAAAGCAGAGAAGTGTCACTTCGCCTACGAAGAACTCCGGTTCCTAGGTCACATCGTTAGCAAGGAAGGTATTCGCCCAGACCCGGAGAAAACAGCTGCAATCGCAGAATTCCCACCGCCTGCCGACACGAAAGCTGTGGGCCGATTCCTTGGGCTGTGCGCTTATTATCGACGATTTGTCAGAAACTTTTCGCGGATCGCCGAACCGTTGACGCAGCTTACAAAGGCTGACGTACATTTTAAATGGGAAGCGCCGCAAGGAGAAGCCTTCGACGAACTTAAGCGCCGCCTGAAATGCCCTCCTGTACTTGGCCACTTTGATGAAAACGCCGAGACCGAAATTCACACCGACGCGAGCAGTGTGGGCCTAGGAGCCGTTCTCGTCCAGAAGAGTGCCGGACAGGAGAAAGTAATCGCCTACGCTAGCAGGTCCCTCACAAAAGCCGAAGTCAATTACTCGACGAGCGAGAAGGAGTGCCTTGCAATCATCTGGGCCACTTCTAAGTTTCGTCCATACCTATACGGCCGACCATTCAAGGTGGTAAGCGACCATTACGCGCTCTGCTGGCTGGCTAATTTGAAAGATCCTTCCGGCCGCCTTGCTAGATGGAGCCTACGACTTCAAGAATTTCACATGACTGTAGTCTATAAGTCGGGCCGGAAGCATTCCGACGCAGATTGCTTATCCCGCGCTCCCGTCGATGCTCCCCCGAAAGACGATGACAACTACGGCTTTTTGGGACCGGTAAGCGCCAGCAGTTTCGCAGAACAACAGCGATCAGACCCTGAGCTGAAAGCGCTAGCCGATTACTTGGAAGGAAAGACCGCTTCCCCTCCTGATGTGTTCAGGCGACATTTATCATCCTTCACGTTAAGCAATGGCCTCCTCGGGAAGAACTTCGCACCCAACAAGACCGCGCAGCTTCTCGTAGTGCCTAAAACCCTTCGGCAAGAAATTCTGCAGGCGTTGCACGATGAGCCCACAGCAGGCCACCTCGGATTTGCGCGCACGTTGCGTCGAATCCAGGAGAAGTATTACTGGCCGCGACTGCCTGCCGAAGTTGCCCACTACGTGAAGACGTGTCGTGAGTGCCAACGACGCAAGACACCGCCGATCAGACCAGCAGGACTACTAAACCCGAATCTGCCCCCAATCCTGCCCTTTCAACAAATTGGGATCGATCTCCTCGGCCCCTTTTTATGTTCGTCTACGGGTAACAAGTGGATCATCGTGGCCACTGACTACCTGACCCGTTACGACGAAGCAAGAGCGCTACCAAATGGTACCGCAGCAGAAGTCGCCAAACTTTTTGTCGAACAAATTCTCTTGCGACATGGCGCCCCAGAAGTGCTCATCATGGACAGGGGAACGGCGTTTACTGCAGAGTTGACGCAAGCCATCCTGGAATACAGTCACACAAGCCATCGACGAAGAACTGCGTGCCATCCCCAGACCAATGGCCTTACGGAGCGCCTGAACAAAACGATCGCGGACATGATCGCTATGTACGTCGACGCTGAACACAAGACCTGGGACGTCATCTTGCCGTACGTGATCTTCGCGTGTAACACGGCAGTCCAGGAGACGACCAGGGCGACCCCGTTTAAGCTTCTGTACAGCAGGGAGCCCACGACGACGCTCGACGCAATGCTGCCGCGCGTAACCAGCGAAGACCACCTTGACGTCGCCGCCTACCTGCAGCGTGCAGAGGAGGCCCGACGACTCGCACGGCTGTGTATTAAAGACCAACTGCGCACCGACAACCGACGATACAATTTACGACGGCGCCACGCAGAGTACAATCAATGAGACCAAGTGTGGGTTTGGACACCAATTCGCCGTCGCGGATTAAGTGAAAAGTTGTTGCGTCGATACTTTAGGCCATACAAAATCCTTCGCCGCGTCGGACCACTGGACTATGAAGTCATTCCCGACGGAACGTCAGCATCACAACGGCGACGCGCACGCCCAGAAATTATACATGTACTACTGAAGCCATATTACTCGCTTTAAGAAGTCTGTGGTGTTTGAACTTTGCAGTGTTTATGTTTAACTTTCTTTGTTTTGGAACATCGAGACGATGTTTTTTTTTTAAGTGGGGAGTAATGCCGCGAAACCTTCAAAACAGTATTTGTTGTTTTTTAACAGCCGCCGGCATACAGGCTTATCACTCTGATTCTGTACCGCGTATCAGTTCCGTAATCTTTGTTTGTTAATGCTCGATGTCGCGAGTCACACCTTTATCAGTTTTGTTGTAGCGCAAGATGCACCGAGATCTGTCTCGAAGGTTCCGGCCACTCGGGTGTTTTTCCACAATGTTCCAGCCCGTGCTGGTAGCTGTTTGCGACGTTATCTAGATTGTTCTGTGCAGCCTTTAAATTGAGCGTTGACGAGTGTGACGAGCATTCTTTGTCCGACGACCGACGAGCACGTTAGCTATCGCCGCCGCCGAGTTGCTTAGTACTTTTGCGGGCGCAGGTCAGCCCAATAAAGAGTTTCTTCAGTGCAATCATCGACCCTTCATTTGTGTCGTCGACCTTGTCACCCCTACGTGACAATATCAAGATTGAATAATTCTCGAAAGAAACGATTGTCAACTGACGCGCGAAATTATCGAGGCGGAGAAGATAGATTGTTTCGGGGATGACTGCGTATCCAAGCCGTCGATTGCTTTGTCTGCCCAAGAACTGAAATACCTCCGCCGCCGCTGACTGGTTTGCCGGCTGCGCATACGTGATGTCGTGCCCCGGTTCACCTTTACAATTCGTTTAGCCGTCCACAATAAATTGTTGCAAGTTTGCGTTCGTGTATCTCACGTCTTCTTCACTATCAGCCTGTCCATCCAATCCCCACCGTTCCCAATCCTTCATTACCCACCCTTCTATGGAGGCCTGGGAGGCGGCGCTGCTCAGCTGACATGACCTACAGTCCCAGCGGACCTTGGTCGCCAGTGCGCGAGCGGCGTTAGACGCCATTGGGGCTCCGGAATAGGAGCTTCACCTAGATTTTTGAGGTTCTGGGCAAACAGGGCCTCGGTCCAAACACCTCCTTGTACAAATAAATGTTTGTCCCCACCACCACCCTCGTCTTGTGGCGCGCTTTAAACTTTTTGGTTTTGTTCTGAGTAAACATCTGACCTGCTCCGAAGGGGAGGAAGGAGGGAATGAAAGAGGAAATATGGAAAGCACAGCCATAGTGGAGGGCTCCGAAATTATGTCGGCCATCTGGGGTTCTTTAACCAGTAGTAACATCACATCATCAGCATCCTCGTTTGAAGCCGACCGCGGCGGTCAGGGTTCGCTGGAGAAACACAATAACGACCATAATTGGCTCATCGTAAAAGAAAGGCGCACTATCTGTCATAGCTCTTCCGTGGACATCTCAACCGTGTCATAGGGGAAAGGAGGAAAGTGGAAATGAAAGACAGCAACAGGAGTCGCAGTGGAAGGCTACAGCGTGATTTCTACCAACTGGGATTTTTAATTGGCATGACATCGCACAGCACAGGATGCCTATCAGTTTCACCGCCATCAAAGCGCAGCCGCCGGCAATCGGGTTTCAACCCGGATACTCCGGAACAGTAGTCGGGCATTCTAACCACCGTACCACCGCGACGAGACGAGAAAAATGATCATGGCTTGGCTCAGCTAGACCAGGATACATAGCGAAAGCATGTGTACCTGGCACAGGACTGCCTACTCCTCTCCAATTCAATCTATTATATTCAATTCAGTGTATGGCAATCCAATCCAGTCTACTCAAATTCAATTCAAACCAATTCAGTCTAATCAAATCCAATTCAAACCGATTAAGTCTAATCAAATCCAGTCAAGTACAGTGAAATGCAATCCTACCAATCCTGTCCAGTTCATTCCAAACCTGTCCAATCCAAACCAGTCCAATCGAGTCCTGTCTAATCTAATATAGTCCAATCCAATCCTGTCCAATATTGAATACACGCTCAACCGAAACGCGCCGCTGACTAGTCTATCATCATCACTGTCATCATCCTCATGCTAGAGAAGGAGAATTAAGATACGCTACTCACCATGTCTAGCTATGTTGTTGCATTAAAGACGAGACATCTGGTAGCTTCTTGATTGTCAGATGATGCGGTGAGCGCGCGGCGTCCACCAGGTGCCGCGGTTTCTAGGCAACGACTTTGTGCCTCCCGTCACGCATGCCTTCCGCCGCCTCATCATCATCCTCAGCCTGATTACACCCACTGCAGTGCAAAAGCCTTTCCCATATTCCTCCAATTAACTCGGTCCTGTGCGAGCCATATCCACTGCACACCTGCAAATATTTAATCTCATCCGCCCACATAATTTTCTGCCGCCCCCTGCTACGCTTCCTTCTCTTGGAATCCAGTTTGTTGCCCTAAGTGACCATCTGTTATCCTTTCTTCGCGTTACATGTCCTGCCCATACCCATTTCTTCTTGATTTCTATTAGAATGTCAGTGACAGGTATTCTGCACATTTCCTGCCTGTTAACGTTATTCCTAGTAAAGAGCAGAGACATTAGTCTGCCAACCAAGATCCGTATAACTCGTGCTATGGTCTTTCCAGTTGTGGTGTATGGATGCGAGAGTTGGACTGTGAAAAAGGCTGACCGCCTAAGAATTGACGCATTTGAATTGTGGTGCTGGCGAAGACTCTTGAGAGTTCCTTGGACTGCCAGACGATCAAATCAGTCGATATTGTCGACCATAAACCCTGACTGCTCATTGGAGGGTCAAATTCTAAAGTTAAAGCTCAACTACTTTGGTCATCTGATGAGAAGAGAGGAGTCGCTGGAGAAAGATTTGATGTTGGGAAAGGTTGAGGGTCGCCGGAGAAGGAGTAGGCAGCGAACGCGATGGTTAGATGGCATCCTCGAGGCACTGCAGATGAAGTTATGTGATGTTAGGAAGATGGTGAAAGACCGGAAAGCGTGGTGTGACATGGTTCATAGGGTCACGAAGAGTCGGACACGACTGAACGACTGAACTGAACTGAACTGAACGTTATTCCTACCATTTCTCTTTCCATAGTCCTCTGCGTTGTCCTCAACTTAAAAAGAACCTTCTTTGTTAGCTTCCACGTTTCAGCCAAGTAAGTAAGTACAGGTAAGATGCAATTATTGTAGAATTTCCTCTTGTGCTGTCGCTAGAAAACGCAAAAGTCTACTCGATATCAGCACACTTATAGATCCCCATATAGTCGAAATCTTTCCGCAGCCCTTCACTACGGCACATATCTTTGTTACACTATCGCCTTCCTTCGCTCCCTTACATTCGGTTCAGGTGTCCATTTAAAAGCGTGAGAGATACTGCACCTTTCCGTGTCACTTGGTGGCGACAAGGTCGATGACACAAATGAAGAGTCTGTAATTGCACTAAGATACTTTTTATTGGGGCTGACTTGCGCCCGGAAAGAAACGAAGGAACTCGGCGACCGCGATAGCATCAAACGTGCTCGTCGATCGTCGAACAAAGAATGACCGTCGCACTCGTCAACGCTCAATATAAAGGCTGCTTCGAACAATCTAGATAAAGTCGCAAACTGCTACTAGCACAAGCTGGAACACTATAGAAAGACACAGGAATGGCCGGAATCTTCGAAAGCGATCTCGGTGCATCTTGCGCTATAACGAAACTGATAAAGGTGCGTCTCGCAACATCGAGCATTACCAAAAAAAGAATGCAGTACTGATACGCGTGCCAGAATCACAGTGATAAGGCCGCTTGCCAGGGGTGTTAACAAAACAACAAATACAGTTTTGAAGGTTTCGCGGCATTACACCCCCTTAAAGAAAACACGCCTCGGTGTTCCAAAACAAAGCAACTTAAGCACAAACGCTGCAAAGTTTAAGCACCACAGATTCTTTAACGCACGTAATATGGCTTCAGTGGTACAACATGTACAATTTCTGGGCGTACGCGTCGCCGTTGTGATGCTGACGTTCCGTCGGGAATGACTTCATAGTCCAGTTGTCCGACACAGCGAATGATTTTGTACGGCCCAAAGTATCGATGCAACAACTTTTCACTTAGTCCGCGACGGCGAACTGGCGTCCAAACCCACACTTGGTCTCCTGGATTCTATTCTGCGTGGCGTCTTCGTAAGTTGTATCGTCGGCTGTCAGTGCGCTGTTGGTCTTTAACTCGCAGCCGTGTGAGTCGTCGGGCGACGTCAAGGTTGTCCTCGTTGATTACGTGCGGCAGCATTGCGTCGAGCGTCGTCGTGGGCTCCCTGCCGTACACAAGCTTGAACGGGGTCGCTCTGGTCGTCTCCTGGACTGCCGTATTACACGCGAAGATCACGTACGGCAAAATGGCGTCTTAGGACCTGTGTTCAGCGTCGACATGGCGATCATGTCCACGATCGTTTTGTTCAGGCGCTCCGTAAGGCCATTGGTCCGGGTTGGTACGCACTCCTTTGTCGATGGCTTGTATGACTGTATTCCAGGATGGCTTGCGTCAACTCTTCCGTAAACGCCGTTCCCCTGTCCGTGATGAGCACTTCTGGGGCACCCTGTTTGTAAGAGAATTTGTTCGACAAAACAATATGCGACTTCTGGCGCGGCACCATAGGGTAGTGCTTTTGCTTCGGCGTAACGGGTAAGGTAGTCAGTGGCCACGATGATCCACTTGTTACCCATAGGCGAAAATGGAAAGGGGCCGAGGAGATCCATCGAAATTTGTTGAAAGTGCAGAGTTGGGGGCGGAATCGGGTTTAGTAGTCCTGCTGGTCTGATCGGCGGCGTCTGGCGTCGTTGGCACTCACGACACGTCTTCACGTAGTGGGCAACTTCGGCAGGCAGTCATGGCCACTAGTACTTCTCCTGGTTCGACGCATTGTGCGCGCAAACCCTAGATGGCCTGCTGTGGGCTCATCGTGCAACGCCTGCAGGATTTCTGGTCGAAGTTTTTTAGGCGCACCACAAAGCTGCGCGGTCCTGTCGGGTGCGAAGTTCTTTTTCAAGAGGAGGCTATTGCTTAACACGAACGATGACAAATGTCGCCTGAACACACCAGAAGGGGAAGCGCTCTTTCCTTATATGTAATCGGCTAGCGCTTTCAGCTCAGGGTCTGATTGCTGTTGTTCTGCGAAACTGCTGGCGCTTACCAGTCCCAAAAAGGCGTCTTCGTCGTCTTCTTTCGCCGGCGCATTAACGGGGGCTCGTGACAAATAGTCTGCATCGGAGTGTTTGCGGCCTTACTTGTAGATGACTGTGATGTCGAATTATTGAAGATGTAGGCTCCATCTGGCAAGGAGGCCGGAGGGGTATTTCAGATTTGCCATCCAGCAGAGCGCGTGGTGATCGCTTACCACCTTGAATGGTCGGCTGTATAAGTACGGGCGGAACTTTGAAGTAGCCCAGATGATCACAAGGCACTCCTTCTCTGTCGAGAAAATTGGCTTCGGCTTTCGAGAGAGACCTGCTAGCGTAGGCGATTACTTTCTCCTATCCGGCATTCTTCTGAATGAGAACGGCGCCTATGCCCAGACTGCTCACGTCAGCATGTGTCTTAGTCTCGGCGTTCTCATCAATGCGCCCTAGCGCAGGAGGGGACTGTAGACGGCGCTTAAATTCCTCGAAGGCTTCCGCTTGAAGTGTTTCCCATTGAAATGACACGTCTGCGTCAAAGGTTCGGCGAGGGGCGAAAGGATCTTGACGAATCGACGGTAATATGCACACAGTCCGAAGAATCGGCGCACAGCTTGTCAGCGGGCTGTGGGAACTGTGCGATCGCAGCTGTTTTCTGTGGATCTGTGTGAACTCCCTCCTTGCTTGCAATATAACCAAAAAACAACATCTCTCCGTAGGCGAAGTGACATTTCTCAGCCTTCAACGTTAAACCTGAGGACGTGATTGCGTCAAGTACTGTTTGAAGCCTTCTCAGATGGTCTTCTATGTTTGACGAGACCAAAACGACGTCGTCCAAATATACCAAACAAATCTGCCACTTTAAGCCCGCCAGAACAGTGTCCATTACCCGTTGAAACGGGGCTGGTGCGGAGCATAAGCCAAATGGCATTACCTTGAATTCGAAGAGGCCGTCCTGTGTTATGAACGCCGTCTTCTCGCGGTCTCTTGCGTCGACCTCAATTTGTCAGCATCCGCTCTTCAGGTTCATCGACGAGAAGTACTTAGCGTTACTTAGCTTTCAGGAACAGGACGGTAGCGGCGAGGGCTTGAAAAGTCATCACGCCAGGACGCACGGCGACGTAATGCAGCAGCATAGCTCATCGCTGTTGCCCCTTTCACTGGAACTGTCGCAGCCGTCGCTTGAGGAACGCCCAGCGCCTGCTGGACTTCTTCATGGACGACGTCTACAAGAGTCGCCCCCTGGGGTTGTTGCGATGATGGCAGCAATCGGCGGAGCTCCTCTCGCACGATCTCCCGGATGAGGTCCCGAAGATTATCTCCGCTTGCAGATACGCTGAGGTAGTGGCTTAAGTAGTCCGGTTGAAGTGGTCGCTTGTAATGGCGCATCCGGGTGACCATCGTCCTCTCGATAGGAGGGTGGCTGTTCTGGCCTTACGGAGGTGGGAAGGTAGGTCAACATAGCTTGCGGCGGGGGCTAGCCAGCCACCGAATTTTTATCTGTTGTAGGCCGTCATTGCACCCGCCATCGCTTAGGTGGTGGACGATGGCTGTTGCGGCGAGCTCTTTCTCTCCCTCGTCTTTTCTTTCTTCTCTACTTTCTCTCTCCTGTCCGCACGAGGCAGTGGAGGTGGCCCAGCTACAGAGCCAGTAGCAGGCCTGTGAATATTTTTCCTTCTTCCTACAGCAGCAACAACTCTCTATGGTCGATGCTTCACTTTCAAATTCGTCCACAGGAACACACAGTTTCGGTGGGTTCCTCACAAGTTCTGCAAAAAGCGGCTCCTTAACGCTTCGCATTAAAAATTTCACTTTCTCACCTTCTGTCATGTTAGGATCGGCGCGGCGAAAGACGCGCTTAATCGTCTGCACGTAGACCAGGACAGGCTCTTTTGGGAGTTGAAGTCTTGATTGGAGGAGGGCCTGAACTCTTTCTTTTCGGACAGAACTCGCAAAGTTGATCCAAAACTCTGTTTTGAATGTCCCCCAGTCCTTTAAAGAAGTCTCGTGATTTTCTAACCTAATTTGGGCATGTCCTTCAAGAACAAATACACTTGCCTGAGTTTCCAGCGTCGTTCCAGCCGTTGAATTCTGCTAAACGGTCGGTGATGATAATGGATTTTACAGGCGCAAGGGCATCTCAGGCCAAAAAGTGCCAAAAGGTCGAAAAGGTCCATCCAGTCTTTCGCATCTTCAATGGGCAGTCCTTGGAAGATGGGAGGCTCCAGGGGCTTCACGAAGACAACTGCTGCTATTGACTGGGCCGTTTCCAAAGTTGATGCCTTCTGAAGTCGAACGGGATCAGGAAGCAGACCATGTTCGGGTAGTGGACCTTAGAGTCGGCGGCTGCCACGGTCACCTCAAGGCTGGTCCCCCAGGGCGACAGGAATAAGGCTGAGGTCTTCGCTTGAAGGATAAGGGAAGCACATCCACCAGATGTCACGTGGTGGTGACAAGGTCGATGACACAAATTAAGAGTCGGTAATTACACTGAAGAAACTCTTTATTGGGCTGACTTGCGCCCGCAAAAGAGCTAATTAACTCGGCGGCGGCGATACCAACAAACGTGCTCGTCGATCGTCGAGCAAAGAATGCCCGTCGCACTCGTCACCGCTCAATTTAAAGGCTGCTCAGAACAATCTAGATAACGTAGCAAACTGCTACTAGCACAACCTGGAGCATTGTAGAAAGATACGCGAGTGATCGGAATCTTCGAGACAGATCTCGGTGCATCTTACGCGACAACGAAACTGATAAAGGTGCGTCTCGCGACATCGAGCATTAACAAACACAGAATACAGAACTGATACGAGATCCAGAATCAGAGTGATAAGGCCGCATGCCAGCGGCTGCCCAAAAACAACAAATACAGTTTTGTCGGTTTCGCGGCACTATCATCCTCATGCTAGAGAAGGAGAATTAAGATGCCCTACTCACTATGTATAGCTATGTCGTTGCATTAAAGGCGATACATCTGGTTGCTTCTTGATTGTCAGATGATGCGGCGAGCGCGCGGCTCCCATCAGCTGCGGCGGTTTCTAGGTAACGGCTCTGTGCTTCCAGCCACGTGTAACTCCTCGTTCTTGGCCAATGTAGCTTTTGATACAAAACGCAAAAGTCTACTGTAATGTGTGATATCAGAACACCCATAGATCCCCATATCATCGAAATCATTTCACAGCCATTCACTACGGCACTTCTCTTTCTTACACTCCCGCCTTCCTTCACTCCCTTAGATTTGATTCAGGTGTACATTTAAATGTATGAGAGATACTGCACATTTCCGTTCCTGTCTATCAGTCGATCAATTTTTGAAACAATATAGTGGCAGGCACAGCATGCCTGGCCAGCGCATATTCTAGAGCACCATACCAGCACCTCCTCTTCTCACGCCCGCTCGCGCCGTTGCTATTTGAGTTAGTGCCACCCTAAGAACGATTTTCGTATGGATTGGATTGGATTACAAATCTTTACTTCCTCGCTGGTTCCGTAGAGTATCCTCTCCACAGCAGCTGGTATGCGCCTGGCGTACGTTACTTGAAACACGTGTGGTTCCTTATATATTATACGGCACTATTAGAGATCGTATTGCGGAGCAAGGAGTCATACGCTGAAACTCACTTGAAGGGAGGAGGAGCGTCATGATAGGAATATAGCTTTGACTCTATATTTCTCTCAAACTACGCTTTTTACGAGCGAGTCAGTCCATCAGACTCTGCACACTGGTAGACTCATCTCTTCAGCTCCAACCCCGTGACTCAACTCCAACTGATCCGACTGGCCGAAGACGCCGCCGAAGCTCAAGGAAAGCGGAACTTTACCTTGAAATTCTGTTTACATGTGTCGCTTTGAAGCTGTCGTAACCATCACCACGTTAAAAGCGTCAACTGCAAGGCGAAGGACCTCTCCCACATATCTTATCCTGCGCAAGTCTCATTCTTTTAATCCTCGCAAACTTCCAAATCTTATTCGCCACCTAACGTCACGCTGTCTCCTGCTATTCTTGCTTAATTGTCATGAGATGAACTCCGTCAACCTTCATAACCATCGGATATCTTGAATGCGCAATACCTGCTCTGACCAGTGGCCGTTTATTTATACTGATTTCAACTAAGCTATTATTGAGTTGCGTTTGTTCCCTGGACCACTCTGATTCCTTTCTGTATCTTAATTTCGTTAAGCCCACCATTTTACTTCCCCTAGCTGGCTGCGTTGTGTTCATTTTAGAATTGCAGCATTCATGCCACCCACTTATTCCCTCATAGACGAGCACTGGTAAATTACAGCCTTCACACTGTCGTGTCGTGGTGATGATAACGTAGACACAAAAAGATTAGAAAGGTTTGGAATATAATCTTGATGTATTTGGGCCCCCTTTTACCCACATAGAACATGGCGGCGGCGATAGCAGCACACGTGCTTGGTGGTCTCTGGCGAACACGACGCTTGCATTTCCCGGTCGCACTCCACTGTGGAAAATAACTCTCTAGATAAGCCGCTGTAATTGTCGACAACAACCTCCAACCTCTACCAACCAAGACAGTAGACATTCCAGAAATTCTGGTAGCATCTCCCATCTAAAAAGCTGATCAAACTCTGGGCGTGCATCTTTGAGCGCGAGAGCAGAACATTAAATCTTGTATAATTTCGCTAACGTTAAATCGAAAAGATTGCGTAAACGCCCTATTTTGCTCAACTTTCTATGTATTTGTTATTAATTTTGATTGTGCTACCGAGGTTAAGTGAGAGTCAAACTTAGGGTAATCAATTGTATTCTCTTTCTCTCACTACCCGAGCCTCGTGGCTTCTATGTGCACCCTCGAAGTCTGTCTTCTGACAGACTTAGAGCTATTCTGAAGTTTCCAGACACCGGTTCACCATCTCCATTTCAACATCTTCCTGCATATTTTCGCCTTTACCCGCAGTTCAGATGCTGTATATTTCCTATTTTCATTCTGGCCAAGCCAATATTGCCTCTTTAAACCTCTAACAAAAAATTGATCAGTTAAAATTAGTTGAATAACACTGTGTTACGCTTTATAACGCACTTAAAAGAAGAAATTTTGTTTACAGTCGAACGCCTTTATAACGAAGCACTCGGGACCTCCACATTTCTTCGTTATACAGGTCACTTCGTTTAAAGGTCGCGCACCGTATCGCACGCGATAGACTAAGACTAATCATCTTCAGCAAAATAAAACCATTATTTAACTTGAATTCAAGAGATACTTAACGAAAAAGGTCAGTAATTTTCTTCTGGACACTTCGTCCGATGGAATGTGCAACCGCAGCCGATCTTATCACATCGAGGTTCACGGAATGCTCCGCGGGAAAACCCGGGAGCGATGCAAGATAGAGTTGCAGAGCGTCGAATGCTGCTATGGCCTCTCTTGTCGTCAAAAGCTTTGTTTCGTCTGCAGGCTCTTCATCACTGCTATCTTTGTCAACCTCCGCTTCCTTCCCCTCCTTGATTGCTTCGACGATGTCTTCAGTCGTCACTTCATAGCAGGTCATCACGTACGTCATCGTCAACCGCGACGTATTCGTCAGCCGTCACACCCACTCCTGTGCTGCATGAAGCGGCGTACGAGTTGAGCGGTTCCTGGAGCTGTGCAGCAGGATAGGAACAGTCGCTGTCAACTGCACGCTCGTCAGGTGCCTCGCTAGCGCTGTCCTGAGCTGTAGCAAATCCATTCTTCGACCAGCAATTACGCACGACGTCTGGCGGGACGCTCCACCAAGCACTCGTAATCATTTCAATGGCTTGGCGAACGTTTACCCTAGTTGGTAGCTCAACCTTGTGCTCCAGGTTTAAGAGAATTCGCTGCAGCAGTCTTGCGCGGTAGTACGCCTTGGCCGACCGTACTATTCCTTGATCTAGCGGCTGCAACAGGGAGGTGCAGTTTGGTGGCAAGAATTACATCCACGTGCTCTAGCATCGGGATCTTGTTGTGCGCGGCACAGTTGTCGACAACAAGGGCAATCTTGCGGTTCTGTAGCCGCATCATTTTCTCCACTTGCAAAAGCCAGGCTTGGAACAACTCCGCCCTCATCCAGGTCTTTTTGTTGGCCACATACTCAGCCGGAAGGCAACGCACACCATTGAAGCACCGTGGTTTCGCAGACCGTCCGACCACAAGCGGCTTCAGCTTCTCCGTACCTGCAGCGTTACAACAAAACAGCACGGTCAAGCGTTGCTTCGACTTCTTGCCACATTTGCAACGATCTGTGTTCTCGCAGAGTGTTTTCTCAAGAAGCAGTTCATAAAAGAGGGCAGTTTCGTCTGCGTTAAATATATCTTCTGGTCTGTGCTCCTGCAGCACCTTGAGCAGCTCTGACTCACGCCAGCTGTCGGCAAGATTGCGCGGCGCGTCGGCTTCTTCTCCCGTTACAGTTTTGAATACGATGCCATGGCGTTGTTTGAAACTCCGCAGACATCCAACACCGAACGCTGTAGCAAACTCCTTCGCTTTCTCGCAGAGCAAAGGCCCGCTGACTGGAACCCTTTTCGCGCGTACGTCTGCGAACCACGTGTAAACGGCGGCGCCAACATCATGGAAAGTGGCGGCTCGAATCTCACGTTGTGCCACTTGCGCTTGTATTCTTTCCTTGTCTTTCAGGAATGTTGACAGCGTCGACGCACTGATTCCATATTCGTCTCCAGCGTCTTTCTTTTTACGACCACCAGCGACAGCACTCACAATTTGCAACTTCTCGTCAAGGAAGAACTGTCGGCGTTTCGATGTTCCTGAACTGCTTGGATTCATCGCGGCAATCAGAGACGTTGAAGCAAACGCTGCTTCAAACGCGCCGAGCAACGAAGAGAAATTGGCTAAAACCACGTGTGCTCAGCTCGGTTGCAAACGCATGCACACGCTGAAATGCAGGGAGAAGGAAAGCGTCGGGAAGCGCTCGCTGAAGATGGCCTCATTTCGTCGATCGGTGCAATACGGCCCGCTGCAGCCGACGGCTTCGTCGGCGTGTTTGCGGTTGTTTCCGCGGCTACAGCTTACTTTCCCACACCTCATTGGAACTCTTTATATAGACCTCCTTCATGTTTGTAAACAAACAAGGCGATCGAGGTGGCGCTGCTCTCGTCAGCGATCTCACGGTAGGCAAAAAGCACGACCGCGGGCGGTGTACAGTGGCTAGCCGGGGCACTGTGGCCGAGCTTGTCAAGGCAGTGTTATTGTGATTTGCTGGCGCCTTCTAGGCAGACGAAGCGACCATGTGCTAGTATTTCGTGAGCCTCAGCGATGAGAACAGAAGCGATACACTGAAAAACTCTACGTACACGGCGTGCAGCGTACGGACCCGCACGCCGTACCGATGGGGATTGGGTTCAAGGCACACAAGAGAAGCGTTGCTGCCAGCCGAGGAAAATGAGCGACGTTGGCATCTATTTTCTGTTTTCTCCCAGAAAATTATGCATGGAACGCATCGAGAATTACAAAGCTTCGGATGCTTACAACTACTTTGAGTCGAGTAAGCTGACGGCGATTTTTCTCGCTCATAAATAGCGCTCGTACCGCGTACGAATAGTCCGCTCGAAGCATCATAGCATAATCGGAGGATTCTTCACACCGAGCGGCAAATGAGCGTTCTTGGTAAGCACGAAGCACCTCGCTAGCGTCGAGCGGCTGTACGGTTAAGATGTTTTAGGTCAGTGTGGCAACGGTAGCCTTGACACCACACGGTTTGCGTATCATTGCGTTATTGGTTGAGATCAGAACGCTGCGCATCTGTTATATTTGCTTTGTTCGTGGGCGGCTGTCGTCGATAAAGGTAGCAATTTTATTACGGGTAGTCGCGCTGTTAGCTTGCATTACAATTACGAGCTGCAGCGGCCACTGTGGTTCCGTGGGTTCCGGTAAAAACGTCCCAAATGGCCCCAAACAGATGCAATGAAACGTACTGCAAAGTCGAGCTTTCCCCTTGCCTGGTGCTTGGCTTATCAGCGATGAATTACGCTCATTGTAATCAACTTTCACTGTTTTTATCTTACATTGTGTTTATTGTTTTAGCGAACATTATGTATATTTTGAACCCCGCCGTTTTATTTTATTTTTTTACGTTCTGTAGTTCTGTATACTAAAAACGTAGACTGAGTTTCCTTGTGTCTAGCCGTCATAATGTATGCTACAGTGCTTTTTTCTACCCGTCCGCTTGAAATTTGCAAAACATGGCACTGATGCCGTGTGTTCGCAAAGAAAAAAAAACAAAAAACGTTATGGCGCCGAAATTTGTGCTGTCGAGGGCAAACACGTCTCTCGAATGTGTAATATTAGCCGGGTGATTAGACCTATATTAAAGAGCGATATTTCCCAGCTTGGAAACTGGGAACTATGCACTGTATAATACTCGCTGGATGTTATAGTGGTGGGTTTTTTTTCAGTTTTTTTTTTTTTTTGCAATGCTTTCTCGCCAAGCCTTCTCCAGTTCCTGTAAACCTGTAAAGCACCCAGAGGGCATACTGCCCAAACAATAGTTGCATCTGTTCTAAAAAAAAAATGCGTCCAATAAGATGTTCAATTTTTCGCGGAGTGAGTTCCGGGCAGATTTTCAGCCAATTTCTTCGGTGACATTTTTTCCTAGGGGCTGCTTCCTGATAGGACCTTTCTGGACGATTATTCCGGACTATATATTTCAGGGACCTTCTTTTCGGGACTGTATCTTCTGAGGAACTCTTTTCTGGGGCCGTTTTTACCTTCACCCGTGATTCCGTAGTTAGGGCGGCCCAGTTCGGTCTCGGCCACTGTGACCGCGTTTCAATGTAGGATAAACCCCACAACTCGCATTCACAATCAGCCGCTGTGAATACAAATAAAAGCGCTCGGCATAAATACAAAATGCAGCTCCAGTCCAAATCAGTAGCTGTCAACGTGAAGTGGCAATCTTCATCAGGAAGTAGATTAAAATAATTTGGAGTGAACGCGGCGAAGTTTAGCCATGCAATATGGTACATCACGGATCGAGGAGTGCTACGCAGATCACTTGCGTAGCAGCTCACTGCGCTTACATACACAGCGAAAAAACGGGCTTGAGGAACAGTTTACAAAGGTAAAACATCTACGCATGCTCTAACAAAGAAGCGCGCAGGTACATATGTTACCTGCGCACCCGCGCCCGCACCAGCACTAAAACAGTACCAAGATCCCATCACGCGTCGTAAAAAGGCCAAACTCGAGATATTCGCGACCATTGATCCGATAGACCGCTCTGGCGTAAAGGTGAATAAGTTTCAGCTTAGCCGTGACGAAGTATTTGCCACATATTCGATGAGCAGGTGTCGGTATCCAGCCTTGGCGCTTCACCGCGGCGGCCCACCACTGTTTACGGCGACCATTGTCGGCAAGAAACCTATGCAAGCTTACTAAACTTCCTCTTGTTTGTCTTTCAACACATGTCATAGCGACGCGATTAGTCGGCATGGTGCTCTGCATCCCCCGGCAGCAGCAAGCCATCGCACAATCACGGTAGGCAAAGCGACTGAAGCGTGTTTTTGCCTACCACGCGAAAGTCACTAAAGACGACAGCGCCACCGCATTTTCGTGACGTAGCCGGAGTGAAGGAGGTCTATACTTAGCGACATCCCCGAGCGAGAGCGCGGAGATCGCTGTGCCAAGTTTTGCTTTTTTGCCGAAAGGCAACGCTAGTGCTGCTCGTCAAAATGTTCGCCGCCCGGCCGCTGCGCATTTTTTGCCATGTCGAGCGGTGCTCCCCGTGTACACCGCGGCTTTGTCGTGGCCGCGCAGGGCAATGGAGGTACCGCTGCGTGTTTTCGTTGTAAAGCAACAAATCAGCCGTCAGGGGGGGGAGGGGGGGGGGGCTAGATTTCTTCGTTGTACAGGCAAATTCATTGTAATGATCTTCGCTGTAGAGGCGTTCACGATACATATGGAAGATAGGAATTCGGTCGGGACAAACGAAGTCCTTCGTTATACAGGTGATTTCGATGTAGAGGCGTTCGCTGTAGAGGCGTTCGACTGTATTCATAAAAACTGGTATTGCATAAATCATACTGATCTTCAAATCAGATTACATAAATTCTACAGATCAGAATCAGGTATTTAATATGCTTTAGCCGTACAACCCACCAGCGCTGACCCCACCCAGATATGTCTCACCATTTTCCCAATTTTAAAGCGCAAATATAATGGGGATTATTCTCGCAAGAATGCGCCACGGGGGGGCTAGACGCTACAGTCACCTTCTTGCCTCCGACGTGCAGCCCTAACAGACAGAGATGTAACGCCCAATCCGCGGTGCGAGAAGTCGGTACTGCGGCGGGTTCGGGCCAGAGGGGACAAACACACCGTTACGCACTCGGACAGAGTTTATTGTGCCTGAGTACACGGCAATGCGCAACACTGAAATACAACCACCGCAGCGAGCGAACGTCCCGCTCGCGTACGGGGGTGAAATAAACCACCTAATGGCTAACCGCACGCAAGGAGGTGACAGGAAGAGTATGCTCACCTGGCGCGGATTCGCGCTCACAGCCCATTGCGGTAGGTGCATACGGTGACTGGGCGATTCTCGGTGATGACGGTGATCTCGTCGGCTGATATCATGACCCGCACGTGTACGCGCAAAACAGCCGAAGAACCACGAGCGAGTTGCGTCAGACGAGCTCCTCGAATGGGAACGGAAAAGAAGGTCTCCGGTTACGCCGGGAGGAAAGAGAGAAGCTAGCAGCAGCGTCGCCACGGGGGACTGGGGGGCGGGGGGGGAGGAGGGGGGGGGGTGGCCAGTGTGCCCTATCCTCCGCTAACCTCCTTAACAGCCCGCGTAACCACGCGTGTTAATTAGGCGCGGTCGTTATCATGGGTGCAGAGGATTGTGAATCTCCACAGTATCTAACGAGCAAAACAAAATTAATGATGGTTCAGGCTGGTTGAATTGAGGGTGCAGCTCCTAATAACGAACTCAAGTCCCTCAAGAGCTATATTCGGAGCTCACTTGACACTGGTAAATGAACTGGTTATTCGTAAAATCTCACTCGACCCAAGCAGTGGCCAATGCTAATTCCGCAATGCAAATGGTGGAGTCCGTCAGCCGTTCATTGGTGCCATCAGATGTTTCGGGGCTGGCTTGACCAACGGCTTCTGCAGAGCTGGTCTGTTACTGTTCATCACCATCATCATCATAATCATCATCAGTCTGACTATACCAACTTCAGGGCGAAGGCCTTTTCCATATCTCTCCAATTACCCCGGTTCTGTGCTAGCTGCATCCACTTGATCCCTGCGAACTTCTTAACCTCATCCGCCTACCTAACGTTCTGCCGCCCCCTGCTACGCTTTCCTTCCCTTGTAATCTAGATTGTTATGCTAAGTGACCATCGGTTATCCTCTCTTCGCACTACATGTCCTGCCCATGCCCAATTCTTCTTCTTAATTTCCACTAGAATGTCAGAAACTTGAGTTATTTCTCTGACCCACTTTTCACGTTTCCTATCTCTTAATGTTACCCCTACCATTTTTCGTTTCATAGCACTCTGCGTTGTCCTCCACTTAAGTAGAACCCTCTTGGTTAGCCTCCACGTTTCAGCCCCATAGGTGAGTACAGGTAAGATGCAACTGTTTTATACTTTCCTCTTGAGGGATGCTGGTAAACTGCTAGTCATAATCTGCGAGTGCTTGCCAAATGCGCTACATCCCAATCTTATTCTTCTTGTTATTTCCATTTAATTGTCCGGATTAGCGGTTACTACCTGTCCTAAGTAGACATAATCGCCTACTACTTCCGGTACTTCGCTACCTAATGTAATTTGCTGTTCCTTCCCGAGGCTGTTGAACATTACCTTAGTCTTCTGCATATTGATTTTCAAGCCTACCTTTCTACTTTTTCTGTCTAGGTCATCAATCATTATTTGCAGTTCATCCCCCGAGTTGCTTAGCAAGGCAATGTCATCAGCAAATCGCAGATTACTGAGGTATTCTCCATCTACCCTTATCCCTAACTGCTCCCATTCCAAGTCTGTGAATACTTCGTCTAAGCAAGCTCTGAATAGTACTGGGGAGAACGTGTCTCCTTGTCTAACACCTTTCTTTATGGAAACTTCGTTACTTTCTTTATGCGGAACTATGGTTGTTGTGCAGCCACTATAAAGTATATATCCTCCAGCATTCTCACGTACGGCTCGTCTACCCCCTGATTTCGCAACGCCTGCCTCACCGCCGAGGTCTCTACTGAGTTACAGTTAGAACCACGCAAAGCGTGCTTCTCGTTGTTCAGGTGTTTTGCTGTCTTTATTGACTTTTATTCGCTGTCGTTAATCTGCCGATTCTCCGCCAGCTGCATCCGCTTGTTGACCAGCATCCATCATTAGTTGGCGACTCTGACGTTTAGCGGCAATGATAGCGTCACGGTCCGATGTCATCGGTTCCTGTGTCATGAATGGCGAGGGAGAGGCGTGGCAGCCTTTTGAAAAGTTATCATGTGGTCTTATGACATCAAAGATTCACGCGAGTCCTTGAAGTAGTTGAATAACACGAACTGCTGGGCTAGTTGGTTGCGTTCCATTCGTGTTAGCAGCGCGAACACAATCAGTAAAAACGGTTGCAGATAGGATGTCTTATCTCCATCCTTTCTCCTGGTTGTGTTCGCGCTGCTGATACAAAGGCATTGAAGTAGTGTTTGTCTAGATGACATCATTACAATTAAAGATAAAGAGCAATGTCAAGGATCATGGATGAACACTAATTATACTGTGGCCTGACCTTGAAGTTGGCTGAAGGTGTAAGATTTAATAGCTCCTGTTTGCTGCTTCCCTTGCGGTTCCTCGTTCACGCAGGTGTAATTTTAGCACGCTTCGTTACGAATTCCTCAACGTGTGCCTATAGCATGTAATACATTCTTATTAGCATACAGTCCTATGCTACCAGGTGGTTCAGTGCCGGTTGTAATGGACCAGCCGACATAAACATGGAAGCAGTTAGGCACGTTGCCTACAAAATCTGTCAAGTCCTAGCTTTCTGTTTAATTTACCACTCTCTTCAGGCGACAATTCAGATGAGCAACGCTGGCAAAAACGACACCTCTCAACAAAAGTGGTGAGGCCAATATTCTTTCAAACTTTAGACCAGTGCAGGTGCTCATATTGTTTTCTAAACTATTTTATGATATAATTTATGACTGCCTAGATAAAGGCATTTTCATCGCGCATAAAGCGATTTTGTCACTTCAGTTTACTTTCCCGAAAGAAAAGTCTAGCGAGGATGCAGTGCTGGACATTGAGGAGAGTGGAACTCAAAATTTTGAAGATAAAATGTTTGCTCTTTGTTTATTCCTAGATTTAAGAAAATGCTGTGACTCTATCGGTCACGAAATTTTGCTCACAAAAATACACATTCACTGAATTCGGGGGTCGAGATAAAGTTAATAAGGAACTATATGTGCATAAGAAATCCATTTTTTCAACTTAACGATATGTGCCGTACCCCCTCGAACTCGGGAAGAGGCCGGGCTTTGTCGGGCTGGTTGGTTCATGTTGAACGAAAGGAAGAAACCGCTCAAACAGACGGGACGTGTAGAAAGGCGAGACAGACACATCAGCTGACTAAAAACCAAATGGTTTATTGCGACACAAGGAGCAATATAGCAGACAGCCAAAGCACATAAAACAAATCACTTGCAACACAATCATGGTCCTGAAATACACACAGCAGCTATCAGAACTCTCCCTGATTGAGATAAGTAAGCTCTTGTGAGAATAGAGCAACGGACGGTTGGCTGACACATATTTCACGAAATTTGTGAATGCATAATACAGATGCATAATAAAATTTTCATTACTCTCTGAATTAAGTCGGACAGCGCATTTCGGCAAAGAATGGTAACTATGATCTAAAGAGCGCACAAGAAGAATAGGAATGAACATAATTTTACTAACATGCATCAGAACAATCTATACGATCAGAAAATAAATCTACCAGTGAACACCTTACCATCACATTTAGTCAATTTTTCATCGCAGGGCGAAACAATACTATATGTGTATTTATTAAACAACTGTAATCCTTCGTATAACAAATCCTACAAGTAAAATTTTCGTTATGTATTGCCAGACAGGCGTTGTAATGACCGTGATGAAAAGGTTTAACGTGATTCAGCCTACACATACATAATCTCGTGACATATATATTTTTTTTAGGTTCGTCCCTTCGATAAAATTACTAACACTAGACAATCCGTGTATTTCCATAAAAATGGATCTGTTTTTGTTACTGCAACTTATTTGAACCTTGGAGTCACACCAAAAGCGAAGATATGGTAGACGGCTCCAGTGAGATGTTCATGGCAGGAGAGCAATGGGGTGACGAGTGAGAGCGACCGGCTAGCTTCGTCTGGTACAGCACCAAAGTGTAGGTGACGACGACACCAACCATCTGAAAAAAGCAAGAAGTCCTAAAAATGTTCGCAACATTTGGTTACGCCGAGGCGCTCCAAGAAAGAGCTGAGCTCGGAGGGCAAAACTGGCGCTATAAATAGCAGCATTATCACCAATACGAACCGGTAGTAATAAGCTCGAAATCCCTTGGCACTGCAACGGCCGCGATTTTCTGCGCCGCCCCGTCCACGTATCCAACTCGTGTTTCCGCCCAGCCGTGCTTGCACAACATTGATAAGATGAAGCAGTCATCACGCAAACATGCCAGTCTTTTTTCCCCGGAAATAAACATTTCCCTATCGCTGTTCACTGAATAGACGATGGACTATGGCACAGAAATATGGCAAATATATAATATAGATGCGGATATTATGCTTGTCCTTGCGTTGTGCCATTGCCAACGCTGGCCTTAATTGCATAGCTTGCAGGACAAGCAGCTTTCTTTCCTCGACAAGATTTTTGCTATGCCGAAAAACCTCGTGGTTTTCTCCTTTACAAGTACCACAGGAGAGCAAATGCACAAATCTCGTGAACAGGAACACACCTCTCTTCGTTGTATCCTGCCTGCAAACTGCGGCGTCTGCCCTAACACTGATATATATATACATATATATATATATATATATATATATATATATATATATATATATATATATATATATATATATATATATATATATATATATATATATATATATATATATATATATATATATATATATATATATATATATAGTCGGCGAGGCCTTGGCCTCGCCGACTGTTGGCTTCTTTCCTTTATGTATTATAACGAGCACCCTCATTTCCCCTTCATTTATCTGCTTGTCGGCGAGACCTTGGCCTCGCCGACTGTTGGCTTCTTTCCTTTATGTATTATAACGAGCACCCTCATTTCCCCTTCATTTATCTGCTTGTAGCTTACGGGGGTCTCGGTTCTGGCAGTCTTGAAGACATAGGTAGCGTAAGAGGGTTCTAGCACAGCTTTCGCCCTCGCTCTTGATCACGTTCTACGTGCCGCTGGCGGTAACAAAGGACGTTCCACGTCCACCGCTATGGTTGAGGGTGGCGCTGGTTAACACTCTCAAGGTTCGTATAAAGACAACATAAATACCCAAGAAAGTAGCAGGGGGGACAGCGGCCGATGTAGCTCAGTTGGAAGAGCACCGGACGCGTTATTCGGAGGTCGTGGGTTCGGATCCCACCATCGGCACGTTGTTTTTTCTTCTACTTTGTGTCTAATTATCTTTCCCCTTAACAGATTACAATACTAATTTCTGTGATTATCCAAGTAAACATAAAAAAAGACATGAATTACCATCCCCAACGCTTTCCTTGGCCTCGCCGACTGTTGGCTTCTTTCCTTCATTTATTATAACGAGCACCCTCATTTCCCCTTGATTGATCTGCTTGTAGAATACGGGGGTCTCGGTTCTGGCAGTCTTGAAGCCATAGGTAGCGTAAGAGGGTTCTATCACAGCTTTCGCCCTCGCTCTTGATCACGTTCTACGTGACGCAGGCGGTAACAAAGGACGTCCCACGTCCGCCGCTATGGCTGAGGGTGGCGCTGGTGAACACTCTCAAGGTTCGTATACAGACAACATAAATACCCAAGAAAGTAGCAGGGGGGACAGCGGCCGATGTAGCTCAGTTGGAAGAGCACCGGACGCGTTATTCGGAGGTCGTGGGTTCGGATCCCACCATCGGCACGTTGTTTTTTCTTCTACTTTGTGTCTAATTATCTTTCCCCTTAACAGATTACAATACTAATTTCTGTGATTATCCAAGTAAACATAAAAAAGACATGAATTACCATCCCCAACGCTTTCCTTGGCCTCGCCGACTGTTGGCTTCTTTCCTTCATTTATTATAACGAGCACCCTCATTTCCCCTTGATTGATCTGCTTGTAGCTTACGGGGGTCTCGGTTCTGGCAGTCTTGAAGCCATAGGTAGCGTAAGAGGGTTCTATCACAGCTTTCGCCCTCGCTCTTGATCACGTTCTACGTGACGCAGGCGGTAACAAAGGACGTCCCACGTCCGCCGCTATGGCTGAGGGTGGCGCTGGTGAACACTCTCAAGGTTCGTATACAGACAACATAAATACCCAAGAAAGTAGCAGGGGGGACAGCGGCCGATGTAGCTCAGTTGGAAGAGCACCGGACGCGTTATTCGGAGGTCGTGGGTTCGGATCCCACCATCGGCACGTTGTTTTTTCTTCTACTTTGTGTCTAATTATCTTTCCCCTTAACAGATTACAATACTAATTTCTGTGATTATCCAAGTAAACATAAAAAAAGACATGAATTACCATCCCCAACGCTTTCCTTGGCCTCGCCGACTGTTGGCTTCTTTCCTTCATTTATTATAACGAGCACCCTCATTTCCCCTTGATTGATCTGCTTGTAGCTTACGGGGGTCTCGGTTCTGGCAGTCTTGAAGCCATAGGTAGCGTAAGAGGGTTCTATCACAGCTTTCGCCCTCGCTCTTGATCACGTTCTACGTGACGCAGGCGGTAACAAAGGACGTCCCACGTCCGCCGCTATGGCTGAGGGTGGCGCTGGTGAACACTCTCAAGGTTCGTATACAGACAACATAAATACCCAAGAAAGTAGCAAGGGGGACAGCGGCCGATGTAGCTCAGTTGGAAGAGCACCGGACGCGTTATTCGGAGGTCGTGGGTTCGGATCCCACCATCGGCACGTTGTTTTTTCTTCTACTTTGTGTCTAATTATCTTTCCCCTTAACAGATTACAATACTAATTTCTGTGATTATCCAAGTAAACATAAAAAAAGACATGAATTACCATCCCCAACGCTTTCCTTGGCCTCGCCGACTGTTGGCTTCTTTCCTTCATTTATTATAACGAGCACCCTCATTTCCCCTTGATTGATCTGCTTGTAGCTTACGGGGGTCTCGGTTCTGGCAGTCTTGAAGCCATAGGTAGCGTAAGAGGGTTCTATCACAGCTTTCGCCCTCGCTCTTGATCACGTTCTACGTGACGCAGGCGGTAACAAAGGACGTCCCACGTCCGCCGCTATGGCTGAGGGTGGCGCTGGTGAACACTCTCAAGGTTCGTATACAGACAACATAAATACCCAAGAAAGTAGCAGGGGGGACAGCGGCCGATGTAGCTCAGTTGGAAGAGCACCGGACGCGTTATTCGGAGGTCGTGGGTTCGGATCCCACCATCGGCACGTTGTTTTTTCTTCTACTTTGTGTCTAATTATCTTTCCCCTTAACAGATTACAATACTAATTTCTGTGATTATCCAAGTAAACATAAAAAAAGACATGAATTACCATCCCCAACGCTTTCCTTGGCCTCGCCGACTGTTGGCATCTTTCCTTCATTTATTATAACGAGCACCCTCATTTCCCCTTGATTGATCTGCTTGTAGCTTACGGGGGTCTCGGTTCTGGCAGTCTTGAAGCCATAGGTAGCGTAAGAGGGTTCTATCACAGCTTTCGCCCTCGCTCTTGATCACGTTCTACGTGACGCAGGCGGTAACAAAGGACGTCCCACGTCCGCCGCTATGGCTGAGGGTGGCGCTGGTGAACACTCTCAAGGTTCGTATACAGACAACATAAATACCCAAGAAAGTAGCAGGGGGGACAGCGGCCGATGTAGCTCAGTTGGAAGAGCACCGGACGCGTTATTCGGAGGTCGTGGGTTCGGATCCCACCATCGGCACGTTGTTTTTTCTTCTACTTTGTGTCTAATTATCTTTCCCCTTAATAGATTACAATACTAATTTCTGTGATTATCCAAGTAAACATAAAAAAAGACATGAATTACCATCCCCAACGCTTTCCTTGGCCTCGCCGACTGTTGGCTTCTTTCCTTCATTTATTATAACGAGCACCCTCATTTCCCCTTGATTGATCTGCTTGTAGCTTACGGGGGTCTCGGTTCTGGCAGTCTTGAAGCCATAGGTAGCGTAAGAGGGTTCTATCACAGCTTTCGCCCTCGCTCTTGATCACGTTCTACGTGACGCAGGCGGTAACAAAGGACGTCCCACGTTCGCCGCTATGGCTGAGGGTGGCGCTGGTGAACACTCTCAAGGTTCGTATACAGACAACATAAATACCCAAGAAAGTAGCAGGGGGGACAGCGGCCGATGTAGCTCAGTTGGAAGAGCACCGGACGCGTTATTCGGAGGTCGTGGGTTCGGATCCCACCATCGGCACGTTGTTTTTTCTTCTACTTTGTGTCTAATTATCTTTCCCCTTAACAGATTACAATACTAATTGCTGTGATTATCCAAGTAAACATAAAAAAAGACATGAATTACCATCCCCAACGCTTTCCTTGGCCTCGCCGACTGTTGGCTTCTTTCCTTCATTTATTATAACGAGCACCCTCATTTCCCCTTGATTGATCTGCTTGTAGCTTACGGGGGTCTCGGTTCTGGCAGTCTTGAAGCCATAGGTAGCGTAAGAGGGTTCTATCACAGCTTTCGCCCTCGCTCTTGATCACGTTCTACGTGACGCAGGCGGTAACAAAGGACGTCCCACGTCCGCCGCTATGGCTGAGGGTGGCGCTGGTGAACACTCTCAAGGTTCGTATACAGACAACATAAATACCCAAGAAAGTAGCAGGGGGGACAGCGGCCGATGTAGCTCAGTTGGAAGAGCACCGGACGCGTTATTCGGAGGTCGTGGGTTCGGATCCCACCATCGGCACGTTGTTTTTTCTTCTACTTTGTGTCTAATTATATTTCCCCTTAACAGATTACAATACTAATTTCTGTGATTATCCAAGTAAACATAAAAAAAGACATGAATTACCATCCCCAACGCTTTCCTTGGCCTCGCCGACTGTTGGCTTCTTTCCTTCATTTATTATAACGAGCACCCTCATTTCCCCTTGATTGATCTGCTTGTAGCTTACGGGGGTCTCGGTTCTGGCAGTCTTGAAGCCATAGGTAGCGTAAGAGGGTTCTATCACAGCTTTCGCCCTCGCTCTTGATCACGTTCTACGTGACGCAGGCGGTAACAAAGGACGTCCCACGTCCGCTGCTATGGCTGAGGGTGGCGCTGGTGAACACTCTCAAGGTTCGTATACAGACAACATAAATACCCAAGAAAGTAGCAGGGGGGACAGTGGCCGATGTAGCTCAGTTGGAAGAGCACCGGACGCGTTATTCGGAGGTCGTGGGTTCGGATCCCACCATCGGCACGTTGTTTTTTCTTCTACTTTGTGTCTAATTATCTTTCCCCTTAACAGATTACAATACTAATTTCTGTGATTATCCAAGTAAACATAAAAAAAGACATGAATTACCATCCCCAACGCTTTCCTTGGCCTCGCCGACTGTTGGCTTCTTTCCTTCATTTATTATAACGAGCACCCTCATTTCCCCTTGATTGATCTGCTTGTAGCTTACGGGGGTCTCGGTTCTGGCAGTCTTGAAGCCATAGGTAGCGTAAGAGGGTTCTATCACAGCTTTCGCCCTCGCTCTTGATCACGTTCTACGTGACGCAGGCGGTAACAAAGGACGTCCCACGTCCGCCGCTATGGCTGAGGGTGGCGCTGGTGAACACTCTCAAGGTTCGTATACAGACAACATAAATACCCAAGAAAGTAGCAGGGGGGACAGCGGCCGATGTAGCTCAGTTGGAAGAGCACCGGACGCGTTATTCGGAGGTCGTGGGTTCGGATCCCACCATCGGCACGTTGTTTTTTCTTCTACTTTGTGTCTAATTATCTTTCCCCTTAACAGATTACAATACTAATTTCTGTGATTATCCAAGTAAACATAAAAAAAGACATGAATTACCATCCCCAACGCTTTCCTTGGCCTCGCCGACTGTTGGCTTCTTTCCTTCATTTATTATAACGAGCACCCTCATTTCCCCTTGATTGATCTGCTTGTAGCTTACGGGGGTCTCGGTTCTGGCAGTCTTGAAGCCATAGGTAGCGTAAGAGGGTTCTATCACAGCTTTCGCCCTCGCTCTTGATCACGTTCTACGTGACGCAGGCGGTAACAAAGGACGTCCCACGTCCGCCGCTATGGCTGAGGGTGGCGCTGGTGAACACTCTCAAGGTTCGTATACAGACAACATAAATACCCAAGAAAGTAGCAGGGGGGACAGCGGCCGATGTAGCTCAGTTGGAAGAGCACCGGACGCGTTATTCGGAGGTCGTGGGTTCGGATCCCACCATCGGCACGTTGTTTTTTCTTCTACTTTGTGTCTAATTATCTTTCCCCTTAACAGATTACAATACTAATTTCTGTGATTATCCAAGTAAACATAAAAAAAGACATGAATTACCATCCCCAACGCTTTCCTTGGCCTCGCCGACTGTTGGCTTCTTTCCTTCATTTATTATAACGAGCACCCTCATTTCCCCTTGATTGATCTGCTTGTAGCTTACGGGGGTCTCGGTTCTGGCAGTCTTGAAGCCATAAGTAGCGTAAGAGGGTTCTATCACAGCTTTCGCCCTCGCTCTTGATCACGTTCTACGTGACGCAGGCGGTAACAAAGGACGTCCCACGTCCGCCGCTATGGCTGAGGGTGGCGCTGGTGAACACTCTCAAGGTTCGTATACAGACAACATAAATACCCAAGAAAGTAGCAGGGGGGACAGCGGCCGATGTAGCTCAGTTGGAAGAGCACCGGACGCGTTATTCGGAGGTCGTGGGTTCGGATCCCACCATCGGCACGTTGTTTTTTCTTCTACTTTGTGTCTAATTATCTTTCCCCTTAACAGATTACAATACTAATTTCTGTGATCATCCAAGTAAACATAAAAAAAGACATGAATTACCATCCCCAACGCTTTCCTTGGCCTCGCCGACTGTTGGCTTCTTTCCTTCATTTATTATAACGAGCACCCTCATTTCCCCTTGATTGATCTGCTTGTAGCTTACGGGGGTCTCGGTTCTGGCAGTCTTGAAGCCATAGGTAGCGTAAGAGGGTTCTATCACAGCTTTCGCCCTCGCTCTTGATCACGTTCTACGTGACGCAGGCGGTAACAAAGGACGTCCCACGTCCGCCGCTATGGCTGAGGGTGGCGCTAGTGAACACTCTCAAGGTTCGTATACAGACAACATAAATACCCAAGAAAGTAGCAGGGGGGACAGCGGCCGATGTAGCTCAGTTGGAAGAGCACCGGACGCGTTATTCGGAGGTCGTGGGTTCGGATCCCACCATCGGCACGTTGTTTTTTCTTCTACTTTGTGTCTAATTATCTTTCCCCTTAACAGATTACAATACTAATTTCTGTGATTATCCAAGTAAACATAAAAAAGACATGAATTACCATCCCCAACGCTTTCCTTGGCCTCGCCGACTGTTGGCTTCTTTCCTTCATTTATTATAACGAGCACCCTCATTTCCCCTTGATTGATCTGCTTGTAGCTTACGGGGGTCTCGGTTCTGGCAGTCTTGAAGCCATAGGTAGCGTAAGAGGGTCCTATCACAGCTTTCGCCCTCGCTCTTGATCACGTTCTACGTGACGCAGGCGGTAACAAAGGACGTCCCACGTCCGCCGCTATGGCTGAGGGTGGCGCTGGTGAACACTCTCAAGGTTCGTATACAGACAACATAAATACCCAAGAAAGTAGCAGGGGGGACAGCGGCCGATGTAGCTCAGTTGGAAGAGCACCGGACGCGTTATTCGGAGGTCGTGGGTTCGGATCCCACCATCGGCACGTTGTTTTTTCTTCTACTTTGTTTCTAATTATCTTTCCCCTTAACAGATTACAATACTAATTTCTGTGATTATCCAAGCAAACATAAAAAAAGACATGAATTACCATCCCCAACGCTTTCCTTGGCCTCGCCGACTGTTGGCTTCTTTCCTTCATTTATTATAACGAGCACCCTCATTTCCCCTTGATTGATCTGCTTGTAGCTTACGGGGGTCTCGGTTCTGGCAGTCTTGAAGCCATAGGTAGCGTAAGAGGGTTCTATCACAGCTTTCGCCCTCGCTCTTGATCACGTTCTACGTGACGCAGGCGGTAACAAAGGACGTCCCACGTCCGCCGCTATGGCTGAGGGTGGCGCTGGTGAACACTCTCAAGGTTCGTATACAGACAACATAAATACCCAAGAAAGTAGCAGGGGGGACAGCGGCCGATGTAGCTCAGTTGGAAGAGCACCGGACGCGTTATTCGGAGGTCGTGGGTTCGGATCCCACCATCGGCACGTTGTTTTTTCTTCTACTTTGTGTCTAATTATCTTTCCCCTTAACAGATTACAATACTAATTTCTGTGATTATCCAAGCAAACATAAAAAAAGACATGAATTACCATCCCCAACGCTTTCCTTGGCCTCGCCGACTGTTGGCTTCTTTCCTTCATTTATTATAACGAGCACCCTCATTTCCCCTTGATTGATCTGCTTGTAGCTTACGGGGGTCTCGGTTCTGGCAGTCTTGAAGCCATAGGTAGCGTAAGAGGGTTCTATCACAGCTTTCGCCCTCGCTCTTGATCACGTTCTACGTGACGCAGGCGGTAACAAAGGACGTCCCACGTCCGCCGCTATGGCTGAGGGTGGCGCTGGTGAACACTCTCAAGGTTCGTATACAGACAACATAAATACCAAGGAAAGTAGCATGGGGGACAGCGGCCGATGTAGCTCAGTTGGAAGAGCACCGGACGCGTTATTCGAAGGTCGTGGGTTCGGATCCCACCATCGGCACGTTGTTTTTTTCTTCTACTTTGTGTCTAATTAGCTTTCCCCTTAACAGATTACAATACTAATTTCTGTGATTATCCAAGTAAACATAAAAAAAGACATGAATTACCATCCCCAACGCTTTCCTTGGCCTCGCCGACTGTTGGCTTCTTTCCTTCATTTATTATAACGAGCACCCTCATTTCCCCTTGATTGATCTGCTTGTAGCTTACGGGGGTCTCGGTTCTGGCAGTCTTGAAGCCATAGGTAGCGTAAGAGGGTTCTATCACAGCTTTCGCCCTCGCTCTTGATCACGTTCTACGTGACGCAGGCGGTAACAAAGGACGTCCCACGTCCGCCGCTATGGCTGAGGGTGGCGCTGGTGAACACTCTCAAGGTTCGTATACAGACAACATAAATACCCAAGAAAGTAGCAGGGGGGACAGCGGCCGATGTAGCTCAGTTGGAAGAGCACCAGACGCGTTATTCGGAGGTCGTGGGTTCGGATCCCACCATCGGCACGTTGTTTTTTCTTCTACTTTGTGTCTAATTATCTTTCCTCTTAACAGATTACAATACTAATTTCTGTGATTATCCAAGTAAACATAAAAAAAGACATGAATTACCATCCCCAACGCTTTCCCTGGCCTCGCCGACTGTTGGCTTCTTTCCTTCATATATATATATATATATATATATATATATATATATATATATATATATATATATATATATATATATATATATATATATATATATATATATATTGTCACTGACAGAAACATAATTTCAATGCGCAGGTTAGGTGACTAGAGGAAGCAGGCTATCCGGCCAATGTAATTTCTTGCCTTTGTGAGAGCCTTCTACAAAAACTGAAATCCAAAAATCCGCGTCAACGCGACGAAGGAAGGGAACCTGTGCACGGGAACTTGTACTTTCACAAGCTTTCGCACAATCTTAAGAAAGTAGCAAAGCGCTACAAGGTGAATCTGCGTTTTTCAGCACCATGCAAAATGTCTGGCAAATGCAGCATTCTAGAAAAGACAAAGAAAAAGCTGGAAGGATGTACGAAAAAACATGCGATGAAAGCCACAGCTTGTGCTACTGGTGTAGTGTACGAGATTACGTTATGTGCTATTGCATATATCGGCCAGATTGGCCGATGTGTTAATGACAGAATAAGAGAGCATAGGAGGTGTGTAGACCATTGCCGACCGTTGCAGGAAATGTAAAAAATGTGGCTCTGGTTATGATTGTGGGCCAGAGTGCGATTTTAAATTTGAACCACTGTACGATTAATCAAATACAAGGGCACGTGCAAAAGACCACCATGAAAGGGAGGTAGTTGAAGCTTGGCTTATATCTAGGGGTGGAGACTTGTGCGTCACCACTCCGTCAATTTGCTTGTCGCATGAAAGAAATTGCCTTTTTGGATGGCTTAATTAAATGATTATTTTTCGTTTCAAGGCAGGGATGTGCCTACAGTTTCCTTGTGGTGCTTTTAAACTGCTTTTTACTCCTGACTTTGCCTTTGCGCAGTTATGTCAAGTTGTTCCGAAAGTTTCCAATTGTTTTTGTTTCTGTTGTTTTTGTGGTTTTACTATTCTAACTCTCCTTTTGCTACGATGTTCCGGCTCTGCTTTTGCTATGATGACTCTTTTAGCATTTATCCTTGTTTTTGTTTACGGTTTTTGGTTTTGTAGTTTGAGTTAGCTTTTGCTATGATGATAAGTCGGAACTGCTAGTTGGTTAATGTTTTTAACTTCCCCTTTGGCATATGTGGCTGTGAACTTCGTCAGTTGATAAGATGACTGTCGTGCTGGCAATGATTATGCTTTGCTTCGTGTTTCCGGATTACTAGTCTTGTGTGGTTGGGAGTGTAAATTACGGCCTGTTTTTCATTAAAAATTCACTTGGTAGTCTGCGCTAGTCCTGTTTTTCAGTGTGTTCCTAGTGTCCCGGTTTCTTGTGATCCTGTTCTGCACGGTGCTTCACCGACTCGCCCACACGAAGGTATCAACCTACACGAGATATAGGTTGCAGGTAACCTATCGGAGGCGACGTAGACTGCTTGCTTCGTTGGCAAGGGATGCAAGACGCTACATATTTAAGAACAGATGATGAGATGAAGAGAAGGTGTTAGGCAAGGAGACACAATCTCCCCAGTACTATTCACAGCTTGTTTAGAGGAAGTATTCAGAGACTTGGAATGGGAGCAGTTAGGGATAAGGGTAGATGGAGAACACCTCAGTAATCTGCGATTTGCTGATGACATTGCCTTGCTAAGCAACTCGGGGGATGAACTGCAAATAATGATTAATGACCTAGACAAGAAAAGCAGAAAGGTAGGCTTGAAAATCAATATGCAGAAGACTAAGGTAATGTTCAACAGCCTCGGGAAGGAACAACAGTTTACATTAGGTAGCGAAATACTGGAAGTAGTAGGCGAATATGTCTACTTAGGACAGGTAGTAACCGCAAATCCGGACCACGAAAAGGAAATAACAAGAAGAATACGATTGGGATGGAGCGCATTTGGCAAGCACTCGCAGATTATGACTAGCAGCTTACCGGTATCGCTCAAGTGGAAAGTATACAACAGTTGCATCTTGCCTGTACTCACCTATGGGGCTGAAACGTGGAGGCTAACCAGGAGAGTTCTACTTAAGTTGAGGACAACCCAGAGGGCTATGGAACGAAAAATGGTAGGGGTAGCATTAAGAGATAGAAAGCGTGCAGAGTGGGTCAGAGAAATAACTCAAGTTACCGACATTCTAGTAGAAATTAAGAAGAAGAAATGGACATGGGCAGGACATGTAGTGCGAAGAGAGGATAACCGATGGTCGCTGAGGGTAACAAACTGGATTCCAAGGGAAGGAAAGCGTAGCAGGGGGCGGCAGAAAGTTAGGTGGGCGGATGAGATTAAGAAGTTCGCAGGGGTCAAATGGATGCAGCTAGCACAGAACCGGGTTAAGTGGAGAAATATGGGAGAGGCCTTCGCCCTGCAGTGGGTATAATCAGGCTGATGATGATGATGATGATGATGATGATGATGATGATGATGATGATGATGATGATGATGATGATGATGATGAGAGGTCAGGACAGTAGAAATGGTTCTTGATGCGGGCGTGGGTTTTCTTATAGCCAAGATGGCCAGCTGTGGAATTGCGGTGAAAAGCTTGCAGAATTTGAGGGCAGAGAACGGGCAACTACGGGAACCCAGGCGTGGCCAGGCGGGTATATAGTTGTGCCGAAATAGCGATGGCATCCCATGACTTAAATATTTTAGCTGATGACGGAGACGGGCATTTGGATGTTTAGTAACACCACCAAGACAGTCTACCAGCTGTCGACAGTATGGGTCAGCACGCTGGTAGTGAGCACAATCACAGTCTATTTCCGGCGCAGGATCAATGCATGGAGGCGGCGGTCATGAGTGTAGGTTTTGAACAGTGTGGCTCCCAAGGCGTAGGCAAAGATAGGTAGGGGTAGCGTTGCTACGGCGAGGCAATAGAACAGCGAAAGAGAGCGTCGGCGTCCTCGTGCTGCTGGCCTGATTTGTAAGTTACTGTGAAGTCGTACTCTTTGAGACGGAAGATCCAGCGCCCCGACACGACCGGACAACTTTTTCACAGATGATAACCAGCATAAGACGTGATGGTCACCGATGACAGTGAAGTGACGACCGTACAGGTAGAGACGAAATTTTGAACAACCCAGACGACGGCGAGACATCGTTTCTCAGTGATAGCGTAGTTTTGTTTCGGCGGACACAGTGTACAACTTGCGTAGGCAACGTTTTCGGTAGAGGAGTGTTGGCGTTGTATGAAAACAGCGCCAGTGTAATGCCCACTGGCGTCAGTGCGCAAATTGGTCGGAATTTTATCATCAAAATGGCAGAGGATGGGATCCGAAGTCAGAGCACGCTTTAGAGCTTCAAAGGCTGACTCACAAGTAGGAGGCCAGTCGAAGGGCGTGTCGGGGCGGAGAAGCGGTGAGGCAACAGAGGCGAAAATGCGGATGAAGCGGCGGAAGTATGATGCCAATCCCAGGAAACTGCGGAGATCTTTGACCCGAGTCGGACGCGGGAAGTGCAGGGTAGGAGCGATTTTCTCATGGCTAGACTGAATTCTTTCGCTGCTTACGAGAGGGCCAAGAACTTTATTAGATTTTGACGCAAAGCAGAATTTCTTAGTGCTTAGCTGAAGACCAGTGCTGTCGAAACTACATCGAGACGAGTGAGATGACCAGAAAATGTCGGAGAAAAACATTAGCTTGGGCGCTTAGCTTCAGTTAAGCCCGGTAGCTTGCGAAAGCAATAATAGCATGTCCCGTTCTATTGCCGCTCTTCTGTTTCCTGAACGCGGCGTTGCCGCCTACTTGCATTCCTACGCTCTTGACTGCTGGATGAACAGGGCGACAGTCTTCTCTGTTCAAAGCATTAATTACATTACATTCGGAGTCGTCGCCGGTTGAGGACGATTCAAGAGAAGCGCGATACGCTCGTCTAGCTGCATCTTGAGCGCGCCGTCGAGTGAGACACTGTTCCCGTTCTTCATCTCTCGCTGTAGCCCGCTGTCATTTCCAGGCTTCATCGAAATGGCGCGACTTTTCTTTCTGTTTATCACGATGCATAGCGAGTGCCTCAGATGAACAAGCGCGAGCATTTATATGCCCATCATTTTCTTCCTCCTCCTCCTCCTTTCAACTTCGAGAGAAGTAGTAACAGCAGTGCATCCACTCGGTAGCAGCGTGGCTCCAGCTGCAGCGCGCCGTGTCTACCGAACGCCGCCACCCGACGACTCACTTGGTAGCCCATCTCACGCAGCTCGTATGACGTCACAGTGACGTCATCATCTTATCCGTGGCGCACCGTACCTACCGAGCACCGCCAACCGACGACTCGACTAGGTAGCCCATCTCTAGCAGCTGGTATGACGTCACAGCCATCTGGAATCATTAACGGTCAAATGTTCCTACCGGCCGTGGCTACGCGAAGGGCTTGAAATATGAGTAGTATTGCTTTCACATTAAAATGACGATGTCGTCGAAGTAACAGAGACATGTTTTCCATTTGAGGCCTCGAAGAACTGTGCAGAATGCTGAAGGAGCGTTGCAGAGCCTAAAAGGCATGCATTACATTATTTTTATATAAATCATCCGGGTGTGACAAAGGCGATCTTCTCTTTGTCATCTTCATGCATGGGGATTTGCCAGTAACTTGATATTAGGTCAAGCCTGGATAAAAATTGGGCACCTTGCAGACAGTCGAGTGCGTCGTGAATTCGGGGGAGAAGATACAAATCCTTGCGAGTGATTCTATTGAGCGAACAATAATCTACAGTAAGTCTAACCAAACCCCCCTTCTTTTTGTGGTAGACGTAGCCGGCATAACAAGCAAAACTGTTTATTTGTACATCAGGTAATGGCGCCTGTTTTCGCTCTGCTTGGCGCGGTCGCCCATGCTAGGGTCTCCCAGCGGTCCGCCTGGTTAGCTTGCCGCTTAGGGCGCTGTCGTCAGTGGCGCCCACAACACCCCCCTTTCTTGAAAGGTTTGATCTCACAGGCCCAGGCGTTCTGGTCGCTTACAAACACGTCCACTTCTTGTGGTGCTCGTGTCCTGCAACGGTTGCAGGTGTCTTGCTGTACGTCTTGCTTGTCCTCTGTCGGTTTGTACAAAGTAGGACCTTGGTCCTGATGTTTTCTGTGTTACCACGCCGTGTTATGCAGCTCCAGCAAGTATGCGCACCGCTGTGCCTGGTGGTAAGCGCTCTCGGCTCCGTACCTTGTGCCGGGTGTCGTATGATCGTTTTGCACGAGCTCTGTAGGCTTCATTAGTTTGTCTGAATTCGCTGTCGTCCCACTTCGGGGCTAGCAGCTTCGAAGTGGCTGGTGTTCAGACGACGACCCATGAAGAGTTCTCCTGGTGAAAACCCTTCCACGCTGGGTGTGGCCCTGTAGGCAAGCAGTGCTTCTTGTATGTTGGAAGGCTTCCTCAAAAGCTGTTTTGCTGTCTGCACAGCTCTCTCAGCCATACCGTTGCTCTGCGGGTAGTAAGGGCTTGAGGTTGTGTGTGAGGCTCCCCAGTGATGCACTAGTTCTTTGAACTCTGTGGAAGTGAACTGCGGCCCGTTGTCTGTGCGTATTGACCTTGGAACACTGTACCGTGCAAACATTGACTCCACGACTAGGCTACGTTTTTTGTAGCTGTCCTCGGCAGCTGTTCTAGCTCGAAAAATCGGGAGTAGTAGTCTACTACTACAGCATACTCTTTCCCCTCCAGCATGAAGAGAGCCATGCCGACTGTGTCCCAAGGGTGTGCTGGCAATGGGGTTAGAAGCAGGGGTTCTGTTTCTGGTTTTCTGTGCTCCCTGCTAGTTGGACGCTTTTCCACGTAGTCTTCAATGTGCTTGCCTATGCCTCGCCACCATACGCATTCTCTTTCCCTCGCTCGTTGTGCCCAAGTGGCCTGCATGGAGTTTTTCCAGAACCTCTACTCTGATGTCTGGCGAGATTATTCTGTCGCCTTTGAATAGCAGACCATCAATGACCGAAATCTCACTAGCCACCTCGAGGCACCTTTTCAGGTCAGGTGACAGCCCATGTACAGTGGCCATGATGTAGTGCTGAAGGTAGCCACCCTGGAAAGAGTTTCGTCTGACTGGATGCTTGCCCTGATTTTGTCCAGCATTTGGTTTGAAGCAGGGAGCTGTTCAAGTGCTAATTCTTCAAACTCGCGCACTGCACTCTCGAGAGTTCTTTCTTTGTCTGCTGGTTTCCCAGATGGCTTCCGGGACAGAAGGTCAGCTGTGTACAGCTTTTTGCCGGGAGTGTGGGACATGGTGTAGTCGTACTCCAAAAGGCGCATCCTGAAACGTTGAAGGCGAGGACTCAGCTCGTCAAGTCGTTTAGTCGTCAGCAGCCGTATTAATGGCTTGTGGTCCGTTTACAGATGAAAGGTTGATCCCAGCAGGTATTTACCGAAATGTTCGCAAGCCCACGTGATTGCCAGTGCCTCCTTTTCGATTTGGGCATATCTTTGTTCAGTATCCGTAAGGGAGCGTGATGCATATGCCACAGGTAGGAGCATTTCGTGCGACTGCTGTAGACGTGCAGCCCCAAGACCGTATGAGGAAGCATCCACAGATACTGCGTGAGGCGACTGAGCGTCGTAGTGAGTGAGAATCGGCGTCCTGCCTAAAGCTTGCTTGAGTTTGTCGAAACTGTGCGGCTGAGCTGGGCCCCAGTGCCAGTCGGCGTCTTGGTGGAGCAAGTCTCTCGGAAGCTTCTTAAAGTCTGCCAGCTGTGCAAGAAATTTCGCTAGGTGGTTTGCAGAGCCCAACAAAGACCTGACTTCTGACACATCACATGGTGGGTCGAGCTGGAGAGCTGGACTATGGCCCTTACCTTTTCTGGGTCGGCGCTGACTCCTGTTGAGTTTACGACGTGTCCTAAGAATGTTACTTCTGTTTGTCGAAAGGAGCACTTGTCGATGTTGAGGGTAACACCTGCATCTTGCAGCTTCCTCAGCACCAGCAGTAGGTTGGTGTCGTGTTCCTCAGTTGACTTCCCTGAGACAATGATGTCATCTTGTAGACAACTCACACCATCTAGTCCTTCGAGCACACGGAGCATTTCTCGTTGGTAGAACTCTGGCGCTGTGGAGATTCCGAAGGGAAGCATCAGGAACTGGAACCTGCCAACTGGTGTGATGAAGGTTGTGTATTCACGAGAGTCCTTGGAAAGTGGCACGTGCCAGTACCCTGCTCGTGCATCTAGGCGGCTGAAAACTGTTGCACCTGCTAATTTTGCAAGACACTCGTCCACCGTAGGCATGAGCACACATTCGCGTATTATTTGTTGGTTCAGTTGTCTATAGTCCACGCAGATACGCAGCTCATTGTTCTTTTTTTGTGGCACAACCATTGGAAAACACCACTCGGTTGCTCGCTCGATCTTCTGGATGAGCCCCAAGTCTTCCATCCTTTCTAGTTCTTTCTTTACAAGTGGAAGCAGTGGAAGAGGCACGCGCCTAGGATAACTGACTATGTATGGCTCAGCATCCTTTTTGACTTTGACACGGTACTCAGTCTTCATGACTCCAAGCCCAGACGTTACCTTTGGGTATGACGCCAAGACTTTGGGGACATCAGTTGATTGTGCGAGGGTTTCGTCTAGCTCAAGAGGGCGCTGTAGAATCCCAAGTGATTCTATGGCTGTTCGACTGAGCAGCGGTTCTTTTAATCCTTTGATGATGAAGACTGCTTCTTGGACTTCAGTGTTGCTCCAGGTGACTGTTGCATCGATGTAGCCAACAGTGGCTATCGCTGTCTGGCCTGGGCCCATCAACAGCTGTTGCGTTGACTTAATGGGTCCCATGACTGTCCTGTCGTACTGGTCGTGTGCGATTGCAGTCACATCTGCGCCGGTGTCGACTTTGAAGGTAAAAGGCAAGTTGTTCACGGTAGCAGTAATCCTCCACGGCGTGTTCACTCCCACTTTGATTTCGCCTATATATAGCTCTCCGAGATCTTTTGGTCATTGTCGGATGCTCGAGGTCTCGTTATTCGGCTTAGACATGCAGACGCGGGCGTGGTGGCCTTTGTTCCCACACTGGTTGCACGTCTTGTCTATCGCGGGCACTGTGTCTTCGTGTGGTCACGCACACCACCACACCACTTGCAGCGTTCGTCTCCCGTCTTGTGTGTACGTTGAGGGCGCGACTTGAAAGGCACCTTCGCTTCGTTCCGGTGAGTTTTGACGTTTGTCTGGCCGCGAACTTCTCCCATGTCGAGAGCTGGATGTTCGATGGAGCGAATTTTCTTGTGTTGACGTTTTACGCTCTCTGAATTGCGGGAAGATGTGATTGCTTTTTCGAGAGTGAGTTCTGCGTTAAGCTGCAGGCTCTCGCTGAGTTTTACGTCTCGCAAGCCGACCACGAGCCTGTCCCGAATCAGTTCGTCTTTGAGAGTTCCGTAATCGCATCTTTCGGCCATCTTGAACAGTTCAGTCGCAAATGCGTCGACGTTTTCATGCTGCTCTTGTTTCCGAGAGTTAAATTGCGCTCTTTCATAGGTGACATTCTTTCGAGGTAGGAAATGCTTTTCAAAAGCACTCACCATGGCGGAGTATGATGCCATCTGTTCGTCTGTCAGTTTCAAAGCAGCGAGCACGTCCTCTGCTTCTTCGCCCATGGCGTAGAGTAATGTGTTGATTTGCGTCGTCTCGTCCTGTCCTGTCAGACCGGAGATGAGTCGGTAGCGTTCCCACCTGCGGTGCCATCGTGTCCAATCTTCGGGCTTGCGGAAATCGACCGTTGTCGGCAGTTCCACGGCGAGCGAGTTGAATGTCATTCTCGGAGTGCCGCTCGCGCGCTCTTCGCGCCGCGAGTGTCTGGCACAACGCTGCGGCCGCTTACGTTGGGCTCGCTGTCCTTCTGGGTGTCACACTGCGTTGGTTATCCCGCCGCTGCCACCGTGTGATAGACGTAGCCGGTATAACAAGCAAAACTGTTTATTTATACATCAGGTAATGGCGCCCGTTTTCGCTCTGCTTGGCGCGGTCGGCCACGCCGGGGTCTCCGGGCGGTCCGCCTGGTTAGCTCACCGCTTGGGGTGCTGTCGTCAGTGGCACCCACAACACTTTTAACTAACACAACGAGTGATGACCAGGAACTGGACAAAGGGCGTACTATTGGTAACAATAGTTCTTTAGGGCAGTTGTTTCATACTTTGCACATACAACGACCAGGGCTATAAACGGGGAGAAAGGAACAAAACGACGTGACGGGTGCTGACTACTAGTTGGTAATCAGCACCCGTCCTGTTGTTTTGTGTTCCTTTGTCCTCGTTTTCTACGCTGGTCTATTGATTTGCTAGGTGTGCTATGTTGAGGGCGAACATGTCAGAAACGTTTTCCTGGATAACCTTCCACTCGGTTGAGGTCCCACGATATAGCGGACGTCGTACAATGCCCGATTTATCGGTGTGAATGCGATGTGTTGCTGCATCGGTTGGACCCAATGCTCCAGAATTCACATCGAACGAGGCTGCGTGCTTGGTCAATACAACGAGCAATACTTGTACCTGGTGTGATGTGAGGTCGGTGCTGATCGTATTACAGAATTCTTCCCTGAGTGAAGCAGGGGATAAATCGGAGTGAGCCAATCTAGGAATGGGGAGAAGGATGCCAGGCTGGACGGGAGCGACTGATGCAAAGGTGGAGCCGCGGCGCAGAAGAATGGGCTGCGATTTTTTGTTGAAGGCGGCGAGAAGGGAAAAATTACTGTAGGGGGGGGGGGATTTAATGAGTGACACGATGGGTATAATACCGCTTGACAGGAGACGTGGACTGGGTGTAATCAAGACATCGCTATCAGTCAGGTCATCAAAAGTCACAGAAAGGATATCTTCGCAGCCAGGATAGAGTATGTGATCGGCGACCATAACCAAACGGGAGCAAGGGGGTTCTGAATCTGCAGGAGTGTTGTATAGTGACTTAAAGAGCAGGAATAGAGCACGCAATGGCTCCTGATGCATTGAGGAGGAAATCCGAGCTGATGATCAGTTGATGGACACATGATGATAGTACAGTGAACGCAATGTGGTGCAAGATGCCGTCAATCGTGATTCGGGCTGTACGAAGTCCAGATGGGTTGAAAGAATCTCCATTGGCAGCACGTAATGGAGGACCGGTGCAAGGAGAGCGCACTTTCATTGTCGTTAGCTCAGGTCAAGCTGCATTACGGAAATTGCGGCGCCGGAATCAGGTAAAGATTCTAGTGCATGGCCTTCAGCGACTACCATCAACATGTTCGATGGGGGCAGAAGAGGAAATGTAGCGACGGTAACCGGTGCAGTTTCACCTCCGAAAACTGCACAAGTCAGTTTTTCGTGCGGCAGCCAGAGTTCTAAGAAGGCGGGCGAAAGGGTGACGAGGTCTCGATAAAGGGTAATGGAGAGCGGCGGCGCGATGGACGTTCGTTAGTAGAGCGGTCAGAGGAAGTCGATGGGGAAGAGGGGCGATGGAACTCATTGTCGTAGTAAGACTGGCGAGGAGGAAACTGGTACTCGTCGTCACGTCGGAGATACCCGTGGCTTGCACGCTTATGTGGCATGCGTCGGCGACAGACACGTGTAACATGGCCGCGTATGCCCCAGTGAAACAAACTGGACGGGGTGAGAGTTTGCACCAAGCACCATACACCGGTGGTCGCGAGGACAGGATGGCGAGATTGTGCTGCACAGGTGCGGGATGGCAGCGTACGTCGGGACGTAGGTAGGGACTTGTGGTTCTGGAGCCACGGGAGGAGTGAAGGAAGTAATCTCGCTCTCGGTGATGTCCCACAACCCAGTAGATAGAACAGGTGGACGAGAAAAGGCAGGGGCTGAAGAAACATCACTGTGCAGCTCCTGACAAATAATGAGGCGAACTCATGGTGCGCCAATCGAGTAATATTCGAGTATGCGTGCCAATGGTTCGACAATAGGATTCGCGCCATCCCATGCCTGCCCGTCACGAGTTCTGAGCTCGTGGGCAAGTGTGGGTTATTGCAGGCAATGTTTTTTTTTTCTTTTTTAGGGCGACGGAGCTACTCTGAGTAAGGACATAAGTGAGAGCCTTGAAACATACCGGTCTGAAAACTGGTGTCTCCACGTTGAAAAAGCCACAGGCGTTGAAGGTGAACGCTTCTGGCTTGAAACATAGCAGCAGCGAATGCACCTGGGAGGCCATGCTTGTAAGCGGTCGTCTCGCAAAATGTTTTGCTAGTACAGCATTAACAAGGGAAGTTCATAATTTACACTCTCGACTGCTTCTTCTCTACATTCCTGGACCTACTGTGAAATGCGCTATGCACAAGATAGTACAGGCCAATAATGGGAGGGACTTAGAATGCTTGCATTTGTTGTAACTGGACAGTTTTGCGGAAGTAGAGTTTCGGGAGTTGCCAAAATTTTAAGCGTGAAACAGTTTATCCCCATTGCCGGCAAGCCAAGGGAACATAATCTGAACTTTTGCAATCAGTACAAAACTGTTTCTCTAAACTGTAAACAGCAATTAAAATTAAATCGTAATTAGCAGTTTCTATTTCATCATCACAATCATGTAAGCAACTTAACAAAAATTGCATTTAAAACACTGCAACGAGACAGGAATTTGACCGGACAAACAATAATATTACAAAGAGCCCAACCAAGGTAGGAACAAGATTACGATGACAAAATTTAATAAATATTTCATCGCATGTGAGTAGTTCGCTGAAACAATTCTTATAAAACTATAGATAGTTAATGTATGCATGAGCTTTGGACATGGTGCACACATTCAAAGCTCTGTTCCTGCATAGTCCGCAGAACGAATACTTGAAAGTGACGGTATGAACTATCAAACTGTTTTAGTGGGTATGTGTGCATGCGTGCGTGCGCGCGTGTGTGTGTGTGTGTGTGTGTGTGTGTGTGTGTGTGTGTGTGTGTGTGTGTGTGTGTGTGTGTGTGTGTGTGTGTGTGTGTGTGTGTGTGTGTGTGTGTGTGTGTGTGTGTGTGTGTGTGTGTGTGTGTGTGTGTGTGTGTGTGTGTGTGTGTGTGTGTGTGTGTGTGTGTGTGTGTGTGTGTGTGTGTGTGTGTGTGTGTGTGTGTGTGTGTGTGTGTGTGTGTGTGTGTGTGTGTGTGTGTGTGTGTGTGTGTGTGTGTGTGTGTGTGTGTGTGTGTGTGTGTGTGTGTGTGTGTGTGTGTGTGTGTATGTGCGCGCGCGCGCGTGTGTGTGTGTGTGTGTGTGTGTGTGTGTGTGTGTGTGTGTGTGTGTGTGTGTGTGTGTGTGTGTGTGTGTGTGTGTGTGTGTGTGTGTGTGTGTGTGTGTGTGTGTGTGTGTGTGTGTGTGTGTGTGTGTGTGTGTGTGTGTGTGTGTTTGAGAGAGAGACTGTCACGTATTTGCTTCGTTTAGAATTTTTACAATCAACGACCGTGGCCTGCAGACTGGCCCCTAAGTCAGCGGAGGGGTCTGTGGCCGTCCTCCACGGCGTTGGCGTGCGTTCGCCGTCAACGCTGCCACCATGTCGCTAAGCCTACCGTATGATGTCGCGGTCACTAAATGTTACTCTGGTGTCTGAAACGTATTCTGTGTTTTCCAGTAAAGGATACCGCTATAGCTGCAGACGGATAGATGCTCTCTAAAAATGGTCGTATTCAACGAAGTTGCAGTATGGAGGAGAACTGAGAAGTTCAGTTGTTTACAGTTACACGTTGTTTTTCATTTTTCAACCGAGCATGTGTGCTGTATGAGCGTCAAGCCCCGACACATCAAGGCAATTAAACTCTAAACCTTGTCCTTCGTCTAGCCCAGCAGCCGAGTGATGAAGATCGTCGATCGCGCTCCTTATATTGATTGAAGAGATTGCAATTGAATTGACACGCTGATGCAAAATTACACTGTTGGGCGCTTTTTTATTTACTTTAAGAAGTACAACTACCCGAATGCAAATTACGTCTTCGTATTCTTTACGGCTTTATTTTATTTTCTCTCCAAAACTCTGTCACACATCCTCTGAGACCTGAGCTGGCTGAACAAAGCGGAGTAGAAAGGGGACGAGGGTGAGGTGATTTGCTTTCTAAGCAGTATTTAGAAATACACCAGCAAAGCATGAAACATGTTCGGTTTTAAAGCACTGCCATATGACACCGGAGCTAGACATGTCTGAGAGCATCTCTGTTCACCACTGCGCAAAGCAACTAGCGTTTGTTTTCGTTTGATTCCCATATAAGCAATAAGGCACCATGTCCCCATAAAAATCATGGTGATAAGATATGTCTGAGGTATACGATTTTAGAGCAAACATTTTCGGACTATTAACCCCTGCACCACAAACCATCTAGTAGCCGAGAAGGGCTGACAGTATTTGGAATAATAATACATATTGCCCGCTTAATGTCTCCTGCATTCTATGGTATACTTTTCGCGTTAAAATGTTGTTATCAGCAGCACCGAATGAATTATTTACACTTGTCACCTGCCACCACTTCTCAATTGGTAGCACTGATAGTTTACTGGTGTCTACTCAAGGCTTTTTATGTTCAGCACCATCCCTTTAACCGAGCACTAGAGAGGTGGCACCCAGTGATGGAAATAAAGGATAACACGCCTCAATACTTTTAACGCGATAGCGTGAAATTTTCCGTTAAAAAGGAAATCCAGTGTCGGCTTTGTTAACGAAACAAATTAGTTGTGGTTTAGCTTGTGGTTAAACCTGGAGTTACGCGAGAGCAATATTGTCACGATATTGGCGACTAGGGATAGGCTATCAGAGCCGGTGCAGGTGGAATTATAAGGTCCAAGCTTTAGGTACGTCCTTCTAGTCCGGAGCCGATTCACTTCGTCCTCTTTCTCCGAGCGCCACTTCAACGTCTTTCGCTGCGAGCGCCCCCTGGCATTCCTCCCTCCTTAAGCGTGACGCACACGGCACACGTGCACACAGGTGGACAAAAGCAAACGAAAAAAAAAAAGTTTGCAGATGCCGTCTTTCAGTTACCGCGTAAAATACGGCTTCATGCGTAGGACATGAACTGTCTCTGGACGAGGTAGCCGACGGCCTCTCTGCTCTGGGCCATCTGGGAGGACCTCATAGTTAACGTCGCTGAGGCGCCGCAAGACTTTATATGGTCCGAAGTAACGGCAAATCAGCTTTTCTGATAGGCCACGGCGTCGAACAGGAGTCCACACCCACGCCTGGTCCCCGGTGTTGTAGGAAGCTTGTTTGTGGCGGAGGTTGTACCGGCGTGAATCCTTGTCCTGTTGCTGGGCGATGTGGACGCGTGCTAGTTGGCGTGCTTGCTCAGCATGTTGGGCAAAGTGTTCGGCGTCAGTAGAAAGCTCGGTATCTGTTTCGCAAGGGAGCATTGCGTCCAGCATCGTCCGAACCTCTCTGCCGTAAACTAGGCGAAACGGCGTGAAGCGTGTCGTCTCTTGGACTGCCGTATTGTACGCGAATGTCACATATGGTAGGATAGCATCCCAAGTCTTGTGCTGGGCGTCGACATACATCGCCAGCATGTCCGCAATGGTCTTATTAAGCCTTTCAGTCAGCCCATTGGTTTGCGGATGGTAAGCAGTAGCTTTTCGATGCGCCGTACCGCTGAGATGAAAAACTTCGGCCATCATTTGTGAAGTAAAGGCAGTCCCTCTGTCAGTAATAATACAGGTCGGAGCACCGTGCCGCAGCATGATCTGGTGTACGAAGAAATGGGCAACCTCCGATGCTGTACCACTAGGTAACGCTTTGGTCTCGGCATATCGAGTCAGGTAGTCTGTGGCGATGATTATCCAGCGGTTGCCCCCGGAGGATCGAGGGAAAGGGCCGAGAAGGTCCATGCCGACTTGATCAAACGGTGCGCGTGGTGGTATTATGGGCACGAGAAGGCCTGCAGGCTTTGATTGCGGAACCTTCCGACGCTGACATTGCCGACAGCTCTTAACATAGCGCTTAACGACAGTTGCAAGGTTAGGCCAGTAGAATGTTTTTCGTATTCTAGCAAGTGTGCGAGTATAGCCCAAGTGACCAGAAGTTGGTTCATCATGGCACGCGGAAAGGATTTCCTCTCGCAGTGCTGCGGGTACCACGAGGAGGTAGGTTCTCGAATCGGATCTAGAGCTGTGCTTATAGAGTACACCACTTCTCAGGCAGAAAGTTGAGAGGCTCCGAGAAAAGCACTTAGGTATTGTGGCTGGCTGACCTTCTAAATAATCGATCAGGGCTCGTAACTCTGGATCAGCACGCTGCTGATGAGACATGTCTGAAGCATCAACAGCTCCGAGAAAACTGCCAGAGTCACCCGTATGTGGTGAAGCGAGCTCGACGGGCGCACGAGAGAGCGCGTCAGCATCTTCATGTTTATGTCCGGACTTGTAGACTATAGTAAGGTCAAACTCCTGTAGGCGAAGGCTCCATCGCGCCAGGCGGCCGCATGGGTCACGCAGGTTGGCCAGCCAACACAAGGAATGGTGGTCAGTGACCACTTTAAATGGGCGACCATAGAGGTAGGGGCGAAATTTTGCAGCCGCCCAAATTACGGCGAGGCATTCCTTCTCAGTAGTTGAGTAGTTCATCTCGGCGCGGGATAAAGCACGGCTGGCATAGGCGACGACTCGTTCCACACCCTCTTGACGTTGCACGAGAACCGCCCCAAGGCCAATGTTACTGGCGTCAGTGTGGATTTCTGTTTCACCGTGCTCATCGAAATGGGCTAGAATAGGCGGCGATTGGAGACGGAGACGCAACTCGGTAAAAGCAGCTTCTTGCTCGTGACTCCAAACAAAAGGGGTGTCTCCCCGGGTGAGCCGAGTCAGCGGTTCAGCAAGATCAGCGAAGTTATCGATAAAACGGCGGTAATAACTGCACAAGCCGAGAAATCTGCGAACAGCTTTCTTGTCACGTGGAATCGGAAATTTCGCAACAGCAGTAAGCTTGTCAGGGTCGGGCTTCACGCCGGCAGCGCTTACGACATGACCGAGGAATTTAAGCTCTTGGTAGCCAAAGTGACATTTCTGTGGCTTAAGCGTCAATTTAGCGGATCGAAGGGCTTCGAGTACTGACCGCAGGCGTTTAAGATGTTGTGAAAACGATTCTGCGAAGACCACCACGTCATCTAGGTAGACTAGGCAACACTGCCATTTAAGCCCGGCGAGGACAGTGTCCATCATCCGCTGAAATGTGGCCGGCGCGGAACAAAGTCCGAAAGGTAGAACTTTAAATTCGTAAAGTCCGTCGGGTGTGACAAAGGCCGTTTTTTCACGATCTCGCTCATCTACCTCAATCTGCCAATAGCCACTTTTTAGATCGATTGACGAAAAGTACTTCGCACGCCGAAGGCGGTCGAGAGAGTCGTCAATCCGCGGCAAGGGGTATACATCCTTCTTGGTTACGGCGTTCAGCTTGCGGTAATCGACGCAAAAACGTAACGTGCCGTCTTTCTTTTTAACTAGAACGACTGGGGAGGACCATGGGCTATTTGAAGGCTGGATAACATCATCTTCGAGCATTTGTTTAACTTGTGACTTAATAACTTCGCGCTCGGTCGAAGAGACGCGGTAGGGGTGCTGGTGAATTGGGCGGACATCATCGAACGTCACGATCTGGTGCTTGGCAATGGGAGTCTGATGCACTTTTTACGATGATGCAAAACACTCTCTGAATTCAAGTAACAATGAAAACAGCTGTTCACGCTGGCTCACCGATAGCTCTGAGCTAATATCGAGGTTGTCGAGGGATGTGGACGGTGGCACGGGTTCTGTGGACAAGCACTCGGAGACTTCAGATATGCGTTCCGCGAAAGCTACGGAAGTATTCCGAAAAAGGTGTCGATACTCGTGCGAAAAATTGGTAACAAGTACCTTGGACTGGCCACAGTTAAGATGGATCAAACTGCGAGCCACGCAGACTCCCTGCGTCAACAGTAACGAGAGGTTAGTTTCGGCTATTGCATCACCATCGTGAAGTGCATTGCATTTGACATTAACGAAGGTGCTGGTTCGGGGTGGCAGCGTGACACTGTCCGCATAAACTCGAAGCACATTGAGTGGTCGCTGTGTACTGCTGAGGGCCACTGCTTTCTCAGTTGAAAACGAGACCTTAAAATCCCGGAGGTCAATAATTGCGCCATATTCACGAAGAAAATCTACGCCCAGAATTAGGTCACGTGAGCAGCTTTTCAGAACGAGGCAGCTTACCACAAATGTCGACTCTTGAATTTGAACCCTGGCCGTGCACATGCCTAGAGGAGTAACCAGATGACCACCCGCAGTGCGAACGTGTGTGCCAGCCCACGGAGTCAAAACCTTCTTGAGAATCGCGGCAAACTGGCTGCTCAAAATAGAATAATCAGCGCCAGTATCCAACAAAGCTCGAACATGGCGACCATCCAGTATTACTGGTATGTCCAACGACAGCTTCTCGCGAATATCAGGCTTCTGAGTGTTTGAGTGCTCTGCGTCGGTGTACGCGGTATGCTTCACCTGCAATTCGTCGTTGTTGCAGGCGCGTTGCGGTTTCCGTTCCACCGGCAATTCTTCGTCGTTGCGGGTGCGTTGTCGTGTCATCTGTTCCACCGGCAATGCGTCGTTGTTGCGGGTGCGTTGTTGCGTCGTCTGTTTCACCGGCAATTCGTCGTTGTTGCGGGTGCATTGTTGCGTTGTCTGTTTCACCGGCAATTCGTCGTTGTTGCGGGTGCGTTGGTGCGTCGGTTCTACCGGCAATTCGTCGTCGTTGCGGGTGCGTCGTGGTGGCGTCGAGGTAGCGTTATAATTGGCAACCGCGGACTTTTCCAATGTCGATTCGTAGAGTTTCCGTGTCCGCGTCGATGGGGGGTCTCCCGCGCAGCGAAGTCCAGCGAGCCTACCCCCGAAGGTCGCTGGTTTCAGTTTTCCCGCTGGGGGCTGGACGATCGGCCCTGCGCTGCCCATGAGGACCTCGCAGCAGATGGCGAAGGGCGAGCCCTGGGCGACGGTGATCGAGATTGCCGCAGACGAGACGGAACACCACGGCGCTGGTCATTGAGGAAATCTTCAACGGCTCGGGGCCGTTCGCCGTAGCGAGGCCGCGGAGAATCGGCGGAAAAACCTTCGAGGCCCAGTCGACGGTAGGGACAGCGCCGATAGACATGTCCTGGTTCACCGCAGTGAAAGCATAAAGGCCGTCGGTCGGGGGTACGCCACTCGTCTGCTTTCCGTCTAGACTGTCGGGAATCCGTTACGTACTGGATCACGGGGGCCGGTGTTGTTGGTGCAGCTACGTTAGCAGGAATTAGGGTCGGCGACTGGGGTGGCGAGTATTGTAGCACCTCAGCGTATGTGGGACGCTGGCGCTCAGGTGGCGTAAGGGGAGGAGCAGGGTGAGGTTCACCGCTTGGAAACGGAGGCCGGAGCGCTTGCTGCACTTCGTCGCGGACAACGCTCGCAATGGAGGTAGAAGCTGGTTGATGTGCGCCATACAGCAGTCTGAGTTCGTCGCGCACAATCGAACGTACGAGCTCACGTAGCGCCGATGCGTCCATGCCATGCGATGGTAACTCGGCAGAGACGGAGGTGGCGTGGACGGTACGATTCTGTGCCGAAGCTCGCTGCTGAAGCACTCTTTCTATTGTGGATGTTTCCGCAAGGAATTCTGCGACAGTTTTCGGTGGGCTTCGCACCAGGCCAGCAAAAAGCTGCTCTTTAACGCCAAGCATAAGGTAGCGCAGCTTTTTGTCCTCGGGCATTGCAGGGTCTGCCCGCTTGAAGAGGCGTGTCATGTCTTCGATATATGCCGCGACCGTCTCGTTGGGCATTTGAACCCGAGATTGGAGAGCGCGTTCGGCCCGTTCGCGGCGATCTGAGCTACCGTAAGCAGCCGCAAGATGACGCTTGAACTCACTCCAGGATGACAGCTGGTCTTCATGGTTCTCAAACCATGTCCGAGCGCCATCTTCAAGGCTGAAGTAGACGTTGCGAAGCCGGGCGGCGTCATCCCAGAGGCTGAAGGTAGCTACCCTTTCGTAGTGCTGCAACCAGTCGTCGACGTCTTCATAGGTGTCCCCGTGAAAGGTCTTTGGGACGCGGGGGTTCTGAATCGTCACGTAAGTAGGGGCCGCTCCAGGCATTGCGACGACGTCGTGGCTGCCGGTAGTCATAGCCGATGGGGAAAACTCAGGTGGTAGGCCTCGTTGCCTGCGGCTGGTGCGGTGAACAGGCGTTTCTTCGAATATATGACCAGCACTCCTGCTTAGCGGAGGGGTACGGGACATCAGACCTGACCTCCACCAGATTTGTCACGATATTGGCGACTAGGGCTAGGCTATCAGAGCCGGTGCAGGTGGAATTATAAGGTCCAAGCTTTAGGTACGTCCTTCTAGTCCGGAGCCGATTCACTTCGTCCTCTTTCTCCGAGCGCCACTTCAACGTCTTTCGCTGCGAGCGCCCCCTGGCAATATTCATTGCTACGCTTAGGTTCGGCTTGAAAGTAAACACAAGACTTTTTGACGTAGTAGTTTATGGTGCCAGCTTTATTTATGCCGTAGGGGAATCATTTCACGTATGAGCGCCCCTTGCCTCTCGTCGTTGACCAATCTCATTCGGGTGTAGAAGACTTCTAGTGGTATGAAATCGTCTCTACGTCAAACTCCGGGGCACACCGTCGTCACAACGTTTGAACGGACCTTCAAGTACCGAGTTATCTGTCTCCTTCTTCCTCTTCCTTTTCTTCTTTTTATTCTTCTTTATTTGCTCTTCGGACAAGCACGGACAGACATGGCGAAATGGCAAGAATGAGGTCAGTGCAGCTCTCGCTAGAAAACGCGGGCATGGTGTGGTGTTTTTTCCGTGCAGGCAGGAAACGAAGACAGCAGCCGTGAAGCACTCGGTGGGAATTTCTTTATTCCCGGAAACAGGTTACTGGCGAGCGCCAGCAGAGCTGGGCGCTGTCCCTGATAATAAGCCAGGGCGAAGTGCGCAGCAGCCCGCGGCGCTGCGGCATATATAGCCGTTATCACTGAGGGGCGTGGCGCACAGGACAAGTAGGCGCGCGACTACTACACTCCCCCAGTCTTATTTTGAATAGGGTGCATACAGTCAAAGAAAAATCACCACAGACTAGTTCAAGGCACATAGCGGTCTGGAGGGCGGCGGTGCCTTTCCGGATACCGCCGTTGTGTCGTGGATGGAGGACAGGACGAAGTTGGCTGAATCGGCGTCGTCGCTGGACGTGGCTGCTCAGAGTTACCCTGCTCTTCAGGAGTGTAGCGAGAGTCCAAGCCCACGGCCTGAATGATGTGGTTCTGGTGGCGCTTCCAGACGAACACTCCTTGACCGGTTTCCACTTGAAGTCGGTACGAAACAGATCCCGTTCGCTCTAACACGACAGCAGGCAACCACTTTTCACCCCGCCTAAAATTGCGCACTAGAACACTGTCACCAACAGAAAATTCACGTGTGCGCTGCTTGCGACGCACTGTCTGCACGGACTGCCTTGTCGAAACAGTCTGCTGCAGCGAGGGCTTGACTGCGTCCAGCCGGGTGCGCAGTCGCCTGTTGAGCAGAAGTGTAGCCGGCGCCTCGCCCGTCGTCCGGTGTGGGGTGCTTCTGTAGGACAACAAAAACTCTCCCAATGTTGTGGTTAAACTTGCAGCAGTACTTTTCCGTAGTGCCGCTTTCAAAGTTTAGACAAATCGTTCAGCTTGTCCATTACTACTAGGATGGTAGGCTGATGTTCGCACATGCCGCGTGCCAATGCTCTTAAGATACTCTGAAAACACCGCTGAGGTAAATTGCGGCCCATTATCAGACACCAAGACTTCAGGGTAACCAAACCTGCAGAAGAGTTCGTGGAGTCGATTGACTGTGCTTTCCGCAGATGTGTCGCGCATCTGGCACACCTCCGGCCACTTGGAGTGAGCGTCAACAGCCACCAAGAACATGGTTCCCTTGAAAGGTCCTGCAAAATCGATGTGCAGGCGCTGCCATGGTTTGGTTGGCCATGCCCATGGTTGCAAAGGGGCAGGACAAGGCATTGCGCTTTGCGTTAAACAAGCATTGCACGAACGGAATTTAGTCTCAATGTCGCGATCAATTCCTCGCCACCAGACGTAACTGCGTGCTAGCTCTTTCATTTTCACGATTCCAGGGTGTCCCTGATGCAATTCATCGAGCATCTGAGGCTGGTGTTTAGCAGGAATAACGACACGCATACCAAGAACGAGACATCCTAGTTGTGACGAAAGTTCACAGCGTCTGTGAAAAAACTGTTTCATTTCTTCACTGTCAACGCGCTCAGGCCACCCGTTCATTACGTGCTGCATGACGCGTCTAAGGATCGGATCTCTGGACGTTTCGCGTGCAACGTCACGATAGTTGAGTGGCAAGGATTTCAAGCGTAGGAGATAAAATTGATCATCCGAGCATTCTTCGCTTTCACTTTGCAGAGGCATACCAAGATACTTTGTTGGGCGAGTTGGTACTTATTCATTATTAATATAAACACCGCGAACACGAAAACAAGGGACAAGAAACAAGAAAGCCACAGTACATGCGCTGACTAACAACTAAGCCTAAGCCGTTTACTCCAAGGCCCAGAAAAACAAACATGAAGAAAACGAAACAGTCACGTGAAAAAAACCCCTGGGTTCACCTGCTGCATAAAAATTACTTTAAAAAATCACTTTAAAAAATCACTTAAAAAAGACACCTCTTTGCTTGAAAGAGCAAGTGACGTCTTGCTGACACACTTATTGTCCGTTGAAATAAAATACGCTTCCACTATCTCTCTCGTTATCTTCTCTTTGTGGCGATATAAAATCTTAACACTGTCAAACTTAGGAGTGCACTTCTTCTCCTTCTTCATTATTTCACATGACTGGCAATGGGATACCAGAAACGTTTTGTCCTTTTCAATTTCCAAGTTGTTACAGTGTTCTTGTAGTCTCTTATTTATACACCGTCCGGTTTGTCCTATATAACTGGCTCCACAAGAGAGTGGAAGCCTATACACCACACCTGTCTTGCATCCAACATAGGGGTTTCTATGTTTCACCCCACATTCTTGCTCCTTCTCTTCTCTTTCCTTTGAACAGCCGGGCAGATCCTCTTCATCTTGAGCGGGGCGGTCAGTGCGACGTCCACATTATACCTCTTGCCTACATTTTTGAGGCCATGCGAAATCCTGTGCACATACGGTACCACGGCAACCTTCCTCTTCCTCTCACCCATGCTGGGCAGGGATTTCAGTCTGTGTGTTCTTTTAAGGTTCTTCAGTACCCGGCAACTGGCCTCAATAATAATTGACTCCCGATAACAGGCCTTTGCAGTTCTCTTCACTTGTCTTTCAAAACTCTGGCCCATGCCATGGTAACAAGATTTCGTCAACGCATTTAATAAGCAAGTGTTTATCATCCCATTCTTCACTAATTTGGAATGTCCTGATTTGGAGCCTAGCAACGGCTTCATCGATCTCGGGTTGTATTCCCAACAAACATGATCATCACCGAATTGAATCAAAATATCTAAATACTGTAACTGATCGTCCACTGGTTTCTCAACAGTAAATTCCAGGCCGGACCCACACTCAGTAAAAACATCCATTATGTCCTTCATTCGTTGATTGAATCCCTCACGGTCTGTTAATACTAAAAAGTCGTCCACATACCTGAAGGTGGAATAATGCAAGCCTTCCAAGTTATCCTTCAGGTGTCTGTCCACGTACATTAAGAAGATGTCACTCAAGACCGGTGCAACACTTGATCCAATGCAGACTCCAGCCTTCTGCGTATACAGCTTGTTCTTCCATCCTATGAAGGTGGATTTCAGGTAGAACCTCAAAAGTTCAAGGAAACTTTCAACACTAACACCTGAGGCGTCAATGAAGTCACATTCATTATTGTCTTCTGTAATGCACATTTGTACTCGCTTAAGGAGGCAGTCATGGGGAAGGCTATAATATAAATCCTTGACATCCATGCTGAACCCGACACAATTTCTTGGGTTGTGTTCTTTGAGGAACACGACAAGGGCTTCAGAGTTAGGTAGCCTTAGAGGGTCTGATAAAGTCAACGAGAAAAGGTGCTTCTGCAAATACTTGGAAACCAGGTGCTGCCACGTGCTCTTCTCAGAAACGATGGCTCTGAACGGAACATCTGGTTTATGGGTTTTTGCTGAAAAGAATACTTCCAAATGTAGTTGCTTGCATTTCTTCACCTGTTCACGTATCCGTTCAAGCCCCAGATCATCTAGAAGAGCCATAGCCCTCTCTTTTATCTTGGTCGCTTCCATAGGAAACCTTTTGAAATTCTTCTCAACAGCAGCCTCGGCTTTTTCTTGAAACTGATTCTCAGAAAAAATAGTAAAATACCCTTCTTTATCTGATAGTATAACTCTGAGGTCTCTTGAGGCCATCCATTTAGCAATATAGTTAATAGGGCACCGTTTCCCCTTCAATCCTTGTTTTGTGTGCTCTAGCACTTCCATGCACTCATGGATGCACCGCGACCTTTCAGAATCTTCAACTCTATTTGCAATACAGCGTGACATGGTCACCTGTTCAGCCTCATCAACTCTAGGCTCAAAAGCATGTTTAGGACCCAGCCTCAGCATCTTATCAATGCCTAGAGGTATATCTTGATCAGCGAAATTCAATACCTTGCCTTGCTGATCTTTGTTCATCTTCTTCTTCCGTGGAAGCAGAGGTAGAACCACCTTCCAAAGGAATTCCGTCAATCTTTCACTCAGGGCACTCCACTCTGTGTACTTGCGAAACGCACGCTGCTTGCTATACATGCACTCACACACGTGTCGTAGACAATCCTTGAAATGGCCGGCTTGCCTCCACATCTCAGACACCATTATACGGCAGAGTGTCCTGCAATGACCAGTAGACGGCGTCAGGAACCCAAAGGTCTTCAGGAATTCCGGAGGCACTGTGCCGAGTTTGAGGTACCAAGAGGCCTTTCTTGCTTGGCAGACACAGAGCGCGATGGCAGGCGCTAACACCTCAGGGTCATTAAACGAAAGGTTCTGTAGGACACATGAAGAGCCCGTTGCGCAAGAAATATGGCTTACCAAGATACTTTGTTGGGCGAGTTGGTACGGCTTAGGCTTAGTTGTGAGTCAGCGCATGTACTGTGGCTTTCTTGTTTCTTGTCCCTTGTTTTCGTGTTCGCGCTGTTTATATTAATAATGAATAAGCACCAACTCGCCCAACAAAGTATCTTGGTAAGCCATATTTCTTGTGCAACGGGCTCTTCATGTGTCCTACAGAACCTTTCGTTTAATGACCCTGAGGTGTTAGCGCCTGCCATCGCAGTCTGTGTCTGCCAAGCAAGAAAGGCCTCTTGGTACCTCAAGCTCGGCACAGTGCCTCCGGAATTCCTGAAGACCTTTGGGTTCCTGACGCCGTCTACTGGTCATTGCAGGAGACTCTGCCGTATAATGGTGTCTGAGATGTGGAGGCAAGCCCGCCATTTCCAGGATTGTCTACGACTCGTGTGTGAGTGCATGTATAGCAAGCAGCGTGCGTTTCGCAAGTACACAGAGTGGAGTGCCCTGAGTGAAAGATTGACGGAATTCCTTTGGAAGGTGGTTCTACCTCTGCTTCCACGGAAGAAGAAGATGAACAAAGATCAGCAAGGCAAGGTATTGAATTTCGCTGATGAAGATATACCTCTAGGCATTGATAAGATGCTGAGGCTGGGTCCTAAACATGCTTTTGAGCCTAGAGTTGATGAGGCTGAACAGGTGACCATGTCACGCTGTATTGCAAATAGAGTTGAAGATTCTGAAAGGTCGCGGTGCATCCATGAGTGCATGGAAGTGCTAGAGCACACAAAAGAAGGATTGAAGGGGAAACGGTGCCCTATTAACTATATTGCTAAATGGATGGCCTCAAGAGACCTCAGAGTTATACTATCAGATAAAGAAGGGTATGTTACTATTTTTTCTGAGAATCAGTTTCAAGAAAAAGCCGAGGCTGCTGTTGAGAAGAATTTCAAAAGGTTTCCTATGGAAGCGACCAAGATAAAAGAGAGGGCTATGGCTCTTCTAGATGATCTAGGGCTTGAACGGATACGTGAACAGCTGAAGAAATGCAAGCAACTACATTTGGAAGTATTCTTTTCGGCAAAAACACATAAACCAGATGTTCCGTTCAGAGCCATCGTTTCTGAGAAGAGCACGTGGCAGCACCTGGTTTCCAAGTATTTGCAGAAGCACCTTTCCTCGTTGACTTTATCAGACCCTCTAAGGCTACCTAACTCTGAAGCCCTTGTCGTGTTCCTCAAAGAACACAACCCAAGAAATTGTGTCGGGTTCAGCATGGATGTCAAGGATTTTTATTATAGCCTTCCCCATGACTGCCTCCTTAAGCGAGTACAAATGTGCATTACAGAAGACAATAATGAATGTGACTTCATTGACGCCTCAGGTGTTAGTGTTGAAAGTTTCCTTGAACTTTTGAGGTTCTACCTGAAATCCACCTTCATAGGATGGAAGAACAAGCTGTATACGCAGAAGGCTGGAGTCTGCATTGGATCAAGTGTTGCACCGGTCTTGAGTGACATCTTCTTAATGTACGTGGACAGACACCTGAAGGATAACTTGGAGGGCTTGCATTATTCCACCTTCAGGTATGTGGACGACTTTTTAGTATTAACAGACCGTGAGGGATTCAATCAACGAATGAAGGACATAATGGATGTTTTTACTGAGTGTGGATCCGGCCTGGAATTTACTGTTGAGAAACCAGTGGACGATCAGTTACAGTATTTAGATATTTTGATTCAATTCGGTGATGATCATGTTTGTTGGGAATACAACCCGAGATCGATGAAGCCGTTGCTAGGCTCCAATTCAGGATATTCCAAATTAGTGAAGAATGGGATGATAAACACTTGCTTATTAAATGCGTTGACGAAATCTTGTTACCACGGCATGGGCAAGAGTTTTGAAAGACAAGTGAAGAGAATTGCAAAGGCCGGTTATCGGGAGTCAATTATTATTGAGGCCAGTTGCCGGGTACTGAAGAACCTTAAAAGAACACACAGACTGAAATCCCTGCCCAGCATGGGTGAGAGGAAGAGGAAGGTTGCCGTGGTACCGTATGTGCACAGGATTTCGCATGGCCTCAAAAATGTAGGCAAGAGGTATAATGTGGACGTCGCACTGACCGCCCCGCTCAAGATGAAGAGGATCTGCCCGGCTGTTCAAAGGGAAAGAGAAGAAAAGAAGCAAGAATGTGGGGTGAAACATAGAAACCCCTATGTTGGATGCAAGACAGGTGTGGTGTATAGGCTTCCACTCTCTTGTGGAGCCAGTTATATAGGACAAACCGGACGGTGTATAAATAAGAGACTACAAGAACACTGTAACAACTTGGAAATTGGAAAGGACAAAACGTTTCTGGTATCCCATTGCCAGTCATGTGAAATAATGAAGAAGGAGAAGTGCACTCCTAAGTTTGACAGTGTTAAGATTTTATATCGCCACAAAGAGAAGATAACGAGAGAGATAGTGGAAGCGTATTTTATTTCAACGGACAATAAGTGTGTCAGCAAGACGTCACTTGCTCTTTCAAGCAAAGAGGTGTCTGTTTTAAGTGATTTTTTAAAGTAATTTTTATGCAGCAGGTGAACCCAGGGGTTTTTTTCACGTGACTGTTTCGTTTTCTTCATGTTTGTTTTTCTGGGCCTTGGAGTAAACGGCTTAGGCTTAGTTGTGAGTCAGCGCATGTACTGTGGCTTTCTTGCTTCTTGTCCCTTGTTTTCGTGTTCGCGCTGTTTACATTAATAATGAATTTGCAGAGGCAGTCGAGATAAGCAGTCTGCGTCGGCGTTTTGACACGACGGCTTATACTTCAGAGTGAAGTTGTAAGCTGACAAAACTAAAGCCCAGCGTTGCAGACGTGCTGCGGCGATAGTTGGTATGCTTATTTTGGGACCAAAAATTGTCTGCAAGGGCTTGTGGTCCGTAACTAAAACAAAATAACGACCAAAGAGGTAGTAGTGGAAACGTTTCACGCCAAAAACTAAAGCTAGTGCCTCTTTTTCTAGCTGACTATAATTGACTTCTGCTGCAGATAAGGTGCGAGATGCGTACGCAACAGGATGACACTGACCGTTTGGCTGCACATGAGAGATGACAGCTCCTATACCGTATGCTGATGCATCACACGACAGCTGCAGGGGCGCACCGGGGTCGTAGTGAGTGAGAACTGCTGGCTGGGACAGCAACTCCTTGATGTTCGAGAAGGCTTCTTCGCACTCGTCATTCCAGGACCAGGGAACATTGAGGCGTACCAACCTGTTGAGGGGCAAAAGAACTCTTGACAGGTTAGGAACAAACTTCCCGTAGTAGTTGATCAAGCCCAGCAGCGAACGCAATTGCTGCTTGTCTGTAGGACGCGGAGCCTGTGCTATAGCTTCTAGCTTGTCAGTAGCCGGCTCAATTCCGTGCGCGCTAATGACATGTCCCAAGTACTGCAGCTTGTCTTTGAAAAATTCGCATTTTTCCTTCTTTATTTTGATGCCTCTCTCAGACAATCTTTTCAATACTGCCTCTAAATTTCTTAGATGCTCCTCTTCAGTCTTTCCGGTGACCATTATGTCGTCGATGTAGCAAGTAACGCCTTCAAGTCCTTTCAATATATTGTCCATGATTTTCTGAACGATCGCCGGTGCTGAGGCGATGCCAAAAGGCAACCGGTTAACAACATACAGGCCTTTGTGAGTGTTCAAGGCTTTTGACTCCTCGTCCATCTCGACTTGTTGATAAGCCCGATTAAGATCAATCAAGGCAATTGACCGAAGCACGGTCAATTGCCTTCTGAAATGTTAGGTGCTTGTCCTCAACAAACAGCTGCCTCTGAATGTCAATTCGCCGCAAGCCACAGACAAATTTGTCGCGAAGCGCATCGTCCAGAAAGAAGCCAAATTCGCAAGTTTGAGCCAGCCTGCGTATATCTTCCACAAACTGGGCTATCGTCTGCGTTTCACGCTGCACGGCGCGATAAAACTTCGCTCTCTCAGCAATAACGGATGGCTTCGGTGACAGATGCTTGCTCAAAATTTCCCTCAACTCGGTTAGTGACTTCGAAGTAGGCTTGTCAGGAGCAGTGAAAGACTTTAGGAGTTGGTAAGTTTTGGGACCGATGAGACTCACGAATACGTCGACTTCAAGGTCGTCCGGAACCTTGTTCGCCTTCAAGTACGATGCGAGGCGTTCGTCGTATGACGTCCAGTCAATCGTCGAGTCGTCAAAAGGTTCCATTAGTCCGAGCTGGGAGGCCATCTTGCAGTATCGGCACCAGGGCTTAGCTCCAGGGTCCCGCAGTCGATGTGTTGATTCTCGTCGCCATTATGTGGTGTTTTTCCGTGCAGGCAGGAAACGAAGACAGCAGCCGTGAAGCACGCGATGGGAATTTCTTTATTCCCGGAAACAAGTTACTGGCGCGCGCCAGCAGAGCTGGGCGCTGTCCCTGATAATAAGCCAGGGCGAAGTGTGCAGCAGCACGCGGCGCTGCGGCATATATAGCCGTTATCACTGAGGGGCGTGGCGCACAAGACAAGTAGACGCGCAACTACTACACATGGTCTTGCCAGGCGGTAGCTGGCAGCCGGCATTGCCAGGCACTGCATGATTCCCGGGTGGTTTGTGCGACCTAAAGAGTGGATTAAAAAGTTCAGAGGAGCTGCCAGCTCGGATTGCTCGTTTGGGGTGGGAAGGTGCAATAAGAATTAACCTTCCAGCGCTCTTGCGTGCGAGATTCCGTTCTCTCAACGGTAGGGCGCTTTAAGCAGCGTCACCTGGTGACAGATAGCGAAAATATTGTAAAAATTAATAAGAGCGCATTTAAAGCCCGCAGCGCTCGTTGCTTAAATGGCTTCATTAAATAATGAAATAAAAGAAATAAACAACGGCAATGGGGTTACAAGTGACAGGGTGGAGATATACCGAGCTTTCGTAGAATATTTTCGCTCCTTGGTAGGCCACGCAAGGCGAGTGGAGGAAAGATTTCAAAAACGATTTTTTGCCACTGATGCCAAGACTCGATGACACTGTGAAAGCAAGCTTGGAGAAGCCCATCAGCATGCGAGAGATAGAAATTGCTATAGATGACCCGACCGCTGGAAAATCGCCGGGTCATGATGGATTGGGCGCAGCATTTTACAAAGCTTTTAAGGGTGAAGTTTAAAAGTGAAGTTTCACAGGCATTCCATCGAGTTTCGAGAAAAGCATACGATAAAGAAGAAACCGATAGCAAACAATACCAAAGAGCGATACGATACCAAAAGAGCGGCGACCCCGTCAAATTGCTCTCACTGAAGTCATACCGGCCTATAACACTTGCCAATGTGAATAAAAAAAATCTTCATCAAGGTCCTAGCGACACGATTGCAGAACATAATTAAAGATATCGTAGGGCCACATCAGACATAATTAATTAAAGGGCGAAGCATTTATACAAACATTCACGTAGCTAGAAGCATTTTGGAATGCTGTGACGTGTTTGAAGATCGCGTTGCAATGTTGCAGCTAGACCTTGAGAAATCTTTTGACCGGGTTAGCCACGAAATTTTATTTTTAATACTGGAGCATGTAAATGTAGGCTCAGTCATATTAGGGGGAGTTCAAATGGCTTATGCAAATTGTTTCACTGGCATTATTGTAAGCAAGAAGTCACAGACAGCTTTCAGATAAGATCCTCCGTAAGACAAGGACGTCCGCTTTCTCCTCTGTTATTTGCCATATATATAGAACCTTTTTGATTAAAGGTGTTAAAAAATGAACGGATCCGAGGATTTAGTCTTATGGAAAGCGACGTAAAGATAATGTCATATGCCGACGACGTAGCCATTTTCTGTCAAGGTGGAGACAGCGTTTCAGAAACAATAAAAGATGCTACTCGATGTTGTAAGCAAACAGCCAGCGAAGACAACTTGGACAAATGTTTGGGGCTGCGGCATGGAGCTTGGTGCAACGCACCTTCCCTTTTCGAAAATGTTTCTTGGTCTGTCACACCTGCGAGGTACCTTGCAGTACCGCTGGAACTCTACAAAGATATGACAGATTACTAGAATGCTGAACGTGAACGTGTCCAGTCGAAAACAACAAAGTGGGGTGGCTTTGATTTATCAATGCTTGCGTGTTCAACTGTATGCATTTTGTTCATTGTTGCGAAAGTCTGGTATGGGTTACAAGCATTGTCCATGTCAAGGGTTGGCATCCAAAAATTTCACAGATTGCTAGCGGTTTTCGTCCGGGGTTCGGTTTGGGAGAGAACAAGCCGTACAAACTTGTTTCGCTCGGTAAAAAGCAACGGACTTGGTTTTGGCCTATTTCATTTTAAGACTAATTGTATCCAGGTTTATGTTCCTACGTAACCAAATCAACCCTTTTCTGCGCACGGTTTTCCAAGTTAAAATGAGTGAAGACTTACCAGAATTTGGTGTCCTCTAGCAACGTCAAACGCAGAAGGCTGAGTTTCTTTTTTTGCACAAAGTTGTGGCTTCCTTTAACATTTTAAAAGTGAGATTGTCAATGGAACACCTACGCGCTGTAACCCAAACGAAGCTGTATAAGGACCTTCTTTATGTAATGATGCCAGTGCTGTTGTATCAATCATTACACTGCTGAGGGGAAGGTAAGGATGTCTTAAAACGGGTTAAAAAGATGCCAGTACGGTCGTCAGCAAAAAGTTTTTTCTTCCTCTTACACACTGGCACATTACCTGTTACACTATGGTTAAGGGAAAAAGTGTCTTTGTCCCGTTGTCGGTGGACTGCTTGATCTGCCATAAGCCGGAAACCATAGACCATATTGTTCTTGGCTGCTGGGATGCAGTCTTTCTGTAGGATATCCTGCAGAGCACTTTGAGATAGAACTTGCCAATTATACATTATGGTATACGGTTGCTTCCGGTTCATAATCAAGTTGATGTGTCATACGACTTATTCATGTTGTTTTGCCTCCGCAGTGTATGGAAAACGAGAATGACTGTGAGACACGCGGACGTGGATGCTCGCTCCGCGAGGGACTATTTCATTAAAAATGTCAACAACCTGATCGCCATCTATAATACCCAAAGTGATAAACCTAAAGCGTTTTTAAATTTTAGTGAAGTCTTGCTAGAGCTCTTCGTGATATTTGAATTTCATTGTTAACAGGAAACAAAGAAACAAAAAGAAAGCTTCAATGGCGCAATGGATTGAAACTAATTACCTGAGCACTGAGCGAATAAAACATCTGTTCGAATCCTGTAAGTGTAATTTTTTTCTGATTTTTTTACGCGACGTTAAAATAACCTACTAAGATGTTTTCGGGGGTTCTTCTTTAAATTGCATTTTATGATGTTTTTAATTCTTAATAGCCACAAAACCATCCGTGAGCAGAATCACGAAGTGATGGCATGACAACTTACCGAACCATTTCCTGCCTTCAGTGAGTGTATGTTACATGTTACCTTTAGATTGCATTCAGAGACACTTCTAGGCCACAATCGCCGTTTAACCCGCTCATAGGCAACCAGTGAGGAGAAAGAAGTTGCGGGACCGTTGTGGAGATGGAATTTGCGCCTCTTGCATGCCAAGTAAGGCACGCTAAACCTAGGCTAAGTAGACACGTCCTTACGGCTTGGATAAAGCGCAGGCTTTACTGTCGGGTGGTCGCCTACGCTATAGCATTATTCCGGCGCAGCTTCAGCATCCCCCATCATCGCTTTCATGTCTGATTTTTCAGCTGCATTTTCCATCACTGCATTTCATGTACCATATAGCCCTCCATAATTACATCTGTGATTCAACAAGGTAGATAACTATGTGAGTTTGTAAGCATTCATTTTAAACAAGCCAAAGGACACAGAGAAGTAAACAAGACTACGCTGGGGCTAATAACTGAACCTTTATGGAAGGGAAGAAGACAACGAAGACTCGCACTGAGAAGAGCGCCCACACTACCTAAACCAGTGAAAGGGCAGAAACAAATAAAACTCATGATCCTACTATCGAGTTATCTTAAGGAGCGAATTGTTAACCAACGGCTTACCACATGCGTGTCCTTAGTCTTAGCGATGTAAAAAGCCTCAACTATCACCCAAATTTGTTTTTCATTTCCATAAATTCTAGAAATGTCGCTGAAATGAGGCGTGCAAAGAGACGGGTCGTTCTCCGATTAACTTTCCTGAGAGCTAGAGTGATCCGTCAGGCGCACGTGAAGACATCTGCCTGCCTGCCCATAGTAGCATCGACCACAAGACAGCAGAAAGCGATAACCCACGCTTTTTTTTTTTGCAAGTGGTAAGCCTTTTCTTACGTAACACTGTGCACTGTAAACGATTTCCAGATGTATTGTCGAGCCTCATTGTAACGTTGGTGCACAAGCCTCATCTTTTGTTTTTAGCTCTAAAGACAACGGCTACGTCATACCTGGCCGCAAATTTCTTGAGCCGGTGCGAACACCGTAGAGATAAGGTATGGCAGCCTGGTTTTTCTTTTCTTTTTTTTTTGCCGCTCCACTACGTTACCATCACCCTGCCCCATGTTACTTTTTCTCAAGCGAGTAAAACCATGCTCTGACTGACCGGCGAGATGGGCAGTTAGTTGGCAACTCAGCTGCCATAAACTTCGAAACCTGCTGCGAGAATACATCCTGAATGTGATGATAGCATTACTCATGTAAACCAAACTTATGCATTCTACAGTCAACCCATCCTCTATCAACCTCAAGTGGTCCGACTCATGAGAGGCTTTCCTGACCTCGAGCTGTGACCCCGACACACGTGCTCGTCTCCGAAGCACAGGTCCAAATCAAGAAACTGCAAATGGTCATCTTCAGTAAATTCAGAAGTAAAAGCCAATCCTTGACCACATGCCTTGAACATTCCTAAAACATATTGTGCCAACCTATCAGAGCCATCCTTGTCTAAGAGAATTAGGTAGGCATCTACGTAGCGAAACGCTACTACGCCGAAGACTTCAAAACCGGGCTGTAATGCAGTATCAGCTTACGATAGATAAATGTCGCTGAGCAAAGGCGCGACCTGTATCCCTATGGGTACGCCTCACTTCTGGACATACATACTGCCTTGCCAACAGACAGAAGTGAAGTAGAAGTAGAAGGAAAACAGCTCCGTGAAGCTAGCAACCGAAATTCCCCAGGTATCAATAAAGTCTTCATCATTACCCGCCGTGATGCAGTCTGCACATACCTCAGAGGTCTATCCTGTGGCAAACGATAGAACAGGTCCTCCATATCAATCCTTACCGCAGAGCACTTGACCGGGTTCCTGTCCATAAGAAACTCGAGGGCCATAGAACTCGGAATTAAAAATGGGCCCTGAAATTCATCTCCCAAAATTAAGCTTATCTTGTGTACTTGCGCGCCTATTCTCAGGAGGCAATGTCAAGTTTAGGTTTCCACATTAACTCCGTTAGTACGTCAGCCTTCTTGCTCCAGTCTGCTAGCTGTGCTATGCGTCGAATATCGCTGTTGCTGAAACAGCTGGAGTGTAAGAGTTCCCTGTAAAGACGGGCTTGCCTCCACCACTCCGAAGCCAAGATGCGACATATTTTACTTGAATGGTCAAGCGAAGGATGCAACCAACCGCGCAAGGACTGCATGTCTCAAGAGCCTTCGGCGCTTGCTATGACGCCGCCCGGGCTCTACAGATGCAGAGCGCTGTCAGAGCCACTAACACTGAGGCGTTATATACGCTGAACGTAAAACAGGGAAAAGATCCCAACTGACTACAAATAAAATTCAACAAGGTTGCCGACTGGCCGAATTGGTAATCATTCCTTTTAAGCCAGCCAAAAGACACAACACAGAGAATAGAAGCAAGCAAGGCGAGGCTGGACTAACAACTGCAGTTTTGTTGAAGGAAAGAAGACAACGAAGAATCGTACTGAAATGCGCGCGCACATATACGCAAACCAGTAAAAAGGCGGAAGCAATTCAGTCATGATCTTGCTATCGAGTTATTCAGCACTAGCAGCCGGACTCAGAGCCCCGGGCCGAAACAGGTGAGCTGGGCAGGAGTGGCCTCTCATGGGAAGGGGATGGAGCTGCAAACATTACAGTCTAAACTAGATCAGGCACTCCACCACATTCAAATTCTCACGGATCGAATCAAACACTTGGAGGAGGAAAATAGTAAACTAAAAGCACCCGCCATATCTAAGGACCCACCTCCGAAACCACTCCCATTGCCGGAAGTCACAGAAATGGAAACTACAGTGACCGCCTCAGTCGAAACCCCAGTAAGCGTAGTTAGCAAGGAAGAAACACCTCGCAAAAAACGAGCAGTAGCAGCTGACGTAAGAAATACCTCAGTGGAGGATAGAGCCCCAAAACTCGAACAAAAAGTGGAGGAGCACAGCCAAAAACTCGATAGTCTAACCCAAAGAGTTGATAATTTAACACAAAGACTCGAAGAACACATACAGGATGTAAATCACAAGTTCGGAGTAATTGACACCGTTTTACAGGAAATCTTACACCGGCTTCCCCGTTCAGCACAAGGGGCGCCAATCGATTTATCCCAGCAAAATGGCCAATTCTAAAACCGTAACAATTTGGCAGTGGAACTGCAGGTCTATGCGCAACAAAAAAAAACAAATCTGCAGTTACACGTTCAATCGCAATCCGAAAAACCTGACGTTATAGCGATTCAAGAACCCAGAACGTCTCGACTAAAACTGCCAGGGTACCGGGCGGTTCTGCCATGTCACATCAAAGAACAGCCTTTAACCATTACGTTGGTACATAGAAATCTTACCGCGGTTAACCACGAGATTGAAAACGTAGAGCTCGATTGTATAATAATGGAAATTCTGCCTAGCGGAAGAAACTCCTCTGTTCCTACTAAACGCATACAGCCACCCCAGGGCACCGGCTGGACCAGCGAAAGCCGCTATACTCAAAACCCTCCAAATCTCGGGCCGAAACCCAACACTAATTGTGGGCGACTTCAACGCTCAACACGTGCAATGGGGACACGCAACCATATCCAGGAAAGGAATGGCCCTAATGGATTTTATCCAGCAAAGAGGGCTCACCCAATACACGGACCCCATGCAGCCTACTAGGATAGGCAACAGCGTGACCAGGGACACGTGCCCGGACCTCACGATAAGCAAAAATCTCCCAGACTTAAGCTGGAGCAACACCAGACAAAATCTGGGAAGTGTCCATTATATCATAATGTCTAAAATTACCATTGCCAATTTCAAACCCCAACCTAGAAAAAACAAAATCACCGACTGGGACAAACTTATGACTATCCGCGACCAAAATAACGAACCATTCATCGACATAGAACACTGGACACAGACACTCCTATCGGATGTGGGAAAGGCCACTAAGGAACTAGTAGATGACGTAGGCGTAAATACGGTTGACAGCCGACTTAAGCACATGTGGGAGGCAAGGCAGAGATTAGAAAAAAGATGGCTTAAGAAAAAATATAACAAAAAGCTTAGAAACAGGATCGTCACACTCACGAAAGAAATTCAACACCGCACCGCAGAACTAGCGAGACAGCAGTGGACCCATATCTGTGAAAATGTGAATGGCAATCTAGGCACGAGGGAGACGTGGAATCTTCTGCGGCATCTCCTTGATCCGGAATCCAACAAAGCTACCACTCAAAAGGAAATCGCAAAAATTTTAAACTTAGACCCAGGCACGGATCAAGATATTATAGACACGCTACAGCAGAAATACTTCTGCACAACCCATGAAGGAAAGAAGCCAACAGTCGGCGAGGCCAATGAAAGCATTGGGAATGATACTTTGTCTTTTTTTTAATGTTTACTTGGATAACAGAAATTAGTAATGTTATCTGTTTAGGGGAAATATAATTAAACAAAGTAGAAGAAAAAACAACGTGCCGATGGTGGGAACCGAACCCACGACCTCCGAATATCGCGTCCGGTGCTCTTCTAACTGAGCTACATCGGCCGCTGTCCCCCCTGCTACTTTCTTGGGTATTTATGTTGTCTGTATACGAACCTTGAGAGTGTTCACCAGCGCCACCCTCAACCATAGCGACGGACGTGGAACGTACTTTGTTACCGCTAGCGCCACGTAGAACGTGATCAAGAGCGAGGGCGAAAGCTGTGCTAGAACCCTCTTACGCTACCTATGGCTTCAAGACTGCCAGAACCGAGACCCCCGTAAGCTACAAGCAGATAAATGAAGGGGAAATGAGGGTGCTCGTTATAATACATGAAGGAAAGAAGCCAACAGTCGGCGAGGCCAAGGAAAGCGTTGGGGATGGTACTTTGTCCTTTTTTTTTTTTGTCTTTTTTTTTCGCCTCGCCGACTGTTGGCTTCTTTCCTTCATGTATTATAACGAGCACCCTCATTTCCCCTTAATTGATCTGCTTGTAGCTTACGGGGGTCTCGATTCTGGCAGTCTTGAAGCCATAGCTAGCGTAAGAGGGTTCTAGCACAGCTTTCGCCCTCGCTCTTGATCACGTTCTACGTGGCGCTGGCGGTAACAAACGACGTTCCACGTCCGCCACTATGGTTGAGGGTGGCGCTGGTGAACACTCTCAAGGTTCGTATACAGACAACATAAATACCCAAGAAAGTAGCAAGGGGGACAGCGGCCGATGTAGCTCAGTTGGAAGAGAACCAGACGCGATATTCAGAGGTCGTGGGTTTGGTTCCCACCATCGGCACGTTGTTTTTTCTTCTACTTTGTGTTTAATTATATTTCCCCTAAACAGATTACATTACTAATTTCTCTGATTATCCAAGTAAACATTAAAAAAAGACAAAGTACCATCCCCAACGCTTTCCTTGGCCTCGCCGACTGTTGGCTTCTTTCCTTCATGTATTATAACGAGCACCCTGATTTCCCCTTAATTGATCTGCTTCTGCACAACCCGTGAGACGAAGTCCCTGCCCGATTATAAAGGAGAGCCTAACTCCATCCTGGATGCTGACATAACAATGGCGGAAATAAGAGCAGCCCTCTTTAAGGTACGTACAACATCCGCCCCAGGAGAGGACGGCATTAACAATAAGACACTCAGAAATCTAGACGACGCTTCTATCACAGCCCTCGCGGACTTTACGAACGAGTGTTGGAGGGAGGGAAAACTCACAGCGTCTTGGAAACATGCCATCGTTAAATTCATCCCAAAACCTAGCAAAAAGCTCGCGCTCGAAAACCTCAGACCTATTTCGCTTACTTCTTGCATAGGAAAACTGATAGAGCACGTCATACTAGACAGACTCCAATCCCACATGCAAATAGAGAATTTATATCCAAGCACTATGGTCGGCTTTAGACCACATTTATGAACACAGGATACGATGCTAAGACTAGGAAACGAAGTCCTATCTCATGAGCAAGAAAGGAGTACCAGGGCAATCCTAGCCCTAGATTTAACCAAAGCATTTGATAACGTTAAACACAAAGCAAGCCTAAAATCTCTTTCACTGCTGAATGTAGGCGCAAGAACGTTTAACTACATCAAGGACTTTCTCTCCGATAGGACGGCTAAAATTCAAATTGGCACTATCAAATCCAACAACTTCACTTTAGGAGATAGAGGAACTCCGCAAGGATCGGTCCTCTCCCCCTTTTTATTCAATATAACCCTAATCAAAGTGGCACACGAACTCGCAAGAATCCCAGACCTAGAACACTCTTTATACGCGGACGATATCACCCTTTGGACCACAAGGGGAGTATTGGCACGATACAAGATACGCTACAACAGGCAGTAGACGTAGTCGTAGAGGAGGCGCAAGCCGCGGGACTCGCGTGTTCCTCCCAGAAATCTGAATTACTCCTTCTGCACCCAAAGCGTCAAAAAAAAGAATAAAGCGCCTGCGATCAAAATCTACGCGGAACGTGCAGCCATCCAAGAAGTGGAAACACTAAGAATCTTGGGAATGCTCATACAGTCAAATAAAAAAAAACGACACACTAATTTAGAAACTGAAAAACACCGTCAACCAAATTTCCCTCCTCCTCAGACGAATCGCGAATAGGTGTGGAGGAGTTAAAGAAGCTGAGACCAGGAAACTAGTCGAAGCCTTCATTCTTAGCAGAGTTATCTACTCTACACCATACGTCACCCTCACAGTCAGAGAAAGAGACGACCTGGATTCACTAATTAGGCAGTCCTATAAAATGGCGCTTAACCTCCCTCGTCATAACCCAAATGAAACACTACTAAAGTTAGGAATTCATAACACCTTAGCAGAAATGATGGAAGCACACCTCAGCGCACAATACGAACGACTATAAAGCACTGAAACGGGACGTTTCATTCTACAAAAAGCAGGAATACAATATGAAGGGACCCGTGCCCACACTTTGCCGATTCCAAGACACGTGCGCGAGCAATTAATAGTCCGTCATCTGCCCAAAAACATGCATCCAGAATACGATACGGACAGAAGAAGGGCTAGGGCACAAAAATTACACGAAAGATTTTCAGTACAGAAAGACACGGCGCACGTGGACGTGGGAGAACATGCGGGAAGAGATGCCTTTTCCCTGGCAGTTGTCGATCATCGATGTTCTCCCCTCGCATCGGCGACAATCAATAAAACAAAATTTCCGGAGGAGGCCGAAAAGGCTGCCATAGCTTTAGCCATTACCTCCTCCACTGCCAAATACATCCTTAGCGACTCTAAAACCGCAATTCGAAATTTTGCAAAAGGAAGGGCCCACTCCGCAGCCATCAAAATCTTACAAAAAGTCTCCCATACCCGCCTTATCACATTGATCTGGGTCCCTGCCCATTCGGACCATCCAGGGAACGAGGCAGCGCACCAGTTTGCCCGAGGATTCGTAGTTAACCGGGAGGTGCGCTGCCCTGAGCTCAGGTCGGCCCGGGAGCGGATGACAACCTACAAAGAAATTACTACCCACTTCAAGAAAGAAAGACAAATCTTCCCAGAACCACATATATCTCTAAGTAAAACACAACAAGTCACCTGGTGGCAGCTTCAAACAGACACTTTCTTTAATCCGTGCATGTACTCCATATGGTTCCCAGAGCAGTTCAGCCCTGTCTGTTCTCTCCGTGGACATCAAAAGCCAGACACACCACACATCCTATACTCATATAATCAAGACAAGCCATCACAGAGTCTGCAGCTCTCTACCCAATCTCAGTGGGAGGCCGCACTGCTCAGCTCCGACCCGGAGGTTCAACTCCGAGTCACGGAGCGGGCCGAAGAGGTCGCCGAACGACATCGTCGGTCGGCCACCTGGCGTCCGACCTAGAAGAGGAGCCCACCGCGGGGACGGGAACGTCAGCCCACCCCACGCCTACGACCTCTTCTTTATATAAAGTTTACCTCCTCCTCCTCCTCTAAAAGAGCCAATAGAGGGTTTACAAAAGTACGTCTGGCAACCGTGAGCGGCACCCTGATCCCCCACTGGCCACCATAATTTGTTCGCTCTATCCGTTCGCTTTGTGTCCGTCCGTCAGCGCTCGCCGTTCTGTTCGCGCTTTTCACGTTTTAACCTAGTGTGCTGTGCTTGGACCTCTGTTCGGTCCCTGACAGTTCTGTTAGAGACGCCTAGAAGCATATTTTGACAGCCGAGACGTGGCGGGGCCCACCGGCTGCGCTGCCGAGCGCAGTTACAAATTGGTCTACGAGTCGTTGATGAATTCATATTTCACTGCATTGTATTCTTTTCGCCCCTCCTGCTAGGGCCCAGTTAGGGCCTGCAGTATTTGGTAAATAAAATAAATAAATAAATAAATAAATAAAAGAGCTAAAATATAACACACGAAGAAAAAAAAGCATCGTGCGTGTGTGTGTATGAGAGAGAGACACTATCGCGTTATACCTTTAATGGCGGAGCTTAAGTGACCCCCTACTTTTTCTATAACGATATGATATAATATAAATTTGATTTTATGAACACAGCCAGCTGCACAAGCCACAAACACTTCGCAGTAATGTGAGTTGACTTTTAAAATTTCTTTTCGTTTCAGCCGAGTTCTTCCTCCCCCGAGTTCCTCGAAGCTTCCAATGTCAGCGCTTTCATATGAGATTAGGGTTCCAAATGTTTGCTTTCTGACAGAGGGAATAAACAAGAAATCGACATATTTAAAAATTCCAGTGAATTTCAGGTAGCTGTCAATTAGCGAACCATCGGGTGACTCGAAAAAACACAAAAGTGAAGCGCACGCTTCGTTATTTTATCGGCCGCGCTGGCAGGTATACAACCTGAGCTGCACGCTCTGGACGTGGACCGGTCGAAACGGGCTGTACGTGAGCATATTACAACACACTAGTGGGATGTCATCTTTTCCTGCTTTTCTAGATGCCGCGGGTTTGGCAGCCGCTTGCTTTTGCAGCGTGAAACGCGCATCTCGGGCGCACTGGACAACCGTATTGCTCTCTGCACCAAGCACTACCATTTCGTACGACTGTAAAAAGTAGTTTCGGTAATCATGCCCACGTGTCTTAAATCAAATACACAATGGTAAATGTAACCTCATACAAAATGTTTCAAAGAACGTATTTGCACAATTGCATTCGTTACACATGCATTGCTCCTTCTCCCGTGTCCTCCATCGCAGCATAAGTTTATCCTTCAAGTTCACAAGGCTGCATAGCGCGCAAAATAATTAACCTTGCTGTTTTAGGTGATAGCACATTCTGTGAGCTAGCTCCCATTCAGAGGGACGTGCAGTAATGCTTTACATGATGCAAGTGACCCATGTAAAGCCGATTAGGACTGCAAACGAACGGTCGCATACACGCGTATACCTTGATTCCGTGCGCGTCTATGGCGGTGCGCTGGCTGCAGAAGGGCACGCAACAACATGCTGGCATTCCGAATAGAGCTTGGAGCTAACAGTGACTGCTGTGATGTTAAAAAATGAAACAATCACTTGTGAGCATTCCAATGCCCCTTTCGGTGCATGCACGGGTTCTACGAAGGCGCACGTTGACAGCGTACTCGATGGGAGGCGCGGGCGGACTGAGCAAAACATGGCAGCCGCACACAGTTTCTGTTTCTTTCACTAGATGGCGCTTACCTTTGTAAAGTGGCTGGGACCAGCACTGGCATGGAAGGCATAAGCAAAGTAGGTCAGGTGGATGCGAACCGTCAGAATTATTTAGAAGCAGCTAAGACACCGCAAAAAAAGGGAAGTAAGGAAGATTGAAAATCCCAGAGATAAGGACACAGATAACCGAAAGCAGGAGCCAACAGTTGGGAGAGGGAGAGAGAAGGCCCAGGTGCTTATCGCCGGAGATTCTAATATGAACAGGTGCAAGCGAGATATCTTGGAACGTGTAAGGGGTGATAATAGAGCGTTGGTTGGAGCCTTCCCAGGGAGAACAATGAGGGCTGTACTAAAAGAGATTAAAAATAGGCTGTTGAAGGATTCCGCAGAGCGCAGTATGGTAATAGTAGCCGCGGGTCTAAACGATGTCCTAAATGGTGACGCTGCAGGAGTGGTGGAAAGTTTAGCTAAGGGAGTTGACGAGATCAGGCAGATAGCACAGCAGACGCAGATAGTTGTATGCACAGTACCAGAGGTGCTAGGATTGAACGGAAAGATGGAAAAGGACGTGGTGACAGTTAATCAGGACATCAGAAAGTTAAGCCTGGAGAAGCGTTTCGAAGTGGTTGAGGTAAACAGGGAGGTACATAAAGCAGGTTTTGGTAGGGCTTTTCAGCGAGATGGCATGCATTTTAACAGAAGGGTCGGAGCAGAGATCGGCTGGCGCTTGGCAGGCAGGGCTGTAGCTTTTTTAGGGGGTCCGCGAGGACTCCGTGCACAGAGGTAGTTAGACGTGAAGCAGAAGAAAGTGTAATAATGGAGGCTGAGCCCCCAAAAATGGCAAATAGTAGGTCGAGAAAGAAAAGTACAAAAAAGAAATTTAACACTAGGATCAGCTACATAAACATCCAAGGAGGTAGAAAAAGAGCGAAATGGCTAGAGATAGAACAGCAGTTGAAGGATGACAAAATAGGTCGAGACTCATCTCAGGGATCTAGAAGATCAGCCGTTTATAGAAGGCTACGTCTGGGAAGGGTGCAACAGAACGAGAACGGAAAGAAAGGGTGGAGGGGTAGGTATGTTGATACACCAGGGAACAAATTGGCAAAGAATTAAATCATCTTTAAAGAACATATCTGGTTTTCAGGAACCATTGCCGGCATAAGGACATGGCTAGGGGTAGTTTATTTAGGAGCAGGACATCAATGCAGGCAAGAAAACAGGGATCTTATTGAATGTCTCAGTGACGATATAAGCCAGTTTGGAAACGGGGCCAATATTATTCTGCTGGGGGACATGAACGGCCACATCGACGATCTGGATGGATACATGGATTGTAACGGGAAGCTAATGCTAGACTTCTGCGAGCGACACGATCTAGTTATAGTAAATAGAGAAACAAAATGTGAGGGCCAAATCACGTGGGAATTCCGCAACAAGCAGACGACCATTGACTATTGTCTAATGTCGCAGGAAATTTATAGCAAGGTCACAAAAATGGAAATAGACGAAGAAGGGGAGTGTAGTCTGGGAAGTGATCATAAACGTATTAGTCTGCAGATGGGGCTCTTGATGAAAAGAGAAATGGAACTTAGACAAAACGTAAACGCAAAATTAAACGGCGATCAAATAGCGCAGATAGCAGCAGACATAGAGGAAGCAATGCAGAAAAGCCCCATGGAAGACTGGGATTATGAACAGTTAAAACTACTCATAAGGAGTAAAATTCAGGAGGTTAAAGTAGCAAACCGCTGGAATGGAAAGAGGAAGCCACGGAGCTGGTGGAATAAGGAAATCAGGGAAGCTATTGAACAACGACGGGCTGCTTCAAGGGAACACCGAATGGCAAAGAAAGCACAAGCTTCTCAGGAGGAAATCGACAAAAAATGGGAATCATATCGACAAAAGAAACTTCAAGTGCAGGCCCTCGTCCAAAGTAAAATAAGACAGTCCACCGATCGCTGGATGGCTGATATACACGATGCCTCTAGAGGCGGAGCAAGAAAATTCTGGAACCATATAAGCTGGCTAGGGAAGAAGAATCAAAGAAAGCAAGATCGGATTCAAGATAACGAGGGAAATTGTTTAAAGGGAGACAACGCAGTGAACTACATTACATCAGTTATAGCCGAGTGATTTAAGAACGACGATAGGGTAATCTCCGCAAATCAGGAAGCAACACAAGGTAGCAGAATACAAAGCACCTTAGAACTGACCAATCTAAACTGGAAAAAGGCAGAAAAAAATATTCCTAAAAACACATCTACAGGAATAGATGGAATTCCGATCAAGCTGATTAATGAACTCGGTCCAAAAAGTAAGGAAACGTTGTTAAAAGCTTTGGAAACAGTCATAGCGAATAAGCAAATTCCGGACAGCTGGCGGCAGAGTAAAATGAATTTGATTTATAAAGGGAAAGGAGAAAGGATGCACATAAAATCCTACAGGCCGATTACCATAACATCTGTAATGTACAGGTTAGCCATGCAGGCGGTGAAATTAAAGGTGCAAGCATGGGTTGAAAGTAACAAGATACTCGGAGAACTTCAGAACGGCTTTAGAAATGGTAGGCGCTTAGATGATTGCCTGTTCGTGCTTACCCAATGCATCGAAATATCTAGAGTGGAAAATAGACCTTTGTATTTGGGCTTCCTGGACATAAACGGGGCGTACGACAACGTAAGCAGGGAACTCCTGTGGAACATATTAAAAGAAGAAGGTAGCGGCTATGAGATAATAGAGTTCCTACAGGAAATATACCGGAATAACAAAGTAGAAATTACGTGGGAAGGGATAAGAAGTACGGAGCATGTCAAAGTATGCAAAGGATTAAGACAAGGCTGTCCTCTATCACCGGTGCTCTTCATGCTTTATATGATAAACCTGGAATGGAGAATACAAGACAGTAACCTAGGTTTTAACCTGTCATACAGATTAGGTGGAAAGGCGGTAGAGCAGCGCCTCCCCGGTTTGATGTATGCAGACGATATTGTGCTGCTAGCTGAGAGTCTGGAAGAATTGCAAACTCTAGTTAAGTATTGCGGAGACGAAGGGGACGCTCTAGGCTTCAGTTTCAGCGCAGTTAAGTCGGGTCTGATGATTTTCAACGGCTCAACTGATCAGGGTCATAAAATTCAAGGCCTTGAAATACCTAGAGTAGCAGAATATAAATATTTGGGGGTATGGGTAAACGAAGGATTGGCATACATTGGAAAGCATGAGCAATCACTTAAGGCCAAAGGGCGAAGGAGTGCCGGGATAATGAAGCATAAGGTTTGTGGGGATACAATAGGTATGAGGTATTGAGGGGTATTTGGAAAGGAATTATGGTGCCCGGACTTACTTTCGGAAATGCGGTTTCGTGCCTAAAATCAGAGGTACAGTCGACATTCGAAACAAATCAGAGATCCGTTGGACGATTAGCACTAGGTGCCCACGGCAAAACTACAAATGAGGCGGTACAGGGAGATATGGGCTGGGCGTCTTTCGAAGTACGGGAAGCTCAGAGTAAAATATTATATCATGAACGCCTGAGGAAATTGGACAGTAACAGATGGGCAGCTAAGGTATTTAAATACCTGTACCTAAAAAGCGTTGACTCACAATGGAGGAAAACAACTAGGAAACTAACTAGTAAGTATGCTAGTAACAAGGACGGAGAAATAAAGAGCATTAAGCAACAGGTGAAAAACACAGAAGGTAAAAATTGGATAAATTCGATGGAAAAACAAACAGAGTGTGGAATTATACCGAAAGTGGAAAATGCAGATCAGGAAGGAAGATTTCTTTGATAACTCAAGAGGCAGTGCCCTACTTTTTGAAGCTAGATCAGGGTGCCTTAGAACACGCAGCTACAAAAAGAAGTTTAACAATGGAGATGACGCATGTGCTGTATGTGGAAACTCCAGTGAAACAATTGACCATATTATACTCGAATGCAATGGTATCCATCCGGAAGTTGATGCAGGCGCAATCACTGTTCCTGAAGCTCTGGGGTTTAGAGATAACAGTGGCCGGGTGAATAAACCAGCGGTGGAAACTAGCAAAAAACGGCTGGAAGATTGGTGGCTTAAAAGCAGAGAAGTGACATAATGTTAGTAATGTAGGAGCAAAATTTAATAAATAGAATGATGGTTTAGTTAACCATTTTAAATCAATAATTATGATATATGGAGAAAAATGAGCATGATAGCTACTGCTACCACCCCGTTTCAAAGGGGACGCTCCTATATTCCATCCATCCATCCATCCTCTATTGTTAACCAATGCCTTAGCCACAGCTTTACCGATGTAAAACGACTGAACTATCTCTGGAAAAATTTGTCTTTCATTTCCATAAACTACAGAAGCGCCATGATAAATAAAAGGGATACTGTACACAAAAAGCCAAGGACTAGAAGTGAACACCACAAGCGCAGACTCGCGACTAACTCGCATTCTCTCTTAAACTACAGAAGTGTCGCTCAAATCACGCGTGCAAAGTGACGGATCGTCTTTCGATTTACATTCCCGATATTGTACATGCAATGCCAGATTAGCGTTCGCCTTACCTCCACTTGAAATGCTCCGTCAGGCACACATTTAAGACGTCTGCCTGTCTGCCCGTAGTAGCATCGACCACAAGGCAGCGGAATGCAATAAACCACAATATTTCTGCAAGTGATGAGCCTTTACATATGTGACACTGTGCACTGAAAAGGATTATCAGATGTGCTGTGGAGCCTCCTTTTAACGCTGGCCCGCAAGGCTCTTATCTTGTTTTTAGGCTGTAAAGACGACGGCTATGTGTTACTTCGCCGCATGTTTCTTGAGCCTGTGCGAAACACCGTGGAGGTATGGAATAGCAGCCACCTTTTTTCGCCGCGCCGCCACGTCAGCAACCTCCGGAATCGTTCGGTCTTTCTCAACCTAGTCAAAACACGCTTTGACAGGCGCACGATATGGGCAGTTGGAAACCCAGTTGTCACTAACTTCGTAACCAGCCGCGAGAATGCGCTCTCAACAGGGTTATAGCATGCCCTGCGTAACGCGGACTTGATGCATGCAGTTGCCAACCGATCCTTTACCCACCTCGAGTGGTCCGACTCATAGCTAAGAAGAGGCTTCCCTGCCATGAGGCTGCTGCCCCAACACACATTATCGTCTCCAAAGCGCAGGTCCAAATCAAGAAACTACAAATGGTTATTTTTTCGAAACTGACATGGTAAAAAGACACGCCTTGACCGCATTCCTTGAACATTTCTAAAACATCTTGTGCCAACCCATCAGAACCATCCTTGTCTAAGAAAGTCTAGTACTCGTCCACGTTCCGAAACGCTGATATGTCGAAGGCTTTCACACCGGGTTGTAATGCAGTGTCAGCTTCAGATAGAAAAATATTCTAGGAGGCACTTTGAATCAGTAAACTGCGACGAGGCGAAAGCCTCTATCGCGCTGTGGTTGGGCGCCCTTTACAACAGCATCTCTTTCTCTGTTTTCACTCCCACCTTTGCGATGATGTGATAGCGTAAGCTACCAGCCAACATATAAAGCCGCGCTTTGACCGAGAAGTATGAAAGTGCCTGCGTGGCCTTGGGATAACGCGAATTCATGGGTCTTGGCAGTCTGATTTTGATGTCACACTCCTATACGAAAGGAGAGGTCCGAGTTGGCAGCTCCTGCCAAACGCAATGTCAGGAAACTCTACGTCCAGTTAGTGCTCGGCCATGTCAGCTGCCAGCTACCACCTCTCACATAACGAAAGTGTTACGGATGAACGGGAATGATCCACGAGCATGAACCATTAAAGGTTATCGCCTTAAAATGTCGCTGTGCATAAGTACGACCTGTGACCCATTGCATATGCTTACTTCTGGACGTACAGTCGTTTTCAAAATTTTAGAGCCCAGCCGTATATATTATGACTTCTTTAAGAATTGTGGAAGTCCTAGTCATAGGAGAAGGTAGGGCAAAAAGCTATCTGGGGATTAGCTTGTGGTCAAACCTGGAGTTAAGAGAGAGCTATCTGCATGGCTACGCTTACGTATGGCTTAAAAGAAAAGGCATGGTTTTTGTACATAGCTTTTGCACATAGAAGTTTATTCAATGGTTTAAGCTTTATTTATGCCATAGGGGGCACTTTTGGCCACTAAATTGCGATGAGGCGGAACCCTCTATAGCGCGGTGGTTCCAAGCCCTTCACTACGGCACCTCTTGCTCTCTGTTTTCACTCCCACCTTCGCGATGACACGATGCGTAAGCTACGAGGAAACATATAAAGCCCCGCTTTAACCGAGCCGTATCAACATTCCTTTGTGGCCTAGAAATAACGTGAATGCAAGTCTTTTGGCAGGCTCATTGTCACATCACCCTCTCATATAAAACGAGAGGTCCAAGTTGGCAGCTCCTGATAAACTTAAAGTGAGGAAGCCCTATGTCCAATTAGTGCTCGGCCATGTCAGCTGCCAGCTACAGCCTCCCACGACTACTACTACTACTTCTTTCTTCGCTGCTCAGACAGGCACGGACAAGCACGGACAGGCACGGCATGACGAATTCATTTGTCGGTGCAGCCTTTCGTTATTCGATCACCACTTGTGTAACTCCATCGAAGCGGTGTGACAGATAGCGTTGGCTTCGTTGTAGAGCTTCACAGCCTCCTCTTCGTCATCTGCAGAGGTTGACAGGTCGTATACATAGAGGCTTTGCTGCAGCGGGGTCGCAGCGTAGGGAAACTCTTCCTCGCAAGCTTTTAAGTGGTTCTGAACATTAGCGGAGAGCGGAAACGAGCTTTCGGTGGTTCTAAACGGTGCTGGCCTCATGCGCCACGTTTCAATAGGAGGCAACGAAGTAACGGCCTAGGGGTCTCTTGAAACCAACAATATCGCAGAGCGTCTGTGTCTTGCTTTCGCATTTCAGTTTGTAGATAGGCCTTCTCATTGTCCGCGACAAACTCAACTCGATATTTGCGGAAATTAAGCAAAATCCCGACGAGGTCTGCCAATAAGTTAGGTCCCGTTTCTAGGTTTTGGATCAAGACCTTTTGGAATGTTGGCGTGAGAAGAAGCGTCAAATACGACCTTCAATTGTGTGGAGTCACGAATGACTGCTGCATGTGGCAAACGCAGTTGTTGAGGTCGGCCTTGCCTTCTACCTGTTCGGCCACATCCAGAACGCCGTACTGCCTGATCACCATATCATATGCTTTTAGAAGGTGAGGAGCCTTTTGAGTCGGTTCGCTAATTGATTGTGGCGTTTCGGATCTTATTTCTCGGTTATCCTCGAGAGAAATCTCGGATTTCCAAGGCAATGCAACCTCATAGTGGTTACCGACTTCTTGATGTTGTTCTCAAAGAACTCTAAACCTTGACACGTTTGTAGTTCTCCCCGATATCATTTACTCCAAATGAGTTCAAGTCCCAGAATTTCGTCAGGATATCTCTCGTCTGTTTCTCGATTACAGATGTTCGTAATACCACGGTTTGGAAGCAGTGGTTCTGCTCGACATCGTCCTCAATGGGTCCTTGATCAGTTCAGCCTGCTGATGTTTCCACTGCCCTCAGTCGGTTTCTTAATTTGACCGATCTACCTGCCGTGAGGTCCCATATGTGGTCGAATCCGATAAGCAGCTCAACTCCTTCCGGAATGCTGTCAATTTACAAGTCGTCCTGTTCGTACCCAAAGGACTTTGGTCATCTCATTATTTTTTCTGGTGGTGAGGGAATAGGTTGATCGCAGATGGTATTGTTTCCAGTACTTCGAGTTCCCGCTGGTCTCCTCGCTTAGTCTTTAGCGTAGTTTTTACTCTTCGGAGCTCGCATTCGTCTTGGTGGCATCCGAACACACCGACGGTCAACCTCGCATGCCCAAAAAGCGCATCCCAATTTCCGCGAGGTGTCAGCTGTGGCGTAAGAGCACTGACTTCCTTCGTCGAACAAAACTCGTACCTGAGCCTTGCAAGTCTCTCCACCACATGATGCAGTTGCGGTCTGCAGCAAAATGATTCTTTTGGGAGTAGAGCTGTTTCCCGTTGTTGTAGTGTCGAGGCTTGCGCGTTCGTCACTGTTGGGTTGGGTTCAGGTGGTCTGTTACCGGTGTACAACGGGACGCACATTGTGCTGGCATGCATCTTGCAACATTTGTTGCAATGCAGGCCAACGCTGCATGCTCGTGACTGATGTCCAGTTATCGTGCACTTAAAGCACCGGCCGCACGACCACTGAAGTCATTTCTTTTCATCCAAAGTTTTCTCGGCCTCAAAGCTCGGTGTTTCGTTCCTGTTGGAGCTACAGAATAATTAGGTCAACGGGGTGGTATTTTGACGCAGCATCGCAAACACTCGGACATGTCTGTCATGCGATTTTCCCTGCAGCTTCAAAATGTACTTAAAGCCTTTCTTCAGGTTCGAAATGCACTTAAGGCCTTCTTCAGGTTGTTGCTTGAGGTCCATGCCTTGCAATGTAGTCAAATTCTCCTGATTTCGACCTTTACTCTCAGAAAGGAGAGTTACTTTAAGAACGAAGAAATAGTACCTTTGCCGCTTTCGTTCGTTGCGTGTGACGACGCATCGGAGAGGGAGCTCTGTTGGCAGGCGGGGGGACACGGAACGCAGCGAAAGTGCGTTCTGTGTCCAGAACGCACTTTCGGCAGAAGTCCAAGATTTCACGTCACATTGCTCTTTGCACGATTGGAAGCAGCATCGAGCTGTATGATTCCAGCTTTTGTTCGAGCGTCTCAAGATCTCTGATGTGTGCCACCAAAGTGTCGTAGAGACGGCGAAGACCACGGATATCTTCTGATGAGCGCACGCGCTTCAGGTCGATCAGCCTCTTCTGATGTTCTTGAATCAAAAACTCCTCGTAGCTAAATCGTTTCTTGAGTAGATGAATGGCGTCGTTGTAACACCTTGAAGTCGGTGGAAGACCAGCAAATGCCGCTGCTACGTCTCCCGTGACTGATGTTAGCAGGTAGCGAAATCTGTCTATGTCAGACAAATCTGCGTTTTTGTCAACCACCTGCTCGAACACATCCCAAAAGGGTTGCCTGTCAGAGCGTCATCCCGTGAATTTGACTAGGTTAATCTTCAGCAGCTTGACTCTCGTCTTCAGCGAGGCGGTCGTTTGAGCGGCTGGCGTGGCCGTTTCAATAATGATGATACTGCCCGCCGATTCCACGGCAGCCTGCCACTATTCTCAGAGGACCACTATTCACTTGAAACTGTAGTCCAGCGAGGTAGGTTACAATCCAGTCTTGGCATTCAAACACTGGTTCATACTCATTTTCTGCGTCTTCTTCTGGTACCAATAGTTCGATTTCGCTGTCGCCAGTCTCAAGCTGTTGTTGCAGCTTGCTAAGTCTATCGTGCAGTAACGAAGCACCGATACTTGTGACGCTTGCCGCTCGTCAACTTCGTTGGTGAGCTTCGTAAATTCAGAACTCAAAATTTTCCGTGTTTTTAAAAGGCGCTCCACTTCCTTCTTCAGAATTACCAAGGCAATAAATAACCTCACCGGATCGATGACAACGGTAGTTGTGACCAAACGTTGCTGAAACGTCACTGGCGTGGATGCGTTGATGTGAGCGTTGAATAGAAGCGATGATCACACAAATCCACGGCAGACCGAAGTCCCGGGTTTCGGCACCAAACTTTTGTCGACCTTATTTTTGCGGTTGTGTATGCGTTGGTCACACAATAAAACTCCAGTGAAACTTAGCAAACTGATTTATTGGCTACACGATAGGAAAAAAGCTGTACAGGAATTCTAACTGACGACCGTATCGTTCGGCGTCTTGCAAGCCACTCTTTTCACCGACGATTGGCCGTGTTCCTCTCTTTTCCAGGCCTTCCTTTTTCTTTAGGGGGACACCCCGCTCTCGTGGGCTCTTGAAACCTAGCAGTCGCGGCACTGGTTCGGCGGTGTCAGTAACAGAGGAATCCTCCTCGCCTCTTCGGTGTCGGCTCGCGGCCCCCTAAGCAAGGAATTATATTCGAGAACTAGAGTTTTATCACACAATCGCAGCGTACTTCCTGTGAAGACAAAAATCTTAATCTATCAAGCCTTCTTTGCTTCTTATTTATCTTACGGCACCTTAGTTTGGTGCACAACCATAAAAGGTAAAGGCTTTTCATGATTCAAAAACGAACGCTGTGGGCTTGGCAGCACGGGCGCGATGACATCGCCTCACCGCACACCGATGTTTTTTGCGCAGCTACTTGCCCTGGCCTTCTATTCCTGCGGAGCAGACAACTGCTCTATCGGAGGTGATCCTGTACTCGAATCTTACCTGCTGAACGACCTGGCTGGACCACGGCAATGCCATCTGGATTCCTTGACTTCCATGCATGGTTCAACATCCGCCCACCGGTTCCTTCTACCACAGCGATGCCCGGCTGCTGACATCCCTGCGGCCCCCTCCCTACTGCGCATCCTCAGGTCATGGCCATGCACTTCCGGATTGTCGTCTCTACGTCACAAGCCCTACGCAAATCACCGCGACATCGCCACCACTTTTAGTGGGCTTGGCAACACGGGCGCGATGACATCGCCTCACCGCACACCGATGTTTTTTGCGTAGGTAACAAACTGTTCTTCCTTATTATCTAAGAGCACGCGCTACCGCGGTCTTTTAGTGCTGCCAAGCCCACATGCAGCGTATGTCATTGTTGGTAACTGTGCACGTGTCATTCAAGCACTTCTGCAACAGTCCGGAGATGTTGAGCTAAACCCAGGACCCCCCATTACTCGTGCCTCTGCTAGCGATGACCAATCTGCTTTATTAGACGCCCTGAATGAACTGAAAACCGGGCAGGCAAAGCTATTAGATGAGGTCCGAAATATTCGTGAAAAGCAATCCGACAATGATAAAACGCTACAAGATATAAAAGAAAGATTAACCGAAATTGAAGAAGAATACCAATCCCTTACGATAATTAAAGCAGATGTAGAAAGTGTTCAGACGCTCGCAGAGGCAAACGCTTGTCAGATTGAGCTTTTAACTGCCGGGGAAAATTACGCCGAACATAGGGCGCGGAGAAACAACCTGGTGTTATACAGGGTGGACGATGAGTGCGATGAAGGTTGGCCGAGTTCTGAGGAAAAGATAATCGCCTTCACCAAAGAACATTTGAAACTTTCTATTGAAGCGAGGGACATAGAGCGTGCCCATAGGCTTGGGCGCTTTGCCCCAAATAAAACCAGACAAATTCTAGTGAATTTTGCCCATTTTAAGGACAAACAAATGCTACTTGTGACTAGCAGAGAAAACAAGCATCCTAATATTAATGTAGCCCCAGACTTTTCTCTAGCCACCCGCTTAGCCCGAAAAAACTTGATCGATTTCAAAAGAAACAAAGCTTTCGCAGTACTCTTCACTCCAACAGACTATATGCCGGAAAGGACACATACGTTTACGATCCGGTCAGCAAACAAGTTGTTCTTCGTTCTCTAAAGCGGTTAGTTACATCGTCGCCGTGACTTATGGGTAGCATAGCGTCTAACATTGTGGTGACGGGACGACCGTAGACTAGCTGGAATGGCGCAAGACGCGTCGTCTCCTGTTCAGCCGTATTGTATGCAAAATTTGCATACGGAAGGCGCTCATCCCATGTGCAATGTTCAACGTCGACGTACATGGAAATCATGTCTGCAAGTGTTTTATTTAGGCGTTCAGTCAGTCCGTTTGATTGCGGATAGTAAGCAGTAGTCCTACGATGACTTGTGCGGGTAAGGCTGAAGAGAGCCTGCATTAGTTCGGCAGTAGAGGCTGCACAGCGGTCCGTAATAATAACCGATGGGGCACCGTGGCGCAGTACGATGATCTTGAGAAAAACTGGGCTACTTCAGCAGCAGTCCCTACTGAAACATCCCGTATAAACTTATACAGAAAATTGTATACAGGTTTACTGTACAGGATCTGGGATACTGGTTTCTGGGCTATCTCATGAAATTCCTGTACGACCCTGGAAAATCCGGAATAAAACCGCGTGGAGCTCTGATGCTGGAATGGCCTGTGTGGTTGACGGCCCTCGTTTCCGGAAAGAAACGCCTCGCCAGGCTGGAATAAGCATGCAACAATATAAAAAACACGACTACATTTAAAAATAGAGAAAAACTTTGGAGGACGCTTAAGCTTCGCCTTTAAGAATGGAACGCGATAGCGTTTAGCGCCCCATTCGCACCGTCTACTCATTTGCTTGTCCCGCTTTTGAATGACACAAAGACGTAGTTCACATGCTACAACACTCGTTAACTTGTCCAAAGCATGACTGTTTGGTAATTACTTGTTCTGAAACGTGATTTTGACATTAGACAATCTTCCGGGACGTAGGAGCGCTGCCAGCCACCTTGCCGAAACACGCGGGCCTCAATTTGCAGTCCTAGTTCGTCGGCAATATCACTGCCGATCCGAGCCGGCGCGATGAAGATCTCGGAGGCCATGCCCTGTCTATCTTATTCCGCCAAGTGATGAAGTACAGCGGAAAAGTAATTTGCCACTCGCTGAACTGCGTGTTCTGTAATTCTGTAATTTACATGCTCATAATTATTATTATACGCCACAATACACTTATCTAAGGGACATTTTTGAGACAACACCGCAATTAATAGACGCGCCTTTGTCCATTTCAAACCATATAGCTGGCGTGGCGGAGTGGTTAGCGTGTTCGTCTCGCACCCCGGAGGCCCACGTTCGATTCCTCAGGTCAGTGATTTTTCCTACTCCTTGGTATTTATCAATGCTTCTGGGATTTTCCGCTCACGGACAACGTCGGACGACGCGGGACGGCGGCCGCCGACGACGACACCGACTTTCTGCGACACGGGGCCCTCAACGCTATCGCGTTAATAACGCATGTAATGTTTGCTACATACAGTGATATGCGGTGCACCAACGATTGTAATACTGTTCGTTTAGCTTCACCTGCTGCCAGCGGAGCAGCGACGTTAATGAATATACTTCCGACCAAGTGTTTTGCCTAGGTAAACACTCGAGGAAGCGACTACCGATGTCCGGCTAACCTGTGCATATTTTGATGGTTAGCGATGTGTTTCATTTATTCTCGAGCGGATTTTCATCCTCGCTAACAAAACGCTACGTTCTTGCTTGCATTTTCGCGTTGAAGGTGGCAAATATGAAGGTACACTGAAAGATCCTTCAAGCTGCAGCGGCTACTGCACACGCGAAATCAACGCCATGTACGTATGTACTTGCTAGCGCACACATCCACAGCTTCATATCTTCTAGGCATTTGTGAAACACCGTGTACTCCACGTGTACGAAAGGTTGTAACGTATAATATGTATGGTTTCATGCTTATTTAGGGTACAGGCATGTTCCGATGTGGTCAGTCTGGTTGAGCTTCACGATCCGCCCAAATTCTGTTGAGAAGCGGAAATACTCTGCCCCGTATGAGTTCCGTTCATGGCGGGTTTGTCCGGTTTCAATTAAATCGGACATGACCTGCCTGTATATGATTTCAATACAGGACTCGTCAGCCCTGTTTCATATCTATACCGGACAGGGATGTCCTATATCAGTTGCATACTGTAAACGGGCTGTCTTGTAATAACTCCATACCGGAGCGGACCGTCCGCTTGAGATTCATACCGGACATGACCTGTCCGGTATAAGCCTGCTTAAACTTCATACAGGACTGGTCACGCCGGAATGAAATTTATACGGGATAATACAGGAGTGGTTAAAAACCGTTTGGCGCGATACAAGATTTTTCACTAGGGGTTGCACGGGAAAGTGGCTGTGTCTCTGCATATCGCGTTAAGTAGTCCGTTGCCACTACTATTCACCTCTTTCCTGATGCTGACGTTGGGAAAGGGCCCAGAAGATCCATGCCCACTTGCTGAAAAGGGGCATTTGGCGGAGGTATTGGCTGAAGGAGCCCTGCAGGCTTCAGTGGAAGTGTCTTTCGCAGCTGACAATCTCGGCATATTCTCACGTAGTGCTGGACTGAAGGCAGCAACTTAGGCCAATAGTTCTTTTGTCGAATGCGTGCTAATGTTCGCGTGGCTCCCAAATGACTAGCCGAAGGCTCATCGTAGCATGTGTGCAAGATTTCTGGCCGGAGGTCAGACGGCACAACGAGAAGAATGGTTTCCTTGTTGTACTGAAAGTTTCCCTTGTATAGGACACAATTGCGAATGCTGTAGGAGGATAAACCCCGTGCGAAAGTACGTGGAACAGCTACGTCAAGGCCTTCGAGATGCTCAATAAGCAGGCGTAAACCGGGGTCAGCCCGTTGACGCTGGGCCATGTCGGTGGTCGTGACTACAGCAAGAAACGGGAAGTCATCTTCGCTCTCGAGAGGGGCAGCATCAAATGGTGCACGCGACAAGCAATCGGTGTCGTTGTGCTTACGGCCGCACTTGTATACAACCGTAATGTTGTACTCTTGAAGACGGAGGCTCCACCTTGCAAGCCGTCCAGAGGGGTTTTGATCCGATCAGTGTTCGCTCTTGGAGAATTGAACGGGGTGCACGGACGCGTAAGTCTGCACATTCGGTGGTGGTGGCTGCACACTAGGCACGGACGGTTCCGGGACGATTTGCCTAACTTCCTCACGAACGACCTCCGCGAGTGATGGAAGCCTCGACGACGACGTTAGACCCAGTAGCTACATGTGTCTCAGCCCCCACAGATCAAATAAGCTCCCTTAATGCATCATCAGAACCGTTGAAGCTGGAAGCATAAACAACCGGTGACATGATGGACAGGTCGCGGTTATAGTACTGAGCCGTGTGTCGAAGCGTTTGTTCTATCGTGGTGTCCTTCGCTAGAAACTCTGATGTCGTGCCAAGTGGATTGCGCACAAGCCCTGCAAATAGTTCTTGTTTCACCCCGCGCATTAGGCGGCGCACTTTCTTCTCCTCTGACATATTTGGATCAGCACGCCTAAAAAGGCGGATCATGTCTTCGTAGTGCATTCCAATACTTTCGTTAGGGGCTTGGTAGCGAGATCGCTGCGCCGACACCACACGCTCTCTTCGGTCGTTGGCGGTGTAGGTCCAACAGCTGGCTACGAAAGAGGTCCCGTGGTGATAGCATCGTTTCGTGCTTCACGAACCATATCCATGCTGAATTTTCCAGAGCAAAGTACACATTATGGAGCTTCCTTTGCTCATCTCAGCCGTTGTAATTGGCGACCCGTTCGAATTGGTCCAGCCAGTCTTCAGCATCCTCATAAAGATTGTCATGGAAGGACAGTGGCATTTGAGACTGGAGCACGACAACTGGGGCGATCACACTTCGTTACCCACAGTGTTCGTGTTGTATCTGTGCACGTTAGCCATAGGCGTGCAGGATAAAGGCCAGACCTCTGGCGACTGACCTCGGAGGCAGCGGCTGGAAGTACAGTAGACCGGTCTCAAATCCTTGGTGACTCTCGGTTGACCTGGAGGGGGGAACTCAGAAAAAGGAAAATCGTACCCCGCACCTTCACAAGCCAATGTAACGAGTACAAGGCAGCGAGCACTGATCGGGTCCGTTCCACGCATTACACTCAGTTTCGTCCTCTTTGTCCTCGGTTCAGAGAGGCACGCGGCAATATAGATGTGGAGGGAAAAGCGGTCCCGGCATTCGAGCAAATGAGGGTGCTAGGAATGGCCCTCTAAACAAACAGATGCAAAGGAGAAATGATAAAGAAACTGGAAGGACAGGTCATACAAAGGAATAACTTTATGATGAAAATAAGCAATAAATATGGAGGCCTTCAGGAAAGTAACCTACTAAGGCTCATACAACTTTTCGTAATAAGCAGGGTCGGCTATGCTATGCCATACTTAGACTTGCAGAAGGCAGAAAAAGATAGGGTCGATAGCATGATCAAAAATTGCATTAAAAGAGCCCTACACCTCCCGGCAAGTATCTCCACGGACAGGCTAAGGATGCTGGGAATACTAAACACATTTGACGAAATAATTGAGGCAAGGACACACTAGCTACACAACGAAAAAGGCTAGAGAAAACTGGCGGTGGAGGTAACATACTCAGAGAAATGGTATGCAACCGAAGGAATAGTTGGTAAGACAGAGGAAATGAGAGGGAAGGACAGGGAACGGATCAGTAAAGTTCCGTTGGGGGTTCTTTTTACCTTGTTCACCAGGGGTGCGCCGTCAGAGACGGTATACCATGTTGCAGCGGAAGTTCCTTGCGCCAGAGACGCCCTGTCGGAGACGGTATGAGCGGACTTGAGGGCGGAGTTGACGAGGAGAAAACTGAATTTTGTACACACAGCAAATATTTACATTTACAGCAGACATACAGGTTAGAACTGGCTAAAAAGAAATATTCCCACCTCGGCATAGCCGATGATGCCGAGCATCAGAACCTAGTTCGGAACGCCGGACCGTGCCCTCGGGCTCGGTTTTAACCACCTTAATTCCAGCCCAAATTTCTGCAACGACCAATCACAACCAACATCAACCTGATTGGGTCGTTCCGACGTCCAGTGCTCCCATCAACTTTAAGAGGACTAAACCTCTCTCTCATAAAAAAAGGAAAGGCAAAACTCCGAGGGCCACGTCCTTCCATTGGGTGCTTGCATTGAATGAGCGTCTCACCTGCCCCCGCGATGTCGAGACAGCGCGCTCAACCCGGTGTACAAAAAAAAAACAAAAGAAAAGGAAATAAAAGAAAAGAACAGAGTGGTCCTGTCACGACCCACCTGTCGTCACGAATGCAGTGTCATTGTTAGGCGCTCGCCACAGCGTCCCATCGGGGCCCGCGCTAATCTTGTGCCCGTCGGTCCCTTACAGGATCCATATCCCCTATTACCAAGAACATGCACCTGAATATAATACGCAAAGAGAAAATGGCAGAAACACAGACACGGATATTCGAGGCCGAGAGTCAATATAGAATTGCATATGTAGGCGCTGCATATGGCGCCAAAGGAAAAATGAATGCAGTCGTAGTCAATGGCAAGCAAGAAATGGTAACAGGAATCTCTATAAAAGCAAGATCGATACAGACAGCAGAAGAGGCTGCAATAGCACTGGCTCTTGCTCCGACCGAGGCAATATACATAGTCAGAGCTACACCGCAGGAGTCATAGTGACGCCAGCGGGTAGAATTATCGATCAAAAGCCAGTAGAAAGAGTTGTCAGCCTTGTTCGGACGCCAGCCAACCCAAGCATGCCAGGAAACGAGGCGGCACACAAACTAGCCCGAGATCTCGCACACCGGGCTCAAGGATTGCCACCGGAACAAGGCAAAAAAGAGGACCCGATTTTATAGTGATATAACAATGCGCTATAGACTGAGCAGAAGATCACATAATATAGGAATGTGCGACGCCATCAGACAGAGCTAAAAATATAACTAGACACCTGGGAGACCCTTCTGCGAAGCTCAGACCCAAGAGCCCAAAGAGGAAATGCTCCACTGAGCGAATATACCGCCGCGGTTCAAGAACTACCGGCCTGCAACTACGGCGACTGTCCCATCTTCCAGGTGTAATCCCAGAAGAGCGGAATAGTCACTCTGTTGGTCAACTAAAAGTTCTCTTTTGCTCCCCAGTTGCCCGGACTCACCCAGCTCAACGAGCAGAAGCAAGCCTAGGCAGTGCTGCCAGAACAAGCCTGGACCTTCTGCCTCTTCACCCAAGCAAACATCCATATGACAGCGACTACCAGTCTACAACACGCCCTTGCGAAATTTCAAGACGCAGTGGATGTTAAAGCAAAAGCTACAGCAGCGCAAGCAGAAGCCGCCGCCCTTCGTCAACATGTCGCCAAACTGGAAGCCCAGATAAGTGATATTGCCACTGGATCGCCAGTTTCTCCTTCCCCGCTACCACACCTCAGGCTCCCCCGCCTAACCCATCCACCGGCAATGCCTTGTCCAAGAACCCAAACTCTAGTTCCCATCTTGATTTGCTAGCTATGGACGCTAACGCGGAACCGCCTACAAACTCTACTCCGCACATAATGACCCCTCCATCCAACTCTACTCACTCGATAACTTGGCAATCATATACTTGGGTCATTTGCTGCTCGATGGCAGGCAAACTTGCAGGAAGCTATTACTCACATCAACCAGGAATATGCGACTATCAAAGACGAGGTAATCCGCATAACTAAAGACAACGCTATTCTTAATCACAGATTAGATGCCCAATCTCAAGAATTCTCTGACCCCTATATGTTGAGTTTCGGCTCAATTCTTACGCAACCCGCCTTCCAAAGAGCTAGAAGCCCAAAGCAGCAGGAGGATAAGGAAATCCTCTCCCTGCTATAGCTCATGAATCCCACCATTCCATTTCAGCTACCCCTTCTGTATGTTCTCATGATGGCATATCGAAGCCGTAATCTTACGGTTTGGCAGTGGACCTGCCGGGACTTTGGTCAGAAGTGTCATGTGGTCCACCAACTGCGGCCCTGCGCTACAGGAACCGAAATCCCTGCTCTACAGGAACCCTTCAACCCACTCACCCTCCCCTGCTATACACCTATTTTGCCTACATCTGCTCCCTCTCAAGTAACATTTTTGGTTAGCCGCTCTCTAGCCACCATCAAATCCACTAGCGATTCCAGAAGTTGATAACCTTCTGATTGAGATTGTGCCACAGCACGCTTGTTTAAAACGTGTTTTCATCTTAAATATATACTGCCAGTAAAAATCACATGGGTTCTCCTTCTTCTTCTTCTTTAAATCTTCCGCACCTCTCCAAGCTAGGTGCTCCTCGATTCGGCGGGCGACGTGCAGTTCACACGCGAACACACTGAGACGAAGGCCAACGAACTTGTAGTAACAAAACGAACATTAACTTTATATAACAAGAACACGAAGCACAGGGTACAGAAAACTTATTCACACCAGACAGAGAGGCGACACACTTTACAAAAGAGACTGAGCTAAAAACTAACAGCAAAACGAGCGCATCGCTCTTTTTAACGACTTCTCAGTCGGGGCCTGCCTGCTACGCTATCTCCATCAACGACTAGCCTTAGCACAAGAGCCAGAACCAGAACCGTCAGTAACTGCGCGGCGCGCTCTTAAATAGCCAGCGCCGAGCCTTCTAGAAGCGGGGGAGGAACGGAAAAACAGCTTAGCGCTGCCAAAGCTATGCCTTCCCCCCTTGGCCTTCTGGAGAAGCCTCGAACATTCTCGAACGTGGTCAACACGGACGGCCCTCCCGCGAGAAGCGAGGAGGAGGGCCGGGACCGTGCGGGGGGATGCACGCTTGACTCCGCGCATGGCGACAAGGGCGAGGAGGCGCAGCACGGTGGCCGAGATGACGCAATCGGTCGCGTCGATTTCTCGTAGCTTGGGGAAGCTTCCATCGCCGTTTTCTGCGGCGCGCGCCCCGAAACATTAAAAAAAGGGCCACCGCGGCCTTACACTGCCATTCTAAGTACCACAAAAACAACTATGAACGGCTATTTACACTTACAAAGCGCGTAGCAAACAAATGTCCCGTATTCGTTGTTGGAGATTTTAACGCCCTACTTACAGTCTGAGGTTACCCGCACGACATACCGGAGCGACGTCGGTTGTGGTTAGCCGCTCAGCAAACAGGTCTCTCCCTTCTCACCATCCCTATCTTTCCTACCCGCACGGGAACCAGTGTTTGTAGAGACAATACACCAGACCTTACTTTCGCATATCCTCCCTCACGCGTCTTGATGCAATACAAAAGAGAATCTATGGAGTGATAATTTTATCATCGAAATTTTTCTAAACATTAAGCTGCCCTGTAGGCTTCCCAGAGGTTCAAGCTTCACGAAGTGGGATTATTTCCTAACGTGTAGAGCAGCCCGCGCCTAGGCCCGTATTAATGATATTGCTGAATGGTTCAAACTACAAAGCGATGTCAAATCAGTCATTTGTCCCCTACCAGATGACTGCCGAAGCGACATGATTGACTCCCGCCTCCTACATTTATGGGAGGCTAAAGGCGATCTAGAAAGAAGCTATAAATGGCAGCGTTGGAACCGGACACTTAGACACCGCCCCGCCCGTCTTAACAAAGAGATACAGACGCATGCAGCAACTATTTCACGACAGTACTGGGGACCACTATTCAAGAAATTAGATGGAATTATGAGTCTATTTCAGACTTGGAACCTCTTTAGGCACTTAATAGAATCTACTAAGACAAATACTACCCAAAGAGACAATCTCCCTAAACTAATACATGCTTGCGATATACCTCTATCGGAACTTCTTCAAAAACGACGAGATCACTACGTCCCTAAAACCCTTCTGTAACACACCCCGGCTAATCAGGATCCCCTAACGACTTCCTCGCCGAACACATCACAGTATCAGAGGTTCACCCTGACCTCCAAAGGCTTAACACATCTCCAGCCCCCGGACCAGATGAAATACATATTAAGAGACTCGGAATCTCGATGCCCAGTCTATTGCCGCCCTTACCGAGAACTTTAACAAGTGCTAGCAAAGTGGCACCCTTCCGCCGCAATGAAAGACGCCAAAGTTGTCTTTATATTAAAACCTGGGAGACCTCTGGTAATTTCAAACTTCAGGCCCACCGGTCTCACCACTTCGGTCAGCAAACTAATGAAGCATGTACTCCACAACAGAATTAGTCAGTACTTAAAAGGCAAAAATATCATGCCCACCTGCATGTTTTTGGATGTCGTCCTGGCCTTTTTACACAGTATGTCTTCTTACAGCTAAAAAATCACATTCTCGGCTGTCATATGACACCAAAGCTATCAAAGGTGTGGATCTTACTATGGCGTTTGATAATGTTACACATTGAGGGCCTCGCCTTCAGAAAGGGGTTCGTGAGCCATGGTCTTGCCCGACGAGTGACAATTCCAGTCTTTTAAAAAACACCGGTTTATTTCCGGATAAACGCAAAAATATTCGCTAAAAGGGACATCAAACAAAAGAAACGCCACTGCGCTAGAGACATGCTGTCGACGCGCACGACAATACACTAACAAGGATAAAACCTAACGAGGCTCAGGGCTTCACCGCGGCAAACACAACACACTGCGGCGCGAACAGGACGAGCGACACGGCCAATGCACTAGCTGCGGCACAACATACATTGCTCCTCGCGTGGCAGCCACTCCCGCGAAAACGCCTAGGCAGCTTCTGCAGGCGCTTCATCCATCTTCGTGTCGCCGGTCTTCTTTCGTTGTCTGTGTACACCCCGTTGTCCCGTGACGCTCGCAGGCAGCCCCGCGATGGCCTCCCCGGCGGGTCGAAAGGCCTCGCGCCTTGCTTCCGACGCGCTAGTCTACCATCCCTCTTCGCGCCCCCAAGATTATCTGCTCGCTCATGCACACTCGGGCTACCCACGCAAACACAATACAAATAGGAAAACGCGCGCGTGGTTTAAAACACTTCAAGGGGCTACGGAGCCCCACACTCCCCCCCCCCCCCCCCCCCCTCTCTAGACGGGACACCTCCCGAGGTGTCAAAGAACGAAAGAAAGAAGGGGACGTGGAGGGGTGCAAAACAATGCTGATGCTGACTAGGTGCCCGCTTGAAGGCATCTGCTGGGTTGGAAACATTTATCGGACGATGCTCCAGGCGGCTCACATCTGGTAGACCGAGTGCCTCTACGTACTTTCCGCCCGCTCGTAGTAGTTTCTGAGGTCGGCGACGTTAACTGGTCTGTTCTCCCAACCACCCTGCACATGACGAAGCATGTAAGCGAGCCGCGAGAGACATTTTATTACCACGAAAGGGCCAATCCACTGAGGAGCGAGAGAGGCGGCAAACCCTTCTGCGGCATCACTTAGTGGGTGCGAGCGGAGGAGTACTTTATCCCCAACCTCGAACTGCAAAGGACGCCTGCCCTTGTTGTACTGGCCGCAGTGTTCCGTACGGGCAATGTCCAAGTTCTCCCTGGCCTCCTTTAGTGTTCCAGCGAGACGACTGGAGAGGTCCTGGGTGAATCTGGAACATCGCATCCCGATAATCTCTCTTCCCTCAGTTATCTTGACGCCGTTAGCGACCACATAGTAATCCACGGAACATTTAACTGCATGCGCAAACGTCCGAACGCTAGAACTAAAAAAATATCATTATACGACAAAGGTGATTACATATCTATCAACACTGAGCTCGAAGAATTCTGCGACATATTCCTTTCTGAGTTTAAAGAACGTTCAGTTGATGTAAACTGGTCAATGTTTAAAACTAAAATGCAGTACCTAATCAAAAAGTACATACCTGTGAAGATTATTCGCGACCGTCCTTTATCACCATGGTTTACATCATCTCTTAAACGATTAAAAAACAAATCAAAACGACACTTCAGAGCGGCAAAATTTACTAACACCCCCCGTGCATGGCAGAAGTATCATTCTACATTAAAACTTTTTCGCTCGCTCCTAGTAAAGTCTAAACGATTATTCTTTTCATCGACACTACCTTTATTAATCCGCAACAACCCTAAACAGTTATGGAGGATTATTAACCCAAAACGTTCAAATACACGCGTCTTCTTAACTGACGAGTCAGGCATTCCTTTATCTGATGGCGGCATTGCTGAGGCCCTCAATCGTACTTTCAGTGCGGTTTTCACTCGAGAGACTAACGCAAACCTCCCTCCCTTTTCCATTTTAACTCATCCGAACATGACGGACATCACATTTACACCTCATGGCATAGCAAAAATTATAGACTCTTTGAAGCTCACATCATCGTCAGGAGTTGACGGAATCAACACAAAGGTTTTGAAGAACACCAAGCATATAACTAGCATAATCCTAACACACATTTTTCAGCAGTCTTTATCATCTGGCACAGTCCCTCAAGACTGAAAAGTGGGCAAGATCGTTCCAGTTCCTAAGAAGGGCTCAGGTAACACTTTTCGCCCCATTTCTCTCACAAGCGTATGTTCTAAAATCATGGAACACGTTATTTACTCACATGTCGTCAACTTCCTAACATCCATCAAATTTTTCCATCCCAATCAGCACGGTTTTCAGAAAGGCCTTTCTTGTGACACGCAACTTGCATTGTTTTTAAACGACATTAGTTCCAACTTAGACCTTAATATTCCTACTGATGCACTCTTCTTAGATTTAGAAAAAGCATTTGATAAGGTTCCCCACAAGCGACTATTACTAAAACTGTCAAGAATTAACTTAAATGCATCTGTATTTAATTGGATCGAAGATTTCCTTACTAACCGCTCCCAGTTTGTTTTCGCTAACGATTACTCTTCCAGCCTCACCCCTGTTCTCTCCGGTGTACCCCAAGGTACCGTACTTGGTCCTCTTCTTTTCCTTATTTGTATTAATGACCTACCCAACACCATCTCTTCTAATATCCGCCTTTTTGCCGATGACTGTGTCATTTACCGTCCCATACATAACCCTAATGATAATTTGGCTCTTCAGGCCGATCTGGCAAAAGTCGAGGAATGGTGTCGAAATTGGTTAATACCCTAAATGTTAACAAAACGGCCCTAATTACCTTCCACAGACGCCAACACTATTCTTCGTACAACTACTTACTAAACGGAACCACTATCTCCTCGGTATCCTTTTTGAAATATTTAGGTGTCACAATTTCCAGTGATCTTACATGGCATTCTCACGTTACATCCGTTACTAACGATGCTACCCGCACACTTGGCTTTCTTGGGCGTAACCTAGCTCAGGCACCTTCTTCTGTTAAACATCTAGCTTATGCAACCCTTGTAAGGCCCAAATTGGAGTACGCATGCGCATTGTGGGACCTGCATCTTCAAAACTTGATATCTACTATTGAATTAACACAAAACCGTGCAGCTAGATTTATCTTCTCTGACTATTCTCGTAATACTAGCGCCACTAATCTAAAAGCTAATGCCGGTCTCCCAAGCTTGCAAGCACGCTGTAAAATATCCAGACTCTGTTTATTTCATAACTTTTATCATGCCTTATCATCTAGCACAGCAGTCATCATGCCGATTCACCGAACATCCAGTCGCATCAGCCACACCTTTGCTGTTTATCTGCCACATGCCCGAACGACAACGCACCTCAACTCATTTTTTGTAAGGACAGCCATCGACTGGAACGATCTTCCCACTGACATCGTCGCTCACTCTAACCCAAGCCATTTCAGAACCGCCATTGAAAACTTTTTTTGTTAAATACTGTCAAGCCTACCCCTCATGTAAAACCCCGTACTCATGGGGTCTTTGAGGTATTGGAAATAAATAAATAAATAAATAAATAAACCGGGAGTATCTAACTGTTGCGGCGTTTAGCCGCCGATAGTCGACCCACAACCGTGCTGTGCCGTCTTTCTTAGGCACAGGAACAACAGGGAATGCCCAAGGGCTTTTTGAGGGTCTCGCCGCACCAGTGGCCAGCATTTCGTTGAGGGTTCCATCCAATAATGCTCGCTTGTGGACGCTCAAGGGACTTGGGTTGAACCGGATCGGACGAGTACCGCCGGTGCGATCCTGTTGGTGAGAACGTTGGCCTTTCCTGGAGCTTCCGTGAACATTGTAGAGAAGCACCTCAGTGTCCTCTCGATTCTGCATCTTTCGGCTGGTGAACCCCTGAAAGACTTCAGAACAGTGAGAATACCACTTCCAGTTGCGGTGCCCGAATGGCTGTTGGTGGCCAACAACTGTGGCTGCAAAGCACCTGGTTGTGCTGTGAACCTAAATGCCGCAGTATTCATGCCGTACTGGTAAGTTTGGTTTCGAATGTCTATCACGATTCCTGTCTTGGCTATGAAGTTACGGCCCAATATCACTAAACAGGAAAGGCCGCGGAGGTGTAGAAAGCACTGTCTAACCTTTCGCCCATTGATAGCGACTGTTAAACGGGCTGCCGAGATTGCGGACGTTACGTGAGCAGACGCCATACGCAGGTTGGTGCTTATACTCCGTAAACGCAGGTGTTTCGCATCACAGGCTTTTTGGACTCGATCGCCGAAAACTGAAACTGTACAGCCTTTGTCTAAATGTGCAGGCACTTGTATTCCAGCTACACCGCAACCAGCGGCATATTGCCGCGAAACCTTCAAAACAGTATTTGTTGTTTTTTAACAGCCGCCGGCATACAGGCTTATCACTCTGATTCCGGACCGCGTATTAGTTCCGTAATTTTTGTTTGTTACTGCTCGATGTCGCGAGTCACACCTTTATCAGTTTTGTTGTAGTGCAAGACGCACCGAGATCTGTCTCGAGAGTTCCGGCCACTCGCTTGTCTTTTCACAATGTTCCAGCCCGTGCTGGTAGCTGTTTGCGACGTTATCTAGATTCTTCTGTGCAGCATTTAAATTGAGCGTTGCCGAGTGTGACGAGCATTCTTTGTTCGCCGATCGACGAGCACGTTTGTTTCTATCGCCGCCGCCGAGTTGCTTATTTCTTTTGCGGGCGCAAGTCAGCCCAAATAAAGAGTTTCTTTAGTGCAATCATCGACCCCCTTCATTTGTGTCGCCGACCTTGTCGCCACTACGTGACATCTGGTGGAGGTGCTGCCTTTTATCCTTCAAGCGAAGAGCCAAGCCGTGTTCCTGTCGCCCTGGAAGACCAGCCTACAGGTCACCGAGCCAGCCGCCGACTTCAAGGCCTACAGCCAGAGCACGGTCTGCTACCTGACCCCATTCGATTTCGGAAGACATCGACGCTGACAATGGCCCAGCCTACAGCACCGGTTGTTTTCGTTCAACCCCGTGAGCCCCCCTGCTTCCATGGACGACCGGACGAAGATGCAGAAGACTGGATGGACCTTTTCGACCGTGTTGCAGAATTCAATGGCTGGAACGACGCCGCGAAACTCAGGCAAGTCTACTTTGTTCTTCAAGGACATGCCCGAGTTTGGTTCGAAAATCATGAGGCAGCTATGAAGGATTGGGAGATTTTCAAGGAAGCGTTTCTGACTGCCTTTTCAAGCGCCGTCCGAAAGGAAAGAGCCCAGGCCCTCCTTCAGTCAAGACTTCAACTCCCTAACAAGCCTGTCTTGGCGTATGTTGAGGAGATGAAGCGCCTCTTTCGCCGCGCCGACCCTAATATGACCGAAGGTGAGCAAGTCAAACTTCTATTGCGAGGCGTTAAAGAGTCGCTCTTTGCGCGTCTTGTGCGAAATCCGCCAAGAACTGTGGCGGAATTTGAAACGGAGGCGTCTACTATTGAGAAGACGTTGGCCACCCGAACGCGCCACTACGAGCGACCACTTCAGCCGGACTGCTCAATCCACTACCCCAGCGCATCTACAAGCGGAGAGAACCTTCGGGACCTCATCCGGGAGATCGTGCGAGAGGAGCTCCGCCGACTGATGCCATCATCGCAACAACCGCAGGTGGCGACGCTCGCGGACGTCGTCCGTGAAGAAGTCCAGCAGGCGCTGGGTGTTCCTCAAGCGACGGCTGCGACTGTTCCAGCACACGAGGCAACAGCGATGAACTACGCTGGTGCATTACGTCGCCCTCCGCCCCGACGTGATGACTTTCCGAGCCCTCGCCGCAACCGTCCTGTTCCTGAAAACCGCCCCTTGGCCCCCGCCCGCCAAGCCTACCAACGACCCCCAAACCCCAGGAAGTGCGACGCCTGGAGGACTGCAAACAACCGGCCATTATGCTTCCACTGCGGTGAGGCCGGCCACATTCTGCGGCACTGCCCGTACCGACGAATCGGTCTCCGCGGATTTGCAGTCGACGCTCTACGACCACGCCCTGGTGAACGACCGCAAGAAATCGACAACTATCTGCGTAGCGGTGAGATTGCGCCACCAAGCCGTCGATTCAGGTCTCCATCGCCGTACAGGGCCTGCTTTGCGTCGCCAGGACGTAACTATGACGATAGTGTGCGCGGAAGGTCCCCAAGCCCCCGTAGGGGAAACTAAAGGCAGCAACCTTTGGAGGTGAGGTTGCTAAACGGCGAAAAGACGAAGATCCTCCGCCGCCGACGACCACTAACGACGACGCAGCCGTTTCACCACCGCTCCACACGACATCATCGACGAAAACACGACCAAAGTGCAAACAGAGACCGCCGCCCAGCGAAGTAACAACGGTATGCCCCGGCCATGACCTGAAGAAACGACGCAGCCGGGATCGGACACTAAGGCCCACGTGCAATGCGAGGACGCGAACAAGTGACCTTGAAGTTGATGTCGACGGTCGCAGAGTCACTGCCCTAGTAGACACCGGAGCTGACTATTCAGTCATTAGTGGACCGTTAGCCTCTCAGCTAAGAAAAGTTACCACCGCTTGGGATGGCCCGCTGATTCGCACAGCAGGTGGCAACCTGATTACTCCATCGGGACGATGCACTGCAAGAATAACCGTAAATGGGCGTACTTACCCCACCAGCTTTGTGGTCTTGCAGCAGTGCTCCCGCGACGTGATTTTAGGCATGGACTTCCTAAATGAACATAGGGCTATCATCGACCTGCGATCCAAGCTCATCAAGCTCTCTGCAGACAAAGCAATTCCTGCTACGACGACGTCGATGCAACACATCGCTCTAAACGTCATCGATGAAGAATTGACCGTCCCGCCCCGATCAAGCATCGCAGTCTGCGTAGGTAGCGCAAACATCGAAACCGCTGAAGGCATCGTCGAAGGAAATATCCAATTGCTCTTAGAACGAGGTGTCGGTATCGCAAGAGGCATCGCGAAATTCCGGAGAGGTCAAACTCAGGTGCTGGTAACAAACTTCACCGAAAAATACCGGCATCTCAACAAGGGCACGACGATCGCTTTTCTCGACGAATTAGCCGACCTCAAAGATGTATTCGCCCTCCACGACCAAACGCTGGAAGACTCACCGGACCAATTCCGTCAGCCCAAATTTGACATCAACCCGGCATTGACCCACAGCAGGAAAGACCAGATTCTTAGTCTTCTTCGAAGCTACGGGGAGTGCTTCTCGTCATCATCGAAGGTACGACAAATACCACTGGCCAAGCACCGCATTATAACGGACAAACACGCCCGACCTCTGCGCCAGAGCCCTTATCGTGTATCGCCGCGAGAACGCCAGGCCATTCGCGATCAAGTTGAGGAAATGCTACGTGATGACGTAATCCAGCCCTCGAACAGCCCCTGGGCGGCACCAGTCATTTTGGTCAAGAAGAAAGACAGCACACTTCGCTTCTGCGTTGATTACCGCCGCTTGAATAGCATAACGAAGAAGGATGTCTACCCGCTTCCCCGCATCGACGACACTCTAGACCGGCTCTGCAATGCAAGGTACTTCTCATCGATGGACCTGCAGAGCGGATATTGGCAAATTGAGGTCGACGAAAGAGATCGCGAAAAGACCGCATTCATCACACCGGATGGCCTTTATGAGTTCAAGGTGATGCCATTTGGCCTCTGCTCCGCACCAGCCACGTTTCAACGAGTAATGGACACAGTCCTGGCAGGCTTGAAGTGGCAAATTTGTTTGGTATATTTGGACGACGTTGTTGTCTTCTCGTCAAACTTTGAAGACCACCTAAAACGACTACAAACAGTGCTGGAAGCCATCAAGTCATCGGGACTAACGCTAAAAGCAGAGAAGTGTCACTTCGCCTACGTAGAACTCCGGCTCCTAGGTCACATCGTTAGCAAGGACGGTATTCGCCCAGACCCGGAGAAAACAGCTGCAATCGCACAATTCCCACCGCCTGCCGACAAGAAAGCTGTGCGCCGATTCCTTGGGCTGTGCGCTTATTATCGACGATTTGTTAGAAACTTTTCGCGGATCGCCGAACCGTTGACGCAGCTTACAAAGGCTGACGTACCTTTTAAATGGGAAGCGCCGCAAGAAGAAGCCTTCGACGAACTTAAGCGCCGCCTGCAATGCCCTCCTGTACTTGGCCACTTTGATGAAAACGCCGAGACCGAAATTCACACCGACGCGAGCAGTGTGGGCCTAGGAGCCGTTCTTGTCCAGAAGAGTGCCGGACAGGAGAAAGTAATCGCCTACGCTAGCAGATCCCTCACAAAAGCCGAAGTCAATTACTCGACGACCGAGAAGGAGTGCCTTGCAATCATCTGGGCCACTTCTAAGTTTCGTCCATACCTATACGGCCGACCATTCAAGGTGGTAAGCGACCATCACGCGCTCTGCTGGCTGGCTAATTTGAAAGATCCTTCCGGCCGCCTTGCCAGATGGAGCCTACGACTTCAAGAATTTGACATGACTGTAGTCTATAAGTCGGGCCGGAAGCATTCCGACGCAGACTGCTTATCCCGCGCTCCGGTCGATGCTCCCCCGAAGGACGATGACGACGACGCCTTTTTGGGACCGGTAAGCGCCAGCAGTTTCGCAGAACAACAGCGATCAGACCCTGAGCTGAAAGCGCTAGCCGATTACTTGGAAGGAAAGACCGCTTCCCCTCCTGGTGTGTTCAGGCGACATTTATCATCCTTCACGTTAAACAATGGCCTCCTCGTGAAGAAGAACTTCGCACCTAACAAGACCACGCAGCTTCTCGTAGTGCCTAAAACCCTTCGGCAAGAAATTCTGCAGGCGTTGCACGATGAGCCCACAGCAGGCCACCTCGGATTTGCGCGCACATTGCGTCGAATCCAGGAGAAGTATTACTGGCCGCGACTGCCTGCCGAAGTTGCCCACTACGTGAAGACGTGTCGTGAGTGCCAACGACGCAAGACGCCGCCGATCAGACCAGCAGGACTACTAAACCCGATTCCGCCCCCAATCATGCCCTTTCAACAAATTGGGACGGATCTCCTTGGCCCCTTTCCATCTTCGTCTATGGGTAACAAGTGGATCATCGTGGCCACTGACTACCTTACCCGTTACGCCGAAGCAAGAGCACTACCAAATGGTACCGCGGCAGAAGTCGCCAAATTTTTTGTCGAACAAATTCTCTTGCGACACGGCGCCCCAGAAGTGCTCATCACGGACAGGGGAACAGCGTTTACGGCAGAGTTGACGCAAGCCATCCTGGAATACAGTCACACAAGCCATCGACGAACAACTGCGTACCATCCCCAGACCAATGGCCTTACGGAGCGCCTGAACAAAACGATCGCGGACATGGTCGCTATGTACGTCGACGCTGAACACAAGACCTGGGACGCCATCTTGCCGTACGTGATCTTCGCGTATAACACGGCAGTCCAGGAGACGACCAGAGCGACCCCGTTTAAGCTTGTGTACGGCAGGGAGCCCACGACGACGCTCGACGCAATGCTGCCGCACGTAACCAGCGAAAACAACCTTGACGTCGCCGCCTACCTGCAGCGTGCAGAGGAAGCCCGACGACTCGCACGGCTGCGTATTAAAGACCAACAGCGCACCGACAGCCGACGATACAATTTACGACGACGCCACGCAGGGTACAATCCAGGAGACCAAGTGTGGGTTTGGACACCAATTCGCCGTCGCGGATTAAGTGAAAAGTTGTTGCGTCGATACTTTGGGCCATACAAAATCCTTCGCCGCGTCGGACCACTGGACTATGAAGTCATTCCCGACGGAACATCAGCATCACAACGGCGACGCGCACGCCCAGAAATTGTACATGTTGTACGACTGAAGCCATATTACGCGCGTTAAAGAATCTGTGGTGTTTAAACTTTGCAGTGTTTATGCTTAGGTTTCTTTGTTTTGAAACATCGAGGCGATGTTTTTTTAAGGGGGGAGTAATGCCGCGAAACCTTCAAAACAGTATTTGTTGTTTTTTAACAGCCGCCGGCATACAGGCTTATCACTCTGATTCCGGACCGCGTATCAGTTTCGTAATTTTTGTTTGTTACTGCTCGATGTCGCGAGTCACACCTTTATCAGTTTTGTTGTAGTGCAAGACGCACCGAGATCTGTCTCGAAGGTTCCGGCCACTCGCTTGTCTTTTCACAATGTTCCAGCCCGTGCTGGTAGCTGTTTGCGACGTTATCTAGATTCTTCTGTGCAGCCTTTAAATTGAGCGTTGCCGAGTGTGACGAGCATTCTTTGTTCGATGATCGACGAGCACGTTTGTTTCTATCGCCGCCGCCGAGTTGCTTATTTCTTTTGCGGGCGCAAGTCAGCCCAAATACAGAGTTTCTTTAGTGCAATCATCGACCCCCTTCATTTGTGTCGCCAACCTTGTCGCCACTACGTGACAATATTGTCAAGGTGGGTCTCATTACAACGAGAGGTTGACGGAACAGCGCTCACTGTTTGTTCCTGAAACTTTTTGGGTAATGCCGGTGGCTCCCACGTTAATCTGGGCCGGGTGAGCGGTTCTCGTCTCTGCTTCACAGGCGGTCGTTCGCGGTTGTATTTGTGGCAGCAGGATGGTGCGACGACAAAAATACCCTGCTTCGTAGTGTGGTTCAGGCCCGCGTCGCAACCCGAACTCCGTCAACGGGAGGGGGCGGACGGCGACTTGTACCCACAACTCCATGAAAGGGAAGGGGCGGACGACGACTTGCACCCACAACTCCATCAAAGAGAGGGGTGGACGACGTCTTGCACCCACACCTCCGACAGCAGGAGGGGTCGTGGTCTGGCTTGCGATGCCATGCATTCGGCTCGCCATCGGAGGAGCTGCACCAGGGACTGCGACCTTGTGGAAGGGCAGCAGAAAAACCAGGGCTCACGCCCTTCACAGACAGTATAGCGACGACCAAGAGGTCATCTACGTGGACGTAGCGAAACACACGTCATGCTCCCGTATGGTCCTGGCTGTAGCCGATAATCAAGCACGACTGCTTACATGCAGTTCGATAACCACAAATTCCACCACAGAGATAGAAGAGGCAGCCATCGCGCTTGATCTCATCTCTACATATGCCACAAACGTTATCTCCAATCCCAATTTTTCCACTCTAAATTACGCCAATGGCTATATACCCCGCACCGCGGCTCGCTTATTACGCTTCTGGTAACCCCGGAGCCCCGTCAGCCTCATCTGGACGCCAGCACATGCCGGCCTCCTTGGCAACGAGGAGATTCTCTAGCCCGAGGTCTTACATTCCGGGCTAGAAGAATGGAGCCCCCTCGACAGGCTGGAGAGTGTCTGCTCTGCTTCCGAGATATTCTCTCGCACTACCGGGACAAACGAAGGGAATATACACCCCCCGCCCCATCTCGCAGGCCGCACACTGACGAAGCTTGCAGACTCAGACGGCTTCATACCCTACACTTCTACACTCCCGATACCCCCCAGACAAGTTTTCCTGTTTTCCTTAGGCCCTTCCCCGGTTGCGCCCCTGGCCGATATCGCTCTAACATTCGCGTTAGCACTCGTAACCGTTTAACAGAGCCCGTGTGTGTATGTGCCTCCTACATACGTGTCCGATATATTAATAAAAATATATCAGTACATTATTCTTACGTTATACACATTATGTTATAAACATGGCATACGTACACGATGTCATATTTAGAACACGTTTTTAAGCATACACACATAGCACTTCATGACCTTGCGTTTCAGCCCCTATCGGCGGGGGTTGGTTGTATTTTTATCTTTTAAATAAGCAGCGTCACTGCTAGCCGTGACGCGCGCCCATCAGACTGCGTTCGTAAGCGGTGCCACAAAACTAGTACGGAAATGTGGGCGCACGAGCGGGCGGTCGCGAGCGACGCTGACCCAGCACACAAAGTACAGTTCCGACACGATGGCAACGCGACGGCAAAGCAGGTAACGCGGTAGTGGCCTCTGAAGGCTCCTCCTGGCGATGACTCAAATGGATAGCTGCTGCTATGAGCACAGTGCACTTATTTTGGCTATCTGAAGGGCTGGGGCACAGAGGGTGAGTGCTGCTTCAGTGTGTGAAGGTTCTTTAGAAACAATCACCACCAAAGAGCTGCTTAGATGGGAATAAAAAGCAAACACGGCCTGAACAGCCAAACTCATCATCATCATCATCATCATCAGCCTGACTATACCCACTGCTGGGCGAAGGCCTCTCCCATATTTCTCCACTTAACCCGGTTCTGTGCTGGCTGCATCCACTTGACCCCCGCGAACTTTTTAACCTCATCCGCCCACCTTTCTGCCGCCCCCTGCTACACTTTCCTTCTCTTGCAATCCAGTTTGTTACGCTAAGCGACCATCGGTTATCCTCTCTTCGCACTACATGTCCTGTCCATGTCCATTTCTTCTTAATTTCCACTACAATGTCGGTAACTTGGGTTATTTCTCTGACCCACTCTGCACGCTTCCTATCTGTTAATGTTATCCCTACCATTTTTCGTTTCATAGCCCTCTGGGTTGTCCTCAACTTAAGCAGAACTCTCTTGGTTAGCCTCCATGTTTCAGCCCCATAGGTGAGTACAGGTAAGAGGCAACTGTTGTATATTTTCCTCTTGAGGGATACCGGTAAGCTGCGAGTCATAATCTGCGAGTGCTTGCCAAATGCGCTCCATCCCAATCTTATTCTTCTAGTTATTTCCTTTTCATGGTCCGGATCTGCGGTTGCTACCTGTCCTAAGTAGACATAATCGCCTACTGCTTCCAGTACTTCGCTACCTAATGTAAACTGCTGTTGCTTCCCGAGGCCGTTGAACATTACCTTAGTCTTCCGCATATTGATTTTCAAGCCTATCTTTCTACATTTCCTGTCTAGGTCATCAATCATTATTTGCAGTTCATCCCCCGAGTTGCTTAGCAAGGCAATGCCATCAGCAAATCGCAGATTACTGAGGTATTCTCCATCTACCCTTATCCCTAACTGCTCCCATTCCAAGTCTCTGAATACTTCCTCTAAGCAAGCTGTGAATAGTAATGGGGAGATTGTGTCTCCTTGCCTAACACATTTCCTTATGGGAATTTTGTTTCTTTATGCAGCCAAACTATTTGAACATTTATCCCTCACGTATAGGACGATCGAGGGGATAACAACTAGCATATGATGCAAAGACAAACAGATTTTTGCAATTAGTTGGGCGCGAAATGAGTAGAATGATGTTTCCGTGTCGAGTATCGTCTTGCGTGTGCCCGAATGTCTTATGGTCGAGCGATGCAATGCGTTATATAGGCGTTCCCGGTCGTATTGGCCAGAACGGCGAGAAATGTACAAACGTCTAGGCTCGCCTGGGTCTGGCCAGCTGGCGGCTAAACAACGGGGAGGTACCGGGTTGAGGCAAGAGGCTTCTCCCCACTGGAAAGCACCGGGTAATCAATCGTCAAGGCGCGCAAGGTGTACCGGGTTGAAGCAAGAGGCTTCTCCCCATCGGAAAGCACCGGGTAATCAATCGTCAAGGCGCGCAAGGTGTTTGAGTAAGCCCGAAGAAGAGAAGCTATTGCACAGCGTGCCGGCTATGTGCCCCAGTTCAAGAGCCCGAATGGAGACGGGTAACTTCAGGCCTGCAGTCACACTGGACACCAAGATGGCTGGAGTCAGCGTGCAAGTCCAGGTATGGTCACACGGGTCAGAAGGGATAGTCGACACGTAAGCGTGGTAGGACGCGATCAGCCGGAGCTCCTGTTCCTCTCCCGTTATCCAGCAACGCTGCTTCGCCATTCTGGACGCGATGCTGCCTTCTCCAGCCGCACTGTGTTCCGCACGCCTCCACGAACATAACAAGGGGGTGTCACTCGTTAACAATTATGCGTTATTAACGATACGCCGATAATGGTGTGCACACACCCGACACCCTAAGAGTGAGTTCCGGTCGCAAAGGAGACGCCCTCGACGCGCGTGGTGAGCTCAGCCGGAAGTCAATTACATTGTAGTGACAGAACGTGGTGGCCGTTTGATGCCCCGCTTTCGCCGGTTCAAGCCAGAGTAAGGGTCAAAGTCAGAAGTGACAAACAAAAACAAACTATACACATCAAGATACGATACAGAGGGATACACACGAACACCTAAAATCTGCAGACGAGAGGTTAACAGAAAACAAACGCTAAGCATACAACTAAAGAGGTATTCAATAACACAGAGGCTTACAATACAGAACAACACACGAGTCAAATAAACAAACGACAAATTGTTCACCGGGCACTGGCGCAGACCGAAACTTGCAGAGTCACGTTGTGACAGCCATGTAAGACGAGCCCCGCTCCCTCGCAGGTCTGGGGGCTTGCCAGCAGCGGGTCAACCCCGGGAGTCAAGCAGTAGCACTTATAAACTCGCCGCAATACTAGCTCAAACGCTGGCTGGCTCGAACGAGCGACTCGACCTCAATAAATAGGGTGCGCCGCGTCTGTATCTTACAGTCCGCCAAAGCCCGCGCATACCGCACACATACACTTAACTTCGCTCATGTAAGTCCTCTCTTCCTGCCGCCGAGCCGCGCATCGTCGTTGGTAAGACGCGGCCGAAAATTCTGGAAATGAGTATCTTCCAGCCGGGTGAGTCACAGTGTGTCACCGTCGCCGCCGGGTGGGGAGAAGGAGGGTGAAGCCAATGCATACAGCGGAGAAGGCGTTTCTGGAACGTGGTGGAACGTTCGACGCGGACGCCGCGCGGGCTTCCTTCACGCTGCGCTGGCTGAACAATTTTCAGCCGATTTCGCGGCACTGCCCCTACCGTAAAGAATATTTTCCTACATATTTGCATACACACGAACATCACGAGCACATGCATGCGCTCACAAACTACATGGGCAAATGCAAGCATAAGGCACATCATTTTCATAAGTTTCACAAACTTAATGAAGCATCGAAATACACATATCAATGTCATGACGTCAGAACATAGCATTTCACCATGGTTAAGGCATGGTGAAATACCTAGCATGCCTAGTGCTGTTCCCTGTAAGCCTTCTCGATTCCTCTGGGCTTGTGCTGGTCTCTTTCCCGTTACGCTTCGTCTTTAGGCCGCTTCTTCCTTGGTTTTCTTAAGGACCCTTCCCGCTCGACGTTTGCCTACATCAGTAGGTTTGAATTTTTTTTCTGTCTCACTTTCTTCTTTGGCTTCCTTTCGGACATTCCCGCTCCGATTCCAATTCCATCATCATTGTTTTTCTCTTTTGATTAAACCTCTATTTGAGAACCGCTTCTTTGACCGGTTCTGTCAATTTTCCTCTCTCTATTTGAGACCTTCCATCGCATTTTTCAGAGCAGGGCTCATGATGCACCGGAGCCTCATTCTCCTCTATTTCTGAATCACTGATTTGATGATCTCCACTTTCACCCTCATCTGACAAATAGGCGTCCTTATCTTCCTCAGCGCGAAGGTCCTCCTCGGTAGTCGAACCATGCCTCGAAATCGGCTCTTGGATTTCTGGAAGAGTGCTGTCCTCAGCTTTAGCTCCATCCATGATTTCGTGCTCACTGTTGTTTGACGGCTCGTCCTCTAGGTCAGTCATGCACTCGGACATGGTGCAATACTGGCCCTCTTCATCTTAAAGCAAATAGTACATCAATGAGCCTTCGGGCTTGACAACAACCTTCGCAGCTTCTGCGCATCCTGTCGTATCGGAGGGTCCATTTTGACTTTCCTGAGATATCTTAGCTCCAGTAAATTCCTCTCCTTCTGAAATTTCTATTCCAGGAACAGGCTGTTCCACAACCTCATTCTGACTTCTGGAGCTAGTTTCCACAGCACCTGTGGCTGTCAACGAATCTGTCATTTCGCTGTATCTCCTAATATAGGGAAAGGTAACCTGCGGAGGCTCGGTGACACCTTTCAACCACTGAACCTCAGCCAGCTTCTTTTGTTGGAAATCACTCTCTTTTAATAATTCTTTCTTTTTGAAGCCTTCGCTTGTTCCATTCTCTGCCTGCTTCTTGGCCCATTTTTTCTCCTCGTTGCTTCTCTGCCTCGGCTTGCCTCCTCTGCCATTATTTCTCCCTTACTGCATTAACTTCTTTCGTTTTTGGTTCACGTATTCTCGCAGTTCTGCTCCTTTCAGACCCTTTCGCTAGCTGTTTTTTGCGAGGCGTCTATGCAAAGGACGCGGAAGAAAGGACACACCGGGCGGAGAGGCCCAAGCTCGAGCAACGGTGATTACAACAAAGAGAACGCTTATTTCCAATGGCGAGCTTATATAAACTGTGCCACATGGTTATTAGCACACTAAGTGAGTTATATAGGTTGCCAGCATGCAACGTGAAAAAGCTAAACACTGAAACACTAAATCGTTCCCTTCGCAAAAAAAAGTCACCGGTAGAAGTCCTGAAAACGTGAGTGAATCCGTTGGACTCTGAATTTTCTGGGGTGCGAACTCACATGTAGGTTCCCTCCCGAAACTTCGGAGCCTCCGCCGTTCGCCTTTCGTCCCTATAATGTTTCATATATGTATGCCTTGCCTAACACGGGCACGTAGCGGCCGCATCACCAAAGAAGGCTCTTCAAAGAACTCCTTGCATGGCATGCCTACAATGTCAAGGCGAGTTCTGGGCTGGCGGCGATGGAGTAACACTGCCGGGGATGCTCCTGTAGTAGCGTGCGGTTTCGCCCGGTACACAGCCAAATACTCGACGATGGTCGACTGGACACATCGACACTACAAAGTAGTAAGTTGAATAAAGTCATTTAAGCTTCTGTTAAACCATTACACTCAGCCGTTGCCTTGCTAGTGATACACCGAAGATACACTGTGTTTAATGCACCTCCCCATTACGAAATTCTCAAACGCTTCTAATTTAAACTGCGGTCCATTGTCTGAGGCAAGTTCTTCACAGTAGCATTCACGGCTAAATATCACACAGAACGTTTATGACAATTTCAGACTACTCTATTGGCGAAGTAGACTTCAAGCCATTTAGAATGATAGTCTATGAGAGTTATTATGAACTTCGGGCTGGCTTGCTGGATGTTAAGGGACCAACAATGTCAATAGCCAGCTTCGTTCACGGCATCTTCGGGAATGTAACAGTCTCCAGGGGTGCGCAGGCTTTTCAGACTTGTCAGCAGCTTGAAAACATGGCAACTTCGCACTCACTGCGTGTTCCACCTCTCGGTCCATTCTTGGCCATCACTATCTTTTCCGAAGTCTTTGCTTCGGTCTTGTTATACCTGGGTGCATGTCATGCACGAGCACCGCCAATTCTGATGTCAAAGTTGAGGGCACCACAATTGCGTCCTCTCTAAAGAAAATGTTGTCTACCACTGATAGCGCATCCCTCACAATGTATTAATACAGTATTTCTGGGGTCAAAAGTATTTTGGTGGGCCATTCGAAAGGAAGGTATTTAGCCACATTCTGTACAGTTTCATTTTGAACGGTAGCTGCTTGTGGTTTTCCTTCGGTAATACTGGATAGCACAATGCAAACCACTTCTTCATCTAACACAGGCTCAGGCGTGGATGTGACGACTAGCCTGGACAAGGCATTAGCAACTACATTACCACTCCTTTTCTGGTACACAATATCAAAATTGTAGTATAGAAGTCTAGCAGGCCACCTTACAATCCGTAGCGGCTTTCTACCAACATCTCTTGTCGATAGCAACGTCACCAACGCTTGATGATCAGTTCAAGTGAACAAGCCAGTATTCGCACGTGAACAGACATGAGAGCCTCTTTCTCTCATGCGTAGCGTTTGCGTTCCGATGCTATCAATTACCGGGATGCAAAGGCTACGTTCTTAGCTCGTTCCCTGCTTGCTGCTACACAACAGCGCCGAGCCCTGTGTCGGATGCATCTGTAGTCATGACCACCGGCAGTTCTGGGTCACACATGTTGGCTACGCTGCATGATGATAACGCTGCTTTTATTGTATCAAAGCTATGTTGTGCGGCTTCGTTCCAGGTGAATGCTTGCTCTTTACGCAAGAATTTTCTCAGTGATTCCACGACGTCCGCAGAGTGTGGCACGAAACGGGAAACCCCAAGAATGATCGTAAACAGGCGCATATTTTGGCGTGGTTGCTTGGGCAATAGTTTCCATCTTTGAGCGCATGGGGGGAAGGCCGTCACTACTCAACACATGTCCCAAAAAGGATATTTGGTCTATATAAAAAACAAATTTTTCATTCATTGTGAGGCGTGCATTAGAGATTCGTTTCAGAACCTCTCGCAAATTCTCGTCATTGTGGCGGGCAGTCTTACCCCAAACTATAACATCATTGATGGAGCAAAGGACCGCACAGCACCCTTTCAATATGGCTGACATCAACTTCCAAAAAGCTGCAGGTGCAGAGGCTAGACCAAAGCACTCTCTCCTAAACCGGAATAGACCTTCGTGCGTCACAAATGTCGTAAACTTACGGCTTTCAGTTGTCAGTGCAAGCTGATGGTAAGCCGCCTACAGTAGGATGTTGTCAGGCTCTGTGGTGCAATATTTCAGATATAATAGAGAGTTTTAGCTTACCGTGATCCGCGATCCGCTACCGTGTTCTGCCACCGCGCGTTCCACTGCGCATGCCTAGGCCCCTCTTGACGCCGATAGATGGCTCCACATACTAGCCGGAAGTGATTGTGCAGGAGATCCGGGAGCTCATGGCCTCTTATAAGCAGCGCCTGGTATTTTGCTCTGTCCCGGAGGTAGCGACACGCGGAAAGGAGATACAGGCAAGGGCAATGCTTCTTAACGCTCAGCTAAAAAAGCTGTGCACGAGCAGGCCGCGTTTGTTGATGGATCACGGTTACTCGAGGGTGACAAACGACTGGCGAGGGATGGGTTGCACTACTTGGCTGCCACAGCAACGCAAGTAGCGAAAGCGGATGCATCCGTAGCTCGGCCTTTTTAGGGCTACAGCAGCCACAGCGGAGAGTCTCGCAGTCCCACACTGACGAAAGTGCAGGCTCTAAAGGGTGCTGGAGGTACCCGAGGAAAGTATGGCTCACCTCAAAACAAAAAGAGCCCAGCCGACAGGAAGGGTGGTACGCACGAAAGACTTGTGTCCGAGGAACTGGAGCAGATAGGAATACTGGGCAGTCATGTGGGAGTGGGCAAGGCGGGCTTCCCAGTAACACAGAGTCTTGCTCAAGCACAGCCCAACTCAGCTCAGTCACAACGGTGTGACCTACCACCCCCGTAACGCAGATCATGGCACAGATACCTATTGCGTGGCCCCCGGGACCGGAGCGGATACCTGTGACGCCGCCACACAGGGCCCCTACCTCCCTCCGGACGGCCCAACCACTCCCAAGACGGCAGCAGCTTCAACAGTTCACGGGGCCCTTGTGGGAAACTCAGAGCAGCTCGGAACTCTACAGAATGGTAGCCGAGTTGGTCGGCCACCACTTATCTTAACAGTGGCCCCTGTTGACCCAGTAGTGGGAGCACACCCTACGCAGCAAGCGCAAGATAACTCTGCACCACGTTCAGTACAGGAAGGTGGAATAGAGGCAGCAGATGAGAGATGGGGGCAACAGCCTCACTTGGAAACCCATAAGCGTCACTTTAACCTTCGAAAACCAAAGCATCGGCGTGCTCGCCGCCGCGGCCAAGGCGGATGGAGTAGTTTCAGAATTGGGTTTTTGAATATGCACGTGGCTCGTCGCGCCCAAAAGTGGGCAGAACTATATCGTGTGCTGGACCTTGAACACATCGAGTTGTATGGCGTTGCTGAAACCCACCTCCGGGATATGGAAGAGCCCCCAATTCACCCTGAATGGGGCTGGATAGGGCGGAACAGAGTATGCCGGGAGCATGGTGGTGGGGGTATTGGATTCCTTTGGCGGCGGGGCCTTGAATGGCGTCGCCTGGAGGGAGAATGTATGGATCACCTGTGGATTGAAGGCACCATCTTGGGAGTGCCGACAGCAGTGTGCGTGGTGTACCTTGGCGTGCATCACACACAGCAATCCGAAAATGCACAGCTGCTGGAGTGTGTGCGGGCCGACGCCCACAAGTGGGCTACTGGCAGGCAGATAATCATCCTCGGCGATTTCAATGCCCACATAAGTGCCTTGGATGGATACACCGACGTCAATGGCCGATTGCTTCTAGGGCTGGTGGAACAACTAGATCTGTTGGTGATGAATCTGGACCCACAGTGCAAAGGACAATTTACGTGGTGCGCCCGCGGTAGTGCCACATGCATTGATTATGTGTTGGTTTCTGCCCATCTCCATGCCCTTTCCCCAAAGCTTCACATTGATGAAGATGGGGCGGCCAGTATTGAGAGTGACCACAACCGCCTTCTACTACAGCTTTCGCGCTCAGGAACGCATAATGCTCGCACACATCATCGACGAGCGAAGTGCCTATACCTGCCGAATCGGGCGCTGGAGGCGTTTTCCGAAGGGTTTTAACTCAGCTCGCAGTGTATGCAGGCCACAACCTATGAAGAGTATGTGGCTGCTCTGCGGGGTGTTATGGAGAGTCACATGGTGAAGGCAAGACAGCCGGCGCGGGGTACACGGAATGCGTGGTGGGACGCGGAAGTAGAGGCAGCATGGCGAGCACGCCGTCAGACTAACCGAGTACACCGCCAAGCCGTCAAGTCACAAGACCCCAAGGCCTCTGAGGCGTGGACGCAATACATTGTACTCAAACAAAGACTACAAGCTCTGGTGCAGGTGAAAGTGGCCGACCATAACTTGCGCCTGACGAAATCTTTGCGCCAAGACGGCAGGTCAGCGACGCAGAAGTTTTGGAGGTACATCAGCTCCTTGGACAGAAGCACCCAGCCCTCAGCTCAGCTCACGGACTCTGCAACGGGATTGCCAGTGACGAACATGACGGAATGCCTCACCGCCCATTTTGCCAAACTGTACCGACGTACAACTACTCTGGAAGTCAATGCCTTGAGTGGGCCGTCACCGTCGTGTATTGGCCCTATCGCAGACCTACCGGAAACAAGGGAGCCGGAGTGGACCATCTCCGGGCGTACGCTAGATCGGGCCTTGACGCGTCTGAGTGCCAGCACTGCTACGGGGCCAGACGGACTGCCAGCACGGGTGGTCAAGATCTTCGGTCCTGAGGCTAAGGAACAACTAGCCGAGCTGCTGACGAGTGTCATTGCAGGGGCGCAAATTCCTGATGACTGGCGGGCAGGGAATGTCATCCTTATCCCAAAACGAGGTGGGGACGCGGATCAATTGAAATCGTACAGGCCCCTTACAGTCACCAGCGTTGTGTACAGAGTGTTTGCGCGCATCCTGAAGGATTGGCTGAGTGGCTGGGTAGAATCGGCTGGCCTCCTGACCGAGCTCCAAAACGGTTTTCGCCCCGGTCGCCGCTTGGATGACAATCTGTTCATACTAACGGAGTGCGCGGAAATAGCGAGGAAGGAGGAGCGATCGCTGTGGTGTTGCTTTCTTAATTTTGAGCAGACTTACGACAACGTGCCTCATGAGGAGCTCTTCAGCCGCTTAGGGGAACTGAAGCTTCCGGAGCGGCTGGTGCAGACCATCCGACGCCTCTACGAGGACAATAGGGTCGTCGTTCAGTTCGGTCCTGCTGTATCGGAGCCCATCACCGTGATGAGGGGCTTGAGGAAGGGGTGTCCCCTATCACCCCTCCTGTACATCCTGTACGCAGCAATCATCGAGCAAGAACTGCTCAGGTCAGGCATCGGTTTCCGGCTGAGGTACTCTCCCCTTGGCATGGACGACACTCGCCGACTACCGGGCTTGGCCTTCGCGGACGACCTTGTCTTGATGGCGGAGACACCCCAGGATCTGCAGAGTCTTCTGGATATCTGCCAAAATGAGATCGGTCGCCTGGGCTTGCGGTTCAACGCTAGAAAGACCACGGTTGTCCAGCTGGCAGGACTTGACGGGGCGGAGACTGAGCTGACGCTTGGAGGAGAGGTCCTTATCCGAAGCTCGGGAACCAAATATTTGGGAGTGGAGCTCTGCGACTCTGCAGCCATGTATTCCCGGCACGAGGCTAAGTTCAGACAGACTGCACTGCGAGCCCAATGCGTCCTGCGTCGTCGGTGCCTCTGGGGCTGCAACCGGTTCGTGATGGTACGCGATCTGTGGAAGATGGTCCATCTCCTAGGTCTAACGTTTGCGAACGCAGTTGTGGGCCTGGCAGCGGATACCCGTGAATGGCTGGAGCGACAACAGCGAGAGGTTGGCCGCACGTCGCTTGGATGTCATGGCCAGGTGGCAAACGAGGCAGTACAGGGAGACGTAGGTTGGTCCACCTTCGAGGCTCGAGAGGCGTACAGCAAGCTGGCGTTCTACGAGCGTCTTCGCTGCATGCCTCGAGCGCGTTGGGCTCGCCAGGTGTTTGACTACCTGGCTGCCACCTGTCTCCGCACGCAGTGGACTAAGCGCTTGTACCAGCTGGAAAAGAAGTACGGCTCTTTCCAGAACCATATTGACACCGATTCCGCAACAAAATGGGCAGCGGAGGTCCGTCGGCGTGTCGGGGCAGCTGAGAGCGAAATGTGGCGGGATGCAATGAGCAAGAAGACCATGCTCGCGTTGTACAGCCGCCATAAACTAGCTCCCAAGCCCGCAACACTGTATGACAACAGTGTCGGGAGTAGCCTCCTATTCGAGGCAAGAGCGGGGGCTTTGCGGACCCTGGTGTACAGAAGCCGGTTCGACACAACTATACACGACACGGCGTGCAGAGTGTGTGGTGCGGCGGACGAAAGCGCAGAGCACTTGGTTATGCACTGCCAGGGCCTCCAGCCGCCACAACAAGAGGGAGCCACGTTCCTGAAAGCGCTTGGCTTCTCGACCCCATCTACCAAGCAGCCGCAGGAAGAGGACGCGGGCGGCAGCGTCAGAGGGGGAGCTGTGGAGACCACCAAGAAGCGCCTAGCCGAGTGGTGGAAGACTGTGCGCCGCCGATAGGGTGTGTTTGCTGGAAGCTACTGCTTGTGTGTGCTTGTGTGAGTGACCGATGTGACCTATGTGCGCGTGTGTGTGTAACAGCGCAACTCAGTGTATGCGGAACTGTGTAACTCTTTTTTTTCAATCTGGCCGGATACTGTGTGAGTGTCCACCCGCTTCAACATCATCATCATCATCGGCACACAGACCTGCCGCGTCGGGACCAATCAACTTGTGCGACCCGCCCACGCGCGGTAGAGAGTCACGGTGGCGGATCGCGGATCACGGTAAGCTAAATTTCTCTAATAGTTGCGCGAAAAATACACACGCAAGACAGGTCACGGGACGAGTACCCTGTCTACGGAACGAATACCCGTACCCTGCCTTGTGTGTGTCTGTTGCGAAACTATCATGTCCGAAGTGAGCGGCCTTCAAGTCCAGTTTAGAGAACCTAGTTACACCTACCCGTTGATGCAGCAGCTCCTCCGTGGGCGGAGGGGGAAACCATCCACTAGGATGGCCTTGCTCACCGTTGGGTTTCCGTACAACGACTATCGGTGACACATTTTCGGATGCATACACTCGTTCGATGACACCTTACAGTTCCAGTCGGCGCAACTCGGCAGACACACATGCCCGCAGTGCAAGCGGCATTCTTAGTAGCTTCGTGACTACAGGTCTCTCTGAAGGACGGATTTTACTTGGTGCACGAAGCCCTTGACCAAGTCAAGTTCACCGGAGAATACGTAGGAAAACTCGCCTCGCAGGTGGACTGGCAGCAGCGATGAAGTCGCTGATTCTGTTTGGAGACAACGGAGCGTACTCACATGAATATGCAGTTGGAGATTCTGCATAGCATCAAGCCCCAGAACCGATGCAGCACGCTCTACGTCATGAAAAAGAACGGATTTTTGAACCTGCTTGTAGGCTACGTTTGCCAAAAATGTCCCTTTTATTTCATTCGTTGCTTCGAGTAGTCCACTAGTCTAAATTTTTCGTCAAGGCGTCGACAGCCGAAGAAATGTTTTTCAAACATTACCTCGCTGAGAAAGGAGAACGACGACCCAGCATCGATGAGGAGGCTCAGGGTATTATTGTTAACATCAACGTCGATGTAAATACCTTTTCCTCGCACACCGCCGGGGCTGAGGTTGAAAAAGGAAACTGCATTCATCGCTAGACATGTCCTTTCTTTTCCAGTTGTCCAGAGACTCGCACTTACCCCTTGACTTGCACAATGATGCAAAGCCGCAATTTCGTTTTTCACCTTCTTGGCTCGACACTTTCTTGCATTCACACGATGATCGGTACATCCGCAACTGTAGAATGTTGTAAAACCTCTAGAAGCCCCACGTGCCGACTTGTCACCTATTCTCTGCACGACCGAATCAGTTGACAACTCCTTCAATTCGTGATGCGTTTATTCAATCTGCCTTCCAAGCCCCACACCGCGACTCAGCGTAAGTCTTGTTCCCTCGAAAAGCAGGCGTTCACGTATTTGCTGCGATGCAGCCCCTTAAAGTAGCTGGTCTCGTACGGCTTTCTCCGCTTGGGCACCGAAGTCGCAGCTTGTGGCGAGCTCGCGCAGTGCAGCGTCATACGGTTCAAGGGCTTATCCGGCAGCTGACGACGCTATCGAAAGCGGTGTCGATCGTCAGCTCGTTGACGCTAAAAGAACAATGTTTGTCGAGTAGTGCGGGTGCCTCGTCGAAAACATTGGTTCGGCCTTGACGTTTACGTTGATGAGCTCCGACTCGATTATTGGCGCCAGACTGGAATATATTCGCTGTCCCTGTGCATTTACGATAGCCTTTCTGCGTCGCTACGTGAGGTTCCCCGCACTGATGACCTCTAAGTAATTGAGGAACGCAAGCTTCCGCTGTTTCCGCGGCACTGCTGCAGGACCGGGCGTAGCAAGAAATTGAGGAGGGTTGCAACTGAAGAAGGCAGCCACGGCTTAACGCGGCGTGGAGTGAGGCGCAGGTAAGCGCCAGAACAGCGATCCAGCAATCAGCGAGGCCTAACTTGCCGGCGTGGTGTCGCGAACGACGAAGGCGGCTGTCGAAGATGATGCGATTCGATCTCGCATCCTTGAAGTAGACGATGTTTCGGGAGGAGGCGTGCGTCATGTACAATGCAGTTTTACCTTGTCGCCATTTATGCTGTTCCGCGAGGCGCCTATGCAAAGGGCGCGGAAGAAAAGGACACACCAGGTGGAACGCCCCAAGCTCAAGCAACGGCAAATACAACAAAGAGAGCGTTTATTTTCAGTAGCTAACTTATATAATCTACGCCATATGGTTATTACCGCACTAAGTTAGTTATATAGGTTGCCGACATGCAGTGTAAAGATAAACACTGAAGCACGAAACTGGCTTATCTTGCATTTTATGCCGTGCGAACGAGGAGCATACATCCAGTTATACACAAAAGTTATATAAACAAGAGGGCAAATACGGGCTGGTTCGTACATGCTTAAAGCCGCGTTCAGACTACAGTAGCACCCGTCGTAAGTACTGTAGTTATCGCAGTGCGCATAGCGGCTGGAACTCCCGTTTACGTAGCTTGCGACCGCGCATCTTCACACTGGACCGTTCGGTAAGATGTGTTCTTTACGACCGGCCAATCACCGCTCTCAATAGGGCGCCGGTTACCAAGCGACTGATAGCGGAGGTATGGGCTCTTCAAGCTCAAAATGAGATGTGAAAGGAAAGACTGGACACACAAATAAAATACGAGAAGGAACAATGGGTATATTAACAATTAACTATTAACAATTAACGACTCGATTACAAATACACTTCTTCGTTTCGCACACGCACGTTCGCACACAGTTTTCAAACGCCCGTTCACTGTACTGCACCGCTCACTCCTTCGCACATTTCTTCACGCGCTCGCTCTCATTGTAGACGCACTGCGCACTTCTGCTCGGCGTCCCGTGATCGCACTCTCTAGCACCAAAACAGGCGTGCGGTCCGCCTGCATCCCTGCTTGCGATTTTACCAGTGCCCCGGAACGATCTTGGAGACAAGCCGGGGCGGTGACTCAAAGGTCGTACTACTGACTCCAAACAATGAGCCGGGGCGCGCGGTAGACACGGAAACATTCGTGGAACCTCGTCCCCCCTCAGAAAACGCGGTTTTCTTTTTCTCTTTTACGGTGCGCTTCTTTCAAACTTCGACGAGTCCGCGCCAGCTCCGTTCTGCGGCCCGACCGCTACGTCGCCCCGCATCGGCCTTTCGCTGCAGGCCAACTGTTTCCTCACTTGTCAACGGAGCCGATGGGCTGCGAGAATGCACTGAGATTAAACTAGCATCCCCCACCTCCATAACCAAGGGATAAGCAGTGCTACGCACCTACTTCGCTTTTGATTAACCATGCAAATCGGCCGTAATGTTTTGTTTTTTTTCTCTAGCCCTATGAGCTCACTGCAGTGTTAATGAATTGAAGAACCTTCCCACGATGGGAAGCGGGTGGGAGAGGCAAGCAAATATACTGACAGCTTCTATTTTATTAATGAAATGTATGTGCTATGTACATGGCACATGTATGCTTGCCACATGTGATGTGTTTCATGTAAACGTTTGTTTTGATGTGCACGCGGGTTCACCATCTGCTTATTTTTTAGAAAAAAAAACGTATTTCAGAGCACGTTATAACGGTACGCTCTAATCATATAATGTTTTTGAGCGACATTTTGTGTTGATTGCTTTTTTTTTTCAATACAGCAAGGAAATAATTTCCGTTTAGTGATTTACATTTTACCGTTTCGACAGTAAGGAATAAGCGCTCCCGACGCCGTCCTAGATCATGCCATAATTTCCTCAGTCACCTCTCGCTTTCTTCCCTTATTCTCCGTTTATCCCTCTCTGCACGTGTACGGTAGCCTGAGCATCGCCTAGTTACCCTCCCTGCTATTCCGTTCTTCTGTTTCTCTGTCTCTCTTTCTCAGACATCTTTCGCGTTTCGCGAGAGCCTTTCACACGCACGCGCATGAACATTTACCCGACTAGGTGTAATGCCCAACGTGTGCCTTCCGCTATGTTAGCAGGGTAGATGTGTAGGCCAGTTGGTGAGACATAAGGAAAATAAAACCCGCCCTGTGTCTGCTGCGGTTTTATTTTCCTTATGCTCCACTATGTCGGTTGCGTGCGTGCGTGCGTGCGTGCGTGCGTGCGTGCGTGCGTGTGTGTGTGTGTGTGTGTGTGTGTGTGTGTGTGTGTGTGTGTGTGTGTGTGTGTGTGTGTGTGTGTGTGTGTGTGTGTGTGTGTGTGTGTGTGTGTGTGTGTGTGTGTGTGTGTGTGTGTGTGTGTGTGTGTGTGTGTGTGTGTGTGTGTGTGTGTGTGTGTGTGTGTGTGTGTGTGTGTGTGTGTGTGTGTGTGTGTGTGTGTGTGTGTGTGTGTGTGTGTGTGTGTGTGTGTGTGTGTGTGTGTGTGTGTGTGTGTGTGTGTGTGTGTGTGTGTGTGTGTGTGTGTGTGTGTGTGTGTGTGTGTGTGTGTGTGTGTGTGTGTGTGTGTGTGTGTGTGTGTGTGTGTGTGTGTGTGTGTGTGTGTGTGTGTGTGTGTGTGTGTCGAACTCTCTCTCTGCGCTGCTTTCCGCGCTCTACACAATTCAAGCCGACACAAGATGTTATAAACTTAAGCAGACTTGCTGACCTTACGGTAACTAGCCATAACGCGGCTGTTCGAAAAAGGTGGGCAGCATAGCCAGTAGCTAACACTAATTAATACTTTGATACTGCGAGCTCTGTCAGCTCGGACATAAACCATGATGCGTCAGTGCTGGAGCTATTTCGAAAATCTGTCGATTCTTTCTGTTTACGATGAGGTCCTTAAACGTTTTAAATCCTGCATTTAAAAGCCGCTGATATGTGAACGTGAGATGTCATCGGCGCTTATAAGGAGCAATGCCACTTTCTGCTCTCATTCTGCGCCAACCCACAGCGAATATTCTGTCGTCGTTCTTGCTCCTCAACTGCAACGCTCCTCATGTTACAAACACACTCAGCCTCTTCGTGCGTAGCTGCTGCCGAATTTCCGACAGCAAGTATGTCATGACACACTGAAACCGCAACGCCACAACGTATTTCACTTGCCCTCACCCAAGGCTTCCGAATCGCGGCATGCACCACAGCGGCTCGGTTCATGGAGCATCGTCGTTTTTCATAGTTGGCTCCAGTATATAGTAGCAGACGGCAGCGCTTCTTTTCTATTACTTTTTTTTTTCTCTTTTTCTTCCTAACGCGTAACTCGACTGTATGCTTACGTAACCCGGCATCATCCTACTACACACGTGACGCGTACGTCACAATTTGAACAAAATGGTGAATAGTCGAAAATATGGCCCCGAATCCCCAGCGCTTCGACTTCACTGGGGCCGGCGGACCACACGGAAAACTGGCTGTAATCATGCCTCTCCTTCTAGTTATCCAGGTTGGTTGCTACTCTTCATGTAGAAACGATAGCCGTATGTTGCTGGTCCTGTCGTGCCCGCGGCGTTGTATGCGCATGTCACATGATTGCTTAATTGTATGCAAACTGCTCTTATGCGGTGATATAGAAAGCAAACCTGGCCCCCTTGTTCAGGAAAGGTTCGATAAAATCATGGAATCCCAAACCATCATATAGCAGGAAATTTCTGAAGTGAAAGCATTTCAGAGTAAGCTAGATACATCTCTCCTTAGCAACTAGGCTAGATCACGTAAGACATCTTAATGAGGTCCTTGAAAAACGTCTTGGTGTCTCAACGTCATCCATTGCCCGTATAGATAGAATATGAAAATGCAGATAACAACACAAACCGTCCTGTAATCGCCTTCTTCCAAGATTTCAATGAAAAAATGGCTGTATACGCGTATGTTAGTAAACTTAAAGTTTTAGCTTTTTCCATACAAAATAATTATCCCAAGGAGACCGAAACTTGCTCTGGGAATCTTGCAAAATCGAAAGGAAGGATGGAAAGAAAGCTTATCTTGTTCATGACAAGCTCGAAATCGGCAACCGCATGTACGCTTGGAACAATTCAACTGAAAAACGAATTAGCCTTTCACCTCTCTCTTCTAGTAACGCAGATTGACAGACCGGTTTAAATAACCCCGCTCTTCGTGACGTTATTATCTTAAACATAAATGCCCAAAGCATAGTGAACAAAACAACTTCCCTTGAGATCGCCCTGTTTACTGACAGTCCCGATATAGTTTTTATAACTGAGACCTGGCTTCACTCTGATATCACTAATGATTGCACCTTTCTCCACGATACACTATATTTAGGCGCGACAGGGGGTCACTACGAGGTGGCGTAGCCATTTTATTAAAACGGACCGTTTTCGTCATAGTTCCCAATTCACCAGAAAGACGTGAAAGCCTTGCTCTGAAAATCCCGCATCTTGACTACACTTCCATCTTATCTTCACTGTATATAGGCCTCCTAAATCAGACCTGGACTACCTGCATAAGCTACAGGATATTTTGTTTAACTATACAGAAGTAAAACTTTGATACTTGCGGGGGATTTTAATCTGCCAATCATCAACTGGTCTAACCAAAACCCTTCATGTCCTGAAAATGCTGGCACGATATATGATATAATGTTGTCCCACGACTTTCAGCAAATAGTCACAGAACCAACTAGAATACATGGTTCTACTGAGTCCATTTTAGATGAAGTATTCATAAAACTATTTTCTGTGATTACACAGTGTCTGTTCATGAAGGGATATCTGACCACAAGTTAGTAGTCGTATCTTTATCTGCAGTTCACGGCCGTAAAGAAAAAGCAAGGCATAAGACGGTAAAAGATTATAAAAAAGCACTGGATGAATCCATCCTTGATTACTTGGAATTGGTTTATGAAAGCTTTGAGTGAACCAGTGTCACACAGTTATAGAACATGTTCAAGGAACACTGTAAATACTGCATCAATAGATTGATACCTGATAAGAAAAAGCGCTTAAAGAAAGCAAATGCCTGGCTAAATCGGCATATTATTCACATAAAACGAAGGCTTAAACAGGTAAAAAAATAAGAATGCCAGTTCTAGTCAGTTCACTACTTTAGCAGAAGAGCTTTCATCTAGCATTAGATCAGAAAAAAAAAAACATTACAGACAGTCGTCCACAAGTTCTACAAAATAATCCCCGTAAATTTTGGGATCACATTCGAAATTCATACAAACAAATAAATCAAATCACTGTGCATAACAACGTGATAACCTGTCCTCAATCAATTGTTACACATTTCAATAACTGTTTTCATTCTGTATTTTCCGAAGAAAGTGCCAATGAATATGTTTTTGATTTTTCGCCTCAACAATCCATCACTGTGCCCTATGAAGGCGTTGTTGAATCCCTATTCCGGTTAGATGCCAAAAGTTCACATGGTCCAGATGACATACCAAACGCCTTCTTAAGCCTTTATGCAGAATCTTTAGCTCATTTCTTAACCAAACTTTTCTGTTTATCGTCTTTTTCCTTGCCCCCCGATTGGCTAACAGCCAGAATTAAAAAGGGAGACCGCACGTGTTTAAACAGTTACCGTCCGATTTCTTTGACGAGTACTTGTTTAAACTAATCGAACACATTATAGCTAACCACATGCTTGAAATAATAAACTCTAACGGATACTTGTCTCCATTCCAACACGGCTTCAGGAATTGATTTTCTACAGTCACGCAGTTGGACGCTACTACCCATAACTTTAGTTCTGCATTAGATAAATGAGGACAACTGGACACAATTCTTTTTTAGACTTCAGCAAAGCGTTTGATAAAGTTCCCCACAATAAACTTCTTGAAAAACTCAAATTAATAGGTGTGCCCTTGACCTTGGTAAACTGGATTGCTTCCTACCTACGAAATCGAACTCCGTTTGTGGATATTGGTGGCATTTCTTCTGCGTTACTTCCAGTGACATCTGGCGTTCCCCAAGGAAGCGTACTCGGACCGTTCCTATTTTTTATTTATATAAATTACATTGCATGTTCCATTCACAGAAATGTTAAAATTTGTTTATTTGCTGACGACTGCAAGCGGTACGCCCCAATAAGTTCTGTGGCTCACAAAACGTTACTGAATGATGCTTTCCGCGAAATTGTATCCTGATGTGACAGATCAGAAATAGTCTTTAATCCTGATTAGACAGGGCTTTGCGCATGATAAGAAACATTCTATCCACTTTAGTTACTCTGCTTGCGGCACTACTATTTCGGAAGTTGAAAAATACAAATATTTGGGTGTTTTAATAAATTCGCAGCTTAACTGGAGCGACCATGTTGATTACATCTGCTCATTTGCGTTAAAGAAACATGGACTTTTGAAACACAAGCTCAAAGGAACACCCAGTCACGTTAAGCTATTAGCCTATAACTCTCTTATTCGACCCAAACTTGAGTATGCGGCTATTGAGTGGGACCCGTACAGCAAAAAAGATATAGCGAAAATATAAAACATACAAAGACTGCATGTGCGAGTCATTTGCAATAAATTCAAGCGAACTGATTCCCCATCTGCTTTAATGGCTGCCAAAGAAATTAAACCTCTTCATAAAATACAGAAAATTGCTCGAATAATATTTCTTCATTCACTCATTCAGGGAAAGTTTGGAATTTCTTCTTCACCTTATGTTCTACCGTCACCCACACGAAAAACCCGTCACCAACAGCACCACAATTCGTGAAAACAAACTCGTTTGAATAGTCACACTTTCCGCGTACAATAAACGAGTGGAATGTACTGCCTGAAGAGATTGTCTCAAGTGAGAGTTTTTAGACACTCTTATCAATAAAATATAAAAAATATGCAATGTGTTTCCTTTGACTTGTTTCGCTCATTTGTCTCAGGTGTTAAACCTTTTGTATATGTTCTAACTTTATGGCGTTTGAAAATATATCTTGTTATCTTACCTTCCTGCTTGAACCACATGAGGTCTGCAGTATTATGTAAATAAAAAAAATACAGGATATTTTTGAAAAGCGGGGTCTTGAACGCTATCGCATTAAAATCGGACAGCGGATATCGGTCCCTCGTTCCTTTCACTGCGAAAGGGTCGGGGTTCGGGCTAGTGGTCACAAGCGCCCGAGTTTGAAGCATGTTCCATGATAGACACACATGGTGATCAAAAAACGAGAGTGATAATAGAAAATAGAAAAAAGGTATGGAAAATATGCATTACCACTCCATCTCCTACATTTTCAAGAGAAAGACTGTTTCTTTAAACTCAAGACAGTGGGCGATAGCGGGTAAAGTGCTCACAAGTATATATTTTGCGAGATTTTGTTGCTATTACGCACTGACACATCATTTGGTTGATAAGATAATCCTGCCTGTTTCTTTATAAAGCTGTCAGCGCCAAGTAAAAATTCGTTTAGTGGAAGTTGGCGCTCGTGCTGTGTCCCTTCTTTGTCGTACGCTATGGGACGTCTTGCACTGTGGCAAGCATACTAGCGCTAGGGTTGCCCCTTCCGTCCGAAGATCGTCGACTTTCTTAGCGACTACAGCCTCACCTCTTTCTGAAACGATCCTTTCACACTCGCTCTGGTCCGTGTCATCAGAGACTCCTTCAACGATCGCGCCTGCAAATGAATGTTTGAAGGGTCACAGATGTGCAAGGAATGGATGTCGCGTGTCGAGAACTCGACCACTTTCACATCGTGCACAGCGTGCAGTGGCCTTGCCCGTGTTTTCAAAGGCAGGCTTTGTCATGTGCTCACTGAATGCGAATGTCCTCACCTGCTCTGTCACATTGTGCGCGTAGTAAGTGGCCACGGCCAACGTGAATCCCGAGTGGCCGACGTATGCGACAGCCATGACCTTGGATGTGTAGCCAAGGTGTATCTCTGTGGTCACCATGTAGAATGTCATAGTGCACGTATTGACCATCACCGAGGCGAAGGTCACCAAGAGCGGGATTCTGAGAAATGTGTCCGCCGTCAAGAAAAGCTGCTTCAGACTTCGAATTGTGTGGCGGACTTCACAGAGGAACTGTTTCCTCGCAGCTGTTCTGTTCTCGAACGACGAATCTGCAGAAAGAAGAAGAGAGGGGAGACGGATTCAAACAAAAAGGCCCCCGTTATAACTCCAGGGTGGCACTTGTATGCCGATAAAAACTTCCTCGCACTCACGGCAACAAAGCAACGTACGAATAGGAGCGTTCACCCAGAAAGGAAGATGGCTTTGTGCTGGAATATATCTGTAGGTCAGTGCAGTTTGATAATGTGGGTAAGGAATAATACGGTCCCATAGTATTTGCTTAGCTGCAGATGAAAGCTGTTCTGAAAATAAGGAACAGTGCTGCGCTAGTCAGTGGTTAGAGTCGTGAATGGACGTGCTCTCCCTATAGTGGAAAAATGAGGGGAGAGAGATGGATTTGGGAGCTTGTCAAGCTGCAGCTTTTTTTCCCGGGGCCCACTGCTCTTTAGCAAAAAATAAATAAACTGAACTGATATAGTTGAGCTAGAAATTTCTGCTGTTGACCATGCGATGATCATTTGAAGGATTTCGGCATGCTTATCCTGTGCGTAGTGCACACTAGGAAGGGAATGTGAATTTCCTCTGATCTACGTAAGACGACCTTATTTCAGGCAGTCAAGCTTCTGCTATGTTGTTAGATAGGCAGGTAGTTGTTAGGCTGTTGGTTAATGAGGTTCAACGTCCGAAAGCAACTAACGCTATGAGAGACGCTGTAGTAGAGGGCTCCGAAAATTTCGACCACTTGGGGCTCTTTAACGTACACTGAGAGCACACAGCCCAAGGGCGTCTTGCTTTTTGTCTCCATCGAAAAGGGGCCGCCACGGAGGATTCGATGCCGCATCCTTAAGTACAGAAGTTAGGCACCCTAACCACTTCACCACCACGGCGGGCGGGTAGTTTTTAGGTAGGCGCACCTATTCTTCTAACGTCACTAATGTAAAGCAGCAAAGCGACCTTTGCAAGAAGCTTTAATGGGCTGTGGCGAAACTAATTATTTCGTGTGGTGAAGCACGTTTTAAAAAGGTGTCATTCTCAAAAATTACGAAAGCATATTAATAACGCGTAGGTCTGGCTTTTTTAGACTTTCTCTACGTTCTCCTCTTCGTTTTCTTTTTTTGCTTAGCTCCAGCAGCTATCCCCCCAGCTCAAATTTGGCAGTCGGTAGATAAACTGGCTGGCAGCATTACTCCTACGAGCAAAAAAAGAACGGTTACGATGCGGCAATGCGCCGTAGGCAACATGCTGTGCCCAGGCGCCTCAAGAATTGTGTCACTCGGAGCCTCCAAACTGCTTTCCTCATTCGCTGGGCCGCTACATACAAACGCACTGTTGCATTCTGAACCACTATAAGAACTCGTGTAGCTGATAATAGTTCCCGCTCAGCTTTTCTCCACGTTGTCCTGTTAGATGACCGCACACAACGCGGGGCTTCAACAATGTGAATGTTCACGCCGATAAGCGAAGTCAGGTTGCACCTCTCGCTGGACTGTGAGGGCCTTATGATCGGCAGGCCAAGCTTCAGTGCATGTGCTCCTTATCGTAGGTTACTTTTGCAACAGCTTTATTAATGTTCTCAGGCATGCTCTAATCAGCAGTAGTCGTCTCAAAATACTCGCAGAGCGCCCCCATAACCTAATAAGAATATGGGTATGCCAAACTGGATCCATAATTACCGCGAACTATGAAAGCTACATTTGGTATTTTCAACAGCTGCCCGCACACGATGCGCGGAGAGGCCTTGTTTCAAGCTCAGTGCCGCCGAGAACCGGCTTTACCGCTTTCTTTATCACGCAAAATGCGCCGAGATATATCTCCAACGATTCTAGCCGCTCGCTTCCCATTTCCACAATGTTCCAGTTTCTTCTGATCACCTTTGTGCGTTTATCTAGACACTTCTTCGTCGACTTTAAATTGAGCGCTACCGAATACTTGCCTTACATCGAAGACCGACGAGTACGATCTTACTGTTATCGCCGCCGCCGAGTTGCTTCCAAGTCTCATCTATTGTTGCCTACGCCTTGTCACTACCGCTTGACAATATGTTTTCAGCGTATCTTCGTCCTGAACGCAAGTTAAATGGCCTTAAAACTGAGATTCGTCCCGATTTTTCTTTAACTACGAACTTTCTGAGAAAGCTGTATAGATTTCTTTTGTAGCCGTATGGCTGCGCTTGGGTGCATGTCAATGAGTAATTACTCGTCTATTACAAATCTACTCCACCTTGGATGATTCCCCTAAATATTCGATCATCAACCAATGCTGCTTAATCAATAGTTTTAAAAATATTTTTTTTTGGTAGACGTAGCTGGTATAACAAGCAAAACTGTTTATTTATACATCAGGTAATGGCGCCCGTTCTCACTCTACTTGGCGCGGTCGCCCATGCCGGGGTCTCTCGGTGGTCCGCGTGGTTAGCTTGCCGCTTGGGGCGCTGTCGTGAGTGGCGCCCACAACACTCACCTTACTTGAAAGGTTTGATCTCATAGGTCCAGGCGTTCTGGTCGCTTACAAACACGTCCACGTCTTGTGGTGCTCGTGTCCTGCAACGGTTGCAGGTGTCTTCCTGTACGTCTTGCTTGTCCTCTGTCGGTTTGTACAACGTACGACCTTGGTTCTGATGTTGGCTGTGTTACCACGCCGTGTGATGCAGCTCCAACGAGGATGCGCACCGCTGTGCCTGGTGGTAAGCGCTCTCGGCTCCGTACCTTGTGCCGGGTGTCGTATGATCGTTTTGCACGAGCTCTGTAGGCTTCATTATTTTGTCTGAATTCGCTGTCGTCCAACTTCGGGGCTAGCAGCTTCGAAGTGGTTGGTACTGTGGTGTTCAGACGACGACCCAATAAGAGTTCTCCTGGTGAAGACCCTTCCATCCTGGGTGTGGCCCTGTAGGCAAGCAGCGCTTCGTGTATGTTGGAAGACTTCCTCAAAAGCTGCTTTGCTGTCTGCACAGCTCTCTCAGCAATACCGTTGCTCTGCGGGTAGTAAGGGCATGAGGTTGTGTGTGAGGCTCCCCAGTGATGCACTAGTTCTTCGAACTCTGTAGAAGTGAACTGCGGCCCGTTGTCTGTGCGTATTGTCCGTGGAACACCGTATACCCTGCAAACATTGGCTCCACGACTAGGGCTATGTTTTTGTAGCTGCCCTCGGCAGCTGTTCAAGCTCGAAAAATCGGGAGTAGTAGTCTACTACTACGACATACTCTTTCCCCTCCAGCGTGAAGAGATACATGCCGACTCTCTCCCAAGGGTGTGCTGGCAAAGGATTTAGAAGCAGGGGTTCTGTTTCTGGCTTTCTGTGCTCTCTGCAAGTTGGACACTTTTCAACGTAGTCTTCAATGTGCTTGCCTATACCTGGCCACCATATCCATTCTCTAGCCCTCGCTCGGTACCTCGTTGTGCCCAACTGGCCTGCATGGAAGTTTTCCAGGACCTCTACTCTGATCTGGCGGGTTGATTATTCTGTCGCCTTTGAACAGCAGACCGTCAACGAGCGAAATCTCACTAGCCACCTCGACGTACCTTTTCAGGTCAGGTGACAGCCCATTAACAGTTGGCCATGATGTAGTGCAGAAGGTAGCCACCCTGGAAAGTATTTCGTCTGAGTGGATGCTTGCCCTGAATCTGTCCAGCATTTGGTTTGAAGCAGAGAGCTGTTCAAGTGCTAATTCTTCAAACTCGCGCACTGCATTCACGAGAGTTGTTTCTTTGTCTGCTGGTTTCCCAGATGGCTTCCGGGACAAAAGGTTAGCTGTGTACAGCTTTTTTGCCGGGAGTGTGGGACATGGTGTAGTCGTACTCCAAAAGGCGCATCCTGAAACGTTGAAAGCGAGGACTTAGCTCGTCAAGTCGTTTAGTCGCCAGCAACTGTATTAACGGCTTGTGGTCCGTTTCCACGACGTGAAAGGTTGATCCTAGCAGGTATTTGCGGAAATGTTCGCAAGCCCAAGTGATTGCCAGTGCCTCCTTTTCGATTTGGGCATATCTTTGTTCTGTATCCGTAAGGGACCGTGGTGCATATGCCACAGGCAGGAGCTTTTCGTGCGACTGCTGTAGAAATGCAGCCCCAAGACCGTATGAGGAAGCATCCACAGACACTGTGTGAGGCGACTGAGCATCGTAGTGAGTGAGAATCGGCGTCCTGCTTCAAGCTTGCTTGAGTTTGTCAAAACTGTGCTGCTGAGCTGGGCCCCAGTGCCAGCCGGTGTCTTGGTGGAGTAAGTCTCTGAGAGGCTTCGTAAAGTCTGCTAGCTCTGGAAGAAACTTTGCTAGGTGGTTTGCAGAGCCCAACAAAGGCCTGACTTCTGACACATCACATGGTGGGTCGAGCTGGACTATGGCCCTCACCTTTTCCGGGTCGGCGCTGACTCCTGTTGAGTTTACGACGTGTACTAAGAATGTTACTTCTGTTTGTCGAAAGGAGCACTTGTCGATGTTGAGGGTAAAACCTGCGTCTTCCAGCTTCCCCAGCACCAGCAGTAGGTTGGTATCATGTTCCTCAGTTGTCTTCCCTGAGACAATGATGTCATCTTGTAGACAACTCACACCGTCTGGTCCTTCGAGCACACGGAGCATTTCCCATTGGTAGAACTCTGGCGCTGTGCAGATTCCGAAGGGAAGCCTCAGGAGCTGGAACCTGCCACCTGGTGCGGTGAAGGTTGTGTATTCGCGAGAGTCCTGGCACAGTGGCACCTGCCAGCACCCTGCTCGTGCATCTAGGCGGCTGAAAACTGTTGCACCTGCTAATTTTGCAAGACACTCGTCCACCGTAGGCATGAGCACACGTTTGAGTATTATTTGTTGGTTGAGTTGACCATAGTCAACTCACAGCTCATTGTCCTTTTTTCGTGCGACAACCATTGGAAACCACCACTCGGTTGCTCGCTCGATCTTCTGAATGTCTCCCAAGTCTTCCATCCTTTCTAGTTCTTTCTTCACAAGTGGAAGCAGTGGAACAGGCACGCGCCTAGGATATCTGACTGCGTACGGCTCAGCATCCTTTTTGACTTTGATGCGGTACTCAGTCTTCATGACTCCAAGCCCAGACTTTAGATTTGGGTATGACGCCAAGAATTTGGGGACATCAGTTGATTGTGCGAGTGTTTCGTCTAGCTCTAGAAGGCGCTGTAGGATTCCAAGTGATTCTATCGCTGGTCGACTGAGCAGCGGTTCTTTTAATGCTTTGATGATGAAGACAGCTTCTTGGACTTCAGTGTTGCGCCAGGTGACTGTTGCATCGATGTAGCCAACAGTGGCTATCGCTGTCTGACCTTGGCCTATCAACAGCTGTTGCGTTGACGTAATGGGTCCCATGACGGTTCTGTCGTACTGGTTGTGTGCGATTGCAGTCACATCCGCGCCGGTGTCGACCTTGAAGGTAAAAGGCAAGTTGTTCACGGTAGCAGTAATCCTCCACGGCGTGTTCACTCCCACTTTGATTTCGCCTAGATGTAGCTCTCCAAAATATAGCTCTCCGTCTTGTGTGTACGTTGAGGGCGCGACTTGAAAGGCACCTTCGCTTCGTTCCGGTGAGGTTTGACGTTTGTCTGGCCGCGAACTTCTCCCATGTTGAGAGCTGGCTGTTCGATGGAGCGAATTTCCTTGTGTTGAAGTTTTACGCTCTCTGAATTGCGGGAAGATGTGATTGCTTTTTCGAGAGTGAGTTCTGCGTTAAGCTGCAGGCTCTCGCTGAGTTTTACGTCTCGCAAGCAGACCACGAGCCTGTCCCGAATCAGTTCGTCTTTGAGAGTTCCGTAATCGCATCTTTCGGCCATCTTGAACAGTTCAGTCGCAAATGCGTCGACGTTTTCATGCTGCTCTTGTTTCCGAGAGTTTAAACGCGCTCTCTTATAGATGACATTCTTTCGAGGTATTAAATGCTTTTTAAAAGCACTCACCACGGCGAGTATGATGCCATCTGTTCGTCTGTCAGTTTCAAAACATCGAGCACGTCCTTCGCTTCTTCGCCCATGGCGTAGAGTAATGTGTTGATTTGCGTCGTCTCGTACTGTCCTCTCAGACCGGAGATGAGTCGGTAGCGTTTCCACCTGCGGTGCCATCGTGTCCAATCTTCGGGCTTGCGAAAATCGAGCTTTGTCGGCAGTTCCGCGGCGAGCGGATCGAACGTCATTCTTCGGAGTACCGCTCGCGCGCTTTTCGTTCACGCCGCGAGTGTCTGGCACGGCGCTGCGGCCGCTTACGTTGGACTCGCTGTCCTTCTGGGTGTCACGCTGCGTTGGTTATCCCGCCGCTGCCACCATGTGGTAGACGTAGCTGGTATAACGAGCAAAACTGTTTATTTATACATCAGGTAATGGCGCCCGTTTTCGCTCTGTTTGGCGCGGTCGCACATGCCGGAATCTCTCGGCGGTCAGCCTGGTTAGCTTGCCGCTTGGGGCGCTGTCGTCAGTGGCGCCCACAACAGTTTTGGAACTTGTTATTCCCCGCCTGATTCAAGAATATCTTTTTGCGAGGATCTTTATTACAGCCTAAACCAAGTACTGGTCCGATTATCCAGTCCACCAGTTTTCCTTTTGGCTGATTTTAATTTCGCATCAGGCCGATGTTCTCATTCATGTCCATTTGCAAAGCCGGCTTCCGTTGAAACTGCTACATTTCAATCTGTCTCAACTAGTTCGCCATCCTATACACGCGTTAATTTTACCATATCTTCTTTACTTAATTTTATATTAATTTCGTCACCTGATAGCTCATCGCCAGTACCTGACTTGACCGTACTCGGTGATCATGACCTGTTACATTTTTTGCTTCCGTACCAACCTTTAAAAATACAGGCTCCTGAAAGTTGTTATCACGGATTATAATAAAGCTGACTTTGCCGCTATTAAGGCCGAACTCTCTTTTCTCGACAGCATTTTATTGAACACTAACGCATCAGTCGAAGGCATATGGGCATCTTATTAAGGTTAAGTGATGCAATTATTAAAAGCATACATTTCATTAAGGAAGGCCTTTCAACCATGTAATGCGCTTTGGTGCACTAGAAACCTAACCGACTATCAAGCATCAAAGGCAGTGAAAAAATCGCCGATTACTCATAAGTGATCCGCTTATGCTGTCACAGCAAAAAAGTACACTAGGACTCTGAAGAAATCAAAACCTTATTTCTTTACCACTCTCCCATCGTTATTTAGAACAAACCCAAGGCGTTTTTGGAATGTCGTGAAAAGCCATGATAATGAAGCTGTAATTTTCACTAATGAATTAAGTGATGCTGTTGATGAGGTGATGACCAAGCAGTCATTGCGCTTCTGTACTTAGCCTCGCTTTCACCCATTCATTTTTCCCCGCATCCTCTAGCAGCGTTCCATCATTCAAATTAGCTCATTTATATCCAACGAACCCGATTTTATTTGATTCATCCGGTATTCACTCTATTATTAACAATCTAAAGAGCTCGTCGTACGGCATCGATGGCATTACGTCCAAATCATTGCAGGGTACTATTGCATATAGTTTCATTATCTTAAACATAATTTTCACAAAATTCCTTAACAGTAGCTCTTTACCAAAGGACTGGAAAACAGGCAAAGTGGTTCCTCTTAACAAAGTCCGGCAACAAACATAGCCGCTACAACTATAGACCTATTTCATTGACATCAATGCCATGTAAAATATTTAAACACATCCATTTTATCTCCCATCTGCCCAACTTCTTGGAAACATAATATTTTTTTTTTTTTTCATAGCAGTCCACATGGGTTATGAAAGTCCTTTTCTTGCGAAACGCAATTATCAAAATACTGTAACTATCTTCGCCCATTCCAAGACACTGGCTTTACTACCGACCGTATATTTTAGGTTTTGCGAAAGCATTTGATAGAATTACCTGCCACCTACTCCTATTAAATTTCGGCAAGCTAAACATTGATCCTTCGGTTTTAAATTGGATTCAACGATCCATTTTAGCTCCGTTACTTTTCTTAATTTACATCAATGACCTTCCTAACCAAATCTCAAGTTCCACCTATCTATTTGGGGGCGATTATGTGATATATCCCAAAATCGAAAGCAGTAACGATACAGTAACACTCCAGCAAGATCTCAACAAAATTGCAGACAGGTGCGCGCCTTGGCTTATGGAACGAAACTCTGCTAAATTTAAAACAATGAGTATCACTTGAAATCAGTCAGCATACCCCATTTGCGTACTTAATAATACTCCATTTGACCAGGCTGTTTCATACAAATATCTATAGGAGTGCATATCACGAGCAATCCCACATAGAATCAACACAATAAATACATTGCGTCCAAAGCTAACCGCATTCTCAGCTACCTCAAACGTAACCTTTCCTTAGGTCCAGCACCTCTAAAAAAGAAACGCTACGTCCCTAATGTCACGCCTAAAACTATCGCGATTTCCGCAAAATCTGCTATCATAACCATATATCAAGTCTCGGCACACCAGAATCTTACATCTCCCCACTTGTTGATCATCGTTTACGTTCGCAGCGCATAGTCCCCTACTCATAATCATTCCTATCAAGGACCTATCGCGAGTGGAACCACCTGCCTGCATCATTTGGTTCCTATCACCGACACCGATCATTTTCGCAAAGCGCTAACAAACACATTACAAATCGACTTTACTGTTTTGCTACCCTTCTGTTTCCTTTCTTCTTCTTTCGTGTAGTGTAATTTTGCCATTTTACTCATTTGTCTCTATTTTTTCATTGCATTCGTGTTCTTTACCGTGTTTTTATTTCTGTTTATAATCGTGTATAAAAGCCCCTCCCTTCTAAACGCTTCTTGTGGGCCCTGTGGGTATAAATAAATAAAAGGTAACTTGCTCTATCCCGGAAGATTCATTTTCTTTCACTCTCTCATCTGAATCGAGTAGCCCAAGCTAGAAACACCAGCCAACTCTGTAATTTTATTTGGTCACTTGAAAACGCGACAGCATGAAAACTTCGTTCTGAGCTTCCACGAACGAGCACGCATACCAAGTTTTATGCACTAACATGAATTACTGCACATGTGCATTGAACCAGCACACGCATATTTCATATTAAATAAACTTCTAGCGCAACATTATATAAGCGTGCGATGAGGCAGAAGAGCCGCGAGTCGAACAAAGCACGTCGGGCGTTCGGCTCCTCGGGAAACAATCGCACTCTGCTCCTCACTGCTGCCCTCATCGCGTTCATCCAGGACAGGTCTCACTCTTCTACAAATGTGGCCGCTCTGTTTAGAAACACTACCGCACGCCAGATAATCCTCCATCTTCCATACTCTTCCTCCTCGCATCTAGAAAAAAGACAACGAAATTCCACTTCTCCGCTTTGTCCCCAGCCAGCTGTGGTTCGCTGCTCTTCCGAATGCCAAATTCAGTAGGTGGCCTGGTTCATACCATGGCGGCCGTCTTTCGATCTCTCCCGCCACTCCCCAGTATAGGAAACGGCAATTTCTAACCCTCCACTTTGCAGCATACGCCAACCGTTGCAGTTCCGGTGATAGGTTGCTCTTGCCTTTTGCTGTTGACAAGTATGTCAAACCGGCGTTTAGCTGCAGTCCAATAAAAGGAAAATGGCCCAACATAAAAGAATTTCCTATAGGGCCATTTGGATGGACATTGCGCTTAGGTCTCGTGTTCCTCCACTTACCGCACTCTCGTACGTATTCGATGGCCGCTTCCAAGTACGACTTCATAATTCGCGACGCGAGGCACACCGTCGTAACAGCCAGTGTACTCCAGGTAAGCATGTAGACAGCTCCCGCCAGCACACACACGCGGAAGGCAGTCTCCCAAGGACTGGTCGACCGTAACACCGCCATTATTCTAGACGCGCACTGCAAACACGAGCACAAGGCGCCGTATACTGCCATCGCTAACACCAGTCGCTTGGCGCCCCTTTCGGCGCCCTTCGGCAGGGGCCTGCGACGTTCTAGACTCGCGCACTGCCTCAGAAACGAGATGAGAAGCGGGGAACCTCCTACGGCGGTGGTCCAGTTGACCAAGCACAGCGTAGTGATCACGGCGGAGAATAATACGTGCAGACGGGCTTCCAGGCTTCCTCGGCTGCAAGAATCGGCTATGGCCTCAACAACTGTGATTGCTGCCAAGAGCAAGGAGAGTGTGCTGTAAGCAGCATACCAGGACAACCGCACGCATTCGAGACGCGACGGGTGCTCTCGCACAAGACCCCGAATAGGGCAGCACCCAGAGAGCCGGTAAAAAACGGTCAAAAGCTGAAACGACGCGTACACAGTCATGTTCTGCCGTCGCCAGCTTGTCTCAAAATGGTGTCCTCCTTCTTGATGGGCCAACAAACACTGACTAGATATCCCAGTCTTTGACCGCTCACAACGTGTCACGTAGCTCTGTAGTAGCCAATCGCGGCTCGCGCGGCCTATTACTCTCTGTTCGGTGACGATGCTATTGGTCGGTTGAGACGCGCGTTCATCGGTCTCTTCTTTCTCTTTCTTTGTCTATTTTCTTCTGTAGCCGCACGGGGTAGCGGAGTGGCTCAGCTAGAACCAGTAGCAGATTTCCCCTACCCCTTCCTCGCTATCCCTTTATTTCCGCCGCCTCAGTTCAGGTGCTTCAGATATGATATAGCAGATACCGAGGCTGGCAAACATCTTTTCCTTTCTTTAGTATATAAATAAAATAACCACTACCACCACCACCACCGTGCAGTTTCGTTTCCTTCTTCCTACAGTCGCAACAACAACGATGCTATTGGTCGGCACGTTGTCACCAGATGAGCCAAATGTGGTCGAGAAATGCTATTGGAGGGCTTTCGCATCGACCTGCGTGCCTTGATGACGGGAATACTTTGAGCCTTCTTAGGCTGAATCAGTAGCAGAAATGTGCATAAAGAGCATAACTGTGATCACCTCATTCAGTGAGTGCCTTTCAGCGCGTTCAGAATGATTCGGTAACAAAAGTTGCCGCCGATGAAAAGATCATTTAGAAAGAGTATTGTTCTCTATCCCCTCGGTATCCTTCCTTATAAATGACCGGCAAGAATATTTTACTTGGTCTGCTTGTTGCTTTCTTCGCGCATATGTCTTAATCCTGGCGATATTGACGTGCCATCGTTTCATTTGTCTGCGCTCGGACAGAGAGCCTAATTATTGTCTGTGTCCCCCATATGATGTATGCAAGCTTGAAGGCTGCGCTAGTTTTGTTTTTGCAGGTTGCTATGGGAGTGAACGCGCCCCGTTTTGTGTTACAGGTGCCGCTCGTTGTGTCTTAATGAGCTCATTCCTCCATCTCGTCCATTCTCAAAGCGCTAGTTTGTTCTCAAAGCATTCGAATCTGCATCACACGAAAATTTGGTTCCGTGCCTTTCTTTCATGGCACTTGCGTAGTGACCTTGTCGCAGCCATTTGCAAACGCAACGCATGAGCAGCCAAAGGTGCTCTTGGTATCAAAAGTTTTTGTAAACTAGATGCGTTGTTTATAGTTGTCGGAATCTTACCATTATCATCCTTTGATTACAGTCTCTTGCTCTAATCTTTGATTTAAAAGTAAGAGTAATCCTCATTGCGTTTCCAGTGCTCTGAAATGTATTCTGCTAAAAAATTAATTAGGTGGCCAGCAATACAGAATGTAGCACTTTATTTTCGTTTGGTTGTTTTGTGCACTAGCGACTTAAGGCGCGGATTTGATGAACTGGCACTGCGACCCCTCCCCGGCGGGGATAAGTCAGAATGCATGAGCCGCTTGGCTGAGAAAAGCCCGCTCTCCGAAACAATCCCCCCCCCCCTCCCACCCCTGTGCAGGAGGCCTTGTCTGGGGTTGCTGTAGAATGAGGGTGGTTGCTGGTTGAGGTCTGTACTCTCACAGGAGGACTGCACCTGGTGCATCCTCCCGTCCATCTGACAAGGCAAAGGCATGTATGTATGTCATTGCACTTGCTCCTGTTTTAACGAATTGATGGTCCTTGAAGCACTAGCCGTGAAGTGTGATCAACAAAATTTTGAAGTGTAGAGGGTTTCTTAAACCTAGTGATACAAGCGAAAGCTGTGAGAGTAGCCGCGGTAATCCCTGTAAACCCGCCTTTTCAATTCGCGATTATTTTTCTTTTATTTTACAATAGATTTTAGGGAAAGGAAGGCGCAGTATACTTTTTCGTGTATACCACAAAACAGTGGACCCCTACACCTAATAAGGTCACTGTTACGTTTTCATATATGTTCCTTTTTTTTTGGCAATTGAGGAAAGGAAGGCTCGGTATTATTCGCTGCACACTTGTACTTAGGTCAATGTCAAATCACCCTTTGAAGCGAAAGCTTTATTGCGCAATATAAAGCCGAGGTCACAGTGTGGAGCCACAGCCGCTACTGCGCATGCGCCGTATCCATGCCAGCCTGCTGCGCCATTGTGTTCCGCTGCTCCGCTCGCTGCAGATAGGAGGAGGATGGGGGTAGCGGCATCCGAGCAGATACGCGCACCGGCGTGGAGAGAAGGCTAGTTACCGCACTGCGCATGCGCGCACCGCCGCGGTGAGCAGGAAAGCACCGGATGGCACCGGCCGACATCGCATGCGCAGGGCATAAAGTGGATGATAATAATAATAATAATACTATTAATAATAATATTAATGATAATAATAATAACTGGTTCACAGGAAGGGAAAAGCATTGTATCCTTTGACAATAACATTTTGTCGCAACATCAGCACGGCTTCAGGAAAGGGTTTTCTACGGTTACACAGTTAGTCACCTTATTTTACTTTCTTGCTTCCGTAGTAGATAGGACCGGCCAAGAAGACAATTTTCTTAGATTACAGCAAAGCGTTCGAATTAGTGCCGCATAACAAACTAATCGAGAAACTTCAAATTATAAGATTGTCCGATTTTGTTGTTGTCTGGGTATCGATGTACTTAATGCAACGCAAATAGTATGTTGCAATTAACGGAGAAGATTCTTATGCTCTTCCGGTCACATCTGATGTCCCTCAGGGCAGTGTGCTTGGACCGCTGCTATTTTTGGCATATTGTAACGATATTGTTGATGTGGTTAATGAACCTGTGCAGATCTGTATGTATGCAGATGACTGCATTATTTTTAATGAGATCCGGTCAGCTGACGATCAGGCAATTCTAAACACAACCCTTAACAATATTCTCACATGGTGTTGTAGATGGGGTATGAAACTTAACTCTGAAGAGACCGTCTTGCTACGTGTTACAAGAAAACTTCATCCATTAAAATGCTCTTTCTTTCTGGGTTCAGGTCCAATTGCTGAAGTTAGCGAATACAAATATCTTGGTGTGATATTAAAGGGACACTGCAGCGGTTTTGAAATGTGCCACTAGTATAGATTTTTTAAGTAAGTTATTTTTTGATCATGCCTGTGAAGTTATGTTTTCGATTATGCATAAAACACCTACGCAATCGCCGACTGAAAGCGCGCAATTCAAATTTCCCGCACCCCGCACGACTGCTACAGAGGTGGAAAGCGGGGAGATAAACCTCGCTTCTCCGTCCGTCGTGACGTCACCGTGAGGAGCCAGAGGCATTCAAAGCCAACGGAGGGGGCTTTCGGCGTGCGCTGTTCCCAGCACATTATTAAGAAAAGCCCACTGCTGTGTCGCCGCTAGATTGTGAAGACTTTGCGGAATCCTTTCCAGCACAGCCCGTGCCTGATAGGTTCGTGGAACCCTTACGGGAGCATTATTAGAAGATAAGGACTGTACTGCACAGCTGGGTATGGGCTCATTCAGGTAAGGAGCGCACAGAGCGAGGTTTCCTTCGATGCGTCCAAGCAAGCAATCATCGAAGTTGTTCATATGCATGGCCTTGCGATTTTGCACCCGTTGCTGCCTCGTCATTTTACATAGTCCTGTCTTGTTTTAGGATGCAAATTAAGTTGGAAATGAAAACGACGAGGCTCTTGTGAAAACACATTTCGGAACATGGTTTTCCCTTGAAGGTATGGGTGCGGAGGAGCTGCAGCTTGGCTTTCAACATACGTCAGCCGTCAATTCACTAAACGGGTATTGTGAGAGTACAATAAAAAAGAAAATGTTCTCTACGTCTGCGAAATCTCGTATGACTAGAGCAGCGTTGTGCGCGCATTTGACTTTGTCTACAATGGCCCCGTCAATGCCTCGCCTGCATTGCAGAGCTCGACAACCGCGCTTCGCTTATTGTTCATTTGTCTGGTGGCAGCTGTGTACTGATTCACCCTTTCTATAAAATTTTTCGTTTCCCCAAGGTACGGCGACTGGCACTCAAAGCAGGATTTGGATTGGTACACCAAGCCTTGGATTCATTTTTCACAACAATGACCTTTCGTGTGAGGCAAGAGGCTAATTGATACGGAGGTAGTTGGCTAGGGCATTGTTCGCTGCCCTTTCTTTCCAGGAATATACGTGCCGAGGTTTCACTGAGGGCCATGTAGTTTCTGCTAATAACGACGCACACTACTTTTCAAAATGCCTTGCTCATACCAAACCAAGTTTTCATTACAAATCTACGCTCCCCACAACGGAAGTGCTGCATCGTTTGTGGGCGCATCTGGTACGGGTACATGCGGGAAAAATCCCGATGGTCATTCGTGTGTAAATGGCAATGTCATAATGACATTCACAAAGCCGCAGAGAGCTGCGATCAGCACAAGGCGCAGCGAAGGGGCCGCGTCGGCAGCTTCTCCGGTCCTTCAAATGTCGTCACTCGACGTCTTGGCCAATCACAGCCGGCGGCGCGACCCGCGATGAGCCCCGTCGCGCGGGCTGCGTATTTCTGCTGAAGAAAGGCTGTTTCTGCTTTCTTCTGCCTAATTTCAGCCTGATATTCGAGTTCGCAGCATGAAAAACTGAGGGTTTCTGCTGAAAGCCCAATTTTCGCAAAACGTGCTGCAGTGTTTCTTTAACAGGCAACTTAAGCTGGAACACGCACATCTCCAACATTTGCTCATCAGCATTTCGAAAACTTTGCTTGTTGCGCCATAAACTAAAAGGATGTACCCCTCCAAATTAAAAGATGAGCATACGAAACGTTTATAGATGCTAAATTAGAGTATGCCTGTATTTTATGGGACCCATATACTATTACTAACATAAATGCACTCGAGCGAATCCAAAGGAAAGCTGTCCGATTCATGTTTTCGCCGTACAGTCGAACTGTCTCGGTCTCTGCACTAATGCAATCGAATTCAATACCTATCCTTCAGTCCAGGCGACAATTTCTTCGATTAAAATGTTTATTTTTATTATTTAATCATAAACGTGGAAGAAATCCTTCACCGCACCTAATACTATCGAACACCAGACAAACCTGACACTCCCATCCTCTTTCTCTGACCCCGTACTTTTCCAAGTCTAGCTTATTTCAACACTCTTTTTTTTTCCAGACCATTCATGATTGGAACTGCTTGCCAGCCTCCTGCCTATAGTCTCTTGACCGGATAAATGACCATGTTTAGCATAATTTCGTGCTCTGCTATTATCAATATTCATTTTCTGCTGTTTGTGCTCTGTTTTGTTCTCATTTTGATATTACTGACCACTGTAATAATTTGTTTTTAATCCACTCCTGCTTGGGCCTCATGGCCTGCAGTATGTAATAAATAAATAAAAATATGTTCGACGGAACGGCGGGTGTGTTCGATGCAACGCTCGGTGGTGGTGGCTAAAACATTTATTAACAATTAAATGGTTACGGAGAGGTGTTTAGGTTAGAGACGCATCTGTCTCCTCCCCTCACAATGCTAGGTGGAGCCCCTTTTCCGGGGCCCCTTTGGCAAGCAACGCCGCCCGCGTCCGTTTAACCAAGGCCTTTTGAGCCTTGAGGTCTTGACAGCCGAGCAGGGCCGCCTCCCAGTCTTCTTTAGTTAGATTGGGGTTGTGGGGGATGGATTGTTTTGACTGGCACGCCCCGACCATGCGGAATGTGTCAGCCACCTCCCCACAGTACTGGCAAGCACGATCAAAGGACGGGTTGAAATGTTTAAGCACCGCCGGGCACTTTACAGTATCGGTAAAAATTTTGATGAGGAGGCGCTCGTGAGCGCAATCCAGTCCTTTACAAGGGGCCGGGTAGCGCCCGGGCTCCTACTTGTAGTAATCAGTGATGTCTTTGAATGCAAGAGCCAGATTGTCTGATTAGGAGTAGGCTTCCAATGACAGGGAGATAGCCCGGGGAGAGAGTGCCCGGGTGGCCTGATCGGCCTGTTCGTTTTCCTTGAGTCCCTGGTGACCGGGTGTCCAAATGAGGTTATGCAGAATTGGGTCTACGTATCGGCAGCTAGACTGCAGTATACGCCGGGATATGGGGGCAAGCCTATAGTTCCAACAGGCCCCTCGCGAATCGGTGATGTGTTTCCACTTGGGCATACTGAAAGCCAAAGCGATAGCAATCTTCTCCGCGTCATTTATGCTGTAGGCTTTGAACGTAACCCGGTAACCATGTTTGTGTTGTGTACGACTGTAGCTGTATACCACCCCCCGTGGTATAAGCCGACAACATCCACATTATACACGTATTGCTGATGACCATAATATCGCTCTAACGCTTCCGCGCGCGCCTGGCGACGACCATTATGGTCTTTGGACATGTTGCAGGGAAGGGGTCGGACCCGGAGGGCGCGTCTGCAGAGTTCTGGCACTCTCACCCTTTCCTCAATGTGGTAATCGTGTTTGATGTGTAGTCGGTCCAAGAGGCGGCGACCGGACGTGGTCTGTGCAAGACGCGTGCATTGGCTTAGTAAGTGGGCTTCTCGTTGCTCCCGGAAGGTGTTCACCACGCCCAGAGCCAGAAGTCTCTGATTGGACGTGCTGACCGGAAGGTCAAGAGCCCGCTTGATGACTTTGCGGTGGATTGCCTCACTTTTATAATCATCGTGTTTACGCAGGTACAAGTAGGGGGTCGAGTAGAGGATTCTGCTCGTTATAAAAGAAAGGGCAAGCCGCAGTGCATTCTTGCATCGTAATCACCCTCGCTTGTTGGAGACCTGGTAGACCATACGGCCTACCTGGTCTCCCACTATGAAACTAAACGTCTCCGAGTGGTGTCAACCTGCGTTGATGGTGTATGAAGAGGCCAAGGACGCGGATCTCTTTGGCCTCCTGGATCGGTCCCGAGGGGAGACTGATGCGAAGCTGAGTTGTGTCTCGAGGGGAGGGACGTACGTGCACAAATTGAGATTTAGCTGGGGTGCACTGGAGTCCGCAGTAGATCTCGTAGTCGTCGACTACGGTCGCCGCTGCCTGCAGGCAGGACTCCATGTGGCCCAGATTACCTTGCGCGGCCCAGATTGTGATATCATCCGCGTAAAGTGCGTGATGTATCCCAGGAAGAGAAGCCAATTTGGAGGGAAGATGAAGAATGGTTAAATTGATGAGGAGGGAAGACAAGATAGCGCCTCGAGGTGTTCCCATCGAGCCGATGGTGTATAGTCCGTGTTCCGCATCTTGTATGCGTATGTAGGCTTGCCGGTCTGTAAGGAATTGTTTTATGTAATTGAATGTTTTGTGACCACAGTTGGTGTGACTAAGGTGATCGAGGATTACTTCGTGCTTCACATTGTCGAATGCGCCTTTACGGTCCAAGGCCAGGACCACTTTGTCATTATAGGAACATTCGACAGGATCTAAGATGTCGTGGTGGAGCTGAAGGAGTATAGCCTGTGCTAATGTTTGAGGGCGGAAACCGAACATGGTGTCCGCGAAAATGTGCTATGGTTCGAGAAATTCGGAGTCTGTCACGCACCATGGTCTGCGTCAGCTTGCCGACACAAGACGTGAGAGAGATGGGGCGAAGGTTCTCCACATCAATAGGTTTGCCGGTTTTTGGGATAAAGGTCACGAGAGCCGATTTCCAATAGAGAGGGAGAGGAGCGTCTTCGTCCCAAATACTATTGATGTATTTGAGAAGCACAGCATATGCTGCATCGGGAAGGTTGGCCAAAAGCCGCCCGGAGGTCATGGAGCTGGAACGGAGTGCCCAGCTCCGTGTTCTCTTTGCCAGGCAAAGAGCAACCGCCCGGGGGTCCTTGGTGGTGCACAGGTATCGGTCCCTGAGCATGTGCGCCAGCTGTATTGTCGTTCCTGTGAAGTTGTGCATGACTTTATGTAAGTGGCGTTGGATTTTCGTGCGTGTTTGTGTTCGATCGAAGAGCACGCGGAATAGGCACCACGTATTACGACCAGACATCTGGCGCGCAGCCGTGTTGCGCCTGTCTACCCAGTTAGTGTCGTCTAGCTGAGCAGCATATTCCGCGGCTTGATGTGTGAGTTCTAGGACGCGTTTTCTGAGTCGTTTGTTACGTTTTTGTTATTTTCCATCATTTGATGAGGCTGCGGCGGACCTCCCAAAGATGTAGGAGGTGGTTTTCTACGTCCATTTGCGTTTTCGTAAGCTGTATCTGCCTTTCGTGTTGCTTAAGTGCAGACGTGAGTGATTTGTACCAGGTGTCATATCCCGACTGGAGGGGGTCTGCGATAGACAGAGAGGTGCGGAATTTTGTCCAGTCCGGGACACAAGCTTGTGTTTGTGGGCGTTTCAGTAGACGTATGTAGATGGTTGTGTAGATTATACAGTGATCGCTACCAACAGTTTCCTGTGTTCAGCCAGTCGGCATGGTGTATGTTGCGTGTAAATGTTAGGTCCGGCCAAGTGTCACGTTGAATCGAAATTGGGTTGGTGGGGTGTCACGAAATCGGCGTACATTTTTATTAAGCCGGCGCGGCGCGAGGCCCACGCGGCGTCGCATGGAAAGTTCGAGAAAAACCTCCTTCCCCGCCCGAAAGAGCGCGTAGCTTTGTACGCGTCGCCGTCGCCCTCTTTCTCATCACCCGGTCGTGACAGTGACTCATCAGTCTGGAAGATGCCAGAGGTCTCCAGAAATTTCTATGGGCCTTAGCCAATGACGACGCGCGGCTGGACGAGAGGAAAAGGGAGCGCTCTAACCAGCGAAGCTAAGTGTATGTGCGCGCTAGCCTTAACGCGCCTTAACAGACAGACGCGGCGCGCCCTATTTATGGAGGCCGCGCTGCTTGTGTAGTCAGTCAGTAAGTCAGTCAGTCAGTCAGCGATTGTGGCGTGTTCGCAAGTACTTCAGCTGGACTCCCGGGGATCACCCGCTGCTGGCAAGCCTACCGACCTGCGAGGCAGCGACGCTCGTCTTGCATGGCGTCCACATCGTGACTCTCGAGGCGTCGGACTGCAACAGTGCCCGGTGAACAATTTGGTGTTTGTTTATGTCTCTCTCTCGTGTTTGATCTGTGTTGTAAAGCCTCTGTGTTATTGAATACCTTTGTAGGTGTATGCTTAGCGTTTGTTTTTCCGTGAACCTCTCGTCTGTGCAATTTTATTGTTTCGGTTCTCCTCTGTATCGTCTCTTGCTGTGTATAAAGTTTGTTTTGTTTGTGTACTTCTGACTCCGACCCTTACTCTGGCTTGAACCGGCGAAAGCTGGGCACCAAACGGCCACTCCCTTCTGTCACCACAAGGTAGTTGAATTCCGGCTGAGCTTGCCACGCAGGTCGAGGGCATCTCCATTGCAACCGGAACAGCTACCCCCCCTCACTTTAAGGGTGTCTGGGAGTGTGAGCGCCGTTAAGGGCGCATCGTTAATAATCCTTCATAATTATTAACAGGTGACATGGGGTCAGTGTGGAGAGTGAGTTCGAGTGTAGAGAGAAGTTCCGCAAGTTTCTTCCCCGGGTGTTCTCCCGGGGTACCTCCAGAGCCTGCTCTGATCATTAAAATCACCGACAATCAGAAGTGGGTCCTTTCCCGCTACCTGCATAACTTGCGTGAAAATTTCGCTTAACGTAACATTCTTAAGTTTCGGGGGACAATAAATGTTTAGAACGTGTACAGGTGTGCCAGACCGCCTTAGGGGCAGTACCGACACCATCGTGTGCGCGAATGGTGGAGTTGTGGGGAGTGGCGCTGTGGGGGGGGGGGGGGGGGCACAGCACCACGTCTGCAATGATGAGCTCACCGATGTTTTTGTTTCAGGCGTTCCTTTTGCTGAGCGTTTCACTAGAAGCTCCATCTGCCACATCCCGGCTGAAGTCTACCTGGACTGACCGACGCGAAAATTGGAAGCGGATGCCAATTCTGGACAGCTGCCACCGCCTCCGCTGGCAACCAGGACGGACTACGCGTATCGGCGCTATCGCTAAAAGAAGCAAGCTATATCTACCGCCACTTCACCGCCCCCCGCTGGGGCACAGCGCCACGTCTGCAATGATGAGCTCACCGATGTTTTTGTTTCAGGTCAGTTACCTTGACTGCTCTTACTGCCGCGTAAAAAGCGACAATCGTTTTCTTATTGTGGAGCTGCGCCCCAGCGAATGGTGTGCTGCCTTCATGAACCGTGAGGGGTTTTAAAAATCCTGCTTTGTAGGATGCTATTGCTCTTGTCAGGGGACGTTGAGACGAATCCTGGACCTAGCCCTGAAGAAGTTCTGCCAACTGTCTTAGAAACCGTGCAGAGAATTGAAACAGGGCAGCATGATCTTCGCAATGATCTTTGCGCTCTAAAGAATTGGCAGGCGTCCGTTGACGTTGAACTGAGGCAGTTGTCAGCTCGAATTCGGGTGTTAGAAGTTGACTGTGCTACACTAAAAAACACCAGTGCTTTACCAGTTGAGACGCCGCAGCCTGTTCTCGGAATCTCGGACAAGTTAAAGTATATTGAATCGCGCTGCGATGACGCAGAAAACCGGCTACGTCGTTCTAATCTACTTTTCTTTGGCCTACCGGATACCTCTGACGAAACCTGGTCATCCGCGGAGACTAAAGTAATAAACTTATGCTCGGAAACCCTCGGTGTGACAGTGGAGCCGTCTCAAATAGAGCGCGCACATCGCCTCGGGAAGCATCAAGAAGGTATATGCAGACCTATTATCGTAAAATTTGCCCTGTTCAAAGACAAACAGCACATTCTGGTAAAGGGGCCCCAATTCAAGGATACATTTTATGCTGTACGAGAAGATTTTTCGTTAAAGACACGGATAGCTGGGAAACACCTACTTGATTTTACGAAGTCACAGAACACCTCGTATAAACTTAACGTCGACAAACTGCACGTTGATGACAACACCTACGTATTCGATGCAGTATCTGGGAATGTCGTATTGTAACGTAACGTTACACAGAAGACGTTCTGGCACTCTGACACCGAAGGACACCAACAGCCAGTCAGGGCAGCACGAAAGCGGAGCACTGTTTCGCTTCGTCGTCTTTACCGAATCGCCGGTTCAAATCTTCGTCGCCTATGAATGGCATGTGTCATTGCCCCCCTTCTTGCCAGCATCTCCTCGATGCTGCAAATGCTGCTTGATGCGATGAGCTGACAGATGTTATGCTAGGTTGGTGTGGGATACCACAACACAAAACGGGGCCCCATCAGTCTCAAGAATAGTCAGCGGGGCGATCGTGGTAGGGTTTCATCCGGACGACGTGCACAACATCAGTGAACTTGCGTCGTCTGCGGCTTGAGGGATCTTGGGTCGCGGATTCAACTTCGTAAGTAACGTCGCTGAGGCGGCGGAGGACACGATATGGGCCGAAGTACCGGCGCAGCAATTTTTCAGACAGCCCACGATGACGAACGGGCGTCCAAATACAGACATAGTCTCCAGGCTCGTAGGCAGCGAAGTGCCGTCCCTTGTTGTAACGGTCAGCGTCTAGTTGCTGTTGTAGGTATATGCGCTGCCTTGCCAGCTACCGTGCTTCTTCCGCACGCTGGGTAAAACTAGCGATGTCCAGGTCAAGCTCATCTTCGTCGTCGGTGTATACGGGCAGCATTGTATCCAGTGGAGTGGTCACTCGACGGCCGAAGACAAGCTCGAAGGGTGTGAGCCGCGTCGTCTCCTGAAGTGCCGTATTATATGCGAACGTGGCATATGGGAGGATTTTATCCCAGGTCTTATGCTCTATATCCACGCACATAGACAGCATGTCAGCCAGAGTTCTGTTTAGCCTTTCCACCAAGCCATTAGTTTGTGGGTGGTATGCCGTGGCCCGTCTATGGCTAGTGTGTGTAAGGTTCAGTACAGCCTTAGTCAGGCGGGCCGTAAAAGCTGCCCCGCGATCGGTAATGATAACAGCCGGAGCGCCGTGACGCAACACAATGTCGTGGACAAAAAACTCTGCGACTTCGGCGGCAGTTCCATTTGTAAGCGACGCGGTCTCAGCATATCGGGTCAAGTAGTCCGTCGCGACAACAATCCAACGCTTTCCATTACTTGACTTCGGGAAAGGACCAAGAAGATCTATCCCCACTTGTTGGAAAGGAGTTTTCGGTGGAGCGATCGGCTGAAGAAATCCAGCTGGTTTCACGGGTGGAGTCTTTCGGCGTTGACAATCACGACAGGTTTTTACGTAAGATCGCACTGAAGGTAATAATTTCGGCCAATAGTATTTCTCCCGAATTCTTGCAAGCGTACGACTAACTCCCAAGTGGCCGGAGGACGGTTCGTCGTGACAAGCGCTTAAGATGTCAGGCCGTAGGTGCGTAGGCACTACGAGTAGAAATGTCTCTTTGGATCTTTCAAAATTGCGCTTGTAGAGAACTCCACTTCGTAAAGCGTATGTCTGCAAGCCACGACGAAAAACAAGCGGTACTCTACCACCGTGTCCTTCCAGATAATCGATGAGCGGCGCCAGCTCCGGGTCCTTGCGTTGAAGGTCAGCCATATGTGATTGGGTAATGGCCCCAATAAAGGGAAAACCGTCGGCGTTTTCCACTGCAGTGGAGTCCAATGGCGCGCGTGACAAACAATCCGCATCTTGGTGTTTATGTCCCGACTTATACACAACAGTGACGTCATACTCTTGAAGACGGAGGCTCCAACGAGCTAAGCGTCCAGACGGGTCTTTAAGGCTTGCCAGCCAGCACAAGGAATGATGGTCGCTGACAATACGGAAGGGTCGTCCATACAAATATGGTCGAAACTTGCTGATGGCCCAGATTACCGCAAGGCACTCCTTCTCTGTTGTCGAATAGTTCGTCTCTGATCGTGAGAGTGTTCGGCTCGCGTAGGCGATAACCCGTTCTACTCCGCCTTGCCACTGAATGAGTATCGCGCCGAGGCCAACGTTGCTGGCATCAGTATGTACGTCGGTTGCGGCGTCTTCATCGAAATGGGCGAGTATTGGGGGTCTGTGTAGGCGGCTTCTAAGCTCCTGGAAGGCTTGTTCTTGATCGTCTCCCCATAGGAAGGGTATGTCTTCTCTGGTTAGTGCTGTCAGTGGTTCAGCTATCTTAGAAAAATCTTGGACGAAGCGTCGGTAGTATGAACAAAGACCTAGAAATCGTCGAAGTGCCTTTTTGTCGGTGGGGCGTGGAAAATTTGACACTGCGGTAGTCTTTTCGGGATCAGGGAGAACGCCCTGTGCACTGACAACATGGCCGAGAAAGCGTAGTTCCTTGAAAGCAAAGTGGCATTTCTCAGGCTTGATCGTTAGTTGCGCGCCTTTGAGTGCTTGAAGCACGATGCGCAACCGGTCCAAGTGTTGCTCGAAAGTAGGCGAGAAAATACCGACATCATCTAAGTACACCAAGCACGACTGCCACTTCAGACCTGATAAAACCGTGTCCATCATACGTTGGAACGTGGCCGGTGCAGAGCAAAGACCAAACGGAAGCACCTTAAACTCGTATAGGCCGTCGGGCGTCACAAATGCAGTCTTCACCCGGTCTCTCTGATCCACCTCAATTTGCCAGTATCCGCTTTTGAGGTCTAATGAGGAGAAGTACCTGGCGTCGCGTAGTCGGTCGAGGGCATCATCAATCCTGGGCAGCGGATAGACGTCCTTTTTAGTCACGTTATTTAACTTTCGGTAATCGACACAGAATCTCAAGGTGCCATCTTTCTTTCTGACAAGGACCACTGGCGATGCCCATGGGCTCGTCGAAGGCTGGATCACGTCGTCCGCAAGCATTTCATCCACTTGCATTTTAATGGCGTCACGTTCTTTAGGAGAAACCCGGTACGGGCGCTGGCATACCGGTAACGGGGACTCATCGGTGATGATTCGGTGCTTGGCGACAGGAGTACGACCAACCTTAGAGCCTGTGGCGAAGCAGTCTGCGAAATCGCTCAGAAGAGCCGAAAGAAGATTCCTCTGATCGGGCCTCAAGTCGGGGTTAATTTTAACAGTCTGCAGAGCATGACAAGGTGCGGCCTCCTCTTTAGGGTTCGCTCCGGTGGTGCATAAATGAGGCAAGGCAGTAACATCGTGAAGGACGGCAACAGCCGTGTCCTTGGCGAGATGCCGCATCTCCTTAGCAAAATTTGTCAGGAGGACAGTAGCACAACGGTTCTGGAGTTGTACGAGTCCTCGAGCAACGGCTAATTCCTTCTCGAGTAGTAGCGGAAGGTGCCCATCCGCGATGCCCTCGTAATCGTGGAATAAGTCATGCTTTACAAGAACCAACACACTAGAACGTGCCGGAACCCTCACGTCATCGTCGGCTATACGCAAAACGTTCAGACCCGGATCTTCGTTTTCAATGCGCGCCACGGCTCGTTTCGTCGAAAAGGAAACACGCGCTTCTTTCAGGTCAATGACAGCGCCGTTGGTCTGCAGGAAGTCTAGACCGAGGATCAAGTCTTTCGAACACTCAGGAAGCACGATAAATTCTCCGACATACACAAAACCACGGATGCCGATCCGCGCTGTGCACTTGCCTGCAGGTTCGATCAAGTGACTTCCCGCCGTGCGAATTTTCGGGCCGGACCAATGTGTCAAAACTTTCTTCAATTCTCGGGCGAGACCACGGCTCATTACTGAATAATCGGCACCAGTGTCGAGTAACACGGTGACATCCACTCCATCAATCGTTACACATAAATCGGAGGTAGTATGCCGGATGCTGTCGCTACCTGACACAAGCGAAATCTCGTCGGGTCGGCCTGACGATGACGGAGGATCTTCACATTTCCCGACATCAGCGACCCTGCCTCCGAAGGCCGCTGGTATTAGTTTTCCCGGCTAGGGCTGGGAGAGGAGCGGCGTCGGGAAGTATGGGGACTTGTAGAGCGGTAGCTCGTCGGGGACGTAGACCGATGCTCTTGGTAACCGGACGTTACGGGATACTGTCGCGCTGCAAGGTCGCTTGCAATCTCAGTAGGCCGTTCGTCATTCCGAGGGTGGAGTTCCTCCGAGGCGAAACCCCGCATATTGACGCGGCGGTACGGGCACGCCCGGTAAAGGTGACTGGCTTCCCCGCAATGATAGCACAGGGGGCGACGGTCCCGGGGCCGCCATACTTGACGGGGTCGCTGGTAGATTGGCGGAGGGGAGTAGTGAGGCCCCATGCGGCTCCATGCGAGTCCCTCCATGCGAGGACCCTGCGGCCCCATTGCTGGAGCTGCGGCGTTGATACTATGATCCGGCGGGGGAGCCCTACGTAATACGGACGCGTAGGTGGGCCTCGCGTCGATCGTCTGGTGGGGAACGCGCTGCTGGGGAACGTCAGCAACTTGCTGAGCTGCCATACGCACCTCGTCCCGGACGACTTCAGCCAGTGAAGGAAAAGCTGTTGTGTTGCAAGGCATCCGGAGCGCTTGCAGTTCCTCCCGCACGACAGAACGGATGAGATTTCGTAGCGCGTCCATGTCGCTGCCGATATGCACAGGAGGTGCGTCGGACCCAATGATGTTCACGTCACGGTTGTACTGACGGGCTCGGTGTTGCAGCGTTGTCTCCATGGTCGCTGCCTCGCTGAGAAACTCCGCCACAGTGCGCGGTGGACTGCGCACCAGTCCGGCGAAAAGTTCTTGTTTAACGCCCCGCATCAGGTGACGCAGTTTCTTATCTTCAGGCATTTGTGGGTCTGCACGCTTGAAAAGGCGTGTCATGTCCTCAAGGAACATACGCACGCTCTCGTTCGGGCGCTGATTGCGCGAGTGTAGCGCAGCTTCTGCTCGCTCCCGGCGGTCGGCGCTAGGAAAGGTGGCTTTGAAATCACGACAGAAGGCTGCCCAGGATGGGAAGGCAGCCTCATGGTTTTCAAACCATGTCCGTGCAGACTCTTCAAGGGCGAAGTACACGTTGTGGAGCTTGCGCTCATCAGTCCACCCGTTGTAACGAGCAACTCGCTCGTAGTTCCCAAGCCAGTCCTCGGCGTCCTCGAACACGTCGCCATGAAAGGAGGGGGGAGTTCGCGGCTGATGACACAGGATGTGGGTGGGAAGCCTGCTCTCAGATGTCATTGCAGCAGGTTCGACAGCCGTCTGAGGATGCGTCGTTCTGGTAGCAGCCGGAAGGGGTCCGAATTCAGGGGGCTCTCCACGTAGGCGGCGGCCGAGGCGTTGATGTACGGGGGTAAGCTCCGTATTGGCAGGTTGATTCTGCAGGACTGGATCGATACCTGGCGATTCCTCCACCAGATTTGTAACGTAACGTTACTCAGAAGGCGTTCTGGCACTCTGACACCGAAGGACACCAACAGCCAGTCAGGGCAGCACGAAAGCGGAGCACTGTTTCGCTTCGTCGTCTTCTCCGAATCGCCGGTTCAAATCTTCGTCGCCTATGAATGGCATGTGTCAGTATGATCTAAAAGATAGCTCGCACGGGAAAAGGTGGCTGGTACAATCGATCTTTGTAACTCTTCACGTCGTAAACACTCGCCATTACAATTACATTTATCATGCACTAATATTCATAGTCTGCTACCAAAACGTGTCGAACTAACTTCGTATCTGGAGAACAGTGAGTGTGGCATTTTAGCATTAACTGAAACTTGGCTTAAACCTGATATTTCTGACACTGAAGTACTGCCCGATACTAACGACTACGTAGTCTACCGCAAAGATAGAGAAAACAAAAGGGGAGGAGGTGTTCTAATAGCCTTCAGGAAGCGTGTAGCACACCAACTTGTCAATTTACCCAGTCCTCTTGAGATTATTTGGATTTGCATCAAATCATCACTTGTTCATTCAAAAATAGGTGTATGCTACATATTGCTAGAGAGCTCCGATGTTTTCATTTCTCAGTTGCGCGATAGCCTCAGTGGCATACGAACCAAATTTCCTAAAGCAAATATATTTCTAATGGGTCACTTTAATTACCCGGATATTGACTGGTCTAACCTATCCTCTAGCTCTTGCTGCTCTAAAGAATTCATCGATTTAATTTTGGATTTTTCCCTAACCCAGTTAGTAAACCAACCCACACGCGGAACTAACATTCTCGACCTAGTTCGGATGCCATGCCCCGAAGACAAGCACCATTTCTACTACTGAGGGATTCAGTGATCATCAGATTCTTAATTTTACAGTTAGCATACCATCACATGCACGGCATCTCAAATCAAAACTCATCTTCAACTATAAAAAAGCTGATTGCAATGCCGTTAATCTTGGTCTGCAGGAATTTTCTTCCACGTACCTTTCTACTTTCTCTTCCCGTACTGTCAATGAAAATTGGACCTTGTTTAAAGAAAAGTTGCTGTCATTAATGCGTGCTCACATACCACAAATCTCATTTCGGGTCAACATTTCTAAGCCATGGTATCATAGGTCACTCCGTTCACTTAAGAATAAAAAGAAGCGCTTATTCAAAGCCATGAAAAAATCTCGATCCCCCTCGCTGAAACTGCAACAAAAACACTGCGAAAAGCAATACTGCCATGCCGTCCATAAAGCGAAACACAAATTTTATTCCCGTGACCTTCAATCCCTTATGCACAACAGCCCGAAAAAATTCTAGAGTACCATAGCCCCAGCCACCACGCAGGCCCAAATCGCTCTGCACGATGAGGACGGAAATTTCACTACTGACGAAGAAAGTGCGACCATATTTAACAATTACTTCACTTCAGTATTCACCCAAGAAGACCATTCTAACATTCCCGCCATCGCCGGAGTCGACTATAGATATATGAGCCCGATTGAATTAAGTGTTGAAGGCAACACGTCTTTAACCAATAGCCTTAAAGTGTCTTCTAGCTCTGGTGCAGACGGAATCAACGCCAAAATTCTAAAACTCACTTTAACTTCTAGTAGCTTAATCATGTATCACATTTTTCAGCAGTCCCTATCTACAGGCGAACTTCCGTTTGATTGGAAAATTGGCGAAATCATCCCCGTGTTCAAATCTGGTGACAGAAATAATATTAGTAACCACCGGCCCATATCTTTAACAAGTATTGCATGTAAGCTTCTAGAGCACATCATTGCTTCAAACGTTGCGCAGCATCTTGAACATAACAGCTTTTTTTACCCCCATCAGCACGGTTTTAGAAAAGGACTGTCGTGCTATACACAACTCATGGAATTTACCCACGAAGTGCATTCTAACATGAACGATAACCAGCAGGCTGATTGCATTTTCATCGATTTTTCTAAGGCATTTGATCGGGTAGCACATTGTCGTTTAATTTCCAGACTCTCCGCTTTAAACATTGACTCATTAACGCTATCATGGATTAGAAATTTTCTCTCATTTCGCAAACAATTTACCTGTGAAAATAACTGCTCATCCTCTTTTTGTGAGGTATCGTCCGGTGTTCCTTAGGGCAGTGTTCTGGGCCCATTGTTATTTCTAATATATTGTTACGTACTCAGTACGTAACGGGGGTGTTTATTGGTAGTCTAAAGCGCTGCGAGTCACGCAAGGAACACCAGCACACACCACTGTGTCTTCCGTTTCTTCTTTTTCTCTCTAGCCTCTTCTTCCTTTCTTGACGCCCCGAAGCACGTGACACTTCCCCCCTCGCAGACGAAGCCCCAGTACAAGCAGTTTAAGGAAGGTGCCGGGGATGGAACCTTTTTAGCCGAGCCACATGCACCACATGGGTCCGGCGTGAGAATCGGTCACTTTCGGTGCGGAGTGAAATTACATAGTTCACGTCACTCAGGCGCTCCAAAACGACAAAAGGGCCGCTATAACGAAACAGCAGCTTCTGGGCTAAACCACGCTTGCGCAGCGGCGTCCACAGCAACACTAAATCACCGGGCACATAAGAGACAAGTGGGCGTCGGTTGTCATAACGCTCCTTCGAATGTTCCTGTGAGTCTAGGATGCGGAGGCGGGCAACGCGGCGAGCTTCTTCGGCTCGACATAAAGTAGTGGCGATAGAAGGCTCGTTGTAGAGGGAGAAAGGAAGGATGGTATCAAGACAACTGCGGGGAACTCGAGCATACAGGAGGTAAAACTGACTGTAGCCAGTCGTCTCATGCTGTGCAGTGTTATACGCGAATGTAATAAAAGGGAGGATTTCATCCCAGTTCTTGTGATCAGGGTCCACGTACATCTCCAACATAGTGGTCAGAGTGCGGTTGGTCCGTTCAACAAGTCCATTCGATTGCGGGTAATACGGCGTTGTATGACGGTAATCGCAGGTGCATAGACAAAAAAGTTCTTCGATAACTTCAGCAGTAAATTGGCGCCCACGGTCACTGATCAGAACTCGAGGAGGGCCATGGCGCAGGACGAGAAATCGCAGAAGAAATAGGGATACTTCGTAAGCAGTGGCTGAGGGTATTGCGGCTGTTTCTGAATATCGAGTGAGATGGTCAACACATACCACTATCCACCGGTTACCGTTAGAAGATCGCGGAAAAGGACCCAAGAGGTCGATGCCCACCTGCTCAAAGGGTGTGGTCGGAGGCGCAATAGGATCGATGCAGCGGTCCAGGTGGACGGGAAGTAGGGAGCTTGTACTGCTGGCACTTGACGCAACTGGCTACATAGCGCTGAATGACTTGACGCATTTTCGGCCAGTAAAAGCGTTCCTGTGTGCGATGAAGGGTCCGGGCGACACCCAAGTGGCCCGACGTGGTATCGTCGTGCATCATTTCAAAAACGGGAATGCGGAGGTTTTCCGGCACGACGAGGAGAAAGCGTGCACCTCCGGGGTTGAAATTCTTCTTGTAAAGTAGGCCGGCACGAACGCAGAAACGCGCATCTCTTGAATCATGAGCGGCAGAGAAGAGCGGTTCCAATGTCTAATCGTTGCGTTGTTCTGTCTGGAACAGTTGAGGGCCAGGAAACGTTGCCAAGATAGGCGCCAGGTAGTCATCAAAGTTGTCATCATCACTACCAGTTGATGAAAGCGGAAAGCGTGGCAGACAGTCAGCGTCAGCATGTTGGCGGCCGCTTTTGTATGCCACAGTGAAGTTAAACGCTTGCAACCGCAATGCCCATTGAGCGAGCTGGCCGCAAGGGTCACGAAGATTTACGAGCCAACAGAGCGAATGGTGGTCAGTGACGATGGTAAAAACATTGCCATATAGGTAGGAACGGAATCGTTGCACCGCAAAAACCACTGCGAGGCACTCTTGTTCAGTAACGGTGTAGTTGCGCTCTGCCTTGCTCAACGAACGACTAGCATAAGCTATCACGTGCTGATCGGTGCCATGACGCTGGATGAGCACAGCACCAACGCCCACGCCACTAGCGTCGGTGCGAACTGCGATGGGGCAGAAGGACAGAAGTGACGTAGGATAGGTCCTGATGTCAGAAGGAATTTGAAGTGGCGGAAAGCAGAGTCGCAGTCAGTAGTCCAATTGAACGGTGCATCTTTGTGCAAAAGGCACGTGAGCGGGTATGCGATGTCAGCGAATCTGGGCACAAAACGACGAAAATAGGAACACAGTCCTAAAAAGCTCCGAAGCTGGTTCACTGATTTCGGTGCTGTAAAGCTGGTTACAGCCGCAATCTTCTGAGGATCCGGCCGAACACCATCCTTATCGACCAAGTAACCAAGAACAATTGTTTGGCGTTCGCCAAAGTGGCACTTCTCAGAGTTGAGGACGAGGCCTGCTCTCAATGCAATCAAGAACAATGGCGAGGCGGCTATTGTGTTCCTGAAAGGTCTTGCCGAAGATCACAACGTCGTCCAAATAGCACAAACAAATTTTCCACTTGAGTCCGCGCAGAATGGTGTCCATGAATCGTTCGAACGTGTCAGGCGCATTGCACAATCCAAAGGGCATTAAATTGAACTCATAGAGACCATCGGGGGTCACAAATGCCGTCTTTTCTTTGTCGCTTGGGTTTATCGGTATCTGCCAGTACGCCGATCTCAAGTCTACCGAGGAGAAGTATGACGGCGAATGAACACTGTCGATTGCATCGTCAATACGTGGAAGTGGATATACATCTTTTTTGGTGACGGCGTTAAGGCGACGATAGTCCACACAGAAACGCTTTTTAACGAGAATAGCTGGAGCCGCCCAAGGGCTTGAAGATTCCTGGATAACGCCACGTTGGAGCATGTCATGAACTTGTTCGTCAATAAGCTGACGTTCGGCCGGAGACACACGACAGGGCTTCTGTCTGATCGAGCGAGAAATTCCAGAATCAATCGAATGATGGATGCGAGAATTTGGAATCGGTGGCTGATGATCTCTGGCGAAGTCGAAAACCGAAACATGCTTGGAGAGCAGGTCTGTCAAAATTCGGCGCTCCTGTGCTCCCAACGCTGTGTTTATCATTGCCTGGATTCGAGACTCTGCAAAATGAGATGTTTTCTCTTCAGGAGCATGGTTACTTAGTGCCGCCACGTAAATCGACACACCTTCGTCGTAATGAGTGAGCCTCATACCACGAGGCAACACGGCTGGCTCGTCTGAATAGTTTACAGTCCACAGCAAGGTGTAGCCTCTGGTGACTGAAACTATGCAACGAGGCACCAATACACTCTTCTTTGCACAGGCCAGCGTTGTAGGTTCCACTACGGCGTCGACATTCTCTCACAAATTCGTAGATGAAATAACTTGAATGAATTCTCTTGACATCGCAGGTACAACTGTATCTTCAGACACAGAAAAAGCTCCTAAATCGAGCGACGAGGTTTCTACAAGGGCCGACATCAACGCAGCATTAAGCGAGATCTGTCCACTACGGCAGTCTAACGTTCCACCACACCACACTGTTGCAAAAAGTATATACCTAGAATTACTTCATGCGTAGAACGAGGCAAATTCTGTTCGAAACGCTTGGCCCCCAATCACAACTTTCGCATAGCACACACCCAAAGGCACCAATGATTCACCGCCAACACCACGGAATACCATAGCTTGATTCACGCTAAACATCACTTTATGTCCTAATCGATTCTTGAATGCTAAACTCATAACAGAGACTATTGCGCCAGTGTCAATTAGTGCCATGGTGGGGATGCCGTCAATGGATACTTCGAGTTTGTTCTTTAGCATAAACACAGGCAGAGGTATTGGGAACATTGATTTTCCGGCGACCTCACCCCCATCGGCCGCGTCTTCTAGTTTCCCGAAGGGGAAGAACGGCGCCGAGGAGACGGTGATTGTCTCTGTCTTTGGGTTGACGGCGTCAAGCTGCGGTTCAAAGCAGGCGATCCGTTTCGCATCTGGTAGCAGGCCCCGCCGACGGCAATACCGGGAGATGTGTCCGGTCATGCCACAGCTATAACACACGGATTGCTGGCGCCACTGGTCCGAGTAAATGCGGGCGGAGACTGGTTCTGGTTGGCGGTAGTAATCGGGACGGCGTTGCTGACGAACCACCTGGCGTGTGTAGATGGTTCTTCGGCCCATCCGTGGCTGAGAAGTGCTTAAATCGTTATGCTGTCTGCCCTCGCCAAAGCGTGATGCATTTAAAGCCGGAGTCCAGGAAGTTGGTGGAGTCGCGGGTTCTGCTTGCAGCGCGCAACCGTCATACTGGTGTTCGTCCCGGCACGCAGAGTCTGTCACGCAACAATTCTTCCCGCACAATCCGGCGTATCAGATCAGCCATGGACTCCGGAGCACTGACATCAACGCTCGCAACAGATGTGACGTTGGCCAGTCGCCCAAATTTAGGAGGGATACGGTGCAACTTCAAGGTTTCGAAAGTGCGGCAGTGCCTGATGAAGTCAACTGTAGAGTTCAAATTGTCTTTGCTGATAAGAAAATTATAGGCATCTACAGTGATACCACGTGATACTACAGTGATACAACAGTGATAAGCAAGTGCCCCACTTTATCTTCCTCGGACATCCGAGGGTTTACCACCTTGCACAATTTCACAATATCCTCGATATATGCGGTGCACGTCTCGCCAGGTACCTGGGCCCGCTGAATCAACGTTTGTTCTGCGCGTTTCTTCTTCGCGGATCCGTCGCCAAAGCAGTCCTTTATCTCTTCTGTGGAACATTCCCAGCTGGTAAGTGAGTCTTCATGATTATCAAACCAAACTAGGGCAGTGCCTTCCAAGAAGAACACTACGTTCGCTAGTTTCACGGTCGCGTCCCAACGATTGTACCGGCTCACCCGCTCGTAGTTGGTTAGCCACTCGTCGACGTCCTCGTCAGATTTTCCACCAAATGTGCGCGGCTCGCGGTAGTTCTGCCAGTTGCTCACCGCAGGTGTTGTTCGGTCAGCGTCGCCATCTTGAGCCATGTCAGATGGTAGGGGTGACAAACAAGCGACCCGGCGGCTTCGTCGAAGACAACGGGGATCCGTGTTGATCTACACCGCAAACTCCACCCCAACTGTTGCGTACTCAGTACGTAACGGGGGTGTTTATTGGTAGTCTAAAGCGCTGCGAGTCACGCAAGGAACACCAGCACTCACCACTGTGTCTTCCGTTTCTTCTTCTCTCTAGCCTCTTCTTCCTTTCCTGACGCCCCGAAGCACGTGACAATATTGTTACTGAGTGGTACTCGCTGGCCGTGCTGACGAAAAAGAAGTGCGACAGACTCCCAGACGAAGAAGACGCAGACGAGTGCTGTGCTGTGCGAGTGCTGTGCTGTGATCATCCTCAGGGGTGTGGACAACTGCCTTACTGTGAATATTTCCCGTAACATCTCTTGGTGGAGGTCAATCTTTCGATCCCCGTCACAAGCTGGATCTCCGCAGCGGCCGACGCATTATTACCACCAGTATGACTACTGACGCCGCTACATCTACTGCCGCCGCACCTGCTGTCGTCATGGCCCATCCCCGTGACCCCGGAACCTTCTGTGGGACCGACGACGTTGATGTCGACGACTGGCTGGCTCTATACGAACGAGTCAGCAAGCACAACAGGTGGGATTCCACACTTATGCTTGCTAATATCATCTTTTACTTGACTGGGACAGCGCGGGTGTGGTTTGAGACCCATGAAGAGGACCTCACATCTTGGGACATCTGTAAGCAGAAGCTACACGACCTCTTCGGAAAGCCCATTGGCCGTCACCTTGCCGCGAAAAAGGCGCTCGCTTCTCGCGCGCAAACGTCTACAGAGTCTTACATCACTTACATACAGGACGTCCTATCCCTGTGCCGCAAAGTCGACCACGCCATGCCTGAGGAGGATAAAGTCGGCCACATAGTAAAAGGCACGATGCTTTCAACCTCCTTTTATGCAGGGATTGCTCCACCGTGGACTCTGTACTACAAGTGTGCCGACGTTTCGAACAAGCGAAACAGAGACGCATATCGCATCGTTTCGACCGTCTACCGAACACGGCTGCCAGCTCTTCCTGTGTCGATCTTCCGCCTCCTCGACCGCCAACTAATGACACTACTTTGACCCGCATCGTCCGCTAGGAGCTCGAGGCAATGACTCCTGCAGCTTCACTCTCGCCTACCCCCGACAATACCTTGGCTGCAATATCACTCATTCAGGCTGTTGTTCGCCAAGAGGTTGCCAATATGGGTCTTCCTTCTACCTGCCGCACCGACACCGTGGATTCAGGACCTGCCCCTCCAGTAATTGCAGCTGCCTCACCTACCGCCGGTTTCTCGCCCCGATATCGGTACCGCAATCCGAATGAGTGGCGTACCCATGACAATCGTCTCATCTGCTTTACTTGTTCCCGCGTTGGCCACATTTCCCGTCACTGCCGTAGCCGTTGGTACACGCCATCTCGTCAATTCACCTACGTCGACCGCCGCGGAGACTATGCCCTTCGCTATACCTCACCTCGCCCCGACCAGACCACTGTTGACCCCGGTGTCCCTGCTCGTGATGCCAACCGTTCACCATCCCCGCAGACCCGACGCTCGCGTTCTCCTCTTCCTCACCGCCGTTTGTCCCCGTCTTATTCCAGCCACATACCGGAAAACTAGCCAATGCAGCTCCCGGAGGTGACGCTGCATTTGTGACCCGGACTAAAAAACCTCTGCTGACCCCTGCCCTACAAAATAATCACATCGACGTCCTTGTGGATGGTGTTCCCGTTTCTGCTCTCATTGATACCGGCACCCAACTGTCCGTTCTCAGCTCCTCATTTCGCCGTCGCCTCAAAAAAGTCCTTACTCCAGCCGTCTCGGCCACAGTTCGCGTTGCCAATGGAAGCCCTGCTGCCGTGGTTGGCATGTGCACAGCGCGAGTTACCATTGGTGGTCGTCATGCTCCAGTGTTGTTCACCGTCCTCCAAGAATGCCCCCACGACGTTATCCTTGGCATTGACTTTTTAACAGCCCACTCTGCCCTCATTGACTGCTCTACCGGCCTACTTCGCTTGGACCTTCCGCTCTGCTCTGAAGACCACTCCTGCTCACCCCGCCTTCGATCAGCACAGTTCTGCCGCCTTCCTCCTGAAGCTGCCGTCTACATCCCTATGTCACCATTCCCACCCGTCCCAGACGGCGACTATCTCGCGTGTCCCATGACTGATGTCATCTTGCAGCGGCACGTCACCCTTCCTCATCTGATTGTGCATATCTCCCAGAACCGTACCACCCTCCCGGTCCTTAACTTCAGCTTATCAACTCAGGTTCTGCCCGAGGGAATTTCACTAGCAGAGCTGTCGCCGATGACCGATTGTGCCATTTCAGCTCTGACTACCGATAATCCAAACGCCGTCCCTGCAACACCTCCCTCGTCCTCTACATCGCGCACTGATCCTGTTAAAAGCATGATTGCAGCTGATCTCCAGCCTGAATTCGCCGCAGAGTTAAAACAGCTTTTCCTCCCCTACAGTGACCTTTCTGACTTCGGTACCCGCCCATTGGGTCAAACCACAGTTGTCAGTCACCGCATTGACACCGGTGACGCCAGTCCTATTCACAGGCGGCCCTATCGTGTTTCGCTTGCCGAGCGATGCGTCATCCAAACAGAGGTTGATAAAATGTTGGCGAACGACATAATTGAGCCTTCCAGCACCCCTGGGCATCCCCTGTTGCGTTGGTCAAAAAGAAAGATAACAGCTGGAGATTCTGCGTTGACTATCGTCATCTAAATAAGATAACCAGAAAAGATGTGTATCTTCTTCCGCGTATAGACGACGCACTTGATACTTTGCACGGAGCCAGCTACTTTTCGTCCATCGACCTTCGTTCCGGCTACTGGCAGATCTCTTTCGACGAGAGAGACCGTGAAAAAACAGCGTTCATCACCCCTGACGGCCTTTATCAATTCAGTCATGCCTTTTGGCCTTTGCAATGCCCCAGCAACCTTCGAACGTATGATGGACTCTGCTCCGAGGCTTCAAGTGGACCACTTGTTTGTGTTATCTTGACGATGTAATAGTTTTCTCGTCTACATTTGAAAGCCATCTTCGTCGCCTTTCTACAAGCCTAGCGCTTTTTCGCCGCGCGGGACTGCAACTAAACTCCAAAAAGTGCAGCTTTGGTCACCGACAAATCAAAGTCCTTGGTCACTTGGTTAATGCTGCCGGCGTTCAGCCTGACCCCGACAAGATTCGTGCCGCCAGAGATTTTCCCACTCCACGTTCATCCAGCGATGTTCGAAGCTTTATTGGCCTATGTTCTTATTTCCGACGATTCGTCCCGAATTTCGCAGTGCTAGCTCGTCCTCTCACCAATCTCCTAAAGAAAGACGTTTCATTCTCCTGGGGGCCTGAACAAGTTGCAGCTTTCTCGGAACTTATTGCTGCTCTCACAACTCCACCCGTCTTGGCCCATTTCAACCCATCTGCCAATACTGAACTCCGCACCGACGCAAATGGCCACGGCATTGGAGCTATACTTGCCCAGCAACAACACGGCCACACAAGGGTGATTGCGTATGTCAGCCGCCTCTTATCTACGTCCGAACAAAATTACTCTATCACAGAGCGAGAGTGCCTGGCACTTGTTTGGGCTATTACAAAATTCCGCCCTTATTTGTTTGGCCGGTACTTTACTGTTATAACAGACCATCATGCCTTGTGTTGGCTTTCCTCCCTCAAAGATCCTACAGGCCGTTTGGGGCGCTGGGCGCTTCGATTACAAGAGTATACATTTTCCGTCGTGTACAAGTCCGGCCGGCTTCACCAAGATGCAGACTGCTTGTCCCGTCATCCCGTCGACTCCCCTAGCCCTACCGACTCTGACGATGACGCATGTGTCTTGTCTGTGTCGGCCTTTTCTAACATTGCCGACGAACAACACTTAGATCCTTTGCTCCATTCCATTATCCTCCGTCTGACCTGCGACCGACCTGATCCATCTCTTGCCTTATATGTACTCCACGAGAACACCCTTTACCGACACAATATGCGACCAGACGGCGCAGACCTTTTGCTCGTCGTTCCTCAACATCTGCGTTCCACCATCCTTGACCAGTTTCATGATGATCCAACAGCTGGCCACCTAGGTGTCTCTCGCACATACGACAGCCTGCGCCGACGCTTCTACTGGCCGGGGCTCTATCGCTCCGTCCAACAATACATTGCCGCATGTGAATTGTGTCAGCGTCGAAAGAAACCCACAATTTTGCCTTCAGGCCATTTGCAGCCAATCCCCATACCCACTGACCCGTTTTCTCGTGTAGGTGTCGACCTTCTTGGGCCCTTTCCAGTTTCCGCCTCAGGGAACAAAGGGATCGCCGTCGCCACCGATTATGCTACGCGGTATGCTATTACCAGAGCCATCCCGACCAGCTGCGCCACAGACGTCGCTGACTTCCTCCTAGAAAACGTGATTCTACATCATGGTGCCCCTCGTGAACTACTAACTGACCGTGGCCGCTGCTTTCTGTCGCGAGTGGTTGACGAAATTCTCCGTTCGTGCTCCGTCCGTCACAAATTCACCACAGCCTATCACCCCCAGACTAACGGCCTCACGGAACGCCTTAACCGTACCCTCCCAGACATGCTGTCCATGTATGTGTCTGACGACCACCGGGATTGGGACGCTCATGACATTCGCCTACAATTCATCAGTCCATTCTACCGCTGGATACTCCCCATTTTATCTGTTATTTAGCCGACACCCGTTACTGCCCTTCGACACCTCACTACCCGCGGCAGACGCCACCAGTACTTACGCCAGTGATGCCGTAGCCCGCGCTCATGATGCCCACCGGATAGCTCATGCCAGGCTCTCTGCATCCCAAGACTCTCAAAAGTTCCGGTACGACAGTCGCCACCGTAATGTCCACTACAGTCCTGGGTCACTCGTCTTGCTGTGGCTCCCGTGCCGTCGCGTGGGCTTGTGTGAAAAACTTTTGCCCCGGTACACAGGCCCTTACCGAGTTTTGCGGCCCGTGACAGACGTCACATACGAAGTTTAATCTGTGCCTCCGAAATCCTCGTCCAGAGCGCCATGCTCTGAAATAGTGCATGTGTCCCGCTTAAAGCCCTATTATGCACGTTCTGTTTCACAAACGTAGAACGCACCGGGACTGTGCTTTTCCCGAGGGGGGTAGTGTTACTGAGTGGTATTCGCTGGCCGTGCTGACGAAAAAGAAGTGCGACAGACTCCCAGAAGAAGAAGACGCAGACGAGTGCTGTGCTGTGCGAGTGCTGTGTTGTGATCATCCTCAGTGGTGTGGACAACTGCCTTACTGTGAATATTTCCCGTAACAATATATTAACGATCTGCCAACCGACATTACCTCTAACATCCGTTTATTTGCTGATGACTGTATTATCTACCGTAAAATTTCTAATCCAGCCGATCATCTTGTTCTACAGACAGATCTCGACTATATAACAAACTGGTGCTCTATGTGACAAATGACGGTTAACACTGACAAGTGTAAATTAATGACTTTCAGCCGCAAACTATCAAATTCCTTTTTCACCTACTCCCTCAACAGCAACCAAATCACTGCAGTGCCTTCATACAAATATCTCGGTATTTACATAACTCCAAACCTTTCTTGGTCTGACACACATTAATAAAATAACAGCTAAGGCTTCGTGAACCCTCGGATACTTAAAACGTAGTAATCTTCATGATGCGCCATCTGACACTCGAAAACTAGCTTACCAGGCGTTTGTCCGCCCACAACTTGAATTTGCTTCGCCCATTTGGTCACCTCACGAAAAGCATCTAACACACAGTCTTGAATCTATACAGAACCGTGCTGCACGCTTCATTGCTCGTGATTATAACTGTCATTCCAGCGTCCGTAACATCAAGTTATCGCTATCACTTGCGTCTTTAGAATCACGTCGTACAGTAGCACTTCTATGCTTATTTCATAAAATGGTTTTCAGCCCTCACAGCCACGCATTGGCCATCTCGTACATCACATCGTCGCCACAATCATAGCAGCTTTGGGCGTATATTTGGTCGTACTAAAACGTTTAACATGCCTGCCCTTCCGCGTGCCGTAAATCATTGGAACAGCCTTCCTGACGATGTTACTAACACCAGAAATCCTGCCACGTTCCCAGATATGATAACCACGATCCTCACCTAATGTCATGCTTTTATGTGCTCTTACGGAAAATCACTTTTACTACTGTCTAATATGAGCAAAATTATGCTCTTTTAAATACAGTGCCGGATTGTGTTCCTTTCCCTATTGCCACATTTTGACCGTTGTATAGTTATTCTATATTGTATAATAATAACCAATGTATAACTTGTGTTTTTATCTTAAAGGGAGGGACAAAAAGCGGGGAAAAATTTCAATGTATTCTTCTCAGTACTTCTTGCTAACTATTGTATAACGCTTCTCTCAAATCACTGTTTTTGCCCTGTTTATAACTTCATGTATGTACTGCCCCACTCACACAATGCTCCCATGTTGAAGGAGCCTGTGAGTAGCTTGAATAAATAAATAAATAAATAAATTACTTTCTGTGCAGTATATTTCCTGTGAACAAGTATACATGTGTGCGGGTTGTGTTGAAATGTAGTGTAGTTTGTGAGCTTGACGCCTGCTCCGGGTTCCTGATGGGCAACCGCGGCAACGAGGCATTCAGAGGTCTCAAGGTAGAGGCGGAGTTCAGGCCACTTGCTGTTCTGAGACCTCTGCAATGCCACTGCGTTAGTGTAAGCGGCAGAGTTGTTCTGGCTCTCGACTTAGGGTTGGGGGCCATGGTCGGATACGGAGGGCGGGATTACTTTGTTAAAACCTCCCAGTCCGCTAATGCCCGGCGCAAACATGCAGGAGTCTTCAGAAAGGTCAGACAGATCGGGAATGACTCTGTTACATTTTCAAGGGCAGTTAACATCCCTCATTGCACCCACGCGTTTGAAAAACAAAATCACTACTCCACCCTCCTCTAGCGACGCGGAAGAAAACATAACCGACAGGGAGATTCCTAATAGTATTGAGAGTCGCTTCGGAACCCTGGAGACCCGGGTCACCTCGATTAAAACGCAGTTGGCTGATCTTCCCAAAATTATCCATGACACAATCGCGCGTCAGATAGCCAGTGTCATCATACAGGTGACACCAGCTGTAACTCACATTATCCAAAAATAGATACAGGAAAATCCTCGCGTCCCGAAACGCAACGCTCGGTCGCCCGTAGCCAAAACTTTCGCTCTACCTTCGATTCAGTAGAGTTGAACTCCTATAATTTTTAAGCGAGAGCTTCACTACGCCAAGTATAGTTCGAGCCGTCGGATATGCGCCGTTTTCTTCTTCAAATGACCTTGACAGATAATGCGCCTTCCCTTTCTTATGAACCTGTTTACAATGGAAGCGACACCTTCGCTACGCTAGGTATAGCAGGTCTTCGCATGACGCTGAATTTTAAACACCGGAAAAGTCGGAGTCGTCGTCTGCGGCCGCCGTCCCGCGTCGTCCGGCGTTGCCCGTGAGCGAAAAATCCCAGAAGCATCGATAAATAAAAACGAGTAGGAAACCCCGCCGACCTGAGGAATCTAACGTGAGCCTCCGGGGTGCGAGACGAGCATGCTAACCACTCCACCACGCCAGCTTTTTTTTTTCTTTTTTTTTTCTTTATTGCATTGAAAAACTTCCGTAAAAAGGAACAACTCCACTTACTTACACATGTCCATGTCTACAGTTACCGGGCTGCTTAATACGAGCCCGTCATATCCCCAGCCCGACAATGCACAATCATCAGAACATCAAAAGTCTGGGAGACATACACATGCGTCTAGATACGGCATCCAGTTTGGAGGTTCTTCACGTGCAGCATATACACTTCTCACCAAAGCACACTGCTCCCCAAACACGGATTTGGACGATCTTGGTGGCTCTGCATGCCTGTCGATCATGCGGCTTTTCCAAAGGCTGAACAGTCCCATCAACACAAATAGATCGTAAGGCACGACAGAGTTTTTGTCAGGAGGCAAAAATCTAATTGTGTAAGGCGTAATTTCAATGTCCTTTTTAAGAGTTCTTTGTAGTATGTCCGAAAAGAACATAGCATCACGGCACAGAATAAAACAATGATCAATTGTCTCAGGCACGTTACAGAGACGACAATTTACCGACCAGGGCACAAACATCTCCTTATTGTGAAGAAATGTCTTGACAGGCAACGTCGATGTATGTAATTTGAAAAAGAACGTTTTTTTCAGCTGCCTGAATGCACATTTTGCCTAACACGCTTTAGAACAGTGGTGTCCGAAAACCCCAGATAAGGCTGCCGATACAATGGTGTAGGGAACAAATACTCAGTGAGAGGCTGGGTCATCTGCTTTCTCGAAAGGTTATACAGGTAATCTACAGAGAAACGCACAGTGAGAAAATTTAAAGTGTCAGCAACCTCCTTAAGGAATCCCCATAAACGCCCCTCACGAGCCTGCCCAGTTGGTGCGAATAAGTAAGGCAAATGTGGACTAAGACGCCTAATGAGCACAGTTACAAGAAACGGATGGTTTGCCGATTTGAAAAAGAAAAATTGGGAAACAAGTTGATGCACAAACAAGTGAACAAGACCCACTCCACCAGACTCTAAAGGAAGAAACAAGTTGTCACGCCGCATGGGCTCCCATTGAGAGCGCCACACAAATGTTGCAAATATTCTGTGTATAACTTGTACTTTCCTCCTCGCACAATGCAGGACTTGAAGGACATACGCAAGCTTTGCAAACAAAAATATGTTACAGACCTGTGCCCTAGCAAACACTGAGAGTTCCCTACCCATCCAAGCCTGCGTTTGTCGCCGCATAGGTACGATTTGTGAATCCCAGTAGGCTGCGCTGTTACGAACTTGGTGCAGCGGAACCCCTAGGTACTGAAGAGGACTACAGTCCCAGCATATGCCTCCAAACTGGCTTGGTCTAGTGCCCCAGTGTCCCAACCAAAAACCTTTGGATTTATCTAAATTAAGGGCCGCGCCTGATACATCGCATGCTGTTCAGTCAAGTGTAAAGCCTCAAGTACACTCTTTTTGTCAGAACAAAAGAGGGCGATATCGTCCGCGTAAGCTAAAATCTTAACTTCACATTGAGCCAGAGAGAAACCACGGATGGCTGCACTGTTAATTATACTGAGACAGAGGGGTTCCAGATATAAGCCAAACAACAGTGGAGACAGTGGACATCCTTGACGAACAGATTATTCCAGTGGTATTGGTTTCGTTAGCTCCTGATTAACAATTATTCTTGTATACGAGTTCATATAGCACAGCCTTATGCCTTTGAGCAAAGCGTCACCAATGTTTGCATTCTCCAAGACCGCGAACAAGAAATTGTGCCGAACTTTATCAAACGCCTTCGCCAGGTCAATTTGAATCACAGCTACTTGGCCTGTCTCATCTGATACTGTCTCGATTACTGAACGTGCAATATGGATGTGTGTTTGAATACTGCGCCCTCTGATACCACATACCTGATGCGAACCTATCAAGTCCATGATAACGAGCTGCTAACGAGAACAAATGACCTTGGCAAAAAATTTGTAATCAACATTACAGAGTGAAATTGGACGATATCCTTCAACAGTTTTCAACCGATTAGTATCTTTGCTTTTGGGAATTAATATTGTGTGGCCTGAATAGAAAGTGGGAGGCAGGAAACCCGCATCATAAGGTGCTTGGAATACTTCCATCAAAACAGGCGTTAGGCAAGGCGAAAATGTTTTATAAAATTCGCTAGTAATACCATCTGGGCCAGGAGATTTCTGGTTCTGAAGGTCTGAAATTGCTGATTTAATTTCTTCCAAAGTGATGGGTCCCTCTACTACAGCACACTTCTCATCGTCTAGTCGAGGAAAGTTCTCAAGTAAGGAATTATAATCGAAACCCTGATTCGGATCTTTACAACTGCCGAACAGCTTTCGATAAGAATCATAGAAAGCAGCAAGAATACTAGGAGCATCACTATATGTGCAATCACCATACTGAATTTCCAATATTTCCTTCGTAAGAGCATTCTCTCTTTCATCACTGAGGGCCCGACGTGAAGGTTGCTCGTCAAGAAACCTTTGAGTCCTAGATCTTATTAGGGCCCCCTTGTATCTTTCCGTCGCAAATTGTTGAAGCTCTGCCTTTACGTTATTAATTTCTTCAACATAGGCACCCGGGCTAACCCTCTCTAGTTCATGTAGCTCAGTTAGAGTGCGCCCAAGCTCACGAAGGTGGTGTCTCTTTAGGAACGCGATTCTTGCAGAGGCTTCAATTGCTAAGTTTTTGGTTTCCTGTTTAAACAAGTCCCATTTTTGAAAAACTGACAGATCATGGCGTGACCATATGTCTTTCAAACAAGTAGGTACAGCACAAGTACAAGTAGGTAACCACGCCAGCTAGATGGTTAGAAATGGACAAAGGCGCGTCTATTGATTGCGGTGTTGTCTCAGAAATGTCCCTTAGAGAAGTGTATTGTGGCGTATAATAATAATTATGAGCATGTAAATTACAGAATTACAGAACACGCAGTTAAGCGAGTGGCAAATTACTTTTCCGCTGTACTTCCTCTTCGCTTGGCGTGCACGTAGCGCCATCATGCGTGTGGCGGACGGAATAAGATGGACAGGGCATGGCCTCCGAGATCTTCATCGTGCCGGCTCGGATCGGCAACAATGTTGCCGACGAACTACGACTGCAACTTGAGTACCGCGCGTTTAGGCAAGGTGGCTGGCAGCGCTTCTACATCCCAGAAGGATTAATAAATAAAAATGAGTAACTTTGGGCAAGTTAACGAGTGTTGTATCATGTGAACTACGTCTTTGTGTCACTCAAAAGCTCGACAAGCAAATGGGTAGACGGTGCGAACGGGGCGTGAAAACGCTATCGCGTTCCATTCTTAAAGGCAAAGCTTAAGCGTCCTCTAAATTGTTTTCTTAAAATGGCATTCACCTTCAGCCTTCACTGTGTGTCCACGATTCTGTATACACCAAAATCTATACTGTGCCTTCTTTCCACCAAAACCTAATTTTAACGGATGCCTCTTCGTTTCGCCTCCATCGAAACCGCCGGCGACTGCGTTTCGATGAAGGCGAAATGAAGAGACGTTCGTGTGCTGTGCGATGTCAGTGCACGTTAAAGATCCCCAGGTGGTAGACATTAATCCGGAACCCTCCACTACAGCCCCTTTCTCACTTTCCGCTTTCACTCTCACTTTCCTCCCTTCTCTTACAGCGCGGTTCAGGTGTCCACGGACAAGTGTGACAGATGATGCGCCTTTCCTTTCTTGTGAAACAATTATTATTATTATTAACAGAAAGGCCTTCCTGGGTTCTGCAATCTCACCTTGAACAACCTTAAAGGTTAAAGACAGATACCACGCCTTTCCTTTCTTATAAACCGATATACAATATACAAGAAAAATATGAAATCATGATCTTGACTTGGTTAGGTGTAGGTTCCACAATTCCGTGGCGTCCATTAACCTAATTTAAACAAAGAGGCAGCTCTGGGTTGTGCGATGTCACCTTTAAAAACCTTAACGGTCAAACACAAGTACAGCGCCTTTCTTTTCTTATAAACCATTGTAGCACAATATACAAGAAAAGAATTACAAGGGTTCAACGCTGCTGAGCCAAATATTGAGCGAAAGCATTAGCTGCGGGTGACCGAGCGTTATTCTTCTTCTTCTCTTTTTCATCTTCCTAGGCCCACATAAAAGCCCCGCTTTAACGATGTAGCGCAGCCTACCCTCCTCTACTCACCAAACAGAGAATAGAGGCGAAGTGTCTCCAATGAAAGACGACACTAAAGTATAGTGCTCTAGAATATTGGGCAGTGTGACGACCGGCGCCGGAGAGCGGGCCGCTTGTGCGATGACAAGAACCGATTCCCGCGAGAGGGCGCGACGTGCAACAGGGGTGCCACGTTCGCCGCTCGGCGCGTAGCGGCCGCGGGATAGCGGGGGTACAGAGGAGGGTTGCGGTTCTCTTTGGAGCGATTTTCAGACGCTACGCAATTAGTGTGATAAATAATAAAGAGGCTACTTATTCCAGGTGCTTAAACTGATCCCTGCCATTCTTTTGCGTCTATCGGGAGACATCGTGACATCGTGCACGCTTGTGTAGTCCTTCGGAGCAGCGCGCGATGTTTGAATCGCTATCTGAAACTCAACATTTCTTCCTGCAGACAGTTACATATCGTCCAGATGAGCAATTTGTACTTAATGTTTGCAATGAAGCGTGGTGTTTTGCATTCGTTCTTCCCGTAAGGGAATAAAGGCTGCTGCCCAGGAGTGGTATTAACACGCGGAGAAAAACAGTGTACATGTGAATCAAAGCTTGTGCTTCGTAAGGCCTCTTTAGGAACACCTATTTTTTACAAACCTTATTTACGAACACCTGCTTACATTTTGCAGCTTGCGCTTATTAATACATAACAACGTTTATCTTAAATCGCCAGTAATAATATATCTCTTTAATAGGTGCTCTTTATGTGCCCTAATCACCGCTTATAGAAATTACAAATACAGAGTGCGAGCAAAACACATTTATTCACTACCGTACTAATTTAAAGCACTGTGGTATTTACCGGCAAAAAAAAATAAGCAAGGTATACGCGACTCAAGCATTTATTTTTTGTTCGTGATTAACAATTACTTATATCGCGGACATTTGTTTGCGTGCCACTAACCAAAGGGTGAACCAGCTGCTTAGATGAAAAAAAAAAAAAGTCAAGTACAGCTAGGGCATTACTTCAACTAAAATATGAAAAATTAAACCCCTCACATACGTAATACGTTCATAGTGGGCACTTGAGTGCGGACGCTTTACTGGCATCAAATGGTACAGAGCAAACAAACAAAATTAAAGCACTGATAATTGCGCGTCGAATTGGCAGGTATGATGCAGTTCTTGACGCGCACCGATAGAAAGCGGAAAAATGCGAAAAAGATGACGAGCACCTAATGAGTACCTAATATGAGTAATCGACTGGATATGCTTGCAACTACTGCTTACCAGACTATATATAATCGGGCTACTTGCCGCGGATGCTCTTTGCAGTACTAACCAGACTATAATTGTTAACAAGGCTGATATTACACGTGAAATACTTCCAAGGGAATTTAATTATTTTCCCTTTGGGAACTCTTGTCGTGATTCGCTTACTTCGGAAAGAGCGAAGCCGCAAAAACATTAAATTTCATGGCTTCAAGTGGGAGCATTTCTGGAGCTCCAAGTAGGTAAACGTTTTGAACCTTCACATTTTACGGGAAGTTTGCAAAATCTGAAGTGCAAAGCAGTCGAAAAGGACCGTGCATCGAGCCAAATTTTTGAGTAAATTGCGACCTAGCTCCGAACCTATAGCGCTATTTTTGTTCGTGGTGAGAAACCGTGCCAGCCTCTCTTTCGCAGAAGGATGATCTACCGGAAGCGAATTAAGCGTACCCTATAGCCTCTGCGTCCTCTATTTTCCGTCGTTATTTCTTTTTCAAAGCTATTCATTTTTTTTTGTATGTACATAAAACAGGACTAGAGCGATCTTCTGGAGGCAATGACTTGCATATTACCGGTGGCTTGCGCACCCTAGAATGGAAACATTTTCTGAAACAATTAGGTCATTGTTAAACTATAACGCATTGAGATTAAATGTTTTAAGTATAGCGCACATCTCTGGATATTTATAAAGCTACCCGTTACAACAATGTTTCAGCTTATGGAGAGAAAAGAAAATGGTGTGTTCTTAGATTAGTGTACAGTTTCACGAATTGTTGTCTCTTAAATTTCGACGCTTATATCTTTATACACGTTCGATTGCAGCCTGTTTGTGCACTGCTTTCCTCTTCCCGGGCCTTCATTTGGTTCTTATGCTGGGTTGTTTCCTCTTTTTTTTATTGTTTTTAATATCTCCATTTTTCTTCGTCTTTAGCTGCCTGCTTTCTTCGTCGTGCGTTTGCCGTGCCACACGAATATTCTGAACCTTTATTCACATTCGCGGTCGCTCTTTTCACGGCGCTGCATGCCTTCTACCAACCCCTTTCTCCCTCCCTGGTAGGCGACACGTTTCTTTTTATTTTCCTGTGAAACCTTTACCTCCCACTTCTTCCACCTTTCCTGACCCACTGTGTTCCGTTATTCAGTAGCCAGTTGGCGTGGTGTCGTTGGTTTTTCATGTCCTTACTTTACTGTATCTCTACCTCCATGCGGGGTAGTCCACATTTAATTCATATCCAACTGAATGCCGATTTCTCTAGTGGCTTCAGTGACGTGCTGTAGTCGGCATAGTTGGCATGAAAAACAACGGAATATACCATTTTGGACTGTTTTGATAATGGGGTTACTGTGACCAGTTTTAGACAGCGCTCAAACGCACGTGTTGTATGTTTCACTTCTTCATACATCCTGCCTCCACACAGCCCTCTTTTCAAAACGACTACATTTCTGGACGTGAATTAGGTGCTTTAGGAATGCTAAAGCAAGTTGTACGGCGAGTGGAGCATGCTGTGCGAGTCGTACGCCGGCCCTCTCCAAGCTTTTTTCTTCGGAGCCAACTCCTGTCATGTTACTTCCTCGAGGTGTTGCCGACGGCCAAAATGGAAAATAAATTAGGTGATTGCTAACAGTACTGAGCACCGGTAACCAGCATATTTGTAAAATCTTGTCGCGAACAGCTCGAGACGACGCACAAGCAAACAAGAACGTACAGTCCGCGCGGTATCCGCCCCGCCGCACAGCGCGCATACGCCTCCATGCGCATACGCGGGCGCCCGGACGGCTGACACGCCAGTTGCTGGTGGCGCCCTCTGCGCTGCGGCGCCTCCGTCATCGCAAAAGCGGCCCCTCGCTCCCATGCATTTCGCGGCGCGGTCGACACACTGCCCGATCTTCTAGAGCACTATAACTAAAGTGCACTGTGACGACACTATACGACACCACCTGTTTGACCCCAGCAAACCTAGTGGGAGAAGCGCGAAACGCCAGGCGTGGCTACGAGCCACGCTACGCTAAAGAGCTGACTTGGTAGCCCAGCTCTCACGCTGGTATGACGTCAGTAGTCACGTGGTGTAAAGCGTAACTACCGGACCATGCTAAGCTGACGGCTCGAAACCTTGCGTAGTGTTGCTTTCGTAAGAGAACTAAAAACATGATCTTGACCTGGTAAGGTGCAGGTATACATCGCACAGCACATGGACGCCTTGCTTTTCGCCGGCATCGAAAAGCGGCCGCTGAGGCCGGGATTCGATCCCGCGTCCCTGAGAACAGTTGTCGAGCGCCTTTACCAATGCACCACCCAGCCGGGGAATTACCGGCAGCGATGCGCCACTCCCCGCAGGGGCACCTTGTTAATGAGGTGTTGGAGCTTGGCGCAACCACGGACCCTGAGCCCCCATACCGAAGCTGTAATCCGTACCGTGGCGATAGGTTGAAAGGTGGAGGGAAGAAACCATGAACGGTGGTGGTCGAGGTCGTGGCCAAGCCTCGGCCGACAGCTTCCCGCCTGTCTACCGGGTGAGGGGCTCCGGGACCTTCCTCAGCATATAAGGGTGACACAGAGACGACAGAATATTAGAAACCCTTAGACCACCCATAATTCATGAAAAAAACAATAATCAAAAAAATTTGATCGACGTCCGAAAAGGAGTCGCTCCAAAGTCACACAAATCATGGCACCAACTGAGAACTTCCCAACATTTCTTGTTCTGCGCTCTATAAGAGTCTAAACCTGTAAATGAACTATCAGTTTTTCTGATTGCCAGCTCGCTGAAAGCCATCATTGGAGCAAACTATGAAGCCAAAACACTAGGATCTGGTGACCTACTAATAGAGGTATCAGACAAAACCCAGTCACACAAGCTCCTCATAGCAAAGACATTTGCTCACCTTAAGTTCAAGTATCGCCTCACCGCAGTCTTAACAGCTGCCAGGAAGTGATTTCTGAGCGAGTCCTCCTAAACGAAACAGAATCGGATCTCCTTAAAGGCCTCCAGAACCAAGGTGTAACTGCGATTCGAAGGATAACAATCAGGCAAAAGAATGAGGAAATAAGAACGAAACCTATTGTTCTCACCTTCAACCGGAGCACACTTCCTGAATTCATCAATGTGGAATTCACCCGATGCAAAGTTAGCCCGTACATACCAAGCCCCCGCAGGAGTTTCAAGTGCCAGCGGCACAGGCATGACAGCCAAACATGCCGAGGATGCCTTACCTGTGCAAAGTTCTGCGCACACGACCACACAACAGATAACTGCAGTGCAACTGACTACAAATGTGTGAACTGTGAAGGCACCCACCCTGCATATACTCACGGTGCTGTGCGGCCTTTCAGGTTGAAAAGGAAGTAATTAATCTAAGGTAACTCAGAAAATAGCATACATAGAGGCGCTGAAAAATCACAGAATGCTTTCCTCCGCTCCCTGTGCTGAAGCAGCCCACAGAGGGGCCAGGCCGCGCCCAGTAACGGTAGGCACACAGTGCAATGCTGCTGACGTGCTCTCACCATGGTTTCTCACTAAGCAGCTACCGGCTGCACCAATCTTTGCAATCACGGAGGTCACTTTCTTCCAGACGTCCGGGACACCAAAGACATCTGAGAGGAACTTAGTTCCTCTTGAAAACTCTCCTGCCTCCATGCCTTCACCAGAGGCGATGGAGGTGAGCGTGGACTCCGCAGCGTCAGTGGCGCCTAGGGAGTCCGCCATTGAGAAGCGGGGCCTGCTGGACCACTTCAAATTAAAAAAACATACACCAGTTAAGCCACCTGATAATGGCGGCGCGTTTTAAACCTACTCTATATTTTTTCCACACTTACCAAAATGGCTACCGAGAGCATCATTTATTGCAACTGTCGAGGACTTCTAAAAAATCTGAATGATGTATATGAAATACCAACTCAATATAGTTTGTCTGCAAGAAACGCATTTGAAACCAATAGACACAAGTTTTCTCAAGCAGTATCGTGTATTCAGGAAAGATAGGCAAGGCAGTACTCACCCCTCCGGGGGGGTTGCCATTGTAACTCAAACGTCAATCGCTTGTCGAAACATCTCGCTTAACACAGATTTAGAGGCAGTGGCAATACAAGCCTTAATATTCGGTAAATTAACAACAGTGTGTTAGCTGTATGTTCCACGAGATTATAGACTATGTAGCAAAACTTTTGAAAAGCTGATTGACCAACTTCCAGAACCATGGCTGCTGGTTGGAGACTTAAATGCTCACCACCCATTATGGGGATGTATGAGAACGGACTTCCAAGGTGCATTAAGTTCTTGTTGTCCTCAGGATCCTGTTTGCTCAACTCAAAACAGCCAACATACTACAGCTCAGCTCATAATACGTACACAGCCATTGATTTAGCTATTGGCTCCCCGATGCTCTTGGCAGCTACAGAGTGGGTTGTTATTGACATTCTATATGGAAGCGACCATTTTTCCATCTCTGTGAAGTGCACAGGCAATAAAAATGTAAATGTGTCTAGTTCCAGGAAATTTAAAGAATGTGCGGCCAACTGGAAGATGTTCAGGGAACACTCAGCTCTGCCCTGTTCATTAGTTACTGCCTTAGGCGTTGACGAATCTCAACTTTTGATCACGTTGCACATTATAGATGCTGCAGAAAAATACATTCCACAAGCATCAAGTAAGCCACGAAACAAACGAAGACCCAGCTGGAATGCAGAATGTAAGACTCCTCGTGAAACTCAAAACAGGGCTTGGTCGATGTTACGCCGATACCCCACGACTGAAAACCTAATAGGATTTAGGCGCGCAAAGGCAAATGGCAGGCGTGTTCGACGCATCTCCAAGCGAGAAAGCTGGTCATCATTCCTGTCTTTTGTGAACTCTTATTCTGATGCACACAAAGTTTACAACAGGATAAGAGCACTAAAAGGATATGGCACAATCCAGCACCCCTTGTCAGCACCAGTGGTAACTCTCTTGAACATCAAGCAGACACACTAGGGCAACACTTTGAATACATATTCAGCTCAGCGCGCTATACAGACTCCTTTTTGTGGCACAAGGCAACTGAGGAGAGGAAGCCCATACATTATAAAAGACCATGCACAGGAGGGTTCAATAGCCCTTTCACCACGCAGGAGCTGAAGGTTGCACTAGGCAAATGTGGTAACACAACATCAGGTCCTCACAGGATCACATATGGAATGCTCAGGCGCCTGCATGTGGACACTCTTGAAACCCTACTCTGCCTGTATAATAAAATATTGGCCACAAGACGCTTTCCTAGAGCATGAAAGGAAGCTATCAATATCCCAATATTAAAACCAGGAAAAGAACCCACACTTGCTGCTAGTTATCGGCCTATTGCACTAACCAGCTGTCTATGCAAGCTGTTTGAAAAAATGGTAAATCGTCACCTTCTTCATTTTCTTGAATACAATGGTCTTCTTCATCAAACACAAGCTGGTTTTAGAGCTAGGCGGTCAACAGCTGATCAGCTCATTGCATTTGAGTCTTATGCGAGGGATGCTTTTGTACATAACAACATTGTTTATCTGTCTTTTTCGATCTTGAAAAAGCATATGATACCACTTGGCGCTATGGTATCATCCGCGACCTCTTCTCTCTTGGCATCACAGGGAACATGTTGAATACAATACGAAGTTACTTGTCTGAACGGACCTTCAAAGTTCGTGTTGGCAATGCATACTCAAAGCAGCACATACAAGAAAATGGTGTCCCTCAAGGTGGTGTTCTCAGTTGCACACTTTTCATAGTCAAAATGACCTCTCTAAAACGCGCGCTGTAAAAAACCATTTCTTGCTTTGTAAACGTTGATGACATCCTGATAAGCTTAAAATCTTGCAACTTGGCCTTCTGTGAAAAACAGATTCAGCTAGGTGTTAACAAATTGTCCAGCTGGGCTGATGACAATGGGTTTAAATTTAACTCTGAAAAGAGTGTTTCTTTACTTTTCTCTAAGCAGCGTGGCATCAGACCTGACCCCAACATTGCACTGAATGGTCAGAGCCTTGTCTTTAAAAAGGAACATAAATTTCATGGCGTAGTTGTTGACGAAAAACTTTCCTTGTTTGCTCACATAAAACAGTTGCGACCGAAGTGTCTCAAAGCAATGAATCTGCTAAAACGTCTCTCTCACCTTTCATGAGGCACGAACCGTGACTGCCTTCTGAGTCTTCTGAATAGTGTAGTTCTATCACGCATTGACTATGGCTCGATGGTCTATGGGTCCGCATCATCATCTGCTCTAAAATTGCTCGATCCCGTGCACCACCTCGGCCTTTGCCTCGCCACCGGCGCTTTTTGAACTAGCCCATTTTCTAGCCTTTATGTCGAGGCGAACCGATGGTCACTGCAACGAAGAAGAGAATTTACTTGTGTAAGGTACTATGCCAACTGGATCATTCATGTCGTCGGCTCCTGCTTGACAAAACTAGCACAGCATTTTTCTCAAGAAAACCATCTCTGACACCAACATATCTAATTAGAGTTGCCACGCATATTGAACATCTGGACGTTCCGGTTACCAGTGTTCATACAACTTCCGTAAAAAACTTAATTCCTTCTTGGGAAACACACGATGTTAATTGTGACCTGTCGTTTCTTGAAGTGGGGAAACATGCATCCTCTACTGCCATACAGCAGCACTTCATGTCACTTCAGGCGAAGTACACTTGTTATGAATATTACACTGATGCTTCAAAGTCTCCTTAATTGTTCTGTGCAGCACATGAACCGCAATTTTCCCTTTCAAGAACACTGAACAGACATACAAGTATATTTACCGCTGAATGCCATAGAATCCTGCTAGCTGAGAGACACAATATTGAAAACAAACTACGTACAGCGGTAATTACACAGACTCCCTCAGTGTTTGAACCTCTCTATCTTCTTCGAAATGGCATAAGAACCCAGTCCTAAACTCTCTTTTACAATCTCATGTCTGCCCATAAATTAGAACTTAAAATTACGCTATGTTGGGTACCAGGCCACCGTTGTATACCAGGCAACGAGGTTGCTGATAGGCTTGCTGCGTCAGCTGCCCTTCGAAATAACACAAACATTGACAAGATAACTTATCATGACCTCAAGCCACAAATAAAAAAAACATGATTCGGCAGCAATGGCAAGAGGAATGGTACGCAGCAACAGAAACTAAACTACACATCATAAAGCCAAGGTTAGGCAGGTACACCATAGAAAAAATAGACAGATTTAAAGCAGTATCTCTGAGCAGGCTGAGAATTGGTCATACACAACACATACATACCTTTGAACAAGCTCTTCTGCACCACACTGTGTGAGTTGTGGTGCTCGGCTTACTGTAATTCATGCTTTAATTATATGTGCACAACTGAACCAGAAAGGGGACGTCATTTTCCCTCCTTGTACACTTATCAAATACCTGCCCACCCATCCATTTTTATTGGTGACAACCCAATGTTTTCTTTAAACCATGTGCTCAAATTCTTACCGAAAGTAGGCTTTTTACATAAAATTTCTTATCGACGCGGGTCTCAGCCCATGCCTCCTTGAGAGGACGGATAAGATCTTTTAAAGCATCCACATATCCTTTTTTCCACAGCTCATCATATATCGCGAATGAATTTTAGACCCCATACACCACTGTTTTTAGTCATTTTACAAAGCGAAAAAATTTCTATGCCCTATGCACCACTGTTTTTTATTCTTCATGAAATATCACAACTTAGCACATTACATCAACTTGAGTGGACTGTTCACCTTGTGTTTGGCGCTCTTTGGCCTGAGACGCCATTGCACCATTAAAATCCATCATCATCATCATCATCAGGTGCCCACTGATTTCAATATCGAGTGCAAGCCATTGCTACGGAGGAGTACGCCAAGTTCAAACCTAGATGAGGAGGAGAACAAAACATGTTTATTTTATTCAGCTAGTGGGGGGACCCTCCGTCCAGGGTCCCGTTGGCCGCGGCTGCATGACAGCGCGGCAAGCCAGCCATTGCTGGCGCTCCGGGCATGGGTCCTGCAGGGCGACCTCCCAATCTTCTACGTAGGGGTGAGGGAGTGGACAGAGATAAGGGTAACCTGGCATACCCAAACCATGTGGTACAGCGTTGCCCGCTCACTGCAACGTGTGCATTCTGAGAAAAAATAAAAGATGGCCTAGTACTTCTATGCCTGGATATACGTAGCGAAAAGCAGTGGCTACCTAGGGATCAGAAGTTATTTCTCCAGACTTCTGTGCCGTTCGCCAGCAGCTAAACTCTCCTTGGCTTCCATGTCGAGCGTGTCTAAGTCCACCGGTGTTGTATAATTCATTTACAGGAAAGGAAAGGCGCAGCATCAGTTGAAGGCAAGAAGCGCCGCCTGGCGGTATTGGAACGCACTCGTTCCTGCTTGTTCCTCATGGCTTACGGCAGATAGGTGACGTCATATCCTTGACGTCATTCTAATTGAGTGAATTACCTATTTTAGTCTTTGGTACTTTCAAATAGCCCTCTGGGTACTTCGGTACCCAGAGGGCTATAGAATGAAAATGGTAGGGGTAACATTAAGAAATAGGAAGCGTGCAAAGTGAGTCAGAGAAATAACTCAAGTTACTGACATTCTAGTGGAAATTAAGAAGAAATGGGCATGGGCAGGACATGTAGTGCGAAGAGAGGATAACCAATGGTCGCTTAGGGTAACAAACTGGATTCCAAGGGAAGGTAAGCGTAGCGGGGGGCGGCAGAAAGTTAGGTGGGTGGATGAGGTGAAGACGTTCGCATGGGTCAAGTGGATGCAGCTAGCACAGAACCGGGTTAATTGAAGAAATATGGGAGAGGCCTTCGCCCTGCCGTTTGTATAGTCAGGCTGATGATGATGATGATGACTTCCATATTGCGCGCCAATCGCAGTATCCGTCAGTCGCGGAATCCCGCTGTCATCCTCACGGTTCAGTTAAGTTCAGTTCAGGCGTTCAGTCGTGTCCGACTCTTCGTGACCCTATGGACCATGTCACGCCACGCTTTCCGGTCTCTCACTATCTTCTTAACATCACATAACTTCATCTGCAGTGCCTCGAGGATGCCATCTAACCATCGCGTTCGCTGCCTACCCCTTCTCCGGCGACCCTCAACCTTTCCCAACATGAAATCTTTCTCCAGCGACTCCTCTCTTCTCATCAGATGACCAAAGTAGCTGAGCTTTAACTTTAAAATTTGACCCTCCAATGAGCAGTCAGGGTTTATGGTCGACAATATTGACTGATTTGATCTTCTGGCAGTCCAAGGAACTCTCAAGAGTCTTCGCCAGCACCACAATTCAAACGCGTCAATTCTTCTTCGGTCAGCCTTTTTCACAGCCCAACTCTCGCATTCATACATCACAACTGGAAAGACCATAGCACGAGTTATGCGGATCTTGGTTGGCAGACTAATGTCTCTGCTCTTTACTAGGCGGTCAAGGCTAACCATTGCTCTCTTTCCCAGAAGCAGGCGTCTCCTAATTTCATGGCTGCAGTCTCCTTCCGAGGTAATCTTGGAGCCCAAGAACAGAAAATCTGTCACAGCTTCCACTTCTTGTCCATTGATGCTCCAGGACTTGATAGGGCAAGACGCCATGATCTTTGTCTTTTTAATGTTCAGTTTAAGCCCAAACTTCTCACTCTCTTCTTGTACGCGCATCAGAAGTCTCTTGAGTTTTGACGATATCCAGTTGACCTTGCTTCATAGATCTTACATTCCACGTTGCTATGTGATATATCTCTTTGCAACATCGGACTTTCCGGTCGCTTCCCGACACATCCACAACTGAGCGTCCTTTTGGCTTTAGCCCAGCCGCTTCATTCGTCCTGGAGCTACTAGGAATCGCCCTTTGTTCATCCCCAGTAACATGTGGGACGCCTTCCAACCTGGGGGGCTCATCTTCCGGCGCCATATTAATAATGGTATTGTGACTGGCCATAGGGTTTTCTTGGCAGGAAATACTGGAGTGGGTTGCCATTACCTTCTCCAGTGAATCAAATTTTGTCAGAACTCTCTGCCGTGACCTGTCTATCTTGGGTGGCCCTACACAGCAGAGCTCACGACTTCATCGAGTTTCGCAAGCCCCTCCGCCACGACAAGGCAGTGATCCATGAAGGGGATCCTCACGGTAGACAAGCGGAATTATGAAGAGTGTTTCACGACCAGCTGGGATCCAAGAAGTGATGGTTCGATTTTCGGATGGAGACTAATTTTTTGAATGAGGATGACCCGCGCACCTCTTAAGCGTTGCTAGGCAACGCCGGCTTAGCTTGGCGAGGGGGCTGCGCAGCTGGCCTTGGCTGTGACGTCACTCGGTCGCGGCATACGGCATACGCGAAGCTCTGCTCCGACCCTCGTAGTGAAGCTTTTTGCTTCAATAAAGGACGGGTACCAGAGGTTTAGGAGAGAGGGTGAAAGAACGGTATTAGTTTGCAAGCGGCAGTACGTTGCTGCCTCTTGGGTAGACATGGTGAGAGAAGGGGGAGATAATGTACGGCGAGATAGCCTGTAGTATTCAAGCAGATCTGTGTAGGCATACGTGCGAACTGGAGAGGGGAGGCTAGGGAAAGGAGCGCGCGAGCATGACGATGAGCAGCTTCATTGCCGGGCATTTACTAGTGTCCCGAAATCCAGATCACACTGATCATTACCGGAGGGTTAGCGAGGAGGATCAGAAGACTGGCGGCACCGATGCATCCGCGAAAATAGTTACGGCAGGCCGTGCGGGGATCTGACAGGATAGCAGCTTGTGCATTAGTGGCAACGGCTGCTTATTCCGCAAAACAGTGGTACAAAGAGAGGCACAATTGAGGAGAGTACCCACTGGGGTTGTCGCGGTCATTGTTGGTCGCGGTAATGAATATGTCACCGTTAAGAGGTCTTCCAACGTCTACGTGCAGAGTATCCAGGTGGCCGTCCCATGCTCGAGAGATGTGGGTAGCTCTTGCCTGTCGGCGGGCTTGGTGATATTCTGCATGCAGGTACTTGGGGAGAAGTTTGACGGCAATTGCTTGGTATGTATTCTGTGGAAACGTTTTGCGGTTTTGGGTAGTACAGGGCGGAGCAATATTGAGAGTTTGAAGCGCTTGCCTTCCAGTGGACGAGGCTGCTAAATGGACAAATTTTGCCAGGCAATGTTCTTCATGCAAACCTTAATGGTGTTATATATGTCAAGTTGGAGTAAGCGGTCGGTAAACGTGCATCGGAGAAGTCCCAGAGCTGTATTGACCGCTTTTCTGGCAGGATTGTTCTACCGGTTGAGCTCCTGTTTACTAAGGGGAAGGTATTGCGTGCTGTAGGTAGTGCGGGCTATAACGCATGCGTTGACCAGCTGCAGGGCGTTTCGCACTCTAATGCCGTAGTTTCAATGTTTACCTCGTTGAAATATTTCTATAATTTGACCGTTAGTGTTGATTTATTGATTGAGAGGAGAGGAATGGGAGCGGCCCTCAGAAATAATGAGGCCAAGCACCTTGATCTCCGGCTTCACTTCTAAGAGTTGGCCATCCAGGGTTCTCGCCAGCAAACTTCTGATGGGAATCCGCATCAACACGACTGTGCCACACACCACCAAAATGCCTTAGCCGAAGTGGGATGACAGTGAGTTCAGAAGCAAGAACGAAGCATACAAATCCCAGGTTCGCCGCAGTTATAACGTGCGACATAGGGCATGAAGTTGGAAATGCACCCCGCCGAAGACAGTCGTGCGAATCCTGAGTGGAGCAGCATCCTACGAGAAGGAGCGTATCAACTCACATCGTATCTTGTGCAGACATCGACAGGGCTTACAAGGCGCACAGATAAGCATGTGAAACCGTTTGGACCTGTAGCCTGCCTTTCCAATGAGGTGTCGGGGACTATCAGCCACCGACCAGGGTGACATTACGCGGCAAATGTTCGTGTCGAGAGATGTGCGCGTATGGGCTTACTGGGACTGGGGAACAGCGGGGAACGACTGTGCGTGTGTGTGTGTGTGTGTGTGTGTGTGTGTGTGTGTGTGTGTGTGTGTGTGTGTGTGTGTGTGTGTGTGTGTGTGTGTGTGTGTGTGTGTGTGTGTGTGTGTGTGTGTGTGTGTGTGTGTGTGTGCGTGCGTGCGTGCGTGCGTGCGTGCGTGCGTGTGCGTGTGCGTGTGTTTGTGTGCGTGTGTGCGTGCGTGCATGCATGTGTGTGTATGTGTGTGTGCATGTGTGGTTTTGGTTTTTTGGGATTTAACGTCTCAAAGCGACTCAGGCTATGAGAGACACCGTAGTGGAGGACTCAAGAAATTTCGACCACCTGGGGTTCATTAACGTGCTGTGACATCGCACAGCACACGGACGCCTAGCTTTTCGCATCCATCGAAAAGCGGCCGCCGAGGCCGGGATTCGATCCCGCGTCATTGGGCACAGTAGTCGAGTGCCCTAACCACTGCGCCACCCCTGCGGAGTGTGTGTGTGTGTGTGTGTGTGTGTGTGTGTGTGTGTGTGTGTGTGTGTGTGTGTGTGTGTGTGTGTGTGTGTGTGTGTGTGTGTGTGTGTGTGTGTGTGTGTGTGTGTGTGTGTGTGTGTGTGTGTGTGTGTGTGTGTGTGTGTGTGTGTGTGTGTGTGTGTGTGTGTGTGTGTGTGTGTGTGTGTGTGTGTGTGTGTGTGTGTGTGTGTGTGTGTGTGTGTGTGTGTGTGCGTGTGTGTGTGTGTGTGTGTGTGTGTGTGTGTGTGTGTGTGTGTGTGTGTGTGTGTGTGTGTGTGTGTGTGTGTGTGTGTGTGTGTGTGTGTGTGTGTGTGTGTGTGTGTGTGTGTGTGTGTGTGTGTGTGTGTGTGTGTGTGTGTGCGCGCGCGTTCGCGTGAGTGCGTGTGTATCAGCCGACCGCGCCGTCGGAATAAACGATTGTGAACTCTGTTCTGGAGCGTGGGCAATAACACTGAACTACGACACCGAGATACGCTCTTACCCATTCATGTGGGTATGAAGGGCCCCTTAGCATAGTGAGTGCTTCGTTAGATGCCAGGTTTACCAACCTGCGTCCCTTAGGCGTGGCAGGCAAACGTGTAACGACAGACAAGGTGTGGTACATTGAAATCTCCGGCGATGATGGTGCATTGAAATCACAGGACGTTCGTGTCCCGTTCATTCGCTTCATGGACGGCGCCAGGTGGCCAGGCAAATGCGAACGCGTTTCGCATGGGCTGCGTGAACTCAAGGTTTTTGCCTCAAAATTTCCCACTGGAGGACCAAAAAAACATTATCAACGGACGTATAGTGTTGAAAGATTCACGTGGACACCAATTTCAAGCCTGTGTGTGCGGTTTAACCAAACTTAGAGGACTTCGAATTTGCGACGCGGCGGTGGCCCCGCTAAGCCTAACGCAGCCGATGTGGTGCCCGGCGAACGCTGGCCGGGGAACCGAGAGCGGCTACGCCTAACCACGACATGGCTGCAGCAAATCTCAACGGATCGACGCAAAACATCGATGGAACTCGCCGGCCGGGGAGCCGACCGCGGCTATGCTTAACGGCAGCATGACCGCAAATCTCAGCGGATCGACGCAGAACGTCAATGGAGGACCTGAACCCTCACCGGAACACCACGAAGACATGATACTAGACGCCGAGGCAAGAAATGCAGCCACTAACGGGGTTTCCCCCTACTATACCCAAAAGACAAAACCCAGTGGTGCATCGCCCGAAACCTCCGGAAAGAACGCAGAATGCGCACAAAGCTCACCGCTAATGGGGCCGACGGTCCTGACGCCCGAGAGCGTTCGCCTGAGAAGAAACAGTCAATGTCCATGGTGAAAATCCCATAATACCAAAATTTCAAGGCAGGAGACTACCCCCACGCCACGTGATAACTACAAGGGCATCATTAGACCATTCAAAGGCCTCGAGGTTGGCAATTTTAAACCTACCGATTATATAAGAGCAATCGCCAAGGAGTGCAGACAAGAGATTTCTGACCTTCGGATTAGGATACGATACGGCTCGAATATTCTCATAGTGAGCACGCCCAGCGAACACGTGGCGGACTCCGTACAAAATTTGAACAGCTAACGCTAGCGGGGGAAAACTACAATGTTAACACCTACGGAGCATTACCGGAGAATGTGATTCGTGGAGTTTCACACGGAATTGACAGAGGAACTTCGACCGAGGATCTGCTCAGATATACATGAGTGAGGCCGCAGGAGGTTCGAGCCGTATACGCAAGAATGCTGGGCAGCTCTGTGACAGCCATGTTTGCCTTCGAGGGGCCCCAGCTACCAAGCCTAATCATCTACTGCAGGAGAGGATACCGCGTATTCCCCTACAGACCAACAAAGCAAGTATGCCGACTGTGTCACTAACTGGGACATAGAATCGACGTGTGCCCGACACCCGGACTCGGAGCCTGCGCGAAGTGTGGTATGGTGAACCCGGAGGAAGGACATACATGCGAGACAAGATGCGAGTGGTGTGAGGAAAATCACCCCACTGGCGACAGAGATGGCAAGAAAAAGTTAAAGAAGACTCCGGAACCGCGTAGAAGCAGGGTCGATAACAAATCAGCCGGAGGTGGAGGTGAAGGCGCCAGGCGGTAGCGATGGTTCAGCTCTGAGGGAGCCGAATTGGATAGCAATTCCGTGGAACCGTCCAGGTCAAGATCGAACTCGACTTGGCCGAACCAACCACCATCGCAGCAGACATCAGAGAAACTGACGCCGAAGCCGCGAAAGAAGAAACCAACTCAGGGCTAGCAGCAACTACAGCATAAGCAGGTGAGCTGGGCAGAAATCGCTTCTCCTAATGCGCAACTGACGGAACCAAATCAATGACTTTGTAAACTGGAGGCTAAACTCACAGCCACAGAAGAAGAAAATATGAAACTTAGGCTTGAAAACGCGAGCCTTAGAAAACAGAAACAAGCCAACAACGAGATAAGGCAAACGCAGTACACGACACCACCCGCGACACAACCAACACCCAAACCAACACCTACGACAAACAACCCACCTGAGGCACAACTAGAGACACTGTTGTGTCTCTAGAAACTAGAGACACAACAGATACATCAAATGATGGAGCAACTGAATAACCAAGGACAAGTAGCCCATCTAGACGAGGACAATAGGAGACGTTGTAAACACCCCTCAGTAAGAGACAACTCCAGGAGTCGCGCCTACCGACAAGACAAAGACATCAGTGACAGTGAATCACTAGCAAGTTATGATGGCCACAGCCACAACTAAATTGCAACAACTAAGGGTATGGCAATGGAATTGTCGAGGCTTCAGGGGTAAAGCCGACTTCAAAATACACGCCAGCAACGTGAAGGAAAGAAGCCAACAGTCGGCGAGGCCAAGGAAATCGTTGGGGATGATACTTTATGTCTTTTTTTCATGTTTACTTGGATAATCACAGAAATTAGTAATGTAATCTGTTTTAGGGGAAAGATAATTAAACACAGAGTAGAAGAAAAAACAACGTGCCGATGGTGGGAACTGAACCCACGACCTGCGAATATTGCGTCCGGTGCTCTTCCAACTGAGTTACATACGTGAAACTGACATCCTTCTACAAAATGCCCAGAGTGCTGTATCGCGGAGTAGATTGCTAGGAGCTTTCGGCCAAAGACGCTGTAGCGGGTCTCACCAGGAAGTAGCTTCCTAGAGTAAAAAGGCAATGATCTCCACTCGGAGTTAATGTACTGCTTTAAGACGGCTCCGACGGCCACGCTGGAGGAATCCACCTTCAGTCTCGTAGGGGCGTTGCTGCGCGGATGGACCAGGAGCACGGCCTTTGCGACTGCTTGTTTTGCGGCAGTAAAGGCGGCGCGGGCTTCTGATGACCAAGAAATCGCGGAAGACGGGCCAGCAATTGACTGAAGGAGGTCAGTGAGCGGGCGAAGGAAGAAGACTGCGGTTGATTGGCACCAGAACAAGACTGCCTGACGTTGGAGGGAGGAGGTGTGTTCCTGCTAAGGTGGCCATTAATATTTACAATCTACAATGTACCCTGGCCAATCCCCTAACGTGGGTATGTACCATTTTGTCTGAAGTCATCATCATCAGCATCTCTTCTCTGAAAAACCTTACCATCCACTAAATACGTGCCGTCTATCCAGAGAAGTGGATCATCGCCTTCCGAGGAAGCTCCAAACGTCGTCCCGCCATCAGGTTGTGAGGCCTCCAGCGCATAATACCCATGCATAATTGCAGCTGAGCTCGGCACTGAGGCTAGGATTAGTGCCTCCCTTTCCACGCTGGCAGAGGTAGCTTCGCTGTCGTCGCTCGCGGCCACGCCTGCCCCGCAATCGACATCTCAACCTGAACCTTGGCCTCATGTCCAGCGTGGTGCTCCCGGTTCATCAGCAACAGCGCCCATCCCGCCTTCCCAAAATGCCTAACAGCCCGTAAGGGATCTGTCCGCTGGGCGGAGCACGGCAATGACCATGTCCAGTCAACACGCCGAGATGGCCATCCAACCGTGCGGCAGGAAGAGACGGGCTCTTCAATGAACTCACCGGCACCACCATTCGTGTCAACAAGCTCCCGTACCTCTCACAAACGTTCTTCGGAAGACAATCAACCGAATTCATCTTCGGCAAGTGAGGGCTGTCAAGGAAAGCGCTCCTTTGTAATGACCGAGAATCAGGTTGCGCCTACACCCGGATTGAGATCTTACAAAGTGACGATTAAATCTATAGCCAACAAAAGCCTGACGGATATACCGAATAGGATTTTCCAGGCTAACTTGGACGCTTGTGTTGGAGCCAGAGGTTTTCGAGGCTTCACGTCCAGTGTGGCTTGCGAAACACTGCAGTGGAACGAACGCAAGCGCTTAGGTGAATTTCAATCACAATTCCCAGTGCCTGTCCAGGTGTATCTAGTTAAAGGCTCCGACTAATAGCGTTGAGTCGTTAACAACGTCGACATAAACGAGGATCAAACTACTCTTCAACGTGAGCAGTACTGTCCCACGCACCGGGTCATCCAAGCACGACACATGGAAAAGTAGCGTTCTTGCATGGTGACCTTGCAAAGCCCTCCGACACTTCCAACCTGTCTGTACTACTACGGCTGTATTTTAAGGCCTCGGCCATATACACCGAGTGTGGTTTACTGTTATAACTGTTTGTTACAACTGTGTCCTGGCTGAGCAAATGCGCATATCTTTCCCTTTCGCTAAAGCCGCTGAAGGTGCGTCTGAAGGGAAAGTTACGTACCAATGCGGCCTCTGCAAATCGGACGACAACGAGATAACATCTCCAAGTTGTCAGACAAAGCAAAAGGCAACCCAGAAGGCTCGTCTTCGGAACACTAAGCATCGACCAATAAAAGACCTGACACCAGTGCAGACATCCAATCGCTTCGCTGCTCTCCATTGGGATGCTAGAATAGGGGGAATGTGCGGACCGCGATGACGACTCTGAAGCCCTCCCGCGATGCTCCGGAGTGGGAGATCCAGGGGGCGCTGACGCCCGCTTATACGTGAATTTCCAGTTACTTTACTTATACGTACTTACACGTCCGCTCCCTGCGTGTTGTCTGCTCGCCGCGCGGTTAATCGGCCGCGTTTGAGACATCACTTCAAGATCCAATGCATACTGCCACCTGGTGTCCCAGATGTTTTTAAGTGGCACCTGGAAGAAAAGGACGCCGAAGTTGTCTCGCGTGCTGTGCGCGGAACTTTGCCTGCTGGTTGAGCTTCGTCCCGTCGTCTTAGTCACATCTAGCCTTGTTGTCCGTGACATATTTTGGTGTCGGCGCAGGGTATCGATCCCAGTATATGTCCCGAACTCCTCCGCACACCCAGGATTCAGGTCCTGTGCCAATCGACACTCCTGTTCACCGCGCTAGCCGGAGGAACCTAGGCCTACCACCTGAGCACGGGCCGTTGGAGTTCAACACCGCAGGCGCCCCTCGACCGGCTATGCAAGGAGCTCCAACTTACTACACCCTGCAAAATCCACGACTGCCTCAGCCCTTCCACGGCAGTCAGAGCGAAGACGTCGAAGACTGGCTTATCCAATTTGAACGGGTCGCCTCGTTTAATCAGTGGGACGACGCCGCCAAGCTTCGAAATGTCTTCTTCAGCCCGGAAGATGGCGCTCGTACTTGGTACGAGAACCGAGAAGACGCCCTAACATCATGGCGTGAGTTCTGCCGACGAATTCGTGAGACCTATACCAGCGCGGATCGGCGAGAACGCGCAGAAAGGGCTCTACAGTCTCGTATACAGATGCCAAATGAGACTGTGACCATGTATGTGGAGGACATGACCCGGCTCTTCCGACGTTCTGACCCGGCAATGACCGAAGACAAAAAGGTGCGCCACCTTATGCACGGTATTAAAGAGCAACTGTTCGCTGGCCTCGTGCGTAATCCACCAAGGACTGTTGCTGAGTTTCTTTCAGAAGCTGTCACAATAGAGAGGATGCTCCAGCAGCGGTCTACCACTTACGACAGGCCGGTGGTCGCCGCTTCGGTTGTGGAGCCGTTTTCGGCCTTCGGGGCTACCCCGAACCTACGCGACATCATCCGCTCAGTTGTACGCGAAGAGCTCCAGAAGCTTTTCGGTGCTCCACAGCCGATGGTCGGCTCTGTAGCTAGCATTGTCCGCGAAGAGCTTCAAGCGTTGAAGCCCTCGGTAGTGTACGCTGATCCACAACCTTTCCCCACGGAGTACCTGCGTCCAACTTATGCAGATATGGCGCGACGCCCTGCCACTGCTTCGGCGCCCTTACCGCCACCCGATCAAGGCTCACTGTATTCCGCACACACTGAGCCGTTCGTCAACAACCGACGACCAGCCCAGCGGAAGACGGACCTGTGGCGCGCCCCAAATCGCCAGCGCCTGTGCTTCCATTGCGAGGAGCCAGGTCATCTCTATCGCCAGTGCCCCTATCGACACCTTGGACTTCACGGATTTCCCATCGACATGCGTCGCCCTCCAATAGGCCAAAGACCCCGGGAGATTGAAGACTACTTAGCGCAGCAGCGCATGGCGCCAACTTCTCAGCGGCAGTCACGATCCACGTCCCCACGCCGACCATCGCCGCAGCGCGGGCCATCCTGGACGGCGCAGCGACGCTCGCCAAGTCCCCACCGGGAAAACTAAAGACAGCGACCTCCGGGGGCGAGGCCGCTTGCAATCGACGTGACGAAGACCCCCCGACAAGCAGACCTGTGAGCGATCTGGATTTTACGGCACCGACGACAGCTCCTACGCATGAACATCGACTCTCGCTGGACATACCCGTGCTTCTCGACGGCCATAAGGTTAGCGCATTGGTGGACACTGGCGCGGATTTTTCGATTATAAGCGGGAAGCTAGCAGCGCTTCTAAAAAAAGTCATGACACCATGGTCGGGCACGCAGATTCGCACGGCTGGCGGACATTTCGTAACTCCTAGTGGCCTGTGCACGGCACGAGTTCAAATTCGCAGCTCCACGTTTATTGTAAGCTGCCTCGTTATACCTGACTGCTCCCGTGACGTTATCCTTGGGGTTGATTTTCTCCGGGAGTATGGAGCTATTATCGATCTCCGAAAGCGCACAGTGACATTTTCAACCGAGAAAGCTGCTGATACTGACGTCAAGAATCGCCAACGCCGCGCCGCCCTTCGAATTTCCGCCGAGAGCGTTTCGATTCCGCCACGCGCCAGTGTTTTTGTGACTGTTACTTGCGACGAACTGTGTGACGGGCATGCGGTCGCGGAAGGCAACCAGTCACTTTTGCTCACCCACGGCATCTGTACAGCGCGCAGCCTCATCCACCTCCGCGACGGCCGGTCAGATCTCCTGGTGACTAACTTCACCAACGAACCCCGGAATCTTTTTCGTGCTACTGCCATCGCGTTTGCTGACTCCTTAGCGGATGTTTCTGAATGTTTTACGTTTGGGGCTGTTAGCACTGTGCAGCCCCCACTTGACCGTCTTGATATTAGTCCGGATCTCTCGGACACACAGAATCGTGAGCTACGTGCCCTCCTACTAGAGTTCAGCTCTTGCTTTGCGTCCTCATCGAAAGTACGGCAAACGCCTCTCGTGAAGCACCGCATCATTACTCCTGATGACGCCCGCCCTATCCGCCAGCAGCCGTACCGTATCTCAACGACGGAACGTGAAGCGATTCAGACACAAGTTCAGGAGATGCTTTGTGATGGTGTCATACAACCATCCAACAGCCCGTGGTCATCCCCTGTCGTGCTGGTAAAGAAAAAAGATGGGACCCTTCGCTTCTGTGTCGATTATCAAAAGCTGAATGCCATCACTAAAAAAGACGTCTACCCGCTGCCCCGTATCGACGATTCGCTCGACAAGCTTCGTCGCGCCCAGTACTTCTCCATTGACTTGAAGAGTGGGTACTGGCAGATTGAGGTCGATGAGCGGGACCGCGAAAAAAACAGCTTTTGTCACCCCAGATGGACTGTACGAGTTCAAAGTGCTGCCTTTTGGCCTATGTTCAGCGCTGGCTACTTTTCAGTGCATGATGGACACCGTTCTCGCCGGCCTCAAATGGCAAATCTGCTTAGTCTATCTCGACGACGTTGTCGTATTCTCTGAAACCTTTGAAGAACACCTCGAACGCCTGCGCGCAGTATTAGGTGCCCTTCGGTCAGCTGACTTGACGCTCAAGCCCGAGAAGTGCCACTTTGGCTACAAAGAGTCGAGGTTTCTTGGTCACCTTGTGAGTGCCGCAGGCGTTAGGCCAGACCCCGACAAGACTTCTGCTGTCGCCAAATTTCCCGTTCCTGCAAACAAGAGAAGTTTGAAACGCTTCCTGGGTCTCTGCACGTACTACCACCGCTTCATCGCCGATTTTTCCAAAGTTGCCGCCCCCCTGACTCGCCTCACGCGCAATGATACACAGTTCGTGTGGGGCGCCGAGCAACAAGAGGCTTTTGCGGAGCTGCGCAGCCGACTGCAAACAAGCCCTGTTCTTGCGCACTTTCATGAAGACGCTGACACCGAAGTCCACACCGCCGCCAGCAATATCGGCCTTGGCGCTGTACTCGTTCAACACCAAGCTGGCGTCGAAAAGGTAATAGCGTATGCCAGCCGCACGCTCTCCCGCGCCGAGACAAACTACTCCACTACGGAAAAGGAATGCCTTGCGGTTGTGTGGGCAACCATGAAATTTAGGCCTTACCTCTACGGCCGCCAGTTTAAAGTTGTCACCGATCATCATTCCTTGTGCTGGCTGGCTAACCTCCGCGACCCATCGGGGCGCCTAGCACGATGGAGTCTTCGCCTCCAAGAATTTGAGTACACCATTGTGTATAAATCTGGCCAGAAGCACGAAGATGCTGACGCGCTGTCGCGCGCACCTGTCGGTTTAGTCGATGAGAGCACGGACGATGAGAGCGGTTTTCTTGGACTGGTGAGTGCTTCAGACATAATGACCCGACAGCGAGCTGACCCGGACCTTCGACCTGTCATTGAACACCTGCAGGGTCGCGCTGCTGATATCCCTCGGCAATTTGCTCGAAACCTGTCTGCTTTCTGTGTCCGGAATGGCGTTCTATACAAACAGAACTCCAGCACTGTTGACCGAGCGTTCCTCCTCGTAGTGCCAGCCGACCTCCGTGCCGATATCCTTTTTGCTTGCCATGATGAGCCCACCTCCGGCCACTTGGGCTTTACACGCAAACTCGCCCGAGTTCGTCAAGCCTATTATTGGCCTAAACTCGCTGACGCCGTTCATCGCTACGTCAGAGGCTGTCGTGAGTGCCAACGTCGAAAGGCGCCACCTCTCAAGCCAGCGGGTTTGCTCCAACCTATTGCGCCTCCCCGAACACCGTTTGACCAAATCGGCATCGACCTTCTGGGCCCATTTCCGCTGACATCGGTCGGTAACAAATGAATTATAGTCGCGACCGACTATCTCACACGGTATGCGGAAACCAAGGCGGTGAAGCGTGGCACGTCATCTGAGATCGCCCAGTTTTTTATGCAGCAGATCGTGTTGCGCCATGGCGCACCGTCCCAAGTAATCACCGATCGAGGCACGGCGTTTACGGCACAACTTATGCACGACGTATTTGAGCTGAGTCACACGAGCCATCGCAAAACCACTGCTTATCACCCACAGACGAATGGCCTCACGGAGAGACTCAATAAAACGATCGCCGACATGATTGCCATGTACATAGACTCCCAGCACAAGACCTGGGACGAGATTCTCCCGTACGTCACATATGCCTACAACACTGCCATCCAAGAGACTACGCGTTTTACGCCATTTCGCCTGCTCTATGGACGCGACGTTCAGACGATGTTAGATGCCATGCTTCCGTGCTGCACGGATAATCCTCTCATCCCAGACGCTGAGCAGTTTGCTCAGCGCGCCGAGGAAGCACGTCAACTTGCCCGCATCCACATTCAGCAACAGCAGGGAAAGGATACGCGTCGCTACAACCTCCGTCATCGACACGTCACATACCAACCAAGAGAGCAAGTTTGGGTGTGGACACCGGTGCGCCGGCCCGGCTTGTCTGAAAAACTGATGTCGCGATACTTTGGACCTTACAAGGTTCTGCGCCGTGTCACAGAAGTGACATACGAAGTCCTTCCAGCGGGTACTGTGCAGACCTCGCGTCGGCAACCACGCTCCGAGGTGGTGCACGTTGTCCGCATGAAACCGTATTTCACGCAGTAATGTGCGGTGTACTATGCACTTGTTTAGTTGTGTAGGGCACCGCCTCTGTTTTATATTCGTTTTCTGTACGGTCTTGCATCGCCCATCGCTCGCGCCCAGTCTGTGTTTTCGTTTTTTTAGGAGGGGGAGTAATGCCACCTGGTGTCCCAGATGTTTTTAAGCGGCACTTGGAAGAAAAGGACGCCGAAGTTGTCTCGCGTGCTGTGCGCGGAACTTTGCCTGCTGGTTGAGCTTCGTCCCGTCGTCTTAGTCACATCTAGCCTTGTTGTCCGTGACAATACTTTCTGCTCTTATTGCGACCTCCACTTTTACACAGCATTCTGTACAACGGTCATTTTTAAGCGGAAGAATTACAACCCACATTCTAAGCGAAATTTTGCCGGGGTGTTTTTGAAACCTCCTTTGGACAATCACTCCAAAAAAAAAACTTGCTGCCAGTAAGTGCCACCAGACACAGGCCGAGGTAAAAACTAACTTTGCTGGTCATAGGGCTAGATAGATTTCGGAACCCAGTTATTTTCCGTACTAAGGTGGCAGTCTTTCAAGCTGCGCTTTGAAGGTTGTTGGCTTCACTTTGTATGAAACAGCGTCATTAATGACGTTAATTAGTCCTCCTTAATCCTAATGAAAGCCCAAGGAACCATTTAAGTACTTAGCTAAACGTGGCAAGGCGTGGTATAACAAAGCTGCAGGAGGCAATACTTTTCTAAACATGAGCTATAAACGTTCCATGTATATCAATGCTTAGCCAAAGTAAACTGTCGCTGATTTCTTTTTTTTTTTGTCACCGTGAATTTTGTAGTTTTCCGAATAGATAGGGAGCAGGTGAACAATTACTTGGGAATAGTTGTAATTTTGTTTTCGGAGTTACTGTATTGCTTCGCAGCTTTTTTCCTGGGCTGTTCTTCAGCGGTGTTATTTAATTATTTGTAAAGAAGACAAAGAACACCCCCTCCGCGGTGACGGGCTGCCTCCGCCCGTCACCTGCACAGGTGTGCTTCGTCAACGGGACCCGGCTACCTTCAGTGGAAGCAGCGATGACGACGTCGACGATTGGCTGACCACTTACGAACGGGTCAGCCGTCACAATAACTGGAACGACAACCGTAAGCTCAACAATGCATCATCTTTTACTTGAGCGACGTCGCTAATCTGTGGTTTCAAAACCACGAGTCGGACTTTGCCACCTGGGCGAATTTCAAGACGAAATTTTCTGATGTCTTTGGCCGCCCCGCCGTCCGAAAACTCCGCGCGGAACAGCGTCTTCGATCACGACTACAGCTGCCCGATGAAACGTTCACCAGTTATATTGAGGACATTGTTGATTTGCGTCGCCGCGTTGACCCGACCATGACCGAGGCCGTTAAGATACGTCATGTCCTCACAGGAATTGATGCCGGCGCTTTCAACATGCTTATCGCCAAAGGCCCCATAACGGTCAAGGAAATCTACGACCTCTTTCAGAGCTACGACGAACTCCGCAAGGAGCGTGCTTTGATTCGCCAGCCTCATGCATCACTCGCTGGATTAGCCGCGGAGAGGGAGTCATCTAGCCTCTCTGAAGACATCAAGGCTTTTGTACGATAGGAGGTCGCGCGACAACTGTCCCTACAGCCATATGTTAAGGAGTCGTCAACAACTGGCCTTGTTCCGGAGCTTCGCCATGCAATCCAGCAGCATGTATCTGAAGTCCTCCATAATCCTGTTCCTCAATCACCTCCGGTCGCACCCTCAATGCCGTTACGCCCACAGTTTCATCGTCCGGCGTTGCGCCACTGAGCTACGCTCCAGCATTCGCGCCGGCTCCTCCTCAAGTATTGCGTCGCACGTATGCCGAAGTCACTTCAAGTCCACCGCCTGAGCCAGCATATGCCTATGCTTCGCCCCCCATGCGGTCCGCACCAACAGCTTTTGCTCCCCCCTTCGTCAGACACCATCTCCATGGCGCACTGCAGACAACAGGCCTATTTGCTACCACTGCGGCATCCCTGGACACACTACACGCTACTGCCGGCGCCGAATAAATATGGCCTTTGCTGCACGGCCTGCGCCACCTTATTTGGCCCCCCCAGTTCTCAGTCCCATCGGGTCCTCCAACAGCACCCCCTGATCCTCCGGACTTCCTCCCTCGTCGTTCGCCATCACCACGTCGCCGCTCCATTTCGCCAATGCGCCGACGACCCGTTACCCAGCCGGAAAACTAAACGCCGCAGTTCGCGAGGCACGAACTGCGTATTCGACAGAAATTCAAAGTCCTCGTCTTAATCTCGCGAATGTTATTCCTGTCATCGTTGAAGGTGTTCATATTCTTGCGTTCGTCGACACCGGTGCCGCTGTATCAGTTATCAGCCAAAAACTCTGCCGCTCCCTCCGAAAGGTGACTACGCCTCTCGAGGGACTATCGCTTCGTACCGCATCCGCTCACAGTATACAGCCGACAGCTATCTGCACTGCTCGCGTCGTCATTGCTGCAGCCTTGTACATCATCGAATTCGTCGTTCTCCTCACATGTTCTCATAACGTCATTCTCGGCTGGGATTTCCTGTCCCAGCATCATGCTATCATTGACTGCGCCAGTCCTCAAGTAGAGCTCATTGAATCGAGTGATGCACCGTCTGATGCCCTGCTCCACGAGCCGTGTCCTCGTTTTGCGACCAAACTCCTCGTAGCTCACGACACAACCATCCCAACCGTTAGCGCTGTTCTGGTTCCCCTCACTGCCTCTTTTACCACCGCCGCGACAGTCCTCTTTGTGCCCTCTAACGTTGTCTGCCGCCGCCGCCACTTACCGCTGCCGTTTGCCGTCCTTGACATGAACAACGGCGCTAGCACACTTCTGGTAGCCAATCCACTTGCGTCTCCCGCTATGTTGATCGAATGGGAGTGCCTCGGCCGCATCAAGCCCGTGGACCTTCTGTTCGCATTTGATGATGAGTCGTTCCCTGTTTGCCAAGTTGACGCCTTGACCCCAACTCCTGTGGCTTCCGATCCACTACAGCGGGATCTTTTTGACCATTCTGTGGACAGCGCTCTAGAGCCGCGCCACCGAGAACAAATTCTTGACCTTCTACACCAATTCCTCTCCTCCTTCGACATCCCGCAATCTTCCTTGGGCCGCACGACGACCGTTACTCACCTCATTGACACTGGCGCTCACCCACCTCTCCATCAGCGGCCGTATCGGGTGTCCCCGTCTGAGCGCCGTGTTATTGCCCAACAAGTCGATGACATGCTGCAACGCGGAGTAATTAGAGAATCCTGTAGCCCATGATCATCTCCTGTGGTCCTAGGTAAAACGAAGGATGGCTCCATACGATTTTGTGTTGGTTATCGCCGCCTCAACAAAATCACTCGCCATGAAGTGTACCCCCTCCCACGAATCGACGATGCCCTAGACTGTTTGCAAGGCGCAGAATTCTTTTCCTCAGTCGATTTACGCTCCGGGTATTGGCAGGTGCCCATGGCAGAGGCGGATCGTCCGAAGACCGCCTTTATAAAAAGATCCCGCTGTAGTGGATCGGAAGCCACAGGAGTTGAGGTCAAGGCGTCAACTTGGCAAACAGGGAACGACTCATCATCAAATGCGAACAGAAGGTCCACGGGCTTGATGCGGCCGAGGCACTCCCATTCGATCAACATAGCGGGAGACGCAAGTGGATTGGCTACCAGAAGTGTGCTAGCGCCGTTGTTCATGTCAAGGACGGCAAACGGCAGCGGTAAGTGGCGGCGGCGGCAGACAACGTTAGAGGGCACAAAGAGGACTGTCGCGGCGGTGGTAAAAGAGGCAGTGAGGGGAACCAGAACAGCGCTAACGGTTGGGATGGTTGTGTCGTGAGCTACGAGGAGTTTGGTCGCAAAACGAGGACACGGCTCGTGGAGCAGGGCATCAGACGGTGCATACGAATTTAATGTTATGCCATTCGGACTCTGTAACGCCCCAGCCACATTTGAAAGAATGATGGACACTGTACTGCGCGGCCTGAAATGGAACATCTGTTTATGCTACCTCGATGATATCGTCGTCTTTTCAACCGACTTCCCGACCCACCTGACTCGACTTCGCCAGGTCTTCACCTGCCTAACCCGCGCCGGTCTTCAACTGAACCTCAAAATGTGCCGCTTTGGTGCCCGCCAGCTCACAATACTCGGACATGTTGTGTGTAAAGATGGAGTTCTGCCTGATCCTGAGAAGCTGCGCGCCGTCGCTGACGTTCCGAAACCGACCACTTTGAAACAACTGCGAAGCTTCGTGGGCCTCTGCTCGTACTTTCGTCGTTTTGTTCGGAATTTCGCAACCATCATAACCCCCCTTACACAGCTCTTGAAAGGCACCCCTAACCTCTCCTCTTGGTCGCCAGCCTGCGATGATGCATTCGCGACACTGCGCAATGTTCTGACGTCACCACCAATCCTTCGCCATTACGACCCTACTGCACCTACAGAACTTCACACCGATGCCAGTGGTGTCGGCCTCGCCGCCGTCCTCGCCCAGCGCAAGCCTGGCTTCTCCGAATACGTTGTCGCCTACGCAAGCCGTGCTCTCACCAAAGCCGAGTCCAACTACTCCGTTACCGAAAAGGAGTGCTTAGCAATCGTTTGGGCTGTAACGAAGTTCCGCCCTTACTTATACGGCCACTCCTTCGAGGTAGTTACAGATCATCACGCTCTCTGCTGGCTCGCGTCTCTCAAGGATCCGTCTGGCCGTCTCGGGCGCTGGGCTCTCAGGCTTCAAGAATACGACATCCGTGTAGTGTACCGCTCTGGCCGCAAGCACTCTGACGCCGACGCTCTTTCTCGGTCACCGGTGCTCTCGCCTAACTCATCGTCCCCTCCTCAAGCATTCTTGTCAGCACTCACCATTGAGGATATGCCTTTCGAGCAACGACAAGATCCTTGGGTTTCTAACCTGCTATATATCCTTGGCACTACTTCCGCGGCTACGCATCCTCGGGCACTCCGCCGACAGGCCTCACATTTCGCCATTCGGGACGGCCTTCTCTACCGCAGGAACTACAACTCAGACGGCAGAACGTGGCTTCTTGTCATTCCGCGCCACCTCCGCTCCGAGGTTTGTGCCCACCATCACAATGATCCGCAAAGCGCTCATGCCGGCGTCCTCAAAACCTATGATCGAATTCGTCGGAGGTACTACTGGCGGGGAATGTACAATTTCGTACGTCGCTACATTCGCTCTTGTACCGCCTGTCAACAACTCAAGATTTCTCGCCACCCTGCTGGCCCTCTCCAGCCTTTACCGTGTCCAGCTCGCCCGTTTGATCGCGTGGGAATTGACCTTTATGGTCCGCTACCATGCAGTGCCGCTGGTAATCGATGGGTCATCGTCACCGTCGACCACCTGACCCGTTACGCCGAGACTGCTGCACGTCCCGCGGCGACAGCCCGAGAGGTAGCCCATTTTTTTCTGCACCACTTCATTCTTCGACATGGCGCCCCTCGCGAGCTACTGAGTGATAGAGGCCGTGTCTTTCTTTCCGAAGTAGTCCAAGAGCTCCTGTCGTCTTGTAAATGGATACATCGGGCTACAACTGCGTACCACCCACAAACAAACGGCCTCGCGGAGCGCTTCAACCGTACGCTCGGGGACATGCTCGCAATGTATGTTACATCTGAATCGGGAAGCTCCAACTGGGACCAGGTACTGCCATTCGTAACGTTCGCGTACAACACTACCACCCAAGCAACAACCGGGTTTTCGCCCTTCTTTCTCTTATATGGCCGTGAACCATCTTGTACTCTGGACACAATTTTGCCATACCATCCAGATGCCTCTGAGTACAGTGCCTTGTCAGATATTGCACAGAAGGCCGAGGAATGCCGTCAGCTAGCTCGCACGTTTACCTCCAACACTCAAGGCTATCGCAAAGATCAGCATGATACCGATACCCCTGCTCCCACGTTCCTGGCCGACAGCTTCGTTTGGCTATGCGTTCCTGCCACCAACAAACTAGACACCAAATACCACGGACCTTATCGCGTCTTGGAACGCACATCCCCTGTGAACTACGTCATCGAGCCAGTCACCCCTTCTTCCGACCACCGCCGTCGCGGCCGCGAGGTTGTCCACGTTAGCCGCCTCAAGCCATATTACAACCCTCTGGTCGTCTCTTCTCCCTGAGTTGCCAGGATGACGACTTCTTCACGCGGGGGAAATGTAAAGAAGACAAAGAACAGAAAACGCTGCGGCATCGCCATCACCATTGCTTGTCTCCGGCGCCCATCTCGCTCGCGCTGAAGCTGTGCCCTGCGGCTGGTAATTCGATCCTACTGTGCCCAAAGTACTGCCAGCGCTAGACGTTTCAACCAACCATTAAATCCACATTTCAATTAAATAAAACACCGGTTGTCGAGATGCTTGCTTGGCCATGCTTAAATGAAATTCTATAGCTGCGCTCATTTCGTGTTCACGCTCGATGCTGTCAAGCTAGATATCATCAGATGTATAAAGCTAGACTTCAACAAAACGCCTTCCCCTGAACGCAGGTGCATATATATTACCTACTTAAGAATCCAAGGCAGTCGCCGAGATTCTTGAATAGTTTAAACTCGACCTGCCGAAAAATTTGCCGTGTCGAGCTGTTACATAGCGAACAACACGTGCTTTCCTCGATCGGCGCCCAGGAGACTCAGATCAGCGGTTAAGCGCACACTGCACGCTACGTTTAGTGACATCGCACTGATCTCACAAGCCATTATGACGTGACAGAAAAGTCCATGCGTGCATGCATGTCATTAAAAGCCATGTTCTATGCTCAGAACTGGCCGTCACGTTATCAGGCTCCTTATATGGCAGTGGCCGCAGCCCCTTAATCGTTATATGTCGTCGCCTTTATGGCAGTGTTATCACGATGGGCACAGCCTCACCTTATGATTATTTTCCTTGAAACGGTTTTTTGAGACATGCATATCAAGGCACAATCATAAAAATGGTCCTGAACGCGCCTTACAAAGGGACCGCCCACAATCGTTCTATTAATTAGCATGAGCAGTTGTGCTTTAAGTATACGTAAGCTGACATTACAGTTTTTTCCAAAGCAGCTCCCGAACAGCAGCGTTAAGCCTTTCAATAATTACACTGTAAACAACGACGGCTGCTTCCCTTTGGACCATTTATAACCGGTTTGACAGCCGGGAGCATAAGAGTGTCATTGCCGCTGACGGCTAGACATCCTTAATTTTCGCTATGAAACACCAACAGCAACACAAACGACAAAGCGTCGTGAACGGAGAGCAGCAAACGGCGCGAAGTAAGCGTGAGCAAGCATGCCAGAGGAGGCTAGCACAGCCAGACCAGCCTTTAATCCTCCAGCCCATGCACGCGACTACAGCGCCGCCGCTAAAATCCGGGTGTCGTCTACATTCTCCGCCGCGCCGTAATGCATGGGACGCGCCACCTCCTCACCCCACTACCCCCTTTTAGAACACTATAGTTATAGTATAGTGCCTAGAATATACTGGCTAGTGTGACGAGCGCGCCGGCTGGGATGGCTCGGAGAGCAATGAAAGCCGCCGGCGGCCGTGCCGAGGCGCTGCTATGCAAGAGGGTGCTGCTTCCGCACGCCAGTGCGACCGCTTGCCTGTGAGCGTCGCCGGATGCCAACAGGTTGCGGAGAATATATCTTATCTACCCCGCCGGTTCTTCGCAGGCAATATCAAAATTTTCTGTCAGCACTGCTGAGTGAAGACGTTGTAGGTCTTTTGTTTTTATATTTACAGAAGAGAAAACGCAGCATTGTGCGCGTGCCAGGTTCCGATTTGTGTTCTGTATTTTGTTCTTTGCTTTCGCATTTCTGCGAAAAAGCAGACGGCACACCTGCCGATAGCAGTTATCACAGGCCATACAGTTTAGTATGCGTATGTGTTTACATATCAATAATCTGGAAATAAAGAATGGTACTCGGGACAATTTCAGCTTTTATTTCATCCGAGAAAGAGCTTTTTTTCGGCTTCTCAACACAAGACAGTACAAATACACGATACAAAATACACATGCTCAATACAAGTTATGCAAACCTGCATTCGACTTTCGAGCTTTACCTTGAACTATTGGCAGTGCCGCAGCTTCAAATACTTCTGCCGCTGCCTTTGTCCTTCACGCTCTCTGTTCAAACCTTTCACAAGGAATCGAAAACGTAAAAGAATGTAGAACCTAAGTACTGTTGCTAAAGTATTTTTTCCGTGTTCGGGACACCCTAGCTGAGGAAATGTCAAAGAGTGCAGACACTGCGCAAACTCCTGCATGCTGTCTTCGTGCAGCTTATTTTTACTGAAAAACGCAGTGAATGCATCCTCCATGACCCTTACAGCCTTTGCTAGGTCAACAGAGGGATAAATTAGCCCGCCATTATCAAAATGAGCTGTAAACCAGGAGTCAGCATCGTTCAGCGCATCTTTTCGGGTGGCACACAAGAGGGCTGCACAGGTGGTACACGCATTTCTAGCAACAGCTTTTCTAGCAACATAGCCCGCAGCATAGTAAATTAAAGCTGAGTTGCTCTTTTTTTTAGAATATCCGTCATGGTCATCTTCAAGCTGAACAGACTGGAAAACATTCTCTGCTTCATCAATGTTTCCACTGTCGAGAAGGCTGTCCAGTGTTTCTGAAAAGGACTTGTCTTTCACCTCAGGCACATTAGCAGTAGTTAAGAGCGATTTAACAACAGAAGGAGAGCAATTGCCTCCTCTTGGTGACCTTGCAAGGTTATAAAAAGACAAAAGGTTGACAGAAACCAGAAACTGTGATACAGTAGGGTGGTCGTTTCACCCTGAAGACTGTCTGATTATCCCAAAGAGATTTTCAAGTTTGTCTTGGCTCAATCGAGCAGTTAAGAGGTATTTGAAGCCTGCAACAGTGCTCAGGTGGGATAACAGCTCTAGAGTACTTTTAATTGTTACCCTCAGCCCTGAAGCTGTACTTCCTGTCAAAAAGCCTCCTCCAGCTGGCTTAGCATGGGCCTCCCACTGGTCTAAGTAGTCTAAAAATTTCTGCATGAACATTACATTTGGACTGTCAGGCTTTAATGCTCTCGTGCTCACTCTTGCTGTCATAATTCGGATGAGTTTGTTCAACAGTTCAATGAAATCCTCAGTTGGCTGCACTACTTTGAACTGCGAGGCCACATGTTTTCTGTGCACAGAGAGCCCCTTGATAACCTCATCCCCCAAAAGCTGAAAAGCGAGGTTGACTCGCATTTTCTCGAAGCAGTTGGGCTTGATATGTGCAAGTGTAATGCTAGGCATGGCCTTCAGAGTTACGCTGTCACGATCCACATCCCAGGCTGCCTGTATTATTCCACTGTGAACTGGGCCAGATGGTGTTAAATAGCCCTTATGAACAAATCCATTTCTAATATTCTTAATTAAATGAGGCAAATCGGAAATGAAGAAGAGCCGCCTAGTAGGGTCCACAGGATGTCGTGTGCTGTTCTGGATGCGACCATCTGCACAGACTAAAAAGATAATGGTAATTAGATTTCTTTCACTAAAGTAACTGAATGTTTTTCACGTGACCTCTAAAAATATAACAAGGAAATCCTAATAAAGCAACGACAGTAATAAATCGGGGATAGGCAAGGTACCCAAGGAAGTCTACATAGGAAATACTTGCAGAAATAAAACAACCACCTGAACTCCGACAGAACAGAAACATACAGCTGTCTATTAAAGAAGAGGTACTGTGATAACTTAGCTTTGTGCTCCTAAATTTTACCTAAGTCATTCAGTTATCCGTGGGGCGAAGATTGTTTCGCCCAATATGCTTCAATATATTTGATACAAGCTACAGGATCAGCTTATCAAGCAAGGGCCTAATATATTGAGCACAGTAAAAATTCCGTATATTGTTCTATCCTGGCTATTTTTTTCTTAACGTGACAAAAATCTGCATGGCAATCTCACCTTGTACACCGAAGCTCCGCCACATGCTCCGGTTCCAGCTGGCGCCGTCACATGTTATAGTATCCACAAATAAGCCAGCTTTTTCAGAAAGAATAGTGGTCTCTACAATGATCTTTGCGAGAGTTGGCGCCTTCACATTCCCTCTCGAAGCGAAAATTCCAAGTATCTGTGTCCAATCTCCTAAAACAAGGACAAGTAGGAACAATATGGATATGTTGCTAGCAAATCCTAAAATTGTACATCTAGAAAATGCAATTTCAAGCAGCTCACCTGTGAACGGTTGGAACAGTACAATCATACCATGGTCTGCCAGAATGCCTTTTTGGTCACTTGATGATTGGTCACCAAGGTCAACGAAACCCTCAAAGCCACCTGAATTGCAAAAGTGGAATAATACTGAGCCCTTTATTCTTTCTTACAGTATTTCCAAGTTTTTGCCTATGTATCAATCCAGGCTAAGCACTGATTTTCTAAATTCAAATGTACCTGTGGAACTACACGTCGAAAAATTAAACCAACGATTTCATGCATTCTGGACATGGGGGTAAAACTCACCGTTAGGTTTCACATCAAGGTGCTCTGACAACTTCAGTTCGTCTATTACGAGACCACCACGACGGCTGAAGGCGTCCATGTCCTTTGTTTTTTCCCCCAGTGCAGCATACACTTTAGGATTCAGTCCAAAGCAACCCTTGAAGCGTTGCAGATATTTCTTCAGGCAGGCTCGGCTTGGAAGTATCATGACCTTTTCTTTCCGTAAATGTTCATAAAGTCTGGGACTTCGCATCCGCATCATTATGCACTCAACAATCCATTCGTCAGGGTAAGTCATTCCCCTGAGTGATTTTCGTTGAGCAGCAGCGAAGCAGTTCTTGACTGCAAGTTGCTGTTTCTGAGGGAGAGCCCGAATACTAGCTTCTAGAGCCTCTTCGGTGATTGATTTATTTTCATCTTTCATTCGCGCCATTTGCTCCTGCACGCTGGCCAGTTTCTTTTTTGTTCTTCTCAGGTTGCGGGAGACGTTCTGGGGTTTATTTTTCTCGCTGCTGGTCCTTTCCTGCTTTTTCAACCTTTGCATTTTGTTTTGAGCAAGCACTCGCTGGTATTTGCATTGAGCACAAGAGCTTCCTTCAGCTTCCGTTGTTAACAAGCACCTTGCCGCAAAGTACATCTTCCTGTACTGGACATATTTGCTTGACACTGGCTTTATTCCACTCCCGCAGCACAGTACCATCGCAGAAACTTTCTGAACCAGCAGTTCTGCCTCGCTGCACAATGTAAGCACCTCCTTGCTGTGCTCCCTTCCTCGTAAGTACACAGTGGCTAAAACAGTCCCCACTTCAGGCAAGGCCTTGTTAAACGTAACCATTCTTTCAATGAACAAAGTTCCGAAATTGTTTGCTTCGGCTTCGCACAAAGCATAGGACAAATATACACCGGACGCACTCGGGACTTTCATCCATGCAGTCGGGATGAATATATTACTAAATGGGTGACCACTCTCGGCAGATGGCAGCTGTACAGCTTGGCTGTCACTTTGCGACGGTGACTCTTTTTCTGAATTGACTCTTTCGGCGGGGGTCATACCGGCAGCGGCATCGTCAGAACAGGCAGAACATTCAATATCACCTGTTGCACTGCTATCGCTAACATCGAACGGCTCGGATTTGTTTCGCCGCCTTTTTGTAGTAGGCTCCTGCAAGCAAAGGTTCCTCACCTTTCTCTTCAGTGCTTTTTTGGGCACTAGATGCTTGGGATATTGCTCAAACAATGTTGGCACGGCATCAGGAGTTAGGCGGGGTTTGTCTCGGGCGATCTCGTTCACCACGCCGTTCACAGTCACCTTGAAAGAACGTTCAATGTATTGCTCTTCAAAATGCTTCACGCACACCGCGGATGATGATGTCAACCGCCTGTCCTCTCGTTTTATCAGTCTTTCCCACTCAAGCAGTCGCGCAGCGTCGGTGGGCGCAGTAAACAAAGAAACATGCTCCTTATTCGAACGATACCCACTTGTACACAGCGGGACAAAACACGTTCTTTCCTTGCACTGTCTCTTTGGTTTGGACATGTTGTGTCGATAGCACTTCACTAAGTGGCACCAAACATCAACGCTGTGCCTCGGTGAAGAGCAGATACGGACACAAGGCAAGCAATAACGGGCGCACAGCAACAACAGCTTTCAAACATGTGGCTTTACGATGCGAGAGAGCCGCGTCGTCTGCTGTGACAGCACCCTCCGGCGAAGCAGCGCCCACTGTCGTCCGCAATTGGCTTTCATAAGATGCGCAACCATCCTCTCCCATAGCGGAGCTTATGCGCTCGTCACACTAGCCAGTATATTCTAGGCACTATAGTTATAGGAAGCTTGCATGAAGCGATGCATGCTGGGTAATCCACCATGATGTTGTCGTTGACAGCAGACGACGCAGCATGGCACTGCCACACTAGCCTCGCCTACATGGTCCCGTAGTGCGCGCAGATGCTGGCGCAACCGGACAGGCAGACTGAGGGTTCTTCACGATTCCAAAAATACGTCTGCACGAATGCGAGATGGCAAAGGATCCCTCTAGCGACGTCGACGCGAATGGCTCGGACGGACCAAAATACGCGAGATCGACGCCGGCAAGTGTCAAAAACTACTCGCCAGAGCTAGAAATAATGTCTGCGAGGTCGAGTCGACGGGCGGCCAGGTCTAGACGCATAGTGCGGTCAATCGTTCGCGCGTAGCTTGAACAGGTCCGAGTCGCACTGCTTTGCGTTTCTTCATAGCGCGCCCAATTTTTCGGGCACAGCGTCGACGCGTACGTTACTCAGAAATCTGACGACAGCTGCACGCACGTAAGGGCAGCGCACAAAAAGCCGCATGTTTGCTCGGTGGACCGTCGAAAACGACAAGACACTTGCTCAATTCTAGCCACTGTAATTCTGCCTGGCTGCGCTGCCCGCCGGCTGCTGTCAGCGACATCATCATAGCAGATTAGCCATGGATTAGCCAGCATGCACCGCTTCATGTTAGCTCACCGCAGTTTGGTAGACAGTTTGGTGGGTGCTTAAGTAAGCTGAGACATCTTATTGTAATTGTAGAAAGCACTGAAACGGAGTCATAAGGGTAATTTTCAACAAGGTTGACGACTGGGCAAGTTGGTCAGGGTTCATACTTAACCAGCCAAAGGACGAGACACAGGAAAGAAGAGGACAGGACAAGGCTGGACTAGCAACTGAATGCTTATTGATCAGAAGAAAACAACGAAGACTCGTTCCTCTTCTTTCCTGTGCCTCGTCCTTTTGCTGGTTAAGTAATTTTCAACTGCGCAACCTTTTAGAGGATTAATAATGGAGACGCAAACTTACAATCGCAAGAGCCAACGTTACTAGAACTAACTCAGTTTCCCAGCTCCACCCGAAGAGGTGTCCCCGGTGGCGGTCGAGTGAAAAAGCGGCGCTGCAGTTGACTCTTGCTCCTTGCCGGGCGCGTCGTCTGCTACACGCGGCGCGGAAGCATGGAGCAGCCGGCATACACCTAGCTGCTACGTGCTGCCGTTGCACTCTACACGGCTGCAGTGCAGTTATGACTACATTATGACAGTTTTGGCTTCAAAGGCATGCATTACCTCTGTGAACGCGTTTGTGTGATGCGAAATTTAATGCCGTGAAATAAGTGTGACAGCGTTGTCGACTTGCTCGCCAGAACCAGCGTTCTAGTAACGTTCTGCTCTTTGGTTTCATTTCTTTTTAACGCGGTAGCGTTAAGGGCCCCGTGTCGCAGAAAAGTCGGTGCCATCAGCGGCGGCCGCCGCCCCGCGTCGTGTGGCGTTGGCCGTGAGCGAAAAATCCCAGAAGCAATAATAAATAAAAACGAGTAGGAAAACTCGCCTACCTGAGGAATCGAACATGGGCCTCCGGGGTGCGAGACGAACACGCTAACCACTCCGCCACGCCAGGTTCTTTTTTTTCTCTTTATTTCCGAAGTATACATAAACAACAAATTGTCACACTTAATAAAACACTTCAGCTGCCCTTGAGCTGACGCGTGTGAGGTTAAAATTTCTTCAATTTTACCAGGTCATCCAGAACTTCTGCCCACTGTGGTGGGTCGGGGAGCGCGCAGATACATTCCCGTAGATGAACAGCACTTTCAACAAAATTTTCACGTACACTGCGAATGTTAATATCTTCATGCCTTACTTTCATTCGTGTTTTCCACAAGCTGTCATAGGGTACATCTTCGTTCTCCACCGGTAAAAACCGGATGCCATAAGGGTTTAGTGGTAGCTCTTTTTTAATCGTTCTTTGTAGCACGTCCCAATGAAATACTGCATCCCAGCAATCTAAGAATATGTGTTCAATTGTCTCTGGCTTCTTGCAAAGCTGGCAGTTTGTCATCCAAGGGACATAGATTCCTTTTTCGTGAAGCCAGGTTTTGACGGGTAGAGTGTTCGAGTGCAACTTAAAAAAGAACGTTTTGGCAGCCGGTCGAACTGGCATCCTCTTCACTCGTTTTAAAATATCCTGCCCTGGGCCTCCACGGTAAGGCTCCCGATACAAAGGAGCCGGCAGCATGATTTCCACTAGGTCCTTATACAGCTTTTTCTTGCCAACACTGTGCAAATATTCACGGGAAATACGCACTTCTAACAACTTGTAAGAGAGAACTACCTCACGCAAATATCCTGTGACAGCACCACGCATGTTTTCACTTGAGGAGACAACAAATCCGGGTAACAGCCTTTGCAGCCGCACTTGCATGACTGTTCTTAAAAAGGTGTCATTTTGGTCGCGAAGAAAAAAAAAGCGCGATACCACTTGGCGCAGAAACAAATGAATCAAACCGACTCCTCCGCTTTTTAAAGAAAAAAATAAATTTGTTCGCCTCGTCTTTTCCCAGGTCGAAGTACAAAGAAAAACCGCAAACACACGATGAATTTTTTGAATGGCAGTTCGTGACGCACATAGAACATTCATTACATACCATATCTTTGAAATCAAAAACACGTTGCAGATGAACGCGCGTGAAAAGATTGACAGTTGCCTTCCCTGCCATGCTTCCGCTTTCTCTCGCACTCTATTTGTTTCTTCCTTCCAGTGTAAGCTAAGATCGCGATAACATTGTAGGGGCACACCCAGATACTGCTTTGGCAAGGGAGACCATTGCAATCGGGAGAAAGAAGTCGGTTCAGCATCCCATAAGCCGTGCCAAAATCCGGAGCTTTTTTCCCAGTTAACCCGACATCCAGTCTGGTCACAAAACTTTTTAACAACGTTAACCACTTCACAAATGCTCTCTCTGTTTTTACAAAATACTGCAATGTCGTCCGCGTATGCAAGTAGCTTTACATGCGCCGATTGAAGCTTGAAACCCGAGATGCATTCATTATTGAGAATGGCCAAGCATAATAGCCCGAGATAGGCTGCAAAAAGCAGAGAGAGTGGGCATCCTTGCCTCACCGGAGAACGCACTGCGAGACTGTCAGTGAGATCGCCATTCACTATAATACGCGTCGAGCAGTTTGCGTACGCCATTCTCACTCCCTCCACGATTACCGAGCCCAGGTTACAATGCTCTAGAATGGAGAAAAGGATGTCGTGTGATACGCGATCGAACGGTTTTTCCAAATCCAGCTGAATCATGGCAACCTGACTTCCAAGCGTGTCTACACATTCCAGTACGGTTCGTGCCACATGTATATTTGTGGCGATGCTGCGACCTCTTATGCCGCACGTTTGGTGCGGTCCGACTAATTTGGCTATTACACTCTGCAATCTATTCGCTAAAACCTTATGAAGATTTTGTAATCAACATTTGTCAGGCTTATTGGCCTATAGGACTTCACCAACAGGCGTTTCTCTGGATCATCAGTTTTTGGAATAAGTACGATGTGTGACGTAGTAAATGATAATGGCACTTGTTCGCGTTCGTAGGCTTCTCTTATCACTTCCAACATAAGGCTGGAAACATGGTTTTTAAATGCTTTGTAAAAGGAGGCGCTCAGCCCATCTGGTCCAGGGGCTTTCCCGCATGGGAGGTCATCTATGGCCTTTTCTATCTCTTGCATTGTAATAGGCATTTCAAGGCTCTCTTTCACACGATCTTCGAGCGTTAGCATTAGCCGTAAGTATTCTATTGGAAACCCTTCACTATGTTCGCGCGTATTACTCAGAAGCTCAACAAAATGTTTCAGAATCGCACACTTTATATCTTTAGCATCGTTTGTAATCTGCCCTTCATGTCTTATATACCTGATTTCCTTCTGGCAAGCATACCTTTTTCATCTGATAGCGCTCGCTTTGTCGGCGTCTCGCCAGCCCACAGTTTATAGCTTCTTGCGCGTATAACCGCGGCTCTGTACTTCTCAGCGTCGATTCTTTCTAAATGAGATTTCACATCTCTTATTTGCTTAGTGAACTTTCCTGGCGCACAGCTGTTGTGCATGGAAGCACAACAGGCACTCAAGTTGTCCATGAAGTTCCTTTTCTGTTTCTTTCTGTTTTTACCGAATAACACTGCTCTTTTCTATTGCTTTTATCTTCACCTGCTCTTTAAATCTCTCCCAGTTATCTGCATGGCTTTCTTCATGCACCTTAAGCAAACATTCCAAATCGTTCGTGATTGCCTTAAACTCTTCGTCCTCCAAAATTTTCTCGTTCAGTTTCCATAGATGCCAGTTGAAAACAGATTTCTTAACCTTCATTCCAAAAGTCGCACTAACAAGGCAATGATCACTAAACGAAATAGGTTTTACATTATAGTCGGTACAAATTGGAACGAGATCAATAGATACATACAGCCTGTCTAGTCTCGCATGACTATTGCGTTGAAAGCGCGTGTATTCCGGACGGGTTCCAGAAGAAAACATTTCCAATGTCTTCCAAGCAATAGTCATGCACAATACATTCAACAGTTCAGCGCTCTTGTCTTTCACTGATCTAATCTTCACTCGATCAGTAGCAGCACGCACACAGTTAAAATCGCCCAATACAAGCAAAATTTTGTCACATTTCAAGTACGGCTCGACTGAATAAAAGAAGTTTTGACGATCACTTTCAACATTGGGGGCGTACATACAGACAGCACGCCAAAATAAATTTGAGAACAAAAAGTCTACAACCAAGAGTCGGCCACTTTCGCATGCAAATACGCAGTGTACGCTTATACCCAAAGTATTGCGAATGAAAAGAAGGCATCCGCCTGATGCCCCCACAAAGTGACAAACACACACATCAAAGTTTGCATGGAAAACAGACACTATGCGGTCTGCATGGTCCTGAGATTCTATCTTCGACTCTTGAACAGCTAATAAGTCGATTTCGTTATCTAGCAGCAGGCGATTCAACTGGCATTGCCGCCTTCGGGCTCCAAGCCCTCTAACATTCAAGGTTGCTACACGTAATGGGACATCTAGCTTAATTGCCATGCGTCTAAAGAAAAAGGCGCCCGATCCATGTGATGCCTACCTCAATCGTCCATGTGGCTCTGCTTGTCCGAGGTTCCGAAGCGTACGCGCTCGTATCCGGCCTCCCAAAGGGATGTCTGAATGCGTACTGAGGCATGCCTGACCACCGCACTTGCCACCTTCCATAAACACAGTCAAAGAGCCACAGCCGAAAACAGGAATGACGGCTGACGCACCCCCTGCACTCACATGCATTAGGTCACGTCCAAACTACGGAGGCGGTTCCCCGCCTGCCGCGTCTCGGACGAAACGTTCAGCCGAGGCCTCAACGTCGAACGTCGAACCTCCGGTGCTTTCGATGGCGGCTCGTTACTGCCACCACCACGCTGCAGATCCTCACCGGCGCTCTCATCATGGGGCCGCTTCCCAACGGGTAGGCCGCTTACTTCTGCGTTGAAGTCCATAACTTCGGAGTTCGGAGACTCCGCGCTGCCTTGGCTTTCGAGCACAGGTTCTCTGGCGTCCGCCACGCTGTTACTTGCGTCCAGTTGGGAACCATTCTCCACTGGTGCAGAATCCGCTGTCGCAACGGCCGTGGATATCCTCCTCATTGTCGAAGGGGTGAACACCGGCCCATCATTCCTTGCCGGTTGCCCGGTTGTTTTGGCTGCCTCTTCCGCGTCCGCCTCATCCATCAGATGCTCGGAAAAATCTTCGCTGTTTCCAGGACCAGCGATGCTCGCGTAGCTGCGAGAACACTGCCCTTCTTCGTGGCCAAAACGACGGCATGCACCACAACGCGGAACCTTACACTCTCGGCGAATGTGGCCAGTACTTCGACACTGGAGACATAACGGAGGCCTTCCAGGTACTACGACGAGCGCCAACTCACCGCCGACGTTCAGTTGGTGCGGCAAGTCGTCCAGTTTGACCCCCACTTTCATCTTCAAGGTGACAATCCTGGTAGTTGAACCCTTATCCGATATGCCAAGCACGCGCCAGCGCTCCCTGGGCACTTCGGAAACCTCTCCATACGGCGCGAAGGCCACACGCACATCTTCATCCGGAACGTTGTGAAGCAACCAGTGGAGCTTCAGCCTCACATCCTGGTTGGCCGGATCAATAACGAGGCAGCGACGTTGCTTCACACACAACTCCCCCACTCCAGCAATCTTCTTCACAGCATCCGCGTCTTTCAGGGTGATGGCCCAGACGTGGCTCATGCGATACGCCCCCATGGCTATAACGTCAGGGAGCAGCGAACGCTGAGCCAACGCGTCTCGGAAATCTTCCACCCGGTACGGGCGGGCCCTGATATCCGCGTGCAAAAAAACTGTGTTTAACACAAAACGCCCTGTTGGAAGACTTGGCAGAACAACCTGGTAGTCATTATCCTGTTCCATAGCCTGTTACCGCGGCCAGACATGGCCGCTGAAGCCGCTCCTGCGGAGACAACACCGCAATCAATAAACGCGCCTTTGGCCATTTCAAACCACCTAGCTGGCGTGGCGGAGCCCTCCGGAACCACCTAGCTGGCGTGGCGGAGCCCTGCGGAGGCTCCGCAGGGCTCCGCCACGCCAGCTAGGTGGTTTGAAATGGGCAAAGGCGCGTTTATTGATTGCGGTGTTGTCTCGGAAATTTCCCTTAGAGAAGTGTATTGTGCCGTATAATAATAATTATGAGCATGTAAATTACAGAAGTACTGAACACGCAGTTCAGCGAGTGGCAAATTACTTTTCCGCTGTACTTCATCACTTGGCGTGCACGTAGCGCCATCATGCGTGTGGCGCACGGAATAAGATAGACAGGGAATGGCCTCCGAGATCTTCATCGCGCCGGCTCGGACCGGCAACGATGTTGCCGACGAACTACGACTGCAACTTGAGGCCCGCGCGTTTCGGCAAGGTGGCTGGCAGCGCTTCTACGTCCTGGAAGGATTATTAAATTATCTAGGAATTCGAAACAGAGCCTCCCTTAGCGCACGCCTCAGCCGCATTGTAAGCGAAGGAACGCTTGTACACGCGAACTGGAGCCGACAGGTTCTCTCGCAGGGGCCGCTAGGGGAAGCGATGACGTCACCGCTAGGGCATGAAGCGTCGGATCATGAGCTCGCTCTTGAGAGACGTGTAATGAAAGCGGTTGCGTCTACCAGTGCCGGGCGCACTACGGTGTCTCTTGTGCTATCGCGTTTCATTCTTAAAGGCGAAGCTGAAGCGTCCTCCAAATTTTATTACGCAATATCGCAATATCGCGGCGCGAAAGTCATTTCGTATTAAATTATGACGTAGCCGTTCATTGCTGTCATGCAATTTTTCACTTCTTTTTTAGCAACCATCTTTTTTCCCAGTTTCAGTCGAATTTTTGACAGGGGTTCAGGGCGCGGAAATGTGTGCCTCCAATTCTATGCCTTTCACTCTAAACGTAGGATGTGGGCCGAGAAGATGCTGCGTCTTTACCCTAAAATCATAAACATATAGATGTACGCTTTGCCAACTACATGCCAGCCTCTATATCCTAAAATTGGCGGAATTAAGGAACCACGTTAAAGGCGCTATCGTGTCCTCTCTTAAGATGAAGCGTTCTGGTAAATATTTTTTTAACCTCAGACCTCTTCATGCTGGCCTGCATGCTTCGCACTGAGGGCAACGCCAGTTGAAACGAATTAAAGTCCGTCATTTGTTCGTGTCATTGATAGACTTCCTCGAGATTAAAATGTGGGCACAAGCTCTGCACATAAGAGATAACTTACTTCGCCGGGAACAATTTCTTATCTGCATTTAAAAAAGGAAACTATATTCAAGTATTTTTGTGATAGTTCGTGTAGGGAGGCTCTTTATTTTCTTGCTGGCACATATTTCGAACGCAAACGGCCTTATATACCGAAGAGAAAGCACCCTAATCGCGTTGCCCCGTGTGTTTCGACAGCAATGCCAGTAGAGAAAACGCAAGATCCCATGAGCCTATCAGTGTACATAGCGCAAATCGAACAGCTGAGCTGCACAAACGGATTTTGATTTGGATCATTTTGAGTTCGTCGCTGTACCAGCAATTCGAAGGAAATTTGAATATTTTCGCGACGAGGAAATAGACGAGCCATGAAGGCGAGGAATTTTGCTTGTTGAGAAGACTTTTGTCATTGAGCGGTTAATTGTCGCGGCATTGATATGTTGTGCATAAAGTCCTCATATCATATGAATTGAGCATTGACTACAGCTCTTCTGTAGCATGTCAATGAAGCGAAATTGTGAGCGGAGCTTCCAACTCAGAGCTAATGCGAAGAATGGAGACATCATAAGAACTGCAGAGAAATTCGACAAGCAAGATAACCACAAAATGTAAAACATCTTCAAAATAACTGAGCATGCGGCGTAGAAAACGCAGCGAGCTACGGCAGCTGACAAGAAAAAAAAAACATAATGAATGAATAAACCCTTTATTTGATTGAAGGGATGACTCTCTGGCGCTGTTTGGGTAATTATAGTGTGTTGACAATATTGCATTTTTTCTCATGTTTTTTCGCGCTAATAAATAATTTAGGTTCATGCAATTCACTTCTCATGTCCTTTCCGGCGCTGTAGGCACCTTGAATATCGTACGTGTTCTAAAACTGCAGTCTAGTGCTAATTTGAAATTACATTAACTCCAACTACAAGCAATTAAATTATGTTATCTTTTCTCTGTGTGTGTGTGTGTGTGTGTGTGTGTGTGTGTGTGTGTGTGTGTGTGTGTGTGTGTGTGTGTGTGTGTGTGTGTGTGTGTGTGTGTGTGTGTGTGTGTGTGTGTGTGTGTGTGTGTGTGTGTGCGTGCGTGCGTGTGCGTGTGCGTGTGCGTGTGCGTGTGCGTGTGCGTGTGCGTGTGCGTGTGCGTGTGTGTGTGTGTGTGTGTGTGTGTGTGTGTGTGTGTGTGTGTGTGTGTGCGTGTGTGTGTGTGTGTGTGTGTGTGTGTGCCACTTGATTACTCGCAATATAAGTTTCTTTGTGGAGCTTATCATGAGAGGTTACCGGTATCGCTCAAGAGGAAAGTATACAACAGTTGCATCTTGCCTGTACTCACCTATGGGGCTGAAACGTGGAGGCTAACCAAGAGAGTTCTACTTAAGTTGAGGACAACCCAGAGGGCTATGGAACGAAAAATGGTAGGGGTAACGTTAAGAGATAGGAAGCGTGCACAGTGGGTCAGAGAAATAGCTCAAGTTACTGACATTCTAGTGGAAATTAAGAAGAAGAAATGGACATGGGAAGGACATGTAGTGCGAAGAGAGGATAACCGATGGTCGCTGAGGGTAACAAACTGGATTCCAAGAGAAGGAAAGCGTAGCAGGGGACGGCAGAAAGTTAGGTGGGCGGATGAGATTAAGAAGTTCGCAGGGGTCAAGTGGATGCAGCTAGCACAGAACCGGGTTAAGTGGAGAAATATGGAAGAGGCCTTCGCCCTGCAGTGGGTATAGTAAGACTGATGATTATTATTATTATTATTATTATTATTATTATTATTATTATTATTATTATTATTATTATTATTATTATTATTATTATTATTATTATTATTATTATTATTATTATTATTATAAGTTTCTTTAATAGACTCATGCGCTTCTTCAGTCATTTCCTTTCGCAGTGCACACGCGCATTCTCACCGATTCCTGTTTTATTAAACTCATCAAATAACTCTACACATCTGACGTTGTTTTGGACGACAAAGGAAACAATTTTAATATATATTGCTATATATAGGAGTGCGTGAGTGTCGATCCGGAGCTATGTTCCACGCCAAACCTCGAAAGTGAGACATTAGGAAAAGCGCTTCTAATTAGGCGGCAACGGAGGCCGTTTATTCGTAATCTGTGTTCATTATATCGTCTGACGCGAGTAGCCATACTTCATGTACTGCATGAACAGGCTGCCCAGGCTTGCAGATTTCTGCGCTTAATTGAGGCAATCTGCGCAACGCAGTAGTAAACGCGACACCCACTGCGTTACCTTCTAAGGTTAGAGTGCTCCTATGTACTGAAAATTTGACCAATTTGTTTGCATGACAGGACCTATGCCCTCAAAGAACACACTACAAAACACAGGCCAGAGAGTAACGCAAGAAACAATGCTTGTGAGCAAGCCGACGGCGCTGTCACGCTTGTTTCATAGCATTAACAAGTGAATTTCGCATAACACAACCGCGTTCACCAAGGTAATGCATCGCTTCGAAGCCAAAGCTGTCGTAATGTAGTTATAGTTATACTGAAGCCACGTACAGTGCAACGGCAGCACGCAAAGCTACGTGTTCGCTGGCCGCTCCATGCTTTCGCGCCGCGTGTAGCAGACGACGCGCCCGGCAAGGAGCGAGAGTTGACTGCAGCGCCACTAGTTCTCGCGACCACCACTTGGGACATACTTCTCCGCTGGGCGGTATGGGGAGCTGTGGAACTGAATTTGGTCTCGTAACGTTGGCAAGAGCGTCTTAGCCTGCCTCCCGTTGCAAACCATTTGTTCTCATTGAAAAACCATCGACCCGCGCCATTGTTGCCAAGCGCAGAAGTGGCGGCCTGCCAAATCAAGCGGTGGTGGTAGTAAAAACTTTACTTTCCAACAGATACAGGGTAGGCGTCAACCTACTCGCCTACACGACGGCCTGGAGCCCTTGGACCCGGGCGACGTGTTCGGCCAGTCGGATTACACCTAGCTGAGTCTCAGGGTGCGAGCTCAACAGTAGTCTCTCCCAAAATTCTTCCGTTTTTGTCTGTTCATTTATATTTTTTTTATTTCTGGACACGTCCATATCATATGTACCAGATCCACCTTATCCTGACATAGTTTGCACCTATCTAAGAATTGATCCGGGTACCACTGACTTAAAGTAGCTGGGTTCAGAAAAGTTCTTGTTTGTAAGCGCCTCCAAATGCTTTTTTGGATCTTATTTAGTGTCCTATATCTGCCGGTGGGTATTCTGACCTGTTTAGTCGATAGTGTTCAGTAATCTTTTTCTAGCTGACTAGCCTGTCCCTGCTAAGAGTGTACTGAGGGTCAGAGCCTACCCGGCAGGTGAGACCGCGGGCAAGCTTATAAGCTCCCTCATTTCCCTAAAGCTGGGAGTGGGCTGGTGCCCATATTAGCCAGATTATGCTATCATCTTGACATGTTCTCAGTATCCTTTTTGCCTGTGGAGAGATCCTTCCCTTGAGAAAGTTGCATATTGTTTTTTTTTTTGAAATCACTTATAATTGTAGTAGCCATTGTCCCTGCTATTGCAAGTGCAATCGCCACCTCTTCAGCCGTGTAGGCTAAACTCGTCCTAATGGAGCCGCTTATTCTTAGATTTTGTTCATCTGACATATACTGCCACCATAACATGCCTTTCCTCATACTCGGCGGCGTCGACATAGACCACGTCCTGTCTTCCTTGATATATCTTCTGCAGCGTTTCCGTCCTTTTCTTCCTTCTTTCCTGGTAATGCTCTGGATGCATGTTTCGTGGCAGCGGGTGGATTTTGAGTCGCTTCCTGACTTCCATTGGGACATCTGTATTCTGGACCTCTTGGCTTTCGTATCGAATGCCTAGGTTTAGCAATATGCTTCTTCCTGTTCGGGTCGTTTCCAGTCTTTCGTACTGGGAGATTTGGTTGGCCTCTATCATTTCTTCCAGCGTGTTGTGCACCCCCAGCTTCATTAGCCGGTTCGTACACGTACTGATGGGGAAACCAAAGGCTATTTTTATGCTCTTCCTGATGATTGCTTCAATTTTAGCCTTCTCGCAGTAGGCAAGGTGTAAGTAGGGACTGCATAGACGATCTTGCTTATGACAAAGGCATGTACAAGTCGTAGGAGGTTTGCTTCTCTCATGCACAACTTGCGACTTGCGATGCGTCTGATTAGACGTATCGTTTGTTGAGCACAGCATCCGAGTTTCTTTATGCCTTCTCTGTGACAACCATTTTCCTGCAGCCGCATACCTCGGATCCTAATCTTGTCCACTCTTGGGATGGGAACTCCATCTGCCTAATTAGTTCGATTCTAGGTTGTTCTTTGTCGAATCTGCTGCGTGGTAGCTGGTACACGAGCATCTCGGATTTTTCGGGAGAGCATTTCAGGCCTTTAGGGGTTACGTATTCTTCAACAGTTTGTACAGCTGCCTGAAGGATGTCTTCAATTTATCCATCACTACCTCCCGTGGTCCACAGTGTGATGTCGTCTGCGTATAGGCTGCGGTTTAGCCCCTCAATTTTTTCTAGCTTTGATGGAAACTTGATGAGTGCAACACTGAACAGCATGGGTGGGAGGACGGAGCCCTGGGGTGTTCCTCTGCTGCCCAGTGTAAATTTGCCCGACTTGGGTTCTCCAATTTGGATGGTTGCTTCTCGCTTTGAGAGAAAGTCCCTTACGTAGTTACAAGTTTTTTCACCTACGCCGAGATCCTGTAGGTTTTCCAGTATTGCTTTGTGTTTGACGTTATCGAAGGCCTTTGCTAAGTCCACGCCCAGGATAACTCGCGTGTCTGTAGTCTGCGCTTCATTGATCTGGTGTTGGATTTGCAGCATAATGTCCTGGATCGACAAACCAGGTGTGAAGCCTATCATAGAATTTGGGTAGAGTCCGTTATCTTCCATGTGTCTGCTTAGTCTTGTCAGGATGACGTGTTCCTTGAGTTTCCCCACGCACGATGTCAAAGAAATTGGTCTTAGATTTTCAATCTGTAGCTTTTTTCCGGGTTTGGGGATCATGACGATCTGCGCTGTTTTCCACATGGTGGGAAGTCGTCCTAATTGCCAGCAATATTGCATGTATCTTGCGAGGGCAGCGATTGGAGTCGTCCAGATTTCGCAACATTTTGTTGCTCACTCCATCGGGCCCCGCTGCTGACTTTGTTTTAAGGCGAGCAATTTCAGCCCTGACTTCTGTTTCTTCTATGGGTCTATCCAGGTCCAGGTTTGGCGGTCCGTAGTATAGTCTGGGAGTGCTTTAGGAACAGGCGTTCCCACATAGCGTGCCTGTAATTCTTCAAGGAGCTCCTTTTCCGTCCCATCGTAGGAATGAATAATCTTTTGGATCTTTTGCTTCTGCGCTGACATGCTACCTTCCGGCTCCAAGAAGTAGTGTAGTAGCTGCCATGTTTTCGCCAATTTTGTCGACATAGCTGAAGTGCATATTCTTCTATTTCTTTGTTGAGCCGGGCCAGTCTGCGGCGTTCGGTCCTGTTCCATCTTTGTTGCTTTACCTTCTTCTCTAATCCCTTTTTGACTTGCCATAAGTGCAGGAGACGGCTGTCTACTTCTTTCAAACCTGCTTCTTCAGGCACCTCTGTGGTTGCTTCTTTAACATTTGCACGAAGCGCTGTTGCCCACTCTTTTATATTTGTGATTTCTTCGCTTCCTATTTGGCTCATGATTTCCCTGAAGGTTTCCCACTCCACTAATGTAGCACTCTTGCATTTGATTCTTCGTGGTCCACTACAGTGCGGTTGATCTGCGCGAGACGAGGCACTTCAGATTGCAATACTTTCTAATTATCTGTCTGGGCGGTTTATGTCTCTCTTTCTGACACTGTGTGTGTGTGTGTGTGTGTGTGTGTGTGTGTGTGTGTGTGTGTGTGTGTGTGTGTGTGTGTGTGTGTGTGTGTGTGTGTGTGTGTGTGTGTGTGTGTGTGTGTGTGTGTGTGTGTGTGTGTGTGTGTGTGCGTGTGTGTGTGTGTGCGTGTGTGCGTGTGTGCGTGTGTGCGTGTGTGCGTGTGTGCGTGTGCGTGTGTGTGTGTGTGTGTGTGTGTGTGTGTGTGTGTGTGTGTGTGTGTGTGTGTGTGTGTGTGTGTGTGTGTGTGTGTGTGTGTGTGTGTGTGTGTGTGTGTGTGTGTGTGTGTGTGTGTGTGTGTGTGTGTGTGTGTGTGTGTGTGTGTTCTTTCTCCTCACTCCATCTTCCACGCATTCTTTCCGCGCTCTACACAACTCGAGCCCGCAAAACATGTTAGAAACTTAAGCAGACGTGCTGACCTGACGGCAGCTGTTCATAAAGCGGCTGTTCGAAAAAGGTGGGCAGAACAGCCAGCACCAAACAGTAATTGATATTTTGAAAATATGAGCATTGTCCTTGGACATGAACCATGCCGGCACCGCGGGTGCCTCTTCGTCAGTGCTATGGTTACTTCGGAAATCTGTCGATACCTGCTGTTTACGACGAGGTCCTTAAACACTTTAATTTCTGCATTTAAAAGCCGCTGATAAGTGAACGTGAGAGGTCATCGGCGCTTATGAACAGCAATGCTACTTTCCGCTCCGATTGTGCACCAACCCACTGCGAATATTCTGTTGCCATTCTTGCTCTTCAGCTGAAACTCGTGCAGACTTTCTGTGCGTAGCTGATGCCGAATTTCCGACCGCAAGTAGGTCAGGACACACTGAGACCGCAACGTCACAACATATTTTACTCGCCCTCACTGCAATCCGAGGCTTCCGAATCGCGGAATGCACCACAGCGGCTCGGTTCATGGAGCATCGTCGTTTTTTATACTTGGTGCCAATATATAGTAGCAGACGACAGCGCTTTTTTTCTATCACTTTTCTTCTCTTTTTCTTCCGAATGCGCAACCAGGTTGTGTGCTTACGTAACATGGCATCGTCGTACTTCATACATCACGCGTACGTCACAATTTGAACAAGATGGTGAATTGTCGACAATATAGGGCCCCTGCCTCAAGGATTTGTTGTAGTGTACGTAGATGCAAGCATACAAGGCTGTGAAGAAAAAATATTGCCGGCGATTACGTTATCTCCTAATGCCAAATTTGAGCGCAACTCATTAGCTGTTTCAGCTTTTCGATAGATTGAGGCAAAGAATTCGTACAAGACATATGTATGTACAATTAAAGGCAATTTTTTTAACACATATTCCTTTAAGAAACCCTCCACCAACAGTTCTTGACTGTCATGAAGGAAGCTTTGGGGACCGGGAAGTCGCGAGAAGCGGTGCGTGAACCCATAGGAATGTGGCGCGGCGAAGACATAGCATGCGACTGACTGATGCTGCTGACGCCGCTAGCGAGTCAATTCAACGTGGCTCTGCGTTTCGGATTGGGATGCACGCACCGTGATTCGCTGAAGCCGAGCCGGCGCTTTGGCAAGCGGAGAACACCGTCGGCGCTACTCAGGAAGAAAGGGGGTGCACGCAGGAGGAACGCGGTGGCGGGAGGAGCTCGCGCAGCAACCGGAGAACACGCGCGGTCGCCGCCACGGAGGAAGAGGGGGGCTGAGAGGGAGGCGGAACTGGTTACGTGGCACGACGCCGGCGACGGCGCGGAAGAAGAGGAGGACAATTAACATATTTATTTATATAGTCAGCAGAGGGGAGGGGGGGGGGGGACCCTCAGTCCAGGGTCCCGTTGGCCGTGCATGGCTGCAGTAACAGCGCGGCGAGCCAGGCATTGCTGGCGCTTTGGGCAGGGATCCTCCAGGGTGGCCTCCCAATCTTCCATGCAGGGGTGGAGGAGTGGCTTAGAGAAGGGCAAAAACAGCGCAAACTTCACAATGGACAGAGAAGGGCAGACGAGACACAGGCGCCTGTGTCTCGTCTGCCCTTCTCTGTCCATTGTGAAGTTTGCGCTGTTTTTGCTCTGTGATGAACCAACTAGCTCGATATGTCTTCTTAGAGAAGGGGTAACTTGGCACGCCCAAGCTATGTGATAGAGCACTGCCCGGTCACCGCAATGTGGGCAGACAGGGGAATAAAGAAATGCGGGAACATGCGCCAAAGATCTGCGCTCTAAAACAGCAATCTACTGTCCGTGAAGACCTAGCCTGAATCATACCTCTACGTTTCAACTTTCGGAACAACCTACATCATTCTGCGCTGAGGTCGTGGCAGTTCAGGAGGCACTCCGCTCCATGGCCACCATTACTATGCTCTCTACGGCCCACGTTGTCATCCGCACTCACGCACTTCAAGTGGTTGGTTTGCTCCCACGTGTCAGCTGTTGCCCAAAAATATGTCAAGACATTCACCAGTTTGCGGCACGCATCCCGCAGTCAGTACATATTGATTGGGTCTCACGGCACCTTCTGCCTTCCCAAAGTCAAGCAGATTTAGCGACCCGCCTCTCGACCCAAGACTCATCATTACCACGGCTCCTTGATGTGTACGACGCTACCCTCTTTTTATCAAGAAAGGAACACCTCCGGCGCCGCACACGTGCTCTTATCCCTCCGTGTGTGGTATCCCTCCTCTGCGGTCTCACCTGTGTATAGGAGGTTGCGCTTAGGAGGATCCGAGTCGGGGTTGCCCTCACACCAGCTGTCACTCGGACGTGGTCTCACTTACGACACGTATATCCCCGCCCAGGGTGTACAATATATGAAGACGAAAATGTTGAAGCCGACATTCACCACTTCCGGTGGGTCTGCCCAGATCTGAAATCGACACGAATCCGGCACTAGACGATAGCTGGTCTTTCAGCAAGCAATCCTGCCTAGTGGAGGAGTGGAGGAGCAAGCAATCCGGCCAGACGGGGAGATGCCTGAACGAGCGCCTAATGGAACACGCTCGCAACGTCAGAAACGGCCGGCAAGGCGGATCGCTAGTTGACCACATTCTCGAATGCAACCCAAAACCTGTAAGCCTTTCTTTGATAAAAGTGTGGTAATAGGAAAAAGCAGAGAAAGAGTAACGCGCGAAATCATTGAAGCCGAAAAGATAAATAGTTCAGGATGCGCGTGTGTAAGTACACCTTCCATTCTCCTCTCAGATAAAGAGCTTGTCTTTCTAAGGAATTGATACTGTTTGCACATGTGATTCATGTTTTTCTGGCGTTTATATATGATGCTTCAGGAGAATAAAATTTGTTGGAAGTTAGCGCTCGTGGTGTTCGTCTCTCGCTCTTGTGTCCTCGTCTTTTGCTGCGCTATAGTGTATTGGAATCATGTACCAACAAGCCCAAAAAACCACGCTAGTATCTCGCTTGGACGCAGGGACCACATCATCGCTCACTCGTGGACTTCATAAAATCAGCCAGCCCTTTTCCATTTTTTAATCATTTCCTCATTCTTCATCTCCTAACCTGCTGATGCCCTGAGGCAATAAATATCGTTCAAAGAAAAAAGACTGCCTGTGGAGGCTGCACGAGCCACGACCTGGCGCCGTCTTCATTCGCCGGACGGAGGGCAATATCAGGGTTCCTGGCGCCGCCTAAGAGGGCGCTGCAGAGTAGCACTTCATTTTTTTAGTTCGTGGTTTATCTTCTGTAATCATACATAAGACAATACTACACACGAATCGCCTCATGATGTTGTCTACGACCGCTGAATAATTTATAATCGAATTTCTTTTCTCAGCGCTTTCGGGTTCGACTTCAACAGTCGAGCGATGGCTGTGGCGTCATAGTCAAGTCTAGGTCACGGGAGGAATAATAAAACAGCGATACAATCGTTATTTTGTCGTTTTATTTCACCAGAAGACTAAAGCCAGCCTGCCTCAAGGATAGAAATTATGCCCCATCCTGCTCTGCTGCCTTCTTCCAAGAGAAGAGTCAGCGATTTTATAGCTGTTTTTATCGCGAAAGCAATACTACGCCAGGTCTAACCGCTCGTTCCTACGTGCCGTGTCCGTGTCATTGAAGAATAAGAAGAAGAACACTCGGTCACCCGGAGCTATCTGTGGGCACAAGAACAATAATGCTTTCGCTCGATATTCGATTCAGCAGCGTTGAACCCTTCTCATTTTTTTTTCATGCTGTGCGTAACTATGCACTTGATTGTGACGTCGTGTCTACCTCTCAGCTGCTAAAACCAAAACAGAAACTGGCGAGGAAAACAATTTCAATAAAAATTTCTTAGCGGTATAGGCAAAACCCACGTAGTGATCCTCATACAACAATGTTCTACGCATCATTACCAAAATAAATTAGAAGGGTTCAACGCTGCTGAACCTAATATGGAGCGGAGAAGGACAAAACAGCTCTATTTATATAGTAAGCGGGGGGGGGGGGGGGGATCATCAGTCCAGGGTCCCGTCGGCCGTGCATGGCTGCAGTACCAGCGCGGCGAGCCAGCCATCGCTGGCGCTGAGCGAGGGTATCCTGCAGGGTGGTCTTCCAATCTTCCATGCAGGGCTGGGGAAGTGGGCTTAGAGAAGGGGTAACTTGGCACACCCAAACCATGTGGTAGAGCATTGCCCGGTCACTGCAATGTGGGCAGTCAGGGGAAATAAAGGGAGCGACACCAGAGGTTTAGAAAAAATTGTGTAACAAAGGTATTAGTTCGCAGGCGGTGCTAAGTTGCTGCTTCTTGAGTAGACAGGGTGGGAGAAGGGGGTGGTAATGTATGGCGAAACAGCCTGTAGTTTTCAAGCAGTCCTGTGTATGTAAGGATCTAGGGAGGCATGCGTATAATCCGGGAGAGGAGAGGCTCGGGGAAGGCATCGACTGGGGCCTCGTAATCCAGATCACATTGATCTTTTTCGGAGGGCGACGAGGATTCGGCGGCTGGCGGAACCGATGCGTCCACGAACATAGTTATGGCAGGCCACCCATGCCAAGAAACATGAGCCCCACTAACAACAAAGAGAGAAGAGAAGACAGAGTCAAAGCCATCAAAAAGTAGATGAGCAGGCTTGACCCGAACACCGTGGCGTACACTGACGCAGCTACCGGGAAATCGGGAGCTGCAGTCGCAGCAGTGGTGGACGGAGCCGGAACCCCTCTAATCACGGCGTCTATAAAAACAAGAAATGCAGTCATCGCTGAAGAGGTAGCAATTGCGCTAGCCTGCGTCGGCACAAAAGCTAAAGGGATTATAAGCGACAGCAAAGCAGCCATTTGGAACTTGACAAAAGGAAGAGTGTCATCCGCGGCTATGAATATTCTCGAATCCTGGGAGATCTCACGGATGATCACAATAAAATGGACTCCAGGCCACGACTTGGTGTCTGGAAACGAAGCAGCTCACGAGCTCGCCCGAGATATCTACCACCGGACGAAGATAGAGCAGGTCGACAACATAGAACCCGAGGAGAGGTTAAACACCTACCACGAGATCTGTGAATACTACAAACTAACAAGAAAAACATTCTCCAATCCACATAAAAAGCTAAGCAACGAAGAGGCCAAAAGTCTTCGCAGACTACAGGCCGGAAATTACCCCAACCCGGTATGGCTGCACCATTTAAAAGTAGATGACAGACAACACGAAAACTGTAAACACTGCGGACAGAGAGGTACACTAGATCACATAATCTGGCAATGCCCCTTTTCGCCTGGGGCAGTGGCCAACATTCATGACACGGAAGCTTGGGAATCTCTTCTCCAAAGCGAAGCCCTTGAGACCCAAAAAGAAGTCCGTCTGGCGGCTGAGGCAGCGAAGAACCAATGTATCCTTGCGCGCTTCTAGTCGCGGTGTCCCAACCCTCTATTCGGGTGTGAGTAGCTGGTTGGGGGAGTAAGGAAACCTCCTATATTGGCGGCAATAAAGTTTCAAATAAGGATAATACGGCAGGTCGTGCGGGAATCTGACATGATGGTATAGCTTGTGCATTAGCGGCGGCGACCAGAGCTACGGCTGCGTCTTCGGCAATACTCGGTTCGGTGGTGCTATTCTAGGCACTATAATGGTGCGAAGAGAGACATAGTTAAGGAGAGTGCCCGCCGGAGATGTCACGGTAATGGCCATGTTGTTGTTGTTGTTGTTGTTGTTGTGGTAGACGTAGCCAGTATAACAAGCAAAACTGCTTATTTATACATCAAGTAATGGCGCCCGTTTTCGCTCCGCTTGGCGCGGTCGCCCATGCCGGGATCTCACCGCGATCCGTCTGGTTAGCTTGCCGCTTGGGGCGCAGTCGGCAGTGGCGCCCACAACAGCCCCCTTTCTTGAAAGGTTTGATCTCACAGGTCCAGGCATTCTGGTTGCTTACAAACACGTCCACTTCTTGTGGTGCTCGTGTCCTGCAACGGTTGCAGGTGTCTTGCTGTACGTCTTGCTTGTCCTCTGTCGGTTTGTACAACGTAGGACCTTGGTTCTGATGTTGCCTGTGTTACCACGCCGTGTGATGCAGCTCCAGCGAGGATGCGCACCGCCCGCTGTGCCTGGTGGTTAGCGCTCTCGGCTCCGTTCCTTGTGCCGGGTGTTGTAAGACCGCTTTGCACAAGCTCTGTAGAATTATTTTGTCCGAATTCGTTGTCGTCCCACTTCGGGGCTAGCAGCTTCGAAGTGGTTGGTACTGTGGTGTTCAGACGACGACCCATTAAGAGTTCTCCTGGTGAAAACCCTTCCACGCTGGGTGTGGCCCTGTAGGCAAGCAGCGCTTCGTGTATGTTGGAAGACTTCCTCAAAAGCTGCATTGCTGTCTGCACAACCCTCTCAGCCATACCGTTGCTCTGCGGGTAGTAAGGGCTTGAGGTTGTGTGTGAGGCTCCCCAGTGATGCACTAGTTTTTCGAACTCTGTGGAAGTGAACTGCCGCCCGTTGTCTGTGCGTATTGTCCGTGGAACACCGTATACCCTGCAAACATTGGCTCCACGACTAGGGCTATGTTTTTTGTAGCTGTCCTCGGCAGCTGTTCTAGCTCGAAAAATCGGGAGTAGTAGTCTACTACTACAACATACTCTTTCCCCTCCAGCGTGAAGAGATCCGTGCCGACTGTGTCCCAAGGGTGCACTGGCAATGGGGTTAGAAGCAGGGGTTCTGTTTCTGGCTTTCTATGCTCTCTGCAAGTTGGACACTTTTCCACGTAGTCTTCAATGTGCTTGCCTATGCCTGGCCACCATATCCATTCTCTTGCCCACGCTCGGCACCTCGTTGTGCCCAAGTGGCCTGCATGGAGTTTTTCCAGAACCTCTGCTCTGATGTCTGGCGGGATGATTATTCTGTCGCCTTTGAATAGCAGACCGTCAACGAGCGAAATCTCACTAGCCACCTCGACGACTGCCATGATGTAGTGAAGAAGGTAGCCGCCCTGGAAAGTGCTTCGTCTGACTGGATGCTTGCCCTGTATCTGTCCAGCATTTGGTTTGAAGCAGGGAGCTGTTCAAGTGCTAATTCTTCAAACTCGTGCACTGCACTCACGAGAGTTCTTTCTTTGTCTGCTGGTTTCCCAGATGGCTTGCGGGACAGAAGGTCAACTGTGTACAGCTTTTTGCCGAGAGTGTGGGACATGGTGTAGTCGTACTCCAAAAGGCGCATCCTGAAACGTTGAAAGCGAGGACTCAGCTCGTCAAGTCGTTTAGTCGTCAGCAGCGGTATTAACGGCTTGTGGTTCGTTTCCACGACGTGAATGGTTGATCCCAACAGGTATTTGCGGAAATGTTCGCAAGCTCATGTGATTGCCAGCGCCTCCTTTTCGATTGGGCATACCTTTGTTCTATATCAGTAAGGGAGCATGATGCATTTGCCATAGGTAGGAGCTTTTCGTGCGACTGCTGTAGAAGTACAGCCCCAAGACCGTATGAGGAAGCCTCCACAGACACTGTGTGAGGCGACTGAGCATCATAGTGAGTGAGAATCGGCGTTCTGCTTAAAGCTTGCTTGAGTTTGTAAAACTGTGCTGCTGAGCTGGGCCCCAGTGCCAGTCGGCGTCTTGGTGGAGCAAGTCTCTCGGAAGCTTCTTAAAGTCTGCTAGCTCTGCAAGAAATTTCGCTAGGTGGTTTGCAGAGCCCAACAAAGACCTGACTTCTGACACGTCACAAGGTGGGTTAAGCTGGACTATGGCCTTGACCTTTTCCGGGTCGGCGCGGACTCCTGTTGTGTTTACAACGTGTCCTAAGAATGTTACTTCTGTTTGTCGAAAGGAGACCTTGTCGATGTTGAGGGTAACACCTGCATCTTCCAGCTTCCTGAGCCCCAGCAGTAGGTTGGTATCATGTTCCTCAGTTGTCTTCCCTGAGACAATGATGTCATCTTGTAGACAACTCACACCATCTTGTCCTTCGAGCACACGGAGCATTTCTCGTTGGCAGAACTCTGGCGCTGTGGAGATTCCGAAGGGAAGCCACAGGAACTGGAACCTGCCAATTGGTGTGATGAAGGTTGTGTATCCGCGAGAGTCCTTGGACAGTGGCATCTGCCAGTACCCTGCTCGTGCATCTAGGCGGCTGAAAACTGTTGCACCTGCAAATTTTGCAAGACACTCGTCCACCGTAGACATGGGGACACGTTCGCGTATTATTTGTTGGTTGAGTTGACCAAAGTCCATGCAGATACACAGCTCATTGTTCTTTTTCGTGCGACAACCATTGAAAAACACCACTCGGTTGCTCGCTCGATCTTCGGGATGACTCCCAAGTCTTCCATCCTTTCTAGTTATTTCTTCGCAAGTGGAATCAGTGGAAGAGGCACGCGCCTAGGATAACTGACTACGTATGGCTCAGCATCCTTATCGACTTTGATGCGGTACTCAGTCTTCATGACTCCAAGCCCAGATGTTAGCTTTGGGTATGATGCCAAGAAGTTGGGGACATCAGTTGATTGTGCGGGGGTTTCGTCTAGCTCAAGAGGGCGCTGTGGAATCCCAAGTGATTCTATAGCTGGTCGACTGAGCAACGGTTTTTAATCCTTTGATGATGAAGACTGCTTCTTGGAATTCAGTGTTGCGCCAGGTGACTGATGCATCGATGTAGCCAACAGTGGCTATCGCTGTCTGGCCTGGGCCTATCAACAGCTGTTGCGTTGACTTGATGGGTCCCATGACGGTTCTGTCGTGCTGGTCGTGTGCGATTGCAGACACATCCGCGCCGGTGTCGCCCTTTAAGGTAAAAGGCAAGTTGATCACGGTAGCAGTAATCCTCCACGGTGTGTTCACTCCCACTTCTATTTCGCCTAGATATAGCTCTCCGAGATCTTTTGGTCGTTGTCGGATACTCGACGTCTCGTCCTTAGGCGTAGACAGGCAGGCGCGGGCGTAGTGGCCCTTTTTCCCACACTGGTTGCACGCCTTGTCTGTTGCGGGACACTGTGTCTTCGTGTGGTCACGCACACCACCACACCACTTGCAGCGTTCGTCTCCAGTCTCGTGTTTACGTTGAGGGCGCGACTTGAAGGGCACCTTCGCTTCGTTCCGGCGAGTTTTGACGTTTGTCTGGCCGCAAACTTCTCCCATATCGAGAGCTGGCTGTTCGATGGAGCGAATTTCCTTCTGTTGAAGTTTCACGCCCTCTGAATTGCGGGCAGCTGTGATTGCTTTTTCGATAGTGAGTTCTGCGTCAAGCTGCAGGCTCTCGCTGAGTTTTACGTCTCGCAAGCCGACCACGAGCCGGTCCCGAATTAGTTCGTCTTTGAGAGTTCCGTGATCGCATCTTCCGGCCATCTTGAACAGTTCAGTCGCAAATGCATCGACGTTTTCATGCTGCTCTTGTTTCCGAGAGTTAAATCGTGCTCTCTCAGATGACATTCTTTCGAGGTAGGAAATGCTTTTCAAAAGCACTCACCACGGCGGAGTATGATGCCATCTGTTCGTCTGTCAGTTTCAAAGCAGCGAGCACGTCCTCCGCTTCTTCGCCCATGGCGTAGAGTAATGTGTTGATTTGCGTCATCTTGTCCTTTCCTGTCAGACCGGAGATTAGTCGGTAGCGTTCCCACCTGCGGTGCCATTGTGTCCAATCTTCGGGCTTGCGGAAATCGAGCTTTGTCGGCAGTTCCACGGCGAGCGGGTTGAACGTCATTCTCAGAGTGCCGCTCGCGCGCTCTTCGTTCGCGCCTCGAGTGTCTGGCATAACTCTGCGGCCGCTTACGTTGGGCTCTCTGTCCTTATGGGTGTCACGCTGCGTTGGTTATCCCGCTGCTGCAGCCATGTGGTAGACGTAACCGGTATAACAAGCAAAACTGTTAATTTATGCATCAAGTAATGGCAGCCGTTTTCGGCTTCTCTAAATATCGTTTTCTCATCATGGTAAAACGGCGGCAAAATGTCAAGAAATGATCTATTGTTTCTGGTTCCCTGCAGCATGCGCAGACAGGAGAAAGCGCCAAACCAGACCTGTGCTTATAGAAATTTAGGGGTGGAATACGACAGCGTAGCCTGGTTAGAGAAACCTCAGTCTGCCTTGATTCACATGATTTCCTATTCCAGGAATATTTGAGATGCAGGTTGTCATCCGATGATAAAACAGATCCAAACTTCGTGCTTAATACGCAACGGCTCCGAAATGTCCAAAGCATTAGCTCCGGGTGGCCGAGCGTCTTTCTTCTCCTTCGGAGGAACAAGCCAAGCCAAACGAGGAAGACGTGCTTCGCATATACGCTCAGCTAAAAAGCTGTTTTCCAGCGCCGCCGAAAACCACCAAAAAGATCCTGATCATCACTCCGTGCAAGAGTTGAGTTTGGCCATTCGGTTGATTATTTCCTCTTTCATCATAATTTCACCTTCAAGATGAAAGCTAGCTAGGCCTAACTCTCAGACCTAGAGTCGCATACCCTACCCCACGTCGACGGATGCCTGTGGCGGCCCTCAGACTACCACTATGAAAAGCGCTGTGGACAGAGAAGATATTGACCCTACAGAATTCGAGAACATGAGTGGGAGACCATTCTCAGCAGGCACGACCGCATGAGGTAGAAAGACGCGAAACCCGCGTCGAGCTCCTTGAACGCCGGTAAGAAGAAATCTGTCATCCCGAAAACCAGGCAAGATCCCAACATCCGCAAGAGGGCACCAATGCCGAAGCTCCCGGAGAGCGACTATAAAATAAACTTCAGGCCAAGAGGCTGGAATTTAAATAACTATGAGCCACGTCGTCTACTGCAGGCCATGTGCGCGTCTGCTTACCTACCCTATGCTAACGTCCTGGACGAAGATATTTCAAGGATCAACTCCAAGAACAACACGTACACAATCAGCATGCCCAATCGCCTACGAGCGAGCATTTATGTGAACATCAAATCCATAGTTATAGGCCAGACGACCCTCGACATGGCACTCTACATCGCGGCACCCGACGACGCTATTAAATGCGTCGTATACAACGCCTACGACATCGGAACTCCGGAATAAGTTAGCCAATGCTTTATCAAGTGGAACCCGAACATCGCCGTACTCAACGCAAGGAGAATCGGCAAGTCAATATCTATCCTGATCACCTTTGGAGAGGAAAGACTCCCAAGACAAGTTTTCTACTGGGGATCAGGGTTCACCGTCTACCCGTACCGAGAGCGGGTGGAGACATATTACAACTGTAGGAAGATGAGGCTCAGGACGGATGTGTGCTACAAGCCACGGCTAGAGCGTTGCCGCAGATGCGGCGAAAACCACCCGGAACCAACGTATGGAGAACTACCGACGTGCAAGCCCGAATGCATTGTATGCGCATATTAGGAAACGTAGCGCAAAGAAGACAAGGACAAAAAAGAAGGAAACACACACTAGCGCTTACTCACAACTGATTTTTTATTAGAAAAGCTAACAGAATATACAGGGCACAAAAGATTATCAAATACATGTAATAAAGGGGTGAAATTGACAAAAATTGACTACATACCTTGAATTGATTACATACCTTGAATCAGTGGTCAAGTAGTTTTTTCACGTGTTATTTTGTGTATCTTTGGAGACTTGCCTTTTTCCCCATTTTTGTCATTTTTTGTCAATTTCACCCCTTTATTACATGTATTTGATAATTTTTTGTACCCTATATATTCTGTTAGCTTTTCTAATAAAAAATCAGTTGTGAGTAAGCGCTCGTGTGTGTTTCCTTCTTTTTTGTCCTTGTCTTTTTTGCGCTACGTTTCCTAATATACGAATGCACCAACTCGCCCAATTTAGCATTCTTGTGCATTGTATGCGGGGTGATGCACAACACCGGCAGTAGGAATTGCAAGTATAGGCTGCTCCAGACATGGCCCCACACACCCAAGAACGACCTAGGGCAACATGACTCTGCACACCAGCCACGATCGCGGGTCAACGACAACCACAAAGGCTACCGGGGAAGAAGTAGGTCGAACTCCTTTCCACCACTGCTGGGGACCGGAGACGGAGTCGTCGGCTCAGGTCCTGACCAAGTCAAAGGAAAGAGTTCAAGCAAGAATGGAGACACAAGCAAAAAGGTGAGCTGGCCATTCAAGACCTCCCCTTGGTAAACGGCTCGAGAGAAGGAACTGGTAGAACAACTCGCTAATAGGGACAGAGCTTGAAACCATAAAAAGTAATTGGCAGAAATGAGGAAACTTATTACTGATAACACGCAAATGCAGAGGGTACTCGACAAGTCACCTATTCAGAATTCACAAAGCACTAGTCAATCGTCTCCATGTAATACTAACGAAATGGTACATAACGAAAAATCAATGGAGACGGACACCCGAAAATGGAGTTCCCGCGAAAAGACCTCTACCCAGAAAGGAAAACAGAGAAGACAGCAAGCCCAAAAAGATGGCAGAAAATTCGAATGAGGAAGCATCGACCCTGACTTACAGCAAGCTTAGGTTGGACATGATGTACTGATGAAGCGGGCAGGAGCCCAAGATGCCAGAATAGATGCGTTTCGGCTATAGTTGACAAACTAACCAAGCAGGTAGATAATCTTACTGCGGAATTCGTCATGGTCAGATAACAAACAATGACTTGCTTCCAGCAAATTGTGGTACGACTAACAAACATAGAAGCAAGGCTTCCCCTGGTTGCCGACAACACCCTCCCTCAGCTGCCACCGCAGCAACAGTCCTAGGACTACATGGCCCCTCACCACCAAATTATAATCTGCAGTGGAACTGCAGAGGTTTCCACTAAAAGAGAGGGAACCTGCAGGCACACATTAAAAAAATTGAAAACGCACCCGATATAATCAGGCTACAAGAGGCAAGCGGCACGGGGAAAGTAACCGGCTACGCCGCGTATACCCCGCTAGAATTACAAAGGGGCCATAAACCTAGATCGTTCACGGCTACGTTAGTGCAGAAAAATTTGACAGCAATACAACACGAACTCGAAAACACGAATGAAGACTATGTAATGATTGAACTAATCCAAAACACAAAGGGAGACAACAGTCTCTTTATTCTGAATACGTACAACTCGCCCAAAAACCGAGGGGCAGGACTGGCAGATCTTTTACGGAAAGCCATAAGAATAGCTTACAGTAAAGGGCTAATTGGGCTGACTGGGGACTTCAATGCCCCGCATCCGGCTTCAGGGTATAGGATGACCTCCCCTAAAGGAAACAAACTATGGAGGGAAATTCAACACTTAAGACTAACAATACTCACAAGACTCCACAAGGATAGGCAACAGCATCAGTGTACACACGTCCCCAGACTTGACGCTTGGCAGAGACCTTGAGGGCGAGAAGTGGTCAAACACAGGACACACTTTAGGTAGTGATCACTATATCATAGAGATTGAAATACATACCAGACCACTGAAGGGGGTGCTGCACAAAAAGAATCTGACAGACTGGGGTACTCTTAGAAAAGTCAGGGGCAGAACCGCTCCGAGGGGGATCGTGAATCTAAATCAATGGGTTTAACGACTCAAAAGTGATGTAAACACACACACTAGAGAGATCTCAACCACCGGAAATGATATTACAGATTGGAGGTTGTCCCACATGTGGGAAGCCCACGAGAGCCTTACGAAAAGATGGAAAAAGCAGAGGCGCAATAGAAGGCTAAATAAGAGAATATCTACACTTGAACGACATATAGAAGAATACGCGAACGAACTTCAGCGTCAACACTGAGGGCAGATTTGCGATGAATTCAACGGGAAGCTTGGGTGTAAAAACACGTGGCAACTTCTTCGCCATTTGCTAGATCCAGGACAAACTAAGACCGCCGCTCAAGGACAGCTGAAAAGATTAGTTCATAAATACCAGGACACGGCTGAAGACCTCATACAGGAACTGAAGACCAGATACCTTAGTACGTGCAAAGGGGGTTCATCTGCACCATATAGAGGACCAAAGAACACAGAGCTAGATAGAGACATATCAATAGCGGAAGTATGGAGAGCTGACAAGTCAGCTAAGAACCACATCAGCACCGGGAGCAGATGGGGTCAGCAATAAAATGCTGAGAAACCTAGATTTAGTATCAGTCACAGCACTCACAGACTTTCTTAATGGGGTATGGAAACGAGGTAGAATGCCTTCAGAGTGGAAACATGCTAAAGTGGTCTTCATTCCGAAGCCTGGAAAGAAACTTGAAGTAGGCAATCTCAGGCCGATATCGCTAACATCATTCCTAGGGAAGCTGATGGAGCATGTTATGCTAAACCGACTTCAGGCGTATGCAGAGGAAAGGGATGCTAGGTTTCAGGAGCAAGCTGTCCACGCAGAATGTACTGATTCAACTCAAAGCAGACATAATTGACGCGCCCAATAAAGGGGGCACTAAACCTTTACTTGGCCTTGATCTACAGAAAGCCTTTGATAATGTCAAACACGAAGCCATATTAAATAATCTGGAGGAAATTGCCCCTGGCAAGAGGATTTACGATTACATTAGGGATTTTCTAACCGAAAGAACAACAGAAATAAGCCTTGAAGACGTCAAGTCTGAAACAATTAAGGGTGTTGGGACTAATAATCCAAGACAATGGAAAGAAGATAGAAATAATCAATCGACTGAAGTCAGCAAACCATAACAACCAGATTGATAAGGCGAATAGCCAACAAAAGACACGGGGTCAAAGCGAAAGATTTGTGCCGAATTGTTCAGGCTTTTGTGATAAGCAGATTAGTGTACACCATCCCTTACCTCAAGCTATGGGTGGCAGAAAAGAACAAAATTGAAACGATCATAAGGCAGGCATATAAAGCAGCACTGGGGATACCCCACTGCACCCCTACGAACAGACTTCTACTTCTTAAACTGGGGTCTACAATAACACCATGGAACTATGCGCGGCACATATAATAACACAGCTCAAGAGGCTCGCCACCACATCCACGGGATGGAAAATCCTGGGTAAATTAGGACTACAAGATAGAATCCCGAAAAGAAATGCACAAGTAAAACTGCCGACTGAAGTAAGGAACGCACTTACTATTAAACCGCTACCAAAAAAACATGCACCCTGCTTTTCATGAAGGCAGTAGAAAAGCAAGAGCGAAGGCCCTTGAGGCCAAGTTAGAAGGTTCTGAATACACTGTTTATGTAGACGTGGCGGAATACAAAGGAGGCAATTCTTTTGCTATCGTGGACGTGAACTACTCGAGTAAAACATTAATGGCAGGTTCAATAAAAACAAACTATTCAGGGACAGCGGAGGAGGCGGATGGTCAGCACTAAAGCGGTTACCATAATTAGCGACTCCAAATCTACTATAAACAATTTTGCGAGGGGCATGATCTCCAAAGAGACAGAGCGAATTTTAAGATATAAAGACTGGAACCAAAAAGAGGTGTAATTAATATGGGTGCCGGCACACTCGGGGAACAAAGGAAACTAGTTGGCTCACAGTATAGCTCGAGGTTATGTCCGCCGAACAATCATCATCAGCAGCAGCCTGACTATACCCACTGCAGGGCGAAGGCTTCTCCCATATTTCTCCACTTAACCCGGTTCTGTGCTAGCTGCATCCACATGACCCCTGAGAACTCCTTAACCTCATCCGCCACTTAACTTTCTACCGCCCCCTGCTACGCTTTCCTTCCCTTGGAATCCAGTTTGTTACCCTAAGCGAGCATCGGTTATCCTCTCTTCGCACTACATGTCCTGCCCATGCCCATTTCTTCTTCCTAATTTTCGCTAGAATGTCGATAACTTGAGTTATTTCTCTGACCCACTCTGCACGCTTCCTATCTCCTAATGTTACCCCTACCATTTTTCGTTCCATAGCCCTCTGCGTTGTCCTCAACTTACGTAGAACTCCCTTGGTTAGCCTCCACGTTTAAGCGCCATAGGTGAGTGCAGGTAAGATGCAACTGCTGTATACTTTTCTCTTGAGCGATACGTAAGCTGCTAGTTATAATCTGCGGGTGCTAGCCAAATGCGCTCCATCCCAATCTTATCCTTCTTGTCATTTCCTTTTCATGGTCTGGATCTGCGGCTACTACCTGTCTATAAGTAGACATATTCGCCTACTATTTCCAGTATTTCGCTACCTAATGTAAACTGCTGTTCCTTCCCGAGGCTGTTGAAAATTACCTTAGTCTTCTGCATATTGATTTTCAAGCCTACCTTTCTACTTTTTCTGTCTAGGTCATCAATCATTATTTGCAGTTCATCCCCTGAGTTGCTTAGCAAGGCAATGTCATCAGCAAATCGCAGATTACTGAGGTATTCTCCATCTACCCTTATCCCTAACTGCTCCCATTCCAAGTCTCTGAATACTTCCTCTAAACAAGCTGTGAATAGTACTGGGGAGATTGTGTCTCCTTGCCTAACACCTTTCTTTATGGGAATTTTGTTGCTGTAGAACTATGGTTGCTGTGCAGCCACTATATATATCTTCCAGCACTTTCACGTACGGCTCGTCTACCCCCGGATTTCGCAATGCCTGCATCACCGCCGAGGTTTCAACTGAATCAAATGTTTTTTTCGTAATCAATGAATGCTATGTATAAGGGCTGGTTATATTTCGAGCATTTTTCTATCACCTGATTGATGGTATGGATATTGTAAGGTAACGCGAAGGTCGGAATTGGGGAATCAGGCTTTATCGCAGACTTGAAGCCTTGGTCGCACACTGCAGCCAAAGACACTCCGCGATGACGATGGGTATCTACAAGAGGGGGCAGGATGAAAATGAAGCAGCACGTTCAGCCGTGTGGAAGATGAAGCGCCACACAGTGCTCACACTATTTCGCCCGCGCAGTTGAAGCGGCCAGCCTGGCCGCAATTAGTCCGCAGGATTGCGCCGAATAAAAGGTTTCATACGTGAAACGTGGACAACTTCAGTGCCGCGGTAACGACAGTTCGGAGGAGGGTAAACAGGGGAGACGCGATAGTTGACCGGTAAGGTTTTTGCAAGAACTGTGTAAGGACCAATGTAACGATGCTGTAACTTGTCACAAAGTCCAGGAGTGCGTAATGGGGTATAAAGCAACACCTTGTCGCCGGGACAGAACGAAACTTGGCGATGGGTTACATCATAGCGGCACTTGCGGTCTTCCTGGCTAGCTTCCGTGTTGACGCGAGCAAGCCGGCGAGATTTGGCCACTCGGGAAAGGAACTGGTCAGGAAGAGAGGATGAGGAACTGGCATGTGTAGAAAGGAAAGAGGCGTCAAGAAAGGTAGCGGGAGAACGGCCGTAAACGAGGAAAAACGGGGTGTAACCTGTGGTCCGCTGTACAGCCGTATTGTAGGCGAACGTGACAAAAGGAAGTATTGCTTATTTATTTATTTATTTATTTCAAGTACCCTCAGGGCCGTTGGCATTAGAGAGGGGAGTGGTTAAAGGCATAAATAGAAATTAAATAAACAAAATGGACCAATTGTCGAAAGGTTGCAGATGTGGTTAATCATACAATGTTAGCTAAGGCGTCCTTGAAAAGCTGATGATCTTTGATGGTTGCTGTTGGTGCCGGAAGGTGATTCCACTCTGCTGCAGTGCGAGGTAAAAAGGACTGAAAGAAAGCGTTAGTTCTGCAAAATGGTACACCGACTTTGTAGCCGTGATCTAGTCTTGATGATACGTGATGCGGGGGAGGGATAAGTTCAGTACGTAAGTGCGGATGATGAAACATTTTATGGAACAGACAGATACGAAACATTTTACGACGTGTAGCTAAGGGTGGCAGATTAAGGCTTGATTTCATTGAAGATATGCTGGCGCTCCTGTTATAGTTTGAAAGAATGAAACGGGCAGCGTTATGTTGGACCATTTCTAGCGAATGAATTAGATTTTCGTGATGAGGGTCCTAGATAGGTGCGGCGTATTCTATCTTTGGACGTACTAACATTTTGTACAGCAAAAGTTTGAGCGAGGAAGGCGCTCTAGCGAAATTGCGGCGGATGTAACCCAGCATACGATTAGCGTTGTTAATTATGTGTGTGGTATGTAAAGACCAAGTAAGAGTGGAAGTGATGTGTACATCAAGGTGTACACCGATATGAGTGTACCGATTCTAACGGAAGATGGTTTAGAAAATAAGTGGGAGTACTGTCGCAAGTTCTGGATACGCGAAGGGATTTACATTTATTGATGTTGAGTTCCATTAGCCATGTTTTGCACCAAGAAGCTATAGCATTCAGGTCTGATTGAAGGGTGGTTACATCGTCACTGCATGTTATTGCTCGAAAAATGACACAGTCGTCAGCAAATAAGTGAATATGTAAGGAAACGGAAGAAGGCAAGTCGTTAATGTAAATTAGAAAAAGAAGAGGGCCAAGTACGGAGCCTTTTGGAACGCCGGAATTAACAGGGTTGATGTGAGAGTTATGATTATTGGCTGACACGTACTGTGAACGGTTAGTAAGAAAATATTCAATCCAAGTAAGAAGCTTGCGATCCATGTTCATTAGTTGTAGTTTGTGAAGTAACAGTTTATGACACACTTTGTCGAAAGCCTTGGAAAAGTCGAGAAAAATACAGTCTGCCATTAAACGATTATCAAGAATAAGATTTAGTTTATGTGTCCCAGTTTCGGTGGTCCTGGTCGACGTACATAGACAACATGTCAGAAAGCGTGTGGTGGAACCGCTCAGTCAGCCCATTGGTCTGCGGGTGATAGCTGGAGGTCAATTTGTGATGTGTGGTTGAGGCCTCAATAACTTCGGCTACAATCGTCGACAGAAATGTCCGACCACGATCGCTGAGAAGCACTTGAGGGGCCCCATGGCGCAGTACGAGCGATTCCAAAAAGAAGGTCGCGACCTCATGTACTGAGCCATTAGGCAGGGCAGCGGTCTCAGCGTAGCGTGTTGGGTGGTCGACGGCGGTGACGATCCGGCGATTACCTCGTGCGGACAATGGAAGTGGCCCGTATAAGTCTACGCCAACAACGGCAAAAGGAGTAGCAGGGCAAGGTAGCGGCTGTAGTAGGCCAGCAGGAGGAGAAGTGGGCCGTTTGCGGCGCTGACATGGCAGACAAGAGGCGACGTATTCTGCCACACTTGAGGCGAGGCCTGGCCAGAAGAAGCGGGTTTTCACGCGGTGGTAAGTTTTATGAAAGCCTAAGTGACCGGCTGTAGCATCATCGTGGAAAGCAGCCAGTTATGGGTGCGAAGCGCTCTCGGAATAACGGGGACCCAACGGGTGCCTTCAGAGCAATAAATATAACGGGAGAGCACGCCGTTGTCAAGTTTGAACTTTTGGAGTTGCCTGCGTATCCTAGCGGTAGGAGGGCGAGAAGCACCGGGGAGAAGGTTGATTAGGGAAATACAGTAGGGATCTGCTCGCTGGTGTGAAATAATGGCGTAGCGATCTGGAGCAGCGGCAGGAGTAGCACAGGTGATGTTTGGAGCTCTGGACGACATTGGGACGTCAAGGGTGCACGCAGGAAGGCGCGAAGAAGCACTAGGTGGTGATTCTGATAGCGGGCAGCGGGAAAGAGCACCGGCATCTCGATGTTTGCGTCCCGATTTGAATATGACATCGAAGTGGTATTCCTGCAAACGCAGAATCCAACGGCCCAGGCATCCAGTCAAATTTTTTAGGGTTGATAACCAGCACAGAGCGTGGTGATCGTTAACGATCGTGAAATGGCGGCCGTAGAGGTAGGGGCGGAATTTCTGAACTGCCCAAACGATGGCGACGCACTCTTGCTCAGTGATGGTGTAGTTGCGTTCCGCTGGTGTTAGAGTTCGACTGGCAAACGCAATTACCTTTTCCCGAGAAGCGGTATCACGTTGCAGAAGTACGGCGCCGATACCGAGGCTGCTGGCATCGGTGTGAAGAATGGTGGCAGCAGTGTCGTCGAAGTGAGCGAGAACAGGGTCCGAAGTAAGGGCATTCTTTAGGGTTTGGAAAGCTTCTTCGCATTCTTCGGACCAATTGAAAGTAGTACGGTCGGTAAGGAGGCGGTGGAGTGGTGCAGCAATGGTGGCGAAATTGCGAATGAAACGTCGAAAGTACGAAGACAGGCCAAGGAAACTGCGTATTTCCTTAGTCCGCTGAGGGCGGGCAAAGTTCAAAACTGCAGCAAGCTTGTCAGAGTGGGTCGAATGCCATCGCGGCTGACGAGGTGGCCCAGGATCTTGATTTCTTGCTTGGCGAAATTACACTTTTTTGTGTTCAGCTGGAGACCGGCGGATGCCAGGCACGTTAATACTTGATCAAGGCGGCATAAATGATCAGAAATAGTCGCAGAGAAAATAACTATGTCGTCCAGGTAGCACAAGCATGTTTTCCACTTAAGTCCTCTAAGAACAGTGTCAATCATGCGCTCAAACGTAGCGGGGGCATTGCAAAGTCCAAAAGGCATGACATTGAATTCGTAAAGCCCATCGGGAGTAGCGAATGCGGTTTTTTCTTTGTCGGCTTCGTGCATCGGTATCTGCCAGTAACCGGAACGCAAATCCAACGTGGAGAAATATTCGGCGCCCTGAAGACAGTCGAGGGAGTCGTCAATTCGTGGCATAGGGTAAACATCTTTGCGAGTGACTTTGTTAAATGCGCGGTAATCAACGCAAAAACGCACGGACCCATCCTTTTTTTTTTACCAAGTCGACCGAAGATGACCAGGGGCTAGCTGAGGGCCGAATAATGTCTCGTCGGAGCATATCATTCACATTATCTTCTATGATTTTACGTTCTGATAAGGAAACACGGTAAGGCCGGCGGCTAACAATAGAAGTACCTTCTGTAATAATGCGGTGTTGTGCAGAAGACGTTCGGCCCAAGGTCGGAGAAGGGACATCAAAGGAGGCTTGGTGTTTTCGAAGTAATTCCTGCAAAGCTTGGCGGTGAGTCGCAGGAAGGTCAGGATTGATGGTGCCAAAGAGAACACAGAGAGAAGCATCGGAAGAAGCTGCTGGTGAGGAAGAGGGGGCGGTAAGGGTGGTGAGGGACACCGGGTGAATGTCCAGGGCACAAGGAAAGCATGTCCTTTTAGTCAGCACAATGGGCTCTGGGGAAGTGTTCGAAGCAACGACAAGCGCTGTGCCATGCTCAAACCGAACAAGACTTAGTGGTAGCGCGATTCCACGGGTCAGATGGCGATCAGAAGGCACGATTAGCACATCTACGTTATCAATGTCAGTAGAAGCAAGCGCGACAAGTTGTTCGCATCCAGGGGGCAACACTGAGTCAGTAGCGGCAAGCAGGCGATGACGGGGCTCGGGAGGTTCAGAAGGCGGATCGCTCTCGTTCATGTAAATGACCCTGTCACGACACGAAATGCTGGCTTATGCGGCAGACAGAAAATCCCAGCCTAAAATAATTGGGTGAGCGCACGGTGACATCACGGCAAATTGTACATGGTGGCGGACACCATCAACAAAAACTCGCACAGTACACTTAGCAGAAGGCCGAATTATCGCACCATTAGCTCCACGGAGTTCAGGTCCATCATAAGGCGTTTTCACTTTTCGTAAGCGGAAGCACAAGTCAGTGTGTATCACAGAAACAGCGGCGCCCGTGTCAACCAAAGCCTCAACAGATAAACCTTCAATCCACACTAAAATAATATTCCAGGGACGTTCCGGAGGATTTTTGGGATGGCCGAAGAGTGCAGTTTTCCCTCCTAAAACTGTAGTGGTCAGTTTTCCGACAGGCGGGGGGTCGTCAGAGAAGCTTGACGGAGAGGCGAGGTTGAGCGGTGAAAAGGCGAAGGAGAACGGCGTCTTGAAGGCCTGTAACCAGCAGGCGGGGATTTCTGGCGGGGGTGATGAACGTCGGCGATAATCAGGGAATGAACGGTGGTTAGAGCCGGAAAAGCGAGGAGGGTAATCTGCTTCAAATGATTCGTAGCCGCGGCGTTCATTCTGCAGCCTGCGACGACAGAAGCGGGAAATATGGCCTCGGTACCCGCAGTAATAACAAACAGGGCGGGCTGGGCGCCAGTTGGTGTAGTATGTCGGCGCCGCGGCAGGTGGTGCCAATGCAGCGACATGAGCAGTGGTAGGCGCCGGTGGCGTAGGCGCTCCAACTGCAGGCGGCAAGGACGTAACCTGGGCGTACGTTGGCACCTGACAGATGGTAGGAGCGACCGATGTTGGCGGGGAATAGGTCATTGAGGCCAGCTCTTCCTTGACAATGCTACACAGGCCGGCACTTGAAGGATGGGGCTCAGATGCAGGGCGGCACAAATTACCTTGAGCCGAGAGCTCTTCACGAATTAATCCGCGAATAAGGTCAGCTTCGGCAGTGAAACCAAATGAAGTGGGATCAGGCTGCAGGCGTATTGACTGTAGTTCGTCAAGGCGTTGACAAGTCGATATGATGGCGTCAATTGTGGTAGGGTTCTGCGCGGCCAGGGCGTTATAGGCGAGTGGCCCAATACCTTTAAGGACGTGCCGAACCCGCTCGGCCTCTGGCATGGTGTCATTTATGCGCCGACAAAGTTCAAGAACATCTTCGATATAAGAGGTATAGGTCTCATTGGACCGCTGAAGTCGGGCTTCTAGCTTCTTCTTGGCAGACTCCGTGCGAACAGTAGGAGCGCAGAAAATCTGGCGTAACCTTTGTTTAAAGGTAGCCCAGTCCGGAATCGTCGATTCATGATTTAGAAACCACGTTTTGGCCACATCCGTCAAATAAAAGGACACATTAATTAGTTTAAGAGAATCGTCCCACCGGTTGAAAGCACTGACCCGGTCGTACTGTCGAGCCAGTCATCTGCGTCGTCGCTGCGGAGACCGGCGAACATCTGCGGGTCGCGCTGACGGCTACTGACAGTCCAAGTGGCAAGGGGAGCTGGAGTCGAGTTGGTAGAAGCCGGAATAGCGGAGTGGCCCTCTTGAGTCATGACGATGGTGGTCGGTGTCAAACGGCGGCCAGAACGAAGCTCCAGGTGTATGCAGGTGACGAAGCAGCGGGGAAATCAAGGCGCACCTCCACCACGTGTAAGGTAACGCGAAGGTCGGACTTGGGGAATCAGGCTTTATTGCAGGCCTGAAGCCTTGGTCGCACACTGCAGCCAAACACACTCCGCGATGACGATGGGTATTACGAGATGAGTGTCTTGCAGTTACCACTGGATCTTGACCCTGTGCTAGTGTGCTGGTGTACTGTTCTGCATTCTTCTCCTGACTGCATGGATCCTGTCTTGTCTGCAAGCCTGACCGTTCTCTCTGGTGAGGCCATTTCACGTCGGGGGACTGGCCAGTATCTGTTTTAAACCAAACCTAGGATTCATGTACAATTAGACCTATAATGTCTCTAGCTTCCCCAGGGGGAAGGGGGGGGGCGGCATCCTGGTTTGCCAGTCTGCCGGCCCAAAGCTTGGACTTGGAATCTTTCGGACGAAATGGAATAAGTATAATACCGGTGGCATTTGTACCAATTGGGGATGGATTCCTGAAGTTGAAAAATCCAAAAATAATCCAGGAGCAGCTAAAGGCTGTCACCCCCCACTACCTAGAAATCTCTGAGGTGCGTCCGTTTGGCAGGAGAGGTATCCTATGTAAGTCCTCGAATATACAGTGTGTGTCGGACTTGCTTCGATGCACATCGTTTGCATCACTGCCAGTAAAACCTTTTATACCTGAACTGCTGGCATGTGCAAAAGGCATTATACGCGGCGTGGATTCGCCGGCTTATCCGCAAGAAATGATTGAGGAATTTAATGAGGCTGGCATTGGCATCTTATCACTATTCTTTTGCAGCAGGGATGCTGGTGGCTCTAGGGTGCCGACAGAATCAATGATAGCGACGTTTGCCGGGGCTAACTGTCCAACAGAGTTTAAAGTATGGCCCATTGTGTACCGTGTAGATCCCCTGCAGCCTCGACCTTTGCAGTGCAAAAACTGCTGGCGATTCGGACACAGCAGCAAGGCGTGCAAATCCGCATCACGCTGCAGACTGTGCGGAGACAACCATTCATCTGACATGTGCACTTCTGCTGTGGTAATTTGCGCACTATGTCACGCAGATCACCCTGCTGATGATGGTACATGCCCAAAACGCGCAGATGAACAAACTGTTCTTAACATTATCCAGCATAAAAAGTGTTCTAGAGCAGATGCCTATGCACAGCTAGACCATAATAGGAAGACGTATGCAGCTTGTGCAAAAACAATAGCTTCAGATGTGGAAACAGGCATGAAAAAGTCGGTTATCTCAGCTGTAGAGAAATCTCTTGAGGGTTTCATCGAGCGTATTTTAAGCACGTTTACATAAGCTGTGTCACAGGTCACAGCTACAAAGATTGGTTCGACCTAAATTGCAGCTTTGCAAGTTGGCAACCCTGGTATAGCTGAATGCCATGCTCCTATGGTTGCTAGAGCCTCTGTTGAGGGAGCTTCTACCCAGACGACGCCTGCTCCTTTTTCGTCAATGAAAGTGCAGGGTCAGGGTCCTGTGGATACCCACGTGTCCACCGTTTACCCATTGGATGTAGAGATGACATGTTCATCCCAAAAGCGTCGCGCTTCTTCCTCTCCCTCAAAATCCGCCCATTCTAACAATAAAAGTAAAAAAGGTTCCCCTAATCCTCAGAATAACATTGTTGTCTTAAAGGAGGCTGTTACAGCCTCCCGGATTCTACAATAATCATGGCTGGGTTAAAAGTACTACATTGGAATTGTCGTTCAATTGCATCTTCGTTTCACGATTTACAGAATCTTATCTCAAATTTCAACCCAGACATAGTTTTATTACAAGAAGCTTGGCTTTTGCCAAATCGGCCATTTTCTCTAAAGTATTTTAGAACTTTTAGATAAGATCGCACTAGCGACGGGGGTGGCGGCTTGCTAACATTAATTTCGTCAAAAACGATTCACCGGGCGAAGGTGTCACACAAAATTCTACAAGATTGCGAACTGCTTGCAGTTGATATCGCAATTCCACAGCCTGCTCCTCTCACTATTGCAAATGTCTACTTCCCAACAGGTGTCCGTACAACAGATGATTTAAGGGATCTTTTGAGTTCAACCAACGAACTGATTATTGCTGGCGATTTTAATTCACACCACGTTATTTGGGGTTACCGTTCAGATATATGAGGGCAGCGACTTTGGAACTGGATGTCTGTAAATGATGTGCATTGCTGTAATAGTCCAGGCATAACCTACATGCGAGCAGCTTCTAGGCCAGTAATTGATTTAACATTAGCAGCAAATGCATTAAGGGTCTCATCATGGGCTACGGTGGATTGTGGTGCATCTAGTGACCGCTTTCCAGTTACGTTTAATATAGAATCTACTCCCCTTAGAGTAACACACTTGTGAACAAATATTTGTCAACCATAAACTCTTTAAAAAGTTTGTGAACTCCTCTTTTTCCTCCACAGCATCATCTCAGCATTCTGAACGTGCTCAACAAGCACTCTCTTCTCTGCTAGATGCCACTGAGCGTTCAGTGTTCACTGTGAAATCGTCTGTCCCTAACAAAATGTCATGCCGATGGTGGAACGAAGAATTTTAGAAAGCATTCTGTCGTAGAAAAGCTGCGTGGAAGAACCTTTCCCATAACCAGTGTCCCCAAAATTGGATAAATTATAAATTTTATGCGGCTTCATTTAAAAAAACTATTCGTATAGCAAAGGATGAGTATAATGCTATATGAATATTTATCTCTCTAATCCAATTAATCGGAAGGCATTGTATAGGTTCATGGAACGCAACCAAAGTTCTTCTCCACCACATTTAACCGAGTCAGAGGTGTTATCACCCAATGAAGCAAAAGAGAAACTTGAACAAATTGCGAACGGTCTTGATATTCACTTTCAAGCGCAAACGGTGGCTCCGTTACTTCGACCTATGCTGATTTCGTTGCAGTTGAGCCACCTGCAGCTCCTGGGTGTGACGGTATTACAGTGGCTATGCTGAAAGCTTTAGTGCAAGACCACAGCTCGGAAGTGTTGAATATTGTCAATTTTTCTCTGTAAAATGCTTGGTTACCTCAAGACTGGAAAGTTGCAAAAATAATACTAAGCCTCAAAGATCCGAAAAAAGGCTTTGATTTGGATACTATTCGGCCAATTTCTCTAACTTCAAATCTAGTGAAACTTATTGAACGCATAGTTCACCGGCGCCTCACAAAGCATGTTATGACCCTGAATGCATTAAATGATGCACAAATTTGGTTTCGTCAAGGGTGCTCCATTTGGACGGCTCATACAGATTTGGAGAGTAGAATTAGGTTAGCAATGAAGAAGAAAGAAGTGTCGGCATTGGTCACTTTGGATATCGCCAAAGCATATGACAGTGTAAAACACTCTATTCTGTTGAATAAGATAAACGAAATTAGGTCACCTTTTTACATGTTTGCATGGTTAAAAGAATTCTTAAGCAATAGGAAATTTTTCTGCACGAGAGGTTCTATAACTTCTGAAACTTATTACCAAACTAGAGGCGTGCCTCAGGGATCGGTGCTCCCTCCATTGCTATTTAATATATTAATTAGAGGTATTCCTGTTCATCCAAATATAAAAGTGTACGTGTATGCCTTTTTCTCTTCTGCACGAGATGTTCATTCCTTATATCAGCTATTGCAAGCCTACTTGAATGCCCTTGAAGTTTGGCTCGGTAAAGTAAAATTAATTCTCAACGTGAAGAAATCCTCAGTACCCGTTTTCCCACAGGCACACCCTCTTTATATCTCCCTTGTGCATTGCTATTCACAAATCCCACAGGTTGAATCCCTAAATACTTGGGTGTATTATACCACTCCCAATTAGACTGGCGGCCTGACATCAAAAGTAATTGCCTGAAAGGTGAGCGAGCCCTTGGTCACCTGATTCGAATTAGCCATAAGAAATTCGGTATGTGTAGAGATACTCTTTTGTTTCTCTATAAAACTTATTTGACACCAATTCTAGAGTTCGGCTGTGTTCTTTTCTCGGGCAGTCCTAAATATAAACTACGACCTTTGTTGCTACCGGAGAGGCGCGCTTTACGACTATGTTTGGGGTTGCCAAGAACAGTTTCAAATGCAGTCCTCTATTTAGAGGCCCGTGTACGTGACTTGAACTCTCGATTTAAGCTGCTCACTGTGCGAAACTTTTTACGAGCACTGGAATCTCTGCCTGGAGTGGCTTCTCCCATTTTTATTACACACCAATCTCAGTTTCTAGATTATCATTGGCCGCAATATAAGCAACCACAATTTGTATTTACTCAGTCCTTGCTGTCCAAAATTGCAGTTTCGCTGTGTCAGTAAGACGTGTTGGCAATGTTCAAGCTACTTCCACACTGTGCTTTGACCAGTCGTTGCCATCTAATGCAAAACACTTGACCACCACGGTAATAAAGGGACACCTTGAAGATTATCTATTACAATATCCACGACACGTAGCTATTTTCACAGATGCCTCACAACGAAATGAAAAAGCAGCAATAGGGATTTACTCCCAAGCACTAGATTGGAGTTTTTCTGTACGGATCCCTGATTACGCACCAATATTTACTGCTGAATTGCTTGCAACTGGTTTGGCCCTTCAAAAAGTTCCCGGTAATGTTACTCACGTAATCATACTCTCTGACTGCCTGTCAGTCTTAGCAGCATTATAAAGTCCGAAGTGCGTCCTTTGAAACAAACCCTGATGTTTTTCATTCCGTTACACTTACAAGAAGTACGTTTTCAGTGGGTTCCGGGACACTGCGGCATCGCTTCTAATACAATGGCGGATTATTTAGCAAATTCAGCTCTCAGTGGGTCTGTTGCCGATGTTGTACCCAATATTATCTCGCTAAATATACCCCGTTTTGAACGATTTCAAACGGTAAACTTCTTGAGCCATGAGCCACTCCTTGCGACTATGGATTTTAACCACTTAAATTTCCATTGGAATGTCCGATGGTTACCTCGAGGCAATGTGAGGTTTCCATGACGCTCATGCGTTGCAGAATTCCTTCCCTCAATCTTTATTTATGTCGCTCTGGATACACGCCGTCGAATCTTTGTGCGTCATGTAATGAGGTGAAAACAATTGATCATTACATCCTCTCCTGCCGCAGGTATGCTACTCAGAGAAGAAATTATCTAGAAATACCTCTTACTCGCCTAGGATTGCCATTTACAGTTCCTGTCCTCCTCTCCTTTGGTGCAACCATCAAAGGGTATGCCCTAAAACCGGTGTGTGACTTACTTCATAATTATAATATTGCTACTGGAAGATTTGTGTGTTAGCGTTGATCTGTCTGAATTGTATTTTTTCTTATTATTATTACTTTTAGTAATTTACAAATTTATTCCTTCTTTTTTTCATTGTTTTCTATTACATCACCTCAAAATTTCAAGTTATTTCAGCAACAACAGCTCTTAAATATCAGGTTATCTATATCATACAGTCAAATCGACATTATCAAAAATACTATGTCACCTACAACGAATTCTGGCCAATTCCCCACTGTGGGTATGTGCCATTACAACGAGGGAGAAGAAGAAGAAGAAGCGCCACACAGTGCCCACAATATGATCGATAGCAGAGTACCGTTTCCGAAAACCTGCTTGATCCTTTGCTTCATTGCAGTCTAAGGGTGTCCTGATTGTATTAGCGATTACCTTAGTAAATACCTTATACGTAACAGACAGTAAGCTGATTGGTCTGTGATTTTTAAGGTCCTTTGAGTCCCCTTTCTTATTACTGAGGATAATGTGCGCATTCTTCGATGGTTCGGTACCGTCGATGACACCAGGCACTGCGTATACAGGGTGGCCAGGTTTTCTAGCACGATACCCCCCCCCCCCCCCGTCCTTCAGCAAATCTGTAGTTATCTGATCCTCTCCAGCTGATTTCCCCCTTTTAATAGTTTCTAATGCTTTCTTGACCTCGTCCTTCGTCACTGGTGAAACGTCTGACTGTTTTTCCCTACCGCCAATCTCGTTACGGTCCTGACTACTTTGGCCACTGTACAGATCTGTATAGAACTCCTCGGCTACTTTGACTATCTTGTCCATATTCGTGATGACGTTGCCCGCCTTGTCCCTTATCGCATACATCTGATTTTTGCCTATGCCCAATTTCTTCTTTACCGCTTTAAGGCTTCCCCCGTTCTTTACAAGCATGCTCAATTTTCTCCGTGTTATACTTCCTTATATCGGCCACCTTGCACTCACTGATTAGCTTTGATATCTCGACCAATTCGATATGTTCTGTTGGATTGGAAGCTTTCATACCCTGGCGTTTCCTAATCAAATTTTTCGTCTCCTTAGACGGCTTACCGGTATCCTCTCTAACTATCCTACCGCCCACTTCTACCGCACACTCAGTAATGATATCTCTGAAATTATTGTTCATTGCTTCTAGGGTAATGTCGCCATCCTCGGTTAGAGCTGAATATCTATTCTGTAGCGAGATCCTGAACTCTTATGCTCTCCCCCTCACCGCTAATTCGTTCATGAGTTTCTTTCTTACTAATCTGTTGCGTTCCTTCTTCATTTAGGCTAATTCGCCACCTCACCATTCTGTCGTCACTGCACCGCACTTTCCCGATTACCTCTACATCTTGCATAATGGCGGGAGTTGAACACATTATGAAGTCGATTTCATTTTTAGTCTCCCCGTTAGGACTTTTCCATGTCCCTTTCTGGTTCTTCCGTTTGCTGAAGAAGGTATTCATAATTCTTAAGTTATTGCGCTCTGCAAACTCAACTAGTAACTCCTCCCTGCTATTCCTAGAACCAATGCCATAGTCACCTATACTTCCTGGTCTCCTGCCTGCTTTTTCCCTACCTTAGCATTGATGTCGCCCATCAGTACAGTATACTGCGTCTTTACTTTTCGCATTGCCGATTCTACATCTTCGTAGAAGCTTTCAACTGCATGGTCATCATAACTACATGTAGGTGCATAAGCCTGTACAACCTTCAGTTTCTGCCGCTTATTAAGCCTAATTGCGATGCCTGCCACCCTCTCATTAATACTATAGAATTCATCTATATTACCCGCTATATACTTATTGACAAGGAAACCTACTCCTAGTTATCGCCTCTCAGGTAAACCTCGATAACAAAGGGCATGCCCATCCTTCAGCACAGTATATGCCTCATTCGGCCTCCTAACCTCACCATTTCATGCCCTCTAGTTCCTCTAACAGCACTGCCAAACTAGCTTCACTAGCTAGGGTTCTAGCGTTAAACGTTGCCAGGGTCAGTTTCCAATGGCGGCCTGTCCAGCGGAGCCAGGAATTCTTAGCAGCCCCCGCTGCGTCACAGGTCTGACCGCCGCCGTGGTCAGTTGTTCCGCATCCGCTGGTGACTGAGGGCCGGGGTTTTATGGAGCTTATCATGAGAGGTTGCGGCCAATTACTGCACCAGGGTGGCCAACTCCTGTTCTGGTGAGGGAGTGCGTTGCCGGAGGTGTTCACCGGCATCAGGTCGCACCCCAAACCTCTTTATACAATTCCATCGACACGCGACTTTTTTTTTTTAAATCCGGTGGAGGATTGCGCGGCACCGGTATTTGAACCCCGGTCGTCTTGCATCCCCTTCATGGATCACTGCCTTGTCGTGGCAGAGGGGCTTGCGAAACTCGATGAAGTCGTGAGCTCTGCTGTGTAGGGCCACCCAAGGTAGACAGGTCAGGGCAGAGAGTTCTGACAAAATGTGATTCACTGGAGAAGGTAATGGAAACCCACTTTAGTATTTCCTGCCAAGAACACCCAGTCACAATAGCATTAATGATATGGCGCCGAAATATGAGCCCCACAGGTTGGAAGGCGTCCCACATGTTACTGCGGATGAACAAAGGGCGATTCCTAGTAGCTCCAGGACGAATGAAGCGGCTGGGCTAAAGCCAAAAGGACGCTGAGTTGTGAATGTGTCGGTAAGCGACCGGAAAGTCCGATGTTGCAAGGAGATATATCACATAGCAACATGGAATGTAAGATCTATGACGCAAGGTAAACTGGATGTCGTCAAGCGAGAAATGGACAGATTGAAAATTTATATCTTGGGTATCAGCGAGCTCAAGTGGATCGGAATGGGAGAATTTAACTCCGGCGACCATTATGTCTTTTATTGTGGGCACGAATAGAAGAGAAGGAATGGGGTCGCTCTCATAGTAAACAGAAGAATGGGCAAAGCAGTGCTAGGGTACAACCCCAAAAACGACCGAATGATTTCACTTCGGATCTAAGGTCACCCTTTCAACATAACAGTTATCCAAGTCTATGCAACAACCACTACTGCTGAAGAAGCTGACGATGAGAGATTTTATGCGGACCTGCAATGCCTTTTAGACCGCACTCCATCATCAGACGTCGTTTTTCTCATAGGAGGCTGGAATGCTAAGGTCGGGAATGAAGAAATATCCGGAATCACAGGCAAATTCGGTCTTAGTGAGCCAAATGAAGCTGGGCAGAGGCTAGTAGAGTTTTGTTAAAAAAACAACCTGACCATAGCGAATACTCATTTTCAACAGCACAAGAGGCGCCTGTACACATGGAATTCACCGGATGGTCTGTACAGGAATCACATCGATTATATTATTTGTCGGCAGAGATGGAGAAGCGCTATACAAGCAGTAAAAACAGAGCCTGGGGCCGACTGTGGCGCCAATCATCCGCTTCCTGTTGCCAAAATTAAGCTTCGATTGAGGAAAACGCAGAAAACTGGAAGGCCTTTCAGGTATGATCTGGATCAAATTCCATCAGAATATGCAGTGGAAGTGAGGAATCGATTTAAAGAATTAGATCTAGAAGACAGAGAGCCTGAAAAGATGTGGACTGATGTTCGCGATGTAATACAAGAAGTTGCGACTAAGGTAGTTTCAAAAGAAAAGAAATGTAAGAAAGCAGACTGTTTATCTGAAGAGGATTTGCAAATAGCTGAGGAAAGGAGGGTGGCAAACATTATGGGGGAAATAGAAAGGTACAAGGTTCTCAATGCGGATTTTCAGAAAATAGCAAGGAGAGATAAGAATGCCTACCTGAACATACAGTGCCAAGCAGTTGAGGACAACAGCCAATTAAGGAACGCAAGAGCTCTGTATAAGACAATCAAAGATATCAAAGGAAGCTTCTGTGCTAAGCTGGGCGTGATAAAGGACAAACGAGGCAAGGACCTCACTGAAGCCTCAGAGATAAAGAAGAGGTGGCAGGAATACACAGAAGAACTGCACAGGAAGGACCCGGATGTGCAAACCCAAAATATGACGGTTGTGAGCACTGATCTCGAGCCGGGAATCCTGAAGAGTGAAATTGAATGGGCCTTCGCCAGTCTTGCTAAGAACAAAGCTAGCGGAATTGATGGCATTCCAGCTGAGTTGCTTCAAACCCTCAACCAAGACGCTGTTAACATTCTGTATACATTATATTAGTCAATTTGGACAATCCTGCAGTGGCCACAGGATTGGAGGAGGTCACTTTAAATCCCCATTCCAAAGAAAGGCAGTGCCAAAGATTGTTCCAACTACCGCACGATCGCGCTTATTTCGCAAGCTAGCAAGGTGATGTTGAAAATCCCCCAAGGTAGGCTGCAGCAGTATGTGGATCGGGAGCTTCCGGACGTGCAAGCTGGGTTTCGCAAGGGCAGAGGAACTAGAGACCAAATTACCAACCTTCGCTGGATCATGGAAAAAGCAGGAGAGTTCCCGAAACCCATCTACTTCTGCTTTAATGATAATGCGAAAGCGTTTGACTGCGTAGATCACAGCAGATCTAGATGTGGCAAGCTCTCCAAGAGATGGAAGTTCCAATTCATCTCATTCCTCAGGAACCTGTATGAGGGACAAGAGGCCACAGTCAGAACTGGGCATGGTCTTACTGATTGGTTTCCGATTGAGAAAGGAGTGAGGCAAGGCTGCATACTGTCGCCCTGCCTATTTAACCTATATGCAGAGTGCCCAATGAGGAAGGCCGGTCTGGACGAGTCTTCAGCTAGAGTGAAGATTGCTGGAAAACGTATCAACAACCTTAGATATGCGGATGATACCACTTTAATAACAGAAAGTGAAGTAGAACTCAAAAGACTTCTGATGCGCGTACAAGAAGAGAGTGAGAAGTTTGGGCTTAAACTGAACATTAAAAAGACAAAGATCATGGCGTCTTGCCCTATCAAATCCTGTAGCATCAAGGGACAAGAAGCGGAAGCTGTGACAGATTTTCTCGTCTTGGGCTCCAAGATTAGCCCGGAAGGAGACTGCAGCCATGAAATTAGGAGACACCTGCTTCTGGGAACGAGAGCCATGGTTAGCCTTGACCGCCTAGTAAAGAGAACAGACTTAGTCTCTTAACCAAGATCCGTATTAAGCGGGAAACGCATGTGAGCGAAAAAGTGAGCGAAGCGACAAGGCGGCGCGGCGTAAGCGATCATGGTTCTCTCCGTCGCCTACTGGGGAAGACGCATGCACGCGACAGCGCGAACCGAGCGAAACGGCGACAACGCTCTGTGTAGGTTGTGTGGCTGGCATTTGGCTGGCATAGTGGCTTAATACACCGCAAAACTATTGCCAAATCCAACAACAGTCATAACGATTGCAAGAATTAACGTTATTCTGCGACAACATGGCAAAGTAAAATGTATTTACAGCAAACGTATCGAATGTGTGTGAACTTGCACTGTGATCGGCACGAATAGTCACGTGACACCTTGGATGGATGGATGGATGGATGGATGGATGGATGGATGGATGGATGGATGGATGGATGGATGGACGGACGGACGGACGGACGGACGGACGGACGGACGGACGGACGGACGGACGGACGGATGGATGGATGGATGGATGGATGGATGGATGGATGGATGGATGGATGGATGGATGGATGGATGGATGGATGGATGGATGGATGGATGGATGGATGGATGGATGGATGGATGGATGGATGGATGGATGGATGGATGGATGGATGGATGGATGGATGGATGGATGGATGGATGGATGGATGGATGATAGTGGCTCTGCCCTTTGTATCGGACGGCAGCTTGCGCCGCCTAGCCAAAAAATTAAAAGAAATATATTTATCTCGTCCCTATTTTTAGCTTCTAATTCGCCCGTATCTGCCCCCCTCCCTTTTTTTTCCTCTCTTTATTCTCTTGACTCTTTCCACCAATCCTCTAACCTCTCTTTTGTTATCAGAACGCGTTCCTCATCCACGTTCTTTGAATCCTTGGCTATCCACCATTGTACGTACAAAGCGAAATCTTTACGCGGTAATGCACAATCACAATGCAACACAGCAAAATAAAGAAAGCATGCGAAATGAGCGGCAGTGACGTACGGTTACTTCCGGGCGAACGAGCGAAATTTTCTATTTCGGCAGATCCGAGCGACGAGCCAAGCGACACATGCATTTCTGTCCGCGCGAAGGTTTCGCGCGACGCGGGCCGCCGTCGCGTTCGCGTTCGCGTGAGTTTTCGCGTGCATGCGATTCAGCCGTTACTCGTGCTATGGTCTTTCCAGTTGTGATGTATGGATGCGAGAGTTAGACTGTGAAGAAGGCTGACCGCCGAAGAATTGACGCGTTTGAATTGTGGTGCTGGCGGAGACTCTTGAGAGTTCCTTGGACTGCCGGTAGATCAAATCAGTCGATATTGTCGACCATAAACCCTAGCTGCTCATTGGATGGTCAAATTCTAAAGTTAAAACTCAGCTGCTTTGGTCATCTGATGAGAAGAGTGGAGTCGCTGGAGAAAGTTTTGATATTGGGAAAAGTTAAGGGTCGCCGGAGAAGGGGTAGGCAGCGAACGCGATGGTTAGATGGAATCCTCGAGGCGCTGCAGATGAAGTTATGTGATGTTAGGAAGATAGTGAGAGACCGGAAAGCGTGGCGTGACATGGTCCATAGGGACACGAAGAGTCGGACACGACTGAACGACTGAACTTAACCTCTTGCATGCGAGGCGGATGTTCTACCACTACGCCACCGCTGCACCGCCGAGCAGAGTCAGGTTGACTCCCCCAATTTCTCGAGAGATGCACTAATCTCATTTTATGACTACACTAATCACTTTAAACTAGAAAAGCGGATATATCTTCCTCCAGACAAGAAACGAGACAAAAGGCACGAAGTAATCTGGCGTCGACTCCAGACACGTGCCTTCTTCAGCCCTTCTAAATTAGCGCACATGTACCCTGTACAATACAATCCAAATTGTAAACACTGCGGCGAAATAGCAGGATACGATCATATATTATGGAGCTGCAAAAAAGCGCCGCCACCAGCGAACCTATACTACCAGTCCCTTCTTTATAGCGATGGGAGGCTATACTGGCCAGCTCAGACCCGTTGACGCAAGTTCGGGCTACTGAGTGGGCTCAAAAGGTCGCCGAGAGCAACGGACTTGAGGCCATCTAAGTGTTGCGCCCACAAATCGCTCATTGCTGAAAATAAATGTTTTCCAATCCAAAAATCTTCTCCTTCTTCTTCTTCACGGACACGGGCATGGCATGCAGGGCTGGTATTACCGAAAGTGAATGAACTGAACGCTTTTACGTCTCCTGATACGCAGTTCCGGTGTGTAGTTTTGCCGAAAGGAAAAGGACTCAAGGAGGTGCCTTGAAGTAAAAGCTTTCAGTTCCGAAGCTTTGAGCGGAAGTGCTTCCAGTGTTTCGAAACTGCACGCAAACTGAACGTAGTTTTGTAATACCACCCCTGGCGTAGTATCGCTTTCACAATGAAGCAAAAATCCCAACAAAATTTGGTGTCTATAGTCATTTAAAAGAATGTGTTAATGCTGTAGGCTTTCAATATACCGCATTAGAAAAAACAACAAAATAAAATTCAAGATTCCAAATGACGTCATGGCAATTAGCTATTTGTACACCCCTGAAATATCCCCAACGATTTAGACCACTGGTTTGCAACTCGACGAGGCCTACTATAAAGGAAATGAAATGCGCAAGAACAGATCCAACATATGCCTAAAAAACGAAAGCATAGGCTATTCTTTTTCTCTATGTTAATGTTGGTCAATGTGAACTATCAATCATGAAGTAACCAGTTTTCAAGTAAAAAAATACACATGTCAACGGTGAGATCTACACCCACGGCCTCTGAATTTTGCTTTCGGTGCTCTACCATCACGGTATAATGTGCTAGTATGGATAGAATAGAACTATTCCAGCACGCAGTAATTACGGGGCAAAAGGCTACATGTTTTACTATATGAGGACCTATGAACGGTGGTTTTACCTTCCACTTTCTTCATTCATGCTGCCTGTAACCGGTCATTTCCCCTACATTCGTCCGGGATAAACGAGATGCATATAATCACAGATTCTATGGCTGCCTACCGCAACTACATTAAAGGACAAATATGTCCCCAGGCTGCCAGAATGTTGAAACATTATGGACACCTGAACAAGACAAATGCCTTGTCTGGACACCGGGACATCAAGGCGTGGAAGGGAACGAGTGCGCCTACACCGCTGCCCGAGCTCTCCTACCCCGCAACTCGAATGGATGGATGGATGGATGGATGGATGGATGGATGGATGGATGGATGGATGGATGGATGGATGGATGGATGGATGGATGGATGGATGGATGGATGGATGGATGGATGGATGGATGGATGGATGGATGGATGGATGGATGGATGGATGGATGGACGGACGGACGGACGGACGGACGGACGGACGGACGGACGGACGCACGGATGGATGGATGGATGGATGGATGGATGGATGGATGGATGGATGGATGGATGGATGGATGGATGGATGGATGGATGGATGGATGGATGGATGGATGGAATATAGGAGCGTCCCCTTTGAAACGGGTTGGTAGCAGTTGCCATCATGCTCATTTTTCCCTCTATATATTAATTATTGTTTGAGATTGGTTAATTATGCCATCATTCGAGTTAATAATTTTTGTTTCTACATTACTAACATTATGCCACTTTTATGCTTTTAAGCCACCAATTTTCCAGTCGTTTTTTGCTAGCTTCCACCACAGGTTTATTCACCCGGCCACTGGTATCTCTAAACCCTTGTCTAAACCCCAGAGCTTCAGGAAGAGTGACTGCGTCTGCATCGACTTCCGGATGGATACCATTACATTCGAGTATAATATGGTCATTTGTATTAGTGGAGTTACTACATACTGCACATGCGTCATTTTCACAGTTAAATTTCTTTTTGTAGCTGCGTGTTCTAAAGCACCCTGATCTAGCTTCAAAAAGTGGGGCACTGCCTCTTGAGTTGCAAAGAAAGCTTCCTTCCTGTGCTCCGCTATATGAAAAGCAAAGGCCTAATCGAAAGACTATGGTTTTGCTGTTATTATACGTGATATGACTGTGGCGTGATGTGACATGTCTGTGATATGTGACTGTACTAACTTCACCCATCCCTCTCTCACAACTTTTATATTCACTCACCCCTTTCCCGCCGTGCAGGGTAGCAAACTGGTTTTTTTTACGGGTTAACCTCCCTGCCTTTCCTCTTCATCTTCCTCCTCCTCCTTCCTTCCTGATCTGCCTTTTCCACTTTCGGTATAGTTCCAGTATACACTCTGTTTCTTTTCCATCGAGTTTATCCAATTTTTACCTTCTACCGAGGGCGACGAACCGAGTGGTACGTCGCCCTCTGGTGATGTACGCGGAAAGGTTACAGCGCTGCAGACTCTCTCGCAGAAAATATCCACCCCCAGCCAATTGGGGGCTCTCCAAAGCGGAGGAAGTTAGACCTTCTACCGATGGCGACGATGGATGGATGGATGGATTGAATATAGGAGCGTCCCCTTTGAAACGGGGTGGTAGCAGTAGCTATCATGCTCATTTTTCTCCATATATCTTAATTATTGATTTAGAATGGTTAACTAAACCATCATTCTATTTATTAAATTTTGCTCCTACATTACTAACATTATATCACTTCTCTGCTTTTAAGCCACCAATCTTCCAGCCGTTTTTTGCTAATTTCCACCGCCGGTTGATTCACCCGGCCACTGTTATCTCTAAACCCCAGAGCTTCAGGAACAGTGATTGCGCCTGCATCAACTTCCGGATGGATACCATTGCATTCGAGTATAATATGGTCAATTGTTTCACTGGAGTTTCCACATACAGCACATGCGTCATCTCCATTGTTAAACTTCTTTTTGTAGCTTCGTGTTCTAAGGCACCCTGATCTAGCTTCAAAAAGTAGGGCACTGCCTCTTGAGTTATCAAAGCAATCTTCCTTCCTTATCTGCATTTTCCATTTTCGGTATAATTCCACACTCTGTTTTTTTTTTTTCATCGAATTTATCCAATTTTTACCTTCTGTGTTTTTCACCTGTTGCTTAATGCTCTTTATTTCTCCGTCCTTGTTACTAGCATACTTACTAGTTAGTTTCCTAGTTCTTTTCCTCCATTGTGAGTCAACGCTTTTTAGGTACAGGTATTTAAATACCTTAGCTGCCCATCTGCTACTGTCCAATTTCCTCAGGCGTTCCTCATACAATATTTTACTCTGAGCTTCCCGTACTTCGAAAGATGGCCAGCCCATATCTCCCTGTACCGCCTCATTTGTAGTTTTGCCGTGGGCACCTAGTGCTAATCGTCCAACGGATCTCTGATTTGTTTCTAATGTCGACTGTACCTCTGATTTTAGGCACAAAACCGCATTTCCGAAAGTAAGTCCGGGCACCATAATTCCTTTCCAAATACCCCTCAATACCTCATATCTATTGTATCCCCACAATGCCTTATGCTTCATTATCCCGGCATTCCTTCGCCCTTTCATCTTAAGTGATTGCTCATGCTTTCGAATGTATGCCAATCCTTCGTTTACCCATACCCCCAAATATTTATATTCTGCTACTCTAGGTATTTCAAGGCCTTGTATTTTAAGAGCCTGATCAGTTCAGCCGTTGAAAATCATCAGACCCGACTTAACTGCGCTGAAACTGAAGCCTTCGTCTCCGCAATACTTAACTAGAGTTTGCAATTCTTCCAGACTCTCAGCTAGCAGCACAATATCGTCTGCATACATCAAACCGGGGAGGCGCTGCCCTACCGCCTTTCCACCTAATCTATATGACAGGTTAAAACCTAGGTTACTGTCTTGTATCCTCCGTTCCAGGTTTATCATATAAAGCATGAACAGCACCGGTGATAGAGGACAGCCTTGTCTTAATCCTTTGCATACTTTGACATCCTCCGTACTTCTTATCCCTTCCCACGTAATTTCTACTTTGTTATCCCGGTATGTTTCCTGTAGGAACTCTATTATTTCATAACCGATACCTTCTTCTTTTAATATGTTCCACAGGAGTTCCCTGCTTACGTTGTCGTACGCCCCGTTTATGTACAGGAAGGCCAAATACAAAGGTCTATTTTCCACTCTAGATATTTCGATGCATTGGGTAAGCACGAACAGGCTATCATCTAAGCGCATACCATTTCTAAAGCCGTTCTGAAGTTCTCCGAGTATCTTGTTACTTTCAACCCATGCTTGCACCTTTAATTTCACAGCCTGCATGGCTAACCTGTACATTACAGATGTTATGGTAATCGGCCTGTAGGATTTTATGCGCATCCTTTCTCCTTTCCCTCTATAAATCAAATTCCTTTTACTCTGCCGCCAGCTGTCCGGAATTTGCTTATTCGTTATGACTGTTTCCAAAGCTTTTAACAACGTTTCCTTACTTTTTGGACCGAGTTCATTAATCAGCTTGATCGGAATTCCATCTATTCCAGTAGATGTGTTTTTAGGAATATTTTTTTTCTGCATATTTCCAGTTTAGATTGGTCAGTTCTAAGGTGCTTTGTATTCTGCTACCTTGTGTTGCTTCCTGATTTGCGGAGATTACCCTATCGTCGTTCTTAAATTACTCGGCTATAACTGATGTAATGTAGTTCACTGCGCTGTCTCCCTTTAAACAATTTCCCTCGTTATCTTGAATCCAATCTTGCTTTCTTTGATTCTTCTTCCCTAGCCAGCTTATATGGTTCCAGAATTTTCTTGTTCCGCCTCTAGAGGCATCGTGTATATCAGCCATCCAGCGATCGGTGGACTGTCTTATTTTACTTTGGACGAGGGCCTGCACTTGAAGTTTCTTTTGTCGATATGTTCCCATTTTTGGTCGATTTCCTCCTGAGAAGCATGTGCTTTCTTTGCCATTCGGTGTTCCCTTGAAGCAGCCCGTCGTTGTTCAATAGCTTCCCTGATTTCCTTATTCCACCAGCTGCATGGCTTCCTCTTTCCATTGCAGCGGTTCGCTACTTTAATCTCCTGAATTTTACTCCTTATGAGTAGTTCTACCTGTTCATAATTCCAGTCTTCCATGGGGCTTTTCTCTATTGCTTCCTCTATGTCTGCTGCTATCTGTGCTATTTGATCGTCGTTTAATTTTGCGTTTACGTTTTGTCTAAGTTCCATTTCTCTTTTCATCAAGGGCCCCATCTGCAGACTAATACGTTTATGATCACTTCCCTTCTTCGTCTATTTCCATTTTTGTGACCTTGCTATAAATTTCCTGCCACATTAGACAATAGTCAATGGTCGTCTGCCTGTTGCGGAATTCCCACGTGATTTCGCCTTCACATTTTGTTTCTCTATTTACTATAACTAGATCGTGTCGCTCGCAGAAATCTAGCATTAGTTTCCCGTTACAATCCGTGTAGCCATCCAGATCGTCGATTGGCCGTTCATGTCCCCCAGCAGAATAATATTGGCCCCGTTTCCAAACTGGCTTATATCGTCACTGAGACATTCAACAAGATCCCGTTTTTCTTGCCTGCATTGATGTCCTGTTCCTAAATAAACTACCCCTAGCCATGTCCTTATGCCGGCAATGGTTCCTGAAACCCAGATATGTTATTTACAAGATGATTTAATTCTTTGCCAATTTGTTCCCTGGTGTATCAACATACCTACCCCTCCACCCTTTCTTTCCGTTCTCGTTCCGTTGCACCCTTCCCAGACGTAGCCTTCTATAAACGGCGGATCTTCTAGATCCCTGAGATGAGTCTCGCAAAGAGCGTACACACCTATTTTGTCATCCTTCAACTGCTGTTCTATCTCTAGCCATTTCGCTCTTTTTCTACCTCCTCGCATGTTTATGTAGCTGATCCTAGTGTTAAATTTCTTTTTTGTACTTTTCTTTCTCGACCTACTCTTTGCCGTTTTTGGGGGCTCAGCCTCCATTATTACACTTTCTTCTGCTTCACTTCTAACTACCTCTGTGCACGGAGTCCTCGCGAACCCCCTAAAAAAGCTACAGCCCTGCCTGCCAAGCGCCAGCCGATCTCTGCTCCGACCCTTCTGTTAAAATGAATGCCATCTCGCTGAAAAGCCCTATCAAAACCTGCTTTATGTACCTCCCTGTTTACCTCAACCACTTCGAAACGCTTCTCCAGGCTTAACTTTCTTATGTCCTGATTAACTGTCACCACGTCCTTTTCCATCTTTCCGTTCAATCCTAGCACCTCTGGTACTGTGCATACAACTATCTGCGTCTGCTGTGCAATCTCCCTGATCTCATCAACTCCCTTAGCTAAACTTTCCACCACTCCTGCAGCGTCACCATTTAGGACATCGTTTAGACCCGCGGCTACTATTACCATACTGCGCTCTGCGGAATTCTTCAACAGCCTATTTTTACTCTCTTTTAGCACAGCCCTCATTGTTCTCCCTGGGAAGGCTCCAACCAACACTCTCTTATCACCCCTTACACGTTCCAAGATATCTCGCTTGCACCTGTTCATGTTAGAATCTCCGGCGATAAGCACCTGGGCCTTCTCTTTCCCTCTCCCAACTGTTGGCTCCTGCTTTCGGTTATCTGTGTCCTTATCTCTGGGATTTTCATTCTTCCTTACTTCTTTTTTTCGGGCGTCTTAGCTGCTTCTAAATAACTCTGACGGTTCGGATCCGCCTGACCTACTTTGCTTATGCCTTCCATGCCAGTGCTGGCCCCAGCCACGTGGCCCGCATTGGAATGTTCGTCCTTGTTGGTTCCAAGGACAAAGTCGGCCCCTTTCTTTTCAATTTGAGTAAGCTGTCCAAGCAGTTTCTGATTTTCCGTCCTTAGCAAACGTACTTCATTTTCTAAATCCTCCACACGCGACACTAAACTGCCCCTGTCTTGATCAAATCTATCTAGACGTGCATTCAGTACGCAACACCGACACAAAAAGTCGATGCCTTCCCCTTTACCTACAAAGTCAAAACGCGTTTCTTTGAGATTAACCTGCGTCTCACACTGAGTACACTTTACCTTCTTTTGATTGCACATCTTAAGCGCTCATCGACTGAACTATAACTGTTACGAATTCTTAGAATATACAAATTGCCAAAATAAGACAAGAAACGACTAGCAAACACGCGTTAAAAACCAATTCTGCGAATGCCAATAGCCTAGAAAGAAAAATATTTATCTAAACAAGATAGCTAAACAATGAACGCCAAGAAAACCTAGCTGCCGGCATGAAAAACCAGGCCGCTAGGACCAAGAGCTAAAATTTATTCTTTAGGCTGCACCTAACCTAACTAGCTGAAAAATAAAGTTAATAAAAGAAAGAACTCATCTATTTGACGCTTCGGAAGCTCCCGCTGTCGCCAGTCCGTCCGTTTCCGGTAGCCACGTGCAATCGGAATACGCGTCCGCAATGGAACACGCGTCCGCACCACACGGCTGTCAACTGTCAACTGACGTACCGAGTGGTACGTCACCCTCTGGTGACGTACGCGGAAAGGTTACAGCCCTGCAGACTCTCTCGCAGAAAATATCCACCCCCAGCCAATTTGGGGCTCTCCAAAGCGGATGAAGTTAGACCTACCGAGGGCGACGTACCGAGTTGTACTTCGCCCTCTGGTGACGTACGCGGAAAGGTTACAGCACTGCAGACTCTCTCGCAGAAAATATTCTCCCCCAGCCAATTGGGGGCTCTCCAAAGCGGAGGAAGTTAAAACCCCTTGATACATTGAAAGTTACGACAACGATTGAACTTTGCCGCCGCAGCGCTACTGCCTCGCCTCCTCCTCGCACCTTGCACGCCCCTTCGCTGAAGGCCGGCTCTCCACCCGATTTCCTGAGCGACGATTGGTCTCCCTGCCGTTGCCCTTGGAAACCAACGCGCGTCCAGCGTTTTCCTTGTGTTTTCTTTTTCCTTCGCGCCATTTTTCTCCTATTCGCGGCGAGCTAATATTGCGCGCTGTGCCTGTGCTTTCATTGCAGCGTGCAAGCTCTATGCCTTGCTGTTGCGTGTACAACTGCAGCAAGCGGCCTGAATATGGTTATGCGGTATTCATGATACCTCAAGGCAAGCGTGACGGCTTGCGCAAGAGTCAATGGATTTACAAGATTAGTCGAAAGACGTTTATTCCTAGAAAGAACAGGGTTGTTTGCGACGTAATGTGCCTTTCTCACTCCCCGTAATAACGCGTCACCTGACGCTGCGTTTTCTATTCCTCCTTGCTCCTCAATATTTTTGCGGCGGCAACATGTTCATTGTATAAAAATAAGGTTGTCCTCTGCAGCATACTGAATATTCTGCGAGGCTCCAAGGCTCCATTATTTCACACGCTGTCGACTTCTGTAGTCAGAAATGCGGCACTATAATCTGCTTTTTGCTGTCAGTGATAACTGGAAAAGTACAGTCTCTCGATTGCATTTGTCGCGATTATGCTAGGATCCCTGGCCTCCTTCACTAAAAATTAAAATTAGGGCTTGTAGAGGAGCTAGTCTTTCCAGCTTGTACTTGTAGTGTGCGTCGGTTACTCAGGAGCAATGAATGCTGGCCCTGAAAAACTCTTTGGCAAGTAAACCCGAGGTATTGTGGGTAATCTGCACTAGTTAGGTCGTACGACATTTTTTTTTTCAATTCTTGAATGTGTCTTGACATGCTTCGACGCACGCGTGGGTTAAAAAGTATGCGTTCGTTTTATCTGGGATACGGCCAATGTGCAGCGGGTGTTCACATAATCACACACGCTTCACTTTGACCATGACTGCTAGGCGTTGGCAGGTTACCTTCGCTTCGAAAGCTGGAGCTCTAAAACCGCGATTCCACGTATTCATTTACTGCGAGAAACGTTTTCCCATCGATGTCAAATCAGCCGGAATCATTGCATCAATTTTCTGTATTTACGAAACTTAAACAATAAATAATGATTATAGCTATGATGTAAAAATAGGGGAACATTTTGCGAGCAACAATTCTTTGCACTGTAACATATTACTCATTTCAATTGTATGCAAGAATATTTTTTTTTCACCTAGCTTAAGTGATTAACTCATCGCTCTATGTTCTAGCTACATTTCACTGAAGAGCGGTTTGAGCCGCCAATATTACACGAAATTGGAAAAAATCTGAGGCCCAACGCAGTTCCATCAATTTTCTCTCACCGACCTGTCCTGAAGCAAAGGAGGCCTCCTCGACAGAGACATGAACCTCGCGCTGATAGTAGTCAGTTATTTCTGCGGCTTGCTCTTTTCCCACCTCCATTTATGAGAAAATAAGGAAGTATAAGAATTAGAAGTCAATGTATAGTTGTCTCATCAGATATTATGAGGTAATAGAGATATGACTGACAACGTAAGTCAATAAAACTTGGAGTATATCAATGTATCATGGGACGGCATCAGATTAAATAGTGATGGTTATGAATAGTGATAGCTAATGATGGTGACTGTTACGGATTTTAATAGTAAATGATAGTAATAGGCCCGGATAGTGAGGTGATTGTGTTCGTTGCGAATAGTGACAGTTATGATAGGTCACTTGACGGCATTAGTAGATATAGTGATAGATAGGATAGCGATAGTTAATGAATTGGCAGTTATATGATTTCTGATTTCCGCACGTTGAAGACTTATGTGCCCCCTGTTTTTTTTATTTGATTGTTGCGTTCGATGAAATTACGCTCTTTTACATAGCGCATGAGGCCACAGCATGCTTGCCCCAGAACTTCAGTGTGTCGGCAATAGGGCCCACCACTTCTCCCTGTGTACCCTGCTGTCTTTTAACCACACGAAAAGTCAGTGAGTCGCCGCGTACTCATAAAATTATTTAATTCCTCCATCAGCATCATATCAAGACAGCCGTGGCAAACCTGTTCCCTGCCTCGAAGCGGCAAGTAACAGCTCAAAGTTTCGTTTTATACAAAATTAACTAATTAATGCAGATTATTGCGGATCGCTAACTAGCACAGTGCCATTACACTTGGCCTAAGCTTTCCAACGGTATATAGTTCGATGTTGCAGCTAAAATTTAGATTTTAATTGCAATTTACTAAATATCAATTAATTTGGCCGAATAATTGATCAAAATACATGTACAATTAACCAATAATCCAATCTTTTGGTTGATCACGTGACATATACTATGCTTAGACAGATAGCTTGACAGTAGCGAAATAGACTAAGTCCTGCTTTGACCTTCTCTTATCTTGAAGTTCAAAGCACCAGCCTGGATCGTTTCCCGAAGTTTTACCGCGGTGACAGATTTCACGCTCTAAAAAAACAAACACAAAGTCAGAGGCAGTACTAGATTAGATGCACAAAGTAAAACACCTTATCACGTGACTTAAATAGTGTCTGCAGCACAGAACTCGCTTGAAAGCTTTGTTTATCAGTATTTCCCATTCAAACAGTTCTAAGAAGAAACCAATCAATTCATGAACATTACTTTCGGCATTCTCAATGCTTTTCTCGCAATTTTTCAAAACTTTTGTGCACTCCTGGAGCGCAGACCTGGCCCAAATGTTCGCGCTTAACTCACTGCTGCGGCCGGCCGGTGGGCGGGCGCCAAGGAGAAAAAGCGTGTCGTGCGCAGCGCTCGCCGCCGCCGCCGCGCGAGGAGAATCGAGGAGGAAAGCGCGGCGCGGAGGAGAGTGTCGCTACTTTCAAATTATCAAGGGAATTCAGAGGAAGTAAGATGGCGATGATGGCACAGCACACGGACGTTACTTCGTTTCGCCGCCATCGAAATGCAGTCGCCGTGGTCGGGTTCGAACCCGGGACAACACCAGCGGTAGCTCGAGGGAGCGGACGTGCTTCGCATTGGCTCCGCAAATTTCGACCAGCCAGGCCCGATCATCTCAACGGATCTCCAAAATTCTTGTTGGAGCTTAAAGAGGAACAGAAGTGGACCACTTGGACACCAAATTCGAAGAGGTGGGCCCATTTCTGGGTTTTCTACCGGACTTTGAGTTTGCCGAGCGGCGGGGTGCGAGCTAAGCCTCGTTAGGCCTAGCGCGACAACGGGCGTTTGAGGCCTCTCCGGCCTCGTCTCGAGCGACGACGGCGATGGAAACGGTCCTCTACTCCGACAACCGACCCAACACTGCGAGGGCATTAGAAGAATCACCAAAAGATTTCATGAAAACCCAGGAGATAGAAGAAGATTGCCACGTCAGCACTCGGCCAACGGCTGAGGCGGGAAACGCGGCGATTTTCGCGCCAAACGAGGCCGCGATGTTGGGCCCGCAGGGCTAGCAGAGCGAAATCGAGCAGGAAGACGACCAAAATTGGGAATTAGCCAGATTGAAACGCAAGAGGAAACCCCGTAAGGAACGAAAAAACCCCGGAGATCTCCCGCCTCCCGCCCAAGCGGAATTAGGCGCGAGAACCCCGGGGGGGAGGTGCTGCAAAGAGCACCTCCGTAGTTAACCTTTACAGCCCCCCCAAACAAAAAAGTGGCGATTTCAGCAAGCTCTTTTCGGAAGCAAATAAACTAGCCAAGACGAACACCTATAGTAATCGCGGGTGACTTCAACGCAAGAAGCGCGAGCTGGGGATACCAAAAAAACAGAGAAAGGGGAAACAGATATGCGTGGCGGCGGAAAGCATAAACTGTGACCTCCAACAGTGTGAGTCCAGATACCTGCCCTGACCTCACCTATATTAGGGGAACAAAGCAGGCCGAGTGGGAAAATCTGCTGGAAGACCTAGGCAGTGACCACTACATACTAAGAACGACAATTGAAGCAGCCAACGTAAAGAAGATCGGAACGGCCCACCTTACCAACTGGGACGCCTTCCGCAAACACTGCGAACAACTAAAAAGGGAAATCACTGCCGTGGAGGAGTGGGGCCAACAACTGAAACAAATAGAAGAACTTATATACGAAAGAAATAGATAGAACAGAACAAGTACCGGAGGTGGACAAGTGGCTGCTCGGGCTATGGGAGGCAAGACGCGGGCTCACCAAACGCTGGAAGAAGCAAAAGCTAAATAAAAAACTCAAAAAGAGGATCGCGGAAATCACGATAAAGGCAGAGGAGTACGCAACACAACTGGCCAGGCAGGGATGGCAGCAGTTCAACAGCTCACTGAATGGCACGCTCAGCACGGCCAAGACATGGCGCATACTAAAGGCCCTCATGGACCCAACCAAGACAAAAACAGAAAGTGGCAAGGCAATTCAGAAATTGGTCCACCAGTACGACGGAACAGACGAAGAACTGCTAGAAGCAGTCCGCATCAAATGCTACGGAAAGGACAACCCCCAGAGCTACGACGGAGAGTACCAAGGGGCGGACAATCCTGCCATGGACAGGCCGATCACGAGAGAGGAAGTCCAGGCGGCGATAAGCGCGACAACACGAAATACAGCAGCCGGCGCAGACAAGATCAAGAACGCCTTGATTTGCAACCTCAGCGACGAGGCAATCGACCAGCTCACGGTGTACCTCAACATGCTGTGGGCAGAGGGGATGGTCTCGAAGGAGTGGAAGCACGCTGTCGTGGTTATGATACCCAAACCCGGCAAGAAGCTTCAGATAGAGAACCTGAGACCCATTTCTCTCACGTCGTGCTTTGGCAAATCGTACGAGATAATCGTCACCAGGCGAATCCAACAACATCTAGAGGACGAGGAGCAGTACTCACACAGCATGTTCGGCTTCCGGGCGAACCTGTCAACGCAAGACGTCCTACTGTAGATCAAGGAAGAAATCATAGACACGGCACCCAGAACTAGCGAAAACATTATCATGGCCCTGGACATCAAAGGGGCCTTCGACGAAGCCATCATGGAAGGCCTAAACAACGCCAATTGCGGAAGGGGGACCCACGACTACGTAAGATCCTTCCTATCAGAAACAGCGACAGTGGGGTTGGGAGACCTGCGAAGCGACACCTTCACCACCCCACGAAAGGGCACGCCGCAAGGATCCGTAATCTCACCAGTGCTCTTCAACATTGCGATGATCGAACTGGCCAGAAAACTCAGCAAGATCGATGGCATCCAGCACGCAATGTACGCCGACGACATTACGGTCTGGACGAATCGAGGCTCGCTAGGACAAAAGCAAGAGAGACTGCAGGAAGCGGCAACATGTGTAGAAGAGTACGCAAGAGAAAGGGGCCTAACCTGTTCCACGGAGAAGTCGGAACTTCTTAGGGTAGGGTCCAAACCCACCAAGGAGGACCTGACAGTAAGGTTAAAAGGCCAAAATATACCGGAAAGGGACACGATACGCATCCTAGACATGTGGATCCAAGGAAGCAGATGTACCCACACAATCAGTCTACTCAAGACGTCAACAGAACAAGTAAGCCGCATGATAAAGAGGGTATTGCAGAACAGAAGCGGGATGAAGGAAAGTGACACGATCAAGCTCGTCAGAAGCCTGATAGTCAGCAGATTCACGTACTCGTTGCCATACCACCGCATGACCAAGAAAGACAAAGAACAGACGGAGGCGCTGCTAAGAATAGTACGTACAAGACGGCACTCCACCTACCAAGAAACACACCAAATGAAAAGCTGCTACAAATGGGTCTAAAAACACATTCAAAGAACTAACGGAGGCCCAGCTGAGTGCGCAAATAGTCAGGCTCCAACAGACAGTCACCGGCCGCAAGCTTCTAGAGAGATTAGGACACGACGTAGAAGGGATCGTAGATATTAGAACAGCCACCATTCCAGACGAGGCCCGTCAAACACTGGATGTTAGCCCCCTGCCGAGAAACATGTATCCCAACCTCCACGCCGCTAGAAGGCAGGCAAGGGCAGACTATGTGCAGCGGAATCTAGCCACAATGGAAAATACAGTATACACAGACGCGGCCCTATACCCATGGGTGGTGGTGGTGAAAAACTTTATATTTGGGAGCCTTAAGGGATTACATTCTAATGACGGGTCGGCTCTTGGCTGCGTGTTGTGGCCGAAAGCTGGTGCTTCACAGCGACACCCAAAGCCCAGTCTGTCAGCCGTTTTTGAACGGCCGGGTCAGAGCTGGACACCGCAGCCTCCCATCGCTCGAGGTCGGAGAGTTGCCAAGTGGCTGGAGGGTGGAATTCCGAGCATTTGATCATAATGTGCTCAAAATCAGCTTTAGGTGCCCCACACAGGGTGCACTGCGGCGAGAACAGTCCTGGATGGATCAAAGATAAGAAAGCGGGCGATGGGAATGTACGGGACTGAAGCTGGCGCCACGTCACCTGTTGTAGCTTAGTCATAGATGAGGAGGAGGGTAGATGGTTCGTTGATCACGGTAATGGAGAGAGATTTCGTGATAGGATACCATGCGCTCGCGAGCATCTCCCCAGGCAGTGGCAGTCCCTGCTCGGCTGACGTATCCTCGAGCAAAAGAGTGAGCTGCTTCGTTGCCTGGGTGACCCGTGTGAGCGGGCACCCATATTAGTTGAATAGGGTGTTCGGGTGGGGAGAGGGAGGCGAGGAACCGGAAGGCTGGGGTAGAGATCCGACCGCGGGCGAAGTTCCGTACGGCGGATTTAGAATCGCTAAAGATGGTTGTGGCTCGGGTGGTAGCTATGGCGAGGGCAACCGCCGCCTCCTCCGCCTCCAGGGAAGTGGAGGCAAAAGTTGTACCGGCCGCGACCAGTTGCAAAGAGTTGGAAACAGCGCTGAGGGCGAACGCTGGGCGGGAGGGGTATGAGGCAGCGTCTACGTAAACGGTCTCTGGCTGGAAGCCATAGTTTTTGTGAAGAGCTTCTGCGCGTGCCTTGCGGCGATCGACATGGTGCTCTGGGTGCATATTCTTTGGCAGGGGATGCACCTTAAGAACGCGGTGTATCGCAGGGGGAAGTGTATGTTGTGTAGAGCAGTGACCGGGAGGTGAGAGATGGATGCGAGCAAGGATGTTCCGGCCGGTGAGGGTAGATGATAATCGCTCCAACTGGGCTGAGCGGTGGGCTTCTGTGAGCTCAGCTAGGGAGTTATGGATGCCCATGTGAAGAAGGCGTTCATTGGAAGTGTAGCGGGGTAAGTTGAGGGCGGCCTTGTACGCCTGTCGGATAAGGGCGTTAACCTTGTCTTCCTCCACCCGCGTGAGGAAAAGGTAGGGGAGCGAGTACACAACACGGCTCAGGACAAATGCCTGTACCAGGCGTCTGAGGTCATGCTCGCGCATGCCGCGATGGCGATTGGCTATGCGGCGAATGAGGCGGATTGTTTGATGAACCATCACCGTCAGCTTAGTGATGGTTGCGGTATTCTTGCCATTGTTTTGTATCAGAATACCAAGAATCCTAATGTTGTCCACTTCTGGTATCCGGGTGTTGTCAATTGTCAAGAAGATGGGGGGAGGAGGGCCTTTGTCTGTACGACACCTAGGAGGTCGGAGTATGAGAAGCTCCGATTTGGTAGGGGAACAAGCCAAGCCGACATTTGCTGCAAAAGATACAACAGTGTCTGCTCCGGCCTGTAATGTATCTTTCATGGCGCCAATGCTACCTGTGGTGGTCCACAGTGTAATATCATCGGCGTATAAGGAGTGGGACAGGGCAGGGATTTGGTTGAGGGCGTGTGCCATGGGGATAAGGGTAATATTAAAAAGCAGTGGAGAGAGGACAGAACCCTGTGGGGTGCCAATGCTACCGAGTTTGAAAGATGGAGATGAGAGCAAGCCGATGCTGATTTCTGCTGTGCGATGACTAAGAAAGGCGGATATGTACTGGTGGACACGCGAGCCGACTTGAAGCGATGAGAGAGCATCTAAAATGGCTGCGTGACGGACATTATCAAAGGCCTTTGTGAGATCTAGGGCGAGAATTGCTCGGGTGCGCTTTGCGTGGCGGGGGTGAAGGACATCTTCTTCAGCTGAAGAGATTTCCTTATCAAGGGTAGGGTTGGGAGAACCGGTGTAAGAAGGGAGGGGGGTAGAGGGGGTTGTAGGGACGTACTGATCTTTTAAGGTCTGAAGGAGGGCGTCATCGTCTAGGGGAAGCTGATGAATAATGCGGGTAATATTCTTACGCTGCGTGGCCTTGGTGTGCCCAGGATCAAGGAGGTAGCGTAAAAGCGACCAGGTGTCTTTAAGGCCTAGATTACCGCTCATGCGGTCACAGACCTGCCCCCACTGCTGGCGAGCGAGGTCCCTTGTATAAGCTTCGATTGCTTTCACAAGGCGGGAAATTCGCCGTTTGAGGGTGCGATTATGCTTTTGGGACAGCCAGCGTTTCTGAAGGCTGGCGTGTGCCTCCCACATGTGGAGAAGGCGACTATCCGCAGCCGAAGTGTCCTCTGGTTCCGGGATAGTGGATGTCGCCGACTCCACATCCTGTGTGAGAGAAGCCACCCAGGCCTCCAAGTCCACAATGGTGTCCGGTGCGTTTTGCCGGATGCGGCGAAATCGATCCCAATCGACCACGCAGGCCCGATTGCGTTTGGGTGGGGTGAGGGAAGAGATGGAGAGCTCAGTGCATAAAATGTAGTGATCACTGCCTAATGAGTGAGTGGTATTAGTCCAGCGGCTTTCTCGAACGCCTTTTGAGAGAGTCAAGTCAGGGCTTGTGTCGTGCTGAACGCTAGATCCGATTCGGGTGGGATAGGAGGTGTCGTTGAGAATAGAAAGCCCTTCGTCCTGAACGAAGGACAAAATTGCCGTACCCTTACGGCAGTTTTTTCGGTAACCCCAGCTGGTATGGCTAGCATTGAAGTCGCCAACCACTAGTAGGGATCCTCCCGCGCTAACTGTGAGGGCTTTCTTGATTGCGCCAATGAGGGGGGCCGCAGTGGTAGACCACATGGGAGAACCAATCAGCAGTGCGACGTTAAGAAACTGTACGGTAACGGAGGGGGAGGAGGCTGCCGTAGCTCTAGCGGCGGCCGAAGGTTACCGTAGGAACAAGTCTCTGATAATCCTAACAGACTCTAAAGCAGCATGCAGGAACTACACACGGGGCAAAATAAGCAAGGAAGCGCTGAGCATCCTCCTCGAAGCAAGGCTTCCAAATAAGACCTTAAGACACAGGATTTTCTGAATACCGGCACACACCGGGATAGAAGGTAACTCGAGGGTAGACAGCCTAGTTCGCGAGATCACGAACCGAGCAGGGCAGTCAGAAGCCCTGGAGGACCCCATAACGGTGGAACCAACGTATACAGAAATACTATAAACTGCCACAGAGGGCGGAGATTCAAATACCTACCACCCCACACATCATTAACACAGCACGAGGCGGTCTGCTGGCGGAGACTGCAAGCAGGGACTTTCCACAATCTATACATACTACACAAGATGTTCCCTACACAGTATACAGGAACACATGTCCGTGATGTGGGGCAACCCCCCACTATACCACATCACATAGGAATGCGAACGAAACAGAGCCTTCCACAAACTAAATAACCCGAGTGCGGAACAATGGGAGGGTCTGCTGACCAGCAGCGAGCTCACGGCCTAAAGGGCACTGGTGCGGCACGCCTGCGAAGTAGCAAGACTCAGCGGTGCCCTGGAATAGGGGCGCCGACCTTGTGAGGAGGCCGAAGATAGGAAGACATCGGCCCGCCGCTAAAACCAGAAATCTTTTTAGCAATAAATGTTTTCTCTCTCTCTCTCTCTAGATGGCGATGCCTTCAGACAGGTACATATTATACACCAGCCCGTTTAAAAACAATACATCCCGGGTTCTACGGCCCCAAAACATAGTGCGGACCTGCCCACACAATCCTTCAGATGACCCAAATGCAGTGCCAACAATTGAGGGGTGGGAGACTACCTTATCCAGCTCTGGACTAGAAGCCCAACGGGCCCTCGTGACACGTGCGCGGATAGCAGCGGCAGCCGCTGGAGTCCCGGACTAGGGGTGCACCTACACATCCCCATCTACTCAATAAAGTTTTTTACGCACAGTTTTTCTCGTTCTCATTTTCTCGCTTCATGTATATGTCACTCGAAGTTTCATTATCTATGGTTCCAGAACAAATAGGCTTCTTCCCTCGCTCTCAAGATTAAGTCCTGGGCGCTTGCCACAGCCTTTCGAGAAGACGCTCATCAAGCATGTCGCAAGAGCTAGCGGAATGTTGCGTCCTAACAGCGTCTTGAACAATGTACTTGCTCTCATAGTGCTCTGGGCGCGTTCGGCCATATAGATTTTTCCTCCTCTCCCTGAGCGTCGTGGGGCGCATAGTATACCGTGGCACGACTTCGATCGAGCGCTCTTGGCGACGGGCCGAAAGCCGAAATCGAAACATTTCGCTCTTCGCAGCTCGGAAGCACGATCGCCATCGCCAAACTCCTGTCTTTGCTCTCTCATGCCCTCCTCTGCTTTTCTTCCTTCTTTCTCAATCCAATGTGCAGCGGCTCGTCCGTACAGTCCGGACGGTAGATTTGCCAAGGCTACTTCTAGAACACTGTAGCCAAGACCCATCGCTTTGCTGGCTTTGCGTCGGCCATTAGATTTGGTCCCGTTGGGGAAAGTTTACGCCGGTGCACATCGCAACAGGAATCCGCCTTCTCAAAAACTGTTCCAGGTAAGGCATCAAACATGTCTATCACTAGTAGCGGCATTCAGCTTATCCATTACTGTTTTGAAGGCTTCTGAAAAGTGCGAGGCGTTATTTCACGGGCAGTCATGCCGCATAGAACGAGCGATGTCGTCTTTGCACCCAGAACTGACCCATTTTATGTGACCCTTCTTTTGTCATATTCTACTTTCCCGTGTTCTAACACGCACACAGTTCCTGCGCTGTCTGCCATCGTGGCATTCAACAGTGTTCGCTTGGCATAGGCATCGCAGACGGGCGTTCTACCCAGTCCTGAGCCATCGGTACATGGCTCTGACTGCGCACGGCAGCGTATCGGTTTCCGGTTGCTAAAGGCTTGGAAGCTAATCACTGTCTTCACCGTGGAGATATTCCCCTCTTTTGACGGTAGTTTGGCGTCGTGCATGCGTGCTGTGTTCGTCAAACGGCAAGACACCGGCACTACATTCTAGCTGGACGTGTAAACTGCGGAACAGCTGATATGTCCCTCAGCGCGCCTTCTTTCGATCATGCGTTAAGGTTTCTCTCCTTAACGGCACCGCCACTATCTGCGGTACGTGTACGGTTTGGGTGTTTTGTTTTCCCAGCGCCGCTTTTTCGTGTCCTTGGGTTGATGGGGGAGGCGTAGGGATGAGATGTGGAAAAGCTCTTTTCCGTTCCGGAAGGAGCAGCGCGCCCTACGCACCTCCCCCCCTCGCCTCAACTTCAAATCGATCGGCGTCGCGGCCTGCATTGTGCGCAATGCACGCGAGGTTAGGCCGCTATTTAGCGAGGAGAGCAATTCTAACACAACGTGGTACGTGGCGTTGCGCCTAGGGCGATTTTTACTGGGATTTCAGGCGTGCCCTTTACTTCCCGCTCTTTCTTTTATTCGTTTGTGGCGAATCTAGGCTGATTTTTTTTTTTTTTTGCTTTTTACTTAATTTCGAGTGCACATTACTAGAGCCGTAGCTGATGCGCGTCATGGTGCCCTTCCGGGTTTCGACCTTGCCAGAAGCGAAAGTGACAGTGCATATAATGATGTATTGTTCGTGCTGTATTGAGACATGCTCAGTTTTATGTTTATTCTCGCTTGTTTTTTCATTGGCTTCTTGCAGCTGCAGAAGTTCAAGCATTCAGGTGATTCCCTATTTGCAGGTGATTGTACAGTGGCACATCATACTGGGTTCTAGTTATTTTGTCACAAACATATACATTATTCGAACCTGTCAAGTGCAAAATATGAGATATTCTTCATTGCAGACTGTCCTGTGAACGTGCATTTCTGGTTACAAAGTGTAGCACTGACTAATTGTCAAAGATAGACATTATCCCCTCTGCTGGGTGCCTTGTACACAGTAAAGGAATTGTTCAGTCCATTCATTGTGAACAAGGCCCCTCAAAGCCAGGCCAAAATGCTTTGGAGGCTTGGTAGGGAGGCAGCTGCCAATCAATGGTTCTGCTTGAAAAAGCCTACATTGAAGGAACCTTGTGATACTACCTTCCAGTGATTTAATGATTTCCTTCAATAAGCAAGAAGGTTCTTGAGGCTGCATGGAACAACTGCCTGCAGATATGCCTTGGACTCTCAAGGGTTCCTCCCCATCATGAGCATTAGCAGAAGCAGGATGTCTCCCTTTAGATGTGATGGCCACCCAAGAAACTATGTGTACCCATCTTCGACCTGTGTTCCAAGGGAAGAAGCACTTCCTACACCACGTTTTCCTACCTCACTAACTCTGGCTTAGGTCAAGCTGTGCAGCTCCTGCCCCTCCCTACAATCAGCCACAGAATTTATTACCTCTGAAATTTCACCCCGCTGTATACTGTTGCCTACAATAGTGAGGAAGTTTGTTCCAGGTTTAAATGCAAAAAACCGCTTGCCACAGTCAGGGCTTTTGCAAGCTACTCCTGCCTACTTAACAGGCATATATGCAGCACACTCATATCTTCACTGGTGCTTCAGCTACCTAAAATACTTTGCTTCTTGCAGCCTTTATATAACCTTAACAAGCCATGGCCTTTTTTACCATTTGCAGCGGAAGACGTCCACTACGGCAGCTGACCCTCACAGCAGTAAAAAAGTTTTTTCCTGCATCTTGCGCCGAACCCACAGCCGATGGGTTATTTTTATAGACTCCAAAATGGTCTTAGCAAATCCTCTCCAACCTGCCGAAGAAAACTAATCATCAGCCCGTTTCCCTTGACATTGGGTATATACATCCTTTGGCTGTTTCTGCAGGCCACTACATAACATTTCAGTGGATACCAGCTCGCCGTGGCATCCTGGCCAATGAAAAAGCAGTTAAAATGGCCCATAAAGGCCACCAACATCAGAGGTACATTTGGACTTTCTTCACGAATTCTGATGCATCCAATCTAGGCAGAAGATTTGCTTCCAGAGAAAAGTATCTGCTTTGCAGCTTGCAGACACATTATTACGAATTCCTTCTATTCATCGACTCGCATCTAAGTGCTCCTTCCCTGACTTTCCTGCCACCTGGAAACTTTCTATTCATTACCGGCTTCGCCTGGACTCTGCATTCTCAAATGGCTTGCTATACAGTTTTGGTTTCATGAATAGTCCTCTTTGTGCTCACTTTTGCTCACCCACGGCATCTGTACAGCGCGCAGCCTCATCCACCTCCGCGACGGCCGGTCTGAGCTCCTGGTGACTAACTTACCAACGAACCCCGGAATCTTTTTCGTGCTACTGCCATCACGTTTGCTGACTCCTTAGCGGATGTTTCTTAATGTTTTACGTTTGGGGCTGTTAGCACTGTGCAGCCCCCACTTGACCATCTTGATATTAGTCCGGATCTCTCGGATACACAGAATCGTGAGCTACGTGCCCTACTACTAGAGTTAAGCACTTGTTTTGCGTCCTCATCGAAAGTACGGCAAACGCCTCTCGTGAAGCACCGCATCATTACTCCTGACGACGCCCGCCAGCAGCCGTACCGTATCTCAACGACGGAACGTGAAGCGATTCAGACAGGAGATGCTTTGTGATGCTGTCATACAACCATCCAACAGCCCGTAGTCATCACCTGTCGTGGTGGTGAAGAAAAAAGATGGGACCCTTCGCTTCTGTGTTGATTATCAAAAGTTGAATGCCATCACTAAAAAAGACTTCTACCCGCTGCCCTGTGTCGACGATTCACTCGACAAGCTTCGTCGCGCCCAGTACTTCTCCTCCATTGACTTGAAGAGTGGGTACTGGCAGATTGAGGTCGATGAGCGGGACCGCGAAAAAAACAGCTTTTGTCACCCCAGATGGACTGTACGAGTTCAAAGTGCTGCCTTTTGGCCTATGTTCAGCGCTGGCTACTTTTCAGTGCATGATGGACACCATTCTCGCCGACCTCAAATGGCAAATCTGCTTAGTCTATCTCGACGACGTTGTCGTATTCTCTGAAACCTTTGAAGAACACCTCGAACGCCTGCGCGCAGTATTAGATGCCCTCCGGTCAGCTGACTTGACGCTCAAGCCCGAGAAGTGCCACTTTGGCTACAAAGAGTTGAAGTTTCTTGGTCACCTTGTGAGTGCCGCAGGCGTTAGGCCAGACCCCGACAAGACTGCTGCTGTAGCCAAATTTCCCGTTCCTGCAAACAAGAGAAGTTTGAAACACTTCCTGGGTCTCTGCACGTACTACCGCCGCTTCATCGCCGATTTTTCCAAAGTTGCTGCCCCCCTGACTCGCCTCACGCGCGATGATACACAGTTCGTGTGGGGTGCCGAGCAACATAGGCTTTTGCGGAGCTGCGCAGCCGACTGCAAACAAGCCCTGTTCTTGCGCACTTTCATGAAGACGCTGACACCGAAGTCCACACCGACGCCAGCAATATCGGCCTTGGCGCTGTACTCGTTCAACACCAAGCTGGCGTCGGAAAGGTAATAGCGTATGCCAGCCGCACGCTCTCCCGCGCCGAGACAAACTACTCCACTAGGGAAAAGGAATGCCTTGCGGTTGTGTAGGCAACCATGAAATTTAGGCCTTATCTCTACGGCCGCCAGTTTAAAGTTGTCACCGATCATCATTCCTTGTGCTGGCTGGCTAACCTCCGCGACCCATCGGGGCGCCTAGCACGATGGAATCTTCGCCTCCAAGAATTTGAGTACACCATTGTGTATAAATCTGGCCAAAAGCACGAAGATGCTGACACGCTGTCGTGCGCACCCGTCGGTTTAGTCAATGAGAGCGGTTTTCTTGGACTGGTGAGGGCTTCAGACATAATGACCCGACAGCGAGTTGACCCGAACCTTCGACCTGTCATTGACCACCTGCAGGGTCGCGCTGCTGATATCCCTCGGCAATTTGCTAGGAACCTGTCTGCTTTCTGTGTCCGGAATGGCGTTCTATACAAACAGAATTCCAGCACTGTTGACCGAGCGTTCCTCCTCGTAGTGCCAGCCGACCTCCGTGCCGATATCCTTTTTGCTTGCCATGATGAGCCGAATTGAAATGCGGGCACTATCGCGTGTTTATTCTTCGAGTGTGTGGAACGGAAATGTGAGTAATCGACTGGATACACTTGCCAACTGCTGCTTGCAAAACTATAATCGGGCTACTTGCCGGCTACTCTTTGCAGAAGTAATCAGGCTATAATTGTTCCCCTAAGAAAACTATAACAGGGCTGATATTACACATGTGAAATACTTTAAAATTTAATTACTTTTCTCTTTGGTATCTCTTGTTGTGATTCGTTGACTTTACAAGAAGCCACAAAAGCACATGAAATTTTATTCATTGAGCTGTGAGCTCTTTCTTGTGCTCCAAAAGCAGCAAAAATTTTGGAACCTCCACACTCTCCAGGAAGGCTGCCAAATCTGAAGTCTAAAGGAGTCTATGACACAGTTTTTGTTTGAGGTGAGAAATTGGGTGCCGGCCTCACAACCTCTCTTTTGCAGCATGTTAAGAGCTGCATGCATATTCCGCCTTATAGTAAACTAAATATTTTACCTTATAATGATGATCTAGCAGAAGCGAATTAAGCGTACACTATAGCCTCTGCGTCCTCTAACTTTCCATCATTCTTTTTTCAAAGCTTTATTTTTTTTTTTTTTTTTTTTGTAGTGAACCAAAACAGGACTAGAGTGATTCTGGCGGCAGTAACGGCTTGCATATTGCCGTTTGGTAGAGCACACAGAATAAAAACTATCTAGGATGAAAACATTCTCGGGAACAGTTAAGTTAGTTAAGCTATAATGCTTTGAATTTAAATGTCTTAAGCAGACGCGTATCTCTAGGTTATTTAAAGCTACCCGGGTTACAAGAAATTCTAGCTTATTGAGATGAAAAAAAAAATGTTTTTTTCTTAGATTAGCGTACAGTATCACAAAGTTGATGACTCCTAAATTTCAGCACTTGCATCTTTATACATGTTCGGTTGCACACCCCACCTGTAACCTGTTTGTGCTCTGGTTTCCTCTTCCCAGGCCTTCATTTGGTTCTTAAGCTCGGTTGTCTTCGCTTCTTTATTTATTTCCTTTCATATATCTCCTTTTTTTCTTCATTTTTAGCTTCTCGCTTTCTTCTTCTCTTGCATTTGCAGTGCCGTACAAAAATTTCAACCTATTTTTCACAGTCACGATCACTCTTTTCACAGCGCTGCTTGAAAAGAGCGGCCTCGCTAACTCCTTTCTCCTTGCCTGGTAGGCTACACATTCTTTTTTTGTCCTCTCCAACCTTTACTTTCGACTTCTGCCACCTTTCCTGTGTTCTGTTATTCATTAGCCAGTTTACCTGGTGTGCCGTTCGTTTTTCATGTCCTTAGTATACTTCCAAGAGGGGTGGTCCACATTTCCATGAAAACTCAGATGACTTATGACTTATAATCCTGTGTACCCAAGCATGTTTGCTGCAATCATCTCGTGCAGCATGGACATAGTCACAAATTAATTACCACGTAGAGTGTTTCGAGGCACTTTGCTTCTATGGAACACATGAAAACATCAAGGGGAACTCCTTTGAGCAGACAATCTTTAGAATGCTGCTCTGAGAATAAAATAAACAGTTCAAAAATATGTGCTTATGTAGCTGCCAGAGCTAGCAGATTCTATCCTTTAAGTTTCGCCTTTCTGTGGGAAACGTATCGGATTATCAGATTGTGCCATTGTTATTATCGGTGTTTGCACATGGACGTTACAATCATGAAAGACGCTGTATCAAAAATAATTGGCACATGGAGCATTCTGTCGCACATATAGCTAATAAGCGCTTTTGTGTGCTGATTTTAGATCAGTGCTTGTTGTTTACTGTTGCACACCAAAGGTTGATATTTTTTAAACATTCATAGGAGAAAGAAGGCTGAACAAATACTCTTGCCTGATGTCGCATGTGTACTTATGAAACGAAAGACCACCTCTAGTGGCAGCTACAGGCTGATGGCATTTATTTGCTTTTTCCTGATCCATTCCCACCTTGGTATAAATTTCCCTGTATATGCAACCTTACTTTGACACAGTTTGACAAACAGCGAACTCCACACGAACACATATTGCAAGAATTCCTGACCTTAGAGGAAAAATATAAAGGCCACAAAACATTTTATACTGATGGTTCCAAACACACCTCGTATGTTGATAGTGGTGTTGTAGAAAACAATCGCCAGAAAACAGTTAGGTTGTCCAATTGTGCATCAGTGTTCACTGTAGAAAGTTATGCCATATCTATAGACGATTTTACGGAAGGGTGAAGGGTGCTGCCATATTGGGTGCTGGGCTGCTTCCGTAGCAAAGGAAAGAGTTGACGACACCCCCCCCTTAACAGCCCAGTCAAACCAGTTTCTCCGAGGGTCGTAAAATGGTCTATAGCTGTAGAAAAGATAATAAAATGTAATATTGAAAAGAGTATAATCTGCTCTTACTCCCTCAGCTTAATCAATGCATTACATTCTAAAAATGCAACAGAACCCTTAGTTCAACAATAAATACATTGCATAACAACAGCCGAAACACGAAGTAAATTCTGCTGGGTACCTAACCATGTCAGAATCATGGGTAACGAGACAGCTGATGAATGTGCAGCAGCTGCTCGAAGAGCAAAAATAGGAACAATAAATGTACCACACAAAGATGTTTTGAAATTCATACAAAGAAAACTCTGAGAACAATGGCAAGCCTCATGTAAAAATGAAATAAACAACAAACTATACATTGTGAAGCCAGTTGTTGAAGAATGAAAGTCGTGCGGCCACCAGAAACACTTCATGGGGGTAATATTATGTCGCCTTCGAATTGGACACACGCATCTTACTCATAGTTTCATTCTCGAGAAAGATGAAGCAATATGTGAAGACTGTGGACATGGACCGACTATAAACCACATTTTAATTTCATATAAAAAACTCGAAAAGCTACGGAAAAAGAATTTTACTCAATTTTACACCGAACAGATACCATTCCATCCATCACTTCTCCTAGGAGAGAATGCAATTGTAAACATTTCATGTGTTTTTAGCTTCTTAGAAGAAACATTTTTCCTGAACAAGCTATGATATTTCAACACTTCATTGCTTCTCAAAAAAAAAAAAAAACAATAACATTTACCTTATGCTTGGCGCATGATAGCCTGAGTTGCTTATGCGCCATAAAACACAACACACAACAACAACAACCTGGTCCCCTCTGAAAATAGTCCTCTGTCGCAAGAGATGACATAGCTGTAATAGCTGTGTGGCAGTCATTGCCATGCCTGTATACTTGACATTTTTTTTTTTTTCTAAAGGACAGTGAGCTTCGGGTAGCTTTGAGCAGATACTGCACTCCTGTGATTCCCGCGCATTTTCTGGGGAAAAAGTATTAATGTTACGCCCTCTGTTTGGGTGCATCTGTTTGTTGTTACAGCATGTATTTAGAATGCATGCTTTCACTTGCCTATCTACTAGTCTCAAGATTTGCTCAAGTGTAAGCCTGCTTCTCTTTACAGGTAGTTTCAGGCTCACATGTCATACGTGCACTGTCTTTGATTCTATATTGGGGTCGTTAAAACAATTTTATATGCTTTTCTATGGCTATAATATTTGCATTTAATGGCTGCCTGCCAATTGCTGTGGCAGGCAATTTGTTTTTGTTTCACAGCTTCATTGCTCCATTGTTATATATGTGCATATTATTTCAGTTGCTGTCTTTCTTCAGTTAACACCTAGCTGTTGCTTTCTGATGTGGCTTCAGTCATTGTTCTTGTATAGCCTAGTTAAATGGCTAAGAATACTGCTATCTATTTTGAGCAGAAGTAAGGGATCATTGTGGGTTTGTTCTGAAGCATGCACTCGATGTGGGAAAAAAAGGAAGCTAGGGAAGAATTCATCGCACTTGTCAAAACTGCGGTAGTGCAGCTAGTCACATGTAGCCATTTTAAGTAAATGGCACTGCTCATTTGCCGAGACTGTCAGGATGGATAGCTTATTTTTGTAAAAAACATGATTGTATTTGCTGGCTTACAGGTAGTTTCAGGCTCACATGTCATACGTGCACTGTCTTTGATTCTATATGGGGGTTGTTAAAACAATTTTATATGCTTTTCTATGGCTGTAATATTTGCATTTAATGGCTGCCTGCAAATTGCTGTGGCAGGCAATTTGTTTTTGTTTCACAGCTTCATTGCTCCATTGTTATATATGTGCATATTATTTCAGTTGCTGTCTTTCTTCAGTTAACACCTAGCTGTTGCTTTCTGATGTGGCTTCAGTCATTGTTCTTGTATAGCCTAGTTAAATGGCTAAGAATACTGCTATTTTGAGCAGAAGTAAGGGATCATTGTGAGTTTGCTCTGAAGCATGCACTCGATGTGGGAAAAAAAGAAGCTAGGGAAGAATTCATCGCACTTGTCAAAACTGCGGTAGTGCAGCTAGTCACATGTAGCCATTTTAAGTAAATGGCACTGCTCATTTGCCGAGATTGTCAGGATGGGTAGCTTATTTTTGTAAAAAACATGATTGTATTTGCTGGCTTCCTGCCTAAATTCTGGCAGGCTTTCCTTTGACATTTTGGCTTCCCTAAGAGGAGTCATGCTTCCATTATTTGCTAATATATATGCATACATAAATGCTTGCAATTTTCGCCTACTTGATTACAGTAATGGCTAGATTTCCACTAAATTGGAAGTTGCTGCGGTGCATGTTGCAGTTATTTGGAGCTGTTAGTCTGTGTGTCTATTTAGATAGATGGCAGAGAGAAGTTAGTCTAGTATTGTATGTTGGTGATGGCTGCACTGACTGCTTGATTGCTTTCTATTCCTGAAGTTAGGGCATGCTGTTTCTTCCTGAAGCAGGCTTTGTGTTGTGTACTCATTTAGGGCTCTGAGCTTGAGATTTTGAGGAAATTCGGGGGGTCATTTGTAAATTTGTTTTCTGTGGGAAGTGGCATCCTGAAGCGAAAATTTGTGGAAGATGTGTGTTTTTATGTGATAAATAATTGGCTTTGCTAATGATACGAAGTAGTATGGCTTTGCATGTAAGTTGCAGTTGCAAAACTTGAACAAGTCTGCTTTTTGGAAGTCCTTCAACGACAGCTGGATTCACTTAGGCTTTGGTGGACGTTTGGGCCAAACTGGAAATGTGCATTTGGCAGCCCCTTTTTCTGTGATAAAAATTAGCCTCATTGATGACATTGCTCCAACGGAGTGTTTCTGATGAACACACTAATTTAAAAATGGCCTTCCAGGCTTCATGACAAAAATATGGTTGCAAACTTGAAAACAGGGAAAAACTGTTGTGCTGGTGCTTGCACCATAACTCAGGGAACAGACAGAACCTTAAATATTTGACATTGTGCCTTGCATTACTGACAAGCCTTGGTGTACGTTGTTAGCAGTTGATTTACGAAGGTTGTGAACAAGAATAGTTGAGGCAAAGTGCTCAGATAAAGCAGGAAGCTTGCTTGTACTGTGGGAATCGTGCAAGGAAAAGATAATGTTTTTGTAGGCAGGAGAACGTCATGCTCTGGTGCATTTCTGTGCAGGCTAGGCCCATGAGTGTCCCATGGAGAGTGGACAGGGACCCCAGGAGGTGGCAGTGGACTCTGGTCAGACATCGACAACGGCACTGCTGAGGGACGGCCTTGGACAGCTCAGCCTCGGTCCAGCTGATCCGGGGGCTGCCGCAGTAGCGCCAGCCCCACCCACGGCCTCTGCTACGCCACCTGCCACCTCCAAGGGAAAGGGTGGCAAGCGTGGACAGGGAAAGAACGCCAAGGTGAAGCTTGCACCCCTCCCACCCTGGTTGCATGTGCACATGCCATGGCGCATCACCATCCTGTACTAAGAATTGCGACACCAAAAGCTCGACCTGAAAACAATGGGCGCTTGATGTTCCTTGGTATTTTACGGTATTTACGCCATATTTTGGTGTCCCACATGGTCCACAAAAATCTGGCAATGACTATACATGGTACTTAAACATGTTTCTCTTTCTTTTCTGCCAGGGCAGTAACCAGTACTGCATACTGCGTTGAAAGGCACTGATGCATTTTGAGCACTATTATGACATATGTAATGAAGCATTATGCTCTTAAAAGGATAGAACATTGACCAAAACGTATCATAATATCATGCTGTAAAAGAAAAGGTCTTGCCTGATAGTGTAGAGATTGAGCGCTCCAGTATCCAAAAGACAAGGATTTATAATTTTAACTTGACATTGAAGACCACATAAAACAAACTCTAAATTCTGCCTTAGGGTAAAGCACTAACATTATCGCAGTAGTCCATCATGTGACTACATTTTGGGAAAATATTATCGCTTTCCTTGAATGCAGTGTTGTCTTCACGAGGGCTTGTCATGCTTTATTGTATTTTCTACTCCCTGCAGTGCACCCTTCAATAAAAAGCAATACTCCCTCCACATCGTCGATCATGTGGCACATCGCTAAATAGTGTTGCCACAGGGATTTGAATTTCTTGGTTGGATCAAGCAGTAACTGCAGCACATCAAAACTTGCTTTGACGAAGTGGTGTCTCTACGTCGTAACAGCCCTGAATGCAGAAACTTGAATGTTATCTGAAATCTCTAGTGGGTGAGGTATTATTTCAGTGCACCACTTTTGCACTCGCTGATAATCGGTTCCGGTGTCTGACTGCACTAAAGTGAATGCATGCTTTTTGTCAAAAATTACCTTTGAAATGGCCAGCTTTTTGTCACACTGAAAAACTTCGATGCTTAGAGTCTGGTGATTGTACCCTTTAAGCACATTGAGGACAGCCGGTCAAAGTGTAGTCTTCTGGTTCCTTGTACATAAGACAGCTAGGGCTAGTTTCTTTGCGGGCAGACATTTCTTTTTCACCAAAGTTAGACATTCCCTTTCAGTGGCTGTAAGCAGGTTTTCTATTTAAATTCACTACTGGCTGAGATGGTGTTCATTGTGGACAGCACATGCTCTACTAGAGCATGTCAGTTCATTTTAGCTTGCTGTGAAAAAGCTTGTTTCTCTTGGAAGCGGGATGTGTGCATCTGTGTGCCATTGGCGTGTGCAGGCCAAGCGGCAGCAGCTGTCCCTGGCCACGTGCGAGCGTGGCCGGCTCTCTCTCAGCGACCCCAGCAACCTGCGTGCCAATGCCTCCACCACGGTGGCATCCCGTTCTCCACTAGCAGGCCGACATCCCTCGGCCCCACTGAGTGCCAGCCCCTCGTCGTCGCTCTCGGGTGCAGCCTCCTGGGGACCCACACGGGACCGAGCGGGCTCGGATCCCCGACGGGGGGGCTCGAGTGGGGCGGCGGCGTTTCTTCCTCCGGGACTCAAGGAGCAGCACGCAGCTCATCGCTGCAAGCGCACGGGCGGAGGGCCTCCTCCTGGCAGCAGGTGAGACAAGAGGGGAAAATCTGGGTACTGTGTGCTCTGAAGCTGCATGCAGGCAGCTGGTACTGGACTGAGCCTCTCTCTACCTCACTTAAGGAGACACGGGTCGAAAAACAGCGATTTTCAGTAAAAAAAGTCACTTTTGTGATTTTGACTGTTTGAGCAACATTGGTCCTTCGTCTTTCATATATAAAAAAATCGGAGCCGAAAACAGTGACGAAATTATTTAAAAAGTCTGTTAAAGCACTCGAGGTGGTTAGAGAAGGGGTAGATATGACCTATGTTCAAGCGCGGGACTCATCAAATCGCGGCGGCGCACGCCACTGGAATTTTGCAAGGCGGCAGGCCCACGCTTTTTCTCCCTAAAGCCAACTTTGCCGCTTCACAAACCCACAGCAAGTAATAAAAAAAAAAGTTTCGCCGCCCAAATCTAGTCTTTTCACTGGCCATTTAAATCACGTGGTGCGATTTCAGCCATGCTATTGGCTGTCAGCGCAGGAAGCGGCCATAGCTCGTCTGCTCTTCATGCGACACGCAGGTCGCTGTCACGCTTGCCCGCTAGTTTCCTCTCGGCGTGTTTTCAAGATTTCACGTATCTTCGTGCTCCTCGTTGCGATAGAAGCCGAGAAGAAACTGGATTTTCGGTGTCGAAAGTACTGGTCAAACCACGTGTTCGAGGGAAGTCGCCGGTAAAGTGAAACAGCGTGCAGTAGAGGCCTAACCTCAGCAGGGGCAATACTTTCGACGGCTCGGAGCCGGCCAGGCGCTGAAGTTTCATTGACAGCTTAGACGATTTCGTCAGTGCATCAGATAAAAAGATAATGATCTTCGAGAATGGAGATGGGAGGATTGAGGAGACGTAGTACGGCAAGTACCTTTATCGGTGAGATCGGTGCCGCAAACATACTGGCGAGCGGAGCAGCGTGTCGGGAGCACGGATGGTGCTAACTTTCCACTCGCGAGTTGGCCATGAAGCGAAAAGGTCTCGCGTCGTTTCTAGAGCTATGTTGCAGCAGTGTAGCATGTGCCACGTCCATTGTGTCGTAGTCGGGCTCATCGCGGTGTGCAGCTCCGGTGGACGACGCCCTTCAGCCAGCCCGAGGGAGAGTTCCGCCGTGAACGCCAATGCAGTGGTTGTGACGTGCGTTATTGGTGCTGGATACTAACAACTTGCCCGATTTTGTGTGGTTCTTGGTTTGCCGAAACAAGTGAACCACAAGGAGTTTAATGCCATAACAAAAAAAAGTGCACCTTGTGGCTGCAAAAGCAGTGGCTGACAGAAGCAAGATCTCAGCATCGCCAACTAGCCAAGAAGGCACGTCTTGAGAATGCTGCTTACAATGTCAGCAACATATGGTGCTGGTGAATTCTAAAACTGTGCACTGTATCATGATACCCTGGCCTGCATTGTGTGCAATTTTTATGCAGATAGTGCTGCTCCAACAGCAATAAACAGCTTTTGTATCTTTCAATCGCATTTTCTTATTTTCTTCTCTTTTCTTATTTTTTCTCAGATTCTTATTTTGAGCCGAACATGGATTTTGTGCACAATATTTTGACCTTATTTTAGTCCAGTCAACACCAAATCTGGCATGCATAATCTTTAGGATGTGTAGAATGTAAGTATCTAGGTTTAAATGCAGTCAAGGGCTTTTTTGGGGGCATGAAAATTTAAAAAGTTCTGTGGCTCTAACCACTAAAAACGAGGCACCAGATGTAAAATTCTCAAAACATTGCATGCCAAGGGAATGTTGCTATGTTGCTTATTTGTACTCAGTGGAGTGTTGGGGACAAGAACTAGTTGGCTTTGCCCTATCATGCTTGCTGCTGTGTACAGCAGTTGCACAAACATGCATTGTTTTTCACTTACCGTATTTACTCGAATCTAATGCGCCCTCGATTGTAACGCGCACCCGTTTTTCGTGACCCCCACCCCCGAAAAAAAAAAAAAAGCTCCGATTGTAACGCGCACCCGTTCTCCGCGAAAAAGAGTACCGCGCACCTAACGCTTTCATACAGCAATACAACTTTGTCTCGTTTGGAAAAGCAAAGATTTAATCTCGGTGCACTAAAAAACACACACACAAAAGGAAACGGCTTATCTTGCCAAGATTGTCACTATGCCGGCACAAGGTTCACTCGTCGTCGCTGTCAGACAACTCCTTGTCACTGCTGACGGCCCAAAGCATCTCATCCTCGGTGCCGTCCATGGCATTCGATATGCCACATTTTTTAAAGGCCTTGATGACCATGGCAGACGGTATCGTGCACCACGCATCTTTCGCCCATCCAGTGAACTCTTGCAGCGAGGCACGCTTCATTCTGTTGCTGGGAGTGAATTCATGGCAGCCACTCACAAGCCATTCGGTGTACAGCGCCCGAATCCTATCTTTCACTGGCTTGTTCAAGCAAACATCGAGCGGTTGGAGCTGCGATGTCATGCCACCTGGTATCACGACAAGGTCGGTGTTGCACGCAGCGAGCTTGTCCTTGATGCGTTGGTCGAGATGGCACTTGAAAGCGTCGAGCACAAGCATCGCACGCAGGCCCAAACTGCCGCCGGGTCTCTTGCGCCAGACGTTATCGATCCAGTCGGCGACCAAGTCCGTTGTCATCCAACCTTTTTCATTGGCGCGCACAATCACGCCACTCGGAAACACGATTCCTTTCGGGAGCGTCTTGCGCCTGAATATGAGATACGGGGGCAGCTTGTGTCCATCCGCGGTGCAACAAAGCATTGCGGTGATGCGTGTTTTTTCGTGGCCGGAAGACAACACGCGCACTTGCTTCGCCCCCTTCTTTTCAGCGGTTGTGGTGGCAGGCATGTCAAAGTACAGCGGTGTCTGATCGGCATTTCCAATCTGGCCGAGGTGGTAGCCGTACTTGCGGCGCAAACTTAGAACGAACCGCTGAAAACTGTGCAGCTTTTCTTCGTACTCTTCAGGCAACTTCTGGCATATCCCTGTCCGCCTTCGAAGAGAAAAGCCTTTTCTCTTCATAAAATTAGACAGCCAGCACCTGCTCGCTTTAAAGTCGCTCCGCGTTAGCCCTGTTTGTAGGGCTAGCTGCATCGCCCGGACTTTGAGCAGGTCCGTCGTCACTGACCGCTGCGCCGCTCGCTGCTCTAGAACATATTCTGCGAGCCGCTCTTCTATTTCGGTGAACCGGCCCTGCTTCGGTACACTGAAACCTTTTCATGTAGCCTTGCTGCCGAAAATCTTTTCCTTCTGCTTGCGCCAGTCCCGCACGCATGTTTCCGGAACTCCGAATGCGCGTGATGCGGCCCGATTTCCGTCCGTCTCTGCACACACGATGACTTTCCGTTTAAATGCGGCATCATGATGAACTCGTCGAATCTTCGGCACGTCCATACCGGTCGGTCAATCGCAGAAAACGGGTAGGCTAACCAAAGCACATGTACCAGAGCACACGAAGGACGCTACTGCAGCTAGGCATAGACAGCTAGACCAGCTAGTAGGCTCGAAGTGCATACCAGGCGGCCATTTTGAAATGCCGATGGCGATATGATATCGGAGATTTAGGGTCGTACTCGATTCTAGCGCGCACCCAATTTTTGGACACGATATATCGGAAAAAAGGTGCGCGTTAGATTCGAGTAAATACGGTATGCATGGCATTAGAATATGAAGGCATCAAGCTATTTTAAAACTAAAAACATGTTTGAAAAGCGGAGATCAATCTCTATAAGTGGTGCAATTTTCATTCACCTAGCATCAATATTTAAAAAAATATATTTTCGAGTAGCATCTCCCCTTAAGGATCAAGATGGTGCCATGTTCCATCTGTGTACAGTCGCCAACCGAAAACTTTGCAGCGCCTGCCTTGTAGAGCTAATGTACAGCTGAACCCCGTTAGACATGGATGTAACAGACAGTCATGTATAAGAGACACTATTCATCCAGATGGTTGGCTACCCTATGACTTTCATTAAACCTCTTTATTAATAGACATTGGATGTAGAAGACAATTGGCTATAGAGGACAAATTAGCCTTAAAGTTTGGTACTCAGTCTTGTTTGTAACCGACATTTTAACATTAGATGCGGCACCATCTATCACCAGGTTCAGTAACAGCTACAATGAAAACAACAAAACAGAGGCGCACCTGTGCCGTTATTATTAATTATAACTTCAGGGAATAAAGAGCAGCTCAATCAGCTATGAAATGACTAAAAGAAGCCCCTGCAGTGGGAATGCAACATAGAGAAGCTCTTCATAGAGAGCGCAATTTCAACTTCATATGCGAGCATCTGCACGAGCATATTGGGAGCGCGCGGCGGGCTCTCCAATGATTGGAGCTTCCTATCCTGAATTACCGTAGGTGGTGTGCCCACTAGTCTAAAGAATATAGCGAAAATTGTCGTTGCATTTCAGTAAGAGCGACAAATCTGTCTGGTAAATGCAAAGAAAGTGGTGCCGCTGACATTAACAAGTCATTGTGCCTAGAAAGCGAGACACAACCAAGCCAAGACCAGAACAAATTACATAAAAACAGAAGTTGTTTTGCTTTTGTGAGGACATATAAACTGCTCTGTTTGCTATTCAACCACTTTCAACTCCACTCAGAAATGCCTCGTTTACTCATTTGCTTTTCGTCTCAGTAGCAACTCCAGCCGCTGTTGCTCTTTGTCAAACATGCATAAATTTCTGAGGATATTTCTGCTGGTGATATTTGATAGTTTTGGCTGCTTCTAGCACCTTGGTGGTTAGCTGGTTACTTTTATGATTTCGTGGTGCTTTCTTGACTTGAATTCTTGTAGTGTTACCAGACACATAAATTAGTTGCGAATCACTTGTTGCGGTGCCACATCACATTGCGATCGCACTTTGCAATCACTGAAAACGCAGTTTGCCAACATCTACAGCTTTGGCACATCGGCCACCAGGCTCTTGGCCTGATTTTCAAGCTGGGAGAGGCTGCGTCAAACAGCATCAATTCAGCCATGAAGCAGACCAAGATTTACAACTATTTCAGCAGTAAATAAATGTAAGAAAGTTGCGAGGTGTGGGCAATGTGTGGGGATCCACCAAGCAACTGCAATATGTAAAGGAAGGCTATAATTAACGCTTTTTCGACATGGCGTACCTTTGTTCGTATTTTAGCCGTAGGATGCCTGCGCCGAAATAAGGGACCTCTCATATAAGAGACAAAAACTGCTACCCAGTGCATGTCCCTTACTAAAGGGTTCAACTGTATAAGCTTTTAAGTGAAGGATCTGATATTCTCCATGGGTTCACACATCATGCAGGTACGGTTGCTAGCTCATAGCATTCTCTGATATTGTCCAAAGCTAAACTTTGACGATGTCCGAAGTTATTGTGCCAAGTTATTTTAATAAATCCGTAATATCCGAAGATGCAGTAGCCAAGCATGTGGGAGGTGTATGGCTTCTTGGAGATGATGCAAGCTGAACAAAATCTAGTTGTTTTCAAAGCAAGGAGCTTGTACATGCGGAAAATACACCATTGTCAAACTATTCTACTGCAGCACCATCAAATCTTGCATATTCAAGGCAGGCAAAACTCCTTTAAATGTAGGGAAGACACCGTAGAGTGCATGCAGTATTATATCACTGATTCCTAGGTTGTTCTGTGGTTTGTAGTCACTAGGACTAATTACAAAGGCCATTACACGGCCGACATGTGGGCCGTGCGGCCCGCATGTCGCCATCTCTAGTCATGCTGTATGCGCCGCGAGAAGTGCGCGGAGGCGGGCAGATCGCACATCGCCAGCATCGCGATCGTTTTGCACGTCGCGAAAGGTTTGCATCAGCGTGCGGCCGTGAGTAGTACGCGGCGGCGGGTGCGCACGGGCCGCACATCGTAGACTTCGCGACCACTAGTCGCGCTGTACGCATCGCGAGCAGTCTGCGGCGCCGCACGGCTGTCATGGCGCTATCTCTTGTGCTGTACGCACCGTGAAAAGTCCGCAGGCACGCGTCCCGCGCATCGCCCATGTCGCGATCGCTTGTCGTGCTGTGTGCGCCGCGAGTGGTGAGCTGTGACCGCGCGACTGTAATAAACCTGCTCGACGTAAACAGATCTCCACGACTGCCTCTCCCATGCTTCTGCATACTTATTTTCGTTAGTTATCGAGGTGACAGCATTTTTTAAGGAGAAATCTTTCCAGTCTCATGGAATGAAATCCCGTGTGCGAGACTTGTGCGCGCGATTTGTGAGCAAGGTCTGTTATATGCTGCGAAATTCCACCATTTTTATGATACGAATTTTCTGATGATGCAGATTTTTTTGCGACCTCGTGAGATTCGTGTCACCGAGTGTTCCACTGTAGTAGGAATTAATTGTGCTGGGTAACTGTGGCAAGATCTCGCATGTTGAATGCGTTTTCTTTAGTGTACGCTGGGGTAACTGGGCTGCTGCAAGTTGCCTAGCTCATCAGACCCTTCCGCATCATAAGAGCTCTCATCAAAAGTTAAGCATGCTGTCATTTTATCTGTCTTTAGCACCTTACCATGCTTCCAAGGTCTGCAGTGATGACAGCAGGGTGTCTAGCAACCGGCAATTGTCAGGGAAATTTTATGCACTGGGAAAAATCAGTGAAATGTTGGGGAAGCCATCAAAAATTTCGCGAAGTCAGAGACAATCGCACGATATATTCTGCAGTGCATTTTTATTTTAAGGTGGCTCAGAGCAAGTATGTTAGCCATGCATATTTTTTTTTTGTGCTGTCTCGCTAGCACGCAACCGCCACGGCAGCCACGCCACAAGGCAAGGTGCGATATATTTGTCTAGCCCGGTTATAGCAAAGCCACTTATAGCGAAATAGCGGTTATAATGAAGTTCAATTTCACATTCCCATTTTTGCATTTTCAGTACAATTTGACTCGTTTTAACGAAGTAAATAAGCGCACATCAGCGGATATAACGAAGTGATCTTGTACCAAATGAAAAATAATATATCAATCGGGAGATTTTTACGCGACAAAATTTGGCTGACGGCCACATTCACAGCGTCGTCTGCTCTCTCACAAAGTGAAAGGTTGCTTCACTGCATCACTTCACTTGGCGTCTTCGTGATGCGGCGTCCCGTTGAGCTGGTTGCTCAAGGAAGGTAAAGAAAATAAAAGACAATTCTCAGTGACATCACGGAGCAGCGTTCAACCTTACCAATCGCGGTTCTTGAATTTCTCTCTGGGGCTTGCCTCTTCTCGGTTCTGAGCCCGAGAGAGGGCGAGTGAGGGAGAAAGTATCGCGGGAGTGAGAGAGAAGCGAGAGCGTTTCCTCCGCTTTCGTGGATGTTTGTATGCGCTTCTCTCGCTGGCGCCATTACGCCTTCCTGCCTCATTCCGCTTCTCATCTTTGATATGTCGTGACCCCTGACCTCGCCTGGGCAATTTTTAGACAACGGACCTACTCAGTTATCCCATTTCTCATACCCGACCCTTCAATTTCTCGGCAATGTCGAGTCTCGTGAGCGCCAGCATTTCTACGGGAAAGATGTCATTGAAGACGAAGCATGCCATTCTGGACGATGTGTGCCGAAATGTGAAGAAGAATGATATCGCACGGAAGTATGAATGTGCACAGTCCACACACACTGCAATAATCAAGAACAGCAGCAAGATCGACGCCGTTCTCGATGACTACGTTGGCAGCGGGGACTGAAAGAGGATCCAATGCGCCACGTATGCCAACGTAGAAGCTGCACTTTACAGGTGGTTCTTGGATGTCGGAGCAAAGAACCTCCCGCTCAGGGCATCTATCATGCTAGTTAAAGCTAAGGATTTGGGCTTCACTCTCGGTCATGATGACTTCCAGCCGGGAAATGAAACAGCAGCGCAGACTTGGCGCCTGCTGAGGATTAAGCTGTCGCGGTTGACAGCTGATGGTGCCGCCACAACAGCCTGCTTAGAGCAGCTATGGGAGTCTGCTAAAAAAGTTGGACCTTGTGCCTCTAGGTTTGTCCTATATGAATTTCATTTCGGCCGACAACGAACTTGTTGCCACGCGGGGCTTCATAATTGGCGAAGTTGCCGGGAACGTCATGGAAAGGACGGATAGTGCCTCCGAGAGTGACTGCGACAACACTGGTTGCAGCCCTCCTCAGCAGCCATCGCAGCAATTGACACACTACAGATGTATCTAAGGAGTTCAGAGCAGAACTTCGGTTCGCAGTTGGACGGTATGGAGGCCGCAGTCCTGAAGACCGCACTTGTAAAGCGTGTTCAGGGAACGCTGGACCTCTTCGTCCAGCAACGATAAAACAATTTACTCAAATTTGTCTCTTTTTTTCATAGCCCAGATACAACGAAATAGCGGATATAGCGAAGCAATTTCCAATATCCACCGACTTCGTTATAACTTTACTAGACTGTACTTTGACGCCAGTGTATGGCTGAGCTGCCACAATAGAACCAATACTATATAAGTGATGTGGGTACTCATTAACATATGCAGAAATGCTGCATGAGAGTAGTGCGCGATAAAAAGCAGTAATAACTGCGCCAGCAGCAGCCAGCGTGTAAGCGCTCGGCGAGCTGTGCTGCCAAGCGTGCGTGCATGTAGCCATATTGGATTGGATTGGCTCGGCTGTTTGCGGGGTGGGCGGCTCACGTGCTCTGAGGCTGGCATCAATGTGCTTTTAATTTTCAGTAAACTTTTGATGTTCTTAACAGCCATTAGCAGTAGACAGCATTTTCACTATTGTAAATTGCAAAATAATATGATTAATAAATAGCTTTTTGTTGTGAATTATTCATCATGCTCATTATCATCAGCAGCTAGGGAAAAGCTGGAAAAGTCAGGGATTTTGGAAATAGTGGTTTGCTAAACACCCTGGATAGTGTGAAACCAACGTTACTAGAACAAACTGTTTCACAGCTCCACCCGGAGAGCTGTCCCCGGTGGTAGTCACGTGAACTAACGGCACTTCAGTTGACTCTTGCTCCTTGCAGGGCGCGTTGTCTTCTACACGCGGTGCGGAAGCATGGAGCAGCCGCCATACACGTAGCTGTTACGTGCTGCCGTTGCACTCCACACGGCTGCAGTGCAGTTATGATTACATTATGACAGTTTTGGCTTCGAAGGCATGCATTACCTCAGTGAACGCGTTCGTGTGATGCGAACTTTATTGCCGTGAAACGAGTGCGACAGCATTGTCAACTTGCTCGCCAGAAACAGCATTCTAGTAATGTTCTGCTCTTTGGTTTCATTTCTTTTTATTACACGATATTGTGACGCGCAAGTCATTTCGTATTAAATTTTGATGTAGCCGTTCATTTTGCAGCGTTCAGCGTGCTGTTATGCAGTTTTTCGTTTCTTATTTAGCATTCGCCTTCTTTTCCAGTTTCAGTCCAATTTGTCACAGGGATTCAAGTCACCGACATGTGTGCCTCCAATCCTATGCCGTTCACTGTGAACGTAGAGTGTGCGCAAAGAAGGTGCTGCGCCTTCACCCTAAAATAAAAAACAGACAGACGTACGCTTTGCCAACTACGTGGCAGCCTCTAGATGCCAAAAATTGGTGAAATGAAGAGACTGCGTTAAAGGCGCTATCGCGTCCTCTCTTATGACGAAGCTTTCTGCTATATTTTTTTGTAGCATCAGGCCTCTTCATGCTGGCCTGCATGCTTTGCACCGAGGGCAACGAAGCCTATTGAAACGAATTGGAAGTCCGTCGTTTGTTCGTGTCACTGGTAGACTTCATCGAGATTAAAATGTGGGCACAAGCTGTGCACAAGAGATATAACTTACTTCGAAGTGAACAATTTCTGATCTGCATTTAGAAAAGGAACTGTATTCAAGTACTCTCGGCACAGTTCGTGTAGCAAGGCTCTTTATTTTCTTTCTGGCACATATTTCGAACGTAAAATGCATTATATACCGAAGTGAAAGCACCCTAATAATCATGCTGCCCCGTGTGTTTCGAAGAGAACATGCAAGATTCCAAGAGCCTATCAGTGTACATAGTGCAAATCAGACAGCTGAGCTGCAAAAACGGATTTTGATTTGTATTATTTTGAGTTCGTCGCAATACCAGCAATTCGAAAGGAATTTGAGTATTTTTGCAACAAAGAAATATACGAGCCATAAGGACGAGGAATTTTGCTTGTTGAGAAGACTTTTGTCATTGAGTGGTTAATATAGTCCCGGCAATGATATGTTAAGTTCTCATATCATGTGAACTGAGAGTTGATTACAGCTCTCCTGAGGAAGCGAAATTGTGCACGGGGCTTTCACCTCAGAGCTAATACGAAGAGAGGAGACATCATAAGAACTGCTGGCAGAGAAATTCGATGAGCAAGATGTTCAGAAAATTAAAACTTCTTCAAAATAAGAGCATGTGGCATAGAAAAGGGAGTTCGGAGGGATGGGAGTGTGGATAACCGCTTCTTCACGGTTCTTCAAACCGTTTCTTGTTGTTAAAAGATAAGCATCTAAAAAGCTCTGAAGAGGATCTAGATCAGCATCTACAAGCTAGGCTTTCCAGACTTGCAATGGAAGCTCTGGCCTGGACGGAGGTATGATATGTCGAACGGCTTCATATCTGCATTTTTGTGAGGCGGGCAAGCACAAAAGGTTATAAGCTTCTGAATGAGCTCAAGAAATGCTACCAGTCAAGCATATGAGCTCCTTAATGCATGCATTGAAGCGAATTGGCTGCAAATATGGTTTTTGCTGTTGAAGCAATACAAAATCACATGCTAAAAAAGAAAAGATGGTCAGGGGAAGTTAGGAACGCTAACGCTCATTTCTCATTAGACACACACACACACAAAAAGGATTATGCTACCCACTCAAATATTTCCCAAAATAAATATAATGTTCTCCTCTTAATTGCTTGTAGCCTTGCAATGTTTGTCTATGTTGATGAAGTCAAGTTCTGGTTGTTTGCTGCATTTCATTAGCATTCGACATTAAGTGTTGTTGACAATAATGCATTTTTGCTTATTTTTTCTTGTTGCACTAATAAATAATTTAGGTTCATGCAATTCAATTCTAGCGCCCTTTCCGGCACCGTAGATACCTTGAATATTGTTTTAAAACTGCAGTCTAGTGCTAGTTTGAAATACATTAACTTCCCTTACAGGCAATAAAATTATGTCGTTTTCCTTTCCTCTCTCTCTCTCTCTCTGTGTGTGTGTGTGTGATGGAGGAGGGGAATCTATCAAGGGCGCAACTTGATTACACGCATTATAAGTTTTTTTAAGACTTATGCACTTGTTCAGTCATTTCCTTTCGCAGTGCACACGCCCATTCTCACTGATTCCTCTTTTAGTAAACTCATTAAATAACTCTTCACATTTGACATTGTTTTGAACGACAAAGGATTTTTATTTTTTACATCGCTATATACGGGAGTGCGAGAGTGCCGATCTGGAGCTATATTCCACACCATACCTCGAAAAAGTGCTTCTGATTTAGGTGACGATGGAGGCTGTTTATTCATAATCTGTGTTCTCTCGTTTGACGCGAGTAGCCAGACTTCATGCACTGCATAAACAGGCTGCCAAGGCTAGCAGATTTCTGCCTGTAATGGAGTCAATCTACGCAGTGCAGCAGTAAACGTGAAATCCACTGTGTTACCTTCTAAGGATAGAGTGCTTCTATGTACTGAAAATTTGACTAATTTGTTTGCATGACAGGATCTATGCCCTCAAAGAACATACAGTCGAACCCGGATATATTGAACCTGGATATATTGAATTTTGGTTATATCGAACTCACAGAATATCCCCTTGAAAATCCCATGTAAAAGTATAGGAAAGCCACGTCATATATCGAACTCAATTTCACCGATCGTTCGATATATTGAACTCCGCACCACACACTGGAAAGTGTGCCTTCCCCAAAGACGATCGCATCACCCTCGGCCGTTTGCCGCGTGACGTTTTCAAGCCACGCGCGGAAGGAATGAAAGGGGCAGTTCGGCTAGGGCAGCACCGCGCCCATTTCCCAAAGGCGCGCGCATCTGCGGTTATCGCTTCCCGCGCGCCAACACGTGATGTTTGCAAGCCATGTGCGTGAATGAACCAGAGAGAACTGGTGGGAACGAGAGGAGGAAAACGCGATGGAGCGAAGCGCAAGGGTATGCCCATTCTTTTGCCGAGCTATCTCTCTCCTTCCTCTTTCCCAGCTTTCGTTCGCAGTAGCACGCGCTACGCATGCGCCAAGCCAGCTCGGGCCGTTTTCAGACGTTTCTCCAGCGTGTGTTGCGAACCCTCTGTGCGCGGCGGCTAACGTGGCTATGGCGCCTGCGGAAGTTAAGAAGCGGCATTTTTTTTTTTTTTTTTTGCCAGAGTCGTTAGTTCTTATCGTTGTGCTGTACGCGCGGCGTAGCGTAAAGATGTGGCGTTATGAAGCGGCATTGTTGTTTTTGTTTTTTTTTTTCTGCGGGAGTCGTTTATCCTTGCATGTATGATTTAACGGAAGCACGCGGTCAGCTGCGATCATGACACCGACTTTTAGCATTTTTCGCTTCAAACAGCATTTGCAGCTACTTTATCGCGCTTTCCAATGATTTTGTGGCAGTAGACTACGCCCACCCCAAGCGCGGCGTGATAAATTGAACCAGGCTTGTGCAATCAAGCAATCACGGGCAGTCTGCCAAGTTTGCTCCCCGCCGCAGCAGGAGCTATCAAAAGATGAACACGGCGCGATGTTATCGCTGCGCAGCATCTTGGCACGCTGCCAAGAAATGAGCTGTGGATGAGACGACCGAAACAGAGTGCGACGTGCAAACGATAACGCTGGCGATTTCTGCCGCGGCGCCACAGAAACCTTGTTTTGAGCTGCCGCGGTGGCTGGCTGGTACGGCAGAGGGACGCAGTTCCAACAAGTTGGAAATTTTTTGCTCTGTCGCTGCCGCTCGTCGATGAGATCGCTTAATCGCTTGCATGTGAGCGAGCTGGCCTTAACGCTTTTTTTTCTTCTTCCAAATTCTTCGGAGTAAAAGTGGAGGGTGGATTCATTATGTGAGTGAGTTGATTACGCGACAAATACAGTATCATTTTTTCGCATCGTAAGTGCTGTCCCAAGCCAATTTCTGTATATCGAACTATTTCGCGATCCCCTTCGAGTTCGATATATCCGGGTTCGACTGTACTACAAAACACAGGCCAGAGAGTAACGCAAGAAACAATGCTTGTGAGCAAGCCGACCGTGCTGTCACGCTTGTTTCATAGCATTAACAAGTGAATTTCGCATAACACAAACGCGTTCTCCAAGGTAATGCATCGCTTCGAAGCCAAAGCTGTCGTAATGTAGTTATAGTTATACTGAAGCCATGTACAGTGCAACGGCAGCACGCAAAAGCTGCGTGTTCGCTGGCCGCTCCATGCTTTCGCGCCGCGTGTAGCAGACGACGCGCCCGGCAAGGAGCAAGAGTTGACTGCAGCGTCGCTAGTTCTCGCGACCACCACTTGAGACACACTTCTCCGCTGAGCGGTATGGGGAGCTGTGAAACTGTGTTTGTTCTAATAACGTTGTGGGAAACGGGCATTTGCTAAGAAAGGCTCCCATTTAAGGCTGCCCATTTAAGAAAAAACGTGAATTCTCGATTACAAAAATGGGTCTGTAACCCAAGTGGCAATTATATATACGAAAGTTGTGCATGTTCACATGAACGCGTGCGCGTATTGTACATCTTTTAGTTGGCTAGGCTTTGCAGTGGAGGTGGCAGCATGCAGACCTACGCATATTGCATGATGCCATGTCACATGTCATACACTTGCGCAACATTAGCCAAACTAGCTGCTCTGCACCGCAGCTTGGTTGCCCACACTCCGGAAAGGATGCACGGCGGTTGTGGACACTGTGACAGGCTCGCGTCACACGCACTAGTAACAGCAATCGCTGTATGCCTCCCGAAATAATGGCTTCCCTGCACACTGTCACGAAGCTTTCAACAATGGGCTGAATTGCGGAGCAGCTTTCTTGCGAATGCGGAGAAGGCAAGGAACCTTCATTCCTGTTTATCCATGTGCATTGCACATAGCCAGATCTTATTGCCTCTGGTGTATGAAGAGATGCTTATGTGCAGAGTGCACCAGAGAAAAAAATTCGGGTCGCAAGACTGTGGCTAGACAGCTGGGCACTTTAGGAGGGCTCATGATGGGAGGAAAGCAGCCGAGAAAGGGACATCGGTCGGGTTGAAAAAGAAAATTCAGAGAAGTATTTTTATGTGGTGTGGCAGGAATTTTGCCCTCTCTTATTGATTACATACTGCAGGCCGTGAGACCCAAGCAGGAGCTTACTTAAGCTTACTTTGTCCATAGTGCAGTTTCTTTCCATTGCAGTGCCATTTTGTTCGCAATGTTCATGCTGCATAATTGGATGCACCAAGCTTTCATTTCAGCATGCCTTCCCTGGCTCTCATTTTTTTTCTTACTTCTTACTTTTGGGCTGCAGATCTGAGAGTGGTTCGAGTCCACTGGCATCTTCATCTCACGTTCGCCGGAGTCCCTGCAGTCCGTCAAGTGCGGCTACACTGTCGGAGGGATCATTTCCCTCTAGCCGACGAAGCTCGGGTATGTGACTGCTTCATTCAGTGTCGTTGCCATTCAGCGTTGACTGCATGTGTAAATACAGTCAAACCTCAATATAACGAACACCCGTGTAACGAATTATTGAATACAGTGAACGACCGATTTTTCGGACCCTCTGGGGAACGCAAAAACGTCCGAAAAATCAGGCAGTTTGAAAAAACGAATGCATGAAAAAGACGTACCATTTTACGAATATTTCTGGGATCAAAACAGTGAAGGACAAGGTATTAGGCTTCCGAAACAACAAAGCATGAAAAAGTGTCGTTCAAAAGGACTGCTGAATGACCCATGCCTTTTTGTTGGCTTCATACAACACTGACAGCGATGCCCCTTTAAAGCACCGCGGGTTCTTCGACTTCCCGATTACAAACAAGGCAAGCTTCTCGCTGCCAGACATGTTGCTGCCGACGAGAACGGTCAGCCGCCCTTTACTGTGCTTGCCACCGTAGCATGGGTCACCAGCAAAAGCAAGCATTCTTTCTGGCAACATCTTATAAAATAAGCCAGTTTCGCCGCAGTTGAAAACATTGTCAGCAGAGAACTGCTGCAACAAAGACTGCAGTTTTCCGTTGCAGTACTGCTCAATAACTGCCTTGTCGACGGCGCCGCTCTCACCGCACACCTTGAATTTGAGGTCATTCCGATGTTTAAAATTTCTCAGCCACCCATCACTGAACTTAAAATCGTCAATGCCCTTTTCTTTCAAGACACTGCCCGAGACCGGCAACCATTTTGCAGTCATTGAATCAAGCCACACGATGAGGGCTTCCTTAAGCTTTGGGTGAACACCTTGGCTTGCATTCATCTTTTTTTTTTTTTGGCACCAAATGGTTTTTTGGCCGCTTCCAGGCTCTTGCCCTTGTTCTCGAGGAAATCCGAGACTGTTTGCTTTGAAATGCCGAACTCCTTACCCACGTCAGCCTGCGATCAACCGCTCATTACTTGTTTAATAATGGCAGCTTTCTTCACCATCGTTAACACACGGTACTGTTTTCCACGCTTCGATGCCATCAACGAGGACAGCGTGGGGGCCATCGCAGGCAAGCAAAATCCTCTTGTTATGAAGTGTCGAAGCACCTAGGCCTAGCGTCGCAGAGCACACTTGACACAATACGTTGCACGTAGTAAAACCATGCACCAGCGTAACGAAGAAACACCATTTGGTCTGCGATGAGTCTGCGCAATGATAAAACGAAACGGTCGCGGTGTCGACTGCGCTTCGGAAGACTCCAGAAGAGGCGATGGCGATGGCGATATGGTCGTACCCTTTTGAACGGGCGATCACCCAGTGGGATCTGACCAGAAAAAAAAAAAGACACACACACACACAAAAAAAAAAAAGGAAAAATGAGAGTACAGATGTTAGTTCACTCCACGTCTTTACGCCGCTCTGGCCGCACTGCTCCTCGTGTCCACCAGAACTCCAGGCGTCTCTTCGTACATTCCACGACTGCACCAAGGGATAACACTCCGCTCCCCTCTTCATGTGACGCCGCGGCCCCGTCGGCGCTTCCCTCTGCCGTGTCAGCCGTGTCGCCTGCGAAGCCAAGGGCGACCGGCAGCGACGCCGTGCGAGGGGCGGGAGAAATCGCAACACATCCAAGTATCACGTGCTCCACAGTTTCCTCCTCCGCTCCGGAGAGGGCGCAGTCGGCTACGCACTTGCTAGTGAACCTAGATCGCCACAGCCGCGTCCTCAAGGCTCCACACCTGGCTTCAGCCAGTAGCCCGCTCCCCACGGAGTTGTCATACCATGGTTCAGGACTAATCCCTGTCTTCTGCGCGCTGTACAATGCCAGGGATGACTTCTCCTTTGCCCTGCGCATCCACTCAGCTGTCTCAGCTTCCTTCACCTTCAGCTTGAGCTTCTTCCCCTGGCTCACCGCCGGTACATCCGAGAGGCATACTGTTGGCAGATGGTACCGTCTCTGCAGCCTCGCTAGCCGCCTTGTCCACTTCGTTGCTATTCCAGCATACACCAGGTGGATTAGCGTCTGATGTGCCAGGTTACTTGCCGGGAGGCGCATCAGTCGGTCCTCATATTTTGCTTTGGCCGCCGCCTCTCTTGCTGAGAAAGAGGATCATCCGACCTCGCCCTGGATTCCCTCCACCGCTATGTGTTTGGGCACCCCTAAAGCCACCCGGCCGACTGCCCTCTGCTGTCGCTCAAGAAACTCCCGGGTGCCGGCGGAGATGCACAGAACTGCATTTGAGTATGTTAGCGCTGGCACCGCCACCATTTTCCATAGGGCTCTGGTCACCTCATAGCGGTTGAACGCCCAGAGCGACCGACGGCCCAACATACCCCTACAGCGTGCCGTTTTCCCCCGCATTTCCCTCTCGTGTTGCCCGAGGTAGTTTGCCCCTGCCGACAACCGGACGCCGAGGTATTTGGCGGAATCCACCCTCTCTATCTGATTTCCCTGAAGTTCCCACCTGTGCCCGCTCAGCTTGTCCTTTTCGCCCCATGCCATCACTACACACTTTGCTGGGCTGAACTTCAGTCGACGCTCGCTCATTCCCGCAGCACAAATGTCCAGCAGTCTCTGTAGCTCTTCTGGTGTCCCTGCGAGGACCGCAAAATCATCGGCATATACCAGCGCTGGTATACGTCGCTCGACCTTCACCCCAGCATCCAGATGCTCAAACCGACATCCGTGCCCAGACACCTCCAGCTGCTCCGTGACCCCTGCGACGTACAACATGAACAGCAGTGGTGACAGTGGACATCCCTGTCGTAGCCCCTTCGGGCTCTCCAATAAGCTAGTCCTCTGACCTGCCCACTCCACGCACGCTCTGACATCGGCGTACAGCTCTTGCAGTAGCTCGATGCTGGACTCCTCAAGGCCAAAACCCCGCAGGATGCTCCACAGTACGGCTCGGTCCACATTATCATAAGCCTTAGCGATGTCCAGGAACGCCACGAAGAGTGGGTTTCCCGTTTGCTGTGCTATTTCTATGCACTGTGTGAGGACAAATAAATTGTCCTCAATGCGCCGTCCCGCCCGGAAACCATTTTGGAGCTCCCCAAGAGCCCCATTTCTCTCTGCCCACGCTTGCAAACGGGCCTTCGCCACCTGTGCGGCCACTCTGTACAGTACCGGGGTGCTAGTATAGTGCCTAGAATATATTGGCTAGTGTGCCGACCGAGGCCTCCCGGGTGGCACCGCGAGCGATGAATGCCGGCGGCCGCCGCCAGGAGCGCTGCAAACTGGGTGGGTACCAGCCGCGCTGTTTGCTGCCTACCGCGCTCTCACATCTTCAGCAAGAGGTCTGCTTGCACTGCATTTCAGCTCTCATTAAGTCGCAACAGACCTCAGCTATAACTGAAGCCGCTGACTACAAGTTTCAGGGTGGGTGTTTTGTCTTGGACTGGAAGTGGCGCACGTATTTAACGCTTCTTGCTTGCGAAGGCTTCTGCGAAGTTTGAGCATCTTGGTCCCGGACATCCCGTGCTCACAAAGGGAAACCCAGAATTTTTATTGTAACAACAATTAAAGGATAGGCATTTATTGATATAAAATATATTTGTAATCTCTGGAACAAAGAAAAATGCTTCTTTTTTATTGACATATGGTTCTTTCTGCGCACTGTACACTTGCTGACAAGTAAACACGTATGCGCAGTTTTATTTATATATTGTGTATGCGAACAACACAGGAAACAAAGTCACGCAACACTCCTCTTATGTATATGTAATAACAAACACAGGCACATGTGGCAGAAATGCATGAACAGCAGAGCACAAACGAGGAACCTTTACTTACAGCGGCTAAGGTACATCGCGGCCTGTGATTGCACACAAGGTTTTGCCGAAGTCACCATATCTTTTGAATGAAGAAGCTGACGAAGTTTTTTTTCTTTCTCAGATACACAATATGCACGAGACGCGGCCGGTTCGATCATCGCGAGGAAGCTCGTTGGTAATGCCGCGCTTACGGTGAAACATGCGCCTAATATATAACTGCATCCATATGACATATGTGTAGCGCAAAAGGACAATCGAGGGACACAGAAAAGGTACACAACACAGGTGCTGTCTGTAGCGCCTGAATGTGTACACTCTTTGTGCTACACACTGTCATGGAGCACCGCGTTACCGGCTCGCCCAAGTTTCCATCCTTGTTTCTCGCCAACAAAAACAGTTGCCGTTTACCTTCCGTCATTTCTGTCGATGCTTCGTTCCCATTGTACAGAATGCGTACTTACGTAGCATTAGATAGCGCAGTAATACGTACACTCCTTGTTCTAGCGGTAGCCCCGTTTGCCAAAAAAGCAAGTCTTCTCTGTGCACCACCGCTTTCTCTTTGGCATTTTTCTCTGCCGTATAGTGAGAGGCACTGGGGAAACAACAATCGGGAACCGTGCTTCACCACTGGCGACACAGTAAAAGAGAAGGGATACAGGCGAGCACAGAACGCGCGCACAAAACGCGAAAAAAAAAAACCGATGCAATCGTCGCCGAGCAGGTAGAAGTGCGGAACGACTCGCATGAGCAAACACCTACACCGTAAATAAACTGCTGCACCTTCGTGAAAGCAAAAGACGCGCAGAAGCAGGTTTAACACGCACGCACAACACCAACAGATTGCCGTATTCTGAAGAGAGAAAACTGCGTCGTCTGCTCAGGTGGTACCCTCCCGACAAGCAGCGCCCTCTGCCGCTAACGATTGGCTTTCATTGCAAACAGCGCCATCCTCGCCCATAGGGAAGCGCGGGCGCTCGTCACACTAGCCAGTATATTCTAGGCACTATAGTGCTAGTAAACATAGCCAGCGTGGCCAGACCAAATCGGTGTGTGACGGCTAGGTACGGCTAGTACGGCTAGTTGTTCAAAGCTGTGACATGGTTAGCAGACTGGGAGATAGCCAAAATGGCTGCTTTGTATGACGCAATTGCGGTTTCAGACCTTCCGTCGCGTCAAAAAGTCAGAAAAATTGGATGGCGAGGGATTCGAGCGTCTGAAATTTCAGATGTCCTTATACATTGATTCTATGGGGCTCGTGGCGGTGCCGCGAAGACATCTGGAATATCGGGCATGTCCAAAAATTTGGACGTCCGAAAATTCGGTTGTTGACTGTATATCGAACGGTTCCGAAGTATTTTGGTCAAATACGTGTATTTTTAACTTCCCATAGCGAACGCTGTTCGGCATAAAACGGATATAAAGAACTTCGAGACGCCAAGCACTACCTCGCTTTAATAGCAGGAGGCAGGCTTCGTTGCACTACAAGTGTGTTGTGCGGCGTAGCAAACGTTCAGGACTACCTCGCAGCCGCTGACAGCGCCACAGATGCCACGTCAGCATTGAGAGTTGACAGCCAAAGAAATCGTTCGCATCTCACTATCGCTGACAGCGCCACTTCAGCAGCAGTGGCAGCGGCGTGATCGAATGTTGCTTTTGCTTTTTTGCGCTTTTGTGTTTTAGTGTTAGCAGCGGCGTCGCGGCGTGGCCATCGTAGCATTCGGTGGAGGTTGCGTCGGTGGTCGTGTTGAGTGTGGTGCGCGGGTGTAGTGTGCGTAGTGCTGTGATGCTGGTGAACGTGAAAAAAAGAGCAGCACTGCACGTTAAAGACCAAGCTCAAGATAAAATCAATGCCTTCAAGGCAGTTTACAAGAAGAGACTGATTGACACTCTTCTCGTGAAGCTTCGTAGGAAGCAGGACTTGAAGATTGACTTGCTTTGAGCATTAAAGTGGCATGGGACAGCGTGAAAGGCGAAACGATTGCCAACTGCTTTCGGCATTCAGGTTTTGTTCCAGCAGAGGCCCAGCATCAAATGGCAGTAGGGACGAGCTCAATGAGGCCTGTAATAATTTTTCGCGTCTTGTTGGTGCCATGCCCGTAACAATGACTGTAGAAGAATTCATAGGCGGCGACGAAATCGCAGCGACCATGGCTGTACTGACGGACATCTAAATCGCTGCGGAAGTTTTTGAACATCCCGCAGATGATGAGAATGTTCCTACTTCACAAGAAGCGCTTGCTGCATTGGATTTACGGCGCCGCCAGTACAGTGCTATTGAGGGCAGTGGGTTTGCCCTTGTTGAGTGTTTGCAAACTGTGAAACAGGCCGCGATACGGAACACGATCAACACAAAAAAGCAGGCCGCGATAACGCAGTTCTTTGCACGTAAATAAATGGACGTGACCCAAATGAGCACCCTCTGAGTTGCTGTGCCTTCTCTGATTGAATTTTGCTGCTCTTGCATGAATTTTCTACGAAATTTTATATTACGAGTTATGGATATAACGAACTATTTTCCAATTTTTTAACTGTTCGTTATAATGAGGTTTCACTGTAGTGATGTTTTTGGTGTTTATTTCAGCACTGTTTTTTTACGGCATTACTTCATGTGAAAGCTCAATAATTCGAATCTTTAAAACACTGTTCAAAAATTATGGCATGACTTTGACAGGACTGCTTGTCTTATGGCACATTTTTTGGCGAGAGATTGGGCTATAGTTTCCATTTTTGAGATGAGAATATCATGAAGGTGACTATTTTTTATATTTTCATTAATGCCTTATTGCTTGTACGTAGCGTTTAAGTAGAACCACTTAGGTATAGTTAAGTCCTCCACAGCAGTGTAGAATGTAGAGTGCTTACATTTGATGAGAGGGGGGGGGGGGGGGGGGGGGGGGCAACACGTAGCAGTGCCAGTCAGCTCCTAAAAGCGATGGCGTGTGCGGACTGTTGGTTTGCCAATACCTGTGCCACTGTGGACGCATCAAAGGGGGGCAGAGAGCAGTGTAGGCCAGTGGGCGAATAATTTAGCTGAGTATTTAGTTGATCAGCTCATACCTCGTCCCAGTGCCACGTTGGGAGCCCAAATGATCCAGGCATACGTGATGTGTGCCAGCAATACATGACGTGTGCCAGCACGACTGCATTGAATAAATATTACAGCAAAGACTACCGTGGGTGTTTGATGGGACTGTGACACGGCGCATCATATTGCGAATGACGGAAAGGCGAGGTAATGCTGACTTCCGGTGAAATCCAGCCCGTGCTGGCGGTACACAGACTGGCAGATGGCACGCAGTGACGCAGGATGTTGGCGGACGAGGTGTGCGCTGGACGTGTTATCTTCTCTCACTAGGAAACAACAGCATTTCTCGCAATCATAAGCAAGAGTAACATCGGTCAGCTGCTCGATTCAAGACGGCATTGCAATGAAGTGCATTTTCAAGTCATCCAACAGATAATGAAAGTTTGGTGGCAGTGTTTCGGTTGACGTGAGGGCGTCACATAACCGTCACAGCTCTTCTAACCGCCTTTGTGACTGCTAATTTTCACTACGCTCCGATATTACTTGCTATCTCTGGCTAATATTGCTGGTAAGCCGGCACGTCTGTCTTTACAGCTGGTGCATGCCAACCAGAACGTTACCGTGCGATGCAGTAAGCTTCTGTCGATGGACGGGCAGATACTTGACACCGGCACACTTGTCTACGGCTCTGAAGCTGTGAACTATCGGTCTAAGGGAAAATGTTTTTTAAAGCAGGTACTGTTTTAACACTTAGCTTCCTTCGCACAGTTCGAGTGCTGTGGACACGCTTGTTCAAACCTGCACTGTATTAAAATCTATTTTAAAGCGAAAGCTTTTAATGCCTCATCGTTGTCAACAGAAGGTTGTCAGCAGAGGTGTCACGCTTTCGAGAGCGAAAGTTAAAAATAAATTAATAAACCTTGTCTCCACCGGGAATCGAACCTCCGTCCCTTGGATCCCCAGCCCAGCGCTTTACCAAATGCGCCATGCTTCGGATCGTGTAACGCTCTTCATTATTCCCCTTGTCTACCGTGAGGATGATAGCGGTATTCCACGAGTGGCTGAATACCGCGATGCAATAGCAGCAACCCATGGTGCAACTTTCTTCAAGATGGTGGCAGTGACCAATACGAGGGGGATAGTGGTCCATAATTCGGCCCCTGAAGGACTAACTTTCGAGCTTGGTCATTACAGAAATTATCCAAGTTGCCAGCTTTAACTCGCTAATTTAGGCAATCAAAATCAATTGGCACTCGGATTTTGTGACAGTATCTATGGCATCATAGTTCAGTCTGTTGTGTCGTCATATATTCTTCGAAGCTCAGTTTCTCTTGTGGTTTCTTTTCCTTTTTTTCTTTTTTTTTTCTTTTTTTTTGCAATTTTAAAGTACTTGTATAAGAAGCTGTTGTCAATTCAGAAAGTAAAAAAAATTCTCCAAGTTTTTTGATCCCCAAGTTTTCCTTCAGTTATGTGAGTTGTGGATGATGTGTGTGTGTTGCAGAGACCCACCTGGCCTCTCCTTCATTCTCATCACAGCGGCCGAAGGCCAAGGAGCGAGGGGCTACCAGGGTGAGTGCTTCTACTCTGTGTCTCCTGAACCATGGCAGGAAAAACCGCTATCGGGTGTTGAGCGCAGGCGCAAGGTTAACACCCTTGATGGTCATCCTGAAGACACTGTTCGAGGATGAAAGTAGAAGTCTCGTTGCTTTTATCTTTATACAAGAAGGAAGCTGCTACTTATGAAGATGACTCCCTAGGCTAGTAGACAATAGGCAGTGTCTTTCAGAATTGCAATAAAACCTTGGTGACTTTGGTCTCAAATAAGGTCTGCGTTATTTGGAGGTAGAGTTATGGAAGGGCCCAAGAATCTGCTAAAAACTGTTTGCAGCTTAGTTAAACTTGGATGTAACAAACCTCTACGTAATCGACGCCTCAATATTATTGGAAGTTTCTCAGTATGACCCGCTTTGAAGCATGTTGGTGAACACTATGCTGACAAAAGTGTTGTGACGGTGGAGCTTGAAGTAACAAACTTGTTATGCCAGCTTTCCATTAGCTAGAGCATGCATGAAATTCGGACAGGCTATATGAGAGTTTCATGCAGCTGTGATGCGGACTGCGAGAGAAGAACGCAGTTGACACGGTGCTCCGTGCTTTATAAAGTCTCCATCTCTGCGTGGCAAATGCAGTAGTCTGTGCAACTTTTGTTTCTTTGGCGCCAAGTGGCATTGCTTCAGTTTATGCTGAGAGGCAGCAAGAAGTAGCATGTGTCTGTCGCTGCCAGCAATTGCTGCCTAGTTTTGTTGTCAACAGTACGCATTGATTTATTCAGGACTTCAGGGCTGTATGAGCGCAAATTGTAAATTGTGGCATAATGAGGAACAGGCAGCAATAAAAGAAAACTACAGTCGAGCGCACTTATAACAGCCCTACTTAAGACGAACGCTCACTTGTCACGAACAAGCCCGGTGCGACCGTCAAAATATACATTAGGGCTATGGTGCTCTGTCTCGGCTACAACGAGCATTTGTGAGACTAGCCATTCGGCTACAGCGAACGCCTTTGGTGCCGCGAACCACTTTCCACATGCTGAGATTCATCGATCCTGTGCTCTGCAAGCCGCGACAATCAGCATTCCCGATTCCCCCGCGGCATTTCACCCGAGGCATGAGAGGCGGAACAGGTGCTGGTGCGTTATTTGTTTCCTAGTGATGTCAAGCCTATATTCAAGATGGCGGACTTGCCAGCATCTATTTCGACAGTGAAGCGTAAAGCATGAAATAACTTTTAATATTGAAAGATCTTTCTCAATTCGCGAAGAATCAAGAACTGGTTGAAAAGTATGGTTTGTCAGAGTCGAGAATATTGTGAGCCCTACTAGGATCTTCTTTCATTTGTACATACCATGATCTTCTTCTTCCTCTTGTACATACCATCATCATCGCCTTGGTTTTGACAAAACATACGACCGCGTGAAAAGACGATTCTTTTGGCCCGGCCTGTCTACCACCGTAGCTAAATACGTTGCTTCCTGCCACCTGTGCCAACGTCGCAAGCGGCCGACTTCTTCGTCCGCTGGCCTCCTACAGCCCCTTCCCTGTCCCGCCACACCATTCGACATAGTCGGCATCGACTTATTTGGTCCCTTACCTCTCTCCAATGTGGGTAACCATTGGATTATAACAGCTGTCGACCACCTTAGACCACCTTACACGCTATGCTGAGACTGCCCCTGTACCGACTGGTTCCGCTGAAGAGGTACCGTATTCACTCTAATCTAAGAGGACTTTTTTCTTCACAAATATGGTGCACGGTTTGGGGGAGTCGTCTTAGATTCGCGGCCGTCTGAAAACCGGGTTGAAAATAGAAGATCGGTCAAAAAAAAAAAAAACGGCCGTGGCTTCATAGAGAAAGAAATTGCGGCCTCCCGAAACCCACTCAAGGCCGCCCGCGTCCCCTAGCCACCATGCCCCTAGACGCCCCTAGTCTAGGGCCCGACTGGGTAGCCTCCGCTGTTCTGTCGTTCTCTTTTACGTTTCTTCTGCTCGCGTGCTCCCTCCGCTCCGAGCGTGAAGAAAGGAGAGGGAACGAAGAGGCGAGGAAAGAAGCGGAGTGGCTCCCTGTGATTGGTCCGAAATGATGTCACTCGCCGCGAAATCAGTGCTAGCGCCACTAGCGCGTCAGTCATCTTTCTCTATCCGGGAAGCTGCGTCTCTCCGTGCCGCGTCCTTGTTTGCGCCTTCTTTGTTTGCGGATGTAAGCGGTGTTGTTTGCGCACGCTTCGTGATGAGTGAAACGGCACAGTTCAAGCGGAAAGTTATTGCTGTTGCAAACGAGACTGGCAACAACCTGGAAGCAGCCAGGCGCTTCGCCGTTTCTGAGGTGAACATGCGCAGGTGGCTGCGAAACGCCAGCAGTTTGGCAGCGTGTTCAAGTTCGCGGAAAGCCTTTATGGGACCACAACGCGGGCGCCATGCAGAGCTCGAGGAAGACTTGGCTCGGTATGTGAATGATCTCCGGAACAGATGTGTCGCCGTCACCGTCGAGATGATACAGATGAAAGCCAGGGAACTGGCCCGTGAGCATGGGATTAGTCGCACAATTTTCAAAGCTAGCAAAGGCTGGGTGAAGCGTTTTATGAACCGCGCGGGATTCTCGCTCCGCCGCCAAACTTCAGTCTGTCAAAGGCTTCCGGAAGACTTCGAAGAGAAGTTAGTTTCATTTCAGCGGTACGTCATCGGGCTGCGACGCCAACACGGCTACAGCCTGGGGCAAATAGGCAACGCAGATCAAACACCGATGCATTTTGACATGCCGGTCAACTACACTGTTAAAAAAACTGGCTCTAAAGACGTGAAAATTCGGACGACGGGAAATGAAAAGCAACGAGTGACTGTAATGTTAGCTTGTACTGCGGACGGTAGAAGGCTTCCCCCCTACATTATCTTCAATCGGAAGACATTGGCAAAAAAGGAAGACTTTCCTGCTGGTGTCATCATCCGCTGCAATGAAAAGGGGTGGATGACCGCGGAGATGTTCAACGACTGGCTCCGCACCGTTTGGTTCCGTCGTCCAGGAGCGCTGCTGAGGCCACGTTCGATGCTGGTTCTGGACGCGTTCAAGGGGCACACCACTGACGCTAGCAAGGCTTTAATGGCAGACAACCGGTGCGACCTCGTCGTTATCCCAGGAGGGATGACCTCGCAGCTGCAACCTTTAGATGTCTGTCTGAACAAGCCTCTGAAGGACAACGTTCGTAAATATTACTGTGAGTGGATGGAGCAAGGAGGACCCGCACTTACGCCTACCGGAAGGTTAAAGCGAGCATCGTTGTCCCAGCTCGCGCGGTGGATCCTGGACGCTTGGCGCGCTATTCCGGGTGAAATGGTCTTCCGCGCATTCAAGAAATGTGGAATTTCCAACAACCTCAATGGCACAGAAGATGACATGTTGTGGGATGATAGTGACAAAGAGGCCAGCAGCAGCAGTGACAGTGAGTGATGGTCGGTGCACTCGTTTGTTGCAATAAAGGAGAAAAAAAATTGTTTTTTCTTATTCATTGTTGTTAATTGATGGGGGTCGTCTTACGTTCGTGGCCGTCTTAGATTCGCATGAATACGGTAGCTAATTTCTTTTTGCGGTCAATTGTATTGCGTCATGGCACTCCTTGGGTGCTTCTAAGTGACCGCGGGACGGCCTTCTTATCGACAGTCTTATCCGAAGTTCTTCGTGCGTCATCCACCCTCCATAAGACAACCTCAAGCTACCATCCCCAGACTAACGGTCTGACTGAGCGATTTCATCGCACACTATCAGATATGATATCCATGTACATCACACCGGATCATCGAAATGGGGATACTGTTCTACCATTCGCCTATAATACTGCAGTACAGCGTACTACCGGTTACTCCCCATTTTTGCTCGTTTTCGGCCATCCTCCCACTACAGTCCTCGACACTTCCTTTTTCTCTACGCCCGACTACTCCTCATCATTACCAGCCCAGTTCTTATCCCGTGTGGCCAGATACCGTCATCTTGCCCGCCTAAATACAGAAGCGTGCCAGCAATACCGCAAGAGTCGCTACGATTCGAAGCATCGCGTGGTCTCTTTTCGTCCTGGTGACAAAGTACTGCTCTATACACCACTGCGCACCCCTGGCCTTAGTGATAAGCTTCAGCGCCGCTATCTTGGTCCCTACAAGATCATCAACCAAACTTCCCCAGTAAACTACCAAATCACACCTGTTGATCCCCCAGCCAACCGACGCCACCGTGGAACTGAAATTGTTCACGTATCTCGCTTAAAGCTGTTTGTGCGCCGCGGTACATCGGTTGGGTAGGAGCGGCCAGGCTGGCCGCTTCCGAACCCCCGGGCAGATTGTGTGAGCCCTCCTTGGATCTTCTTTCATTTGTACATACCATGATCTTCCTCTTGTACATACCATCATCATCGTCCCGCGGCGCCGGCTCCGGCGTGCGCTTGGGTTTTCGCCAGCAGATTAAACGCTGACACGGCATACTTGCCTTGCCTTCATGACCTTGCCGTCTGGACCTGGCCTTCTTTCACAATATCCACAATACTGAAAGAGAAAAATAAAATCTACAAGTGTGCCGCCACGGACTCCGCGATGAGGACGCGCCTACGGATGGCCACATATGCAAACGTTGAAGACGCACTCCTTAAGTGGTTTCTTGACGCTCAAGCACGCAATGTGTCTATGAGCGGGCCGCTGATGTTGTCCAAAACAAAAGACCTTGCATTCCTCCTGGACTTCCCAGATTTTTCCCCTGGAAACGGCTGGCTCCATCGCTTCAACCTCCGCCACGGGATAATCTTCAAGTGCATCAATGGTGAATTGGCAGTAGTAAACGATGAAGACGTCAGTATGTGGCTGTCAACAAACTTGGCCCATGTATCAAGATATGCTGAAAGGGGCGTCCCTATTCTACCAAATGCTGCCTGGCAAAATGCACGCTATGAAGGGCGACAAATGTGCTGGCGGTAAGCACAGCAAAGTGCGGATAACTGTACTGTTGTGCACGAACATGGACGGAAGCAATCGGTGCTTGCCATTTGTCATCGGCAAGTTAAAAGGGCCACGTTGCTTCCGCACTTTTTACCTGTGTGGTATAAGAAAACTCAGTCATGGGTGACGCTTGAGTTGCCACTGAATGGCTCACCGATTTTGGCAGCAGCATGGTAAAGAAAGGGCACAAAGTGCAACGGGTACTGATTGCAGTTGATCATCCTGCTGCCAGTCAGATCTCGCTGTACTCTGCGGTGGAAATGGTCAAAGCAGCGTAGATGGAAGTGACACCCCGATTCCATTCAGAATTGTTTTCACAAGGCCGGCTTCGCCGACTCAACTGAAGCGGGCATTGAAGACATTGAACAAAGCCAGCTTGATGGCGACTTGTGGTGACGTGTTGTTGCCGCTGACCTGGCCGGTGGCGATATCGATGGGCATGATTTTGTTGATGGGGACAATGCTGCTGAAGTCGCGGAGTCTTTTCTCGATGAGACGGCCATCCGGGAAGTGCGGGCATCAAGCGACGCTGAAGCATCGGGTGACGACACCAGTGCTCGTAAGCGCGAGCACAGCAGTGAACTATACGGAGGAACTTAAAAATTTTGTATATTTTAGTGCCTTGAGGGACGAACACATCTCAGCTTTCAACAAGCTTGAAACCGTCGTCATCGGATGCGCGCTTAAGAGGCAGACAATGATCACACTTTTTTCTGAACAAATTTTCTTTTTTCATCGATGTCAATTTTTTATTGTGAGCAGCCCACATATCACAAACTTCTGGATACAACGAACGAATTCCGCGTGACGAGGCTCGTTATAAGCGGGCTCAACTGTAGACCAATGCCATCTTCAGATAGGATAATGTTAGCTTGTTTCATGCTCGGTTTTCAGCTCACTTCAAGCTTAGTTTACAGTGATAGTCTGTTGGAAATGTCATCTCACTGCAAGGAGATTTTATGTATTTTTTTATGGAACATATATTTTTAGATACATTTAGCATGTTCACATATAGTTTCCATCGAGAGGTGTGAGGGGTGAGGGGACATTCATTACGACTACCGTATTTGCACGATTCTAACGCTCCCCCGATTGTAATGTGCAGTAATATTTAATGCCTGGAAACCACGAAAATTACTTAGCACCGATTCTATCGCTCACAAGAAATAACTGTGTAAACAAGCATCTGAAAATTGCTTAAAACATTCAATGGAACAAAACCTGCGCACACAAACACAACCTCAAGACATGAACGTCATAGGCAACTAGCCATCAGAGTCTGAAGAGCTCGCTCTTGCTGTTCACAGACTACAAAAAGTCATCTTGTGCACGCATGACCATTGCTAGCGGGAGGGTCTTCCACGCTTCGTGAATTCATCTCGCAATGTCCCAAAGCGACGCTCTATTGAGATCGGTTGAGGGCTTGCTCACGGAGCCAGTCGTTGTACCTTGCGCGCATGGCAAGCACACGATCCTTTACAGGCTTGTTTAAAGGGACACGGCGGCACTTTTTGCAAAATTCGGGCTTTCAGTTGAAACCCACAGTTTTTCATGCTGCGAACTCGAATATCAGATAGAAATCAGGCAAAAAAAGCAGAAATAGCCTTTTTTCAGCAGAAATGTGCAGCCCGTGCAATGGGGCTCACTGCAGGTCGCGTCGCCACCTGTGATTGGCCAAGATGTCGCGTGACGACATTTTGAGGTCCGGGGAAGCTGCCGATGTGGCTCCGTCGTTGCTCTGAGTGCTAGTCGCAGCTCTCTGCTGCTTTGTGAAAGTCAACAGCACGCCATTTCCCCTCGAATGACCATCGGATGCTTCACTGCATGTGTCCGTACCAGATGCGCCCACAAACAATGCAGCAGTTCTGTTGTCTGGAGCGTAGTCTTTGCATGAAATCTTGCTGTAGCATAGAGTAAGGCATTTTGAAAAGTAGTGTGTGTCGTTATTAGCATAATCTACATGGCCCTCAGCGAAACCTCGTCGTGCATGTTCCTGGGATGGAAGGGCAGCGAACAATGCACTAGCTGACTACTTCTGTCTCAGGCCTCCCGCCCCGCCAAAAAAGTCATTGTGAAAAAAAGGCCCAAGGCGTGGTCTACCAAATTCTGCTTTGAGTGCCATGCTTCATACTTTGGGGAAACAAAAATTTTATAGAAAGGGTGAAGCAATACGCAGTGCCGAGCTCTGCGATGCACGCGAGGCATTGACGGAGCTATTGTGTTGGAGCCCAAGTCAAACATGGTCAGAACGCTACTTGAGTCATGGGATATTCAACAGACGTAGAGAACCTGTCCCTTTTATCGTACGCTTTCACCATAACATTAGTGAATTGACGGCTGACGTATATTGAAAGCCAAGCTGCAGCTCCAAGGCACCCAAATACACGAGGAAACCATGTTCTGAAATGTGTTTTCTTAAAAGAGCCTCATCAGTTTCATTTTATATTTCATTTGCATCCCCAAACAAGAAAGAACTATGTAAAATGATGAGGTCATATATGAACAACTTCGGTTACTGCTTGCTTGGACGCATCAAAGGAAACCTTGCTCAGGGCACTCCATATCTGAATCGTCCATACTCAACTGAGTGGTACACACCTAATCTTCTAATAACACTTCCGTAGGCATTCCACGAACATATCAGGCACATGCCGTGCTGGAAAGGATCTCTCTAAGCCATCGTAACCTTGCTGCGACACAACAGTAGGCTTTCCTTAATCATCTGTTCATTCTCAAAGGATGATCAGCGCGTGCAGCTGATGAGTTGTTCGATGTTTAGCAAAGAAATCGTTGCGCGTACTTTTGCACAAAAATCTAAACAGAATTACAACCACGCATCAATGCTGTCTGCCGTCCACTGCGAGATTGCACACCGTGAACAGGTCTCAGTCAATGCTAAATGCGACGGTTCACATACGAATGAGACCTGAATATTCAAAAAGTAATGGAACTACAGTCAGAAGTACAGGTCATTCCTCCTTTTTCTTCCTTCAATAAACATGATTCTTGGGAATGGTGACTGGCACGACTCTATTGTGCGATGGAAGGAACCGCGTCATGGTTCAGCCATGCCTTTTTGTCAAAGCCCTATAGAAATCGCATTAGGAACAAACTGCATGTATTCACAGTCACGAAAATGTTTCGAGTAGAATGTTTCCTTTGATCGGCTTCTCAGCAGCGTCCCATTGCGCCATGAGCTTTTTTGACATTGCAATAAACGATTGAAGACGACCTCGTCGTGGCCACAGCTGCTCGCGCATCCGAACACATGCGGAGCGGTGTTATATCGGGCACAGAACACTAAGTTTACATGTTTTGCACGCCCACAACGCCTGCAAGACGAGACACAGTGCATGCCAAAAGCTTCCTCGGGTGGCTTTGAATGCCTCTGGGTCTTCAAAGTGACATCACAACGGATGCAAAAGCGAGGTTTCTCGCTGCTTTCCTCCTCTGTAGCAGTCGCGAGGGTCGCAGAAGATTTGAATTGTGCTTTTTCAGTGTGTAATTGCGCAGGTGTTTTATGCATAATCGAAAAAAATAATTTCACTGACGTGATTAAAAAAAAATATAAAGTATAGAGCATTAGCACATTTGAAAACCGCTGCAGTGACTGTTTAAGCCATGATACTATGATTTAAGCACAGATCGAGTACGATTTAACAAACACAACTCAACCAAAAAGCATAGGCGGCTTACCGGAAGTGTTCATGCCGAAAGCTCACCTGCTTGCTGATACCAATGGCAATGTGGCTGGCCATGGTTTATTAAGCTGCATCGATTCGAGTTATGAGATTTCGTTTTCGAGATTTTTCAGTGAAAAATGAAAATGAAGCTATGAAAGTACACGAGTTTGCAACGCTTGCAGCACGGGATGCTGCGAGCAGGCTGAGGTACGTTACACAATTACCGCGGGGGTGGGGCGCACGAGCGCGGCGAACGACGGCGCCGTGCGTGACCATTCCTAGTCGTCACTAGGCCTAAATTGTTTCGCTTCGAAGCCGCGGCGATCGACGCTTTGGAACTGATCAACGCTGTCGTAAATCGTCTACTTATGAAACTGCCTTATAGTGAATCCTATCCTGCCATAGTAAAATAATTATAGAATTAACTCTGCCGACGCATAGCTAGTACGAGCAGATCGGATCAGCCGAAATGCACTAGCGGCAGCTGGCTTGAGTAGAAACTAGCTTGTATCACGGCTATCGCTCTTACCAGCAATTTGCTGCTGGTCAGTGATCCTCACGAGGGCTTCATACTTGATATTCAGCTCAGTATTCCAGACGCCAACAAATTTTAGCACGCGCTTTATTTCGGACATCGGTGCTAACGATCCGCCGTGTCGTTCGCGAACGGTATGCGGGAGGAGGGGCCACAGCGGCGGTGTTTACGGCGGTCGAGGAGGTGCTGCCATCGTGCGGTGCTTGACCGTGCTGTTGACGCCTTGTCGGACAACACTCCGATACTCCTGAAACCACGTTGTATAAATGAGATATTTGTAAATGCAGCTTCGTTCCGCCGATCACTGTGTCGCTTCGGTTGTTGTACTTGATGGGCAATGGCCGCCTAACCGATAAGGGCGGCGAGCTGTGTCCCGCACAGAGCAATAGTTCCATGCGACACCGCCAAGCGACAATCTCTCTGCCCGCGAATTTCAAAAAACGCTGTTTTTAAAAATTAATAATAAATCGCTGGCTTTGTTCCAAGAAGTTATACTTTGCATTAATGCTCAAAAGGATGCGTTCTACACACTGAACACGTTTATCAGGTGCTTCTTGGGGGCAGTTTCCGTGGACCTTTAAGGTTTGCCTTCTTTAGCCTACCTATGCCTGCTTTTACAATCTTGTGGTGAATGATCTTGCTTCACATTGCATCACGCTTGCATAAACCTTTTCTTAGGGAGGCAGCTGATGTTGTGTGTGTGTGTGTGTGTGTTTGTGTGCAGTATGAGGCGTACATGCCACTGTGCGAAGTGCAGCAGGCTCTGAAGAAAGGGGAAGTCGTGGAGGTGAGTCCTCACTGCATATGCCTACTTTTAGGAACCGTCCAGGATGTAAAAAATAGCGCGAAGAACACAAGGACAGAAAGGGCGACGCAGACTCGCGCTGACTAGTTCCCGAGGGAACCTGTTTTGTTTTGTGTTTTTCCGTGTGCATTGGTATATATTGCATGTAATCAGCAGTAAACCTTAGTTGTGAGTTAGCACTTGTCTGCATCACCCTTTCTGTCCTTGTGTTCTTCATGCTATTTTTTACATCATCAACTTTCACCAACTCGCCCAGATTTCTGCGTTACTTTTAGGAACCGTCATGAAAATTGGCTGTACGCTGCAGTGTGCTCACAGTGGGGATGCGTGGCTTGGCACATCTTTGCTGCATTGCTGTTGTCTCTTTGCTGCGCTTCACTTGACAACTAGGGTTTGAACAATTCGGTTTTTATTTTTATTTTATTTTTTATTAATTTGGTTGACATTTTTTTAGTTCAGAACGCAATGTTGGTTTTCTTCTTTCTTTGACTGCGTTTCACTTGGCAATAGGTGTTGCATTTCTTGGTTTTTATTTCTTAAAAATTTGGCGGCTTTCTTTAATTCAGAACATGATGTTGGCTTAGTCCTTTTTTTGGCAGTTATATATTTCAAATCAATGAATTACTTATTCTTCTTGTTTGTTTTTTTGTGTGGTTTATTCTGCATTGCCAAGTGGTCAGAAGTCATCTTGTTGCGGTGTGTCGGCTAACAAGAACACTTAATTACTTTTTTCTCGCATATAACACCCATCAAAATTTTTAAATGCACAATTTAAAAGTCTGAATGTGAGCTATCTTTAATTTTATTTTATTTCCAAATACTGCTGCCTCGGTGAGGCAGTTGCAGGACTGGGCAGGGTACAAACATATACAGATCAAAGATAATTAAAACGGCGCTAAGAAGTAATGGCTGTCGGAAACTCTTCATGGATCTCAAACGGATGTTTCTAGGCAGTGAATTCCAGACTTAATGGCGAGAGGAAAGAAGCTGCGTTTCAAAGTCTCGGTGCGGGAGAAGAAAGGGCCAATGTTCAGGCTATGTGAACTTCTAGTGATGAAAGGCTGGATGAAGTTCAAGTAGGATTTCAGTGAGTGTATCAACCAGTGTATCATATTGAAGGTAGTGAAAAAAATTGAGGACGAAGGAGTTACTCCTTGGTCCTCGTTTTTCGCGCTACCTTCAATATGAACAAGATTCAGCTCGCCCAACTTTCAACCTTACAACCAGTGTATGCAAAAGCTTCAAACATTATATGTCGGCGAGATGATAGCACTGTGAGACCTAAATTATTGAATAAAAAGGAAAAAACATCATGGCCATAGTTGTGAAAGATGAAGTGTACTGATTTCTTTTGAACCGATAGTAACTTTTTAATATCTGATTTCATATGAGGATTCCATACAATACAGCCATAATCAAGAATTGGGTGGATAGGCGTTTTATACCTATGTGGGTAGTTTGGGTGTCCTTCCGTGCCTTGCACATTGTACGATGGAGCTACCCGAGTTGTTTAAAAGCTTTGTTACATATGATATCAATGTGTTTGGAGCATGAACATGTCATAAGAAAAATTAAAGACCCAGGTATTTAAGTTCTATGACTCTTTTTAAACCTGACCATGAAAAGTGAGAGATGTGCGTCTAGTAAAAGGCATGGAAACAAATTTAAAGAAATTGACATTCATTTGCCATTCCTCACACCACCTACAAAATTTTTTTAATGATTCATTGAGCAGTTCATGGTCAAGCAGTGTGTTAATGCTGTGATATCAAATGCAATCATGAGCGTAAAGATGAATTTTAACAGATACGCAATGTGGCAGGTCATCAATATATAAAACGAAAAGAAGTGGTCCTAAAACAGAACCTTGTGGAACCCTTGGTGACACTCTAACAGGAGAGGAAATTAAGTAATTAAACTGTACGGACTGAGAACGCTGGGTCAGAAAGTTGGATATCCAACCAACCAGGGAAGGGTTGTTTAAAATAGTCAAGTTTGCGGAAAAGTTTTGGGTGTAAAACGGTGTCAAAAGGTTTGTACAAATCAATGAAAATGCTGTCAACCTGTTGATCTAGGTCTAGTGACTGACAAATAACATGCATAAATAGTGGGGGAAGAGGTGGTATGAGAAGGGTCAGGTACGCAGCAACGCATGGCCTCCCTTTTACAGTCTACGATCACTATCAACTCAAGTCATGGCATGAGGAGCCAAAGAAGGGCATGACCAAATCTACTTCCCTAGTCTCTTTGTTCTGCTGCGTCACTGTCTCCACGTCAGGCATACTTGCAGCACGCTTTGGTTACACCTCTGTTGCAGAATTGGGGGTCTGTGACAACTGAGATATTCTGTGAAGTGCACTTTATCGGGAAAAAACTGGATTGCTTCATAATGGCCTCTGCAGCGTCTTCACATGTGGCTTCACACGTCTGGTTTCACCGCACAGGTGGCACACAGCACGTGATGGCCACAGATGCTGGAAAAACAATTGCTTCGAGGATGAAGGCGTGGGAGGGGCACATTTGTGCTACTGGGCCATGACAAAAGCAAAAAGTGACAAGACAATTACGTGTTGTCATTCTGAATGGTATGCGGCTGCGGGGATGCTATTTTAACGTGTGCTGCAGCAGATTGCAAGTATTGATTTAAGGAAGCACTTGCCATGTAGGCACTGTGAAGTAAGCCATTTTTCAGCATTGTATGACCGTTTTATACTGGCTGCAATGCACTCTCTGCAGCTTTTTCACTACTAGAATGGAGTAAATTGTTAGAGCACCTTTACTTTTTTTTTTTTTTTTTTTTTGCTTTTTGTAGAAATTTGTGTACAGCTTCATGGTTGCTTATGTGGCATATAGTATGTGCACCTTTGGGTTGCTAGAGCAGTGCATAGTGTGCTTTTTAGGCATCCATTGTTTAGTGTCATTGTGTGATTGTTGGCACCAATCATTCTCTCTGCATTAAAGTAGCATACGATAGCACTTTTCATCGTAAGTCACCAGGTGCTGCAAACTAAAATGTCACTGTGCTGTGTAAGGACTGCATCGTGACTCAGAAGTGTCAGTCGTGCGGTTTTTTTCTCTCTCGCAGGGGGTGCTTCGCATCAATCCGAGGAACTACGAGGACTCCTTTATCAGTGCGCCGGTAATCCTCGGTAGTCCTATTTTGCTGGCTCCTTCCTCTTTCCCCTCTCCTCTTTTTTTCTTTCACTCTCACCTTTAACCTCTGGGCCTCTCACTAACCTCTGGGGTGGTGGTGGTGATGGTATTGGTGCTTCAACTACAGCCCCGGCCAGGTGGCTTAACCTTGAGCAGAAAAAGTCTTAAACACAAGGACACCCTGAACAAAGAGAAGTGGATAACCTAATGTTTCTTTGGAAACATTCAATCGATGGAAAAGAGCCCAACAATTTTAATTTTTTTCTAAATTAATTTGTGTTCTCCGCATTCTCTCCTTATGCTTTAGAACTCCCATCTTCGGTATTTCATTCACAGATTAAATTGGCCGGCACCCAGCTTGAAATGAGCAGGCAGATGTGCCAGAAGAGGTGTGCCACTGTGCGGTGTTATACTTTCTTTTTTTAAAGCTGCTGCCATGAGATGTGTCCTTACTCGAGAAAGGGTACAGCTGACAGAGATGCTCATTGTTACTAAGTGATAACGTGATTGTGGTCACTAGTATCTTTCGCTTGAAACAGTCCTCGGGGCTGTTTCTATTTTGCGTGTTGTAGCCATCATAACACATTTGCAAGTTTGCAGCACGCACAGTCATCTTTGCTGAGAGTTTGTGCAGTAGCTTTGCTGGGGCTGTAGTTTTTTTTTTTTCTTTTCGCTATCCTGCTTTTCTGTGGCCTCTTATGCTGCTGCTTGATGATTTGGCTTCAATTTGTGCTGCACAGCATGTTGCATGTTTTGCTCGCACATTCACAGTCTTTTTTTCTTTGTACTTGTGTTGATTGAGGCTGCGAGGCAGGAATTGTGCAAGTGTGGTGGTCATGTGATGTGTTTACGGGAACCACCGACTTGGCGTATGTCTCCGTTTGTAGTGACGTTCAGCTGCAGTGTTGCAGCTTTGTCGCTGCACATGGCGGCACCCGAGGTTCGGGAAGGTAGCTGCTGCTAAAGAAGCATTTTGATTGTAAGTGAGAGGGGGGGGGGGGGGGGGGGGGGGGGTATATTTAAATTTGGATCAAATATGTCCGATATTTGGTCTGTACTCATGCAGGGTCCATGCGGGTCCTTGAAGACCTTGAAAACCCTTGATTTCGGAAGATGCGTTTTCAAGGGCCTTGAGAATTGGGGAATTTTCCTTTCCTTGGACCCTTGAAAACCATTGTGGGTGGCCTTGGAAAAATGCTAGTATCCTTTAAATTTTCTTATTTTACAAGTCATCTTGTTGGAAATAACTTTACCAGAACACCACCATTGCGACTTTGATCACTGTCCCCTCGTCAGGTGCGCTGCAAAGCAGATGAAGTCCCACTGTCTCCACCCAAAGCCACACATGGCTACCATAGCCTGGTAACCTACTCCAACAGCAAGGTTCGGGCACGGAGTGAAAGGAGAAGCAGTGTGAAAGTAGTTCGAGCATGGCACTCATTGTAACGTAAGCATAGGGGGCCTACATAATAACGAGCGACGCAAGCGGATTACCGGCACACAGCAAGCACACGTGCGTCGCTTTGCAAAAGCAGTACAGACTTCACCTAAAGCCATTCCATAAAATTTTTGTGTCCACCGTAGTAAATTATAGGGTCCTCAGCGTCGCGATCAGCTGTGCCGCCATGCAGGAAAGTTTCCTCCATGCATGCAGCAGTGATAGAGTAGGCGCATAAACTTAGCCCCAAAAAAGTTGAAGCAGCTTTGTTATTAGAATGCTTGCCTACTGCATTTGAGCAAAGACTGAGCATCCTTGCCCAGGTGGCAATCTTACCGAAATGATGCTGCTCAGGCGCTTCAAGCAACTGACTGTGCTGCTACTTGGCTGCCGTAGTCATTGCTAGGCCTAACCTGTTTCGCACCTAAGCCACAGCTGGCGACGCGTCTAAAGTGGTCACAGCTAAATGAAAGGTCTGCTCTTGGAGAACAGGAGCACAAAAAACCAGGACACAAGGAACACATAGAAACAGGACTAGTGCAGTGCTAGTCCTATTTCTATGTGTTCCTTGTGTCCTGGTTTTTTGTGCTCCTGTTCTGCACGATGCTTCACCGACTCGCCCACACAAAGGTATTAGTCTGCTCTTGGTACTGCCAGCAGCAAAATTTTGTAGGATCTCCAGCGCGTGGCAGAGCGACGGAAAACTGCGTTCCTGCACCACTTGTCACAATTGCTCCCGATAACGAGACTAACGGAAACTGTGTCTGAAGCACACTTCGCGCACGCCTGTCCTTCCTTTGCTATCAGCATGCCTTGTCGCTTGCCTCCTTGGGATCCGCTTTTGGCGCACATTACCGCCCCTGAATCGCTACGTCACCATCGCTGCACAGGGCACAGTGCAACAGGCAGCGGCGAACTCTGCCTATCGCAAACTGGTGGCGAAAATCACACAGCGCCTCAGCGGCTTCCGTGAGTCTGCTAAGCGCGTCACAGGGGAAGCAAGCAACGAGTCATGCTTGGTAGCAAGCAAAGGACAGGGGTGCGCAAAGCGTGCTTCAGACGCAGTTTGCGTTAGCCTCATCATTGGGAGCAATTGCAGCAGATGGTGCATCAATTCAGGTTTCCACTGCACTGGAGATCGTGCAAAATTTTGCTGCTGACAGTACAACTAGGTTCTGTCATACTATAATAATATAAAGATGTGGTCAAGTTTCACGACGCCTTCAGCAACAAAGCTTGCAGACGCGACACAGATTGAGGTGTGGCAGCAGGCAAATGTAGCAGAAATTTGTTGATATCGCAGTTACAGCTCTTACTAGTAACTCTCTAACGGTAAACGGCCCTCAACAGGGTTTTATTGTTTTGCATTTCTTTACTACAACACTTCCTTGGTCTTATGAGAGGTCTTATGCAATCAATGTTAGATGTGTGAGATGTTAGAAATGTTTCTTTAATAAAGTGCCGTGTTTTTAAGTCCTAAAGAAAATAGTCGTGGATCGTTGAAGTCCTTGGAAATCCTTTAATTTCATGGCTGGAAACAAGCATGAACCCTGAAATTATGTTCAACAGTTCCTGAATACAGTTAAACAGGAATGTAATCTACCTTCAGTTCAGTTCAGTCGTTCAGTCGTGTCCGACTCTTCGTGACCCTATGAACCATATCACGCCACGCTTTCCGGTCTCTCACTATCTTGCTAACATCACATATTTTATCTGCAGCGCCTCGAGGATGCCATCTAACCATCGCGTTCGCTGCCTACCCCTTCTCCGGTGACCCTCAACCTTTCCCAACATCAAATCTTTCTCCAGCGACTCCTCTCTTCTCATCAGCTGACCAAAGTAGCTGAGCTTTAACTTTACAATTTGACCCTCCAATGAGCAGTCAGGGTTTATGGTCGACAATATCGACTGATTTGATCTTCTGGCAGTCCAAGGAGCTCTCAAGAGCCTCCGCCAGCACCACAATTCAAACGCGTCAATTCTTTAGCGGTCAGCCTTCTTCACAGTCCAACTCTCACATCCATACTTCACAACTGGAAAGAACCATAGCACGAGTTATACGGATCTTGGTTGGTAGAGTAATGTCTCTGCTCTTTAGTAGGCGGTCAAGGCTAACCATGGCTGTCTTTCCCAGAAGCAGGCGTCTCCTAATTTCATGGCTGCAGTCTCCTTCCAGGGTAATCTTGGAGCCCAAGAAGAGAAAATCTATCACAGCTTCTACTTCTTGTCCCTTGATGCTCCAGGACTTTATAGGGCAAGACGCCATGATCTTTGTCTTTTTAATGTTCAGTTTAAGCCCAAACTTCTCACTCTCTTCTTGTACGCGCATCAGAAGTCTCTTGAGTTCCTCTTCACTTTCTGCCATTAAAGTGGCATCATCCGCATATCTAAGGTTGTTGATACGTTTTCCAGCAATCTTCACTCCAGCTGAAGACTCATCCAGACCGGCCTTCCTCATGATACACTCAGCATATAGGTTAAATAGGCAGGGCGACAGTATGCAGCCTTGCCTCACTCCTTTCTCGATCGGAAACCTATCAGTAAGACCATGCCCAGTTCTGACTGTGGCCTCTTGCCCTTCATACAGGTTCCTGAGGAGACAGATGAGGTGAATTGGAACTCCCATCTCTTGGAGCGCTTGCCACAATCTGCTGTGATCTACGCAGTCAAACGCTTTCGCATAATCAATAAAGCAGATGTAGATGGGTTTCTGGAACTCTCTTGCTTTTTCCATGATCCAGCGAAGGTTGGCAATCTGGTCTCTAGTTCCTCTGCCCTTGCGAAACCCAGCTTGCACGTCCGGAAGCTCCCGATCCACATACTGCTGCAGCCTACCTTGGAGGATTTTCAACATCACCTTGCTAGCATGCGAAATAAGCGCGATCGTGCTTGGTCTATAGCAAATGCCTCAATATAATGAAGTTTCTCAGTCCCCAACATCTCCCCTATTTGAAGCACATGCATTTGAAAGCTTATTGTAAGAAAGGAGTTGGGTAGTTGACCTCAACTTGCTACACCGACTTTTTGTTAGCAGAACCGCACTGAGCTAACAAGAGGGGATCGTCTACGATCGCAATGAGCAACAACAGGTGACAACAGTGCTCATTGCTCCAGTGGAATGTTCCAGCACCATCAGCGCATCTAGTGACAATCGCAGCAGTCTGCAGTAATTTCACAATGGACGTCGCAGCATGTTGTACTACAGCAGATCGTGCTCTAAAAGAGCAAAATATAATGAACATAGAAAAATACATGAAGTGAGCAGTGCGGGCTCATCTCCACCATGCAGTTGCTCGCAGGATATCGATTCTGCTAGATATCGCACTTCGGGAGCGGAGGCTGCAGAGAGCCGTGGCAACGTGTGGTGGCGAGTGTTTCCTAGGGCAATGGTGTTGGGCAGACCGAGAGCTGGAACATGCATAAAGACTCTTACCCCTTGGTGGCTGGCCAAGCTCTAGCAGTGGCAGTGCAACTGTGCTTGCTCTCGCCCAGTACCTCCCCTGCTCTGTTTGCATCACTGGTTATCCGCGTTGGGCTAGCTGCATCAGCAGTGGTTGTGGTGGCTGCTGCTGCTGCAGTCACACAGTCGTGAAGCGCTTCTCTGCATTTTACTTCGAATAGTGGGGATTTGCTGTAAGCACATTTTCATGTTGACTTCACCTACATATATTTTGTATTTTCATTTCTGTTCTGCATGGTCCTTTCGAGTCTTTACATGGAAGCAGCGTATAATCAAAAATTGGATGTAACAAAAAATTGCACTTTTTTTTTTCAGTTTTGAAAATTTAAAAAAGTTGCCAACAATTGAAAATAGTCGAACCCGGATATATCGAACTCGAAGGGGATCGCGAAATAGTTCGATATATCGATAATTTGATAATACAGAAATTTGCTTGAGACTCCACTTGCGATCGTGAGAAATGACACCGTATTTGTCACATATTCAACCCACTTGCATAATGAACCCACCCCACACTCTTGCCGTGGAAATGTTGAAAAAAAAAAAAAGAAATTTCTTTAGTCGGTGCCGCGTTCCTCTGAAACAACTGAGAATTCGATGGGAAAATGATAGCGTTCGTTGGTGTCGTGTCCCTTTGAAAGCACTGAAAATTTGAAAAAAAAATATAGCGTTAGTCGATGTCGCGTCCCTCTGAAATCACAGAGAATTTTAAAAAAACGAAAAAAGAAAAGTAGCGATAGTAGGTGCTGCATTTCTACATTTCGGCCACCGCATCCACAGCTCATTTATTGGCAGCACACCAGGACGCTGCACAGCGATGACATCATGGCATATTTATCGTTATGTGAGACAGTGGGATTGTTGGTTACAGCGGTTGAGAGTTTTGAGCCATTGTTCATGGTCTCACGAATGCGAAAGAATGGCAGCCGTGCCTCCTGACCCTCAGACATGTCAAGCATTTGAGAAGGGGCACTTGCGGCAAGGCAGGCACTTCGAGGGGCGAAGAACAGGATAATCCAGAAAATCACGGAGACCAAAGCCTCCCAGTTTCTTGCCGCGTGACACTTCTCAGACTCAAGTCGAGAGAAGCACGTTTGTTTTTTTAAGTGATTTGGCTTATGCAAAAATTTGATCAATAATAAATATTTCAGTTACTCTTTTGGTAAACGTGTGAATTTATCTTTTACATATGCATTTTATCTTAGCGCTAATTTTCATCATGGCAATAGCATTTTCTTCCAGGTTCTTAGCTGTATATATGAGAAACTACATTAAATAAAAATGCATGAAACAAGATGCAAGAAAAAAAAAGCCAAAATGTAAATTATGTCACTTTTAACTGTACATGGATGCCTTTATCTCACAAAAAAAAAAAACTTATATTTGTTCAGCAGAATATATTATTAACCGAAAAAAAAAAACTGATGTTGTGTTTGTAAATAAACACTAAAGAAAGTCAGCCGAATTCTCACAAAATAAAAACCGAAAACTCCAACTCCTAGATATATCGAACGCCTAGTGAAATTGGAGTTCGATATACGATGCAGCTTTCCTAAACTTTTACATCGGATTTTCAAAGGGATATTCTGCAAGTTCGAAATAACCAAAATTCGATATATCCGGGTTCAACTGTACTAAGCAGACTTTCGTAAGATCGACCATGGCAGAACCACAATATCTGGGCAAATTATCTGAAGACAAATAGAAGTTTGGCCATGTCGAATAGGGTACTGCCACATTTTAGTCACAAAGAGACTGCACTCTTATTGAAACTGAGCTTCTATAAGCTACAGAAGACAGTCAGTCTAGTCTTGAAAAATATGTGCGCTGCTTGGGTTTACGAATACTGGGTTAAAAGAGGATGAAAACATTTTTCACCTAAACGGATGTGTTGTTGTTTAACGCTGCCTGTGTAAACCGAAGCAGTGCATATATTTCTCAGAACATGCTCCAAATAGCCCACTCCCAAGCACTTCTTACAGTGAATCTATATACAGTAGTCGCAGTCATTGACCAATTTTGCAAGTAAACTACTTGTGTTGAGACTGGTTTTTGGATGCAGGTCTAATACATTGCACTAGTCAAGCTTGTGCATACACTACTTGCAGTTGCTTTGAAAAATGTAGTGGCCCGTATTATGAAGACATTCAGAGTGGATTGAAACATGAAAGGGCACGAATGACTTGTCCACTTGCGTAATGTATGGGACAGTCACCAACGTGCCTGAAAAGCAATTCATTCGTTGCGTTGAGGACGATCTGTGACAGATTTGTGGTCAGGTGTGCTGTTTCTTGAATTTCTCGTTGTTGCGTGTGAACAGGTTCTTACTTTTACCTAGCACGAGACATGTCCTCTACTCATTTGTTTCAGATATACAGAAAGTGATGATTGTTTGCATACAGCCCAGGCCACATTACAGCAGAAACTTTTGCTAGCTTATCCTTTGGGCTCCATAACGTTTGCCACGTGGATGACAGGACGGTGCTCATTGTACGCCTGTATACCCTTCCTGGTGTCAAGTGACGGGCTGGTGGTGTTAAGTGCCATTAATAAAATCACATGTAATGAGCAATACACCTGCTGGCTTTCTGTATGTGCATTCTGCCTGATAGAAGTTGGAGGATTCTGAGGGGCTTAAGTGCAGCGGGCAGGATTGGGCACCTGACAGCAACGTGAAGCATGGTTGGACCCTGAATGCATCGCCAAGCATTTAAAGATCAGCACTCTTCAGCTAGTGCTCTGATGGAGGCCTCATCATTTATCCTCATCAAACTTTCTGGTGCAGCGTGTAGCGTTCGTACGAGACTGCCGACAAGGCAGGTTTCCTATTAGGGATTCATATTTAGTTTCTCCCATCACTGTCAGTGCTGCAAAGTAGTGTGCATGAAAACTGACTCTGCGCTGAGTTTGTGGCCAAGTGGTCTAAGGCACTTTCGTGGAAAGAACCAGCAAAGAGCTTTGAGAGCATAGGATTAGTGGTGGAGGGGGCTTTATATTTTGTTTTTTTATTTGGTGTAAATCGGTATTTTTTTAGTTCAGATTAGAGTTGACTATAGTGTTATATAAAACTTAGCAGTACCTATGAATTTATTTTAGGGAATACTGTGCATATGAGCAGCTTGAAATCGGCTGACAAAATGCGCTTCCTGCACCTGGGAAGTGCACTTATAGTGTAAAAGACTCTTCTTCTGCTATCGGCGCTTATTGTCATGCAATGCCCCACTAGTCAATGTAAACTGCAAATTGTAGCAAGGTATTCACTTTGGAGATGCCAGGGTTGGTCGTCACTCACAGTTAAGGTTCTTGAGGTGTGGACTCCAAATTCCAGTATCTGCAAAGTACAAAGATTCGAAAAAGGGCTAGAAGATGAGTCCTTGCAATGGACACAGCCCTCTCAAAACTGGCGAAAGCATGAATGCTAGAATAGTAAAAACATACATAAGAAAGAAGGAAAAAGCAAAGCGAGCAATTTACAGCATTTAAACGTTTTTTTTTTTTCGGTAATGAGAATGACAAGATATTTATTTAGACATATAGACAGCTCATCAGTGAATGTACAGGGAGATATCTGAGCATGAAGGCTGTATCGAGACCTATCAGTAGCTTAATGAATTCCAATGTGAACAAGAAAACTGTAGGCAACAATTAGAGGGGGGTAAAAAATTTGTGTATCTGAATAAAAATAAGGTAGCAGAATCACAATAACAAACATTTTAAATTAGCAGCAGCGAATTCAGGAACGGACATAAAATATGACAGGGTTGTATCATGGTCATCTCTAATGTGTCATGCCTGCAGACAAAAACATTGTTTTCCTTACTACAAGGAATGTGCAATTTGGTCGTAGATATACGTGGCTCAGAAAAGAGTGCTAGCTTTAACATCGTTGACGGTTATACAGTCGAACCCAGATTATTCGAATTTTGGTTATATAGAACTCGTGGAATATCCCCTTGAAAATCCCATGTAAAAGTATGGAAAAGCTGCGTCGTATATCAAACTTAATTTCACCGGTCGTTCAATATATCGAACTCCGCACCACGCATCGGACGGTGCGCCTTCCCCAAAGACGATCGCATCACTCTCGGCCCTTTACCGTGTTACGTTTTCAAGCCACGCGTGGAAGGAATGAGAGGGGACAGTTCGGCGACGGCTGGTCTGGGCAGCGCCACGCCCTTTCCCCAAAGGCGCGCGCATCTGCAGTTGTCGTTTCCCGCGCGCCAACACATGACGTTTGCAAGCCATATGCGTGAGGGCACCAATGCAGCCCTGGTGTTCAGGAGAGGGGGAAAACGCGATAGAGCGAAGCGCAAGGGGGTGCCCATTCTTCTGCTGAACTTTATCTTTCCCCTTCCTCTCTCTTTCCCAGTCTTCGTTCGCAGCGGCACACTACGCATGCGCAGACAAGCCGGATGAGACGGTCAAAACGGAGAGACAAGCCACCGAACGCTTTTTTTTTTTTTTTAATTTTTCAAATTCTCGAGGGCAAAAGTGGGGAGTGAGTTGATTACCCGACAAATACAGTATCATTTTTCACGATCGCCAGTGGCGTCTCGAGTCGATTTCTGTATATCAAACTATTGCGCGACCCCCTTCTAGTTCGATATATCCGAGTTCGACTGTATATGAAATTGATTGTAGTGGCTACAGTATAAGCAGGTGTTTTGGATCGTTAGCTCTACTATGTTCATTTGCGTATTTTGCATTCTTGCACCTAATACATCATGTGTTCCACAGATGGCGCCATGTACTTGTGTGCTACATGTTTCATCTCTTGCTGTGCAGCAGACATTGTCGTCTTCATCGTCATACCCAGGCATGAGAGCACTATGGTGCTGTCGCAGCTGATTGTGCCTCGTATAAAACTGCGACACACTCTCGCACTGTGCAGTGAACATTGTCCTTTTCATTAACTTCCATCCGGATCGCTCCTTTGTTTACAGTAGGTGAATATGCCATACACGTACGCTATCTCGCTACATGCAGACCAACAGGTCATGACAGCGTTACTAGACGAGTTTAGGCCAACGCTCAGATTAACAAGTTATGCAGTTAGGGGTAAAGTACCCTTAGGTAACTCTCGATATTCGCGTCCAACAGCATCGAACTACTCAAATTTTTATAACCTCCCAGGAGTGGACTAAACCACACCATTGTACACTGTTGAGGCTGTCTTCCAGTGATTGTATACAACAGTTGCAATGACAAATTATAATTTTTTTTTTTATATGATGGCTTCAGCGTGCTCATGAATACATGCTGGTCTGCTAAATTGTGCAGTTCATTTGAGTGAAGTTGCTATATGACTGGAAGAGTAAGGTGTGCAGGTTTTCATGCATGACACAGTGTGCATTATGTGCAGCTTTCTCCAGGGCTGGAGCGAGTTTTATGTAGGCGTAACTTCATATAGGCAGATACTTATTGTTGCAGTCATTTTTTTCCTGTGACCACTCATGTGATGAATAAGAAGTAGCTAAAGCTACCATCTTTCTGAGAGCATACTTTGAACCCATAGAACCTTGTATCAGATCCAATCTTTTGCAGCTGTGATGTGGTGACAGTGTACCCTGTACCAGGTGCAGGCTATTGCTTTAAATGTTCCAAATGTCATTGGTTATCAGAATGTGGAAACCGTCAAAGCAGGGCAAGCGACAATTGCAGTGCAGTGCATATATTGGATGCAAAACTATGGGGTCCCATCTTATAACACTCATCCCGTAAAGATTTGAGGTCACATGCCTTTGTGGATAAGTGCCTTCTGCAAGCGATTATTTTGCACACTGTTAGAGAAAGGATGCAGCTGTGATGCTGACCAAATCTTGAATGGTCCTCTGCCATTTCCCTGAGTGTGAAGAAACTCCAAATTAGCTGGTTTCCTCAACACCAAATGGAAGTAGTTGAAATGACTTGGGCTAGATTCAGATAAGAGCACCCCAACTTGCAAGCCTAATTTCTTGTCACATGACATGAATAAGAACCGTTTCAGGAGGGCATGGACTTGAAGGGAACCTGTTGAGTTTCCTTGCTTTGCCCATAAACTAATTTCATTGGTAAAAGATGAAAAAAAAAAGGTTTTTGCTGTCATTGTATATTCAGCATATTCGGTGCTGTTTCCGGGCATATACTATCATCCTCTGCATGGCTCAGAAACTGTACTGTGAGAGTGCATTCGTCTGTCTACTGCAAGCAGGCTTTTTCTTCTCTTCACAAAATCTCGATGGGGTGCAGCTACTATATTGAACATGGCACCTTCATCTTGAACCCCCTCTCTTAAATATGGCCCAACTGTTGCAGTGCATCAACTGTTCAGCCGTAGCTTTGTAGTTTCAAATGTTGAGCCCCCGTCAGCACATCAAAAGCATACATTCAATTTCCAAATTGTGCAGGGCAAAGTGCTCCCAAGTCAAACAGAAGACTTAACTATTTTTTTTTTAATGTCTGTCAGATCTGCATAGCCTCGATGGTGTGCTTCAGAGCAGCAGGAGAGTTCTGAACAGGAAGTATTGCTCTAGTAGTTGTGCACTTCGAGTAAAGAGGAGAGCGAAACAACTATGTGAGCAGATTGAATTTTCCCACTCCATGTTTTTGGCTGCCCAAATTGACCTTCTTAGCCAATACTTTTTTTGACTGAATAGCTCGATCCTCGGTGGCCATTTTTCTTGGTGCACAATGACTCATTTCGTTCACCAAACTAGAGTTGAGTGTGTAAGCACACCTCTTTGAGACTACCTTTGTTTCCAGTAGTAAGGAAAGAGGTAATTGCAGATGCTCAGTATCGCACAGTGGGGTCAGCCTTCCTCAGAAGGGTCTGTGGTTTATGGTAGGCCTTTTTTGAAAAGCAAAAAAAAATGTGCTTTGCAGTCAAACAATAAAGTTATGCATGTGTGCACAAACTGAGTTTAATTTCAGGGTGCACAGTGCTATCTTCCTAAATTCAGAGTTATGCTTATGTGGTGCTGCCAGCAGTAGACAGGTCTGGCAACCATGCACGTTTTGCGCTCCTCTTTACTCAATCTCACTTCTCACCTGTACTGGAGCTGCTGCTGTGCTGCAATAAGTGTCGATGCCGACAGTGTGTCCAGAGTTGCAATAAAACACATTTATTTTTATTTATTTATTTATTTCAAGTACCCTCAGGGCCGTTGGCATTAGAGAGGGGAGTGGTTACAGGCATAAATAGAAATTAAATAAACAAAATGGACCAATTGTCGAAAGGTTACAGATGTGGTTAATCATACAATGTTAGCTAAGGCGTCCTTGAAAAGCTGATGATCTTTGATGGTTGCTGTTGGTGCCGGAAGGTGATTCCACTCTGCTGCAGTGCGAGGTAAAAAGGACTGAAAGAAAGCGTTAGTTCTGCAAAATGGTACACCGACTTTGTAGGCGTGATCTAGTCTTGATGATACGTGATGCGGGGGAGGGATAAGTTCAGTACGTAAGTGCGGATGATGAAACATTTTATGGAACAGACAGATACGAAACATTTTACGGCGTGTAGCTAAGGGTGGCAGATTAAGGCTTGATTTCATTGAAGATATGCTGGCGCTCCTGTTATAGTTTGAAAGAATGAAACGGGCAGCGTTATGTTGGACCATTTCTAGCGAATGAATTAGATTTTCGTGATGAGGGTCCCAGATAGGTGCGGCGTATTCTATCTTTGGACGTACTAACATTTTGTACAGCAAAAGTTTGAGCGAGGAAGGCGCTCTGGCGAAATTGCGGCGGATGTAACCCAGCATACGATTAGCGTTGTTAATTATGTGTGTGATATGTAAAGACCAAGTAAGAGTGGAAGTGATGTGTACACCAAGGTACTTATAAGAGTGTACCGATTCTAACGGAAGATGGTTTAGAAAATAAGTGGGAGTACTGTCGCAAGTTCTGGATACGCGAAGGGATTTAAATTTATTGATGTTGAGTTCCATTAGCCATGTTTTGCACCAAGAAGTTATAGCATTCAGGTCTGATTGAAGGGTGGTTACATCGTCACTGCATGTTATTGCTCGAAAAATGACACAGTCGTCAGCGAATAAGTGAATATGTGAGGAAACGGAAGAAGGCAAGTCGTTAATGTAAATTAGAAAAAGAAGAGGGCCAAGTACGGAGCCTTGTGGAACGCCGGAATTAACAGGGTTGAAGTGAGAGTTATGATTATTGGCTGACACGTACTGTGAACGGTTGGTAAGAAAATATTCAATCCAAGTAAGAATCTTGCGATCCATGTTCATTAGTTGTAGTTTGTAAAGTAACAGTTTATGACACACTTTGTCGAAAGCCTTGGAAAAGTCGAGAAAAATACAGTCTGCCATTAAACGATTATCAAGAATAAGATTTAGTTTATGTGTGAAGGAAGCGAGCTGAGTTTCGCAGGAGTAAGATTTTCGAAAGCCATGCTGCGAGCTGGAGAAGAATGAGTTAGATTCGAGAAAATTTGCAAGACATGAATGTAGGATGTGTTCTAATATTTTGCACGGGATACTGGTGAGTGAGATAGGTCGGTAATTGAGAGGAGACTGCTTGTTTCCCGATTTGTAGAGTGGAATCACCTTACCGACTTTCCAGTCAAGGGGCAGGCGTCCTGTATCAAGTGATTGTTGAAAAATTTTTGCTAGTACAATGGATGAGTAAACAACAGTGCTGCGCAAAAATTTCACAGTAATCAGGTCACAACCAGGAGCAGAGGAAAGACGCAATGAATTAATCACAGCTTCAACGCCACATGGGTCTATTGTGATTGGAAACATATCGTGGTAGTCGTAACAAGGTACAGCGGGTAACGAGACATTACGGGTTGCAGAAAAGTTTCGGGTGAATGTTTCATTAAAAATGGACGCGGTTTGATTACAGGGTATAACACTTCCAAAGCTGTCAACGAGGGTTATAGTGTCGTTATCTTTTTGGTTAATGACGCGCCAGAATTTCTTAGTATCATTAATTAACATGGAAGGCAGCGTGTGGCATAGATATTTATTCCTGGCGTTCTTTAGCGCCAACACGTATTCGCTGGAGGCTAATTTATAGGCATTCCAACGAGCTTCACTCGATGAAAGCTTGGCTGACCTGTACAATCGCTTCTTTTTATTTGATAGTCGTCTTATGTGATTATTGTACCAAGGTGCGTCCGGCTTTTGAGTTAAAGTGCGAATGGGAAGTGCGAATGCAGTGTGGTAAAGAACTTGGCCTACAGCTCATGGAGCCTGCTGTGAGGAAACAGAAGTCAATGTTTTATTGCTCTCTGCTAACTGGAGAAGTACTTGTGGTGGCCGTACCTTATTTTCACGCATAAAGCTTGAGAGAAAAATGAGTAATGAGGTAAGCATGAGGTTTTATGATGAACTAACTTGTTTCCAAGAGGAAATGCTCATCTTAATTCATGCCTTGTGATGTTGTTTGTAAACTTTTAAGCTACGAAATTTTAAAGCAGAATGCTGAAAATTGTGTTTAGCACATAGAGTTTGCCATTTGTGCCATACAAGTTATAAGAGTCAATAATCGTTTGCATATCCTTCACAAGCTCATGTAGTGGAAAGATCATTGACATTCAGGTGTTGAATTGCGGAGCAGCCTAGGAGAGAATGCAAAGAAGCTGTACAGAACCTAATGCAGTTTGCTATATTACTGATCGCGGGACTTCTTAATGATCTTTAAGGCTCACTTTCACTTGCTTAATTGGGATAAGTGCAGTTGTCAGGGGGAAAGGCTTTCTCTTGAAGGAAAGAGGGCGTTGTCGCTCCATATTCACATCCCTGATGGCTTGCAAATAAAATGTCTATATCCACATCCTAGAGTGACTGTAGTTTGAAACTGCTGAAAATTCTTTTAGGTAAGCTCAGTTTATAGAGAACTTCTTTATTCTGTAACAGCAAAACTCTATTTTATACCTTATTTGTAACTGCTTGTAAGACCTGATGTCTTCTTCTGGCATGTCAATGAATGGCTTGACGGTAGCCCAGTTTTGTTGCACTTGGGGAAAATTTGGTGGTGGGGGCATTTTTTGCTCTGAACCAAGCCTCTATCCACACTCCTCATTGCTTGTATTAACTGCGTACATTTATTTATTCTCTTTTTTTGTTGCTCGTATGTTTATTGCCCAGCACCTACTCACATTTCAGTCCATTAGCCGTTGATTGCATATACATGATGGCCTTCAAACCTTTCTATGTAAAGAAATGCCCTTTCTTGATTTTTCTCATCGTAGACATAAGATATGAAGGAATACATTCTGCCTGTACTGCACTTTCAAAGGACTGTGGAACAAAATTGACTATGGTGAGAAAAAGTGCAGGAGCATTTAGTACTGCATCGCTTGTTACTGTACTGCAAGCATTTTTAGGTTAGCTTCACTAACACCATAGTTACTGGTGATTAAAAATGACACTACCCTTTCCCCTCCCAATTCATGCACGCGAGTGCCCAGAAAAAAAAGGGAGTGGGGTACTGGTCGGGACTGCGGCATTGCACTAATATCACTTGGGGATGCATCCCCAACGAGGATGCCTCCCCCACTCCCTACTACACATCAGGAGGGTGTTAAGAGTGCGCAATGAGGTGTCTTCCTAATCATTGCAAGCAATTAAATTTTAACCATTTCTCAGAGTCACTGCAGAGGTCTTTTGAATTTTAGTTTGTTGCTTGGAAAGACCGAAATGATTATCATCACTATCAGCCTAACCACGTTCGTTGCAGGCTTTTGAATCTTCTTTTCAGGGCCCCTTAAACCTACAGCCTTCAAGAACAAGGGAAACGAAATAAGTTGTTTTTCAATCGTAGTGGGAGAACCTATTTCGACTCTTTAGGCTATAAATCTAATGGGCAGTATGCTTGTAAGTGCATTTGAGGTCAGCATGTCAGATCTGTTTCTCATAGCTGCTGTACTCTGGAGTGAGGCTGGTTTGAAACACAAAATCCGATGCACATATATTCACTACCGATCGTGAAACTAGAATTGAGGCATTCTGGCCGTAGTCTATAGGGGTTGTGAATTTTATCCTCACTGTGTGGCCGTTTCTGAGGTAAGCAAGAAATTACTCTCATAGGCTACGGTTGGCTTATGCTTTGCTTGGTCTTGCTGGTTATTGGCTTCTTTGTTTCGTATACTGAATTATAGCTGCTTGCCTCAGTTTTTGTTTTCTGTTTTTTTTTTTTTTTTTTTTTCACAATTTTATGCTCTATGCATTCTCTACGAGTCACTTTTCAGTCGTAGTTTGCCTAAGGCATTTAATTTGGCCACAAAGTGCACATGGGGTTACCATCATGCTGGTTTTAAGGAGTAAGCAAACCTTTAAGCAATCATTAAAATTTTTGTTGGCCATCACTGTTGTCAAAATTTATGGTTGCAGGAGTGACCGTCACCTTAGTTTAAGGCTGTTAAATAATAGATGAGCATTAATGGCTGCAGCCCAGTAACCGCGTTTATTTTCTGCTGCAGTAAGCTTTTAGCTTGAAGGCCTTGTATCACATGACTATTAGATGATGGCTGGAGTATGTGTGCATGCTTTGCCGCTAAATTAACTTATGCTTACAACATTGCTTGCGAACTTTTGGGTCATGATGGTCCCAAGGATGATTATGTTCATCACAGAACTGCGTGCCTATCAGAGGGAATGTGTTGGAAACGGGGCATCATATTTACCTTCAAAACAAATCACCGTTGCTGAACCAGGCAAAGGAGCAACACTGGTTTTGAGGTTAACGCTGAATACGCCGATGATGTTTTGAAGATTGATGTATCAAATAACGATAATGGAGAGAACTTAAGGTTGTTTCCAATTTTCCTACATGCTGTGCGACTTCAACTAAAGAGCAATGGAGGCAACCCAGTTACCTAAGGCAAACACAGTACCAGCGTTTGATTGTGGGTTCTGGGGATTTTCAGGCAAAAACCCATGTCACCAATCTGCGATGTTGAATTGCACCAGTGTAGGCAGACCGACACTTCTCTGGCGGCACGGTTTATAGTTGGCTGAGGTAGCATACCGCCCACATTGTCATAATCATGTGAATGCACTCTTTCTTGTGCTCTGTTATCACTGTGTATGAATTCTCATCCGTATTGTTTGGTACTAAATATTGTTCGCATAAACCTTGTGCAGGCTGGGATGGGTAGCCAGCAAAAGTGCCATGATAGCAATTTGTTATGTGAATTGCTCATTTGCAGAGTTGCATTAAGGGAATGACGGATGTCTTTGATACCAACTTGATGCACTAATTTTTGGTATGGAAGATGTACACCGTTTTGCACCCAGCTGTATGAGGTTTGTTGTACTTGTTTAGCTCGATGGGCACCTCACTGGCTTAAAGGCAGCATTTTTGTGATGGGGTCGGAAGCAGTACTCGCACAGGGATTGAAGCATTAGAACGAGCTAGACCTGGCGGATTGAAGGCTAGTGTGGGCAGTTTGAGTCTCACTTTTACTGCATACTATCTGTGTTCACTTGTCCAGCTCGCTCAATGGATGCAATATATGAATTTTTCTTGCGTTTCATATGTTCCATTTTCATGGGTTGCATGGCTGATTGTTCATGAATTTTGTCGTTTCAATTTCTCAAACAGAATATGAGCGGAACAGCAAACATTCGGTTCATGTTGCTATGCTTGCTGTTCTGAATGTTGTGTGCTCAGAAATAGTGCTCAGGCCAAGTGTGCCTGAGCCGTGAAGCATATCAAAAAGCGAACTTTGCCACAAAAGTAGTGTGCGTAAAAGACTTTGATCCAAGGTGTGCAGTTTCTGACACCTGCTGAGTACCATATCTTTTTTTTTTTTTTTCATTGGCAAATAAAATTGTGTATACATTGTTATTTCTTTATAGCAGAGTGTGTACCATATGAAACTACCGAATTGCTTGGTTGGTTGCCATAGAAACGGGCCAAATATTTATTTTGCATTGCCCAGCCGAGAATTCTTACTGGACAAGGTCATAGTGACAGAACAGCTATACCCAACTACTGGTGCAGTTCCTCACTTTGCGGTTTGTGTTGCTGACGCCAGTAGCTGCACGTGTTTTGTATTGCTTAGCACACTGTTTTGCATTCCTTATTCTACTGAGTCACTACTTTTCTGGCACTGCAGCTGTGAAAGCTGAATGCAAAGCTGCACCTCTTTTTTTGTTGTCATTGTTTCAGTGATGTTGATTGTTGTGGTAGGCCTTCCTCTAAGCAGCTTTGTTCCCTGTTAACGTGGAAAGGCATGGTCAGTTGAATAAAAGTCTTTTTGCAATGCCTGACAGTGACCAGGGGGTTGAAGCCATTTTGGCATCAGGTGAACAGGCAGCATTGCAATGGTGAGCATCGTCTCGCTAACCGTGCTTTCCTTTCGGGTGTTGTTTCAGGACAGTCAGATGGACATCTATATTGGCGGTCTACATGACCGCAACCGAGCCCTCAATGGGGATGTCGTGGCTGTACAGATCAAGCCACAAGAGGAATGGAAGGCAAGATTTATTTATTTAAACTTCTTTTTTTTTTTTTCACACACTGATGGAGGCTTGTGCAAGGTTGTGTCAGTGGCAGTAACTGATCCTTGTTACCAGTGGTCCATGTGCAGTGACGAAACTTATTGACCTGGGTGCCCGTTCTCGCTTGTCCTCATGAACAAACATCATGATGTAGCAAGGCCATATGCTTCATTTTCATTGGTCGCCTGACTGACTGTTCATGAATTTTGTTGTTTCAATTTCTCAAATAGAATATAAATGGAACAACAAACATTCGGTTCATGTTCAGATTTTCAAGTACTTCGCACACCCCTAACGTGTATGGCATGTTTACACAGTGCAACAGATGACTTGGCATATTTCCCGTCCAACAAACTTCCTTTGCATAGTTGCTGTCATGAGAAATGGGCAGCATGATTGAAGCTGTCACCAGGTTTGCCCACCGGTCATACTGAAGTCATTTTCTTCGTAATAGGCCTGAGCAGCTGTCTGCTTCTCCACGTTCTGTACAGCAGACGAAATGAAGTCACTTTTTGCTCGCCTATATTGGGTGAGATTAAAGGCCAGTTTTCATGAAGCAACTGTTGGCTACCTTTCATGTTCCTAAGCATGTTGCACCAAGTGCATTCAAGTCCTGGCGTCAGCTGACTCAGTGCTGCGCGGTTGAGCTTGTGTGTTGGCATGAACGCGTGCCTGCTTAGAAGAGTTTTCTTTTTTATTAATATTAAAAAGAAAACAAATGATAGGGCAACTAGTAAAGTATGCCACGAAGAAAGGTGAAGCGAATTTGTCCCTGGGTGCATTTCCAGATCCTTTGGGATCGGATCCAGCTGTGGGAGCAGAAGACTGGAGAGTCCATCCACAACGCCCTAGAGAGCTCTGGTCAGGACACTGCACCCACAGCAGACGAGAAGGGAGACGAGCCGGACGATGAGGTGCTGTTGGGATCGCCTCGGCAGCCTCCCTGCGGTCATGGTTTTGCGGTGCTGCACTATCACCGGCACCAAATGAGTGCTGCCGAAGCAGACTTGTTCAGCCGGTGTCACTGTATAATGCTGTGTGTACGTCGCATAGTCCCCCCCCTCGCAAGTTAATGTATTGATCGAACCTTCCTAGGGCCAAGCGTTGGTAGAAAGCAGGCCACACTACTCAGAACTGCCTGATATGGCCTTATCACTGCTGTTGTGCCCGATTCTGAAGCTATCGTGTAGCGATTGGATTGGCTGCTCTGCAATGTATACCTTCTGTACTTCTCCCAGGCACACCACATGATGGCATGTCATTACATCCGCATCAGTGTTACGTTTGCAGTTTGTAAAATATTCTTTAGAACTATAGGGAATTCATTTAATTTTACTACTTTTAGGTAGCATAGTTGCAATGGAAACGCAAAAGGTAGTGATAATAAATATATACAAAACTCTGAAAAACAAATTCACTGCAGAAGTTACCACAAGAATAAAACAGCAACGAACAGAGAGGCGCAAAATGTAATTTCTAGAAGGTGACATTGATGTCAAAATTCTCACAAAACAAAAACAAAATAAAAAAAAAGCAGAGCACAAAGTGAAGATAAAAATATACTAGAAGTTGAACTCTTGGCAAAAAAGAAGCTTTGTAATGCAGATTTAAAAATTTTTTTTTGTCACTTATACTTGCTAATGATGCAGAAAAATTATTTGAATTACATATTAAGTTGCGACGAAGAAACGAGTTGGGATAAGGAACCTAGGTAGTTCGAGTATAAGAATGTCTACCTTTTTCACTTGATTACGGCGTAATAAGATGTATGATGGTGGTTAAACCTATTGGGAGCGCAGTGTTGAATTGTGGTGGTATATTTTATGAAAAAGTGAGACTGGACAGCTTTTTTCAGTCAGTAGAAGCAATAGATGTATGTTTTCATACTGGTAACGAAGGCTGTCGTTTAAGATTATTTTTGTGGTTACTTCTTATTAGGCAGTGTGCTTTCGTTGCCATTGTGGTTCAGCTAGAACATACATTCACTAACAGGAACACCAGCTTGGAACTTTGTTTTTCATTGTGGAGTTTTATCTAAATGCATGTCATGCTGGCCCCTGTGTGTGGCAGGCAGTGGTTATGTGTACATGTGCTTCATCGCTGGCACTGGCAGTCTAGTTTATTGAAGCTTGTTTGTGCACTCGGTTTGGCATCAGGGACAGGGCAGTGTTGCAAACTGATAAAAGAAAAACGGTATTAGCAGTGCTCTGTTAGGAACTGTGCTCAGGTAGGTAGGTAGCAACTTTAATGATTCAAAAAAGAACCAAGTGAGGGGGGGTAATGGGAAGTAGAGCAGGACGACGATGGGCCCTTAGGCTGCTTTAGATGGCCGGGCACTTTTGAGCTTCGGCGACCCCTCGGGCTCAGCTCACTGTCAGAAGCTGTACCTCTGGCAGCGAGCTGCGCAGAGCAGCCTCCCATCGCTCCTGATATCTTGGCCCTTGCTTGGGTTTGTTCGGGCAGTTCAGGAAGACGTGAGTAAAGTCGGCTCTGGTGCTAGGACACAAGTGGCAGTGAGGAGGTCCATGGCATTTTAAGGCAAAAGCCTTTCTAGGCTCATGGAACGAAATCCTGTGCACTGATGTCACTTGTTAATCATCCTGATGACGTCATCAGAAAAATAAAAATCCTGTCTGGAATTCCAACCTCTATTCCTTGGATCCACAGCCAAGCGCTCCAGCCAACTGTGCCGGATCATGAAACGCACATCATATATCTCCTTCTCTACCGTGAGGATGATAGTAGCGATGACGATGACGCTGCAGTTAGTGATAATGACAATGATGGCATTAGCAATGAAAATGATGGTGCATTTAGTTGATGATGGTGAGAGCAAGCGTGATGCACCGTGTGCACCAGCAACACTCGGGCTTTCGCATTTCTGCAGTGTAGATTCCACAGTGCTTTCAAAAATTTTGTCAAGTGCCACCCTTGTCTTCCTTGTCCTTTTCATGCAAGGGACAATTGACCTTCCTTGAAAGGGACAGGCATAACACTGAAAATTTGCCATCCCAATCAGGAGGAGGACGAAGAAGGGTGCCCTGCCGAGCTTCCTGAGTCTCCCGTGCCCACATGGGATGGCTCTTCGCCCACCCCTGGAGCTCCTCGGCCTTCGGACACCATCGAGGTGCTTGGCATCGAGCGTTTGATTGGACAGGTGAGTGCGCAGGCTTATACCAGGGATGTTACCTTTGTATGGGCACTCAGCTTCGTCTCTTCATACTTTTCTTCGTGGTATGCAAAGTAGATTTAAGGGGCTGGTCAGCCACGATCTCAATGCTTTTTCACATCTGCAAACTTTGATGTAAGTGTATTGTGCTTTCAATAAACTAAACTGCAGAAGCAAGTTCAGGAGCACTTCCTTTTAAGCGGCCATGAGTTCGTGCCAGAGTTTTACTGTTCAAAACTTGGCAGCTACTCACTCCACTGGCACCATTTTAGTCTCATTGAAAATCTGCAGTTTTTTTTTTTAGAGCAGCACTGCCATTTCCGTGGTCACAAAAATGAGCACAGAAACTGCACGCAGTGCTTGTTGCTGTTGGCTGTTGGAAACACGTGTGCGGTGGATTGATTCTCAGTTGATCGAAAAAGGTAGGCGGCCACAAACATCTAAAGAAAAGCACATTGTATAAACCTCTCTGATGTGAAGTTTGTATCATCTGAAGTCTGTATCATATTGAGGTGAACAATATCTGTACAATTTCAGTCTTACATAGAGCAAGTAACATGCGTAAGCACCTTCCAGACTGCAATACTTGGGGCGCACAATTCAGAGCTTGCTTCAGTTGTTGCCAGAAGTATTTCACTTGTGTTGAGGCCCCCCATAATGTTACTAACAGCTGTGGCTCTGGAATTAATAAAAATGCTGCACACCATACAGAGTACACTTCAGCTGGAATTTCAGAATTTCATATGAGGCATGATATTTTTGTAGACTCTACTTTCATATGAAACCTTGCGGGTAGTCCACTGAGCGGTCTGGACCACCACAGGTGCAGGAATACGTGCAGACGCAGCGTCGCAATGGCAAGAGCAACAGCCAGAGGGCTGGTGCGCGCCCTCCTCCAAGTCGCGTGCCCATGCCCTGCTCCCTGGAGGCGTCTTTGGCACCACTTCCCTCGGAGCTCATGGCTGCCACACTGGAGCACGAACAGCCTCCACTGCCAGAGCCACCTGAGGAGTGGCCCGCCAGAGTGGACCCCTGGGCCGAGACGGAGGACCTGGGCTCCACCATGGTCTTCTCCCCCGAGGAACTGCTCGAGGTGAGCACACAGCCAATGCAGCACAAACGAATTAAGCTACTGGGCTCAGTGGGGCTCTTAGTACTACAGTCGAACCCGGATGTATCGAACTCGAAGGGGATCGCGAAATAGTTCAATATATCGATAATTCGATATACAGAAATCGGCTTGTGACGGCACTTACGATGCGAAAAAACGATACCGTATTTGTTGCGTAATCAACCCACTCGCATAATGAACCCACCCTCCACTTTTGCACCCGAGAATTTGAAAAAAAAAAAAAATGCGTTAAGGCCAGCTCGCTCACATGCAAGCGACTGAGCGATCTCAGCGACGAGCAGCAGCGACAGAGTGGAAATTTTCAAACTTGCTGGAACTGCGTACCTCTCGCCGCTCGAGCCACCGTCGCAGCTCAAAACAAGGTTTCTGTGTTGCCGCGGCGGCAGAAATCGCTAGCATTATCGCTTGCATGTCGATGGCGCGCGTCAGTCCGTTTCGGTCATCTCATCGGCAGCTCATTGGCAGCATGCCAAGATGCTGCGCAGCGGTAACGTCAGGGTGTGTTTATCTTTTGATAGCTCCTGCGGTGGCGGGGAGTGAACTTGGCAGAATGACCGTGATGGCTTGATTGCACAAGCCTAGTTCGATTTATTACGCTGCGCTTGGGGCAGGCGTCATGATCGCAGCAGCTGACCACGTGCTTTCGCTGATGCATATATGCAAAGATAAACGATAAAAAAAATAATAAACATCCCCGAAAAAAAACAAAAAAAAACCTGTAGCTTCTTAACGTCCGCAGCCGCCATATCTTATGCTACGCCGCGCGTACAGCACAACTATAAAAATGGAGGACTCTCGAGAAAAAAAAAAAGAGAGAGAGCGAGCTGCTGCTTCTTAACATCCACAGGCGCCATTGCCACGTCCGCCGCCGCACGCAGAGGGTTCGCAACACACGCTGGAGAAAGCGTCCGACGTCCGTCTGAAAATGGGCTGAGCTGGCTTGGCGCATGCGTTGCGCGTGCTGAAGGAAAGAGATAGCTCGGCAAAAGAATGGGCACACCCACGAACATGGCTTGCAAACGTCATGTGTTGGCGCGTGGGAAACGACAACTGGGAAACGACAAACGTGAGTTCGATATATGACGTGGCGTTTCTATACTTTTACATGGGATTTTCAAGGGGATATTTCGTGAGTTCGATATAACCAAAATTCGATGTATCCGGGTTCGATATAACTGGGTTCGACTGTACAGTACAACCTCGTTAATTCGAAGTCATCGGGACCGCGAGAAATCTTTGAATTAAGCGGGTTTTCGAATTAACCGAACACACCAAGAAATAAGACTTAGGCAAAAAAATTCGTTGCAGGAATGTGACCTTTATTCGGCATATTTTGAATTACTACTGAAAGTAATCAGAGATGCTGGTTTGCCGCGTCCGGTAGTTTGCGGCTGCTAAGGTCATGCTCTCGAGTTGGTCAAATAGACGAAACATCTCTGAACTTCCACCGCGGCACTCAACAAGACTGCGGATAACATTCAGCGATCCGATAACTTCACCAAGAGCAGGTGCTCGGGGAGGCTCGTCGGTGTCGTCGCTATCGTCGCTGTCATCGCGCATGTTCGTACCAGCAGTGATCTCACTCTCCAAGTCAAAGTGGCCAGTCTGCTCTTCGCTCTCAATGTTGATATACTCGGCGAAGCCGACTGCGTTGGACTCGTCCTCTGCGCAGAGCGCATTGATGCAGTCGCAATACTCTGCTCCTTCTTCGTCAAGAGTAGTAGTACATGGGTGGTCTGCATCGGCATCAACAGTGCTTTCACTGGAAAAACCAGCGTGTTCAAAACACCGCCTGATCAATGTGGGCTCCACTTGTTTCCAAGCGTACACCATGAGGCATATGGCTCCGAGGAGGTCGATGGAGTACTTCTTGCCATTGTCGTAGCAAAGGAGCATGCGCTTGAGCAGGTGGTACAGATAAATCTTCCTAGTGTGGTGAATGACGCCTTGGTCCATCCGCTGTGAGATCGAAGTGGTGTTCGGAGGTAAAAATACCATCCTGATGGCCTGGAGATGTGGGATGTCGCCATGTGCCGGGCAGTTGTCGACGACAAATAGGACATTCCTGCCCGTGGCCGCGAACTTGCGGTCAAGTTGCCGCACGTACTCTTCAAATATTGCACCTGTCATCCAGGCTTTCTTATTGTGCCTGTAGACGAGTTCATCCTTTGGCGGCAGCCGCGCATTTTTGAAGCAGCGAGGCTTCCCCGTCTTCCCGACGACCAGTAGCGGCAGCTTGTGTTTACCGCACATGTTTGCGCCGAACAGCACAGTAATCCTGTCCTTGGCCTGTTTCCTACCCTTGATGGCGGTGTTCTTCACTGCGAATGTTTTTGTTGGCAGCATCTTATAAAAAAGTGCAGCCTCTTCAAGGTTGTAAACGTCTGCACCGTACTCGCTAAGCAGCGGCGCCAATGTGTGGTTTCTCCAATCCTCGACAACGCTCTCGTTAGTGCTGCCGCTCTCACCACAGACGGTGAGAAAGGTTAAATTATTGCGTTCCTTAAAACGGCAAAACCATCCATTGCTGCACTTAAATTCCTCGTGCCCAAGTTGTAGAGCTAGGTCGTTGGCCTTCTCCCGCAGTAGAGTTCCATTGACGGGAAGGTGGGCAGCGTTTGCTTTCTGCAGCCAGCGAAGCAGAGCAGCTTCCACATCTTGATACGTGGGAGCCCGCACTCGTGACCGCTTCGAAGAATAGGTCTTGCCGTAAGCCTCTAGTATTTTGACTTGTTGCTCAATATTGTGGACAACGTCGAGAGGGGCGCGCCATGCCTTTTGGCCAACTCGGTCTTCGAACAAGCGCTCTTGCCTGCTTCCTGGATCAAGCAGAACTTCTACTGCAGCGTTAAAGTCTTGTACTTTGGCATTTCTGCACTGCTACGGTCACAGAGCTAGCATTTCTGCACAGTCCCGCCCAAAAAAACGGCACAGTAGCCGACCCCTAACCACAGCGCAGAACACAAAGAAATGGCGCAGGCGAGACCGGCGCGGCGGTGGTGGTGGCGTACTTGCAGCGTCGGAGGCACGGGGGAAGAGTGGGCGAAGCACACCAAGGGATGGAGTGGGGGCAAGGTCACGTGATAAAAACCGGTATGCCCGCCGTGTTGCAGTGAAGCACGTCTTCTCCTCTGCAGGCGCGTATTTCGGCGGTGCGCGAGGCGCACTGTGGACCGATTTTTGTGCAGAGAGTGCTCCGGCTGGGGCGCTTCGCCTATAAATCATCACCATTACTATGTGGCTTTGCCTCGCGGCTCCGTAGGGCCGTCGTTTCGTCGGGTTTGCGGCGAAACATGGATCAGGCATTGCCGCATAGCAGTCCAAATTTTCGAATTAACCAGGCTGGCGCAGGCCGCCTGTTCAAATTATCCGGCCAAATTTACATTGGAAAATACGGGACCGCAGAAAACCTTCGAATTATCCGGGATTTCGAATTAACCGAGTTCGAATTATCGAGGTTGTACTGTATGTGCGTTGTCCACAGGCAGCCACTACTGATCCCTGCACCCATTAACTTCTGCTGCCACCAGCCATCTATGGAGTAAACATTTAAATGGCATTGTTTCAGAGAGAGAGCAAATAGAAATTTATTTGACCGCAAAGTTAGAAATCTTCTCAAGAGGGCTCCATAAGAGTCTTCACGACTTTGCCTGCTCCAAGGCTGGTCCAGATGTTCAACTAATGTTGTTCACAGGTTCATGTGTCCGGTCTCCCAGAAAGTTTGTATTAAAGTGAGAGGAGGTGAGAGGGGCACAGTTTGTGGTAGAGTGAATGCGGCTTTGCCTGTAGGGGTCGTGTGGTAGTTGAGGGGGCTCGTTTCGGGTGTGTCTGTATGGATGTGGTTTGAGGAAGCCATTCACCAGCAGCCGGATGCTGAGCTTGCAAGCAAATTCATGAATGTGCTCATTCCTGGTGGTCCCTTATTATGGTAATGGTAATTTGTTGCAGCGGTGCTGGAAGTGTACGTTGGCTGAAGCCATAGGGATGGTACCCTTATATGGTAGTTTGTATGCTACTCGGGGGGTTCTGTACCAATGTTCTGTAAGCCGTGTGCGGTGGTGGGTGCAGGTTCCCGAGGAGGAGAGGCGGCGCAGGCCCTCTTCTCCACCTCAGGGGTGTGCAGTGGCACCCGACGAGCTGAGTGGAGAAGAGGACTGGTCGTCGGATGCCGAGAGCACGGGCAGTGCAGCGCTCGAGCAGCACCTCGAAGATATGGCCTTCCTGCAGGCATCCCTAGACGCACGCAACAACACTGCTGGTGCCGACAGCAACCAGGCGGACGACAACAGCGGGGTCGCAAGCACGCAGGGACAGCCCTGCCAAGGGGGAGCAAGCGTGGCAGAACGCATCGGACGCAGCGCTGTTGTGGCTACAGCACCAGAGGTGAGCAGGGGAGGGGAAGGCCAGGTTGCTCTCACGTGCCATTTCTGTGTGGAATCTTTCCCACTATGGAGAACACCACTGAGTACTAGCAGTGGACAGATATTTGAAATTTCGAGTCTGAATCGAATACGGCAAAATTTAGTATACATACTCTTTTAATACGATTTTGGGATAGTACAACTTTGTAAAGTTCCTTGGACGGATTGCATTGTTTTAGTTGGATATTTAGGGGAATACTGCAAGTTGGATTAGTTTGTAATCATCATCATCATCAGCCTGATTATACCCACTGCAGGGCGAAGGCCTCTCCCATATCTCTCCACTCAACCCGGTTCTGTGCTAGCTGCATCCACTTGACCCCTGCGAACTTCTTGATCTCATCCGCCCACCTAACTTTCTGCCGCCCCCTGCTACGCTTTCCTTCCCTTGGAATCCAGTTTGTTACCCTCAGCGACCATCGGTTATCCTCTCTTCGCACTACATGTCCTGCCCATGTCCATTTCTTCTTCTTAATTTCCACTAGAATGTCGTTAACTTGAGTTATTTCTCTGACCCACTCTGCACGCTTTCTATCTCTTAATGTTACCCCTACCATTTTTCGTTCCATAGCCCTCTGGCTTGTCCTCAACTTAAGTAGAACTCTCTTGGTTAGCCTCCACGTTTCAGCCCCATAGGTGAGTACAGGCAAGATGCAACTGTTGTATACTTTCCTCTTGAGCGATACCGGTAAGCTGCTAGTCATAATCTGCGAGTGCTTGCCAAATGCGCTCCATCCCAATCTTATTCTTCTTGTTATTTCCTTTTCATTGTCCGGATCTGCGGTTACTACCTGCCCTAAGTAGATATATTCGCCTACTACTTCCAGTATTTCGCTACCTAATGTAAACTCCTGTTCCTTCCCGAGGCTGTTGAACATTACCTTAGTCTTCTGCATATTGATTTTCAAGCCTACCTTTCTACTTTTCCTGTCTAGGTCATCAATCATTTTTTGCAGTTCATCTCCCGAGTTGCTTAGCAAGGCAATGTCATCAGCAAATCGCAGATTACTGAGGTATTCTCCATCTACCCTTATCCCTAACTGCTCCCATTCCAAGTCTCTGAATACTTCCTCTAAACAAGCTGTGAATAGTACTGGGGAGATTGTGTCTCCTTGCCTAACACCTTTCTTTATGGGAATTTTGTTACTTTCTTTATGCAGAACTATGGTTGCTGTGCAGCCACTATATATATCTTCAGCACTTTCACGTACGGCTCGTCTACCCCCTGATTTCGCAATGCCTGCATCACCGCCGAGGTTTCAACTGAGTCAAATGCTTTTTCGTAATCAATGAATGCTATGTATAAGGGCTGGTTATATTCCGCGCATTTTTCTATCACCTGATTGATGGTATGGATATGATCGATAGTAGAGTACCGTTTCCGAAACCCTGCTTGATCCTTTGCTTGATTGCAGTCTAAGGTTGTCCTGATTCTATTAGCGATTACCTTAGTAAATACCTTATACGTAACAGACAGTAAGCTGATTGGTCTGTAATTTTTAAGGTCCTTAGAGTCCCCTTTCTTGTGAATGAGGATAATGTTTGCATTCTTCCATGCTTCCGGTACCGTCGATGACACCAGGCACTGCGTAGTTTGTAATAAGAGAGTAATTACTCACTGACATCCACCCAAACACAGCCACACGGCTGCAAAGGAAAGCTTGTAGCTGTGGTCCACTTTAGCTGGAATAAGCTTTATGCATGGACTGTAATGCAGACAAAATTCAGTACAGTCGAACTTCATTATAATGAAGTAGTACAGAGATCGAAAATTTGTTCGTTATATCCGATATTCGTTCTAAAAGTGCACGCCCAAATTCCTGTAAACAAATTTGCTAATAAAAGGAAATAAAATATCCTCTAATATGGACAACACGAAGGTGCGTGTACAATTTTTTAATTAAAAGCTTAGCATAAGCATGAAATCTCTTTTCCTTGCGTGTTGGAGAGCAAAAATGAATATCAAGTAGGGATGTTGTCTCCGCACATAATTTTCACGACAGAGCCAACGGTCTCACGGGGAGCGTAGCGCGCGCATGTGTCAGCCGCAGAGGCACGGCAGGGGCTCACGCCATGATGAGGCGATGGTGATGACATGCCAGGCACATGCCTGTCAGTCTTTGCATGGCCGGACTCGAGCTGCGGTGGCGGGCGATGACGCTCGAGTCTGGCTATGGCCATTTATGACCTCCAAGATCACCGCGTGCGCTGATCTCAGAGGCCATGAGCTGTTGGTGCTAGTTTTTTCTCCACCGCTAGATGACCCGGCACACGAACGTGCGGCCGATTTACTTTGGCGGCGGCGTTCGACTTCGGTCGTGGCCGTTCATGACCTCAGAGATCAACGCGCACGGGGGTGTGATCTCTGAAGCTATAAACTGTTGGTAGTAGTTCTTTCTTTTTTTTTCTTTTTGCCGCCGCTAAATGACGTGGCACGCAAACACACGAGCGATTTAAAAACACTTCTGCGGTGGGCAATTCAATTGGTTGAAAAATTACGTTTCTTGGAAGTTTTTTCAGCTTCTTTGCGCGTTTTTTGCAGTTATAATGCAAAAAAACTGCTTTGTTATTACCGATATACAGTAAACTCTCGTTAGTACGAACTCGCATATCTCGAAAAATCGGTTAAGTTGAAAATTTTCCACGCTGCGCCTTCACCTCCCATCAGTTCAGTTCAGTCGTGTCCGACTCTTCGTGACCCTATTGACCATGTCACGCCACGCTTTCCGGTCTCTCACTATCTTCCTAACATCACATAACTTCATCTGCAGTGCCTCGAGGATGCCATCTAACCATCGCGTTCGCCGCCTACCCCTTCTCCGGCAACCCTCAACCTTTCCCAACATCAAATCTTTCTCCAGCGACTCCTCTCTTCTCATCAGATGACCAAAGTAGCTGAGCTTTAAGGGGGGAGGCTACCCTTGAACACCAACTTTTTTATTTCTTGAGGTATCTGAATGAAATTTTCAGGGTATGCTCATAGTACACACATTTGAAGAACTACCAAGTTTCATGGAGCTGGGCTCATCGGTTCTCAAGTTAGAGGAGTATATCAACATAGTTTACATAGGTCCCTAGGGGCGGGCCTGGAGAATTTGCAAAATGTGCTAGCAGTGTGAAATTTGTTATGGTCATTCCTGGAGAGTTTCCCCAGGGCAAGACAATTCCCTTTTTCCAAATTTCCTCTCTGAAAAATTTTAGTACAGCCCCAAATTTAGTGTTCAAATTTACACCTGACTTAACGATATTTTAATTGACTGCCCCTAATTACACATGAAATATTTTGAAAAAAAAACAAATTGTCTTGCCCTCAGAACTTTACTTAGGTATATAACAAAAAAAAACTCATGAAAATCCAATAAGCGGTTCTTGAGCTATGACTTTCCCTAGCAGCCACACTGTGCAAAAAATTGATTCTGAGAAAACGGCTCTTAAAGGTTGAGAGAACAATAACTTTTTTGTTTCTCAAGTTATCATGATGAAATTTTCAAGACAGGCTCATGACATTAACAAATGAAATTCCACCAAGTTTCATAGAATTGTGCACGCCAGTTCTCAAGTTACAGAAGCAATACCAAACTGGTTCGAGTAGGTCCTTTATATCAAGCCTGGAGAAATTGTGAAAGGTACTGGCATTGTGCAATTTGTCATGCTGATTTCTAGATAGGTTCCTCAGGGCAAGACAAAGCCCTTTTTCTAAATTTTTTTGCTGAAAAATAGCATAGAATTGGATTTTTTGTTATCAATTGGATCTATGTTGATTAACCAAATTAATTATGACAAATTCCAGACATAATATTTTAAATACATGGGCTTGCCTTGCCCTCAAAAATTTATTCAGGTACAGTCGAGCCCACTTATAACGGCCCCACTTAAGACGAACACTCGCAATTGTCACGAACAAGTCCGGTGCGGCCGTCAAAATATACATTAGGGCTATGGCGCTCCGTCGATCTCGGCTGCAGCGAACATCTGTGCGACTAGCCGATTGGCTACAGCGAACGCCTTGGTGCCGCGGACCACTTTCCACATGCTGAGATCCGTCGATCCTGAGCTCTGCAAGCCGCGACAATCGGCATTCCCGATTCCCCCGCGGCATTTCGCCCTAGCGTGGTGGGCGGCGCAGACGCAGCAAGCGGTTTCCCGGTTTATCTATCGCGGCATCTCGCCAGAGGAACGAGGAGCGGCCCAAACGCGACAAGCGACTTCCCGGGTTATCTTCCGCGGCATAAGCGCCGTAACGAAAAAAAAAAAAAAAAAGCTAGCCAAGTCTGCACTGAATGCGTGTCGCACCTCGAGGCATCGTGAGCGACCACGCAACGTTTAACACGTTGCACGAAACCGTTCAGAGGGCACGACGAGAGATCGTAAATCCGGCGATCGCAAAAATGGTGAAGCCAACAACGACAGCAAACAAAGAGCCGTAGCATATGACGCGGGGAGGCGGAGACCGACGCGTCAGCGGCCGCAGCAGCCAATAGTAGTTGCCCGATCCCCCGCGTTCTCGCGGAGCTCGCGCTTTGCCCAATTGCAGCCTTGAATTCGAGCGCGGGAAACTTGAAAGCCGCCACGAGGCGCTCAATCGGTAGCAAGCCACGCCTCGACCGCGCCGCCGTCGCCGCCGCCGAGGGTGGCAGAAGAAAGCGCAAGAATTCACAAACAAAACAAGACCAAGATGGCGGCGCTCAGTTCGGCGGGAGAGGAATGGTGCGCGCGCGAAGTTTGGGAATTTTCGGCGCTTGCTCGCTGCTCCGCGGCTGCCGCCGCTTGTTAAATAATTAATTTCGAGTATTTCTACGGCGAGTTGGACATTGATAATTACAGAAATGATAGTTTATAAGACATACTACCGGAATATATAATCTTCCAAAAATCGACTTTTTCGCGATTTTTCGGTTTTCAAAGGTCGCGTCCCCCCTTAACTTTAGAATTTGACCCTCCAATGAGCAGTCAGGGTTTATGGTCGACAATATTGACTGATTTGATCTTCTGGCAGTCCAAGGAACTCTCAAGAGTCTTCGCCAGCACCACAATTCAAACGCGTCAATTCTTCGGCGGTCAGCCTTTTTCACAGTCCAACTCTCGCATCCATACATCACAACTGGAAAGACCATAGCACGAGTTATACGGATCTTGGTTGACAGACTAATGTCTCTGCTCTCTACTAAGCGGTCAAGGCTAACCATTGCTCTCTTTCCCAGAAGCAGGCGTCTCCTAATTTCATGGCTGCAGTCTCCTTCCGAGGTAATCTTGGAGCCCAAGAAGAGAAAATCTGTCACAGCTTCCACTTCTTGTCCCTTGATGCTCCAGGACTTGAGAGGGCAAGACGCCATGATCTTTGTCTTTTTAATGTTCAGTTTAAGCCCAAACTTCTCACTCTCTTCTTGTACGCGCATCAGAAGTCTCTTGAGTTCCGCTTCACTTTCTGCAATTAAAGTGGTATCATCCGCATATCTAAGGTTGTTGATACGTTTTCCAGCAATCTTCACTCCAGCTGAAGACTCGTCCAGACCGGCCTTCCTCATGATGCACTCTGCATATAGGTTAAATAGGCAGGGCGACAGTATGCAGCCTTGCCTCACTCCTTTCTCAATCGGAAACCAATCAATAAGACCATACCCAGTTCTGACTGTGGCCTCTTGCCCTTCATACAGGTTCCTGAGGAGACAGATGGGAACTCCCATCTCTTGGAGAGCTTGCCACAATCTGCTGTGATCTATGCAGTCAAACGCTTTCGCATAATCAATAAAGCAGAAGTAGATGGGTTTCTGGAACTCTCTTGCTTTTTCCATGATCCAGCGAAGGTTGGCAACTTGGTCTCTAGTTCCTCTGCCCTTGCGAAACCCAGCTTGCACGTCCGGAAGCTCCCGATCCACATACTGCTGCAGCCTACCTTGGAGGATTTTCAACATCACCTTGCTAGCATGCGAAATAAGCGCGATCGTGCGGTAGTTGGAACAATCCTTGGCACTGCCTTTCTTTGGAATGGGGATGTAAACTGACCTCCTCCAATCCTGTGGCCACTGCAGGGTTGTCCAAATCTTCTGACATAATGTATGCAGAATGTTAACAGCGTCATGGTTGAGGTTTTGAAGCAACTCAGCTGGAATGCTATCAATTCCGCTAGCTTTGTTCTTAGCAAGGCTGGCTAAGGCCCATTCAACTTCACTCTTCAGGATGCCCGGCTCGAGATCAGTTATCACAACCGTCTTATGTTGGGTTTGCACATTCGGGTCCTTCTTGTACAGTTCTTCTGTGTATTCCTGCCACCTCTTTATCTCTGCGGCTTCAGTGAGGTCCTTGCCTCGTTTGTCCTTTATCACGCCAATCTTAGCACAGAAGCTTCCTTTGATATCTTTGATTGTCTTATACAGAGCTCTTGTGTTCCTTAATTGGCTGTTGTCCTCAACAGCTTGGCACTGTATGTTCAGGAAGGCATTCTTGTCTCTCCTTGCTATTTTCTGAAAATCCGCATTGAGAACCTTGTATCTTTCTCTTTCCCCCATAACTTTTGCCATCCTCCTTTCCTCAGCTATTTGCAAAGCCTCTTCAGATAACCAGTTTGCTTTCTCGCATTTCTTTTGCTTTGGAACTACCTTAGTAGCAACTTCTTGTATTATATCACGAACGTCAGACCACATCTCTTCGGGCTCTTTGTCTTCTAGATCTAATTCTTGAAATCAATTCCTCACTTCCACAGCATATTCTAATGGAACTTGATCCAGATTATACCTGAAAGGCCTTCTAGTTTTCTGCGTTTTCGTCAATCGAAGCTTAATCTTGGCAACAAGAAGCTGATGATCGGTGCCACAATCGGCCCCAGGCCTTGTTTTTACTGCTTGTATAGCGCTTCTCCATCTCTCCTGGCAAATAATATAATCGATCTGATTCCTGTACAGACCGTCCGGTGAAGTCCATGTGTACAGGCGCCTCTTGTGCTGTTGAAAATGAGTATTCGCTATGGTCAGGTTGTTTTCTTGACAAAACTCTACTAGCCTCTGCCCAGCTTCATTTGGCTCACCAAGACCGAACTTGCCTGTAATTCCGGATATTTCTTCACTCCCTACCTTAGCATTCCAATCTCCTATGAGAAAAACGACGTCTGATGATGGGGTGCGGTCTAAAAGGCATTGTAGGTCCGCATAAAATCTCTCAACGTCAGCTTCTTCAGCAGTAGTGGTCAGTGCATCGACTTGGATAACTGTTATGTTGAAAGGGTGACCTTGGATCCGAAGTGAAATCATTCGGTCGTTTTTGGGGTTGTACCCTAGCACTGCTTTGCCCATTCTTCTGTTTACTATGAGAGCGACCCCATTCCTTCTCTTGGATTCGTGCCCACAATAAAAGACATAATGGTCGCCGGAGTTAAATTCTCCCATTCCGGTCCACTTGAGCTCGCTGATACCCAAGATATCAATGTTCAATCTGTCCATTTCTCGCTTGACGATATCCAGTTTACCTTGCGTCATAGATCTTGCATTCCATGTTGCTATGTGGTACATCTCCTTGCAACATCGGACTTTCCGGTCGCTTCCCGACACATCCACAACTGAGCGTCCCATAGGTGCTATGTATTAGCTCCCGTTTATCTCAAACCATTTTTCAGGCGTGATGCGGATATTTCGAAATTTTGACCGGAAAGACCAAAGGCAAAGGTCATTACCGAAAGGTGATAGGGCTCCGAGCGAGCGCTTTGTTCTTATATTAAGTGCCGAACGCAGTCACGTTCGAAGAGCGAATACAAAATTCCTGTGGACGCAGCCGTTTTTCACCTTGGGAGCAGTCACGTGAGCGCTGATCGCACGCGGAGGCTGATGAGTTTTATTGGGCGTAGTTCGGTCAGCTGCCCTCCGGACGTGCATGTTGGCAAGAGCGATTTAGTGATTGTTTGGTTCTGTTTCGTCGCGCCATGTGCGCGAAGCGTTGACTGATTTTTGTTGTGTATGTGGTGTCCGCAACAAAGTTGAATGCAGCGGCGGCGATAAATGGCTTATGCGACGCGTTTAGCAGCTCGAGGATGCTTTTGTTGGGCTGGATGCCAACGCGAAGCGGGCAAGCATTACCCAGTTCTTCCTTCAAAAATTATAAAGTTGAGATTTTCCTGAGAATTCTTTTCCGTTTATTACAAAAGCTCCCTTTGTGCAGTGGAGTGTCGACGGACGTGACGGGCGAGGCCCGCCAAAGCAGTTTCGCTCGTCGCTGTCACACTGAGGTTCTGGGTTTCTAGAAAATTTCGCGTATCACCCAGAAGCAGCTTGCTAGACAGGCAATCGCAGAAGGCTTTGGGCTACTCAATTTCTGTCCTGATTTTTTTTTTTTTTTTTCGTGAGCAAAGTTGGTTTTCCTAGTTGGGCTTGAGCGGAAAACCTGCAGACGCTCACTTCATCTGATCCGTGCATATATGAGCGCATTGAGACAATTCAGTAAAAGCTTGGTAGCGTAGTAAAGGAAAATAAAAAGGCTAGTGTGGCTAGATACAGTCGAACCCGGATATACCGAACTCGAAGGGGATCGTGAAATAGTTCGATATATCGATAATTCGATATACAGAAATCGGCTTGTGACGGTACTTACGATGCGAAAAAACAATACCGTATTTGTCGCGTAATCAACCCACTCGCATAATGAACCCACCCTCCACTTTTGCACCAAGAATTTGAAAAAAAAAAAAAAAAAAAGCGTTAAGGCCAGCTCACTCACATGCAAGCGACTGAGCGATCTCAGCGACGAGTGGCAGCGACAGAGCGAAAATTTTCAAACTTGTTGGAACTGCGTCCCTCTCGCCGCTCGAGCCACCGCGGCAGCTCAAAACAGGTTTCTGTGTCGCCGCGGCAGCAGAAATCGCGAGCATTTTCACTTGCATGTCGATGGCGCGCGTCAGTCCGTTTCGGTCGTCTCATCCACAGCTCATTGGCAGCGTGCCAAGATGCTGGGCAGGGATAACCTCGGGGCGCGTTTATCTTTTGATAGCTCCTGCGGTGGCGGGGAGCGAACTTGGCAGAGTGCCCGTGATGGCTTGATTGCGCAAGCCTGGTTTGATTTATCACGCCGCGCTTGGGGCGGGCGTCATGAACGCAGCAGCTGACCGCGTGCTTTCGCTGATTCATACATGCAAGGATAAACGATAAAAAAAAGTAAATAAATAAAAATAAACATCGCCGCGAAAAAAAAAAGGTAACCCTGCCGCTTCTTAACATCCGCAGCCGCCATATCTTACACTACGCCGCGCGTACAGCACAACGATAAGAAAGGATGACTCTCGCAAATAAAAAAAAAAAAATGAACTGCCGCTTCTTAACATCTGCAGGCGCCATAGCCACGTCCGCCGCCGCGCCACTGCACGCAGAGTGTTCGCAACACACGCTGGAGACAGCGACCGACGTCTGTCTGAAAATGGGCTGAGCTGGCTTGGCGCATGCGTTGCGCGTGCTAAGGAGAGAGATAGCTCAGCAAAAGAATGGGCACACCCACACACATGGCTTGCAAACGTCATGTGTTGGCGCGCGGGAAACGACAACTGCAGATGCGCGCGCCTTTGGGGAATGGGCGCGGCGCTGCCCAGACCAGCCGTCGCCGAACTGTCCCCTCTCATTCCTTCCGCGCGTGGCTTGAAAACGTCACGCGGCAAACGGCCAAGGGTGATGCGATCGTCTTTGGGGAAGGCACACTTTCCAGTGTGTGGTGCTGAGTTCGATATATCGAACGACCGGTGAAATTGAGTTCGATATATGACGCGGCTTTCCTATACTTTTACATGGGATTTTCAAGGGAATATTTCGTGAATTCGATATAACCAAAATTCGATATATCCGGGTTCGATATAACCGGGTTCGACTGTATTGTTAATTTTCAGAAGGAGCAAGAGGAAGTCGCTGCTTGCATCGCAGTGTAGTGCACCGCTAAGGTGTGACGTTTTTCTTTTTTTTTCCACGTGATGCGTTACAAAAAAATTCATCACTGTTTTACCGTACATCATGCTGTTTAGTGTTAGAAATGGGATATAGCGTAATTGTACTCCCCCTGACCGAACGACGAGGTGGTGGTAACAAAGCAACGCTGAAAACGCGCCTCTGTCGCAGAGTTTCGTCGCTCTGTGCGGTGTGCACCAGCGGCAACGACAGGCATTGGTGGCGGCGGCGCATGGCTGATCGCCAGGGATTGTTGCCAGAAATTTTTGGCATTTTGTTTAACTCGAAACTCCGCTTGTCTCAAAATTTTTCCCGTGTTTTACAACTTCGAGTTAACGAGGGTTTACTGTAGCATCAAATTTTGAATTTTTTCTTTTGTTATACAGAAAGAACTCCCATAAAAATAAACCACAGACCAACCAAACTTTGATTTTAGTTTGTTTTATCTGATAATTCGCTATATTCGTTTTCGTTGTAGCGAGGTTCGACTGTATAATGAACCTGGATATTAGGAATTTTTGACTGTCCTGAACTCTTCGTAAATATTGTCAACAGGTACCTGCAAACCCATGTTTCTGTTAGAAACTATTTCCTGTCTAGATTCTAAATGGCGTAAAGATAGGGTGCTCACCATGATGCAACCAAAACACGCGTGCCGCATCATCACCACTCTCTCCATACATTAGTTTGCATCAACGCATGCCATCTCTTCTACCTTAGGGATCTAAAGTCAGAGGAACATTGCTAATTGGGTCACGGCCAGCCGTAAACTACTTCGTGGCATGATGCAGTGATGAGCTCCAGGATGCTGTACTACTTCATGCAGCAGTTTTTGGTGGTCATCAGCAGATGCAGGCTTCTGGCGTGTGCTTGGGGGGTCGTGAGGATGGAGCACTTGGGGGATAAAGGCAGGGATATTTACTTGGTGGAAATGTTGCAGTATTTCGCTGCCATTTCAGATTATCTAGAAATTTGTAATTTCTGATCATTTAAAAGTCGTGAATAGTTTGAATCGTGAAAGTGTGGTGCAGATAGAACAGAATAGCAAATGCTGTTTGCAAACTGCGTAGTAAGCTTTAAATATTTAGAATTTTTTTTCTTTTCCATGTTTGTTTTAGCAAGTGCTGATTGTTATGTGTTTGTGTGGCCAGTGTGTTGTGCTGGATTTGTGTTTTTACACGGAAGGGCCGGGTGAATCTAGTGGTGGCCTTCTCTGTACATTAAGCCAAGGCAGGCGAGACTGTAGAAAGTGCTGCCCGCATCTTTTCCAGGTAGACAGTGTTGTGAGGCTGCCTACACCTCCGGCATCGGGACCAACTGACTACAGTGGAACAGCAGCAGCTCCCAATGGCGGCTGGGGAGAACGACCGCTGACTTGGGGTGCGACTCCCGACCAGGGGACTGCAGCGGAAGAGAAGCCCACTCCAACAGAGGCGGTGCAAGGTGCGTCTGATGTTAGACTTGATCGCTGGCCTTGCGAGCTCTGTGAAGTGCAGATGTCTGGCAGTTGGATCTTGTCATAACGGAATTTGTGGAGCCTTCTTGGAAAATTCAGCTCAAGCAGAATCACCGTTGATGTAGTGCAGACTGAAACATTGGCAGATGAACTGCATATTTCAAGGACAAAGTTTGCCATGGAACCTTGGTGTAGTGAACATGTAACGAATAGTAAAGTAGCTGAACGTTAGCCGAAAATTGTGAAATGAAATTGTCTTCATCGAGTATTAATTGGGATTGTATCAAGGAGATGTCACTGTGTATATTTCTGCAGGGTGCCCTCTCTTTAATTAGCATAAAACCTGGAATTTAAGACCTTTCACGTGCGGTTCTGTGGCAGTAATGACAAACTTAATGGTGCAGTCTTTGCATCACTCACTAAATTTTCTAGCATTGTTTGTCAGCCTAAGAGGCTGTTCGGAAACTACAAAGCTCGTCCTACAGTGCTTCAGAAGGCTTTTGGATTAATGTTTTATTGCTCCAGAGTGCTCTATATTGGAAATTTTAGTACTCTGCATATTACTGCATAATGAAAGACACCATCTGCCAGCCCCTTTACAAATGAATGTGGCCCACTGAAGTGTTTGAAGAAGTGGCAGTGACACACTTGATAGCAGAACTTTGTCGCTCCCTCTCTCCCCCCTCTTCAGATGTTGCAGCAGAGGAGGCACCCAAGATGGAGCAGAATGGCCCCGTTAAACCCCGCAAGGGCAAGAAAGTGCTTGGCAACCAGCGGCGCAAGGTGATGAAGATGCGCCAAAAGACCGCCTCGCCTGGCGCAAACGTGTTTCTTCCCAGAAAGGGGAAGCAGCAGTCTCGGGATCAGCCGGGCAAGCATCTGACAGTGGCCGACATCCTGCGGCACCCACTCTCCAAGCGCTTTGTCCAGCGCACAGGAAAGGTGGGTGCTGCTGGTCTTCCTTCTTGATGAGTGTTTGATGAGTGCTGAGTGGGTGCTGAGTGGGTGCTTGTCGAGTGCCTGTGACTGAAAGAGTAGCTCCAATGCTGAATGGGAGTTACTGTTTCTGTGTGGCAAAAGGCGTTTAGAGGCCCTAGGACTCAAAGAGAGAGAAAGTATGTGTGTCTCTTGTTTGTTTTTACTTTGCTTTGATGTGCCTCTCCAGTTAGCTGCGTACATTGTCGTCGTATACATCCTTTGCATGCAACAAGGTTATTGTGAGGGGATTTGTGTAGGTAGGAGGCTGAGTGAGGTGAATAAGATTCAAGGATTAGGAGCACAAAGCACTAGAACACAAAAATGATGCTCTTGTCCTTGTGTTTGCTTATTCTGAGCCTCCTTAAGAAGAGCACTTTGGGGAACAGAGGCTTTAAGGGGGGAGGCTACCTTTGAATACCAACTTTGTTGTTTCTTGAGATAATTGAATGAAATGTTCAGGGTAGACTCATGGCACAGCCATTTGAATAACTGCAAAGTTTCATGGAGCTGCACACATTGGTACTCAAGTTAGAGAAGTATATCAGAATGGTTCACATGGGTTCCTTGTTCCATGCCTGGTGAACTTGCAAAATGTGTTGGCACTATGAAATTCATTATGAAGATTCCTGAATAGGTACCACAGGGCAAGACAGAGACCTTTTTTTTTAATTTCCCTGCCAAAACATTTTCGCAGTGCATTGAGGTTAGCGCCACTAATTGGACTTGCATTAGCCTAATTTTGATGTTTATTATAAATTCCAGACTCAATAATTTGAAAAAATGAGCTTGTCTTGCCCTCGGAAATTTATTCAGGCACACAATAAAAAAAACCAGGTGGGAATCCGATTAGCGGTTCCAGAAATACTGAGGGAATAAGCAACCATACCATGAAAAAAATTCATTCTGAGAAAATGGCCCGTGAAGTTTAAAACAGCATTTTCAAGTCTAAAGTTTGTTTTTCACTGCAGCACGTTGTGCCTCCACCTCCCCGATTCCCTCGGAAAGTGCATTTTCATGCGAACAGCGGACGACGCTGATGACGCATTATCGCTTGCGATGACAGGCGCGATACGGGAGGCCGAGATCGCCGAGGTTGATATGGTCGGTACAACAGGCACGCTTCAAACGCCGGCTCCTTACGTTGACGCGAAAGATACGCAGTTGGAAGTGGCAGCGCAGTCGTTGATCTTCGAACGCAAGTTAGTTTCGCCATAGATAATTTGAGCTATATGCCACAACACTAAAGCTGCGTGCCACCTGACATTTGTCCAGATTAACGCCCCCGGGTTGGCTTGGCATGAGAGTGCATTCCCTCCAAGACGAGGAAAGAAGGTAAACCATGGAGGAATGGGTAGAATCAAACGACCTGTGCTCTGGCTAGTGGCACCAGAGGTTAAGGGCTGCCTCCTTCCTATTCCATATGACTTCTGAGACGTGCAACTAAAAGCTGATGAATTTTGCTGCCATTAATGCGAAAAGCATATGGCATTAGACAAACACTATGGGTTAAAGCTATGCCCAAGCATTTGTTCGTTCGTTTGTTCGTTCATTTGTTTGTTCTGCTGCCAAAAGCTGGCCCAAGCAAGGGGCCATACAATACAAAGCATGACATTGCAGATCACAATAAGAAAGTCATGAAAAAGGATGCAGGCTGTTGCAGTGTCACTCATACAAATGAAATGTAGCACTAGCACAATGAGTAACAAAACAAAAGGAAAAAGCATATATGAATCTACAAACAGATGGGCAAATTTCTGTGCCGACCAACGGAAAGTTTAAAAAACATCAGTTTAAAGGAATTTGGAATACATACAATAAGGTGAATTACAAACTGCTATATTTAGGCTAGTTTTCAGGAACAAAATGTTGTGACTGTTGTGTAATACAGTCAGATCTCGATATAACGAATCCCGTGGGACCGCGAAAAATCATTCGTTATTTTGAAATATCATTGTAATGAAAAAATCTGCGATTATAAGCCAGGGGTCAAACCTAGGTATGAAAATGACATACCCTGGCAGTAAGCACGTGTGTAGACAAGCAAAAACTGAAGTGAAAAGGTTGCACTAACTCCAAAGCTGATTTATTTGAAGAAATCCATTATTTTCTTCTGCCGCGTGCAGCAAACGTGACCGCGCACTACATTACACCACTACAGCACATACACCTTCCGCTTTCCGGAACACCTCATCGCGTGCGTGATTGCACCGAGCGATGAAAGTACGGATTTTGTCCATGTGCAAAAAAAAAAAAAAATTGAGTTTTTTATGACCCCATCTTCATGCTCCCTGAGCTTTGAAAATCTTGTCTTGGTCTTTCATAATGATCGCGGCAGTCGATGAGGCAATGCTAGCTGTCTGTAGAGGCCGAATCGCTTTTTCCCTGCGTCGATTTCTTGCAGTGAAAGCAGCTGCGTTCATATCTTCTTGGCACTTCGCTGGCTAATATCATCACCAATCTCGCACAAACTTCACAATAAGATAATCAGCGGCAAAAAAAAAAAGAAAAAAAAAAATAAATGCCGTCCTGCACGCGCGAACGCACAAACGACCGAGTCGCGTACTGCACACAACACAAAAAGAAAAAAAACACAGGCAGCTAGGCCTGCTGGCTACTGCGTAATAAACCATAGCTTCATGGTGGCGCTAGGAGCTGGTCCTAGATGTCCTGATGATGATAGCTACAGCCCACGGACCATACACACAGAAACTGCAGTTTCTGTTTCGTTTCAGGCGAGAGTTGCAAGCTGCGGTGCTGTTAATTTTAGCCAAATTCGTAATACTGATGTTCCAAAATTATAGAACAAGAAATAAAATATGTTCGTTATTCTGAAATATACGCTATTTTGAAATTCGTAATTCTGAAATAGTTTTACATTGAAAACATGGCAAATCTGCCGGGGATTCTTAAAAAATTCGTTAATTTTAAAAGTTCATTAATGTGGTGTTTGTAGTAATGAGATTTCACTGTACCTCTACAGGGATGGAATTCTATTCATTTAAGGTACGGGGGAAAAAGTACAGTCGAACCTTGTTATAACGAAGTAGTACGAGGCGCGAAAATTTGTTTGTCATATCCAGTATTCGTTATAAAATTGTGCACCTGAATTTCTGTAAATAACTTCGCTAATAAAACAAAACAAAATGTGCACTAATATGGTCAGCACAAAGGTCTGAAAACGCAATTTCTTAATTAAAAGCTTGGTGTAAACGTGAAATCTCGCGTTATGCTCAGTGTTGGAGAGCAAAAATGAATATATAAAGAGATGTTGCCTCTGCGCACAATTTTCGCGATGGAGCCAACAGACTCTGAGAGTGTGGCGTGCGCACTCGGGTCGGTCTCATTGGCAGAGGCTCTGTAGGGGCTCACACCATGACGAGACAATGGTGATGACATGCCAGTCACATGCCTGTCAGCCGTTGCATGGTCGAACTCGAGCAGTATTGCTGCCGCCGCCGTTCTTGAGTCCGGCCATGAGCGTTCATGGCCTCTGAGATCATCACGCGCAATGTGATCTCGGAGGCCATAGGCCTTTAGTGCTAGTTTTTGTCGTCGCTGCTAGATGACACGGCACGCAACGCGCGAGTGATTTAAACACTCTTCTGCGGCAGCCGATTCGATTTATTGAAAAATTGCGTTTATTGATGGGGGTTTTTTTGGCTCCTTTACACATTTTTTTCTGTTTCAATGCAAAAAAGCTGCTTCGCTATAACCAATCTGGCTTAGCATTTTTTAATTTTTGTTTCATTGTACAGAAAGAACTCTCATAGAAGTAAACCATAGGCTAACCAAACCTGGATTTTAGTTCGTTTTATCTGATAATTCGCTATATCCATGTTCGTTATAGCGAGGTTCGACTATATTCATGTGGGATTTTATTTTACAAAATATTAAGGTAAGAGATGGGTTATGTCTGGGTATATTTTGCGTGCACTTAGAAGCTTTATGTAATGAGAAAGCTGTAGACCGATTTTTTCATTTAAAATGCTGTGTAGAAGCTGGAGACGACTTACTTTGCGCCTGTGATTTAGTGTTCTGATTTTATTCACATGCATTAGTAAAGAAAGGGAATCCTTCCTTTTATATTTTCTAAAGATAAGTCTGATGGCATTCCTTTGGACACGCTCTAAATTCATTATATCGTTCTTAGTATGAGGGTCCCTGCATATTCCAATTTCAATCAGACAAATGCCTTATATGCTATACTTTTGGTGTTCACTGGTGCGTTTATGTTTGTTTTTCAGGAACCACAACTTGCGCAGCGCTGCTGAACACTTAATGGAAATATGGCTTGACCTTGAGAGTTTGTTATTGAATGTTATGCCCAAATACTTATATTTTTCAACTTCAGATATTATTGGGTCATTAAGCACATATGAAAATACGCTAGGCTCTTTTTTCCATGTTACTCTCAGCAAAACTGTTTTGTGTACTTTGATTTCCATGCCCTAAAGATCACACTGATCGTGGATAGTAGTAACTGATTTCTGCAAACATTCGTGATCGTTTTTTAAGTTTGAAGTTTGAAGTTTATTGTATTGCAAAGGTTAACAAAACATGAATACAGAAGGAGGTCCCAAAGTCAAGGACTACAGGACGGGACCTCCTATAATGATTATTGAAAAGAAATACATATTGAGCAGTTGCAGAAATTATACAATATTTCGCATCAGTGGGTTGGGGCAAATGAAACATGAATTAGTACAGGCACTATTGATGTAATAACAAAAAACACCTAATCACATAAAGAAAACATAGGAAACAATTCATAAAAAGATATAAAGGATAACACTGGAACAGATTACCTTGAAAATTACGATAAGTGTGATAATAAAAACTGACGAGCGGATTTAAAGGCAAAAATAGTTAGTGATTGTTTGATAGTTGTAGGTAATGAATTCAAAAGAGTGGTAGCAGAAAATCGGACTGATTGTTTCCCATAATTAGTGTTTGGTTTAGGCAGCAAGAAGTTGTTGTTGTTGGCGAAACGTGTGTCCGTACGACGCGGAATTTGATCATTGGTGGTTAGTGAGAATGGAAGTAGCTCTCTAACAGATTTGTACATTAGGATACATAAACTGTAGTCTATTATTTTCTTCACAGAAAGAATATTGTGTGATTGGAGCAAACGAAGGGCATTTTCTGAGCGGTGACTACAAGTAATAATGCGTATAGCTTGATTTTTGATAATTTGCAGGGAAGATAAGTGCGAAGGGTTCCCCAAGATGAAATGCAGTACTGAATGTGAGTGTGGATGAACGAGTAATATAGAGAAATGAGCGTGAGAATATCAAAATACGGCCGCACTTTAATTAGCACTCTAATGCCATAAGCCATTTTACGAGAAATAGATGTGATGTGAGTCCGAAATTTTAGATGTTTATCAAGTTCCACACCTAAAAATGACACATGATCAGAAGCAAAGATAGAGTTAGAGCCGATGTTAACAGGCGGGGTTTCGCAGATAATTTTATGAGATGAGCTGAAAACTATAAAACTAGATTTGGATGCATTAATGGACAGCATATTATCCCGGCACCAGCTTAATACATTGTCTGCATCAGCATTCAGTTTTTCAACCACCATGTTTATGTGTGAACCCGAGGTTAAGATGGTAGTGTCATCTGCATAAAGAAAACAGAATTATTAAGGCGCACAGGGAGGTCATTAATGTACAATAAAAATAAGAGAGGACCAAGAAGTGAACCTTGCGGGACTCCAATGTTAGTGGTCTTGTATTTTGAATATGTCTCTGATATGAATACCGCTTGTTTTCTTTCGAATAAATAGCTTTTGATTAGAGTAAGGGCAGGCCCAGTTATTCCGATAGCGTCAAGCTTATTGAATAGAATAGTATGGTTAAGGGAATCAAATGCTTTGGAGAGATCGATGAATAATGCACCGGCGATGTTACCCGCATCAATGACGGATTTAATTTGATCAGTGAGAGCGATCACAGCTAATTCAGTAGAGAATCCTAATCTAAAACCAAATTGGTTAGGCGAGAGAATGTCAAATTTAGATAAATAGCTATTTAGTCGGGCAACAATGGCTTTTTCGATGATTTTACTAAAAAATGACAGAATAGCTATAGGGCGGTAATTGGAAATGTTAGGCTTGTCTCCCTTTTTGAAGATAGGAATGAGCGTAGTCTTTTTCAACGCAGTAGGAAAAATTCCGGATTTGAACACAGGCTAATAATGTGAGCGAGGACATCGCAAATGAGATGAGCAATCATCTTTATGTGAGAAGAATGCATATTATCCAGACCTGGACTGGTGTCCTTCAGATTGTGTATTATTTTGCAGATCTCGTCAGGTGACACAGGAAAAACGAAAATGCTATGGGGAGATCGTTGTAATGTATTACCTGTAGCAATGTTAGAATTACCTGATGGTAAATCAAATGAGTCACTAAACGCTTCAGCAATGTCTACCGGGTTGCTAAATGTTTTCTCGCCTGAAGAAATTGCAGATATGGGAACTTTTGTGGTGGTTCTGTTTAGGAATGCTTTAATAATTTTCCACTTCTTGTTAGCGTCATCTCCGGCTAGATTTAACTCTCTTTCATAGTATTTTTTCTTAGCTGTTGTGAGGAGCATGCTTAATACATTAGAATAATTCTTATAGCGTGCTAGAAGTCTCATGTTGAATGGTTGTTTTTTGCTCTTTTTATAGAGGTTATCTTTTTTTCTTAAACTGTTTAATAGGCTGGAAGACATCCAGGGATTAATCGGAGCTGAATATTTTTTATTGCACGTAGATACAGTGGAGCATTGATTAACAGCATTAGAGATAATAAGAAAGAACTGGTTAAATGCATTAACAGCGTCTTTAGTGGCCTTGATTACTGACCAGTCAACACTGGCAATCCGTTCAAGGAATAATGCAGCACTCAGTGTTTTTTTAATGCAGAGTGTGTGCCTAGCCTGGTTAACACAGTTATCCAGCTGAATAAAAATAGGGCAGTTCAGTTCAGTTCAGTTCAGGCGTTCAGTCGTGTCCGACTCTTCGTGACCCTATGGACCATGTCACGCCACGCTTTCCGGTCTCTCACTATCTTCTTAACATCACATAGCTTCATCTGCAATGCCTCGAGAATGCCATCTAACCATCACGTTCGCTGCCTACCCCTTCTCCGGCGACCCTCAACCTTTCCCAACATCAAATCTTTCTCCGGCGACTCCTCTCTTCTCATCAGATGACCAAAGTAGCTGAGCTTTAACTTTAGAATTTGACCCTCCAATGAGCAGTCAGGGTTTATGGTCGACAATATTGACTGATTTGATCTTCTGGCAGTCCAAGGAACTCTCAAGAGTCTTCGCCAGCACCACAATTCAAACGCGTCAATTCTTCGGCGGTCAGCCTTTTTCACAGTCCAACTCTCGCATCCATACATCACAACTGGAAAGACCATAGCACGAGTTATACGGATCTTGGTTGGCAGACTAATGTCTCTGCTCTTTACTAGGTGGTCAAGGCTAACCATTGCTCTCTTTCCCAGAAGCAGGCGTCTCCTAATTTCATGGCTGCAGTCTCCTTCCGAGGTAATCTTGGCGCCCAAGAACAGAAAATCTGTCACAGCTTCCACTTCTTGTCCATTGATGCTCCAGGACTTGATAGGGCAAGACGCCATGATCTTCGTCTTTTTAATGTTCAGTTTAAGCCCAAACTTCTCACTCTCTTCTTGTACGCGCATCAGAAGTCTCTTGAGTTCCACTTCACTTTCTGCCATTAAAGTGGTATCATCCGCATATCTAAGGTTGTTGATACGTTTTCCAGCGATCTTCACTCCAGCTGAAGACTCGTCCAGACCGGCCTTCCTCATGATGCACTCTGCATATAGGTTAAATAGGCAGGGCGACAGTATGCAGCCTTGCCTCACCCCTTTCTCAATCGGAAACCAATCAGTAAGACCATGCCCGGTTCTGACTGTGGCCTCTTGCCCTTCATAAAGGTTCCTGAGGAGACAGATGAGGTGAATTGGAACTCCCATCTCTTGGAGAGCTTGCCACAATCTGCTGTGATCTACGCAGTCGAACGCTTTCGCATAATCAATAAAGCAGAAGTAAATGGGTTTCTGGAACTCTCTTGCTTTTTCCATGATCCAGCGAAGGTTGGCAATTTGGTCTCTATTTCCTCTGCCCTTGCGAAACCCAGCTTGCACGTCCGGAAGCTCCCGATCCACATACTGCTGCGGCCTACCTTGCAGGATTTTTAACATCACCTTGCTAGCATGCGAAATAAGCGCGATCGTGCGGTAGTTGGAACAATCTTTGGCACTGCCTTTCTTTGGAATGGGGATGTAAACTGACCTCCTCCAATCCTGTGGCCACTGCAGGGTTGTCCAAATCTTTTGACATAATGTATGCAGTGTGTTAACAGCGTCGTGGTTGAGGTTTTGAAGCAACTCAGCTGGAATACCATCAATTCCGCTAGCTTTGTTCTTAGCAAGGCTGGCTAAGGCCCATTCAACTTCACTCTTCAGGATGCCCGGCTCGAGATCAGTAATCACAACCGTCCTATGTTGGGTTTGCACATCCGGGTCCTTCTTGTACAGTTCTTCTGTGTATTCCTGCCACCTCTTCTTTATCTCTGAGGCTTCAGTGAGGTCCTTGCCTCGTTTGTCCTTTATCACGCCCAGCTTAGCACAGAAGCTTCCTTTGATATCTTTGATTGTCTTATGCAGAGCTCTTGTGTTCCTTAATTGGCTGTGTTCCTCAACTGCTTGACACTGTATGTTCAGGAAGGCATTCTTATCTCTCCTTGCTATTTTCTGAAAATCCGCATTGGGAACCTTGTATCTTTCTCTTTCCCCCATACCTTTTGCCATCCTCCTTTCCTCAGCTATTTGCAAAGCCTCTTCAGATAACCAGTTTGCTTTTTTGCATTTCTTTTGCTTTGGAACTACCTTAGTAGCAACTTCTTGTATTATATCACGAACATCAGTCCACATCTCTTCGGGCTCTTTGTCTTCTAGATCTAATTCTTGAAATCGATTCCTCACTTCCACAGCATATTCTAATGGGATCTGATCCAGATCATACCTGAAAGGCCTTCTAGTTTTCTGCGTTTTCCTCAATCGAAGCTTAATTTTGGCAACAAGAAGCTGATGATCGGTGCCACAATCGGCCCCAGGCCTTGTTTTTACTGCTTGTATAGCGCTTCTCCATCTCTGCCGGCAAATAATATAATCGATCTGATTCCTGTACAGACCGTCCGGTGAAATCCATGTGTACAGGCGCCTCTTGTGCTGTTGAAAATGAGTATTCGCTATGGTCAGGTTGTTTTCTTGACAGAACTCTACTAGCCTCTGCCCAGCTTCATTTGGCTCACCAAGACCGAACTTGCCTGTAATTCCGGATATTTCTTCACTCCCGACCTTAGCATTCCAGTCTCCTATGAGAAAAACGACGTCTGATGATGGGGTGTGGTCTAAAAGGCCTTGTAGGTCCGCATAAAATCTCTCAACGTCAGCTTCTTCAGCAGCAGTGGTCGGTGCATAGACTTGGATAACTGTTATGTTGAAAGGGTGACCTTGGATCCGAAGTGAAATCATTCGGTCGTTTTTGGGGTTGTACCCTAGCACTGCTTTGCCCATTCTTCTGTTTACTATGAGAGCGACCCCATTCCTTCTCTTGGATTCGTGCCCACAATAAAAGACATAATGGTCGCCGGAGTTAAATTCTCCCATTCCGGTCCACTTGAGCTCGCTGATACCCAAGATATCAATGTTCAATCTGTCCATTTCTCGCTTGACGATATCCAGTTTACCTTGCGTCATAGATCTTACATTCCATGTTGCTATGTGATATATCTCCTTGCAACATCGGACTTTCCGGTCGCTTCCCGACACATCCACAACTGAGCGTCCTTTTGGCTTTAGCCCAGCCGCTTCATTCGTCCTGGAGCTACTAGGAATCGCCCTTTGTTCATCCCCAGTAACATGTGGGACGCCTTCCAACCTGGGGGGCTCATCTTCCGGCGCCATATCGATAATGGTATTGTGACTGGCCATAGGGTTTTCTTGGCAGGAAATACTGGAGTGGGTTGCCATTACCTTCTCCAGTGAATCACATTTTGTCAGAACTCTCTGCCGTGACCTGTCTATCTTGGGTGGCCCTACACAGCAGAGCTCACGACTTCATCGAGTTTCGCAAGCCCCTCCGCCACGACAAGGCAGTGATCCATGAAGGGGAAAAATAGGGGAAAATAGGGCAGTGATCAGTTAAATCAGCCTCTATAACACCTGCGTCGGGGGCGGTTATTAGGTTGGATAAGGCGTGATCTATAAGTGAGCTTGAACCACTCGCCGAAACGCATGTCGGAATGGTAATAAGATTTTCAAAACCATGAATGTTTAAAACATCCAAGTAATCTTTATGTGAAGGGCGTCTAATGTGTTAATGTTGATGTCACCCATTATAATTACATTTTTGCGTTCCATAGATAACGCGCTTAAGACTGAGTGTAAAGCTGAACAGAAATCTTTGACAGGAGACGAGGGTGATCGGTATACGCAACCAATGATTAAGTTTTTTTTATCTCGTGAAAAGAAAGATTCATCCGGTTCAATCCATACAGATTCACAGTTTATCACTGCAAGAGCTAGATCAAGTCGGCGACGATAAAGATAGCTAGAGGAAATAATGATTGCTGTGCCACCATGAGCGCTATCGTTACGATGGCAGTATTCTGCGCTGTAAGAAGGTAACGAGTATAGTTCTTTATCTGTTTCGGACAGCCAAGTCTCGCTGACACAGATAACGAAGAACTGGTGTTGAGTAGCTGATAAGAAGTTAGCAATGTTGTCCGAATGTTTTCTTAGACTTTGTGCATTCGTGGAAATTATTTTCTTAAAAGTGACACAGTCGTCTGCAAATAAATTTAAATGGACAAGATCAGGAGTTTCGTCGACTATATCATTAATATAGATAAAAAATAGATGTGGTTTTATTACGCTACCTTGCGGTACGCCTGAGGTCTCTTGACGGATATTGAAGAGCATTTGTCTATTTCTACGAATTGTTGTCTATGACTGAGGTATGCCTAGATCCATAATATGATAGTAGGAAAACCGATGTGTTCCAGCTTATGAGGTAATTTTCCATGGGAAACCTTGTCGAATGCTTTACTAAAATAAAAAAAAAAGAGCATATCGACTTGTCTGGATGAGTCAAGAACCTTCGAGGTTTCGTGAACGACTGACACAAGCTGAGTTAAAGTTGATAATCCTTTTCTAAATTCATGCTGTAATGTAGAGAGGACATTGTGGTCTGCCAAAAACGGACGAGTGAAGCCTGCGACAACATGCTCTAGTACAGGGGTTCTCAAACTGGGTTCCGCGGAACACAGGTGTTCCGCGGGCTGTCTTCTTGTGTTCCGCGAGAATCCTCAGAGCTCAGGGCAAGCACTGCTCTCAAAGAAAAATTTAATGGTGAAGGCTTGGTGAAATTTTGGATGGGGACTGCTCCGCTGTTTCCATGCCTCGTTGAAAGGGCAGTGGACATTTTGCTTCCCTTTGCAACTACATATGCATGTGAACAGGCATTTTCAGCCCTCGCCTATCTGAAGAACAAGCACAGGAGCCATCTTGACCCGGCAGCTGATATGAGACTGGCTCTGAGGGGGAGGGGGGGCGGGGGGTTCCCTGGAACTATTTGAAGGCTTTTGGGGTTCCTCCAAGCAAAAAAGTCTGAGAACCCCTGCTCTAGTAATTTACAGCAAGTGCTCGTAATAGAAATAGGACGGTAGTTGAATACTGTAAGACTATCACTTTTTTTAATGAATTGGAACAACCCTCGTGGTACGCCAGTCCGATGGTACTTCTCCTAATTTTAATGATAATTGAAAACAATCAGTCAAGAATGAACATATCTGTTCCGCATACCTTCTTAAAAAAGCGTTTGGTGGATTGTCTGGATCTGCAGATTTTCCAACATCAACTTTAAGAAACATATCCAAAACACCTTGTTTAGAAATTGTAATGTCATGCACAAAACACCTATCAATATAAAGTGTTCAAATTCATCCAGTTCCGAAAACATGCGGCGAAAATAATCACTGAAACTCTCAGCAATACTTAATGCATCCTGAGTAATTTCATCGTCAACCTTTATTTTATGTGTTACCTGTTTGGATTCACCTGAATGACTGTTGAAATAACCCTACTCAAACCAGAATATTTATGTATGGCATCAATTGTGGGCCTTCAATGTGTGAGCAACTGCAGGCATAACGTAAAAATTGATGGCGTTGTCTCTGAGAATAGGCTGACCTTTTAGTGTGAGCTTTGTGCCAACCCACGGCGATGGTGGCCATCAGCTGTGCGTCGAGCAGCCAACTGAGCTCAGCTGCATGCTGTTCTGGGCGCTCCTTGGCAGTGCTTTCCCTCGCTTCCTTCTGTGAGCAGCTTGAGCAAAAGCATTGCTGCTATTGCACCACATTGTGAAAGATGACTGTTTTCAAGCGCACCTGCTTTGGCGCACTCCACTGTGTGCAGTGCATGCAATTATGCATCGATGTTATTGCGAACTACCACTGCCCGGTCTCTCACCAGGCAAGTTTGCCATGATGCTATACAGTGAAACCTCGTTATAACAAATAGTTAAAAAATCGGAAAATAGTTCACTCTATCCATAATTCGTAATATAAAATTTCGTAGAATATACATGCAAGAGCAGCAAAATTCAATCAGAGAAGGCACAGCAACTCTGAGGGTGCCTACTTGGGTCACGTCCATTTATTTACGCGCAAAGAACTGCATTAACGCAGCCCGCTTTTTCGTGTTGATCACGTTCCGTATCGCACCCTGTTCCACAGTTTGCAAACACTCCACAAGGGCAAACCCACATCTCTCAATAGCACTGCAGTGGCAGCGCAGTAAATCCAATGCAGAAAGTGCTTCTTGTGAAGTCGGAATGTTCTCATCGTCTGCAGGGTCAGCCTGTGCTTCGTCTGCGGGATGTTCAGAAACTTCCACGGCGATTTCGGCGTCCGTCAGTACAGCCGTGGTTGCCGCGATGTCGTTGCCGCCTACAAAGTCCTCTACACTCATTGTTGCGGGCATGTCACCAACAAAACGCGAAAAATCGTTCCAGGCTCATCGAACTCGCAGAGTTCTGCTTCTGCTTCGTCGGGATCATCCCGGTCGTCATTTGATGCACGGGCCTTTACTGGAACAAAACCTGCGTGCCGAAAGCAGTTGGCAATCGTTTCGCCTTTCAAGCTGTCCGATGCCGCATTAATGCTCCCAGCAAGTCGATCTGCAAGTCCTGCTTCACGAGAAGAGTGTCAATCAGTCTCCTCTTGTAAACTGCCTTGAAGACCCTGATTTTATCTTGAGCTTGGTCTTCAACATCAGAATTGCTCTTTTTTTCACGTTCACCTCCATCACAGCACTGCGCACACCCGCGCACCGCACTCGATACGACGACCGACGCAGCCTCCGCCGTACACTACGACGGCCACGTCGCGACACCGCTGCTAACACTAAAACCAAAAACGCGAAAGACTCAAAAACCAAAAAAGCAAAAGCAACATTCAATCAGCAGCGGTGCTGTCAGCGATTGTGAGATGCGAATGATTTCTCATGGCCTCCGAGATCACCTCCGCACGCACAAACAGGTGCACGGGGGTGATCTCGGAGCCTATAAATTTCTTTGGCTGTCAACTCCCAATGCCGCCGTGGCATCTGTGGCGCTGTCAGCGCCTGCGAGATAGTCCTGAACGTTTGCTGCGCCGCACAACACACATGTAGTGCAACGAAGCCTGCCTCCTGCGTCGCGAAGTGCGTAATATCCATTTTATGCTGAACCGCGTTCACTATGGAAAGTTAAAAATACATGTGTTTGACAAAAATATTTTGGAAGAGTTCGATATATTCAATAATTCGTTATATGCATGTTCGTTATATTGAGGTTTGACTGTAGTAATGCTTGCCAGTAGTTTTCAAGATCGGATAATTTGTTGCTTATCCCAGCTGTGAGTGCATGATATTTTTGAGTGTAATCGGACTCCTTGAAGTAAAAGTAGGTGAGTTAGCATTGCCCTAGCACTTCATTTTTATTCAGAGTTACTCTAGCTTCACACCATTGTTGCAAAATGGTATCTCTAGGGCGAGCCCTTCATCTTGCGCTGCCATGGCAGGTAAGGTGACAGCAATCTTCGTTTACTCGTGCACGTTCATATCGCTTGCTGCTGCTGCTGCTGGTTTGCTTCTCTTCTCTTGTGAATACAAAAGTGGTATTCAAGATTTATGTTTCCACAACATCAACAGCTCCGCTTGGCAGTGCTGCCTTATCCCTGCTGATAGTAAAATGGTTTACTGCCAGCGGGCTAAAATCGTTAAATGGAAATGCGTGACTTTGCAAATCCCTGTGTAAGACTGAGCAGTTCAGAACAGAGTTTAGCAGTGACAGCATTTTTCATTGTCTTTGCACCCAGGTGGTGCACATTCTGGAGACCAAGAGCTCTCGGGTGGCAGCCGGCATTCTGCGTCTTCTGCAGGACCGCAATCCGGCCTGGGTGCTTTTCTCACCGCGGGACTCGCGCTTCCCGCGGCTCATGATCCCCTCCCAGGAGTGCCCGCCCGGTCAGTTCTCACTTGTGGCAGAAGAGCAGCAGCTGAGGTCCCTATCTTCGTGTCCCACTGGTTCTCCCATTGCTGGAAAAGTGACAACGGAGTAAAGCTCGGATTCTCCATTCGGAAAACCCAGCCAACACTGGGGAGGGCCCTGATTGCTGCATTATAATTTATTCCACTCACATTCTGAAATAGAGAGCTAGAGCATAACATAATCTGCTTTCATGCGCCAACCGGTCCCAAAGCAAGAGGTGTGCATGCCGCCAGCTAGTAGAGGGCGACGTTAAGTCAATCTGCTCATGAGCAGGGGCTGAAACGTGGAGGCTAACTAAGAGAGTCCTACTTAAGTTGAGGACAATCCAGAGGGCTATGGAACGAAAAATGGTAGGGGTAACATTAAGAGATAGAAAGCGTGCAGAGTGGGTCAGAGAAATAACTCAAGTTACCGACATTCTAGTAGAAATCAAGAAGAAGAAATGGACATGGGCAGGACATGTAGTGCGAAGAGAGGATAACCGATGGTCGCTGAGGGTAACAAACTGGATTCCAAGGGAAGGAAAGCGTAGCAGGGGGCGGCAGAAAGTTAGGTGGGCGGATGAGATTAAGAAGTTCGCAGGGGTCAAGTGGATGCAGTTAGCACAGAACCGGGTTAAGTGGAGAAATATGGGAGAGGCCTTCGCCCTGCAGTGGGTATAATCAGGCTGATGATGATGATGATGATGACTAGTGGATTGTGCTGGGCAGCAAATCTTTAATATTAAACTGTGTCTAAGCCACAGTCGTGCTTACGTCATATCCGTACTACAGTTCAACATGGCAAGGCCATGTGTCGTGCAAAGCAAGAACAGTATGTTTCCAAGATGTAACCCAGAGAAATAAAGCTAGCGGAATGAGCACCTTCCTTCTGAATGCACCTGCCTCCCACGTCCCTTGCTGGTGGCAGCGTCAAAGAGTGACTGGTTCTGCCTGCTTTTAACACAATTGTGCACCCTTTGGTAGGCCACCTCAGTGGCACCAAAGAGTGCACCAATATTGCCTCTATCTTGAGTGGCAAAGATTACAAAATAGCCAAGCCTATCCAGGCCAGACAATCTGAATGACATGGTTTAAATTTAAGTTGGCTCCTTTAACGCCTCTTCAGGTGGAAAGAATTGGTTGGTAGTGATAGCAATGTCCTCTTGCATCTTTATTACGCCAAAAGAAGGACTTTTGATCAGAAAATGATCTCCACAGTATTGATAATGCTTATTCTAGACCGAAAAATAGAGCTTTCGAACTCTACTGAAATATTGGTCCTGAATTTGTACGCATTCCTGCGGGATGAGTGCTGGTTCCTGAGCAAAGTCCAAAATATTGCGCAAGTTTGAATTATTGGAGTCCGACAAATTGGTCAGCTACTCCAGTATGTACTAATCTGTCGTCCTTACAATTGTTTCGAAATCTCTTGTGTGTGCTGTTGTGTAATAGTACAACTGCTATTTAGGCTAATAGAATGGGCCCATTTCCTTCCCTACACTAGCACTGGCGTTATTTTATTATGGAGCAATTCATACCAAGGCCATGTTGCCTTGAGGTTCCAGATGTCATTATGCAGTACTAATTGGGGGACATATGCACACTCAAATCAGGGCTTCTGATGACACGCCAGAGCTAAGGCTGCTCTGAATCCCCTAAGACACTTTACAATGCGTGGTATGATCGCTTTCAACTCATTATTCCGGTTCAAACTGTGGCTAAAATCACAGCCACTCCTGTCAGCTCTGCTGCTGTTAGGCATTGATGCCAAAATTGAAAAAAAAAAAAGAAAAAAAAAGCCATGTTCTCTCAGTGTTTGTATGCTGTGTGTAAGAGGGTTAGGGTGCATCTTAGTTTGCTGCTTGCATGGTGGCTGCAGGCCTAAGATGCTCTACACCAAAGCCACAACTGAAGGCACTTCATATTGCCAGGGGGCGCTCAGAGTGAAAGACGACGTTGAAGTGTATCGGCTCCGGACTCGCAGGACGTATCTAAACCTTGGACCGTGTGATTCTACCTGTACCGGCTCTGTAATCTAGCCCCAGTCGCCAACACCGTGACAATATCTATTCACCACACCTCATGCAGCATCTAACCTTGCTACCAGTTACTGCCAACTAGTTACTACCAAAAAAATTGGTCGGCTACTGGGATGGATATGACATCTGCTAATGAAGCGCTCTCCCGTCCTCTTTCATACAGAATGGTTTTCATTGACAATTTTATCTAGTCAGCGGTGTGTAATTTTGCACGATATGCATAATTTCCCCGCAGTGTTCACCTGGCTTTCATCATAAAAATGCGGGTCATCATATAAATAAACACATATTTTGGGGGACCGGACAAAGCCTGCTCTTGAGAAGCAGTGCCTGAGAACTGTGCTTCTCAACCTACCTGATTATTCACAGAACCTGAACACTGTTTCTTGCAGGCTTTTTTGAGCGGACAGCTGATTTTGCCAACACCCTTTTTCTTGCTGAGATGACAAAGTGGCTGCCAGACTCCACCTTCGCTCAAGGGTGAGCTTTCTTTGGAGGCTGAAAATGTCACCCATTTTCTTGTGCTGATCATCTTCGCTCTTCTTCCTGTAGGATCACAGATTTCTGGTTCACAGCTTTTCTAGTTCTTTGCATTAAGTGAACATCCTGAGCTGACCAGCCTCAAGCACTATTTTGGTTAGAAAGCAAGGCTTGCGATGCACTGACAGATGAATCTTCATTTAGCGCTTCGTGCACTATCGTGGCAGCCCATTACATCGTACCTCCATTTTGCATCGGCGGGACCGCTTCTGTAATCATGAAAATACCGCACTACACAAATCATTCGGTGAACGTGCACAGGAAATGAGCCGAGCGTCTGTTCCAGTACCACGGTGTTCACGGTTCGCTTCCACTGGGAAATGCGATGCTGCCATTGTGCAACCAAACTAGACCCCTTTCATAAATGTTAAGTCAGCTTCACCTCTATGCTGCATTCCCCTCTAATGGCGGAACAGCAATGTATTGAAACATTATGTTATGGCCATAATTCATATCATTTATGCATCAGAACATATTCGCATAATTGCTCTATTACCACTACATGCATCTGTGTAGAATGCGATTTCAGATCTACATCGCCGTTTTTCTGGCGGCCAGTGACGCCATGTTTGGGGAAAGAAGCAGCGTGGGAAAGCCAACTTAACGATTTTTGCAAGGGGTCCCTTGAGCAAAGACAACGATCATTTTCATTACTCTTGCAAAAAGAGTGATGTGCAAGTGAAGCATGAGTAGAGGGGTCATAGTGAGAAAATATGATGTGACTGAGATGCATGAAAAGGAGAAGAGTGAAAGAATGATATGTAGTTGGTGTAGCTGCTGCATCAGTGCGGGAGCAATGCATGGGGACGAGGAGGAACGTATGGCATGCACTTGCGCCGCGCCCTAAAAACATGGTGACTGTGCCCTGTAGGCGAGGCTGTGCAGGGCACTTGCTGTTCTGCACTGTCTCCGAGTGGATTTTATAACTGCATTATGTAACCAATATTTCACTTCGCACAACCACATAATAAGAGGTATGACTCTCTGTAGAGTCCTATGGGAGGCACACCAGTGGCCGGAAAAAAACTTATATCTGGTCCTGCACTATAAGTGGTTATGTTGGAAGTGATCTCTGCTGTACTAGAATTTTTTTCAAGGACAGCAAAATTATTTCTTTATGATATCTGTTTCTTTTCTAAACTCAGTTTGGAGGAAACACTATATCTCTCTTTATTTTCAAATACCTGTACTGATTTTAACAATTATTTTTTATCTTTTATATTCGGTTTTCACCAGTAAATTTGTTATTCACATCAATTTCCCTTTATCGCAATAGCATTAAACATCCCCAGAAAATCTGGCGTTGGCATTGTCTGCGTTGCAAGTGAAAAATCACGGGCATGACTCTGGCCGAAGGACATTGTTTGTGCCACTTATGAGACAACAAGAGCTTGATGTAACAACTCTTGGATGCTGAATTGGGCATGCTACACCACTCGAACATTCATACGGTTTGGTTACAGCAGGGCTGTTATGTCGAGTTGTAGCCTACGCTATCACGTTTAACCCTTTCACTGCCACTCCCGAGATAACTCGCGTGTCCACACATGCGCACTCCCTGCTTCTCCCGAGTATACTCGTTTTGACGTTTTAACTCGCTCCCTGCCGCTCCCGATTATACTAGAGTAAAAAAAAAAAAAAAACGATGCAAGCATGTTGCGCCATCTATGGAGAAGACATATAAATTCATAAAACATGTGTAAATTTTAAGCAACAGATAGGGCGCATTTGTTTAGATGCGTCTCTTGGTCTTGGCCTCGGCAGAGTAGCCATAGCGAGGCAGCGTTCCGCGTGCGTCCGCGGTTTGACAGACGAAGAAATTCAGGAATTGCTTATGAATTCAGACTCTGATGATGGCGGTGCCTGTGTGGTGCCTTGTTTTGAAGAGTACCACACCAAAAAAGTTTTCTAAACACCTTGACATCCTAATTAGGAAATAATTGTTTTGTTAATTAGTTGTCATTTTTTGTATTCAGTGCAATATCTATAAGGTTATTTTGAATAAAAGTGTTTACATGTCCTGCAGAGCATGGCAGTGCGTTACTAACATAAAATTTTCCCGAAACTAACATGAAAAAAAAAACCGGCAGGGGGAGTGCAGCGACGAGAAAAAAATCCCGGCAGTGAAAGGGTTAAAGGCGGAGCTTCATTGTCCCCCATAATTGTTTTCCAGCATGGCTCAGAGAAAATTTCGTCTGTAATTTTAATTTAGTAGTATTTGAAACATATTTGATTTACACTTGGTTTCTAATAGAAATTTGCTTTGCATCCCAAGTCTTGCTCTTCGCACAACTTTGGCTTTCGGATGCAAATATCAAGAGTCGTGCGACGCAGGGAGGCCGCCACACTGGCCATGAGGCTGGTTTCATTGCTCTAGATTTATTCTCTCAGCGTGTTAGAGGCAATGCAGCCTATTCTCCTCATGACGGGCCATTTCACTCGATTCAAAATTATCTGTGGCAGAACTGATTTACATTATAATTAATTGACTTCTTTATACACAGAGTTATGGAGATTGGCTGTACAAAGTAGCACAGCTCAATTTATCCCAAACTTGGGATGATTGAAGTTCTAATAATATGTGAGCTTTTACTATAACTAGGGGAATTTTGGCAGGGTTTGTTGAAGTTGGAAAATAAATTTACATAATTTGGTTGGCTATGCTCTCATGTGGCTACCAAATGAGATAATGTGATTTTTTTGTTGTAAGACATGCCTCGGGAAACAAACCTAAGCGTTCAAAAGAAAAGGACAAGTTCTTGTACTGATGTTCATCCTATTGTTAGTTTTGCTTGTCTTTTGTCCCTTAAGCTGTAAGCTGCTGTAGCATGCCAAAAGTTCATGTTGCAACAATTGCACTCGGGACCAATCGTAGGCCAGCTTTAGCAACTGAATGTGGAAAGAAAACATTGCAACGAATTGCATCAAGGGGAGTTGACGTGCAAAGCCTGGTTGGCTGATATCATCCCAAACAGGCTTAGTTTTTTTGGTTACATACACTGATAACCTGCCATGTAAGAAACAAAAGCAAAGTACAGGCACCAGTGAGCTGATATTGGCCCCTAAGTGTGCTTGTGTATACTAGGCTGCCATTCAGCAGGCCCTGTGCATCTGTGGGTGAAGTAAGGTGGATTGTGTGTGCAGGCATCTCCTTCGCCTTCTGGGTCCCGTGGGCAGCCTGGAGGTGGAGACCAAAGCCATCCTCGAGTCATACGGGGTGGACCACGACGACTTTCCGCCAGACATCCTCGACGGCCTCGAGGTCAGCCCAGAATGGAAGGTGCCCGAGGTTGGTGCTGGCTGCTTTGTTTGAATGCATATCCCACATCTCCTGTCGCAGAGGTTTAGACAAGATCGCTCATGAGAAGTGGGACATAACGTGGTAGTGTTTTAGTGTTTTGGTTGGCTGGCAGCATGAGTTGTTGCCGAGCCTCAGAGAGAGAGAGACAATCTTTAGTAAATAATGCAGAAAAGCTAGTGCTTCAAATCCACTGACCTACTGTTGTGCGAAGAAAGGAATTGAGAAGGGGAAAAATCAGGAGCCATGCAGTGTAGAATGAGATGCACAAAGCAGTGTGCTAAGGAATAATTAGATGCGATACACAGTGTCCTACAAATGGGCTGGCAATGTTCAGTGCTTAAAGATTGCACAGCGTTGAGAAGCATCGAGGGTTAAAGCTGAAGCTGGTCTAGGAGCCCATTTTCATCTAGATAGAAAATTAATAAGATCACTGTGTGTTTCTGCTGCCTATGGCAGGCTAAGGAACCTAGTACACAGCCCGCTGTTGAGGCACTTGGATGAGTGACCCTATTAGATCTTCAAATAGGGACGTTGTTTTGCATATGCTGGGCATTCAGACAGAATATGCTCCACTTTTCAACTGTGCCACATTTGTCGCAGCAGCGATTGTTCAATTCTCCTAAAAAGAACTGTGAGCTGTTCTGTAACGCAGTTTTGAGGCCAAATCGATGATAAAGAGTTTCCAGATGTTAAGGAAGTCTGGAATCTGAAATGAGGGTCATTGAGGAGAAGAAAGAGGTAATTACATGTCAGCAAGTTTCAAAGCCACTTCTTTTCCTCGTGAGCATACCTTTTAGCCAGTTGGCATGCATCACCTTTTGAAAAGCAATAGTTATGATGCTGAAGACTTCTGCAGGCTGCTTCGTCCACTCTTTTGCTAGCCACCAGTTTCCAGTCCACTCTTATAGCTTCCTTCTGAGGCCAAGACCCAAGGCTGCAAGTATGGCATGATGATAAACAGTCAAACGTTGCCTTGATAGCTACAAAGACAGCTGTACTGGTGCACCCTGGACGAGAGTCCTCCGTAAGTGTTGAGACTGGACAAATAACAGGTAAGGCTGTTGAAAAGCTGAAAAAAAATTACCATAGGTGTGTTCTTGGTAACATCAGGCATGGCTCTTGGTGTGGAACCATAGCAAATCTGATTCAGTTCTTCGAGTAAATGCTGGTGGAGCTCCTGACGGGGCCTGTTAATGGTGTACGCGGTCAGGCATGCAGCCAAGCACACCGTTGTGTGACTGAATTTGACACTATCAATTGTCGCTGGCGCTTCACACATGTAGCCTGTTTTGCAAACAAGTAATTGATTACCGGTAATCAGTTATTGAAAGAATGTAATTTAATTACCCAAAGCATTACTTCTTGAAAGAAGTAATGAATCTGTTACAAAATTATTTTCAAGTAATAAATTACGTACAACTTCGGTTTGTGGTGGCCCTGCAGGAGGAACTGGTGGGCCGGAAGGACTTTCGGGAGCAGCTGGTATTCACGGTGGACCCCAAGACGGCACGGGACCTGGACGACGCCATCTCGTGCCGCCGCCTGGTCGTCCCCGAGGGGGCGGAGCAGGAGCTGTGGGAAGTGGGTGTGCACATAGCGGACGTGTCACGCTTTGTGCGACCAGAGACAAAGCTGGACAATGTTGCCCAGAAGAGGGCCACGAGCGTTTACCTTGTGGAGCAGGTGGGTGCTTTGCCTACTAGCCGCAATGGCGAGGCTTTTGTGTATGAAGATGTGAATACATGGTCTTCCACGACAGCGATTTCTAAATCTGAAAGCTATAAACAGCTGTCAATACAGACTTCATAATGAATGAATACTGGAGGCGCAGCTCCTATGCCGGGAAAGAACCGCAGCCACTTAATCCCACACATTTGAAAATTGCGAAATGAGCGATTGGTTTGCTTGGCCGCCAGTCCAGGCTCAGCAAGTCCTGTTGCCATTTGGCAGAAGCAAGATTTCAGGTTACAAAACTGAAATCAGCTGGGTGCCTTCTTCCTGTGCTTTCAGTATTGCTGAAATGTTACTGCAAAAAGTGGAAGGAAGCAGGAGGCAGTAAAGGGAGAATTCTGCACAGAGGACTGCTGTGGCTCCTTGCACGCGTCACATTGCATATGACCTGAGAAAGCTAGCCACCAAACATAAGTTCCTATCGTATTTGATGCCCCATACAGGCTTGGTAGCTTGTGCCGTATCACTCTTCAGCATGCAGGTAAACCTGTATATATGGTCGCCGACTGATTTTCCGGGCTTTCAAGGGGCCAAAACAGAATCTGGAAAACCAGGAAGTCCGAAAAAAATTAATTCACTATAAAAAAACGTCACTTACTGAGCTGCCTCAAAAACTGGTCAGTCTGCTTCGGCGTCAATCGCCTCATTCTCACAGCTGGTCTCCGGCGTGGCAGCGATAGCAGGGAGAACCATGCAACGGTCGGAGCGGTGCGGTGTTCAAGCAGAAAGAGGCGCCAGACACTAGCAAATCAGTTCAGGCATGGCCTTGCTTATCTCACTTGTAAAAAAAGTAAGTCTCAGTTACAGCAGCCACCTGGTCCAACCAACGCAAAGCTCTCTCGGAGGTAGTGTTCAGTTGGGACACCCGGTATTTCGCAAAAGGAATTAACACCAGTGTCTGTTGTCAGTTGGCAGCGGATGCTTTTCGATGCACTAGACAAGTGTTCAATTTTGTTTTCTCTGCATGCGCTGATCACTGTCTGCTAGTGGACTCGTGCCACGGCTGCAGCGCCGTGCACCACTGACTGCGTCATTTGCAGCTACACGCAAGCCATGATGTGTGATCGTATTGTGGTCACTTGCCGGAAGCACGCTTGCACTTGCTGACTCATCCTGTTTTGGGCGGACCTCCGTCACTGTTGGTCGACAAAACCGTAATGCAGAGTCTGATTTTAGGGAGTAACAGGTCCATTAACTCCCCACTGCCTGCTATCGAGAGTATAGCTTATACATATGAGGGATGCATGCAATGCAAGTTTGAGGTTGCAGAAAAACAAAATGGCAGCCATATTGGGGCAACTTTTCGTCGATTTTCACTTGCAATTAAGAGAAGTCCGAAAAATCGAATGAGGAAAGTTGTTAACGTCCGAAATTTTGTTCAGCATTATACATTGACTGTATGGAGCATGTGACGGTGCCATGGCAGAGTCCAAATAATCAGGCAGGTCAGGAAAATGGGCATTCAAAAAATTGGTCGTCGACTGTTTAATGAAACAGAAAAATGTTTGTGGTTTTTCGCTAAACCCGGGTTTTTGTTGCATGCAGTTTCTGCATGATGATTGTAAAGGGCAGTGCAGAATGGCAACTAAAAAAATTAAAGAGCACTGCAGAATCTACATTGGAGTAATACGAAAGCACGAATGCTGCTGTTGGTTGCTTCTGGTTTCTTCTAGTAGCTTAATTCACTTTTTGTTTGTCGCCCATTTTAGTCTTTGGTACTTTCAAATTGCGTGCCAATCCCTTCCCATGACCTTTTTTGACTCTACATCTGGTTGCGTGACGTCACATCCTCTACCTCACATTAATTCACTCCTTGTTTACCCTTTTTAGTCTTTGGTACATTCAAATTGCGTGCCAGTCTCTTCCTATGCCCTTTTTTTCGCCGCTACTTCCGGTTGCGTGACGTCACATTCTTGATGTCGTATTCACTACGGCACCCGTGTGTCTTTTCGCTTTAACTCCCACCTTCATCCCTTCCCTTCAGCGCAGTTCAGGGTTCCACAGAACAAATGTGACAGGTACTGCGCCTTTCCTTTCCAGTGAACCAGTTATTCTAATTAATTACTTAATGGCCTAATTATTTTTTCTGCAGCAACATTACTTCAGCCTCTATCGATTGACACCTCTCATTAACCTCTACCACTTCTCAATTACCCGCAACTGCTGCGGACACGATTTTGCTTATTCGGTCTGCGGACAGAAATCTGAACATAGCGAAGTAATACTTTCGCGTTAATGAGACATAAATGGAAGCAGAATCCCTTTAAGGGAGGGACACTGGTCTTAAAACTATTTTCCTTATTTACCAATCGAAATTGATGAAACTTGGTGGGTTTGTGTAGTTTTTGTGCAGATTCCAAAACTGCAATTATTTATTTTGCGATCCAATTATTTCACGAGATAATTACACCAATTAGTCTAATTCTTACAAGAACAATTAAAAAATGACCACTGAAGAAAAACTTCAGATGAACACATTGCTGGACATTAGAAAGAATGAGGAACACAATGTTGCAAGCAGTTTTTTGATTTAGCAATTATTTCTTGTTTTATTGCATAACAAAGTTCAAAGGTAAAAATATAGCACTATAATGGTCACAAAAAAAGCCATTTTAAAAATTTTGAACAAGAAATTAAAAAATATACTTGCAACATTGTGTGCTCCGCATATTTGGCTTCATGTTGAAAAATAAATTATTGCTCTATCTGCAATAGGTGCCGAGATATTAAGGCCAGGTCCAACTCTCTATAGGCGTGGCTTTATATTCTAACCTAGGTTCTGCAATATAATGTGGGGTGCTTTCTGAAGCGGATGATTTGAGGGAAGAAACTCACATGGTAGATGTCAATATGGTGTTCACAGCATGTCGAGTTTTCGCAACTGAATCTCGTGACACTTCCATCTGTGCAGCTTTTGCTTTTCCCCTCCAGTTGTATGGCTTATGCTGCTGCATGTCGGTTAGTAACTGCTGCTTATAAAGCGGTAGCCGCATGAGGCGACAATTCGCGGCGACGGGCGGAGGGCCGCCAAAGCATCGCTGCTCGTTGCTGTCGCTCAGTTTCTGGGATTTTAGAAAACTTCGCGTGTCGCCCAGAAGTGACTCACGAGGGAGCCAATCGCAGAAGGCTTTGGGGTGCTCAACTTCCACTCTGGCTTTTTCTTTTTTGCTTTTGCGTGTGAGGTTTGTTTTCCTAGTCCGGTTTGGGCGAAGAACCTGGTGCCTACATGCGCTCACTTCGTCTGATTCGTGTGTATATGAATGCATTGAGACAATTCAGTAAAAACTTGGAAATTTAGTAAAAAAAAAAAAAAAGGCTAGTATGGCTAGATATTGTTAATTTTCAAAAGGAGCCGGAGAAATCCTCTGCTTGCAATGCAAGTCGGCATTGCAGTGTTGTAGCGCACCACTTCGCTGTGACCCTTTAAAATGCGATGCGTAACAGGAAATTGCATATGTGTTTTATCATACTTCATGCTGTTTAGTGTTAAAAAAGGGATATAGCTTAATTGTACTCCCCTTGACCGAATGACGAGGCAGCGGTAACAGAGCAACGCTGAAAACGCGCCTCTTTGTCACTGAGCCCCGTCGCTTCATGCAGTATGCATCAGCGACGACAGGCGTTGGAGGTGGCGGCGTCGCTCTACGGATCACTAGGGGCTGTCGCCTCATGCGGTTACCGCTTAACAGTGTGAAACGCAAGGCTGTCACTTGCTTACACTTACTGTGGTAACAGTAGTGTAGCTGCCTGCTGTCATGGCCCACTAGAAGGCGACATGAATGCGCTGCTCCGAATTCAGGCAAACTGTGCATTGTCATCAAGTGGTGCATTGTGGCCGCAGGCAGAGGCTTGGTTCGCGCCATAACTTGTGGGCAGGGTGACCAGCGCTTTGCTCCCCACCCCCTCTTTTTCTCGTGTTTAGAGCTTCTTACACGAGCAGGCATTCCTGCCATTATACACTTATACATACGCTGCTGCGAACTGCTTATACATACGCATGTATAAGCAGTTCATCACACTGCAATCACAATCAATGTGCCTTCTTTGATGTTTTCCACCCGCGGGCCAATTCTGAGTTCTTTTAAACCATACACAGAGCTGATGAACCATCGCTTGCCATCGTAAGTGTGGAGTGGGGAAGACACCTTACAAGTTAGAATGTCAATTTATATACGATGATAAAATGATCTTAATAGCATACACCAATAGTGCTCAATGTAGCTAATGTCTCACACTACAAAGACAGTACTACTTTCTTTCCATCGCCGCCGAAATTATATTCCGCGTACTTATAAAATAATGATTCTGCCGTTACTTCCACTAACTCTTTTAAATACCTTGGTATTAACCTCACTAGCGATTTATCATGGACATACCACGTCAACCACATAATAAATTCATCTAACCGAACAATTGGCTACCTTCGTCGTATTCTACGCATGCTTCCTTCTTCCTTAAAACTGTTAACTTACAAAACACTTGTGCAACCTAAACTTGAATACGCTAGTGCTATCTTTGATCCTCATCAAACTAACCTTATCACAGCTCTTGAATCTGTACAGAACCGTGCTACTCGCTTTATCCTATCAAACTACTCGAGATACTCTAGCATATCTGCATTAAAGCTTCAACTTCAACTTCCTTCTCTCGCTTCCCGTCGCCAAATTTCAAGCCTCTGCCTTTATCACAAGTTTTTTCATAGTTCACCTCGTGACAGCCAGCTCATCCAACCGGTACGTCGAACATCCCACACAGGACCCGCATCGTGCCTGCACTACTATATTCCAGAAGTCTTTTTTCGTGTACACACAGCTCGCGACTGGAATGACCTTCCCAGCAGCCTTACCCTAATCTCCGACACTGCTCATTTCAAGACTGCCATCGAAAAAGCCTCATCATCTTTGTAATCACCTCACACAAACCATTGTTAACCGCCGTTCAAGTGCCCACCCCTCATGTAATGTCCCATCTGGGGGCCCTTGAGGTTCTAATAAATAAATAAATGTTCCTGTTCTAAATTCAGTGATTACTTTTCTATTGTTACTGATTGTTTTCTTTGACAGCATGGCCAACCTAGCGAGTGAGATCTCTCTTGATGTCCATTACATCTGAGTCTGTTACCGTATTTACTCGCATAATTTTAGCTCGCACTCACGTTATGCTCGCACCCCCAACATTTGGCGCCAAAGATTGGAATATTTTTTTTCCTCGCATAATCATCGCACCACCAATTTTACCACCACAAGAGTCGCCTGCTAGTAATAACAAGCACATCTTTAGAGTGCTACTGAACCTAGCTGGCGTTGTGTGCACGCGCTACCAGGCGGCGATAGCATGCTCGGGTAGATCATCATTGGTTACGCTCGTCTTTTCTTTTTTTTTACCTCCATGATGCTCATAGTCGTCGCCATTTTGCGAGTTGTCTTCGCGTGTCGTTGTCATTGTTTCTTCGTCCCGTCCGTGTTGCTTGCTTTGTTCCACCGTCTAGTGTCCTTGGTGTCGCATCGCTTTGGGGGGATATGCAAGTTATACAGCTACTTTTAAGCTGAAAAGCTTTCGAGTATGGGCTACAGCATAGCAACCGCGCTGCCAGCAGCACTTGGGCTTCAACGAGTTCTGCGTAGTACGGAGACAGCGATTGCAGTACCGCCACGGACTCAGATCAAGTCTCTGATCAAGAGTAGAACTGTATGGTCTGCTGTAAGCATTATACCACGAAACGCGGGGAGTGATGATGAGGCTGCATGCGGTAAATAAAGTGCCTTAGCAATTTGCGCTTTTGCCGACCCTGTACTTTTATAACAAGGGTAAGTTCTGCTTGAAAGTAATGTTTTGGTTATATTTACAATAGCTGACCTAAGAATCCCAATTCGCACCTATTTGAATTAGCTTTTTAGCGCTCCAAAACATTTGCTCGAAAATTTTTCCCGCATAATTATGCACTCCCCAACTTAACATCAATTTTCCGCGAAAAAAAAGTGCGAGCATTATGCGAGTAAATACATATCATGTGGATCAACTGTAATTGCCTGCTTTCTGGCCTTTATACGAAAGTGGCTCAAGCGGAGACTTCTTTCTTATTTTTATGTTTCGCTATTCTTACTCACTTATTTGTTCTTAATTCTAGACTGTCTTCTATACCTTTGACTATTTCTTCTCTTCATCGGTGAGTGGCTGTTCTGTTGAATGTGCCATGCAGCTGAGAATTATGAAATGAATGCACATTGTTGTAGTGTGAGCAACTTCTTTGGTTTGTTTCAGGGCATCCATGTGCAGTAATTCTTGGAGCCACATGGTGGCACGTTCAGGTTGTGCTATGGGGGTAGTTTCACGAGAATCTGAACGTGCAAAAAGGCCACTCCTTTAAATTGTCTATGAAGAGCTGAAGTGTGCGGGTCTTTTGAACGCAGTTTGTTTTCTGGGCATTATAAGTCTTTGTGTGAAAAAATTATCTGGTGTTAAGTAATAATTGGACACTGGTCTGAAAGGTCCTTTTCTCGACATATAGTGACCTCCACATGCCTAACCAGAACAGGCGTACCTGTGTCTATGCTGCTGTGGACACCTCCTGGCCACCTTGCATGTGCAGGTGATCCCAATGCTGCCGCGGCTCCTGTGCGACCACCTGTGCAGCCTGCATCCTGGTGAGGACAAGCTGACCTTCTCGGTGGTGTGGACGCTCACCTCGGACGGCCGGGTGCTGAGCGAGTGGTTCGGCCGCTCCATCATACGGTCGTGTTGCAAGCTCAGCTACGAGCATGCCCAGGTGGGTTCCTGCACTGCTTGTTTTTAGAGAGCTTCATAGTTTTTTGTAGAGGTATGCTAATAGTAGAACTCCTCTATACTAAACTCATTCGGACTGGCAATTATCTTTGCTATATCAAGGTCTTTACTACATCAGTTGTTGGCAATGACATGGTCCCTAAGATATGCTGTCTAAGTTTAGTTTGTAGGTTTAATTTGTGGGTAGGCTATGAGAGACGCCGTAGGGGAAGACTCTGGAAATTTCTACCACCTGGGGTTCTTTTAACGTGCACTGACATCGCACAGCACATGCGCGCCTTGCTTTTGGCCTCATCGAAAAGCAGCCGCCGAGGCCCCGCACCCTTGGGACCAGTAGACGAGCGCTGTAACCACTGCGCCACCCCGGCGGGGTATATGCTGTCTAGTAATTGTCAATACACTTACTAAACAAGTTTTGTTGCTTTGTGAAAAAAAAAAAAAAAACACTAAAGTACCTTCCATCTCTCACCTATTATATCTGTGCAATTTGTTTTTCTTGTCCAGCTCTAAGATTTTTTTGATGTCTTGTGGAAGTGCCCGTTTAGCATGTGTGCAACGGGGCAAATACAGCTCAGTTTGATTTCAAGTGAAAATGGAAGGCTTGCATAAATACGACGTCGTCTTCCGCTGTTTCTGTCATTGAACAGGTAGTAGATAAGAAATGCATGGCAAGCCGCAGCACTTCTGGTCACAGCTGCCTCGTGCTTCGCGCTGCACAAGGCTGCGAATGTTTGACCGTTTCTTCTCTTCCCTATTTCTCACGTGATTTTTGTTCTCTTACTTAATGGACCACTCTATCTTCCTTCCACGTTCGTTACAAGCTTCAGTTTTTTTTTTCCTACATGCCGCATGCTTTCCCTCACGGCTTCAAGGCCTACCTAAAGTTGGCTTCTCCTCAAAGCTGGCACGTCTAATGATAAAGCCATTTGAAAACACGCTTATTTATTTGCTTGTTTTTTTTTTTTTTTTTCTTTTTTTTTTTTTTTTTTCGGAAAGAAAAATTTTGTTCCACGATTCCAGTTAGGACACCTGTGGCGATGCATTTTGTGGGAAGTACATCACTGCAGCGAGACGCACTTCACTACATCAAAAATGTCTTTACTAACTATAAAGGGGAAAAAAACTTGCAGTTGTCTATGGAAGATGAACTGGGGATTCAGTTTCACTTTACTATATCAGAGCTTACTATAACGTGGTTCTACTGTACAGAAAATTACTGTACGAATATGAGAGAAAAATGCGCCTTTGAAAATCGAATTCAATTTAAAAGATTCAGCGCTCATTCACTTCAGCGTTCATGTGGGCGGCCATCTTTGTGCCGAAGAAACGAAAATTGTGCAGTTGGCCGCAAGTTCGACGCTCCTAAAAGTGCTGTGCGAGAGTGGCAGTGAGGCATAATTTTCAACTGTTACCGTAAAAACCCGAATATAATATGGGTTTGTTTTTACAAATTCTGTAGCGTCAAATTTCTACCTCGTATTATATACGGATCAAAACAATGTTTGGTTCAAATTCACAGTTCCAGTTTCGTTATTGCTCGGTGCTATCATCATCAATACTTTTTCGAAGGTTGCGTCACCTAGTGGTGGCATCGGTAGCCTTCGTTTTTTTTTTTTTTGTTGTTGCTCCGCCATTTTGTTCACTCTAACTTTTGGAAGTGAACGCAGTGAAAGAGTGGTATTTGCCACGATGTCAGGAGCGCGAAGACAGTATTCAGCTGCCTTTAAAAGAAAGGCTATCCTCGCTGCCGAGACCGTTGGGAATTGTGCGGCTGGGCGGCAGTTCGGCGTCACTGAGGGCAGCATTCGGAGCTGGAGTAAACAGAAAGAAGCCCCATTTGTGTGCAGCGGGAAGAGAAAGGGTTTTCGGAGACGAAAGAGCGGAGTGTTTCTCGAAATCGAGCAGGATATCGCCACCTTCGTCTAAGAACAGCGTGCAGCACACCTCGTAGTAAGCATTGAGCTGTTCCAAGCTAAAGCGAGGGAGATTGCCGCGGATAAAGGCATTCCGCGGAGTGACTTTGAAGCAAACAAAAATTGGGTGTGCTGTTTTATGCATTGAGCAGAGTTTTCCTTGCGTCGGCGAACTTCAGTCTCACAGAAACTCCCCGCAAGCTACGTAAAACAGCTTGTGGCGTTCCAGCGACATGTCATATCACTGCGGAAGGGTCACGATTTGGAATGCTGACCAGACTCCCGTGTGCCTCGACATGCCGTCGGCGCTCACAGTGAACGAAAGAGGCGGTAAGAAGGTTTGTGTCCGATCGACAGGGAATGAGGAGACGCGGGTTACCATAATGCTGGCCTGCACTGCGGATGGCCGCAAGCTTCCACCATATGTTGTGTTCAAACGGAAGACTCTACCTAAAGGTGAGAAGCTACCGAAAAATGTTGTCGTCCGGTGTCAGGACAACGGTTGGATGGACGAGACATTAGTACTTGACTGGGTCAAGTCTGTGTGGTACCGGCGGCCCGGAGCACTGCTGGGGTTCAGATCACTGCTCGTATTAAGCTGCCACCTGGCCGACTCGGTAAAGAGATTACTGCGCGAATCGCGCACCGAACTCATCGTCATCTCTCCCGGAATGACGTCCCAGTTACAGCCGCTAGATGTTTGTATTAACAAACCATTTAAGGATGCTATCAAGTGGTGCTACCAGGATTGGATGAGGTCGGGAGACCCCGAAGTAACTGCTTCTGGGCGACTGAAGCGGGCCTCTCCAGCAATCATTTGTAGCTGGATCGTGGATGCTTTGGCCAGCATTCCTGAGGAGCTTGTTTCCTGCTTTTTTAAGAAATGCAGCATCTCCAATGCACTCGATGGGACAGAAGACGACTTCTTATGGAAAGATATGTCCAGCAAAGGACTTTCTGAAGAAAGTTCGACAGACAGCGATGATTGCTAATGAAATGAGCGCGAAATGCTCTGAAAATAAAGGCTTTCGAAAAATTTCCCTAGGTCGCATTATACGCGGGTGAAAACTTTTTTTCCTTCCATTTTGCTACCCCTAAATTGCACTTCGTATTATACGCGGGTCCGTATTATATTCGGGTTTTTACATATGCCAAGCAAAAGGGGCTTCCGTGGGCCGCAGTTGGGACGCTTTCCAGAGCGGGAGGTCAAGCTTGTGGCGTATATCACCGAATACGGTATCGGAGGTGGGGAAAAGTGCTTCTACTAGGCAATAGTTTTTTGTTCCAGAAAGTATCCACGTGGTGTGGCCTGCCCAAATGCCCTCCATCTAACACAGTGTGCAGGTAACATCCCATGTCAGGTCAAGCCAAGTCACCTTGAAACTAAACATGGTTGTCATCACTTGTCCCACAAGCCAGCTTTTAGTGCCCATTCACAATGATTTATGCCGGAACGTCCCAAATTGCGATGTAGCAGTGCTCACAACATCTTAGCAGCCAGGAAAAGGCAGCACCCTGCAAGGCAACAGTAAGATTCTACATTTGTTAGTTGTTACAAGCCTGGGCTTCTGCTTGCCTTTTACCCACTTAATAGGTGGAAACTTTTACAGAGTCAAGGATCAATGGTTAGAGAGCTCGATTGTAGAATCCATTAGTGTGGGTTCGATCTCGGCCATGGCAACCACATTTCGATGGAGGCAAGAAGCAATTTGCCTGTATACTATGCGATGTCAGTGCACGTTGTTGGGGATCAAAATTATCCACGACCCTCCACTATTGCATCCCTCATAGCGTGCTTGGCTTTGGGGCGTTTGAAACCCATAAACAACCAAACCACCTGCACTGAATGCAACTACTTGCACTGTCCCTCCCCATGCAGGATCTAATGGATGACCCCGGGCGACAAAGGGAGCCGGGTGAGCTGCCCCCAGTGTTGGGTGGCCACACTGTGGAGCAGGTTGCCGAATGCCTGCATGTGCTGCGGGGCATGACGGAGGCCATGCGCAAGCGCCGCTTCCAAGGAGGCGCGCTGCGGCTGGACCAGGTCAAGGTGGTCTTCTCCCTCGGCTCCAACTTCCAGCCATACGGCTTCTCCGTCTACGAGCACACTGAGAGTCACAGGTGAGGAGGGGGTCAAAGAAATGGGGGGCCATGGCCAACTGGGGCCACTGGGCGTTGCAGTTGCTATTCAGCTGCAAATGTTGCGAGATTTTCTCGTGTCTCTGTTCTTTGGATTATAGCTTCAGATGGGGGTTGGGGGGGGGGGGGGGGGTATTTGATTAGCTGCCGTAACGAGAAGCAAAGAGTGGACAGCGGAAAAGTCCTAAAATAAGACCAGGGAGTGATGCTATGGCCGAAGTCAACTCGACCACAAGCAGCAGACGCCACCAAAAGAGGTCCCTACAGACAATGCAGGGATGGAATCCGCCTTTTGCGGGAGGATGTGGCGCCATCATACGGGAAGCGGTGAGAAACACATTGGACGGCAGTGTGGCAGAAGACACGAAAGCGTACCATGCGAAATGGGCACGTCAACGCAGGTAGAAAGCGAAACCCCCCCCCCCCCCCCCCCCCCTTTTTTTTTTCTTCGAGGTAGAAATTAGTAACAGTGATTGCAATTTCATGTTCATGCAGTGTTGGGGAATATTTCAGCGTTTTCACAATCCAGTCATAGCGCATGCATATACAGTCGAACCCGGATATTTCGAATTTTGGTTAAACAGTCAACGACCGATTTTTCGGACCCTCTAGGGAACGCAAAAAGACGTACCATTTTACGAATATTTCTGGGATCAAAATAGTCAAGGACGAGGTATTAGGCTTCTGAAACACCAAAGCGTTATAAAGAGCCGTTCAGAACAACTGCTGAATGACCCATGCCTTTTTGTTGGCTTCGTACAACACTGGCAGCGATGCCCCTTTAAAGCACCGCGGGTTCTTCGACTTCCCGATTACAAGCAAGGGAAGCTTCTCGCTGCCAGACATGTTGCTGACGACGAGAACGGTCAGCCGCTCTTTACTGTGCTTGCCACCGTAGCATGGGTCACCAGCAAAAGCAAGCGTTCTTTCTGGCAACATCTTATAAAATAAGCCAGTATTGTCGCAGTTGAAAACATTGTCAGCAGAGGACTGCTGCGACAAAGGCTGCAGTTTTTCGTTGCGGTCCTGCTCAATAACTGCATTGTCGACGGCACCGCTCTCACCGCATACCTTGAACTTGAGGTCATTCCGATGTTTATTAAAGTTTCTCAGCCACCCATCACTAAACTTAAAATCGTCAATGCCCATTTGAAGCGCGAGATTTTCCTCTTTTTCTTTCAAGACGCCGCCCGAGACCGGCAACCGCTTTGCAGTCATTGAATTAAGCCACACGATGAGGGCTTCCTCAAGCTTTGGGTGAACACCTTGGCTTGCATTCTTTTTTCTTTCTTTTTTTTTTTTGGCACCAAATGGTTTTTCGGCCACTTCCAGGATCTTGCCCTTGTTCTTGACAAAGTCCGAGACTGTTTGCTTTGAAATGCCGAACTCCTTACCCACGTCAGCCTGCGATCGACTGCTCGTTACTTGTTTAATAATGGCGGCTTTCTTCTCCATCGTTAATCGACGGTACAATTTTCCACGCTTCGATGCCATCAACGAGGATGGAGTGGGGGCCATCGTGGGCAAGCAAAATCCTCTTGTTGCGAAGTGTCGAAGCACCTAGACCTAGCGTCGCAAAGCACACTTGACACTATACGTAGCACGTAGCAAAACCATGCACCAGCGTAGCGAAAAAACACCATGTGGTCTGCGATGAGTCTCCGCAATGAAAAGGCGAAACCGTCGCGGCGGCGACGGCGCTTCCGGAAACTTCGGAAGAGGCGCTGGTAAACATAGCCAGCGTGGCCAGACCAAATCGGTGTGTGACGGCTAGGTACGGCTAGTACGGCTAGTAGTTCAAAGCTGTGACATGGTACGCAGACTGGGAGATAGCCAAAATGGCGGCTTTGTATAACGCAGTTGCGGTTTCAGACCTTCCGTCGCGTCAAAAAGTCAGAAAAATTGGATGGCGGGGGATTCGAGCGTCCGAAATTTCAGATGCCCTTATACATTGATTCTATGGGGCTTGTGGCGGGGCCGCAAAGACGTCCGAAATATCGGGCATGTTCGAAAATTTGGTCGTTGACTGTATTGAACTCACGGAATATCCCTTTGAAAATCCCATGTAAAAGTATAGGAAAACTACGTCGTATATCGAACTCAATTACACCGGTCGTTCAATATATCGAACTCCGCATCACGTATTGGACGGTGCGGTGCGACTTCCTCAAAGACGATCGCATCATCGGCCGTTTGCCAAGTGACGTTTGCAAGCCGCACGCGGAAGGAATGAGAGGGCACAGTTTGGCGACGGCTGGTCTAGGGCAGCGCCGCGCCCTTTCCCCAAAGGCACCAGCACCTGACGTTTGCAAGCCATGTGCATGAAGGAACGAGAGGTAGCCAATGAACAACAGTAGTGTTCAGGAGAGGGGAAAAACGAGATAGAGTTCAGCGCAAGGATGTGTCCACTCTTCTGTCGAGCTTTATCTCTCCCCTTTCTCTCTCTTTCCCGGTCTTCGTTCGAAGCAGCACACACTACGCATGCGCGGACAAGCCAGCTCGGCTTTCTCCAGTGTGTGTTGTGAATGCTCTGTGCGTGGCGGCTGACGTGGAGCGGCCATGGCGCGTCGTGCTGCACGTAGGCGGCTGCACACGCAGAGACGGCAATGTTTTTTTTTTTTTTTTTTTTGCGGGCTGCGGCCGTTAAGAAGCTGCCGTTTGACGGCTGCGGCCTTTAAGAAGCTGCAATCTTTTTTTTTTTTTTTTTTTTTTTTTCTTTTGCTAGTGTCATCCTTACTTCTGCTGAACTTGCGGCGCAGCGTAAGCCATAGCGGGTGCGGACGTTATTAAGCGGCAGGTTTCTTTTTTTTTCGAGAGTCGTCCATTCTTACATCTACGAATCAACGAAAGTATGCGGTCAGCTGCAATCATGACACCGACTTTTAGCTAGCATTATTTTCAAACGGCATTTGCAGCTATCACGCTTCCAATGATTTTGTGGCAGTGGACTACGCCCGCCCCAAGCGCGGCGTAATAAATCGAACCAGGCTTATGCAATCAAGCCATCACGGGCACTCTGCCAAGTTCGCTCCCTATCACCGCTGGATCTATCAAAAGATAAACACGGCCTGACGTTATCACTGCGTCGCATCTTGGCGCGCTGCCGATATATGAGCTGTGGATTCGACGGTCGAAACAGAGGGACGCGCCTCCACACGCTTTTTTTTTTTATATATATATATACTCTCTAGGACAAAAAGGGGGGTTGGGTTCATTATGCGACTGGGTTGATTACGCGACAAATACCGTATCATTTTTCACGATCCCAAGTAGCGTCTCAAGCTGATTTCTGTATATCGAATTATCGATATATCGAACTATTTCACGATCCCCTTCGAATTCGATATATCCGGGTTCGACTGTACTGTCTTCGTATTGTAAAAGCGAGTAGTGCGCGCCATGGCGCGGGCTGTGTTTGATGGGACAGAATGAGACTTTTTCAGCGTGCAGATTCACGACAGACTTAAATTTATTGTATAAAAACAATCGAAAGAATAGCGCGGAGGCAGAGAGAGAAGGATTTCAAAGGGCAAAGCAGCCAGGGGTTTGTTGATGCTGCAGAGCTCGGTAGAATCGTCTTTTGTTACGTACGAGCGGCGCATATGCGCGGGGTGTTTTGAGTCACTGAGCACAATGCGATCACCGCGGCGCCGGCATGGTGAAATAGGCGTTGTTTCCTCCTCGCATCATGTACAAGCGTGCAGCTTGTATTTCATCTACGAAGCTCGGCAGAGAGGCACTTATCCACACCCCCTGAACAGGGCATTGTCCCAGCCGGAATACACATCTGCAGGAAACGCATGGCATTTTTCTGGCAATAGATGATCCAGAGCTGTAGCCGGTTTCTGCCCCCAGAACAGATATGGTCGTAGTGGTGAAGAGGTTCTCGATGCACAAAGAATGGTCATTCTGTTGTGAAAGGATCCACAACCTTTCTGCCTCCATAGCGATTTCTGCGGAATCAACGACTGCATGATGATACATTCGCATCTCCTACACATCGGATGCTCATGTCGGTCAGGAACCAATGTTCTACGTCCAGAGCGGTCCACTCCGCAAGTGAACGAGCATGAACCCTCCAGGAGACTCATTTGTGCCCGACGATTTTCGTGCCGTTGCAGACGTTTGGCTCATTTGGCACGACGACTTTCAAGCTCCCTAGCAAAGTGCAGCTGATTGAGTACACCGAAGGAACAAAATCCAAATGCTTTGGCGAGAACGAAGGCGAGCTTGTAAGGTAAAAAAAAAAAGTAACACTGTGCATCGTGCAAGAGTGTTCAAGTGTGTCATATGCTCTGAGCGGAAAAAGCACAGATACTGCAGGTATCTATTCATCTAAAGGAAATATGCATGATGAAAAGTACCTTCTGGAGTTCGCACCCAGCCTGTAACGCACCAGTGATCGCTGCAATGAGGATTTGTTCAGTGCGTGTTTGCTTCATGTGCGACGGGGCCTGATGGCGATGTATTTTGTCGTTTGTTTCCTTTATTTTCGAAAGGGCCAGATAGCGCAGGTATCACAGGTGGCTGTGTGCGCTATATCGTAATATTTAGCATGTTTTATCATGACTGCCGCCTGACTAACAAGAAAAAAATATGGCGTTTGTGATGCACCGCCGTTCACGAGCCTCATGACCAGCTCAACCACTCGGCTCGCGAGCGGCGGTGCATCATAACAAATGCTGTATTTGTTTTTCTTCAGGCGGCAGTCGCGATAAAACATGCTAAATATTACGGTCTAGCGCACATAGCCATCTTATGCTACCCAGCCCCTTCGCACATAAAGAAAACAAGCGACAAAATACATCGCGATCAAGCCCCATCGCTCATAAACCAAACACGCGCCAAACGAATCCTCATTGCAGCTATCACTGGTTGGTTACAGGCTTGGTGCTAACTTCAGTAGGTACTTTTCATCATGCACATTTCCTTCGGATGCATACATACCTGTAACGAAGTGTTTTTCGCACAGTCGAGAGTATGCAGTAGGTTGCTTAAGTCGCCCATTCACATCTTGACACTTGGTAGCCCTAATTCAAGCTTCACCTCGTTGTTGGTCACGGCTCGCCGAAGAGCTCCCGAAAAACCGCGTCTTGAACCCTGGCACGCCTCGAGAGTGGCAACCGTACGCGGCAGATTTGGTTTGCATCACTTTTCCATGCCTGCGGCAGTCACCGTGCGAGAGAAACGCCGTCGACGCCGTCCAATATGTTTATATCAGTCGCCGCTGGGACTTCGCGCATGCGCATAGAACTCGCGCAAAAGGCGGATTGCAGCGCTATTTGTGCAATGGCACGCCATAAGGATTTCCCTGCACCTTCCTGCTTCGTAGGATCCCAGCTTGCACCTTGAATAATTTTTGGCACCATTCTGGACCATGCAAAACACTTTCTGCAGGGAAAAAAAAAAGAAAAAAAAAAGGCACACTGACATTTTTGGTTTCTTTTCCCTTATGAGTTTTTTGCTTGGCTGTGGCTTGGCTGAACGCTGCCCACAAGCTTGCATGCACAGCCTGTCATGCCAGAAGAGCTTCCGTGTCAGCCCATGCATGCATAGCCAGCGTAGAGTCTTGGATGCATGGTACATGTGCAGTGAGCGGCAACAACTGGGATTGTGTATGAAGATGCAGAAATTTTAGGCGATGGCAAAAAGTAAACACCATTTTGCTTTATTTAGTGGTTCTAAACTGGCTGGAGCGAATCAAGAAAGGGCGACATTACAACGGCAGTTGTTTTGCAGCAACTGCTTTTATCCCTTCTCAGTTATCATCGGAGTCTGAAAACTACATTCTTTAGGCCTCAGAGACGAAACAATGTACTACAAAAATTTCTGACTACAAACTAGCCCGTGCAGCCACACCGCATGCATTGCAGCACGTGCACCGGGGCACCAAACAATGGGGGTTTTTTTCACGGTTTGCGATAGCATTTAGGTGGTTTGCGGCCATCGTGGGGCTTGCAGTTTGGCAGAGCCGGTATACCATTACTAAAGGCTGCTCTGGTTAGGCAGCATCCAGGTATGGTTTTCACTGTAAGCGATTTCCAAAATAGCACTCCTCAAACCTGAATGCTGCGAAGTTGACCACGCACTTCTGGCGTGCACGCGTGAACTTGGCACTTCTCGCTCCATTCCTCAGCAAACATGACTATTTTGCATGTGCGTATCAGCCACACAGAGTATTAATATTACCCACCCAATGGCATGTTGGATGCTCATTGGCAGCAGTGGTTCTTCCACTGCTTTGGAAGTATGCCATTCAGCCTCCTCACACGCGACACAGGCTTCTTGAGAAGGGGCACCTCCATTGCCGCATCAAACCGTGAAAGGTGCCTACCATTTTCAAGCTGTTCTGCTTGGACTCTCCCAATGGTGAGCACTACAAGAGGTAGTCATTGTCACGCTGTTTTCTTCTAAATAGCAGGGAGCATTCATTGCTCAGTCTCTCACCAAGCAGACTTGCCATAATGCAAGTGGTGCTTATCGTTTTCGGCACCATTTGATAATTCCAACTTTAGGTAATCCAAACTTTTTTCCAACCGCATGAAGTTCAAATTAACGGGGTTTTACTATACTAGACTTTTTATGAACGCTTAAAGTAAGACACTCCAGTGGACTAGTTGGTTCATATTAAGCGAACGAGTAAAACTGTGTGAAAAACTGGACTGAAGGAACAGGTAGCAATTTACCTCTGCATTGCAAAAGCTGCGGATGCGACCCCTATCTGGATAAAACCACTTTCCTCGGTAGGATAGGGGACAAGACTGAAAGGGAGGTCATCGAGGCCTTCCTTATCGCCAAAAAAGGTGACGACTGCGTCAGTTCGCCGTCAGTATCGCTGATTGAAATTCGTTTATTTTGAGGCGAATGCACAAGGCCGCTGTGCATTTCTTTGGACAGACATTGGCGAAATGCTCACATTTGTCCCTCTCTTCTTTTTTTCTTGTTTTATTCACACTATGTTTCCAAAGTGAAGTGGAAACGAAGGTGTGGAATCTTAAAATGTTTGCTGTTCTGTGCAGTGTAGCACTTGTGTGATTCCCATCCTTCCTCTCCCCAGCCTCTGCCAGTGCCTGCTCAAAGAGATGATTACTCACTTATTCGAAAGCTGATGAAGTGGAGCAGCAAGGAGCTACACACGCATGGTAGATTACCAAAGCTGTGGCACTGTGCCAAAGGGAGCACATGTGACATCATGCTCTCAGTAAGGTGTTGTCCTGTGCACGCCAGAATTCTCCCTTCATGCCTGCCAATCCTCCCAATTTGCCCAGGAGACTTTTGATTTTTGACCAACCTTTCCCATGGTATAATCACTGCTCTAAATCTCCCAATAAGTGGCCTTTGCTCCGTAGCGGCATTTTTTACGAAACCAGCACTGGAGTATCTGCTGTTGCATCGCTCCCGCCAGCACCACCATCAGAGGCCGCACCAGGACCAAAGCAGCTGATTAAGGCCAATTTGGCATAGAGTTCAATTTGAGCCAAAGCTGTGCCAGTTTTGAATGGTGGCGGCCAAGTGATCATTCGTTGTCAGTGGCTGTGAATTCAGCAGTTGGTGTGCAGCCAATGCAGCTGCAGTAGATGAAGGGTCATTGCCATGGCTTTACCCAAACGTCACGCCATCTGATCCTCCTGTATTGCGCTTGGCCGTATGCCTCATGGGCCAAGCTGTGCTATGCTATGCCCCATGACGGCGCGATGGCTCATCTTTCGAAACCACCACAACCAGCAACAATGGTTGTGGACGGAATTGCATCTAAGGACACTAGCAATGATTTCACATTAAAAAAACTAAAACGGTGCGGTGATCAGTTGCAGAGGCATAGTGAGAACACTCGACTGCGGCATAGAAACTTCTCGGCGCACACCTCTAGTTGCATTTCATGATTACTGTTGCTTTTGTGTGTACGTTTTGGATGTTTACATTAGGACTCATTAGTCACTGCCTGAAAGTGCCCGCCCCCCTCCTCCTCACCTCTTCCCCTTTGCCAGGAATGTGAAATCTTCTCTGATTTTTGCTCTCACCAGGTTGGCAGGTGTGGGTGTTTTGAACTCACTTAACTTGGCCTGCTCCGAAGCTTTGCTGTTCTCTTTATACTGACAAACTGTGCAGTCAAATGTGCTCATTGTTGTATGGACTGGGAGCAGAGTTCAGTGACAAATGCATGAAAAGATACTAACATACTACAGTGGTAGCTCATTAATTCAAAGTTCAAGGAAGTGGAAAAAATGTTCACATTATTGAATGACGATTTGCATAATTTTGTATTTATTTAGTAAAAGGCTGGGTAATGGTTCAACAAGAAGAGCAATACAATGACTATTCTTTTCATTTCCATCTCCTGTGTCTCTCGGTGCATTGCGGTAGCGGAGGTGCTCTCACACACCACAGTGTTGTGTGTGGGAAAGCTTCACCGCACTTCACTTTGACTGTGTGTCAGTTACTGGAGCAACAAATGAAGGTGCCAGATAAAGAAGACGTTAGCAGCATTGGTGCCTCTTACAGGCTAATCGAGGAACTGATGCTGCTGGCCAACATGGCAGTAGCGCATCGTCTGTACAAGACTTTCCCCGACCAGGCCTTCTTGCGCTCCCATCCGCCACCTGACGACGCCCAGATGGTGGAGGTGGAGGCACTCTGCTCGGCACATGGGGTGGTCCTGGACACCACCACCGCTGGCACTCTGCAGGTCAGGGACAAAGTTGACAAGGTGGCCACATTCATCGCATTGGAGGTGGCTGCATTCCGTATTGGTCATTTTCAAGCCTGTATGCCTAAAAATTGCTTTCTTACAGTTAAAACTAAGTGAAAAAGAAAAAAGAAAAGCATTGTGAACAAGAAGGTAGAGACAGGCTGTTGAGGTAGGGTAGTACAGGCATTATAAGTGTCTGGGTTAGCCTACATACTTTAAAGTATCATAAATTTGAAGGTGTCGGCACTGCGTAAAATGTTATTGGCCGGGATTTTAAAATTAACTAGACGAGACAAAAATGCACCCAGTGATAAAACCTTATTGCGAGAACATGCTGTGCACAGCTCCTACTTGGTCCGGCAGCCACACTTTGTAGTTTCCTGCGGAGTGGCATCACGGTGCGTGTGCTATTGAAGACAATAAACTGTGAACACTTTACAGTGTCAGCAGATATGAAGTGTGAAACAACGCTACACCCAGCGTTCTACCCTACTCTAGTGGAGCCCAAATGGCTTGAGGCAATTCCGTGGTGTGTGCATGCCCCTAAGGCTGTTATAGGAAGTTGCTTTCGCACTTCACAAAGAAATTGGAATTGGCCATTGGCGCATTGCACCCCAAATTATTAGGGGGGGTCAAATATCAGGATCTCGGAAATTCTTCAAATTATCTGGGACATCGAATCAAGAGTTCAAATTATCATGGTTCTATTGTACTTGGGAATGCTATACATCTTAAGGAGCTCACAGTGCTCATTCTCACTGTGGCAGGTAGCAGTTAGTCCTACTGCACTTTTCTGCAGTAGCCTTGCTGCACAGGCGTCCACTGGCGTCGCCATGCTGTGACATCATGAGGTCATGTGATGTGGCTGAACTTTGCTTGGTTGTGGTTGACGAGGTGTCATGAGACCATGTGTCGTGGCTAATCTGGCAATCGACAGGTGCACTCGTCACATGAAATAGCCATAGGTGATGCGGTGTTGAGATATAGACAAGACTCCCATAGGGTTTTGTAACTGGGGCGAGAGTTTGAGTGGGCCTTAGTCTCGTTTCCTTTTCTGTGTTGTGCAGGCTTCCCTCACTGCCCTGGTAGGCATGGATGATGAGCTGTCGCATGCCAGACTCAATGTGCTCACCCACATGCTCTCCAAACCCATGAAGGTAAGAGCCCTGGGGTGGGGTGACAGACCTCCATGCCCAAGCCATCACTATGCTCGGCTAGGGGAGTGCAAATGATCATGAAAGCAGCTGCTTCCTCCAGCATGTATAGACCCTTTACAGCACGAGCACATGGGTGCTGCCATATTTGATCATGTGACCCTTCCGCCATCGCCGGCCTTTGGCCTTCTGGTTTGACGGCGTGCGGCATGCTGGTACTCGACTGCACAGTGCGGCACACCCACTATCGCTGGGGACGAGCTTGTAGACAGCCAAAAAACTTCATGTGAATGCCCATAGTATGTGTAGGTGCTAAGAAATGTTTAATTTAACCACGTAGTTCATTTACTGTGTCCTCCTAACTGTCTGCATTGCCTAGAATGCTTCGACAAACCCGTCGGCAGTTGGCTAGTTTTTTTTTTGTTTTTTTTTTTTATCAATTTTCTCTCTAGAACTCTTTGCAGAAAACATGATTTTCTGTGAAACTGAATATATTACAAACTGATTATTTCCTCAAACATTTTTTTTTTTTTCTTGTGTAAAGGGCGAACGCATGTTCAGACCTAGCTGGCTGAGACTCATTATGAATGTTCACCATTTAACATTGTGGACAATATTTACTGCTCAATATGGACGCGCGTGTAATCCCCAACAATTGATAAAGTATAATTTTACCTCCTGTAAACGTCCTGGCTTCAAAACACTATTATGCTGCTTGAAGTCATCAGGAGCTCAGCGGCGTTTAGCTGCGCTCGGGCGAAAGGGACTGGAAACTGCACCGGAATTCAGAACCCACAGTAGGCAGCCCAAGCAAGCGGGGATATACAAAATATTATCATGGTAAATTTCATCATTGGCCCGTGCATTAGCTTTATAAAAGCAGCAGTTATTGCATGTATTGCAGCAGTGCTTGTCTAATTAAAGTTTGGTTTGGTTTGCGGAGTTTAACGTCCCAAAGCGACTCAGGCTATGAGTGGAGGACTGTGGAAATTCCCATCCCCTGGGGTTCCTAATGTGCACTGATATCGCACAGCACAAGGGCGCCTGAGTTTTCGGCTCCATGGAAAAGCAGCCACCGAGGCCGGGATTCGATCCCACAAATCTTTGGGTACAGTACCTAATTAAAGTAAGCAGATTCACTGACATGCCCACACTGAGTTTCCTTTTCTGCACAATCAATTCTTATAAATGCATAGACATTAATAGCCACGTTAAGGTACTTCTTAATGCCCTGCGAAAATAATGTGGCAGCAGTGCAAGGGTGCAATATACAACTACTCAGAAAACATCAGGGTCGTTCTCGCATTACCATGGGTACTGTCGGTGCTAAAATGAGCTGGTGTGTGAGGTATAGCCTTTCTCTACAATTCACAGGCTCTTTCTTGTCCCAGAAAGGAACATGACCTCGTGATGCACCTCCGAGAAAAATGGTGGCCTATAGGCCATGATGTGCACCTTATGTAGAAAGTATCGTCTGTTCTTCCGCCAATAAACAACAGGGTCGTTAGCTCTGCTTCCTCGCAGAATACTTCGACAATACAAATGACACATGCACCAAAACAGTGGTGTTTAAAAGTCAGCCGGCATTCTTACACAAGATGCAGAGCAGCAGTCCACACTGCGCGCCGATGCGTCCCGAAGGCCAGCAATGACGGCTGTCCCAGTGGCGCCACATGTTAGGGAGAGTGGAACTACTCTCTGTAAATGGTCTATACTCTGTCAAGTGGCCTGCCACTACTGGTTCAGGAAACTGACATTAAACATTTGTTTGCGTCGCCAGTGCTCACCGCAGTCTCCACTGTGAAGGTTCAAGAATTGTTGATGCTGGAATCGCATGAGCAACCATTGTTGCAGCAATAGGCACACACTGCTCGTCCTGTGTGTGTGTGTTTTGTCCTATTTTTTTTTTCCTTTAAGCACCAACTACAGTCGAACCTGAATATATCGAACAAGGTCAATTCAAATGGTCGCGCAACTTGGAAGAAAACGCGTGCAGCTGCCTATTGCCAGCGGCGTCAAGTCGATGATGAGGACCCCTGCGAACTGTGAGGCAAATTACTAAACCACAGAAAATAAGATCTGCCAGAACTTCAAAGAACTAGAAAGTAAACATAATATTCGCGCTCGGGAATGAATGCAGTTTTTGTTTCCTGCGTAAGAAAAAAACATGTCTCATTTATAATAATATTTTAACTTGTTTCTAACGGCCTCTCTCGGCCATTTAGTATCCGCTGCGTGCCCAAAGCTCAGATATGGCTCAGACCAAAGCTTTTTTCATCCGCGGAATGGGTGCGTCATCGGCCTCGGTTCAGCGCGTGCTGCGTACAGAGTGGGTTATCTGTACCAAACAGTCAGTATTTCATTCTGCTGGTTGTGGTAGAGCTTTACAGCAAGGCGGAGACTGTGTGTGCTCGATGAGAAACTGATTGCCACTGCATGTGCACATTTCCGGACGATGGGACAATGCTGCGTCACAGCTTGGTGGCTCAGCTCGGCCTCCCAGGCACGTCGCAAAAGTGGTGGCTTGTTTTACGGATACACGTCTGCATGTTTTAATTGAATGGTGAAGGTGAGATTTTATTGCCCCCAAAACGTGTGTCGCATTGCGCAAAGCCTTCCGTTCCGCTCCCTTTGCTGCGTGTTTTGCTTACTGCGTCGTATTACCGCACCAACGTTCACTGAATGTGCTTTAGCTGTTATCAAAGGGATGTTCCTATTGTCAATGGGATCTTTCTCATGAAAATGTTAAATGCTTAAGTTGTAAATTTGTAGCCTCACATTGACTCCTCTCAGTGGCAAATGAAGCGCGAGTAAAATAATGGAATCGTAAATAGGGCGAGATTTATTGGAGCGAAGTTATATCGTAGATATTTTCACTTCTCAGACATATTAACTTCTAAATACTAGCAATCCCAATTTGAATTGCTTACCTAAGATCTTACAGGTTGGTGTTCTAGCGCTAGCGTTAGTTATTCCGTTCGTTTGTTTTTTGTTCTTTGACACTGATATGCACTTTGTTAGCAAGATCTTTTACTCTTTTATAATCTCATTGCATCTCGTTTGGAGACCTACGCTCAGGTCATTTTGTTATCACGAGGATTTCATGAACACCGTGACGAATGAGCGGTCATCGCTTTCCTACACTTAAAGATTTGCATTGTTGTGAAGCGTCTATGTAAGTAATCGTGAATTAATAAAGCCTGGCTTTCTGTGCAGCACAGCTTCACTCATTTATGCCCTTAGTGAAATCCCTCAAGCCATGTGATTCTATCCATGTGCTTGCCGAATTCGCTTGAAGGCCCTTGTTCATAAACGTGCCCGAAGAAATAAGCCCCAGAATGCGTTCACATGACGCGACGAAAGACTAGGCTAACGACGACGGAGGCAGAACGATGCTATGATAAGGTGCTTAAAGATGCCGTAACATTTCAGTTAACGTAAAACTTGACAGTAGAAATCCATGTCAAGTTGTCTGAACAGTTACGGTGTCCATTTTTCTGCCTTATCTGGGCATCGTTCTGCCTCCGTCGTTGTTGGCCTTGTTTTTCCTTAAGTAAAAAGACGATCAAATTCCCCGCCAAAAGTATGTCACTGTGACGTCACAAGCAACGTCATGTGTTTGTTTTGCTTCACAGTTCGCAGGGGGCGCCAGGAAACTAAAGCCTCGCTCAGAGTCGACACACAGGCTTCTATGGGAGTTACGCTACCATACTAATTCTACCATGTATCGAACGCGAAGGGGATCGCGAAATAGTTCGATATACAGAAATCGGCCTGAGAGACGCTGCTTGCAATGGTGAAAAATGATACTGTATTTGTCACATAATCAACCCACTTGCATAATGAACCCACTCCCTACTTTTGCCCCCAAGTTCCTCCGTTTCGACCATCGCATATCCACAGATCATTTATTGACAGCGTGCCAAGATGTTGTGCAGCGATAACATCACGGCATGTTTATCTTCTTACTATAGTACTTCTGATAGATCCTGCGGTGACAGGGAGCGAACATGGCAGGGTGCCCGTGATGGCTTGATTGCACGCCTGGTTCGATTTATCGCACCACGCTTTGGGTGGGCTAGTCCACTGCCACAAAATCACTGGAAAGCGTGATCGCTGCATATGTCCTTTGAAGTAAATAATGCTAAACGTCGGTGTCATGATTGCAGCTGACCGCATGCTTTCGTTGATTCATAGCTATAGGAATGGACGACTGCCGCAAAAAAATAATAAAACTGCCACTTCCTAACGTCCGCAGCCGCTATAGCTTACTCTGCGCCGCACGTTCAGCTTGACAAGTAAGGACGGCTTTGCAAAATAAAAAAAATTGTTGCTTGTCAACATCCGCAGCCGCCATAGCATATACACTACGCGACACGTTCAGCACGACGGCAAGGATAAAAAACTCCCGCAAAAACAAAAAAAAAAAAAAGCTAAGAACTGCCGCTTCTTACCGTCTGCAGCCACCGTAGCTTACGCACGTTCAGCACAATGACACGAGACGCGCATCGCACGTCAGCCGCCGCGCGCAGAGCGTTACACACACTGGAGAAAGTGTTTGCCACTGGCTGAATTGACTTGTCCGCGCATGCGAAGTGCGTGCTGCTGCGAAAGGGAAAGAGAAAGGAGGGGTAAAGAGAAAACTGGGCAGAAGAGTGAGCACACTCTTGTACTTCGCTCTATCGCGTTTTTCTCCTCTCCCGAACACCACGGCTTCATTGGTTCCCTCTCGTTCCTTCGCACACATGGCTTGCAAACGTCATGTGCTGGTGCGCGGCAGCGATCACCGCTAAAGCCGCTAAAGCCACTAAAGTGCACGCCTTTGGGTAAGGGCGCGGCGCTGCCCTAGACCAGCCGTCGCCGAACTGTGCCCTCTCATTACTTCCGCGTCCGGCTTGAAAACGTCACGCTGCAAGCGGCTGAATGTGATGCGATCATCTTTGGGGAGGGTGCACCGTCCAATGCATGGTGCGTAGTTCGATACGTGGAACAACCGGTGAAATTGAGTTCGATATACGACGAAGGTTTCCTATACTTTTACATAGGATTTTCAAGGGGATATTCCGTGAGTTCGATATAACCAAAATTTGAATTATCCCGATTCGATATATCGGGATTCAATTTATTGCAATGCGTTTGTCGCATAGATGTGCAAATGAGGCTGGCGGGCAGTATTGTCACCTGCAGCTCTCTTATTGCACTCAGGCATTCCTCACATGTCAATTCAGGTTTCATTGTCAGGAAACATAGCACGGTCCTGCCAAATTTTAAGTTACTCGGCACTAGCTAACAGGTAGTAGTTGGCATAGCAAGTTCATTGTATGAAGATGACAGTGTTGGTTCTTCTGTAGATGGCTGTCTACTTCTGTGCGGGGCATCGGGAGGACCCGTTGTCGTTTGCGCACTATGCACTCAACGTGCCCCTCTACACACACTTCACATCGCCCATCCGCCGCTACGCTGACATTGTGGTCCACCGGCAACTGGCTGCCGCCCTTGGTGAGTCTAGTTAGTTGACTTTAACCTGTAATCTAGTCACTAACCGATACTTCAGGCTTTTAGTGAACTGATACTTCAGTGAAAATTTGGCTGCTGACACTGCTAAATTTTTCGGACATCCTTGAGCCCTCAAGGATGTCCGAAAAATCTAGCAGTGTTAGCAGCCAAATTTTCACTGAAAGAAATCACGTTATTGCAACCACTAACTGCCGGTGCACTGAAAAAAAGAATCAGTAGTTTTGTATACACTCTTATCTTAGTGTGCATTATGTACACAGGCAGCACAGGCTATTGCTTTTATGAGCTCGGGGTTTGACATTGGTGCTCCTGCCAGAATTTCAGGGATGAACGTTTGGTAGAGACCAAGTTCAGAGCAAAAAGCAAACTCACTGCTGCCAGAACTGCACTGTGCTCACCATATGGAAGGCTCAAAATGAAAATGCAGAAATGGTAATTACCATTAAAAAAAAAAGGTAGCCAAAGTAAGTGCTCTATTAGCATTGGCCTTATAACTATGCCTAGCATCTGGAGCAGAAGACTCGGATTGTGCAAATACTTGAGTGTTTCAATTATCAAAGCAAATACGTACTGTGGCACTTCACTTTGTGCTTCGATGTGAATGCCAGTATTCGAAGAATTTTGCAGTTTTGAGAACTAGGCGGCAGGCGGCTGAAAGTAGCAGTCGGTGATCTTATGCACACCCTGTCACTTCCATGTGATGGCACTGGGACAAAGTGGTGCATTGTGCGATGTCAACGCACGCGGCCTCGTGCATGTTGCATACATGAGGCAGCGCTCGCATCCGTGAACTCAGCCTTCTAAGACTGCATTGTTTGACGCATCGCTAACGAGGACACATCTATGATATGAGACGAAGCCCAGATACTAAAGCGAGCATGGTGCAGTAGGAATTTTGATGCGCTCGCCTCACGGACGCCCAAAAGATGATGAAGACTGAAAGGATGGCATATCTGCTAAATTGCCTGTAGCAAGCACTTCATCGGCATCGGTTTTTATAGTTGCAGTGTTAGAGTGTTAGTGGAAACCAGCTTCCAAGCTGGCAGTGCTTTGTCTCAAAAATCTTCCAGCTGTTTTGTATTTAGATCAGCGGTATGTGATGATGGAATGAGTAGAAAGGCCTGTAGGCTATGCTATTTAACACATTTTGCCTCGCTGCTTATTGAACACTGCTGAACGCAAGGTTAAAAGCATTTTTTGTTTCCACTTGTCTCCATGAATTCCATAAACCATGTCTAATCATATGCGGTTGAGCTCTACTGAATGGTCATTTTTTTTTTTCTTTTTGTCAACTGCATTTACAGTTTAACTATTTTGGTCTATTTAAAAATATTTTCTTTGTTTGAAAATTATTTGAACAGAAGAGCTACTTGCTTCGTATTTATATCACTTGAAACCTGCTGTTCGCACATACCTACAGAAAGCAAATCTGGGAACTGGCAGTACATTATTGCATACTCTTTATTTTTTTAAGTTTTGAAAGTGAAAGTTTATTAGTTCGAACATATTTACACAGTACATAAAAATACAGATGAGGGTCTCATAGTCAGAGGAATGCACAGGGACCCTCGACTTGCATATAATAAACAATGTTTTGCATGTTCACTGCAGTTTGTTCAATCATGTTTTATATGTTCCTTGAAGGAGGTTCCAGTGAACGCTTTATGGCAGCCTGGTTATTGGCGGTGGAGCGGAGGTGATTGCAAATAGGGTTCGTAAAATTAAGCAGCCGTTAGCGACATGCCCGAAACTTTAGGCACTCTTACGGCTGGAGTCTATAGCACATTTGCAGTGCCACGGTAAGTGTTGGGCTATGTCGGTATGTGCTTGGCACTGCAGTATCACCAGTGTGTGCTCATGCCACTGTGGTGCATCATTAGAGAGTCCCAGAAAAGTGTGCTGTTATGTTTGGTCATCACAGATGAGTTGCAAGTGCCAGTCTGTTTTTCCCACACACTGGGAACTGAAAGAATGTTTAGAAATGAAAATTCAGGCAAACAAATGCATTCTTACAATTATAATTACCGCATGAGGTGTGTCGGATGTGCAAATGCTGGTGCTTCATTTCCATGGCACACATTGATGCGCAGGCGACAGATGACAGCAGCTTGCCACTTAATGGCTGCCTAGCCTTTCTGCATGACACCCGTGAAGAATGCATTGGACAGAGTCCACATGTGAGAAAGGAAATGCATTGCAATGAGTGCCGAGCAGAGCCATAAAGGAGATGTCGTGCACGTGATGCAAGGGCCAGGATTTAGCTGCGTAGCTGAGGGCTGACAGGTGTGGCTGTGCCTTGCAGGCTGTGGCCCTGCGGTGGAGGCGACCATAGGGCAGCTGCAAGCGGTGGCGGACCACTGCAACGACAACAAGTACAAGGCACGCACGGTGCAGGAGCTGAGCACGGACCTGTTCCTGCACTCCTTCGTGGAGCAGTGTGGCTCCCTCATGGACAGGGCCATGGTGGTGGCGGTGTTTGAACATGCCTTCGATGTGCTGGCCCTCAGCATCGGCATGGTCAAGCGCATCTACTGTGATGTGAGGATTTCAATCTCTCTTTCATTTAGGATGTGTCGGCACTTCCTGGTTAATTTAAGCAGGGAGGCCATTTGTTGAGAAAAACGATGGTGGACCAACTTCGTTGCGGAGACACGTGTGGCACCGCACTTGATCCGACTCTGTTCTTTGGCCTCTAAAAGTGAAGGAAAGGTGGTGACCATTGGGACCCGAGATGCTTCACTGTGACAATAAGTTTTTTTCAGCATGTGAAAGCGGCAAATAAACACTAATTTCAATTAAATTTTGCTTTGGCTAGAATGCCTCTTAATGGGATGTCAAGTATGGTTGCTACAAGCAGGGAACCGGGTGTGATGCCTGTAGTACACTGAACAAGTAGCCTTCCTCAAGCCAGGCTTATTGGAAGTCAGCAGACAAATGGATTGTGCCAAATTAAAGTTTGAAAGGCTGTCATTCCATGTGAAATTTCAAGTACGGTTACCATGCTGAAAATCTTATTAGTTACGCTACTAAAGATTGTAGCTATTAAAGACAGCAATTATGCGCCATAAGCTTCACCATCTACACAGTAGACTCTCATTAATTCAAACTCGAAGGGACCCCAGGATTTTGTTTGAATTATCGGAAGTTCTCGCATATATGACTCTAAGAAAGATTACAGTGCACATTATAATTAAGTATCCACTTGAATTACATTTTAAGCACTTCTACTCTTTTATTACACAATAAAAACAGCAGAGGTGAAGGATCCAGAACAAGTTTATTGGAAATCTATGGCTGACTAGACCGTTTGATGAAATCATGAATTGTTGATTGCTTCTTTTTTACATGTGCATTCAGAACAAAGTTCTCTATTCCAGTAAGAGCAGCCAGTTCTTTTTCAGAATTTTCTGCTGCAGTCACAAATTTCCGGACCCCGGCAAAGTAGTTGAAGGCCTGCGCTCCTATCACAAAGGATTGCTCTTCTGATTCCTCCTCTTCACTTTCGCTGCTGTACAGTGCTGGCAGCACCTCAGCTACCAAGTAGTCCAGAGTGTCTTCCCTGCATACGCAGAGGTTATCGTCAGCAGCTGCCACTGAGGTCACCAGCTATGTTGTGTGCTTGGAGGGGAAAGCACTAGCCCTGCATCATCGCTCTCCATTTGGAGGCAGTCTTCACTGCTGTGGCCTGGTATGCGGAAGGCATTCTGGAAGCAGTTCCATATCGTTGCTGGCGTTACTGTACTCCATGCGTCGGCTAGCATTCCCACCGACAACAGCAATGTTATGCTGTACAACATGGAATTGTCAACGCATACAGTAAAAGCTCGTTAATTCGACATCGACGGACCGTGAAAAATTGTCGAGTTATCGAATGAAAAAAAAAAAAAAAACGAAATGAGCCCTTGGATGACATACCTTTATTTGGTAAAGAAGTTAGTTATCACCATCTGTTTTTTCGGGCGAATTTCACCGGCGACAATAGTGCTAATCGCTTCCAGATGCTTCGTGGCATGCGCACCATCGGTAATCTGTTCGCAGAATTCTTCTAGAACGGACAGCGCTTCTGCGGCTTCTTTAACCGTGCGCTTCGACGGCGGGGGCAGCTGTTCACAATCATCTTCTGGTGAATCGTTGTTGCCGGTACTTTTAACGTCCTGAATTATGTCGTCCTCAGTCATCTGTCCGGCGACTGCGACGCCATCATCGATAGTGATGTAATCAGCAAGCCGCACAGAAGAAGGCAATACATTGTCAAAACAGCTGTCGTCCTCTGCGTTTGCGTCAGCCGTCTTACATGGCAGTGCCTCTGCACCGCAGTCCGGTGATACAAAACCGCTATACCTGAAGCAGTTAGCGATCACTTCTGGAGGCGTCTTGGTCCATTCATGAGCCAGAATGTTTATAGTACTGAGGAGCGTAAGCTTGTATTTCTTCCCCGCTTCCATACACAGAAACATGCGCTGCAAGACGTGCTTTCTGTATTTGCATTTCACAAACTGAATTATTCCCTGATCCATGGGTTGTAGGGCTGAGGTTGTATTAGGTGGGAGAAACACCAGCTTGATTCATTCAACGCCCGACACCTTGCAGTGAGCACTGCAATTATCTACAACCATGAGGACCTTGTGCTTCTCCATTCCAAAACGCCGGTCAAGCTAATGCAGCCATGTCTGAAAAATGCTGGATGTCATCCAAGCCTTCCTGTTAGCGTGATAATTAACAGGAAGGTTTCTCGCGTTTTTAAAGCATCTAGGCTTCTGCGCTTTTCCAATCACTAAGAGCGGCAACCCCTCTGTTCCCGTCATGTTGGCGGCAAGTAGGATAGTTACTCTTTCCTTGCTGCGTTTTCCTGCTGTGCGCGGGTCACCTTTGAAAGTTGTCTTGTCCGGGAGAGCTTTAAAGAACAGTGCTGTTTCGTCAGCGTTGAATATGTTTCTCGCGTCATACGCAGCCAGATGTTCAAGCAGGTCGTTGGACCGCCACTCCTTGATTGCTTCTTCGCTCGCGGCAGCTCTTTCGCCACACACATTTTTGAACGTGAGATTGTGCCGGCTTTTAAAACGAGCGAGCCAACCTTCGGAGTCTTTAAAATCTTCGACATTCATTCTTGCGGCGAATCTTTCAGCATGTGCACAAAGTAGTGGCTAACTCACGTGGAGATAGGCCTCTCGTGCATTTGTGATCCAACGCAGTATGGCTTCTTCGAGCTCCGGGTGGGCCGCCGTCCGCAGTCTTTTCCTTTTAGTATTGAAGCTTTCACTGTCGAACGCCTCCAAGATGCTCTTTTCATTTTTGACATACGTGGCCAAGGTTGTCCTCTTCACTCCATACTTGTTCATCTTGTCTTGCCGTGAAATGCTGTCCTTGATCGCCTTCAATATTTGCACTTTTGTGGCCGGGTCCTTCGCTTCATACTTCGGCCGCTTTGCTGGTGTCGCCATCGCAGCAGCACTCAGCGTCAAGATGCGCAGGCACAGCACTCTATGCACACACTCAGCACAGTAAACACGTAGGCGAAGCGTGACCGTAGATGCAAAAAGCACGTGGCGACGACACACTCTGAGTCGAAGCTCGACGACTCCACTACGCGAAGATAGGGCTAGGAAAGAATGAACTTCCGGCTGACCTCGCTCCCCTCGCATCATTCTGCTGATGGCGATGACAGTGCAGATGATGTACGCTGCCTTTTTGCTTTTTTCAGCTTCACACTAGCGCCGCTCTTGGCCGGTTTTTTTTTTTTTTTTTTTTTTTTTTTTTTTTTTTTTTACCCCTTCTGCAGTGAAATGCGAAATGGCGGGCTACGGGGCTGTGGAGCTACGTCAAATTAACCGGCACACGGCAAAATTTGGTCAAATTAACGAGAAATTTGCCCCATAGACTCCTATGTATAATTGGAGGGACCTCGCGTGCACATCGAATTAACCGATTTGCCAAATTAACGGGGGTCGAATTAACAAGCTTTCACTGTATTAACATCCTCTTAAGGAGTAGCTTCCTGTAGTTTATCTTCAGACATTTGATCACCCTCTGATCCAGGGGCTGGAGAACAGCAGTTGTGTTTGGAGGGAGGAATTCAGTTTTGAAAGCGAGGCCATGTAGCTCCTTGAATCGCGACACCCATCCATTACTACACTTGAAATCGTCAATTCCAAAGCTCACAGACAGTTCTTCGGCCTTCTCTCGCAATATCAGTCCACTTACTGGTAATTTGGAGCTCCGAGCGCCGCTTAAGCAAAAGAGAACCACCTTCTCAAGCTACGGATGCGCCTCCTCCCTAAGCCTTGTTCTGTCAGGAGCGAAGCGACTTGCGTTGTTTCGCAGCTTGTTTTTCGCTTTCACAATCGTCAGCGCACTTTTCATTATCCCATACTCAATGCCACAGCAGTCTCCTTCGTTCCAACCTCAACTTCTTCTATGGCTGCCAATTTTTCTTTCACAGAGAGCGTCCGATACTTTCCCCGTGGAGACATGGTGCTACCGACGCGGGCAACCGACCAGGGAAAAGCACGAACTGTCACGTGGTTTGCAGTCTGCCGACACTACTCGCGTCACTTTCGCATCCTTCTTTTTTTTTTTTTTTTTTTTTTTTTTCTTCTGCAGATTTGAGAATTTTGACAAGGGCAGGCATACAGTCGTCTTTTCCACAAGTTTTGAGGGTTAAGTGTTGTTTTAATTTCGAATTTTCTTCATTGAACTGGCTAGCAAGCCACAAAAAGTTGAGCAGCGCCGTTCGGGAGTCTTTTGTTTCATTTCGAACGTTTGTTTGTTAGGCTCTTCTTCACTTTCTTTTCTTTTTTTAAATCATAGTGCGCTTATTTTCACATTTTCCACTGTTGTAGTGTTATAAGAACTCAGATTTTTCGCCAGTGGCGGAAATGATAACCGATAATTTTCCGGTATGGACAAGCAAAAAGTATGAATTAACCGAATTGCGGTGTTTGAATTAATCGGCGTTATTGAAAACATGACGAACCAACCAAAAATTTGATTTTTTTAATTAACCGAAAGTATGAATTATCAGAGTTTGAATTATTGCGAGTCTACTGTACAAGGTGTCAGCTGGGAACAAAAAAAAAAAAAGGGACTGTATCAACAGGTTTCACTGTAACCAGTCATGTGCCACTTCCCCCATGACCCACTACATAGTCTTTGAAAAAACCCACAACTCTGTCTCCTCCCCTTACAGAAACTGGGCCTGATAGACTTCTCCCACTCAACGGAGGGGGGCCGGCATTCCCTCGAGCTGCGCTACCAGTCATCACGCTCCATAGACGAATATGTCATGGTTCATGTGGGTGTGTTCGAGCTGCTCGACATTGTCATCACAGTTGTGCCCAACGATCCAGTCAAATATCAGGTGTGCTGGGCCTTCTCTCTCCCATGCAGGTCAAAGTGCTGTGGGGCTTTGCGTGTGCAGTAGAACGTTTCCCTGGCTGTCGCATTTGGGAAGCTAGGTTCTCATTTCTGTGTCTCGTCTCTGTTTGCTGTGCCTGTTTGCATTGAAAATCGCGTGGGAAGGTGGTGACACAACAAAAGCAGGTAGAAGAACATTGGCCTAGCATGAAGGTTTTTTGTATATTCATGGGCAGTGTATACCGTTCGACAGCGTATTGTCATTCACGACATCATTTTTCATGCTTATAACCTCACCATTTCAGATTAAAAAATTTGACGTTTCACGTTACCTTTTTTCCACGCTGCTTTTATTTTTAGTGTTTTCATAAATTCAAGATTTTTAAGAACTTTGATTTGGGCTTCACAGCTGATGTTGATTCTGAGAACACCGCGAAAGGGACGAAGACAAAGAAGGAACACGAAAATAACAGGACCGAAGAAGGAACACGAAAATAACAGGACAGGCGCCTGTCCTGTTGTTTTCGTGTTCCTTCTTTGTTTTAGTCTCTTTCGCGCCGTCCTCAGAATTAACGTCAAGAGTTTTAGTTGCAATGCAAGTTCAGTATTTTCAGGTAGCTTTGAAGGAGTTCGAATTGAGTGTGTTTTCATAAATCAAATCAATGAAAAGAAACATTTCGTGCACGCATTTTACTTAGTAGTTTACAAATAACGTCCGTGGGGCCGTTTCAGTGGTGGGACGTAACACGAATTTCATTTGAAAAATTATACAACGAATATGAATTCCACAATAAATTTCAGTCACACTGTTTACAACGTAATTCTTTAAACACTGTAATTGGACTTTGACCTCAACTTTCAATGCAACTGCAGGTAAGCCACACAAACAGGAGCACAAAAAGAGAGTACAAAAAGAGAGTACATTTCCGGTGTACACTTGCAAGGACATACAATCGTCAGTGTTATACAGTAAAACCTCGTTAAAATGTACCCGCTTTAACAGTAGTTTCATTTTAAAAGTAGTGAAGTAAAGTCCCCGACTCGGCGCCTATTCATATAATACATTTCGCATCCGCATAAACTGTACCAGCTTATCGCGGACTTATCGGTTAGCACGTACCGTTATCACTTTTCGTCGTACAATTCACGGCGGTAGTACCGCCTCACAAAAGACTGTTTGACTAGCGTTGTGACAAACCTCCATAAATGCGACCGATGCAATAGCAAGCTACATAGCCAATGACAAATCGGAGCCAAGTTTACCGAATGCAGCTGTGATGATGATGATAATAATACACCTAGCGCCATCTTGCAGCGTGCGCGCCAGTTCAAGCCGTAAACTAACTGTGGCCTCCGAGCGCCGTGCCGCCAGAGCCGATCACGGAGTCATCCACATACTCCGTCCTCCCCGTAGTGGGCCCTATTTTGGACCAGTCCGAGCGACCACCCCTTCTTGCTCCATGCCCCTTGCACGCCTAGGCCTTGGTTCACTTTCTTTCGCACGTGTGACAAGGTGACTTTGAGCGGTGTGCGTCACGAGTTCTCCATCTGTCTGCATCATGCCGAAGCTTGGACAGAAACATTGAGCGCTTAGTATAAATGACAAGGTGGAGATTGTCCGCGCCATTGAGAGAGGGGCAAAAATATTTGTGCTGACACGTGAGAGAGACTTGCTGCTAACTACTATGTGTGGCATTTGGAGTGCCAGAGAAAAGCTACTCGGCAGTGCTGCCGCGACTGCGAGATGTCAAGTACGAGGAACAACATTTCCGGATGTGGAGGAGGCACTGGTGCAATGGTTGAAAACAGCTCATGCAGCAGTGGCTGGCTAGCCAGATTCAAAGCAAGGCACGGAATAAGCACGAAGACTGTAGCTGGAGAAGGTGCCGCGGCGGACACTGACGGCGCAGAAGATTGCAGGAATCGCCAGCTTGGACAACTTTTGGAAGACTATGCGCCTGACGACATATTTAACCTCGATGAGTCCGCGCTTTTCTTCAAGCTGTTGCCGAATAGAATGCTTGCATTGCTTGCGTTCAAGGGAGAACCGTGCACCGGCAACAAGCATGCCAAGGACCGCATTTCAGCTGCATTCGCGTGCTATATGTCTGAAAGCGAGAAGTTGCCACTTCTCATCATTGGCAAGTCAACCAAGCCAAGGTGCTTTCAGGAGTCCTTTATAGGAATAACACCAAGGCATGGATGACTGGGAAGCTCTTTGAAGAGTATGCGCGCTTCATTGACCGCCGTTTTGAGGCGAAAGGAAGAAATGCTGTTGTTATCCTTAACAACACATCGGCGTACGTTGCGGTGGATGACCTCAAGGCGCTGAAGCTGGTGTTTTTGCCACCAAACACCACAGTGATTGCCCAGCCCTTGGACCAGGGCATCATTAGAGCTGTTAAGCAGCTCTATAGGAAGAACCTACTGCGCAGGATGTTGCTTGCACTGGAATGCGGCAAGGTGTACGCCATTGACCTGCTGGGTGCGATTCACCTGCTGGAAAACTCATGGCGGCAGGTCGAGTCTGCTACCATGCAGAACTGTTTTAAGCACGCAGGTTTTCGCGAAGCGTGCGCGGGTGACGCAGACAATGCAAGCGATATCACCGACGTCCCGGACCAAACATGTGATAGCCTGCCGACCGAAGTATTTGTGAGGGAAGGTTCTTCAGAAGGCATTACCTTCTCTGAATTCAAGGGCGTCGACAACGAAGTGGAAACCAGACACGTCGGATGAAGCCATCATTGCCTTAGTGGTGGCGGAAGTGGCTCCAACTGACAGTAACGATGACGCAGAAAGTGTGGAAGACCCGGGCCCAACAGTGGCAGAAGCTCGCTGAAAAAAAGGGGACTGGCTGAGAAGCTGGTTCGCGGCCTGAATGAGTTTGAAGCTGCTGTTGTCGCTGCTAGAGCACCGCGGCGTCAGACTAAGATTACCGACTTTTGCAGTGCAAAATAAAGGCTGCATTTTTTTTTATTATTATTCTTTCAACCTACTGCTCGTTTCCAGTTGTTTTTTGGCAGGTAAGTGGGTAATTTTACACTACTCCTGTTGAGTCGTAGTACCGTTTAGTATGCACTTTTTCCGAGTTCCGGCCAACTACGGCTTAACGAGGTTTTACTGTATACAGTAGAACCTTGGTGATACGAATCTCACAGGGTCGTGAGAAAATTCATGTCATCCGAACATTCGTATTATCAAAAAGGATGAAAATAAGCATGCAGAAGCATGGGAAAGGCAGTCGTGCATATATGTTTACATCTCAAAAGGTTTATTACGGTCGCGCTGTCACAGCTCGCCACTCTCGCCACACTCACAGCTCGCCACACAGCGCGACCGGCGATCGCAACGCCGGCGACGCGTGGGACACGTGCCTCCACAGACTTCTCGCACCGCGTACAGCACGATAAGAAATGGTGGCATGCCAGCCGCGCAGGGCCGCAGACTGCTCGCGATGCGTACAGCGCGACTAGCAGTTGCGAAGTCTATGATGTGCGGCTCATGCACGCCCTCAGCCGCATGCGCCGCCGACTAATACTCACGACCGTGCACCGCAGCAAACCTTTTGCAGTGTGGAAAATGATCGCGATGCCGGCGATGTGCAATACGCCGGCCTCCGCGTACTACTCGCGGCGTGCAGCATGACTAGAGGTGGCAACATGCAGGCCGCACGGCGCCACGCGATCGCGGAGCCAGCGATGTTCGGTCCATGCGCACCCGCCACCACCAGCTACGGCAATTGCAACGTCCGCGGTTTGTGAGCCACACGCCGCTGAAAGCTTTTCGCGGCATGAGCCTGACAGCAAAACACAACCTCAGCGAGGTGCGGACAACGCGTCACCCCAAACTGCTCGTGATGCGTACATACAGCGCGGCTGGTGATCGCGGAGTCAATGATGTGCGGGTGATGCGTAATGCTCAAGCTTGTGGTCCCAATTCGAGTGTTCACATTATTTGTTGTGGTGCGTGAGAGTGTTCGGACCATCCGAAATTCTGCACATTGTACACAAGGCACTCTGGCCGGGGAATTTCGCAAATTCGTATCATCCCGAAATTCGTACAACCAGATTCGTATCACTGAGATTTTACTGTATATCAGCATAATTTACAATTCACTGCATCCCTGCTGTTAAATATTTCACCGGACTCCACAGGAAAAAAAGAAATGCACCAGCTATGAAATGTAGCAGCTGAACACAGTGCATGAAAAAATTCTACATTTTTGTTTGGTAGGCTTTTTTTTTTACATTTTAGTTCTTTAATAGCACCACCTGCCTTTCTGGAAATAGCAGAGCATTGGAACTCTCATCACATGAGCAGCCGTCGAAATTGGCAATAGTGAGAATAGAAAGCGGACACACTTGTGGCTTGCGTAAGCCTCTGTGCTGTTTTCAAGGTGGCCACTTTAATCCTACACAGTCCTTGTCTGTTTGAATTTTGGGAATCGAGACTCATTAGCTACAAGAGCAGCACAGATGACAGGGGCAGTAATCTTCACCCGTGGAGCTGCAGCACAGTTTCATTTTAACATGTTAGCATTGAGGCCCCATTCTCCAGAAAATTGGCATCTGCACTGGGAGTGAAAAATCGCGGGCATGGCTGTAGCAGGTGATACTTAGCTGGTGGCATGGCCGGACTGGTTGTCAGGTTGTGCGATGTCAAAAAAAACTTTGTGGTAAGTGTAGTCTGAAGTTTGCGGGTGTTCCCAATTCTGACTTCATCTTTGAGATGGCAGGACCCAATTGGAATCTAGCCTTCCAAAGCCCTTGGATGCTGAGTTAGACACGTTGGAAAATTCGCGATGTATCCTGCAGGAACACAGAGTTGTGTTGTAACAGCTAAGTCTGTATTGCTCGGCTTTCTGTTTGAGTGGGAACAGATCTCGCCCACAAAAATGTAACAGCCAGAATATGTGCTAACCGAATGTAATCAGCACAGTTCTACTGTGCCTACACTGCCTGCCAGGCATTAATGACAAGTGAGAGGAATCATGTAGTATTATTATAATCCTTATTTTGTGATAAATAAGCTTGGGTATCTTTAACGGGGAAAGCTGGGCAAGTTGGCATTTAGGTTCAGACATAGTCCTAGTGCACATCACGGGGACGAAGGGAGAACACAGACACCACAAACGCTAGACATCAACTGAGTTTATTGACAGTTATCACATACAGTCGAACACGGATGTATCGAACTCGAAGGGGATCGCGAAATAGTTTGATATATTGATAATTCGATATACAGAAATCTGCTTGTGACGGCACTTACGATGTGAAAAAACGATTTGTATTTGTCACGTAATCAACCCACTCACATAATGAACCCACCCTCCACTTTCGCACCCCAGAATTTGGAGAAAAAAAAAAGTGTTAAGGTCAGCTCGCTCACATGCAAGCGATTGAGTGATCTCAGCGACGACCGGCAGCGACAGAGCAAAAAATTTCCAACTTGTTGGAACTGCGTCCCTCTCGCCGCTCGAGCCACAGCGGCAGCTCAAAACAAGGTTTCTGTGTCGCCGCGGCAGAAATCGCGAGCGTTTTCGCTTGCATATCGATGGCGCGCGCCACTCCGTTTCGGTCGTCTCATCCACAGCTCATTTCTTGGCAGCATGCCAAAATGCTGCGCAGCGATAACGTCACGCCACAGTTATCTTTTGACAGCTCCTGCGGTGGTGGGGAGCGAACTTGGCAGAGTACCCGTGATGGCTTGATTGCACAAGCCTAGTTCGATTTATCACACCGCGCTTGAGGCGGGCGTCATGATCGCAGCTGACCGCGTGCTTTCGTTGATACATGCAAGGATAAGCGACTCCCGCCAAAAAGAAAAAAAAAACCCTGCCGCTTCTTAACGTCCGCAGCCGCCATATCTTAAGCTACGCCGCGGTACAGCACAACGATAAGAATGGATGACTCTCACAAAAAAAAAGAGAGAGAGAGAGAATGTCCGCAGGCGCCATAGCCACGTCAGCCGCCGCGCGCAAAGGGTTCGCAGCACACGCTGGAGAAAGCGTTTGACATCTGTCTGAAAACAGGCTGAGCTGGCTTGGCGCATGAGTAGCGCGTGCTGAAGGAGAGAGCTCGGCAAAAGAATGGGCACACCTACGTACATGGCTTGCAGATAACTGCAGATGTGCGCACCTTTGGGGAATGGGCACGGTGCTGCCCAGACCAGCCGTCGCCGAACTGTCCCCTCTCATTCCTTCCGCGTGTGGCTTGAAAACGTCATGCGGCAAACGGCTGAGGGTGATGCGATCGTCTTTGGGGAAGGTACACTTTCCAGTGCGTGGTGCGGAGTTCGATATATCGAACGACCGGTGAAATTGAGTTCGATATATGACGCGGCTTTCCTATACTTTTACATGGGACTTTCAAGGGGTTATTCCGTGAGTTCGATATAACCAAAATTCGATATATCCGGGTTCGACTGTATTCATGTAGACAAACACTTTCGTGCTTCAAAAATGTCATCAGTTAAACCGCATGCGCGACGGCAGCCTCCTGTCCAAAAACTTCTCTTCCTGCTGCCGTCACGCATGCGGTTTAAGGGGGGATGAGAGTCTTAAATTGGTCAGAAATGGGCGCAAAAATGATTTTGAGAAAAATGCACTTTCGGAATGTTGATACCTTTGAGCACTAGCCTTGAAAATATCAACTCTGGATTAGGCAGGAAATGTGGTAAAATCGACTTTTAAAACGCCACGGGAGCCTCGAAATGGCCAAAAAGGGGTAAAAATTGTTCGAACTTCCCGCGCGCGCTGCGGGTAAAGCAGCTGGCTGGCTGCTGCCATCCTGGACTTGTTTTGAAGCTTATTTCTTTGTGCGCATTTTGTGGCATCTTCAAATGACGTCGCTCAAGCAGAACGACCACTGTTGCGGGTTTTCCGAAAGCCGTTTCCGGTCCGCTGATTGGCTGGAGCGCGCGCTCGTCTCGCGCTTCTCATTGGCAAGCGCGACTGACTTGCCATTTTCTTTTCTTTTTTTTTTTTTCTTTTTTTACGTTCGCCATCGCGGCTGCTGCTTCGCTCGTTTATGACGCGCTTTCGCTATCGTATCAATAGGGACCTTGCGCTGGAGTTTTGAGTAGGGTGGCGTCCAAGAAAACCCTGACTGGGTAGTACAACGGCGGCATTGCCTATGCTGCAACGCATATCTCGCAGGCTTTCTACGTCGATTTGTGGTTCTTTTTGCCCCTTCGTGAGCCTGAAAAGAGTCGTCACATATCATGGACATCATTGTGAACCAGCAGTGGCCTAACATTAAAAAGAAAAAGCGCTGCGGCTGCCTTCTGGCGAAATGTTCAAAGCATGCGGCATTGATCTTGCAGTGTACCACCCATCCCGAAACATTGTCATTGCTGATATTTTCGCTTGCATCGTAGGGTGCCACGGACAAGTTAACAATTTCCTTGTTCAGCTCTACTGCTTTCTTTCAAGCCGCACGGAACGGGGCTATGATGCGATTGGTACGGTCGGTCATGTGCATGCATGCACTGGTTAGAGAAACACCATTCGCTCTAAGCTGCCGGCTCAGAGCTGAAATTGTACAGAGTACAGCTATATGTTTATCTGTGATCGAGAGTGAAACTGTCCGTTATGCTACTGTTTTCGGCAGCTGTGTAAGTAAGAACTGCACGTGCATACGTCAAGCAACAAAAGGTGAGGACGATAAACTAGAGTTTACTTAAAACGTTTGCTATCTTGATGAAAGCAGCCATTCACCTTCAGGAGAAAACAGTAATAAACATCATTTGGGGTATATTTATAATTACTAAGCAGCCAACAATAGCATTTCGGTCATGCACCACACGTTATTGATCTGATAGAGTGCTTAATTCTAATATGCAAAGTCCCCACTGCCCCCAACAGGCAAAAGCTCTGGCTCGAGAGCTGCAAGCACATAAATCAAAGGCTATTAGCAGTTGAGCAGTGAAACGAGGTCAGCGTGCCTTCTCTGCAGTCCCAGCTTCAGCCTTCTGTGGGACTTTCCAGTATGTGGATTGTATTTCCAAACATTAAGAGTGCGACTTATCAGCTAAACGGTGCATAAAAAGCAAAAACCAGCTTAGGATCAACCTAAACAATCGCATGCATTGAATGCAAACCCCAACGGCCTATGCACGGCCGGCTCAAGGTGCCCATCGAAAGGACTTTTTGTGCCTCAGAGGGGTTGTTACACTGCCTATCCGTGTTGCAGTTTCTTGTATCCACTTGCTTCAGCTCAGCTGCGTGTAAAGGTTTCGTAGAGCTCCACGAATTCGCGCCACACTCGCCTGGCTATGTCAACTGGCAGCGCGCCAAGACCACCTCCGATTGCTGCATGTCATATAGTGCCTGACGTTGGATTATTTATTGCCTTTATTTTTCTTTTTTTTTTTTTACCTCATGACAGCCCTAGATGAATTTTCAGCGCCTTAAATTCGTTGTAATTCATACATAATAGAAATTAAAGCGGTGGATGCATAATGACTCCATGCATTCGAATGCAGACGCCAGCTATTTGTACTACCCAGTAGACTCCTAGGGGGCACTTTTTAGCACCGTTTTCACGACGCCCCCTGGACAGCACAAGACTTTCGTTCTCGCGGCCAGTGCTGGTCTTAGCTCGGTGGACGTAGCCTTATCAAGAGTGTACTAAAAACGAAAGCGCCTAGCGAGTGTGCATCGAATAACGAGTATAGTGGCGCGCTGCCAGGGTCGCATGTCCAATCCTAAGCGGCGTGTTCTCGGCCTAGCTGCAGCACGTCCAGCGGCATATAATCGTTTGCGAGCGGTTCAGAGGCATCCAAGACAGCATCGATAGATTGCACTGTTCAGCTGACACTCATGGTCCCCACCAACGCGATCACTTCGTTCCTTTATTATCGCGTCGCTTCAAACGACAGGCAAGCCTGACATCGCGTCGTTGCCCACGTTCCTCAGCCGCGAATTCCACGGACGTGTTTTTTTTTTTCTTTTTTTTCAAGCAGATTGCCTAAGAAATCGCGTCGCTAAGCTCTAGGATTGTGGCAGTTCGAGCTTTAGCTCCAACAAGGCACCCTGTTTGCGGGCCTGCATGCACTGTTCAGCAAAGTTTCATTCTGGAACATTAGCCAATTTATTAGGTCATTCTGGTATGTTGTCGTGTTTTAGCCATAAACTTTGTGTAAGTTTATTGATATTGCAAGGCCGTTTTATCGCAGATTTTGAGTATTTGCTTGCTTTGAAGGGCACTGCCTCAGGCATATAAGTGGTAAATGAAGCTTCTCACGCTGGTTCTAGTGGCGGTATATTTAGACTTTGTGGCAAGCTTTTGCCAGTATTTGGCGAGTGTAGGGTATGCTGCTGGGCTAGTTGGTGGTGGTTGTCAAGGAGGGTACTGTTATATGGTTAGTATTTAGCCTTTCTCATCAAGAACAAAGCCTCACAACGATTCCATTTATATTACCATAACTGCAGTGTAGCAAAAGTTAAAGGTTGTCTCAAATTGCAAATACGTTTTTCTCAGTGCTGTTTCTGGACACTGCACTCAGCCTTACTGTGCTTTTTCTCTATATTCTCACTGAGTGACAATGACAAATTTAGCATCACTGCAGTCATATGAAAAGATCAGGGGGGTTATCCAATATTTACACCACTCTATCGGGATTTTTTCAAATTGCCATTAAAATAATATTGCATGTCAAAAAATTTTGCTGATTTCCTAATGGAATACACTACCTTTGCCATGGGTAACGGGGATAGCTTGTTTTATTTGACATATTCAAAATCCAAAGACAGTTTTGGAAATGAGCATGTCATTTTTGGTGAGAAATATCACAGTGAGGCTACTGATTGTTCAAGTTATTATCTGTGGTCAAACTTCAAATGCCGTTTTCACAGTTTCATATTTTTGATCAATCTCTACAGTCTCGCGCAGGGTTCTGATGACTTCTTTTTAGCTCGCATAAATAACTTTGGTACCATCTTCTTCAGGAAGAAATGAGGTACCCAATGAAATATTTAATTTTTTAGTTTAGGCAATAGGTAAATATCAATTTGAGATTAGCTTAATGAGTTCGTGTCAAATAATGCAGCATTTTACTCTCAACATAATATGTGAGGATGACGTGCCTTTTTGAGGAAAACGAAGGATGTCATCGGGTATGGGAAGTCTGGCTATCAATCCATGTAATTAAAAGCAATGAAATGCAGTGAGAAAGTTCATTAAAGCTGCGTAAGATATTCACTAATTATGCTCTGGACTTTGTTAGATAACTTTTGATCTAAGACCACCAGCTCAATTATGATTAAATTTTTGAAATCAGGAGAGGAAACCACATCTGTGTGCAAAGTTTCGTGAGATTCTAGCCATAACAAAAAAAGTTAGCTTTAAGACCCTCATCCCCTGATGACACTTTTGAAGCACGAGTGTTTGCCTACATGAATATGTGATAACTGTCAATAAACTTTGTTGATATCTAGCATTTGTGGTGCCTGTGTTCTCCCTTCGTCCCTTTGATATGCACTAGAACTATGTCTGTTGTAACTTTCTTGAAAGAAATAACCGAATTTACGTTCGGTGTGGGAAGACTATTATGATTGAAGGTTTGTGTGAATGCTTCCAGAACAAAGGGCCCCACTTAGTTTTGTCTAAGCAGAATTTTCATTTGGGCAAGTTGGTAGACATTCATAATTGTAAAACATCGTCATTGTAAATTAGTTTTGTCATTAGGCATTGTAAGCTAGCAGATAGCTCTTTATTATTGACTGGGTAATATGACATGTCACTTGTGCATGATAGGTGGCATTGCTGGCAAAACAGCTCGCAAAATGAGAGGCAAGCAGCACTTTGGTCCCCAGCACGCATGAGGGCATCCTTTCTGCACTCCCTCCCAGTAGTTGCGGGACCATGAAAGACTACATTTGCCTGGAGTTAGCTACTTATGTGTAGGCCTGGCACTGAGCACTCAACTGGGAAGAATTTCTAGCTTTGTCCAAATGTGCTGCCTTCTACCCAACTGCTACCAAGTATGTAGTGGACAAAAGTTTGCGGGATGCAGAATCACAAAAATAATTCCTTCTCTATGTTTGGGCAAAGCAGCTCAACGGGGACAGGTACGGTCCTTTCACTTGAAAGTGTATCAGCTGACTGACTGGTTGAGGGGATGCAAAAATAAACGTTTTCTATGAATGCGCATCCCGCAAGCTTCCATCCATGAATGTGACATGAGAAGTGGCAATAGCAGATGCTGCACACCACTTTTCTGGCGACCTCAGATTCTGGCAACAAGGTCTTCAGTGCTTACAGAATTCCTTCATGTTGGAGAAACACCCACTAAGAGAACAGAAAGATTGGTCTTGTGCCTCCACATTTTCAAGGGATGCCTGTTTTGAATTTGAACTAAAGCAGGCATGTGCTCTAAATTAACCATTGTATGACGACAAATTCTGCTGCAGCCTATGATTAGCAGTCGTCAAAGTTGTGATGTGGCTTGCATTGAGAAGTGACTGAGCCTTTTGTTCTTTGAGTCATGTCAAAAGTGGTGGTGGTTGGCAGAGCTGACGCACTTTGACATGTTGTGCAGGTTGTTCTCAAGCTTCCACCCAACACGGTGCCCATGCTGCCTGCGCCAAAGTGAGTTTCGTAGTGAGAGCTACGCTACACCAGCAGCTTCGCGAGGTCAGCATGGCTGCACGCTAAGCCATGGCACCACCACTGGCTATGCGCATTTGCGGAGTAAGGGTCATATTTTCTGTGGACACCTGAACCGCATAGCAACAGTACCACGCTGACATTGTGTGCTGGTTTATAGGAAAGGCACAGTATCTGTCACACTTTGTAACGAAAGCTACATTACATCAGGTTTTCGAGCCGTCAGCGTGGCTGTGCCGTGGCCTTAAAGCAGCTAAGGATCATGTCTAGCGAAGCAGCTGATGGCGTCATTAGTGATGTCACACCTTTACTAGTAATAGTTATGGCTAATGACTAACTAGTCACTAGCCAGTACTAATGACAAACTGGTCACTAACTAGTACTAACGACTAACACTAATTAGGTCATGACTAACTTTGTCTTGGCTAATGAGAGATAACTGTGATGTCATCACATCATCGGCTGTGATGTCATGGCCGGATGTAACCGGCAGTGTCTAATAATCGAAAGTGATGTCACGATGAGGTCACCAGGTGATTCACGCTTATACGAAGCTGACCTCGCTGGGCGTCCAATCCAGGTGCCGTGCGGCGCCTTTCATTTGACGCTTTGGTTTAGCCACAAGCTAAACCACAGCTAATTTTTCTATTTTTTCCGCTTCCATAAGAGGTAGCCAGAGCATGGATATTGGGGCAAGAGTTCCCTGTAGAAGCATGGATGTCATGTCATTGTTCCTGATGGATATTGGGACAGCCCGAGCTACTAGACTGAGTGCTTCACCTAAGAGGGCTCAGAAATATTTTTAAATGAGCTTTGTGAATTCGCTTACCGGTATCGCTCAAGAGGAAAGTATACAACAATTGCATCTTGCCTGTACTCACCTATGCGGCTGAAACGTGGAGGCTAACCAAGAGAGTTCTGCTTAAGTTGAGGACAACCCAGAGGGCTATGGAATGAAAAATGGTAGGGGTAACATTAAGAGACAGAAAGCGTGCAGAGTGGGTCAGAGAAATAACTCAAGTTACCGACATTCTAGTGGAAATTAAGAAGAAATGGACATGTAGTGCGAAGAGAGGATAATCGATGGTCGCTGAGGGTAACAAACTGGATTCCGAGGGAAGGAAAGCGTAGCAGGGGCCAGCAGAATGTTAGGTGGGTGGATGAGATTATGAAGTTCGCAGGGGTCAAGTAGATGCAGCTAGCACAGAGCCGGGTTAAGTGGAGAAATATGGGAGAGGCCTTCGCCCTGCAGTGGGTATAATCAGGCTGATGATGATGATGATGTGAATTCGAAGAGTGCTTTCTTCGGCTAGCACTATTAGCGGTGCAATGCATCGGAATACAGTTGAACCTGGATAATTCGAATTTTAGTTATAATGAACTCACGGAATATCCTCTTGAAAATCCCATGTAAAAGTACAGGAAAGCTGCGTCGTGTATCGAACTCAATTTCACCGGACGTTCAATATATTGACCTCTGCGCGCGCGTTGGACAGTGCGCCTTCCCCAATGATGATAGCATCATCGGCCGTTTGCCACGTGACATTTTCAAGCCACGCGCGGAATGAGAGGGCACAGTTCGGCGACGGCTGGTCTAGGGCAGCGCCGCGTCCTTTCCCCAAAGGCGTCCGCGTCTGCTGTGATCGCTGCCGCGTGCCAGCACGTGACGTTTGCAAGCCATGTGCGTGAAATACCGAGAGGGAGCCAATGCAGCCATGGTGTTCAGGAGAGGCAAGGATGTGCCCACTCTTCTGCAGAGCTTTATCTCTCCTCTTCCTCTCCTTCCCAGTCATCGTTCGCAGCAGCACGCACTACGCATGCGTGGACAAGCCAGCTCAGCCACCATGCGATGCGCGTCCATGGCGTGTCTCGCGTCGGCGTGCTGCACGTGTGCGGCTGTGGACGCAGAAGCAGCAGCTTTTTTTTTTCTTTGCAGGAGTCGTTCATTCTTGCCGTCGTGTTGAAAGTATGGTGTAGCGTATACTATGACGGCTGCAGACATTAAGAAGCTGCAATCTGTAAGCCATGGCGGCTGAGGACATTAAGAAGGGACGCCCCCCCCCCCCTTTTTTTCTTTTTTTTTTCGGGAATCGTTTATTTTTACATCTACGAATCAAAGAAAGCATTCGGTCAGCCGCGATCATGACACCGACTTTTAGCATTGTTTCCTTCAAACTGGCATTTGAAGCTATCACGCTTCCGATGATTTTGTGGCAGCGGGCTATGCCCGCCTCAAGCGTGGCGTGATAAATCGAACCCGGCTTGTGCAATTAAGCCATCACCGGTACTCTGCCAAGTTCACTCCCTGCCACCGCAGGATCTGTCTATAGTTAAAAAATAAACACGCCATGACATCGCTAATAAATGAGCTGTGGATGAGACGTCGAAATGGAGGGACGCGGCACCTAACACTTTTTTTTTTTTTTAATTCTCTGAGCAAAAGTGGGGAGTGGGTTCATTATGCAACAAATACAGGATCATTTTTCACGATCGCAAGTGGCGTCTCATGCCGATTTCCGTATATCGAATTATTAATATATTGAACTATTTCGCGATTCCCTTCGAGTTCGATATATCCGGGTTCGACTATACAACTGAGCATCACCTACTTACTATTGAGTGCGGCTCTTTATTGAGAGGCTTGTAGCCGACTATAAGTAATATCCATATGTTTTCGGAATTTCAAATGTGCGATTCCTGTCGCTATGGCAACACAAGGAATTTTAAGACTACATTCGTGTGAAAGCAAAAGCATCCTACTAGAAACGGCGCTTGCCATGCCTACAAATGCAGCACACAGGGTGCTACTGTTTCAAAATAGTTAGGTGTAGTCATCTTTTAGTCCAGTGTCCAAAAATGTGTGCTACTTTCTCAAATTGGTGAGATCTTGATGCCTTTCCCTCCTTTTTCTGGCTGCTGCTTAGTTTCAGAAAAGAAGACAAGGCCAAAGTGCGACAGAAGCGGTGAGAGTGGACCTGTGGTCTCGGCGATTAGTGGAGACGACGAACCTGTCGGTGATGGAAACAGTGAAAAATGGACTCCTGTTAAAATTATTTCTCATCTCTATCCAGCTTTTGCTGCCTTTTTTTATTTTGCATGACTGAGGCTTGCACGCTGCCTCTCTCTGACGCTGTTTATTTGCAACGTCGCTTTTTGAGACTCAAATGGACTTTACCATGGGCTGTGTGATTAGGACAAATAAAAGGCTTTATTTCGTATGCTCGTTTCATTGTCAGATTTCCTTGTGTGCATGTGCATGTGTGTGCATGCAAGCAGTCATTACAGGGTGCCTTCTGTGTCATTGCAAGGGCTGAGGAGTTTGGTTGCACTTGAGGTAATCCGAGATTTCGTTGTGGATTAAGTTTTTTTCTCCAGGTTGATAACCATTAGTGAATTTTTTTCAAGTATAATAAGCATCGTCTAAAAGGTGCTATTATATTTTGATCTCTCATTTTAGTTTATGTAGTGGAAATAGGTGCCGTCTTGAGTTCTACTTTTTAATATGAACCACCAGTTAAGACTAGCCAGATAACTGCTTTCGTGAGTTATGAAAATAAGGCAGTGCTGTTAATTTGGGTGTTTTGACTAAAGGTGTTTCAAATTGTGAAAATGGCAGCATTTTTGGCAAAGAATGGCACGAGCATGTTCACCTACATTTTGTGCTTGGGTGGAAGGAGACCAGTTGGCATTTTTGGCGACTTGGGCATGAGTTTCGATGCATCATGAATATGGAATGTGTGCTCGTGTCTGCTTCTGTTTAAGAGGCTGAACGTTGCACGAGGGTGATCAAGAAACATTGGAGGCATCAGCCAGCCAGTAGGGCAACAACATATATTTATGCATTGCGTTGTTGGGACTAGTATTGATGTATGATTCATCCCAATGCCTCCGAGATAGTCTGGTTATGGGAAGCGTTGTAGGACATGCAGGTCAACTGCACATAGTCATTCACAGGCACACTGTGACAGGCCCTCCCTCATTTACACAGAGCTTCAGTAACTGGATGTGTAAATGGTTGAGGCTATAGGAAACCTGCATATCTTGCTGAAGACGTGTAGCAAACTGGGAAGATACAGCACATCAAGCCTCCTGTGGGAAGGGTTCAGGGAAATGTGCATGCTCATGCTTTTCCCTCGTGCATTTTTTTTTGTTGGTTTTTTTTTTTCAGTCTTTATTAATGCATTAACATCAGAAGCTTCATGGTGAAGGAAGTCCGGCAGCATTGTGTGGGCACTCTTCCTCTTGCCAACCATGGCAGATTAGAGGGAATCGCACACATTCTTTAACAATGACACTGCAGAATTAAAACATGAGCTCCATAGTTTCTTCCTCCTCAAATTTATCCTTGCGTCAAAAACAGTGTAGCTGATGAGTCTTCTATGTAAAAACCAGTGCTGCCAGATGCGACGATATGGCACATACTGCTTGGAGAGCACACACACCTAGCTTCAAAGGGAAAGTGAACTGATTCAGGCCATGCTTGTAAATAAAGGTTTTGAATGGATGTCTATGCTCGGGGTACTGTGCACATCATCGCCCGCAAAACGGCCATGTGTGTGTCACTTAAGTTACACTCGGGCGGAAGTATAATATGCACAAACATTCGAGGGACACTTTACTACTTGCTTCATCTAGTATGTATTTCAATTTTCACTAGCCACCATTGACCAAATACAGCATTGCAACAACACGTTCCAACTACAGCACTGCTACCTTAACAGCGTCCAGTGGTTTTCTGACCTAGAAACTCGTAGCAGCAACCATATCCCCCTTAGACAAGCATATGTGGTGCATTGATTGGACAGATTTTAGAGCCCTGAAGGAGGATGCCTGCACAGGAGGGTTTTCCACAGGTTTTGAAGAAAAAATTGAGGAGAATATGGAAAGCACAACCTGCTCTTTTAACCCAGTTGCAAACACAAATTTCAACATTCAGTTATGACTGCGATCACTATGGCGGAGGGCAGAGCATTGATACAGACTCACAAAGTTGCACCCAGACCTCAGAGATGCAAGGTGCACACAGAAGATTCAGCGCAGAATTCAAGCCCTGCAGACAACACTGGAGTACCTTTTGTGAAAAACTAGATCCACGCAAGCCTTTCTGGCGCCTTTGGAGTATCATTCGTGGCCTTCGCACATCCTCTCAACAGCATCTCCCGTTCAAGTCTCGTGCCCCGCCTCGAGATAGAAGTAGCCCAAGATTTCTGCAAAAGAATAATCACGCAGAACCCATCCACTACGCTACATTGCTGCAACGTTCCACCTTAGCAGGATTCTCGGACGGATCTTCTCCATAGAGGAATGATGCTGTGCTGGCGTGCTGTAGAGTCATCATCGCCAGGGCACGATGATGCGATATACTCCGCACTTTCCAGCCTTGGCCAGGAGGCTCGACGGTATCTTTTGAATACTTGCATCAGGTCATGGTGTGATGGCACAGTTCCTAAAGAATGGAAGACTAGTCGTCTGGTTTCACTTTTGAAACTGGGGAAAATCACCACTCGACCTTGCATCATACCGTCCAATTTCACTCGCCAGCTGCGTCAGCAAAGTCGTGGAAAGAATGCTAGCACGTGTCGAATGGTACCTGGAGCGCGATACCAAATTTATCCAGATTTTATGTCTGGGTTTTGCCATGGCTGTTCCTCTTATCAACAATGTGGTTGACCTCGTAATGTGTGTGCAGCACCAAAAGACTGAAAAGATTGACAGTCGTATTGTTTTTGGACATCAAGGGTGCCCACAACAATGTAACCTATCAGGACATTTTCGCTGCCCTGGTATCTGATGAGATTGGAGGCTGCAGCTGGATATGCAGCTAGCTGTCAGAGCCTTTTCGTCCAGACTGAAGGCGGACCAACAGCTTTGCATCGAAGCTTGCGCGGTGTTCCACAGGGTGGAGTTCCGAGCCCAACTTTCCTCAGCCTTACTCTTATCACCCTCATATAATTACTGCCACAATCTTCTCAAATGTTCATCTATGCAGATGATATATGTATTTGGGCATCTGGTGTCACTCCTCCCCAAATTCGTGCGAGGCTTCAAAGGCGTCGGTGATATTGACGTCTTACCTTTGTCTGCAGGCCTTAATATTTTGACTGAGAAGTGTTTCCTTGTGCACAGCCGGTTTCGATCAGAGAGCGCGCGCTCTTTCTTACGGCCTTCTCAATCGCCGCGGGAACAATGGGAACTTTTTTCCTTGAGTTACGCTCTCCGCCGCCGCAAGGGGCGCGACCTGCTCACTTTGCTGCTCTGCATGTTCTGAAGCGTGCTCTGCATCTGCTTCAGCGGCGGCGGGTGGCTTTTGCCTGGTTTCGCGTTGTCGCTCGCTTGTTTCGTGGTAAGTGCAGCCCCGAAATGAAAGGGCACAGCAGGTAGATGCTGCAGCGGCATGCCTTCAGCGTGCTACACACGTAAACCCAGTCTTTATATAAGAATTACTGTTGCTCAGCAAACGTTCGGCAAGCATAATGACATTCATTGCGGCATGGGTAGCTACTTTTGTCCATTTTAATCCGAATTTTCCCCAAGCCTGCGCAAGAATAGAAAAAAAAAAAAAAAAACTGAATGAGCAGTGATCGCATCGAAGCTCCTTCAAGGATAACATTACAGCAACTCGTCTGCAACAGCAAAACCGTCTTTCAGCGTTAAATTCGAAACCATGGTCATATATTTTGTTGTAGGCTGTCATTGCAATATATTTTGTTGTAGGCTGTCATTGCACCCGCTATTGCTTTGGTGGTGGACAAGGGCTGTTGTTGCTGCGCGCGTCTTTCTCTTCCTTCTCTTTCTCTATTTTCTCGTGTCTTCACAAGGCAGCGGAGGGGGCTCAGCTACAGAACCAGTAGCAGGCCCGTGAATTTTCTTTTCCTTCTTCCTACCGCCACAACAACAATATACGTCGCTTCGAATATCAGCTGTACCCCGCCTGACCACCGTAAGAAAAAGAACGAAAGCAAAAGATTGCGAACGCACAGAATGTACGCTCGCTCATTCCCCCCCCCCCCCCCCCCCCCCCCCGGAGGAAAATTCAGTTTTTTAGTCATGTCAGCACTGCTGGCAGCCATGGGGGAGAGGAGGTGTTGCAGGAGGAGCATGACATGGACAAAATCTGCCGCGAGCGCTTCCTCTTACAAGGGGAAAAAAAAAAATAAAAAAATACCGCGAGATAAGCGTACGTGACGTTAGGCTACGTCACCCATGTGTCACGTGATTGTGCATTGGGGATCTGCAAAAACATTCTCCCACACAATCAAGCGCTTTAAAGAATTAACTCTGCTTCAAAGTCCAGTGACTCGAGTCGATACAAACATTTTATCATGCATTTTATGGTATGCATAAACGTTGCAACACTCATTATTACTGTGATGATGATGATGATTTATTGACCATATCCTTTGTATCGAGTGGGCACCGTGTTGGTACCCCAGTCGTGAAAAAAAAAATAAAAACAACAAAGAGAAACAACAACACAAGAAAGAGTTACACAACAACACACATCTAACACTTGAAAATTCTCAACGCTTGCCTACTGCAGCCCACCAATCGGCGAGTCGCCTTTTGGCTGTCTTCACAGCGGCTGTTCTTGCAGCGGCACTCGCGCCTCCACCAGGAGGATCGTCAGGCGTTTGAAAGTCTAGCGCCTGTGCGAGTGTGAGTGTGGTGTCCTAGCATTGGCCGGGTACTCGCGCACCGCACTATAATATGTTCAATTGATTCGGCTTCACCACCGCACAGCCGACACAGTGTGCACAAGATCGTTCCGTCGATCGTACCGGCTTCGGTATGCCGGCGTTCTGAGAGCTCCCGCTCTGGACTCAAAGAACGGGGTGCTGCCGACGCTGTTGTCATATAGATGGTCCTGCCCGATGCGCTTGTAGGGTGGCCTTTTCTTCCATGCTTAGAACGCGTTCAGCCTCGGCTACCCGTTCGCGCACCTCGGCAGCCCATTTGCCTGCCGTGTCTGCATATATATAGCGATGGGGTTCTTGAAAAACCCGAACCTTTCTAGTTGGTAGACTCGAGCCGTCCAGCTCGTCCTGAGGGAGATCGCCATGAGGTAGTCAAATACACGACGTGCCCATCGCTCGCGCGCGGCCGCGGTACCGTAGCTGCTGGAGGCTTCGAAGCTGGACCATATCCTAGGTTCCTCTGCAGGGCCTGATTGGCAACCCTTCCATGGCAGCTAGCCAAGTGCGATGCGCCCGACCTCCCGCTGGCGGCGCTCCAGCCAAGCGCGCGTTGTCGCTGACAGGCAGACAACCGCATTGCAGAATGTCAGCCCGGGAACATGCACCTGCTTCCAAAGGTCCCGCACCATTATCTGTTCCAGCCCCACAGGCATCGTCTACGTAAGATTCTTTGGGCGCGAATGGATGCTTAACGCACTGTCTCTTCATGGCGATGGTACATATGTTGCCTGTTGAGCAGAGTGTGATGCCCATCAGGTACCTGTATTCTGTAAGGACCTGCAGAATCTCCCCGCCAAGCATCAACACTGCGTCAGCGCGCGCTCTCCAGCAAACTGGACAACGGCTGTCTTCGTGTTAAACCTTAGCCCAAAGCTAGATATAGTCCTATATGGCAGATGTCGCAATTGGTCCTGCAGTACAGACTCTGCAATGAGGACTAGATCATCGGCGAAGGCCAGGCCCGGCAGTCGGCGGTCTTGTTCGAACCCACATGTGGTATACTGGAGCCGGAAACCAATTCTTGACTCGATGAGGGCTCGCTCCACATAGGATGCATGTACAGCGCAGGTGACAGAGGGCACCCCTGTCGCAGGCCCTTCAGTCAGGCAGGGAAAGACGGTTTCTCTAAAGTGAACGGTGATCTGTGTTAAATATGTCGACAACAGCTCCCTCGGCATATCCAACTGGCGAGACAGCTAAACAGCGATGCATGGGGGACACTGTCATAGGCTTTTTCGACATCCAGGAAACAACACAGAAGCACTAGTCGCCCCTCGCGTACGTCCATGCATTGTGCAAGGACAAAGACGTTGTCGTCCAAGCGGCGACCAGGGCGGAAGCCATTCTGCAGTTGCGTGAAAATCCCATGCCTTCCGCCCACGCACTCGGCCAGTTCTTCAGCACACGGGCAGAGACGGTACCACGCTGGTCACTGCATGTTAATGGGCGGCAATCGCATATATGTTGCCTGGATCGCCTCCACGTTTAAGGATGAGCACAACCTTGCCCTGTCGCCATTCAACAGGGATCGGTGCTTCCTGAATAATGTCCGCGTAAGGAGTACGTCTAGCTGCTCTTTTCCTTCGTCCCCTAGACCCTTAAGGCGGGGGTCCCACTCCGGCAGCGCGAATGTGCCATTTTAGGCAATGTTTGCGTGAGCATTCTGCGCGTTGTTCTTTTTCGAACATCACAATGTAGGCATCATTCGAAAGCTTAATATACTCTCTGTCAAATGATGTGCGCTGCTTTAGTGTGTCAACGTTATCAACTGCATGAGAGGTGGTTTTGCAGATGACAAATTCGCTAGCGTCGTTGATATACCCTACTTCGGATTAGTTCGCTGAAGAAACTGCTGCACTTAGAACAGTTTCCTTTGGCCTACACATAGAATGGGTACTTATATTATGAAACTTGAAGCGTAATTAGTTTTAATTTAATCAGTCTTTGATCGGCAGCCTTTTAAACATGGTAAAGTTTGGCTATTTTGGGCACGAATATCTGCGCTTTATCAACGTGCACAGCAGTAAAATTTTTACCACTTCGGGCGCACATTATAATAGTTGAGTGTACGAAGTTTCATCGAAATTTATTCGCTAGTTCGTTTTTAATTACCTTTCCAATTTGAAGATTTCCGTAATACTGCCTCACATCGCATAGCTTGACCAGAAAAACCGCTCGTTCTACAGCCTAGGAATCATGCATGGCGAAACTAGAATAGTCGTTATTTGTGAACCCTGATCGCAAATTGCGCTTTATACAATTAGCACGATTATACTGAGCCTTCAAATATAATCAATTTTTCGTACACGACATTCAATGGAGAAGGCCGTCATACTCAACAACGTGAGCCTTGTTTGAGTTGGCTTTTTTTAATATTGTATTACTGTAAAATAAAGTTAAAATAAGAAGCACAAACCATGGTGATAATTAGTATTTGCACCTGTATTCGGTCATTAAAGGTTTTTCACTGCTAGCGCCATCTAGGTAAAAGCAGCAAAAGTGTGAGTTCATTCAATTGCCAGGAGAGGCGCGCGTGACTACACTCCTTCAAAGTACTGAAGCTAGTCAAGAAACCTAGAAGTCAGCTTCTCTGCAGTGCAAAAACCCCTTCACCATGGCGGCCAAACCTGTTTTGGGGGCACAAAACAGGTGCAGTGCAGGAGACGTCTATTGTGGTAATAATGGCCACGTACATTTCCTGCACCCCTCTTCTTCTTGTCGCAATTATGGGATTAAGAACCCCTCCGTTTGTGAGTGCCATTCATAACACCTCCCCTGCCCCTACCTCCTCCAGGCTCTCAATAGTGAAGGAATTCTGCTCAACACGTTCGCGCATGACATCAGGCTGGACATAGAAGTATTCTGCGCTGCACCCAACTTCTGCCCTCAAAACAGGTTTGGCTGCCATGGTGAAGGGGTTTTGCTCTGCTGACTTCTAGGTTTCAGCAACCCACCTATACTACTTTTGTGCTGTGAAGTGTCTTGCTTGTTGCTATTTGCATTGCTGTTTGTGAGGCGAGTGTCACACTTTTCAAAAATTCATTGCCTGTCGAAACAACTTCTTTCTGCAGCAGATCCGGTTTCAAACATCCCATAGAGGAAGAATTTCGACAACTCTCTCACCTGATGCAGAGGCTACAATTCATGATATAGAGGAAAGCGGGGAGTATCAGTGGAGTGAAAGGAATGAATGGATACCTGGAGGCACCACTCGATTGAGAACGTGGTGCGAGACACCGCTGGTTCCTAGCACAAGGAGACGCATCTACTCAAAGTGGAAACACAAACAGTTCATTAGGGAAGGACCACGGAGTGAAAGCTTTTTTTAGGTGACAAGACATGACACGCACACTACGTGCGTGCACATGTTTTGCGCGCATACACTGTGGTTTATGCGGGGGCTATTCGCTCGCACGAAGAGCCTGCACATGGTCACCGCATCACCCTTTGCACCCCTGCATTGTGTGCGAACAGTGGACGCTCGCCTGCAGTGCTAAGCCGCTAACCTTCACGCCCAATCGCTGAGGGGCTTTGCGCTATTTTGTGCTTTTCTGAATATGCTTCTGGCCCTGTGCTTTTCCCTCACGCATTCGTATTTCGCCAGGCGCTTCGGGCTCGGATAGCAAGTGACACGGCTAGCAAAATCCAAACAGAATGCGCAGAATCTTCCGGTAAATTTACATGTATCGGTCTTGCTTTTCGGCTGGCGACAAAAGTGCAAATTTTTCAAAATTAAGACATGCATTGACAGATTGCAGGTTGCTTGGACGAGGTTCTTCATCCGTGCCCGCAGTTGGTCCAGTGGTATTTCTCGCAAAATGTAGACATTATGTGTTTGACAGCGAGTGCTACGGATATCGCCACGTTATGCTGCATGGTGTGCTGGCAAAATGCTCGCACATGACATCACGATACGCCAGCTGGCATACCACGCGTATGATCCACCGTTTAGATGCTATGTGCGTCATGCGACTCTCAAATATTGGTCGAAAAAGGAATAGGACAGTAGACCAAAATAAATAGTTTCGGCCGGCGGTATCGACTGGTTGTCTCCTTCACATCTCCGTTGGTGCGTGCTCTGTTCCCTAGAGCTTTCAGTGGCACACGTGTGCTTAGGTGCAGCTGTCCTCTCGGAAAGCACCGTTTTGAATGTAGCTTCGCAGCCGCTACAAGAAATACAACTGCAAAAGGACGACGTCGCATACGGAGTACAGATAAAAAAAAAAGAAACGAAGGAATTCGACGCTGCTGAACCGAATGTCGAGCGTTAGCTGAAATGAGAATGTACAGTTTTGGTTCAGTGCTTTTCATGCTTATAAACATTACAAATATGTGCTCATAGATAATCAAAAACCAGACGTCATCACCGATATTACCGTAATGAAACGTAACAGCCGTTGTACGTCTGTCTAATTGTATTTGGTCACTTACGAAGCGTGTATGGACATCTTCGCAAAGGTGGGACAGTTCACCACACTACGCTGCGTGGAAAGAGAGAAGTTTCGACTGCAGACAGCGTAACATAAACAAAGTGACGCCGAGAGGGCAGCTGGGCGCATTTCACTGTGACAAGAGAAAAGTGCTTGCCTACATGTAAACCGAATTACCGGATTCCTTCGGCGCACACGCAGTGGCATTAGTGGGGCCAAGTAGGGCTAATACGCGTGCACAGCCGGCACTCTCTACTTCTCTGTGCGTCTACGCTATGCTCAAAATAGTAAGCCTCGAAGCCGTGGATTCATGTTTCAAGGCCAGGGGTCTGTTTTAATATTATTATTATTATTATTATTATTATTATTATTATTATTATTATTATTATTATTATTATTATTATTATTATTATTATTATTATTGATAATATTATTGATATTATTATGCAATGCACCGTAAACGCTTTCGCGGACATTTAGTGCATGTGGTGGGTTGACGGAATGAAGCGCGTGTCTGTATCGGGCGGTCGTGCAGAACAGAGTACTGATATCCATCGCGGCACACGCACATCGCCACTGTTTTTAGACTGTCGCAATGAAAAAATATCGAACGTATTTATTAGCACAATGACAGCCTCCCTTTACAAGCGCACATGGTCATCCCCGATTAGTCATCGCAGTGAAATTCCAAGCTTTTTGCGTGTTTTTTGCACCTCATTCCGGTTTTGTACCGGAAAAAAAAAAGTAAATAAACGTCGCGTTTGGTTTTGACATAGGACATCGTTTTCTTCACACCTTCGAACACGTCAGTTAGTTTTAGTAAAGTAAGTAGAGGAGGCTCAGAATTTTTGCCTCCGAATGGCTGAATATCGATTGACACCACCGAAATGAAATATGCGACGATGTGTGGAGCGGAAATCACATGACAGTCTGATTCGGCGCGCAGTTTTGACGTCGAGGTCACCAGCGGCATTTTTCTTTTTTTACTGAAAGCATTTCCGATAACAAACATGCAAAGCAGTAAAAGAAAATAAAACCAAAGACTAACGCGAGTTGTAATCCTTACTGCTTAGCATCAAGGAGCCACGTGGTCTTACTCAAAAAGATTCAGAAATATAAGCATATATTAGCACAGCTAGCAGTGCGAAAGCAATTCCAAGCAAACACGCAGAAGACACGCGGCAATATCTACCAAGGCAGCAGTTGTTGCTTCCCTCAGGAGATAGGAGCCTGAGTCTTGCACGAAGGTGCATTCACGAACTGGGCTGAACCTGTTCAATCCGTTTCGAAATGATTTTTGATAACAATACCACGTCAATTCGATGTAGACAGCTGTATGTCGAGACCTTGCGGTGAAACCCACAGTTGACCGCGTCGAGTTATCGATATAGCTTCGTTCCCACGTGTAGCGAACATCACCCATTTTTGCTGTGCACAGATAACAAATGGCGACCACGCCTTGCAGACAACTTTTTTTTTTTTTTTTAGTGATAGGAAAACAAATTTCCACTCCTTTGCAATGATAAAATCGGAAATAAATGGGAGGGAATGGAAACATAATGTCCAAAAAACAAAATGACTTGAAACAGCATCGCCGCAGAAGAAACTGCATAAATATTCGCAGCATCTGCCATTTTCTTGGTTTAGAGAAATTGCTTCAAGGGTCTATGAACTTGCATCTTGAGCGTTCGCGAGCATACTTCAGCCGACTGATTGGAAAGTCATTCTAAGGAGTTCTTGTGTGGACAAAAAAAGGAGGATAAGGGTTAGGTGCAACAAGGGGCCCTGAACCAGCTCTGCCATTGTTCAACTCTAATCCTGCTGAAACGCTGCATGGCATAGTGAAACAACAAATCATTGGGATGAGGTCAACGAATTGCCACCATGATTTATCTCATGATAGAGGAAGAGAGAAGGACAGGGACTGGTCATTTTGGGCAAGGGCTAAAAATATACAGGCACGATGGAGGGACAGGCAAAGCGCTTTGTCCCATGTCTCTCGACCATCCCTGCCTCTTTTTTGCGCTTTGTCAAAATGAGCAAACTCCACCAACTAGCCCAAGAAACAGCATTGCAGAGAGACAGTGTGCCTAAAGCTCATAGCCGCTTTTTGTAAGCCTACAAAAGCTAGTAAATTCAGACTAGATTGACCAAAATTGACCAAAATAATCTGGGCATGCACTGGGAAAATGTTTTGTATAACATGAAAATGAATACATTCCGATGCCTGTGCTGCTTAGCATTCGTCAAGTTTTTTCTCTCAGTGTGGCTATTGAAGAAAGTATAAAGGCATACCACTTCCCCAAAGTACATCCAAAATTGCGTCATGTTGGGGGTAGAAGTGGCGTGGGGTGAAGGGAACTACTGGAATACATAAGCCCCGACTCCAAACACACATGCGTCATGCACTGCCGCGCTAACGTCGTCGCACGCGTCAGCCAAAGCCGGTCTGCGCATGCGTGCATCGCGAGCTCTGATGCTGTGATCTGTCCCTGCCAGATATCTGGCGCGTGCTACACGCGTCGAAAACTAGCGAGGGGTTGGGACCGCGCGGCTGTCCCCTACTCCGTTCTTCTCGTCCTGAAGTCCACTTAGCTCCCCCTGCTTCTTTTCTTCACAGAATAGTTTTCTTCACGGTTTTCAAATTTTCTCAGTCCGCGCGAGAGGGTGAGCGAGCCAGCACCACGAACATGCAGGTGCATTCCCCTTTTGCGACGCCTGCCGTGACAGCGGCGTTGACGTCGCGGCGCATGGAAAGTGCTTTGGAGTACCCGCTTTATTTATGGCAGTTACCTACAGAAGGAATGTGAGGATTGACAGCCATGTTTGTCAGTTCTTCGATTTTCCGTACTGTTTCCTCGGGCTGTTTTTCTTTTTTCCATCAATGATGAAACAAACCCTTCACACATTCGTGGGGACAATGTTTGCAAACGGTGTAGGTTCGCCAGTACTTGTCTAAATGGGGCGATCCCCCCCCCCCCCCCCCCCTTCTTCATTGGAACCGCAGACGAACCAAAAAGGGCATCTTATTGTACGATCCCCAGACATGTCAAAAGAATTCCGGGGCTGGCAAATTTCAAATTATGAAATCATTGTCAAGAAACACACGTGCTAGTTGCAAAGCGGCGCATATTTAGATAACTGCTCGTGATGTCGCACTTTTCTGGTCGTCTTATTGCTCAGAATATGTTTATTTATTTATTTTATTTACATTACCCCTCAGGGAGGCATTACATATATTTTGAATATATTTCAGAAATATGTTGCACTCACGCTCTCGAGTGCTGCTAGTATGGCAGTCCGCTTTCTCAACGCACCTTATAGGTAAAAATGTCGCAACAAGAGCGCAGACTGACTTGAAACTAGAGCTCGCGGTAGTTATTGTAGCTGGAGTACCATTACCAATGTACGCCTACTACCAGCGCTGGTGCATTCGCCTTCAGCCCACCTGCTCATGTTGCTGTATATAGCACAAGGAGCTCAATCTAAAACATCAATCTATTCGTTGTGTCGTCTTCTGACCTTGTGCTCCCGTCCACGTTCCGCGCTGTCACCTCAAGATGCATAAGCAACACGCCCAAGCTGCTATTCTAAATAAAAACAAAAATGGGGGAGGGGGAGGGGCGGTTAGCTTACCGTCAACACTATATAGCCTCGTGTGTTTCAATGGAAATGCCTCCACCCCCCCCCCCCCACCCCCACCAGGGAAAAAAGAAAGCGGTCAGCGCGTTATGAAAAGGAAAGTACGCACACCCGCATATATCAGCGCGCGCGTTTTTTTTTTTTCTACTTTTATTACAACAGAAAAATTACCGACGATTACGTTACTTCCTAATGCGAAATTTGAGCATATCTCATTGGCTGTTCCAGCTTTTCGATAGATTGAGGCAAAGACAACTTTTTTATTTTATTTTTCACACGTATTTCTTCAAGAAACACTCCACTAACAGTTCTTGACTGTCATGAAGGAAGCTTTGTGGATCAGGAGTTCGCGTAATGCAGCGTATGGACCTGTAGGAGCGTTGCGCAGCGAAGAGATAGCAGATGCCGCTGACGCCGCTAGCGAGTCAAGTCAACGTGAATCTGCGTTTCGGCTTAGGATGTATGCACCGCGATCCACTTACACCGGAAAACACCGTCGCCGCCACAAAGGAAAAAGGAAGGGGGGGGGGGGGACACGCAGCGGCGAATGGTGGCAGGAGCGTGCGCTGCCCTGGCTGCGGAGCTGGTTACGAGGGACAACGCAGACGGCGACGCGAAACGCAGGAACGGGCGCCAAAGAGCTGGGCTCTAAAAAAAAAATAAATAAAAAAAAAAAGAAAGCTGTTCAGCACGTCAAATGGCCACATAGGGCAGCGCGAGGAAGTACATGTCCGGAAAAATTCTAGGGGCAGTAAGTAACCGAAGGGCGTCTTGCATTATTCTTTTGTTGCACATACAACCACAGAAACGAATCCTTTCACTCCAAAGAATGCCTCAGCGGCAGCCAGTTATGCATTTTACCGTGGTTAGCACGAGTGATTGCCGTTCTATTCTTGTTATGAAAGCAGGTCATGCTGGTAGTGAATAAATAAATAAGTAAATAAATATATAGAAAGTACACTGGATTCGCAATGCAGCAAAGACGTACATCTAACCAATGAAGAGTACAGAGGAGATTCAAAGGGGAAGGGTCGAGAAGGAGCGGTCTAACGCGCTTGCGAAACTAACCCGCTTCTACTGGCGACGTTGCCTCATAACTGTCTGCTACCCTCCCCTCTCCAATTCATTTCCCCCAAAATTTAGCCTGAATGCATTGCGGCAGCTGCGTGGTGCTTACCCTTTTGGTAGGTATTTCACACCTATTTCGCAATGCCGACTGTCCTCTCTAAGGTAAAATGAAATTGGCCATCGCCCTTTTCTCAGCTCATTAGGTTACCAACGTCAGTTTCTATGGTTAGAAAAGCCCGAACTAAAAAAAAAAAAAAAGAAAAAAGAAAATGATTACTGTTGATTGAAACCGACTTTATTGCAATTTTATTATGTGCAATAACGTTTGATAAAAGTAGCTCTGCACCAGAGAGCTCGAAAGAATATCCTACTATAAATGCCATAACTTCAAAAGCGATAACAGCTCAAAAGATGGGTATCAAAGGAAAGACAATACAGGTGTCGATTTCAGCCAGAGTTCATGACGAAACCACCAAAGATGTATACTTCGTCTCATAAAATGTTTTTAGTACTGTGAAAGGCCTGGGCGCCATGGACCAAGAGCACTTGGACACTTGCGCGCGAGCGAGGCAAACGCGTTTCCCTTTTTGTTTTTGTACTTTGTAACTAATGAACAAAGCTCCCCCTGTAATTTCTTGTTATAGCTCCCCTCTGCACTTCCCCTCGCTTTCCTCTCCCCATCATTTTGCTTTCCCGCCGGCTACAGCTTGGGCGCTTCAGGTTTTAGATAGCAGTTGAAGGGGCCGGCAGCACTCTTTTCCTTCCTTTTGTTTGAATAACCACTATCCACACCACCTATAATAGGCAATTGTGCTCCCACTGTCGCCCTTGCCGATTCGAGGGGTGCGTCGGAGCACAATTACCTATTACAGTGCGCATTTGAATGGGCCAGGGAGCCCCTGCCTTTAACAGTGGGGCAAATCTTTTGTGAGTCAAAGTATAGTATACAAAGGCCACATAAATATCTTTCATCATATCGCACCTTTCCATTTTTGGTATACACTTGAGCTATCCTGAACATATATCGACTATGTATCATCAACTCGCTCAAGCATCCACTCTATCCAGAACAGTGAACAACAAAACGATGTGGTACTTTTCATTTACGTTACGCACATTCGGTCATGGCCGAATCGAGCGGCGGCGGTCCGCGTCGCCGCTCAAGTTCAGCCGTGGTAAGGCAAGCTAGCACCCCGCAGTCCTGCTATCCGCAGTAGTCAAGCTAAGAACAGGTGAACGCTTCCCCCTGCGCACGGCTGGGAGAAGAATGGGGCTTTGAAAACCCACCCTCCAACAAAAGAAAGCTTCTCTACAAAGCAATTGTTGGGCACCTCGGCCAACTGGGGGCAAGGCCGATAGGCACTTTCTCAGTCCTGAATCAGTGGCGTAGCCTGGTGGCAGAATTGGAACTAATTCCAAGATGGCCACCGTGGGACCCCCGCCTCACGGTGGGTTTTCAAAGCCCCATTCTTCTCCCAGCCGTGCGCAGGGGGAAGCGTTCACCTGTTCTTAGCTTGACTACTGCGGATAGCAGGACTGCGGGGTGCTAGCTTGCCTTACCACGGCTGAACTTGAGCGGCGACGCGGACCGCCGCTCGATTCGGCCATGACCGAATGTGCGTAACGTAAATGAAAAGTACCACCTCGTTTTGTTGTTCACTGTTCTGGATAGAGTGGAAGCTTGAGCGAGTTGATGATACATGGTCGATATATGTTAAGGATAGCTCAAGTGTATACCAAAAATGGAAAGGTGCGATATGATGGAAGATATTTATGTGGCCTTTGTATACTATACTTTGACTCACAAAAGATTTGCACCACTGCTAAAGGCAGGGGCTCCCTGGCCCATTCAAATGCGCACTGTAATAGGTAATTGTGCTCCGACGCACCCCTCGAATCGGCAAGGGCGACAGTGGGAGCACAATTGCCTATTATAGGTGGTGTGGATAGTGGTTATTCAAACAAAAGGAAGGAAAAGAGTGCTGCCGGCCCCTTCAACTGCTATCTAAAACCTGAAGCGCCCAAGCTGCAGCCGGCGGGAAAGCAAAATGATGGGGAGAGGAAAGCGAGGGGAAGGGCGGATGGGAGCTATAACAAGAAATTACAGGGGGAGCTTTGTTCATTAGTTACAAAGTACAAAAACAAAAAGGGAAACGCGTTTGCCTCGCTCGCGCGCAAGTGTCCAAGTGCTCTTGGTCCATGGCGCCCAGGCCTTTCACAGTACTAAAAACATTTTGTGAGACGAAGTATACATCTTTGGTGGTTTCGTCATGAACTCTGGCTGAAATCGACACCTGTATTGTCTTTCCTTTGATACCCATCTTTTGAGCTGTTATCGCTTTTGAAGTTATGGCATTTATAGTAGGATATTCTTGCGAGCTCTCTGGTGCAGAGCTACTTTTACCAAACGTTATTGCACATAATAAAATTGCAATAAAGTCGGTTTCAATCAACAGTAATCATTTTCTTTTTTCTTTTTTTTTTTAGTTCGGGCTTTTCTAACCATAGAAACTGACGTTGGTAACCTAATGAGCTGAGAAAAGGGCGAAGGCCAATTTCATTTTACCTTAGAGAGGACAGTCGGCATTGCGAAATAGGTGTGAAATACCTACCAAAAGGGTAAGCACCACGCAGCTGCCGCAATGCATTCAGGCTAAATTTTGGGGGAAATGAATTGGAGAGGGGAGGGTAGCAGACAGTTATGAGGCAACGTCGCCAGTATAAGCGGGTTAGTTTCGCAAGCGCGTTAGACCGCTCCTTCTCGACCCTTCCCCTTTGAATCTCCTCTGTACTCTTCATTGGTTAGATGTACGTCTTTGCTGCATTGCGAATCCAGTGTACTTTCTATATATTTATTTACTTATTTATTTATTCACTACCAGCATGACCTGCTTTCATAACAAGAATAGAACGGCAATCACTCGTGCTAACCACGGTAAAATGCATAACTGGCTGCCACTGAGGCATTCTTTGGAGTGAAAGGATTCGTTTCTGTGGCTGTATGTGCAACAAAAGAATAATGCAAGACGCCCTTCGGTTACTTACTGCCCCTAGAATTTTTCCGGACATGTACTTCCTCGCGCTGCCCTGATGTGGCCATTTGACGTGCTGAACAGCTTTCTTTTTTTTTATTTATTTTTTTTTAGAGCCCAGCTCTTTGGCGCCCGTTCCTGCGTTTCGCGTCGCCGTCTGCGTTGTCCCTCGTAACCAGCTCCGCAGCCAGGGCAGCGCACGCTCCTGCCACCATTCGCCGCTGCGTGTCCCCCCCCCCCCCCCTTCCTTTTTCTTTTGTGGCGGCGACGGTGTTTTCCGGTGTAAGTGGATCGCGGTGCATACATCCTAAGCCGAAACGCAGATTCACGTTGACTTGACTCGCTAGCGGCGTCAGCGGCATCTGCTATCTCTTCGCTGCGCAACGCTCCTAGAGGTCCATACGCTGCATTACGCGAACTCCTGATCCACAAAGCTTCCTTCATGACAGTCAAGAACTGTTAGTGGAGTGTTTCTTGAAGAAATACGTGTGAAAAATAAAATAAAAAAGTTGTCTTTGCCTCAATCTATCGAAAAGCTGGAACAGCCAATGAGATATGCTCAAATTTCGCATTAGGAAGTAACGTAATCGTCGGTAATTTTTCTGTTGTAATAAAAGTAGAAAAAAAAAAACGCGCGCGCTGATATATGCGGGTGTGCGTACTTTCCTTTTCATAACGCGCTGACCGCTTTCTTTTTTCCCTGGTGGGGGTGGGGGGGGGGGTGGAGGCATTTCCATTGAAACACACGAGGCTATATAGTGTTGACGGTAAGCTAACCGCCCCTCCCCCTCCCCCATTTTTGTTTTTATTTAGAATAGCAGCTTGGGCGTGTTGCTTATGCATCTTGAGGTGACAGCGCGGAACGTGGACGGGAGCACAAGGTCAGAAGACGACACAACGAATAGATTGATGTTTTAGATTGAGCTCCTTGTGCTATATACAGCAACATGAGCAGGTGGGCTGAAGGCGAATGCACCAGCGCTGGTAGTAGGCGTACATTGGTAATGGTATTCCAGCTACAATAACTACCGCGAGCTCTAGTTTCAAGTCAGTCTGCGCTCTTGTTGCGACATTTTTACCTATAAGGTGCGTTGAGAAAGCGGACTGCCATACTAGCAGCACTCGAGAGCGTGAGTGCAACATATTTCTGAAATATATTCAAAATATATGTAATGCCTCCCTGAGGGGTAATGTAAATAAAATAAATAAATAAACATATTCTGAGCAATAAGACGACCAGAAAAGTGCGACATCACGAGCAGTTATCTAAATATGCGCCGCTTTGCAACTAGCACGTGTGTCTCTTGACAATGATTTCATAATTTGAAATTTGCCAGCCCCGGAATTCTTTTGACATGTCTGGGGATCGTACAATATGATGCCCTTTTTGGTTCGTCTGCGGTTCCAATGAAAAAGGGGGGGGGGGGGGGGATCGCCCCATTTAGACAAGTACTGGCGAACCTACACCGTTTGCAAACATTGTCCCCACGAATGTGTGAAGGGTTTGCTTCATCATTGATGGAAAAAAGAAAAACAGCCCGAGGAAACAGTACGGAAAATCGAAGAACTGACAAACATGGCTGTCAATCCTCACATTCCTTCTGTAGGTAAACCCTCGTAACTGCCATAAATAAAGCGGGTACTCCAAAGCACTTTCCATGCGCCGCGACGTCAACGCCGCCGTCACGGCAGGCGTCGCAAAAGGGGAATGCACCTGCATGTTCGTGGTGCTGGCTCGCTCACCCTCTCGCGCGGACTGAGAAAATTTGAAAGCCGTGAAGAAAACTATTCTGTGAAGAAAAGAAGCAGGGGGAGCTAAGTGGACTTCAGGACGAGAAGAACGGAGTAGGGGACAGCCGCGCGGTCCCAACCCCTCGCTAGTTTTCGACGCGTGTAGCACGCGCCAGATATCTGGCAGGGACAGATCACAGCATCAGAGCTCGCGATGCACGCATGCGCAGACCGGCTTTGGCTGACGCGTGCGACGACGTTAGCGCGGCAGTGCATGACGCATGTGTGTTTGGAGTCGGGGCTTATGTATTCCAGTAGTTCCCTTCACCCCACGCCACTTCTACCCCCAACATGACGCAATTTTGGATGTACTTTGGGGAAGTGGTATGCCTTTATACTTTCTTCAATAGCCACACTGAGAGAAAAAACTTGACGAATGCTAAGCAGCACAGGCATCGGAATGTATTCATTTTCATGTTATACAAAACATTTTCCCAGTGCATGCCCAGATTATTTTGGTCAATTTTGGTCAATCTAGTCTGAATTTACTAGCTTTTGTAGGCTTACAAAAAGCGGCTATGAGCTTTAGGCACACTGTCTCTCTGCAATGCTGTTTCTTGGGCTAGTTGGTGGAGTTTGCTCATTTTGACAAAGCGCAAAAAAGAGGCAGGGATGGTGGAGAGACATGGGACAAAGCGCTTTGCCTGTCCCTCGTGCCTGTATATTTTTAGCCCTTGCCCAAAATGACCAGTCCCTGTCCTTCTCTCTTCCTCTATCATGAGATCAATCATGGTGGCAATTCGTTGACCTCACCCCAATGTTTTGTTGTTTCACTATGCCATGTAGCGTTTCAGCAGGATTAGAGTTGAACGATGGCAGAGCCGGTTCAGGGCCACTTGTTGCACCTAACCCTTATCCTCCTGCTTTTTTTGTCCACACAAGAACTCCTTAGAATGACTTTCCAATCAGTCGGCTGAAGTATGCTCGCGAACGCTCAAGATGCAAGTTGATAGACCCTTGAAGCAATTTCTCTAAACTAAGAAAATGGCAGATGCTGCGAATATTTATGCAGTTTCTTCTGCGGCGATGCTGTTTCAAGTCATTTTGTTTTTTGAACATTATGTTTCCATTCCCTCCCATTTATTTCCGATTTTATCATTGCAAAGGAGTGGAAACTTGTTTTCCTATCACTAAAAAAAAAAAAAAAAAAGTTGTCTGCAAGGCGTGGTCGCCATTTGTTATCTGTGCACAGCAAAAATGGGTGATGTTCGCTACACGTGGGAACGAAGCTATAGCGATAACTCGGCGCGGTCAACTGTGGGTTTCACCGCAAGGTCTCGACATACAGCTGTCTACATCGAATTGACGTGGTATTGTTATCAAAAATCATTTCGAAACGGATTGAACAGGTTCAGCCCAGTTCGTGAATGCACCTTCGTGCAAGACTCAGGCTCCTATCTCCTGAGGGAAGCAACAACTGCTGCCTTGGTAGATATTGCCGCGTGTCTTCTGCGTGTTTGCTTGGAATTGCTTTCGCACTGCTAGCTGTGCTACTATGCTTATATTTCTGAATCTTTTTGAGTAAGACCACGTGGCTCCTTGATGCTAAGCAGTAAGGATTACAACTAGCGTTAGTCTTTCGTTTTATTTTCTTTTACTGCTTTGCATGTTTGTTATCGGAAATCCTTTCAGTAAAAAAAGAAAAATGCCGCTGGTGACCTCGACGTCAAAACTGCGCGCCGAATCAGACTGTCATGTGATTTCCGCTCCACACATCGTCGCATATTTCATTTCGGTGGTGTCAATCGATATTCAGCCATTCGGAGGCAAAAATTCTGAGCCTCCTCTACTTACTTTACTAAAACTAACTGACGTGTTCGAAGGTGTGAAGAAAACGATGTCCTATGTCAAAACCAAACGCGACGTTTATTTACTTTTTTTTTTCCGGTACAAAACCGGAATGAGGTGCAAGAAACACCCAAAAAGCTTGGAATTTCACTGCGATGACTAATCGCGGATGACCATGTGCGCTTGTAAAGGGAGGCTGTCATTGTGCTAATAAATACGTTCGATTTTTTTCATTGCGGCAGTCTAAAAACAGTGGCGATGTGCGTGTGCCGCGATGGATATCAGTACTCTGTTCTGCACGACCGCCCGATACAGACACGCGCTTCATTCCGTCAACCCACCACATGCACTAAATGTCCGCGAAAGCGTTTACGGTGCATTGCATAATAATAATAATAATAATAATAATAATAATAATAATAATAATAATAATAATAATAATAATAATAATAATAATAATAATAATAATAATAATAATAATAATAATAATAATAATAATAATAATAATAATAAAACAGATCCCTGGCCTTGAAACATGAATCCACGGCTTCGAGGCTTACTATTTTGAGCATAGCGTAGACGCACAGAGAAGTAGAGAGTGCCGGCTGTGCACGCGTATTAGCCCTACTTGGCCCCACTAATGCCACTGCGTGTGCGCCGAAGGAATCCGGTAATTCGGTTTACATGTAGGCAAGCACTTTTCTCTTGTCACAGTGAAATGCGCCCAGCTGCCCTCTCGGCGTCACTTTGTTTATGTTACGCTGTCTGCAGTCGAAACTCCTCTCTTTCCACGCAGCGTAGTGTGGTGAACTGTCCCACCTTTGCGAAGATGTCCATACACGCTTCGTAAGTGACCAAATACAATTAGACAGACGTACAACGGCTGTTACGTTTCATTACGGTGATTATCGGTGATGACGTCTGGTTTTTGATTATCTATGAGCACATATTTGTAATGTTTATAAGCATGAAAAGCACTGAACCAAAACAGTGTACATTCTCATTTCAGCTAACGCTCGACATTCGGTTCAGCAGCGTCGAATTCCTTCGTTTCTTTTTTTTTTTTTTTCATCTGTACTCCGTATGCGACGTCGTCCTTTTGCAGTTGTATTTCTTGTAGCGGCTGCGAAGCTACATTCAAAACGGTGCTTTCCGAGAGGACAGCTGCACCTAAGCACACGTGTGCCACTGAAAGCTCTAGGGAACAGAGCACGCACCAACGGAGATGTGAAGGAGACAACCAGTCGATACCGCCGGCCGAAACCATTTATTTTGGTCTACTGTCCTATTCCTTTTTCGACCAATATTTGAGAGTCGCATGACGCACATAGCATCTAAACGGTGGATCATACGCGTGGTATGCCAGCTGGCGTATCGTGATGTCATGTGCGAGCATTTTGCCAGCACACCATGCAGCATAACGTGGCGATATCCGTAGCACTCGCTGTCAAACACATAATGTCTACATTTTGCGAGAAATACCACTGGACCAACTGCGCGCACGGATGAAGAACCTCGTCCAAGCAACCTGCAATCTGTCAAGGCATGTCTTAATTTTGAAAAATTTGCACTTTTGTCGCCAGCCGAAAAGCAAGACCGATACATGTAAATTTACCGGAAGATTCTGCGCATTCTGTTTGGATTTTGCTAGCCGTGTCACTTGCTATCCGAGCCCGAAGCGCCTGGCGAAATACGAATGCGTGAGGGAAAAGCACAGGGCCAGAAGCATATTCAGAAAAGCACAAAATAGCGCAAAGCCCCTCAGCGATTGGGCGTGAAGGTTAGCGGCTTAGCACTGCAGGCGAGCGTCCACTGTTCGCACACAATGCAGGGGTGCAAAGGGTGATGCGGTGACCATGTGCAGGCTCTTCGTGCGAGCGAATAGCCCCCGCATAAACCACAGTGTATGCGCGCAAAACATGTGGACGCACGTAGTGTGCGTGTCATGTCTTGTCACCTAAAAAAAGCTTTCACTCCGTGGTCCTTCCCTAATGAACTGTTTGTGTTTCCACTTTGAGTAGATGCGTCTCCTTGTGCTAGGAACCGGCGGTGTCTCGCACCACGTTCTCAATCGAGTGGTGCCTCCAGGTATCCATTCATTCCTTTCACTTCACTGACACTCCCTGCTTTCCTCTATATCATGAATTGTAGCCTCTGCTTCAGGTGAGAGAGTTGTCGAAATTCTTCCTCTATGGGATGTTTGAAACCAGATCTGCTGCAGAAAGAAGTTGTTTCGACAGGCAATGAATTTTTGAAAAGTGTGACACTCGCCTCACAAACAGCAATGCAAATAGCAACAAGCAAGACACTTCACAGCACAAAAGTAGTATAGGTGGGTTGCTGAAACCTAGAAGTCAGCAGAGCAAAACCCCTTCACCATAGCAGCCAAACCTGTTTTGAGGGCAGAAGTTGGGTGCAGCGCAGAATACTTCTATGTCCAGCCTGATGTCATGCGCGAACGTGTTGAGCAGAATTCCTTCACTATTGAGAGCCTGGAGGAGGTAGGGGCAGGGGAGGTGTTATGAATGGCACTCACAAACGGAGGGGTTCTTAATCCTATAATTGCGACAAGAAGAAGAGGGGTGCAGGAAATGTACGTGGCCATTATTACCACAATAGACGTCTCCTGCACTGCACCTGTTTTGTGCCCCCAAAACAGGTTTGGCCGCCATGGTGAAGGGGTTTTTGCACTGCAGAGAAGCTGACTTCTAGGTTTCTTGACTAGCTTCAGTACTTTGAAGGAGTGTAGTCACGCGCGCCTCTCCTGGCAATTGAATGAACTCACACTTTTGCTGCTTTTACCTAGATGGCGCTAGCAGGGAAAAACCTTTAATGACCGAATACAGGTGCAAATACTAATTATCACCATGGTTTGTGCTTCTTATTTTAACTTTAATTTACAGTAATACAATATTAAAAAAAAAGCCAACTCAAACAAGGCTCACGTTGTTGAGTATGACGGCCTTCTCCATTGAATGTCGTGTACGAAAAATTGATTATATTTGAAGGCTCAGTATAATCGTGCTAATTGTATAAAGCGCAATTTGCGATCAGGGTTCACAAATAACGACTATTCTAGTTTCGCCATGCATGATTCCTAGGCTGTAGAATGAGCGGTTTTTCTGGTCAAGCTATGCGATGTGAGGCAGTATTACGGAAATCTTCAAATTGGAAAGGTAATTAAAAACGAACTAGCGAATAAATTTCGATTAAACTTCGTACACTCAACTATTATAATGTGCGCCCGAAGTGGTAAAAATTTTACTGCTGTGCACGTTGATAAAGCGCAGATATTCGTGCCCAAAATAGCCAAACTTTACCATGTTTAAAAGGCTGCCGATCAAAGACTGATTAAATTAAAACTAATTACGCTTCAGGTTTCATAATATAAGTACCCATTCTATGTGTAGGCCAAAGGAAACTGTTCTAAGTGCAGCAGTTTCTTCAGCGAACTAATCCGAAGTAGGGTATATCAACGACGCTAGCGAATTTGTCATCTGCAAAACCACCTCTCATGCAGTTGATAACGTTGACACACTAAAGCAGCGCACATCATTTGACAGAGAGTATATTAAGCTTTCGAATGATGCCTACATTGTGATGTTCGAAAAAGAACAACGCGCAGAATGCTCACGCAAACATTGCCTAAAATGGCACATTCGCGCTGCCGGAGTGGGACCCCCGCCTTAACCAGACGGGCTGGTAGGGTCCGGACCAGTGGCCGTTCGCAGACTGATACCCTTTAGGGCGCGGTCTATGCCAATTCCCAGCGTGGGCCCATCTGGCTTGGGGTTCTCTGTGTCTCAGGTTCATTGGTAGTCGCTGAATCAGTTGTGAAGGAGTGGGGATCAGTTGCCTCTGAATACCCAGAGGCAAAGATATGAGCAAGGTACTCAGCTGGTGACACTGGCTGATGCGTTGCAGGGTCAGCTAGTCAGCCTGGCACAGGTGGGGCAGGCCTGTCCAGAGACCTCGCATATACCGCCGAAACTTTTCTGCCGTACTCTTTCCCTCTTTTGACAGCAAGTGCGGTTGTGGTCAGCTATTTTTGCTTGCACGTCCTGGACCTTCTGCTTCACTATATATAGGTCCCAGCGGCAGCACCCGGCCACCTGTCAGCTTCTTTAATTCAGTGCTCTCCGATGCACGCGATTGGCTTCCCGGCGCTCTTTCCAAGCGGCCTCCACGATCATCATATCCCACCACGGGTTTATTGGGGCACGTACGTCCACTCGGTCTGTCACGCACCATGTACATCTCCACGACTGAAAACAGTGCTCCCATGAAGTCGTCATATGTCTGAGCTTCCCAGTCAAAAAAATTCAATGGGTCCAATTGGGAATTTTCCAATTGAAATGAATTGGTCAAAAACCAATTGTGTTTTCGCCACCCATGGGCCTGGCCATTTGATATGAATTGGTGCTCCCAATTGGAAATGATTGCATGGTCACCCATGATGACCAAATGGTTCACCAATTGAACTCAAATGGCATACCCATTGAGCCCAAATGGTTTGAACTCAGCTTGAAAAAAAAATAAGAATGGAGATGCAATTTGAATGTTTTCTGTCCAGAAGTTATAGGAGAGCCAACTTTTATACAAGTGGAATGAAATTCAATTTTTTACAGAAATCATGAGAGACAAGAAATACACACTCGGAACTAACACAGATTCCCGCTCAGTAACAATATATCCACAGGTTGCAGACTTGATGAGCTGCTGGGACCAGTGACACATTTTTGTTATTCAGAGTTAGCTTATTTAATTATGCCTGAACTTACAGTGAACATGATATAATCAATTAATACGATTAAGCGGCATATACTTTTTATAAGAACTTAAAATTTTCGTTGTCTCTTTATAAAGGTATGTATATATCTGTGCACATCTCAGTCAAGGATATCACTCACTTGACTTTCCCAATTGGGAATGTTTGCTTAGGACCAATTAGAACCAATGGGAAGCCCAATTCGTTTCAAATGGGCGTCCCAATTGGGAGCGAAGGAATCCCAATTGGAATTGAAGTAACCCATTGGGCTTCCCATATATTAGCCCAATGGGCTTATATTCAATCCCAATTGGGATGCCCCGTTGGTTTCTTCAGTCCCAATTGGGACGCCAAAATGGTTTCTTCATTCTCAATTGGGAGTCACGAAACAAACTGAGCGTCCCAACTGGGAGTGAAGAAACCATTGGACAGTACCCCAAACCATTTGGGATTGGCAGAACCAATTCAATCTGACTGGTCTTCCCAACTGATATATGGACCCATTGAGTTTTTTTGACTGGACTGGCACCTGAGTAAACTCTGTTCAAACTCCTCCATCACTGTGTCACTATATCGATTTGGAAGGTAAGTTCCGACCTTGACCTGTCGCTGCCTGACTGAGCTTCGCCAACTGCAGGATCGACTGAAGTCAAACAGCAGGCGGTTATTTTGGTCGCTCCCCACATGCTGGCGATCCCTCCTCGTCGATGGTGACCTTTTTCAACGCGGAGATGAGGCCCGGGGAAAGTAAAGCATAGTCAATGGTCGTGGCACTGCCGCGAGCGCACCATGATATGTGAACTATATATCTGACCTTCGCATCGTGGGTGTAGGTTTGCGAGCTCAAGCTGCAGATCCTGCAGCCAGTTGTATGAGGAGCATGCCGTTCCCGTCCGTATACCCATCTAACTCATTAGGTGCCCATTGAAGTCGCCTATTACTAACAGCTGCTTTCCTTCTGCCCAAGTGCGTGCATCTTGGCAGATGCATTCCACAAGCCTCACATTTGCATCACAGTTGTGGTAAACTGAAAGGTAAACCATACATATTGCAGTAGGCATGCCCAATAAGTCTCCTGACATCGTTACAAGCACTACAGTCCCATGCCTGCCAGCTCAAACACTGCTTCCAGAGGACACTAACTCCCCCAGCTTTGCGCATATTGTCCGTTCTATTCTTTCCCGCCCACATTCGTGATGGATGGGGGGCTCATCCCGCCCAGGTGGGTCTCGATCGACACATGCGAAAATCGACGCGTCATCAATTATCATCAACTGTCCTCATTATGCCATCTGCCATCTACCGCCTGCCAGAGCCATGCTAGTGATTTTTGCAGCGTCAGGTTTTTTTTTATGGCAAACAGGGCCTTTAACACTGTTGCAAACGTACAGGTCCTGCACTTTTCCTGATGCAACTTTTTCAGTTTCGGATTCAGTTGTATTAGCTCTATACAGTTTTGTGCCTAACCACTGGGACACCTAGCGGATAGAAATAGCAGAGAAGCAGGCCTAGAAGCAAGTGGAATTTCTCGGTTTCTCGCATATTTGCGCTGAAAGCCATCGTCTCGTGGCCAGCGAGTCTTCGTTGCTGGCCCATCTGCTCGATGCATGAATTCGTTGCTCGAATAAAATGGTTTCTTTACAAATGCGTTGTAGATAACTCGTATGTCGACAACGCGGCGTTTGTCGTCCATGTTTTCCTCACTAGCTGTGTACGCGCTGCTGGTGGTCAGAGGAAGGCGTTGCCTAATGCTCGATTTCTTTCATCCATCGGCAGTGTTTACATAGCAGTGCGAGATCGCATAACATGCATCATGACTATTAAAGTCTTCTTGGATGCGACTCCTCTCGTGGTGGATTTGGAATTTCCGGAGGGCATTGAGCCAGGTACGTTGTAAAGATTAGGCTTAGACGTTCACACTGTTGGAGCCATTGGCAAGTTGGAGCAAGACAAAACTTTTAAATTAATTTTACTTGCAGATTGTGCTGTAAGAACATATTTATATGCTTGAAATTGTTGTATCTGTTATGTATAATATGATCTGAGCAAAATTCATTACTTCAAGAATTGGCTAAACACTGTAACGCAGGGCTGAACGTGGCGCCATAAAATGTCGCTCTTATTTTGTAATGTTCGCCGGCCTTATTGCTGAAAAAGTTGCTGCATCTGCTGCTACCGTGTCTGGCGCTAATTAAGAACGTGGTGAAATGGGCTGTCGTGTTCCTGTGGTCACAAATAATTGGTGCGAAGCAGCAGATAGTTGTACGGCCAACGTCTACTAAATGAAATGCGGTGGCACATCGTGTTAAATCAGCATAGGTCAAATTGCCGTTAGATCGGTTAGATCGTAGGGCGGGTTGTTTCAAACGCGAAAGTTTGATGCATAATCACAATCGTTTTTGCATCGGATCTGGCCTGTAAGTGCTCGGAAAGCAACTTGTGGTCGCGTTGGTCCAGAACTTTCTCGTATATATTCGAAACTTTTTTTCTTTGCCCAGGTGGATATCTTACTATCATCCTGACTGCACCGGGACAGGTAACGGCAGCCTCTTCAGCAGTCCCAGTTCGTGTGAACGAATCGAGAGTGGTGGTGACGTGTGTCGTTCTGCTTTGCTCGTTTATTAACAGAAACTGGTCGGCGAGGAGAAGTCGGGAGTTCAATTCAGCCACGTGAATAGTAAGCACCGCAGTCGTTCATAGTGTTCTAGTAAATGATGGTAATGAAAAAGATGCCATTCCCACTGGTCTCACTTTTGTGCCACTTGCTCCGCGAGCAGTTGATGTTACCTGTTGAAGCCTCATAATGCACTCACCACTTTACATTTTCAACCTATGATCAGCATCTGAAGCCCACTTCTATGCGGGTTCGAATTTCGACCGCGGCGGCTACTTTTCGATGGAGGCGAAAAACAAGGCGTTAAAGAAACCCAGATGGTCGAATTTCTGCAGCCCTCCACTCCGGCGTCTCTCATTGCCTCAGTCGCTTTTGGGATGATGGAAAAATACAGCGCAGAGAAGGACGAGGACAAAATGAAGACACATAGGACACACGAGCGCTGACTTGCAACAGTTTATTTCGAGCCTCAGAGCCTTATTATACAGATGAAACCCCCAACATCATACATGCGCAGTAGGCGATACATTCATATCTTGTCTTAAGTATATCAACTCCTTACGAGTAAGAGCGATAGAAGGCTTGGCTACGCAAGACCCACCCAACCGATCTATCATTTCAGCTTCTATAATCTCACGAGTCAGTTGACATCGGTTTTTTTGCGATAACATGGCATTGTTGGTAGTCAGGATGGCACACGGACATTTCATCTGGATCGTGTTGGTTTACATTTTCGTCATTACAGTTTAGTTTACATTTCCTGCAGTGTACATCCAAAAACCCTCCTCGCTTTTCAGACACATTGTTACAATGTTCCCGGAGGCGGTCGTTCAAGCACCTACCGCTTTGCCCTACATAGCTTTTCCCACATTTCAAAGGGATGCTGTAGACCACTGAACACGAACATTCTACAAACTTTGTACGGTGGTTCTTCTTGCAATTAGGGTTTCTTGAACCACCGGGCCTTGTCAATCTGCACAACTTCTGCAGCTTATCGGGGGCAGAAAAGACAACTTTCACATTCCCCCGTTCACCTATCTTTTTCAGGCGATGAGACAGGCCATGAATGTACGGGATCACAGCAATCCGCTTGTTAGTAGGCGGCAGTGATTTACTACTTTCTTTTGAGAACAAGCGCTTAAGTAGGGTTTCGGCGACACTGATAATGACATGTGTGGGATATCCCGCAGCTCGGAGACGAAGGATCTGTTCATTGAAGCTGGCAGCCATAAGTTCAGGACAAGATTTACACAGGGAATTTCTTAAGCACAGTCCCGCAATACCCCTCTTTACAAGTTTGGAATGTGCAGACCCAAATGGGAGCAGTGGCTTATTGGAGCGAGGTTCATACTTCCAGTAAATCTGTTCGTTACGGAATAAAAGCCTGATATCCAGAAATCTAATGCTGTCGTCAGAAGGCATCTCATGTGTTAATTCTAGAGGCGAAAAACCTGCGCGTAAAAAGGTTAATGTGTTAGCAGCTAGTTCTTCAAATGAGTCCGAACTGCAGTCAAGGAAAATTAAGAAATCGTCAACATACCTAAGAATCTTGGTTATGTTAAAATTTGGTAGACGGCTACAAAGGGCTCTGTCAAGATCAGCTAAAAATAAATCACTAAGAACTGGGGCTATACAGGAACCAATGCAAATTCCTTCCTTCTGCAGATAAGGTTGCCCCTCCCATTGGATAAAAGTTGACCGGAGATAAAAACTAAGGAGTTCCAAGAAGCCACTGCTGGACATCCCGGTCTCATTCATAAAAGCTACATTTCCAAATGTGTCAATGCAGTCCTGGACACAAGAGAGCAAACTTGACTGAGGCAACGAGTAGAACAGATCCTTAATGTCTACTGAGAACGCTCTGAGATTTTTATGCGGAAAACACTCTAGATAATTCAAAACGGCGTCGGAATTCTTAACTAGGAAAGGGTCGTCAATGCGCAAAAGGTTGAGCTTTTTCTGAAGAAAAAGGGCAATGCATTTTTTCCAAGTGCCATCTTCTGAGACAATTGTCCTGAAGGGAGTGTCAGCCTTGTGCGTTTTGACGCTAAAAAAGACATCTAGATAATCTCGGTGACAAGCTTCTATGCTCTTAACAACGTTTTCTAGCTTCAGCCTTGTACAGAGCTTCTTTGCTTGAGTTTTTACCCTTGACATGCTTATGTTCTTGCGAGGAGTAAAAGAATTTGAAACAGCCTCTAAGGCTTTGACATTAAAAAACCCGTGAGTCAGCACAGCGAAGCCCCCCTCCTTGTCGGCAGGTAGAACGCAAAGAGCGCGATCTTTCAAAAAGGACAAAACGCGCTTAACAGGTACCTTCGGTACAGGCTGCTTGCAGTGATGCAACGCATCTATGCCGTCCGACACACAGCGCAGGGAATCCTCAGCGGAGGCACGCCGAGACACTTGCCGAACAAGGGTGACGAGCTCTGGGGCTGTCCTTCTCTCTTCGACTGCGAACTTCGGTCCCAGTGCGAGCACCTTCTGTACATCTTGAGGCAAGCTGAGTTGTTCAGGGACATGGACAGAACCATGTGACACTGAGCGCTTCTCAGGGAGCGCTCGACGAAGCTGCCTGAGTTCAAGCTGCCAAATGTGCTCAGTGGCTTGGTCGATCAGGACAGAAAACTCACGAAGCTGCCTCCCAGTGGTGGACGGGTCCCCCGCGGTGCTGAGTTGCACGACAAGAAGTCTCCTGTGGAGACTTCCAACACGCCAACACGCCCAGACTGCTACAGTATTGCGCTTTTGGGATGTTAAACCCCATAAACCAAACCAAACCAACCTCTGCACCATATATATGCACATAGTTCAAGCTATCAAGTTGACTGTCATTGTTGTGTATCTAGGAACTTGTTCACTGCTTATAGCAGTAAGCTCGGTAGGTCTTCACTACTCGGCTAGTAGCCAGAGACATACACAACGACACTGACATGCCAAAGTAGCTTGCTCGACTCTAATGATTAAAGCTAGCATTTTTTGCTCTTTTGTGTTCATTGTCATGAAGCATGTTTTACAAGATGCTTCAAGATTGCAACATATCCTGAGCATAGTCCTCTAGTCTTTTGAAAATATGTGGTTGAATGAGATTTTGTAGGGATTTACCTAGTCAGGATGCCATTGAGTAGAAAATAATTATTTCTCAAAGCCTAGTTTATGGCTCCAGAGAAGCTATGGTGGTATTTCTTTCCACTGTCCATCTGTTGAGGTTGAGTAGGCCAACTAGGAAGCTTTGGTGGCAAACTTGTGAATTTCAAGCTGTTTAGAGAAATTAAAAACATGCTGTTAAAACAGTGCGTGCTTATTTTTCTTGCACATCAGTACAGTTGTCCGTGCTGTGCTTATATAAGGGAATTTCACAAAGAGGAATAGGTTTTAAACTGGGCAAACATCATCAGTAACATTCTCCTGAAAACTTCCTAATGGCCAGTACTGCAAGCTGTGCTGCCTTTTCATAATATTCACATTAAAATAAAGTTCTTCGTGGTCTGAGGTGCCAACTTGTGGCCTGGGTGTCTTTCTCCTGTTTCAGTCTTTTTTTTTTTTTTTTTTCACCAAGTTTTGTTGGTTGCTTGCAAATTTCTGTAAGCACTGCTATATAAATGGGCTTGGTTAAGGACAAATCTTTCTGTCAGCAACAAGCCAAATATCTCGTAAGCATTGTTGGGTCAAGCTTACGAGGCAGGTAACTGAGCGAATCGAATTGGATACGATCGTCATGAAGAAACAAGAACTTTCAAGCAAGGACACTGAAGAGGACAATATCAAGTGCTACCCCATCATTGCTTGACCATGTTTTGCACACATCTCATATAAATGTAGAAATACTGTGGGTACAGATGGTAATGTTCACTGGTAGACACTAATAGAACGTATTGTGGTTGGGTAGATAGTTTCAAGAAGCAGCATTCGAAAGGCAGGTACAAACGAGAAGGTGGAAGCACTAGTCTATTTCTCTCAGTTGTGCTTATTTGTGTCTGTTCTCTTCTTCCTGAAGCTATGAATCACCTAGCTTATCTGCAAGTTCCGGTAACTACTTACTTATAATATTTCTCGTGTAGCTTTCACATGTGGATGTAGAAAATCAACTGGGGAATAAAGTGTGTGTGCAGTAGTGACATTGGTGCTCACTGCATGATTCTTTTATTGCTCAGAATAACCCATATTATACAATATTTTCTGACAAGCTCCGATTTGTGCCTAATTTTCAAGGGGCAACTTAAATACTCCGCCTAAAATTTGAAAGCTGAAAATAGTGGACCGCAATTATAAGCCTCTTAAGTTCTCAGGCCATGCAAGTATTGGATGAATGTTCTGACTTTGAGGCCTTTAGCTGCTCATGGTTCCAGTTGGTTATAGCACTGAAGTGAATTTGAAAACTTCAGTGCAAGATTAAAATCTCTGCGTAGAAATGCACCCATATAATCTGGCATATGTTATATCACTATCAATTGGAAATGTGAAGGGGCTCGTTGATTTCACATGTTGAAAATGTGCACTGAAGGGTCATTCCTTGCAGTGAGAGGTACTTGGCTGTGTAAGCATCCGTTCCAAGGTCATTAATACTTGATAGTTCAATATTTAGCCCACTTCACATAAGAGAGTGGCGCTACGGGTAGAACATCCGCCTCGCATGCAAGAGGACCGAGGCTCGAATCCCGGTGCCGCGCAATTCTCCACCGGATTAAAAAAAAGAAATCTCCGTGTCGATGGAATAGCATAAACAGGTTTGGGGCGCGACCTGATGCCGGTGAACACCTATGGTAACGCACTCCCTCACCAGAACAGGAGTTGGCTACCCTGGTGCAGTAATTGGCCGCAACTTCTCATGATTAGCTCTATAAAACCCTGGCCCTCAGTCACCAGTGGCTGCGGAACAACCGACCACAGCGGCGGTCAGACCTGTGACGCAGCAGGGGGTGCTAAGAATTTCTGGCTCTGCTGGACAGGCTGCCATTGGAAACTTACCCTGGCAACGTTTAATGCTAGAAGCCTAGCTAGTGAAGCTAGTTTAGCAGTGCTGTTAGAGGAACTAGAGGGTATGAAATGGGATATCATAGGGCTTAGTGAGGTTAGGAGGCCGAATGAGGCATATACTGTACTGAAAGATGGGCATGTACTGTGTTATCGAGGCTTACCAGAGAGGCGACAACTAGGAGTAGGTTTCCTTGTCAATAAGTATATAGCGGGTAATATTGATGAATTCTATAGTATTAATGAGAAGGTGGCAGGCATCGTTATTAGGCTTAATAAGCGGTATAAACTGAAGGTTGTACAGGCCTATGCACCTACATGTAGTTATGATGACCACACAGTTGAAAGCTTCTACAAGGATGTAGAATTGGCAATGCGAAAAGTAAAGACGCAGTATACTTTACTAACATGGAGAAAATTGAGCATGCTGTAAAGAACGGGGGAAGCCTTAAAGCGGTAAAGAAGAAATTGGGCATAGGCAAAAACCAGATGTATGCGATAAGGGACAAGGCGGGCAACGTCATCACTAATATGGACAAGATAGTCAAAGTAGCCGAGGAGTTCTATACAGATCTCTACAGTAGCCAAAGTAGTCAGGACCGTAATGAGATTGGCGGTAGGGAAAAACAGTCAGACGTTCCACCAGTGACGAAGGACGAGGTCAAGAAAGCACTAGAAACTATGAAAAGGGGGAAATCAGCTGGAGAGGATCAGATAACTACAGATTTGCTGAAGGACGGGGGGGATATCGTGCTAGAAAAACTGGCCACCCTGTATACGCAGTGCCTGGTGTCATCGACGGTACCGGAAGCATGGAAGAATGCAAACATTATCCTCATTCACAAGAAAGGGGACTCTAAGGACCTTAAAAATTACAGACCAATCAGCTTACTGTCTGTTACGTATAAGGTATTTACTAAGGTAATCGCTAATAGAATCAGGACAACCTTAGACTGCAATCAAGCAAAGGATCAAGCAGGGTTTCGGAAACGGTACTCTACTATCGATCACATCCATACCATCAATCAGGTGATAGAAAAATGCTCGGAATATAACCAGCCCTTATACATAGCATTCATTGATTACGAAAAAGCATTTGACTCAGTTGAAACCTCGGCGGTGATGCAGGCATTGCGAAATCGGGGGGTAGACGAGCCGTACGTGAAAGTGCTGGAAGATATATATAGTGGCTGCACAGCAACCATAGTTCTACATAAAGAAAGCAACAAAATTCCCATAAAGAAAGGTGTTAGGCAAGGAGACACAATCTCCCCAGTACTATTCACAGCTTGTTTAGAGGAAGTATTCAGAGACTTGGAATGGGAGCAGTTAGGGATTAGGGTAGATGGAGAATACCTCAGTAATCTGCGATTTGCTGATGACATTGCCTTGCTAAGCAACTCGGGAGATGAACTGCAAATAATGATTGATGACCTAGACAGGAAAAGTAGAAAGGTAGGCTTGAAAATCAATATGCAGAAGACTAAGGTAATGTTCAACAGCCTCGGGAAGGAACAGGAGTTTACATTAGCTAGCGAAATACTGGAAGTAGTAGGCGAATATATCTACTTAGGGCAGGTAGTAACCTCAGATCCGGATCATGAAAAGGAAATAACAAGAAGAATAAGATTGGGATGGAGCGCATTTGGCAAGCACTCGCAGATTATGACTAGCAGCTTACCGGTATCGCTCAAGAGGAAAGTATACAACAGTTGCATCTTGCCTGTACTCACCTATGGGGCTGAAACGTGGAGGCTAACCAAGAGAGTTCTACTTAAGTTGAGGACAACCCAGAGGGCTATGGAACGAAAAATGGTAGGGGTAACATTAAGAGATAGAAAGCGTGCAGAGTGGGTCAGAGAAATAACTCAAGTTAACGACATTCTAGTGGAAATTAAGAAGAAGAAATGGGCATGGGCAGGACATGTAGTGCGAAGAGAGGATAACCGATGGTCGCTGAGGGTAACAAACTGGATTCCAAGGGAAGGAAAGCGTAGCAGGGGGCGGCAGAAAGTTAGGTGGGCGGATGAGATTAAGAAGTTCGCAGGGGTCAAGTGGATGCAGCTAGCACAGAACCGGGTTCAGTGGAGAGATATGGGAGAGGCCTTCGCCCTGCAGTGGGTATAATCAGGCTGATGATGATGATGATGATACTGTACTAATGGGCAACTTCAATGCCAAGGTAGGGAAAAAGCAGGCAGGAGACCAGGCAGTAGGTGACTATGGCATTGGTTCTAGGAATAGCAGGGGGGAGTTACTAGTTGAGTTTGCAGAGCGTAATAACTTAAGAATCATGAATACCTTCTTCAGCAAACAGAAGAACCGGAAATGGACATGGAAAAACCCTAACGGGGCGACTAAAAATGAAATTGACTTCATACTGTTTTTCAACCCCCGCCATTATGCAAGATGTAGAGGTAATTGGGAAAGTGCGATACAGTGACCACAGGATGGTGAGCTCCCGAATGAGCCTAAATGTGAAGGAGGAACGCAAGAGATTAGTAAGAAAGAAACCCATCGATGAATTAGCTGTGCGGGGGAGGGCAGAAGAGTTTAGGATCTCGCTAAATAGATATTCAGCTCTAATCGAGAATGGTGACATTACCCTAGGAGCAATAAATAATAATTTTCGAGATATCATTACTGAGTGTGCTGTAGAAGTAAGCAGTAGAATAGTTAAAGAGGATACTGGTAAGCTGTCTAAGGAGACGAAAGATTTGATTAAGAAACGCCAGAGTATGAAAGCTTCCTATCCAACAGACCAGATAGAATTGGCTGAGATATCAAAGCTAATCATTAAGCGCGAAGTGGCCGATATAAGTAAGTATAACATCGAGAAAATTGAGCATGCTGTAAAAAACGGGGGAAGCCTTAAAGCGGTGAAGAAGAAATTGGGCATAGGCAAAAACCAAATTTATGCACTAAGGGACAAGGTGGGCAACGTCATCATGAATATGGGCAAGATAGTCAAAGTAGCCGAGGAGTTCTATAGTGATCTCTACAGTAGCCGAAGTAGTCAGGACCGTAATGAGATTGGCGGTAGGGAAAAACAGTCGGACGTTCCACCAGTGATGAAGGATGAGGTAAAGAAAGCAATAGAAACTATGAAAAGGGTGAAAGCAACTGGAGAGGATCAAATAACTGCAGATTTGTTGAAGGACGAGGGGGATATTGTGCTAGAAAAACTGGCCACCCTGTATACACAGTGTTTGGTGTCATCGACAGTACCGGAACCATGGAAGAATGCGAACATATCCTCATTCATAAGAAAGGGGACGCTAAGGATCTTAAAAATTACAGACCAATCAGCTTACTGTCTGTTACGTTTAAGGTATATACTAAGGTAATCGCTAATAGAATCAGGACAACCTTAGACTGCAATCAAGCAAAGGATCAAGCAGGTTTTCGGAAACGGTACTCTACTATCGATCATATCCATACCATCAACCAGGTGATAGAAAAATGCTCAGAATATAACCAGCCCTTATGTATAGCATTGATTGATTACGAAAAAGCATCTGACTCAGTAGAAATCTCAACGGTGATGCAAGCATTGCGAAATCGGGGTAGACGAGCCGTACGTGAAAGTGCTGGAAGATATATATAGAGAGTACACAGCAACCATAGTTCTGCATAAAGAAAGTAACAAAATTTCCCTAAAGAAAGGTGTTAGGCAAGGAGACACAATCTCCACAGTACTATTCACAGCTTGCTTAGAGGAAGTATTCAGAGACTTGGAATGGGAGCAGTTAGGGATAAGGGTAGATGGAGAATACCTCAGTAATCTGGGATTTGCTGATGACATTGCCTTGCTAAGTAACTCGAGGGATGAACTGCAAATAATGATTGATGACCTAGACAGGAAAAGTAGAAAGGGATGCTTGAAAATTAATATGCAGAAGACTAAGGTAATGTTCAACAGCTTCGGGAAGGAACAGCAGTTTACGTTGGGTAGCGAAGCACTGGAAGTAGTAGGCAAATATGTCTACTTAGGACAGGTAGTAACCACAGCTCCGGACCATGAAAAGGAAATAAGAAGAAGATTCGGATGGAGCACATTTTGCAAGCACTCGCAGATTATGACTAGCAGCTTACCGGTATCGCTCAAGGGGAAAATATACAACAGTTGCATCTTACCTGTACTCACCTATGGCGCTGAAATGTGGAGGCTAACCAAGGGAGTTCTACTTAAGTTGAGGACAACCCAGAGGGCTATGGAACGAAAAATGGTAGGGGTAACATTAGGAGATAGGAAGCGTGCAGAGTGAGTCAGAGAAATAACTCAAGTTATCGACATTCTAGCAGAAATTAGGAAGAAGAAATGGGCATGGGCAGGACATGTAGTGCGAAGAGAGGATAACCGATGGTTGCTGAGGGTAACAAACTGGATTCCAAGGGAAGGAAAGCGTAGCAAGGGGAGGCAGAAGGTTAGGTGGGCGGATGAGGTTAAGAAGTTCGCAGGGGTGAAGTGGATGCTGCTAGCACAGAACCGGGTTAATTGGAGAAATATAGGAGAGGCCTTCGCCCTGCAGTGGATATAGTCAGGGTGGTGATGATGACAGGAAACTTGGCATTTGCTGTTTGAGCTGCTTATGTAAGCTTGTGTCCTTGCTGATATTTTGACCGAGACGTGTGCTGCCTGTCAATAATACTGGGTTGCACGTAGAATGGTTGCACCGAACGGATGTACACAAAAGAGAACACAGCAGCACAGACGTGTCTTAGCCCTTTCCTGTTACACCTGTTTTATATAACCCACCTACACATAACCGATATCAACCAATTGGCAGTGATAGGGTTGATAGCATGAATCTCCTGCACTTAGTGCAGTTTTGGTCTCGCATTTACTGCGGGTCTTGTTTTAGTTGGATTTGAAAAAAATTGTCTGACATTAGGAGAGTTTTGTTGTTGCTGATCATGGATATTTTTGCATTGTGGTGGTTGTTCATGGCCAGCTTTAATTTTATAGTAACCATTTCTACTGCATGTTCTTCTAGCTAGCTTTCTTGCAGTGACCACATTCTGAGTTTGAAATGAGATATGTGCTTATAGGTAGTCCCTTTCTGTTCATTAAATGATAGAAAGTGGCTAATGAAAATTTATCGGTGCAAGCTGTCCCTTCCTAAAAGGAAGTGCATAGTTCTGACTTGAAAAATGGTGCAATGTATGGTATAATCCTCACAAACAAAATGAGTTGTGAAAAGATCAAACAGTCTACAGTGATATAAGAAATCGAGAAACTAATACAAATGGATCCTTTAAAATATGGCCGCACGTTTATAGTGGGAGCAGGACAACACATTCTGTGTCTGTTAGCACTCTGGAATTTCTGACAGCAGCTTTTTTTCTTATATTTTCAGGGCACCAGCATTTTACAGATATATGTCTACAGGACATGCATCTAACACATGTAGAAGAGTTAAAAAGTTTAATTTGTTTTCTTGTTATTTCAGTTTAATTTGTTTCTTTTGTATTTGCTCTTAATTTCTGTAATGTGGTTCAGCTTAGTTAGTTGAGTATTTAACATTTGGATAATCTAATTAAGACCTTGAGAGGTGCTGAGGAAACTCCAACTGCTTTGGAGTTCTGAAATTTTGAGGTTCTGAATCTTAAAAAAGAAATTGTCATGAATTCTGAGGGGGAAGTTAAATAGCCCAGTGTGCACCTTTATGGGGCTTCAACAAGGCAAGGTAGTAAAAAATGCCAGGCATAAGCTGCTCTGCAAAGCACCCACAATCATAGCAGGCCAGTAGATTTAACCAAGTACACCGCATCATGGTTCTCGATTCTCTTGCCAGTGCTGTACACCTCACACGTGGGTTTACGTTTTTCATTCATATAACATTGGCTATAGTATGTAGTGGTGTCCATCTTTGAATGGTAATGCCAATATTACCATGATGGTGCAGGGCAAAATCATCATGTCTTTTTAATCTCTCAAGAGTATGATTGCTGTCTTCTCCTTCCCTCGGCTGAGATTAGGTCCCTGTATGGGAGAGGCCTATCTGAGCTGACATAAGGGCGTCATTACAGGCCATGAATAGTAGGGTATTATTTGGGTTATTAGATTTATTACTTGCACTTGACAGAAAAAAAAGTTGACTTGCCTTCTCAAGAAATGCTTCGCAGATGATGGTAGTTTCATTAAAGGGCTCCTGACACAGTACTTACGCTAATATCTAATGCAAGATGTCCATAGAGGTGGTTTTTGTGAGCATTCGAGTCAAATTCAAAGGTTTTGCATGGCGTGTATAATTTTCAAAAAGTACTCCTGGCGACCACTGGCCAGCTATTAGGGTGACACCTTCCCACATGCTGCCTCCTTGATGATGTATTGGGGCTTGCTGGATGCATCCACTCATTAGACACTCCACAGTGACGGGGCGTGGTGAAGTGCCGTCGCGACTTGTTTTAATGTTTTCTTGCATGCTGGCATGAGCCGAGTTGAGGGGGGAGTGGAGAAGCATTATTATTGATCATCCAAAATGTTTAGTGCTAATGAAGCTAGGTTAAAATATTGCATTGCAGAGAAGATTGATGAAAGATCTATTCCTCGTGTGCATTTTCTAGTTTTAATAAATAGCTTTTCATGGGCTGTTTAAAGAACGGTAAAGGACTCAATGGATTTGGTAGCACTTGTGTGCAAATTATTACACTAAACTCGCTCAGTTAAATATCTCAGTTTTGCTAAACTAGAATAGCAAATGTTTTTTCTTTTCTTTTTTTTTGTTAATATGAAATAAGGGGCTGTAGGAAAGACAATGAATTAATAAATGAGCAGAAAGATAGACGTTGAAGTCTACAGTGCAGCATTATTGACAGTGCTTCCTTGGAATTTTCATTCAACGTTAATGGTGGCCCTTGCTGTCATAGCCTTACACTTAGGTGTGACTAGGATATTGCCAAGTATTTCATATTATTATGTTGCATTTGCATTGTCATCATATACTGTTGTAATGTATGTTGCTTAATCAGAAGTCTATGTAAATTAATTATGAGGCTGAGCACTGTGTTGTTATCTTTTAGATGAGGTCATCCCAATCATCCGTACGGTCACCATTGAAGATGACCTTGCCGTAAGTCCCACCTCTGTGCTGCCTTGTGTCGGAGAGACAAAGCGAACCACCAGTTTACTCTGTGCATGCACAAATTGGCCAGAACTTTTAAGACAAGTGTTTTCTACTGTGTGTCAGAAGCAATTGGGTTGGTCTTGCAAAGGCTGGTGTGTGGAAATTTTTATTCTATTGTTGGTGGACATTTAAAATGTTCGTCCTCACTCACCTCACTGGGCTTCCAGGGTTCTAGCTTGCATTTATTGTTGCAGTTCTTACACAGGCAAGCGTGTTTAGATGCACAAACTTAATCAGTCAGTCTTGTTGCTTCTTGAGAAAGCTGTGCTAGCTGGCTTCTGGTTATGCCTAACCATTAAGACATCTGACGAAGACTAACAAATGTAGCTGTGTATTGCTGTGAGCAATAATTGAGTGTTTCTTAATGCACTTGTTCAACAGTAGTAAACTACATTGCCTGAATAGAGAAATTTAGACAGAAGGGGTGCAAAAAAATTAGCAAGGTTTCAACTAAGGTTCGATCTAGTCAGACATGTGAAAGCACGGTTTAATTAAGTTTAGCAGTTGCTTGGTAATTTTTTTTTACTATAATTTTTTATTTGGTTATGCTCTAGGCATCGTCTCCTCTAGAAAGATGCCTGCGGCATCGCTCGCTTACCCATTGGAGCCGCTGTGCCTTCAGTTGCAGGCGGTCGTCAAGAGATGGCGCCAGATAGCCCCCTATCTCCGCAAATAGGGTGGGGTGGTGTGGTTTTGAAGCAGCAGCGGTAGTCCTGAACGCGCATGCGCAAATGCATGTTGCAGGTGGGCGCCGTAAGGATCGCGAGCTACCACCACAGGTGGAAAGGAGGAAATAGGGAAAGGTAAGGGCAGCGGGTTTTCGGCGCATGCAGCGTGCATCTTTCTAGAGGAGGCGATGCTCTAGGTTATACACACATTAGGCAACATGTTCACGTTTATGGCGTCTTCTCTCCCGTTCCAACTCAGCCCGCCGAACATGGTGTGCTTCTTCGGCCGAGACAGTAGAAGGACTCACTCGCCTAGTGTGGTCTGACATGACATAGCATGGCAGGCAGCAAGATGTTATTTATATATATTTGTTGATATGTTTAGTTATTATTTTATTCTTTTATCCCACTAATTATTATGGGTTATTGTTTTATTAGTATTTGTTATTACCCTTATTACTATTTATTGTTTTTACATACCTTACTAACACTGTCATTGGTAATTGGTTTACGGGAAAGGAAAGGCGCTGTATCTGTCAGGCTGTTTGTGGACACCTGAATAATATAATAATTGATTTACAGGAAATGAAAGGCGCAGTATCTGTGGGGCTGTCTGTGGACCTTCGCACAATCCTTGGGCCTCTCCCGTCGTTCTTGTCACCAAAAAAGACGGCTCCATCCACTTTTGCGTTGACTATCGGCGCTTGAACAAAATCACCCGTAAGGACGTCTATCCTTTGCCGCGTATCGACGACGCTCTTGACTGTTTACAAGGCGCAGAATTTTTCTCATCTTTGGACCTTCGTTCTGGATACTTGCAAGTCCCGCTTGCCGATACAGACCGTGCCAAGACAGCTTTCGTGACGCCAGACGGACTGTATGAATTCGTCTTGCCGTTCGGACTGTGTAATTCACCTGCCACGTTCGAGCGCATGATGGACAGCATATTGCGCGGCCTCAAGTGGAAGACCTGCTTGTGCTATTTGGATGACATTGTTGTTCTCTCGCCAGATTTCCCGACGCACCTTGCTCTATTGAAACGTTTTGGAATGCATTACTGCAGCTGGCCTCCAACTAAATTTATAGAAATGTCACTTTGCCGCACGGCAATTGACAATTTTGGGCCATGTTGTTTCTAAGGACGGTGTGCTCCCCGATTCAGCTAAACTTCATGTTGTCACTGCATTCCCAAAACCATCCACGATGAAGGAACTCTGAAGTTTCATAGGCCTCTGCTCTTATTTCTGACGGTTCATCCGCAATTTTGCTTCCATCATCGCGCCATTGGCAACCCTCCTTCTTGGAAGCAACGACCTCTCCGGTTGATGTTCTGCCTGTGACGAGGCGTTTAGTACGCTGCTCTGATTGCTTATCTCGCCACCCAATTTGCCGCATTTTGACCCTCATGCTCCTACTGAGATTCACACTGATGCAAGCGGCACAGGTATCGGTGCTATTCTAGCGCAACGAAAACCGGGTGTGCCGACTATGTTGTTGCCTACGCGAGTCGCACCTTGACGAAGCCGGAGCTAAACTACTCAGTTATGGAGAAGGAGTGCCTAGCCATAGTTTGGGCAATAGGAAAATTTCGCCCTTATGTGTACGGCCGACCCTTCAAAGTCGTTACGAACCATCATTTTCTGTGTTGGCTGTTCTCCCGTAAGGATCCAACTGGCTGCCTCGCTTGCTGGGCATTACGGCTTCAAGAATATGATATTCGTGTTGTGTATCGATCTGAAGGAAGCATAACGCCGACGCACTGTCTCGCTCTCCGCTACCCCCTGAAAGTGTTTCCGATTTCCCCATTGACTGCAGTTCCTTGTCTTTGACCAACATGGCCGTTGAGCAACCCAAAAATTTATGGATCGCCTTCCTTCTCGCTTTCCTTTCTACCTCTTCGCCCACTTCGACGCCTCGTGCAATTCGCCGCCAAGCTGTTCATTTTAAAATTCGCGATGGCCTGTTACGCCGGAATTATCTATCTTCCGGCCGCAAATGGCTGCTCGTCATTCCTTGACACTTGCGTTCCGAAATCTCACTTCATTTCACACTGACTTGCAAGCCGCTCAAGCTAGCACATTCAAGACTTATACTCGGCTTAACTTGCGTTTCTACTGGCACGGGATGTACACTTATGTCTGCAAGTTCGTTCGCTCCTGCCTTGATTGCCAACGCTGGAAGGTCGCCTATCGCCATTCCACCGGCCCCATGAAGCCTCTTACTTGCCTATCAAGACCTTTCGATCGAGTAGGCATTGACCTCTACGGCCCGCTTCCCTACACTGCAACCGAAAACTGCTGGGTCATTGTAGCGGTAGATCATCTCACCCGTTATGCTGAAACCACCACTCTACCTGCTGCTACAGCACGCGAAGTTGCCACCTTCACCTTACACCACTTCATCCTTCGTCACGGAGCGCCACGGGAACTGTTGAGCGACCGTGGTCGTGTATTCGTATCTGAAGTGGTTTCGTCCCTCCTGCAGCAATGTAATATCACCTATCGCAATACCTAGGGCCTACCACCCGCAGACTAATGGTCTGACTGAAAGATTCAACCAAACTCTAGGCGACATGTTGTCGATGTACGTAGCTGCCGACCATTCCAACTGGGACACATTGCTACCCTTCGGCACGTATGCATATAACACCGCTACACAGACCACTACGGGATTGTCGCCATTTTTCCTATTATATGAACATGAGCCATCTTCGCCACTCGACACTATACTTCTTTACCGGCTCGATTCTTCTGAAGCCACCACTGTGTCCGAAGCCTCGAGATAAGCTGAGAAGTGCAGGAAGCTCGCCCGTTCACTCACGTCTTCCGATCAGGGCCGACAGAAAAATCGTTTTTGACTTAGCCCACGCCGCCGATAGCTTTCTTCCGCAAGCCCATGTTTGGCTATGTGTGCCTTGTGCGTCACCTAGCCTCTCCTTCAAGCTACTGCTGAGATACCAAGGACCCTACCGCGTCCTTGAGCTCACCTCACCCGTAAATTACATTGTGGAGCCCATCACGCCTTTGCTAGGCCTTCGACGACGTGGGCGTGAGACCGTCCATGTTTCTCGGTTCAAACCGTGCTATGACCCAGACGTGTTGTTGTCCCCTTAAGTCGCCAGGATGGCTCCCTATTCTCCTGGGGGGGGGGGGGGGGGTTGATTGTAAAGAAGACCTGGCGCCAGCGCGCCGGCACGAGACGCGAGCACCAGTCGTTCGAGCCAGCGCCTACTTGCCAGCGCCTACCTGGAAGCCTCGACCTAACCCTAGCAAACGAGCTCGCCCTGCAATAAAGCTCGTTACAACCTGAATAATATAATAATAATTGATTTACAGGAAATGAAAGGTGCTGTATCTGTGGGGCTGCCTGTGGACACCTGCATATTATAGTAATAATTGGTTTACAGGAAAGGGAAGGCGCAGTATCTGTGGCGCACATTCTGAAGACCTGGGTAGACCTCATGAAATAGTGCATTCACACTAAAAGCTTTTCTGAACAGCTTGGAAAAGCTGCAGTCCATCAATATATATATATTTTAAGAGAGATGCATGACCTGTGGAAAGGAGAAAGAAGAGGAAATCAGAGACGTCGCGTGCCGAAGACGATAAAGAAGTGAAGACGACAAAGCGGATGAAGCTCAAGCTGTCGCTGTGAACGCTGGCCTTCGTAGCTGCTGCATAGGATAAATATATTGCTATGTGAACCATCTGAACCACTTCATTACAGCACATATATATATATATATATATATATATATATATATATATATATATATATATATATATATAAATATATCACTATACAATATTGTATAACTACTCGTGTAGGAAATAAATTCCACACTTAGCACATTGTTTGTGTCGGCGTGGCTGCCATGGACGTCACGTGGCCCGCCAAACGGCGGCTTGCAGGAATAAACAGACAGCTATACTCCACGACAGCCAAACGCAGACCCAACAAAAACGTTTCACAGCAGCGTTGTATATGGCCACGAGAAGAGAAATGATAGCCTAAATTGTTGCTTGTTCTTGTGCCTTGGTTAAGGTTCATGAGCATCTTGCTTTCGTGCTTCAATTTAACCCTATCTTAACACAAAGAAAAATTGTTTACAACAGATTTGTCTTGATCTGTCACTAGATCAACCCATTCTAGTCATGAAGGCATTGCTAACGAGAAATATGTTTCCTTTTAAGGTCTTTTTTTTTTTTTTACATCTACAGATATTTTATATTAGCGCTGAAAAATATCAAGATGAGGAAGGTGCAGATGGAAGATACCGGTGTCGTGTAGAAACTATCGTAGCGATTGCACCATGACCTCTTGTTCTGTGAAGTTGATGGGAAATATTCTGGATGGGGAAAATTTGAACATTTTGGTTGTTGAGACGTCTTTGCAGACCTGTTCATAATGTGACACAGCTATTTCAAGATTAATTTTCTTTCTCAGCTTTTGATTGTTGATAGCCAGATTCGTTGGGAAGGGTACAGGACCCAAGGTCGCATTTTTTATTGTAGAACTTCAGAGCAGGTCAACAGTAAACAGTTGATTATTCTCTTTCAGGCTTGCATCCAAACACTACAGAAGGTTAGAATTGAGGCACCACCTTCGGCCAGCGGTGAGACTGAACTTCCCACTACATGTGTATTTTGATGCTGTATTTGGGAGTGGAAGTAGTTAGGCTTGGTTTGGTTGTAGTTTTAATGTTGTGCATGTTGAGTGCTGCTTTGAGGAAGACGAGCTGTGCTGCAGCTCATTTCTTTCATTCAGTTATCACGACACCGAAGGGCAGATGAATGCTGCACAGAGGTATAGTAGATGACCACTGAAATGTGTTGTCTTGAAGAAATAACTTGGCGGCGCTCATGCCTCCCACAGCGAGGTAGCCAAAATGCATGCGAGCAGTGAAAATACCTGAAAAAATCCACTAACTTGTGTCACATATTTGAGCCGTTGGTTTGAAATTGACATGCGAATTTATGAGACACTTGTGGGTTGTGCCAAGTTGGGATATCATTTTCTGCACATTCCACCCCATGGTGTTAGAAAAGTTGGGTGTATGAACGAGCCTCTCCTGTGCAGCATACCGCTGATCGTAGTGTGCCCAGCCTCCGAAATATGGCGCAACTTTGTTATGGGCCGTCGACACCAGAGCGCAGCACTTGTAAACACGCGGGTAGACTCGCAGGGATTCGGGAAGAAACTCTACACTGTTAGAAGTTCGCTGAAAAAGAATATATTAGTTTAGGCCTTTTACAGTCTCCAAACACACCAAGAAATGGGTCGGCTATATTGCATTTTGCTTCTGCTTAAAAGCGACCAGTTTGGCCATGCTTTCAATCCATGAAATCACATTCACTTGAGAGGACATCTTGCGAGGAGGCTTTTAATACCTAGACACTGTGGGCAGCAAAATATAACTCATTGAAATCTTGAGGAAATGCAAAGTAGCCAATGCACGCGCATGCAGTCTTCACGTCATGCCAAGACTGCCGTTCGTTGAGCGAAGGTATCACTTCTGTTAGAGAAAGAGAAAGCAAATATTCTTTTCGAATCAATGTATCTGAACTGGAGGCGACGATGGTAAAAGAAAGACAAGAAGCTCAGACGGCGTGCTCGCCCTGTGGTGCGTGAGAGGCGCTGTTATATCATAGCTCACAAGAGCGCTGCCGCCAGGGCCGGCACGTGTTCTGGCTCTTCGCTGATTCTGCATGTAATTCGACGCTGCTGCGCCAGCAAGATGCAGTCTTTAGAATACGATGTATGTTTCTTGCGCAAGTCATATGCACTGTTCTGGTGGCTGAGGCGGCAGGCAGAGTTTTGAAAATCAATCCTGGAAAAGACGGCGGCTTGGCAAGCGTTCGAACGTTCGCCCGCCCTTTTCTGTGGTTTGTTTGAGGTTTCCAGTTCCTGCAGTCTCCAGCGGTAATACAAAACTGACCATATGTGGAAGCGCCTTATTGCAAACTAGATGGTTTGTGTTCGCTGATAGCTGAAACAGCTTCATCTGGCGCTACTCTGTAGTTTAATAGGCTAATGCACATGTGAAAAATGGGTCACGTGTGGGGCGTTATTCCACGCAGCACCACACTAGCACAGCCCGCATATGGCGTATTGCGCTTTAAAACACTCGAGAGGGATGTCTGACTGGTACTCTTCAGTCACCAAGAGGAGCAATTTAACATATTCGTTTGTATCATTCAACGTGGCCGGCACGTTGAATGCTTTACAGTGCTGATCGAGTTGTTCAAAAGCACAGATATGGCCCGCCCCCACGAGCCATCTGGGGCCGGGACATGAGCATTTTGGCGGGTCCTGGGTTGAGCTTAAAGTTGCGGGACAGGGCTGGATTCAAGTTGGGCTGATGTGCAGTTTTTATTCACTTTGCATTGTGAATTACACACCTGCAGTTTTGCAGCAGCAAAGCGGAAGAAATATTCAATTGTATGCGCTAAGAAAAAAAGTGAGGTCTTATTGACCTATTTATTCACTTATTACCGAACTGCAGTGGCTTAGTCATTAAGGCTCTCGATACTGATATGGGATACCCTAGTTTGATCCCAGCGACAGCATTTTGGTGGAGGCGGACAGCATGGAAGACATCTATTTAGTGATGTCAGTGCTCGGTGAAGAACACCAGGTAGTCGAAATGATCCTTGGCCATCTGCTAAGGCGTCCTCACAGCATGAGCCGCCTTGGGACCTTAAGGTTTGATGATCTTCGGTTTTTTCGGTTCCGAGGGCTGCCTTTCGGCGTGTCGCTTTTTATTTTTCGAAGCCTTCAAAGAGTAGACAGGGCAGGCAGGGAATATCGTGGGAACCGCATCCTTTGCTAGCAACGCGCGGCACGCTTTGCAGCACACGACCACTGTACTCCACCTCCCATGTTTTGGACACAAACCTGGGCTCCAAATTCCTCTCACAAACATAGTAGAGCTTGTAGAGATTGTAGAGCTCGGTCCTTCCCTGGTATTGCCCGCTGCCACAACTCAAGCCGCTCATCGTCTTTCGGTGTTGAAAAAAGCAAAAATTTTTCCTTGCAGGATTAGTAGCCCATATTGCATCGGGAAACAAACCACTTTTTTCCCCATCACCTGAACACAAAATATACCATGATCGAAGAACGGAATGGAATGTGGGTGTCAGCTTCATGCACCGTGTAATGAGCGAGGCAAACGAAACCCGCGGGCGATGCAAGTTGGGAACTGACTGCTATTTCTTGCGGCAAGCAGCGGACCCTCAGCCCCCAACAGTCAACGCCACCTCTCGGTAGCCTGCAGAAATTTGGGCGTCGGCGTTGCTACTTGCTCTTCGCTGCGGAGCAGCCCGTTCATACACCTCCTCTATTCTAATGCCGTGTTCTGCCCTTTGTCGGTGTTCTTACCGAACCAATGGTCAAGAAGGACTCCTTCCCTACTTCATCCCGTATTTGTTTCATTCTCCTGCCGATTTTCTCTAGGCTGTTTCGTCTTGCCTGTACTCTATCAAGGCATATAAATGCTGCCATTGGCTGGTCTCATTATGTAAGGGTAGAGGCGAGTCCTCTACAAGCGTGTTGTCAAGAAAAAGGTAATAAATGAAGGAGGCTGGTGGCTTCGAACACCAGTACTCAGACATCAGAAACATCGCATGTGTAGCAGTGGTCACTGCTTTAGCATATTAAACGGTGTGTAGGACCACACCATGCAGCAGGCTGAAAATGGGGAGAGAAGAAGCTTGAGAGGCAACAGATGGCCACTCTCTGAGGAGCTTGTTTTTGTGGCCCCCTTGCATTTACATCAGCTGTCTTTGTGAACTGACCACACTTAGTGACCACTAAGTTGTCACTGACCACAGTGTTCTCTCTCTCCTGCAGGCAAACTGCCCTGCATTGTCAGGCTGGCGCCCAAGGTTTATGCAGAAAAAGAGGTGGGACTCCCCTCCATTCACTGTTTCTATTGTATTCTTCTCTCAGTGTTTGCTTTCCTTATTGATACTGCCACATCTCAGGGAGTCTTCAGTGTAGAACCCCGCTATAGTAAACTCTAGTATAGTGAAAGCTCTGACTGATATAGTAAAGTGAAACTGAAGTCCCTGTTCACCTTCCATAGACTACTTTATATTTCCCCTGCTTTATAGTAAAAACATTTTTGATAAAAATTGAGTATAGTAAAGTGCGTCTGGCCGCGGCGACGCCTTCCCATGAAATGCCATCACCGCGCGCGTGCTACCTAGAATCATGAAATAATTAAAAAAAAGAAAAAAAGAAGCAACACAGAGTGGTCTTTTAAATGGCTTTACCACTCGTCTTAGTAGTAGTACTACTCAGCAGGAGAAGCCAACTTTACCTACGCCTTGGAGCTATGAGGGAAAGCATACAGCGCATAGGAAAAAAAGAAAAGTAAAGCTGTCTGCAAGCATGGAAAGAAGGCGGCACAATCCGTTAAGAAAGTAAAGGAGAGTAAAAGCGCAGCGAGAAATAGGGAAGGGAAGAAACAACCGAACATTCACAGCACTGTGCAGCACGAGGCAGCAGTAACAAGAACTGGAGGCGTGGCATATGCGTTTTTGCAGCACTTGACTGCAGTGCGCATCTATCATCTATTGCCTCCGCACCAACAGAAACAGCAGAAGATGACGCCACGCTTATTCAATGCTTTGGCTTTCACATGAAATCAAACTAAGTTGTATTCTTTACCACGTTGCCCTCTTCCACAAGATGTAAACAAGAAATCTTATAACTGAAACAAATGGGATGAAGAGACGATAAGAGAGAGAGATGGAAGGTATCTGAAAGTGCTTTCTTCATTAAGCAACAAGACGTGTTCAGTAAGTAGCCATTTATTTACCGAACGGCAACTTGAGGACCATGTTATCACCAACCACTGATGTAGTAAAGGCCCTGGTATAGTAAGGGTTTTTGCCGTCCTCGGTGACTTTGCTATAAAGGGGTTCTACTGGATATTGTGGTGGCATACTGGATGTGTTGAGCTTAAATGTGATGATAGTTTGATGTATTCGTAATTTACTATATAGAAAATGACAATGGGTAAAGTTATCTGTCATCTAGAAGCAAGAACGTACTGCACATACAAACGTGCGCCAGCAGAGCAGCCCTGGATAGGCATTGCTATGCCAAATAACAGCTTGAGGGGCTAGTTGTGGTGCTGCATAATACCCAGAAATGTGGCGCAACAAACATAAACACATGTGACTATGTGACTGTGTGGTGGACTTTGTGACTGTCCAGCGTGGTATTAGCTGCTGGGCAAAGCAGAGGTGTGGAGATGCACGTGAGTGTAGAATTGGTGACTGCCATGCTTGGACGATGTTTATGTTCTGCACGGAAGAGAGTGCCACTATCTCCTTGGCAAAGAAGAGGATGATGAGAAGATGTACTTGAGTGTAGAAGAAGAGGAGTGTTGAAGAGGAAGTGTGTTCAGATCCATATTACAGTTGGTAGTGTGCACGTGTGTTGTGCCTCTTCGCTTGTGCTTGTTGCGCCACATTTCTGGGCATTGCTATGTCTCAGCCGCTTTGTATTGAAGCTGCAGCATTATGACTCTTTGCAGTTAGCTGCGACATGCTTGAGATGTCTAATCTTGTTAGCTCTATGATAGAATAATCACCCATTAAAATTAAAGTGCACGTAACAGGTGTTCACAAGACATTCGGCAGTAAGCCATGTCAGGCAATGGCATTAGCTAGACTGGCTGCACCACGTGACAGCAGTGTGACACAGAAATTGGCCGAGAGAAATCAGAGGCCACCTTCAAGCACACCCCTGCTTCACTGGGCTAGAGCCATGTTTGAATAATAAGTTCAGTGGCTGGCATTAACGGGCAACCTGTGGCATGGGTCCACAAGAAAATGAACCAAAGGCAGTAACTACTTGGGCTGCACTAAGCACAAGTAACTTGCCAGCATGTTGCTGTTAATTCCTTGTGAAGGAATTTGGCAGTTGCTGTTTCAGCAGAGGAACTATAGAACTGCTATGGTTACTGGGGCCAAGAACCTTACTTAATAATATTTTTTTCTGTTGTCCAAGCAACACTGTTTTTACTGTTGACTGTATTTGGATACAACTCAAGAATGAAATGGCAAATGTCCCTCGAAGGAGGCTGTCCAGGCAGTGGGTTAACCAATTGCAGTGACGCTGTAGGTAATCCATGTTTAATCTTCTGCTGCAAGAAATTAACCACAAACTACCAAGAAAATTGTGACAGTCAGACAGTGCCAGTGACTGGAGGTTTGATATGATGGCTGTATTAAAACATGTACTTCAGTAATGGCAACCTTTTCCACCCCAGAACCCTTGTGGGGGTTTTCCTCCTTAAGGTCAACGCTGAGCCTTAAAATTAACCACATGCCTGCAGGTCAGCACGGACCAGGACCTCTCGTTCCCACCCATTGGCAAGGTTCTGGACTGCCTTCCCAGCAGCCCCACCATGTTCCCATCTGGTAGGTGTTGCCGGGCCGTGCAGGCATCTTACTGAATTCAACTCAGAAAAGTAGAATTGCTGCCTTGTGATGACACTTGATGGGTAAAGGGGGGTTGTGGAGTGTCATTCTGGATCACGGTCTAAATTAACTTTAGAAGTCATTGTAATGAAAGTTTCATGGTTAGCATAATTAAAAAAAATAAGAACACCTAGCTGCAGCGGTTGTTTCACATGTCATTTTCTGTACACCACGCTAGAAAAGGAAGCCTGCATTTGTTTAGTCAAAATGATGTGTGTGCCTGGCCATATTCATGTTTACCTAAGGGAAGATGCGAAAAAGATCCGGTATATAACATGTGATGTTTTTACAAACATTTTTTTTTTCATTCACTTTATCAATCGCTACACTTTTCAAACATGCATTGCTTAGCGGATCCATAGCCGAATGCTAGGGTCGGATGTATGCTCATAAATATGTTCATAAATATGAGTTAGGCGGTGGGCTGCACTCACAGATGCAAAAAAGAAAAAAATTATTGCACACTTCATGACATTATCACACTTACACAATAATAAATTGCTAAACTTTATATCATAGAAACATTGCATTCTTTGCATTTTTATGGAAAAGCAGTAGAGAAAGGAATATGATGAGTCATACAAATCCACTTTTAGCAACGTCAAGCGGAAGAAGAAGTCTACATCACACGTCTCGATTGACCTATAAGAATGGCACATAACACGTTACTGTGCATCGTGCCAATAATGTATTACATTTCAATACATATGCATGCACATATATACACATTGCTATATATAATTTACAACTTGCATGAAAGAATGAAAATTACAAATCTTTTGTCCAAAAATATTTTTTTGATGGTATTGTGTTTGGGGTGTAAAATGTAGGATATCTTGCGGAAGTGAGTTCCATGCTTTCACACCTGTACATATCAGGTGCTGCTGGCCATAGTCGTGAAAAATCAGCACTAAAAATTTTCCCTCGGAAGCAGTGCGTTATCTAATGCGGGAAGAAGTAAACATGGTTGAAGGAAAGGGTTTGAAGTTTGAAGTTTATTTTTATTTCAAGAAGAAATGAGGGACCCGAGACAAAAAGTGAACGTTAATTCACTTGACGGCGCTCGGGCCCCAATACATGGCAACAGCGAGGGGTTAGTAATTACAATATCGGTGCATCCAAAATTCAGATTGTGGTTTCAAACAAGAGTTACAAACATCTTCCTTTTCCACATAATTCAGTCTGCGGAAAAGCTTAATATAACTGCACAACATGAAATATCAACAGGGCCAGTGAATACCATCAAAATGAATGCAGCATGAAATCCAGAAAATACAAAAGAATGAAAGCAAACAGCAAAGCATATTTACATCTGTGACATAAAAAATAAATGTATTGTTCTCTTATTAACCTTTTCAATATCAACTTTATTTTGGAGAAGATAATTTAAGAGAGAGGGCGGCAGAAGATATGCGAGCATTTGCTGGCCAAATGTTCTCGCAAAAGGCACAATCCATGTATCTGTAGAACGTGAAGGGTATGTTCGTGTAAGTGCTCTTAAATTGGCTATGGAAAGTACTGTAGATTCAGAGGTAGCAATGTGCTGTTTGTAGCGAACGGCTAAGTTGTATGAATAGAGATGGGCCACTGGCATTATTCTAAAATTCTTGAAAAGCGGCATGATATGAGTGTAGTAGTCTGCTCCAGTTATATGGCGGACCGCCTTTTTCTGAAGTACATATAATCGATTTAAATTTGTGTAGTTTTACCCCATACAAGGAAACAGTAGTTTAGTTGAGACAAGAACAATGAATTGTATATATATGAAGCTTAATTTTGGCTGGTAGAAAGAAATGGAATTTTGCTAATATACCCACTACTTTTGACAGGCGTGAAATTGTTTCATTTACGTGCCTATCCCAGGAAATATTTTTTTGAAAATAAACACCGAGTGTTTCTACTTCATCAACGATTTCAATAGGAGCATGGCCAAAAATTATACTATTATTTAGAGACATTATTGGCAACGATGACTGTCTTACGGAAAATAACATTGCTTTTGTTTTGGTTACATTTATTTCTAATGAATTAAGTTCGCTCCATGTGCTCAAATGATTCAACGATTCATTTATGTTGTTTACAAGCTCGTTGTAGTCATTGTAATCACGCAAAGTAGGTAAAGTCATTATTTTCGATTCTGTGAACAGAGGTCATGACGGTGTGCCAGATGCTGCTAAGTTAATACATCGCAAAGCTCTCTTTTGTAATATTGTGAAGTTTTTTACATTGATGACTCCAGCTTAGCCTGGTGCGTTCACTGAACGTTGCCGAGCTTCCTCTTCCTCGTCTTTTCTTCTGCGAGCCCCTTTTTCACACTTCGTTGTTCTCGCCTCTGTGCTGCCTGACATTTCTCCCTTCGCAGACGAAGACCCTTGGGCTGTCAGTTAAAATGCCGAGGGTGGCAACGCTTCGTTCTGGTGACATGGACAACTTGTGTTTTCCTAGAGGGATGGCCTTGGAAACATTGGCGAGACACCACATAATTCAAGTCATTGATGCGTGTGAGCACAATAAAATGGGCCTGTATAGTGCGACAACAGCTTCTGGGACAAACCACGCTTGCGGAGAGGTGTCCAGAGCCACACTAAATCTCCGGGAATGTAGCAGACATTCTGATGTCGACAATCGTAGCGCTGCTTAGAACGATCCTGCAAGGCCAGAGTGCATAACCAGGCGAGCCAACGAGCCTTTTCAGCGCGGGAAAGGGTGCTTGAAACAGAAGGCTCGGTGTTGAGAGAGAATGGCGTCATGAGAATGTCGAAGCGGACGAGCATGCAGAAGGAAAAATGGACTATAAGCAGTTGTTTCGTGCTTTGAGGTGTTATAGGCGTATGTAATGAAGGGAAGCACGTCATCCCAATTCTTGTTCTGAGAGTCGACATGCATCGCTAGCATGTTCGTCAGTGTCCGGTTTTTACGTTCAACAAGGCCATTTGTCTGGGGGTAGTGTGGTGTAGAGTGATGCAGTTGGTAAGTACAAAAGTGCAGAAGCTGTTCCACAACATCTGCCGTAAACTGGCGGCCACGGTCACTAATATGACACGAGGAGGCCCATGACGGAGGACGGCAGCGTGAAGAAGAAAGGAGATGTCAGCGGCGGTGGCGGAAGGGATGGCAGCAGTTTCACAGTAACGCGTGAGATGGTCAACGCTTATGGTGACCTATAAATGATGATGATGATGTAGTGGATATTATAATGTGGTGGCAGGTGCTAGAACGATCACCAGGACCCTGCTCGACCTCGTTGGAGCTGATGACTTGGTGGACTTCCACCTTTGCCCTTAAGCATGCTACAGGAAGGTGACGCGCGGCTGCAAGGCGCAGCGGCAGCACTACCATGAGCCCCGGCCCTTTTCTGGCAAGGCTGGTAAAGCTGTGGATGAGTGGCTCACCAATTATCAGCGGGTGAGCAAATACAATCTCTGGGACGCCACAGTCAAGCTGGCAAACACTATTTTCTTCTTGGACGCCGCAGCCCTGACATGGTTTAAGAACCATGAAGCATCCGTAATGAGCTGGGATCACTTTGAAGAGGAGATTCTGAATTGTTTTGGGGATACCGCGGCAAAACGGAAATGTGCTGAGCAGACTTTTCTCCAATGAGCACAAGTGCTTGGTGGAATGTGCACAACGTACATTGAAGAGGTACTGAAACTCTGCAATGTGGTAATTGCCCGAATGTCTGAAGAAGGCAGAGTTGGCCACCTCTTAAAGGACATCGCGGAGGATATCTACAACTTTTTAATCATAAAACAAAACTTGGATTCTGCCATAGCCGTTATCAAACACTTTCGCACGTTCGAAGCTCTTTAGCTGCGAAAGATTACCCCGAAATTTAGTTGCTTGCCTAATGTCTCCACTGTCGCAAGTGTCGATTTTTATGACCCTCCGAATTTACCCGACATGATTCGACAGATTGTTCGTGATGAACTTGCTCAGAATCAACATATTGCGAGCCGCACTGCACTTCCCTGTGACAGCTGCTCCCTGCAGGCAGCGCCGATCCAGCACTCTTATTCTTGGGGCACTACCTCTCAATTATCCTGCCCGTGAGCACCGGAACAACTCCTACGATCCTGCTCCATTCATCATTATCATTAGCCTGACTATACCCACTGCAGGGCGAAGGCTTCTCCCATATTTCTCCAATTAACCCGGTTTTGTACTAGCTTCATCCACTTGACCCCTGCGAACTTCTTAACCTCATCTGCCCAACTAACTTTCTCCGCCCCCTGCTACGCTTTCCTTCCCTTGGAATCCAGATGTCCAGGCACGCGAAGCAAGTTATTGCAAACGTGTATGCTTGGAATAGAGCCCGTTTCCGCAGAAACCACGCGGCCACGAAACGAGCGCGTAGTGATATGTCTCTTTTTTTCTTGCAGACTACTTGTGTGGTTTTTGTTGCGTTGCACCTGATGCATTAGGCACTTCACTGGCTTGTCATTGTTGCTTTCAATTTCGCTGAAAATGGGTTTGTCACTGCCTCCTGGCTTGCGACGACAGCCACGTGTAGAGCGATACCAGTCCAGAGGTTCCTTTAGGGGCTAGCCTGAAATGTGCCAGCAGATATAAGTTGGTGTCGATCAGTGCGTACTTGGAATGTCCCCAGGCAGCTTTTAGGCACTTCACTGAATCGTCATTGTTGCTTTCGGTTTCGCTGAAAGTAGGCTTGTCACTGCCTCCTGGCTTGCGACGACAGCCACATGTTGAGCGACCAGTCCAAAGGTTCCTTTCGGGGGTAGCCTGAAATGTGCCAGTAGACATAAGTTGGTATCGATCCGTGCGTGCTTGGAATGTCCCCAGGCAGCTTTTAGGCACTTCACTGGCTCGTCATTGTTGCTTTTAGTTTCGCTGAAAATAGGTTTGTCACTGCCTTCTGGCTTGCGGTGACAGCCACGTGTTAAGCGACACCAGTCCAGAGGTTCCTTTCGGAGTAGCCTGAAATGTGCCAGCAGATATAAGTTGGTGTCAATCCGTGTGTGCTTGGAATGTCCCCAGGCAACTTTTGGTCACTGCACTGGCTTGTCATTGTTGCTTTCGGTTTCGCTGAATATAGGTTTGTCACTGCTTCCTGGCTTGCGATGACAGCCACGTGTTAAGCGACACCAGTCCAGAGGTTCCTTCCGGAGTAGCCTGAAATGTGCCAGCAGATATAAGTTGGTGTCGATCCCTGTGTGCCTGGAATGTCCCCAGGCAGCTTTTAGTCACTTCACTGGCTCGTCATTGTTGCTTTCGGTTTCGCTGAAGATAGGTTTGTCACTGCCTCCTGGCTTGCGACGACAGCCACGTGTTGAGTGACACCAGTCCAGAGGATCCTTTCGGGGGTAGCCTGAAATGTGCCAGCAGATATAAGTTGGTGTCGATCCGTGCGTGCCTGGAATGTATCCAGGCAGCTTTTAGGCACTTCACTGGCTCGTCATTGTTGTTTTCGGTTTCGCTGAAGATAGGTTTGTCACTGCCTCCTGGCTTGCGCCGACAACCACGTCTTAAGCGACACCAGTCCTGAGTATCCTTTCGGGGTAGTCTGAAATGTGCGAGCAGATATAAGTTGGGGTCGTTATGTGTGTGCCTGGACCGTCTTCAGCAATGCTGGTGCATCTCATATGCATACATTTTTTTTTTGTAGAACATTCCAAGGTGAAATCTATCATGAAACTCAAGTTGTAACGACTTACATGGCTGCAAAGCTTATGGCCGTTTTACAGGTCTCAAGCCTGTGAAGCCCAGGAAAATGCCTTCTTGCGCTATGATATGTTACAAGATGGTGACTTTTGTGCTTCCCACCTACCCACACTGCCAAGACAAGCCAGGACAAGCAGATTCACTTTTCTCGTTGCCATTTGCAACTGTGTTTGGTAGCTACTGCATGCGCTCTCCCCTTGCTGCACATACTGCGCCTGGAACCCGTGGGCCTGAGAACGATGACGATCAGAGCAGCAAGTCTGAGTGCAAAGAGCTTTGCTGTACTACTGTTAGAACTTTGCAAACTTTTCAGCAGCCTTGAGTCATCACTGTGATACCAAAGTTTTGTTTTTTCATCTTTGCCATTGGAAGATTTTGTCGCATTTTGATCCGTCCAGCTTGTTGGTAATGGGACATTCCGTAGAAGCTTTTGAGTCTCACATCCTCTGGGATTAGTCTCCATGATACAGTGACCCACCTGGACAACACTGTGGATACTCAATCAGTGGCATGGCATAATTGGGAAGCCGACCCTCCAGTCTGCACAGAATCTTGAACCCAAACTTTTTTTGTAACATTTTGTATGGGTAAAGTACAGATAAATATGGTGCCTGGCAACCTAATGTGGTAACCAGGAGTTCACGTCCCTCAGCGAGGTCACCAAGAACGCCGAGCCGGGCACTCATGAGAATGCCTTCCATCTGATCTGTGCGGCCATGGTTTTTAAAGTCAACCCTGAAATGACGATTCTCAGAAGTGGAAAGTTGGGGGTGCAGTTTCTGCTTTCAGTCTCACTTTTTCACCTTAGAGAAGGACACATTGAATGGGCTTTAAGCAAGCAAGGGTGGCCATAATATAATTTTATTAGTCTTTTATCATCATGACTGTTACAGAGGCTTGGTAGTGACGTTGTCAGCATAGCCGTTATTGCGATTGTGAGTGAAAGTGGTGTCAGATGAACCTTTCATGATTTCCAGTACTAGAGCTAAAGAAATGGAGGGGGATGCGTCAAGTCATTCCTATGACATGCACCTACCAAATTCCATGCCAACGTTCTACACCTGCAGGGTCCCCAGATGTGTCTGGAGCCAGCTGTGGTGAAGAAGAAGAAGATGATGATGATGGTTGTGGTGACCCAGGCATTCAGGTGAGCTTGTTTCACGCAGGAACTGCCAGAATAAGTAGTATGGACATTTCCGAACTGAAATGAAATATGAGGTGCCTTTTGATATCGCGTTGGTAGCCATACAAAATCCAGTTTTATTGATAGGGCTTATATCATTTCTAAAGGCTGGTTCACACTGGCGACTCGCGGAGGTTGCGCGGCTCGATTCGTCACGGAGGGGGAGACCGGCGACAATCGTCGATCAACAGGGAGTGTTCACACCGGAATGCAACTCGCTTCACGACAAACCCCTCTCCGAACGAGATTTGAACGAAGGCCCGGCTTTCGCGCCTTTACGGCTTCTGCTACCGCGCTCGGGGTAGATCAATTCGGACTCATTTCGGTTATGAATATGTGAAATTATCAGCGAAGAACTGGATCTTATGGTTATTCCGCCAACGCGCTATTGTTCGACGAAGACTGAAGCGGTGGTGTGTGCGCTGTTGTTAGCGTTCTCGCGAAATAGCAGATCACAAAATCGCCTCATGCCCGAGCGTCAAGCACATGACCAATGATACGATTGCAAACGTGAATTAGTACGCTTCACTCTCGCAGTGCTCCTTAACATGTGTGCCCAACAATTGCGGGCGCAGTAAGTCGATCATGCACACGCGCGCATGCACTCTTGAATTTTCCCGCCTTGGAAGGAGGCAGAAGCGCTGCGGATTGGCTCAGTAGCTTTGCGACTTCAAGTCGCGTCGCAAGAAATCGGTCAGCGAGCGACTCCATGGTGACTCCCTCAAACGGGTCGCTGGCGACTCGTTCGGGTCGCCCCCTCTGTGGCTAATCGCCCCCTCCGTGACGAATCGTGTCGCGCGACCTCTGCGAGTCGCCAATGTGAACCAGCCTTAAGATGGCATATAGATAGTAGGTGCAGAATGGGCCATAGATCTATGGCACCAAGCATTAAGGTACAAATTGTAATTGCAACTTGAATCCTTCTGTAATATGTAGCTTTTATTGTCAATAGTTCTGCACTGTGGGATAAGATACCATGGTTCCATAACTAGAAGGGCTCGAAACCTTTTTGTTTTCTTTTCGCAGGAAGATTTTTTAAGATGCAATTTTAATATCTCGCTAAGTGATGGTCATGCAATTATTAGTTTGTTAGTTCTTTTTGGTTGGACTGCCCTGTTGGCCCTGTGTGGCCGATATATAATAATGATACTCTAAAAATATCATGCATGCATAATATTGGCTATAGAGACCGGGCGCCCGTTGTATGGCGCCACCGTCGCCTCGGCGGAACAGCGCCGCCCGCAGTGGATTGCCGAAGCACCGGAGTGCCGAGGCAGCTGAGCGGCCCAGTCGTTTCCATTCTGTGAGGCATTTTTGAGCATGTCCCTACCCGTCGTTTTGCGGTGTGGCTTTGAGAGCTTTGAGCTGCTTTGAGTGATCGCAAGGAGTATTTTTTGACCAGGAAATTAGAAAAGGAAAAGGGCCGCCCTCAGCAGGGCGTGCATGTTTTTTTTTTTTTTTTTTGAAACCGCCCGGCGCATGGTATTTCTGTTATATACTCGAAAATGCCGCGCGCGTGATTTCACCATGCGCTAGGAACACCTTCGTTAGGCACTTGTTAAGACTACTTCGAAGACTGGAATTGCGCCTGCACTGTGCGTCCATCTTATATTAGGTCTAGTGGAAACCTGCCTGAAGATCAAATGCTGCCGAGCCGTATAGTCGTGGCGCCGTAGTAGTGGTAGTTGTAATGGTCAGCGTTCATGTAAAATGAAAAAGATACTGCACCTGTCTTTTTTGGTAATAACTAGGCTCAAATTATTCAGAGTAGAATAATGGCAAATGGCATTCCAATTTCAACCTTGCAACAAGAGCTGTAAAAGGAGAAAAATAAACAAGCAAGACAAAAGTAGGATCCTATTTATGGTTGGAAAAGCTAACACACATATACCTCCAAGACTTCCTGCACAATTACGCTACAGTAGCTCACTGAACCCAGCCTTGAGACAATCAAACTTAATCATAATACAAGCCAAATAAGTAATACTACCTCAGCATCATTTTTACATATACGACAATGCGCTTGTTGAACACGTCGGAGCTGCTACATATAATTGACTTAGAAAATGTTATACTATACATACCTTTCTCTCGACATGCTGCGAAGGTTGTGAAAAGAAAAAAATTAAATTTCCTGCTATCGGTGGCCCTATTTTTTCAGACGCCTGTTATGATAGAGAGATCTTGGTAGTATTTGGCTTTTGCTTATTTAGGCGTTCTCTCAGCGCAGGAAGTTCAATGCGATTGACCGCAGCTGCCTTGAACATCTGGAGGCAATAGTCCAATACTGTCAAACTTAAATACAATCGAAAAAAAAACACACACACAGTGTGATGTGTTGTTAGATAAGCCACCGACAACTGTGAGAGCGTTCTATTGTTAAATGAATCATTCTGGTGGCTCGTTCGCTAAGGTGTTCTACTTTCTCAGCATACCACGAACTTACAGGGCCGATACCTAGCTGACCTCGATACCTGATGAGTGTGAGGGGACATGACCATGTAGGTAGTTTTCTATCTGCACGTAAAGGAATTCAGATAACTGAAAGCCATTCCCTTTACAACTTTGTCACAGCAGCTTGCCGGACGGCTGCTAAATCTGTTTACATTGGCCATAGAAGCAATTTCTGAGAGAGGTAAAACGGTCTTGCCTTATTACGCCACAATCAGGAAATCTCACGTTCACTAAAACGCCGATGAGAAACACATGTATTTAGGCGGGCCAGGAAATGGGCGCTGCTAAGAAAATACGTAAAGCCGTGTCAGGTGCAACGCGAATGCGAAAAAAAAAAAATTCCTACACGGCCTTCGAAATTAAAAAAAAAAATGCTACGTTTATGCTCGTTTCCACAAATTAAATTGTATTCCTTGTCTTGTTCGACTTTTATATGAAGCCGATAGCAGGTTTTGTGACCATGCGGTATTGATTGAGCTGTGAAATGAGTGATTTTATTAGGCGAAATGGGCATGCCACAAACAAATGTTAACAAATTCTAAGAGTATCAACGCAGAGCTCTCGGCACATTTTCATTGGTTGACAAACGAAAAGAGGAAAAATGACATGATCATGGTAATAAAAATTGTTCATGGCTCCTATCTGCTCTTTCTGTTAAGAGAAAAAAGTAAATTATCTTTGACTATGTCAGCGAAAGTAGCTGCACAAACATTGTCTCTGCCCATCACTGAAGATCGTAACGCAGCCCAAACGACGATGGTGGAGCTGCCTTTTCATTTTCCGTGCTGTGGTTTTCTTGTACACAGGTCGGGAAATGCTAGCGTTGTAACTTACGCTGTTGGGTTACTTCGATTTCCAATTGTCAATAAAGTGACTACAGATGAAGGAGTGCAGCTTCGACTCCTAGACTCTCGTGCCGTCACTCCTGGGGAACAGAAGGCACAGAGCATCTGGTAGCAAGCGGAATTTTAAAAATTCGGCACTTTCCATGACCACACAGTTACCAAATACATAGATTCGTGCTTTTGCCTTTCAAAGAACCATGCTTAGGTCACCCGCCACTCATGCTTCTGTGGAAACCCGTAGAAATGAATCGACTTAAAAGCGTCCGACGAGTTTGCGTAGCTGCCAGTGGAGCCAACAACGCACCACGTTTTGCCAGCCTTGTTTGGCCATACTTCATTTCACTGGACATATTCACAAAACTAGCCCAACTTTCCATTCTCTTGAGGATATATTCATGCACAACGTTATCTAAACCTTAGGATTTCCAATTTCCACACAAACCAATGACAAACAGCATGCTCCAAATGCGCTGGCAATGCGCCGGCTGGAGACGGTGCATTCCAGCGATTGAGCGATGCGCCGAGAGGCGGCGCCACCCGTTCAGCTGTCCGGTCCCTATAGTTTTTGCCTAATGCCTCCTGTACTACATGCCTGCGACGTGAACCAATAATTGCGAGGGACTTCAGTGACTAAAGTAGTGAAAGGCGCAAGCCTGAGAAGTCTCAGTCTAACAATTCTGCCATCTACAATCCCACACTTGAATGCGTGCCAAGGAACGCCACGCGACAGGAGCGATGGCGTACCATCCAAGCGCACACTTGTCGGAGAAAGTGTGACAGATACTGCGCCTTTCCTCCAGAAGTCTCATCTTGTCTAGCGTTTATGCCATCTGCAATCCCACACTTGAATGCGCGCCAAGGAACCCCACGCGACAGGAGCGATGGCGTACCATCCAAGCGCACACTTGTCAGAGAAAGTGTGACATATACAGTGCCTTTCCTCCAGAAGTCTCATCTGGTCTAGCGTTTATGCCATCTGCAATCCCACACTTGAATGCGCGCCAAGGAACCCCACGCGACAGGAGCGGTGGCGTACCATCCAAGCGCACACTTGTCAGAGAAAGTGTGACAGATACAGTGCCTTTCTTCCAGAAGTCTCATCTTGTCTAGCGTTTATGCCATCTGCAATATCACACTTGAATGCGCGCCAAGGAACCCCACGCGACAGGAGCGATGGCGTACCATCCAAGCGCACACTTGTCAGAGAAAGTGGGACAGATACAGCGCCTTTCCTCCAGAAGTCTCATCTTGTCTAGCGTTTATGCCATCTGCAATCCAACACTTGAATTGGCGAGCGATGGCTTACCATCCAAGCGCATGAATGCGCGCCAAGGAACCCCACGCGACAGGAGCGATGGCGTACCATCCAAGCGCACACTTGTCAGAGAAAGTCTGACATATACAGTGCATTTGCTCCAGAAGTCTCATCTGGTCTAGCGTTTATGCCATCTGCAATCCCACACTTGAATGCGCGCCAAGGAACCCCACGCGACAGGAGCGGTGGCGTACCATCCAAGCGCACACTTGTCAGAGAAAGTGTGACAGATACAGCGCCTTTCTTCCAGAAGTCTCATCTTGTCTAGCGTTTATGCCATCTGCAATATCACACTTGAATGCGCGCCAAGGAACCCCACGCGACAGGAGCGATGGCGTACCATCCAAGCGCACACTTGTCAGAGAAAGTGGGACAGATACAGCGCCTTTCCTCCAGAAGTCTCATCTTGTCTAGCGTTTATGCCATCTGCAATCCAACACTTGAATTGGCGAGCGATGGCTTACCATCCAAGCGCATGAATGCGCGCCAAGGAACCCCACGCGACAGGAGCGATGGCGTACCATCCAAGCGCACACTTGTCAGAGAAAGTGTGACATATACAGTGCCTTTCCTCCAGAAGTCTCATCTGGTCTAGCGTTTATGCCATCTGCAATCCCACACTTGAATGCGCGCCAAGGAACCCCACGCGACAGGAGCGGTGGCGTACCATCCAAGCGCACACTTGTCAGAGAAAGTGTGACAGATACAGCGCCTTTCTTCCAGAAGTCTCATCTTGTCTAGCGTTTATGCCATCTGCAATATCACACTTGAATGCGCGCCAAGGAACCCCACGCGACAGGAGCGGTGGCGTACCATCCAAGCGCACACTTGTCAGAGAAAGTGTGACAGATACAGCGCCTTTCTTCCAGAAGTCTCATCTTGTCTAGCGTTTATGCCATCTGGAATCCCACACTTGAATGCGCGCCAAGGAACCCCACGCGACAGGAGCGATGGCGTACCATCCAAGCGCACACTTGTCAGAGAAAGTGTGACAGATACAGCGCCTTTCCTCCAGTTGTCTCATCTTGTCTAGCGTTTATGCCATCTGCAATCCCACACTTGAATGCGCGCCAAGGAACCCCACACGACAGGAGCGATGGCACACCATCCAAGCGCACACTTGTCAGAGAAAGTGTGACAGATACAGCACCTTTCCTCCAGAAGTCTCATCTTGTCTAGCGTTTATGGCTTCTGCAATCCCACACTTGAATGCGCGCCAAGGAACCCCACACGACAGGAGCGATGGCGTACCATCCAAGCACACACTTGTCAGAGAAAGTGTGACAGATACAGCGCCTTTCCTCCAGAAGTCTCATCTTGTCTAGCGTTTATGCCATCTGCAATCCCACACTTGAATGCGTGCCAAGGAACTTCACACGACAGGAGCGATGGCGTACCATCCAAGCACACACTTGTCAGAGAAAGTGTGACAGATACAGCGCCTTTCCTCCAGAAGTCTCATCTTGTCTAGCGTTTATGCCATCTGCAATATCACACTTGAATGTGCGCCAAGGAACCCCACGCGACAAGAGCGATGGCGTACCATCCAAGCGCACACTTGTCAGAGAAAGTGTGACAGATACAGCGCCTTTCCTCCAGAAGTCTCATTTTGTCTAGCGTTTATGCCATCTGCAATCCCACACTTGAATGCGCGCCAAGGAACCCCACACGACAGGAGCGATGGCGTACCATCCAAGCGCACACTTGTCAGAGAAAGTGGGACAGATACAGCGCCTTTCCTCCAGAAGTCTCATCTTGTCTAGCGTTTATGCCATCTGCAATCCCACACTTGAATGCGCGCCAAGGAATCCCACACGACAGGAGCGATGGCGTACCATCCAAGCGCACACTTGTCAGAGAAAGTGTGACAGATACTGCGCCTTTCCTCCAGAACTCTAATCTTGTCTAGCTTTTATGCCATCTGCAATCCCACACTTGAATGTGCGCCAGTGAACCCCGAGCGACAGGAGCAGTGGCGTACCCATCCAAGCACACACTTGTCAGAGAAATTGTGACAGATACAGCGCTTTTCCTCCAGAACTCTAATCTTGTCTAGCATTTATGCCATCTGCAATCCCACACTTGAATGCGCGCCAAGGAACCCCACGCGACAGGAGCGGTGGCGTACCATCCAAGCGCACACTTGTCAGAGAAAGTGTGACAGATACAGCGCCTTTCTTCCAGAAGTCTCATCTTGTCTAGCGTTTATGCCATCTGCAATATCACACTTGAATGCGCGCCAAGGAACCCCACGCGACAGGAGCGATGGCGTACCATCCAAGCGCACACTTGTCAGAGAAAGTGGGACAGATACAGCGCCTTTCCTCCAGAAGTCTCATCTTGTCTAGCGTTTATGCCATCTGCAATCCAACACTTGAATTGGCGAGCGATGGCTTACCATCCAAGCGCATGAATGCGCGCCAAGGAACCCCACGCGACAGGAGCGATGGCGTACCATCCAAGCGCACACTTGTCAGAGAAAGTGTGACATATACAGTGCCTTTCCTCCAGAAGTCTCATCTGGTCTAGCGTTTATGCCATCTGCAATCCCACACTTGAATGCGCGCCAAGGAACCCCACGCGACAGGAGCGGTGGCGTACGATCCAAGCGCACACTTGTCAGAGAAAGTGTGACAGATACAGCGCCTTTCTTCCAGAAGTCTCATCTTGTCTAGCGTTTATGCCATCTGCAATATCACACTTGAATGCGCGCCAAGGAACCCCACGCGACAGGAGCGATGGCGTACCATCCAAGCGCACACTTGTCAGAGAAAGTGGGACAGATACAGCGCCTTTCCTCCAGAAGTCTCATCTTGTCTAGCGTTTATGCCATCTGCAATCCAACACTTGAATTGGCGAGCGATGGCTTACCATCCAAGCGCATGAATGCGCGCCAAGGAACCCCACGCGACAGGAGCGATGGCGTACCATCCAAGCGCACACTTGTCAGAGAAAGTGTGACATATACAGTGCCTTTCCTCCAGAAGTCTCATCTGGTCTAGCGTTTATGCCATCTGCAATCCCACACTTGAATGCGCGCCAAGGAACCCCACGCGACAGGAGCGGTGGCGTACCATCCAAGCGCACACTTGTCAGAGAAAGTGGGACAGATACAGCGCCTTTCTTCCAGAAGTCTCATCTTGTCTAGCGTTTATGCCATCTGCAATATCACACTTGAATGCGCGCCAAGGAACCCCACGCGACAGGAGCGATGGCGTACCATCCAAGCGCACACTTGTCAGAGAAAGTGGGACAGATACAGCGCCTTTCCTCCAGAAGTCTCATCTTGTCTAGCGTTTATGCCATCTGCAATCCAACACTTGAATTGGCGAGCGATGGCTTACCATCCAAGCGCATGAATGCGCGCCAAGGAACCCCACGCGACAGGAGCGATGGCGTACCATCCAAGCGCACACTTGTCAGAGAAAGTGTGACATATACAGTGCCTTTCCTCCAGAAGTCTCATCTGGTCTAGCGTTTATGCCATCTGCAATCCCACACTTGAATGCGCGCCAAGGAACCCCACGCGACAGGAGCGGTGGCGTACCATCCAAGCGCACACTTGTCAGAGAAAGTGGGACAGATACAGCGCCTTTCCTCCAGAAGTCTCATCTTGTCTAGCGTTTATGCCATCTGCAATCCAACACTTGAATTGGCGAGCGATGGCTTACCATCCAAGCGCATGAATGCGCGCCAAGGAACCCCACGCGACAGGAGCGATGGCGTACCATCCAAGCGCACACTTGTCAGAGAAAGTGTGACATATACAGTGCCTTTCCTCCAGAAGTCTCATCTGGTCTAGCGTTTATGCCATCTGCAATCCCACACTTGAATGCGCGCCAAGGAACCCCACGCGACAGGAGCGGTGGCGTACCATCCAAGCGCACACTTGTCAGAGAAAGTGTGACAGATACAGCGCCTTTCTTCCAGAAGTCTCATCATGTCTAGCGTTTATGCCATCTGCAATATCACACTTGAATGCGCGCCAAGGAACCCCACGCGACAGGAGCGATGGCGTACCATCCAAGCGCACACTTGTCAGAGAAAGTGGGACAGATACAGCGCCTTTCCTCCAGAAGTCTCATCTTGTCTAGCGTTTATGCCATCTGCAATCCAACACTTGAATTGGCGAGCGATGGCTTACCATCCAAGCGCATGAATGCGTGCCAAGGAACCCCACGCGACAGGAGCGATGGCGTACCATCCAAGCGCACACTTGTCAGAGAAAGTGTGACATATACAGTGCCTTTCCTCCAGAAGTCTCATCTGGTCTAGCGTTTATGCCATCTGCAATCCCACACTTGAATGCGCGCCAAGGAACCCCACGCGACAGGAGCGGTGGCGTACCATCCAAGCGCACACTTGTCAGAGAAAGTGTGACAGATACAGCGCCTTTCTTCCAGAAGTCTCATCTTGTCTAGCGTTTATGCCATCTGCAATATCACACTTGAATGCGCGCCAAGGAACCCCACGCGACAGGAGCGGTGGCGTACCATCCAAGCGCACACTTGTCAGAGAAAGTGTGACAGATACAGCGCCTTTCTTCCAGAAGTCTCATGTTGTCTAGCGTTTATGCCATCTGCAATCCCACACTTGAATGCGCGCCAAGGAACCCCACGCGACAGGAGCGATGGCGTACCATCCAAGCGCACACTTGTCAGAGAAAGTGTGACAGATACAGCGCCTTTCCTCCAGTTGTCTCATCTTGTCTAGCGTTTATGCCATCTGCAATCCCACACTTGAATGCGCGCCAAGGAACCCCACACGACAGGAGCGATGGCATACCATCCAAGCGCACACTTGTCAGAGAAAGTGTGACAGATACAGCACCTTTCCTCCAGAAGTCTCATCTTGTCTAGCGTTTATGGCATCTGCAATCCCACACTTGAATGCGCGCCAAGGAACCCCACACGACAGGAGCGATGGCGTACCATCCAAGCACACACTTGTCAGAGAAAGTGTGACAGATACAGCGCCTTTCCTCCAGAAGTCTCATCTTGTCTAGCGTTTATGCCATCTGCAATATCACACTTGAATGTGCGCCAAGGAACCCCACGCGACAAGAGCGATGGCGTACCATCCAAGCGCACACTTGTCAGAGAAAGTGTGACAGATACAGCGCCTTTCCTCCAGAAGTCTCATTTTGTCTAGCGTTTATGCCATCTGCAATCCCACACTTGAATGCGCGCCAAGGAACCCCACACGACAGGAGCGATGGCGTACCATCCAAGCGCACACTTGTCAGAGAAAGTGGGACAGATACAGCGCCTTTCCTGCAGAAGTCTCATCTTGTCTAGCGTTTATGCCATCTGCAATCCCACACTTGAATGCGCGCCAAGGAATCCCACACGACAGGAGCGATGGCGTACCATCCAAGCGCACACTTGTCAGAGAAAGTGTGACAGATACTGCGCCTTTCCTCCAGAACTCTAATCTTGTCTAGCTTTTATGCCATCTGCAATCCCACACTTGAATGTGCGCCAGTGAACCCCGAGCGACAGGAGCAGTGGCGTACCCATCCAAGCACACACTTGTCAGAGAAATTGTGACAGATACAGCGCTTTTCCTCCAGAACTCTAATCTTGTCTAGCATTTATGCCATCTGCAATCCCACACTTGAATGCGCGCCAAGGAACCCCACGCGACAGGAGCAGTGGCGTACCAAGCGCACACTTGTCGGAGAATGTTTGACAGATACTATGTCTTTCCTTCAGAAGTCTCATCTTGTCTAGCGTTTCTGCCATCTGCAATCCAACACTTGAATTGGCGAGCGATGGCTTACCATCCAAGCGCATGAATGCGCGCCAAGGAACCCCACGCGACAGGAGCGGTGGCGTACCATCCAAGCGCACACTTGTCAGAGAAAGTGTGACAGATACAGCGCCTTTCTTCCAGAAGTCTCATCTTGTCTAGCGTTTATGCCATCTGCAATATCACACTTGAATGCGCGCCAAGGAACCCCACGCGACAGGAGCGATGGCGTACCATCCAAGCGCACACTTGTCAGAGAAAGTGGGACAGATACAGCGCCTTTCCTCCAGAAGTCTCATCTTGTCTAGCGTTTATGCCATCTGCAATCCAACACTTGAATTGGCGAGCGATGGCTTACCATCCAAGCGCATGAATGCGCGCCAAGGAACCCCACGCGACAGGAGCGATGGCGTACCATCCAAGCGCACACTTGTCAGAGAAAGTGTGACATATACAGTGCCTTTCCTCCAGAAGTCTCATCTGGTCTAGCGTTTATGCCATCTGCAATCCCACACTTGAATGCGCGCCAAGGAACCCCACGCGACAGGAGCGGTGGCGTACGATCCAAGCGCACACTTGTCAGTGAAAGTGTGACAGATACAGCGCCTTTCTTCCAGAAGTCTCATCTTGTCTAGCGTTTATGCCATCTGCAATATCACACTTGAATGCGCGCCAAGGAACCCCACGCGACAGGAGCGATGGCGTACCATCCAAGCGCACACTTGTCAGAGAAAGTGGGACAGATACAGCGCCTTTCCTCCAGAAGTCTCATCTTGTCTAGCGTTTATGCCATCTGCAATCCAACACTTGAATTGGCGAGCGATGGCTTACCATCCAAGCGCATGAATGCGCGCCAAGGAACCCCACGCGACAGGAGCGATGGCGTACCATCCAAGCGCACACTTGTCAGAGAAAGTGTGACATATACAGTGCCTTTCCTCCAGAAGTCTCATCTGGTCTAGCGTTTATGCCATCTGCAATCCCACACTTGAATGCGCGCCAAGGAACCCCACGCGACAGGAGCGGTGGCGTACCATCCAAGCGCACACTTGTCAGAGAAAGTGGGACAGATACAGCGCCTTTCCTCCAGAAGTCTCATCTTGTCTAGCGTTTATGCCATCTGCAATCCAACACTTGAATTGGCGAGCGATGGCTTACCATCCAAGCGCATGAATGCGCGCCAAGGAACCCCACGCGACAGGAGCGATGGCGTACCATCCAAGCGCACACTTGTCAGAGAAAGTGTGACATATACAGTGCCTTTCCTCCAGAAGTCTCATCTGGTCTAGCGTTTATGCCATCTGCAATCCCACACTTGAATGCGCGCCAAGGAACCCCACGCGACAGGAGCGGTGGCGTACCATCCAAGCGCACACTTGTCAGAGAAAGTGTGACAGATACAGCGCCTTTCTTCCAGAAGTCTCATCTTGTCTAGCGTTTATGCCATCTGCAATATCACACTTGAATGCGCGCCAAGGAACCCCACGCGACAGGAGCGATGGCGTACCATCCAAGCGCACACTTGTCAGAGAAAGTGGGACAGATACAGCGCCTTTCCTCCAGAAGTCTCATCTTGTCTAGCGTTTATGCCATCTGCAATCCAACACTTGAATTGGCGAGCGATGGCTTACCATCCAAGCGCATGAATGCGTGCCAAGGAACCCCACGCGACAGGAGCGATGGCGTACCATCCAAGCGCACACTTGTCAGAGAAAGTGTGACATATACAGTGCCTTTCCTCCAGAAGTCTCATCTGGTCTAGCGTTTATGCCATCTGCAATCCCACACTTGAATGCGCGCCAAGGAACCCCACGCGACAGGAGCGGTGGCGTACCATCCAAGCGCACACTTGTCAGAGAAAGTGTGACAGATACAGCGCCTTTCTTCCAGAAGTCTCATCTTGTCTAGCGTTTATGCCATCTGCAATATCACACTTGAATGCGCGCCAAGGAACCCCACGCGACAGGAGCGGTGGCGTACCATCCAAGCGCACACTTGTCAGAGAAAGTGTGACAGATACAGCGCCTTTCTTCCAGAAGTCTCATGTTGTCTAGCGTTTATGCCATCTGCAATCCCACACTTGAATGCGCGCCAAGGAACCCCACGCGACAGGAGCGATGGCGTACCATCCAAGCGCACACTTGTCAGAGAAAGTGTGACAGATACAGCGCCTTTCCTCCAGTTGTCTCATCTTGTCTAGCGTTTATGCCATCTGCAATCCCACACTTGAATGCGCGCCAAGGAACCCCACACGACAGGAGCGATGGCATACCATCCAAGCGCACACTTGTCAGAGAAAGTGTGACAGATACAGCACCTTTCCTCCAGAAGTCTCATCTTGTCTAGCGTTTATGGCATCTGCAATCCCACACTTGAATGCGCGCCAAGGAACCCCACACGACAGGAGCGATGGCGTACCATCCAAGCACGCACTTGTCAGAGAAAGTGTGACAGATACAGCGCCTTTCCTCCAGAAGTCTCATCTTGTCTAGCGTTTATGCCATCTGCAATATCACACTTGAATGTGCGCCAAGGAACCCCACGCGACAAGAGCGATGGCGTACCATCCAAGCGCACACTTGTCAGAGAAAGTGTGACAGATACAGCGCCTTTCCTCCAGAAGTCTCATTTTGTCTAGCGTTTATGCCATCTGCAATCCCACACTTGAATGCGCGCCAAGGAACCCCACACGACAGGAGCGATGGCGTACCATCCAAGCGCACACTTGTCAGAGAAAGTGGGACAGATACAGCGCCTTTCCTCCAGAAGTCTCATCTTGTCTAGCGTTTATGCCATCTGCAATCCCACACTTGAATGCGCGCCAAGGAATCCCACACGACAGGAGCGATGGCGTACCATCCAAGCGCACACTTGTCAGAGAAAGTGTGACAGATACTGCGCCTTTCCTCCAGAACTCTAATCTTGTCTAGCTTTTATGCCATCTGCAATCCCACACTTGAATGTGCGCCAGTGAACCCCGAGCGACAGGAGCAGTGGCGTACCCATCCAAGCACACACTTGTCAGAGAAATTGTGACAGATACAGCGCTTTTCCTCCAGAACTCTAATCTTGTCTAGCATTTATGCCATCTGCAATCCCACACTTGAATGCGCGCCAAGGAACCCCACGCGACAGGAGCAGTGGCGTACCAAGCGCACACTTGTCGGAGAATGTTTGACAGATACTATGTCTTTCCTTCAGAAGTCTCATCTTGTCTAGCGTTTCTGCCATCTGCAATCCCACACTTGAATTGGCGAGCGATGGCTTACCATCCAAGCGCACACTTGTCGGATAAAGTGTGACAGCTACTGCGCCTTTCCTCTAGAAGTCTCATCTTGTCTAGCTTTCCTGCCATCTGCAATCACGCACTTGAACGCAAGACACACTTTGTCCACGACAGTATGAGGGACTAAAGGCTTTCGCCTTAAATACTTCCTGCCAACCCCTATCGGTGGTTGCGAGTGGCATCTTGTTATAAATGATCGAACCTTAAAGCGGCGTCACAAGGCCTCATAATGCTGCTTTGAGGTTCGATCGTTTACTAGAAGTATTTTGCGCCTTTCTTTCCCCAAAACCTGATTTAAACGGAGAGGCAGCCCTGTGTTGTGTGATGGCATCGCTCATTAAAGACCTCCTGGTGGCCGAAATTACTCTCTAACCCTCCACATTGGGACCTCTCTGACTCTTTCGGCTTTCACTCCCACCTTCGTCCCTTCCTTAATGTCTGAAAGGTACTGTCTTTATGTTTTCTTATAAACTAATGTATAATATACAAGAAAAAAATATGAAAGCATGCCTTTGACCTGGTTAGGTGTAGGTGTTCATCATTCCGTAGTGTCCACCCAAAAGTATAATGCACCTTCCTTTCGCCAAAACCTAACTAAAGCCGCCGATTGAAAAGGCAGTGTTACAGAGACTGCCGCTGCAACACACACAGCTTTCGCTCTATTGCTAGGTTGAAGCGGCGCTTAAACTTTAACCCTACAGTTTTTATTTTTTTCTGTCCTTCGTTGTGGGTGCTGCATGCGGTTTGTGCACCGAACATGCATTACGCTGCTCTTGCCAGTCCTTTATATTTTACTGCATGTGTTATTATGTGAGAAAGTAGCTCGGGGCCTGAAGGCCTCTCCCTTTTCTCTAATTGCCAGGTTCCAGGTGGACTTGGCAGAATCAGCCGACAGCAAGGTGAGTGCCCTGCGCATGTTGTGAAACAACTTCAGGGAAGACAACATTAGTGGGAAAAATAATCAATTAATTTCATCGCTGTCTTTCCATGCATCCCGAAACATAGATGCATATGCAAACCACACACTCGTATTAGAGGTGCACTTAAAGGGTGCCCACCGAAACGCCCTTAAAGGATGCTCACCAATTGTAGGGAAAGCTGATGACACTGATATCAAATTTCCTATCATCCATCTCCAAAAATTTTCAATCTAGCATGTGTAGCAGCACAGATATTGGCAATTAAATAGTAGCCCCTCGTTTTAAGAAAAACATAATGAGAACAGACTGACACCACACTATTAATCATTTAAACAGCGCAAACAAGAAGACACAGGACAAGATAAAAGGAAGCCACAGTACAAGTGCTGTTTAAATTAATAATTGATGTTTATCAACTTGCCCAACAAAGTATCTTGGTGACACCACCCTCTTCTTCTGTCCGCTATGCCAGTACGATAAGTACGGGTGCAGTGGATAAAGAACTCAAGCTGCTTTCATCTGCAATCAGGTCCAACTGAGGCGCAATAAAGTTTGCAAGCTCAGAGGTTAACAAAAAGGGTTGAACTCAAATAATGGAGAAAGATGTGGAAAGAAAATTAGTAGGTGTAACATAAAGTGACAGAAAGACAGCAGAGCCAATCAAGGAATTTGCACGAGCTAGAGATCTTAATGAAAATCATGAAAAAATGGGCATGGGCAGGAAATGTAATGTAAAGGCAAGATAGGTAACCAATGGTCACCAAGGCTAACAAGTTGGAATTCAAAAGCAGGCAAGCGTAGCAGGGAGTGGCAGAATTTTAGGTGGGTGGATGAGGTTAGAAAGTGTGCGGGGATCAATTGATGTAGCTGGCATAGGACTGGGTTAACTAGGGGAGTATGGGAGAGATCTTTGCTTTGCAGTCGACTTAACTAGTGTAGTATTGATGAGCGTATGCTGCATGTCCATATGGCAGGGCTTTCCTTGTCCCTATTTACATCATAAACAATAAGAGGAGTTCAATGAGTCAGATTTTTTTTTTTTTTTCAGATCTTCCAGACCTCCCAGTTGTGCTGGTGAGTAGTGGCATCATTTGGGTGCTTGCTTTTTCCAAATCGAATGTGAGGAGGTAGTGTGTGAAGTAAGGGGACTCTTGGGCTTGGCAAGGCAGCTTAGGGGGTATTTGCATGGTCTCGCTTCGGTTAAATGTGGCCTGGAAAAGAAAGTAAGCTGGTCCACTCATGGTCTGAGCTCTGTGGCTACCTCGGGAAGCGAAGCTGACGCCTCAGCTGTGGGCTGTTCAGGAAGAACAGCTCACAGCTGAGGCGTCTTCTGTTCTGTGCTGATACAATATTGTCTGTACGGTTTCAAAAATGTCTCGTTAAGTGTTGAAGATCAGCAGCTCCGTGCGAGCTGTACAGGGACATTGTCATGAAGAATAAGAACAGTGCAGCCTGAATAAAATTGAATAGTAAGTACTACTTCCAAACTATTCGAAGCTTTGTGCTGCTAGCAACTTTGTTGGTCCAACCAACTTCACCAAAGCATACTCCCCTCTCATTTTTTTTTCTTTTTTATCCTTCCCACTGAAAAATTCTATTGGCTCTTCCAAGCCAGCATTTTTTTCTTTTTATATTCCTTCCTTTTTCTGGAGGAGAGATTTCATGACCTCTTGGATGGCTCACTTGAAGACTGCATATCTTTGATTTCTTTGTAGATGTATCTTTTCACTTTGATAAAAGAAAAAAATAACACTGTGAATAATTCGCCTGAATTCACCAATGGCTTTTGCACTACTCGCGTCAGTGTGGCAGCCACTGCTCTAGGTTTTAGAAAAATGTCAATTTGGGCTAGATGGCACATGCTGTTTGAGAGTGAAAAATAATAGCGCTAAGAAGTGACAAACACAAGAGAGAACGATGCAGGACTAGCACAAGAGAGAACGATGCAGGACTAGCACTCGTCCTGCCTTGTTCTCTCCTGTGTTTGTCACTTCTTAGTGCTATTATTTCCGATCTCGAGCACTGTTCTTGCACTACTGTTTATTTGCAGTTGCATTCTGTGTCTGCTTGCTTTTTTCACATCAACGGGCAACTCAACTTCTGCATAGATTTACTTTTTGTCTGGCTTGTTACCTATGCACAAAATGTTTTCCTTGCGTTCTTGCCATTATTGAATTGTGTAAAGGTGTTTGCAGACATGCACAAATCAGACCTGGACCAGCAAAAGTAAATAGTTTCCTCATGTAACCGCATTTGTGTCCACTCTGGCAGAACTAGCTAAGAGTTTCTGCGATTAATGTGCAGCCACTCTTTGAATAAACACTTCATGCAAACAAATGGGATCAGGCCTAACAGTTTCAGTAAAGCTGAATCACGGCCGCTCGATGGAAGCGCACTGGGTGCGGCCTGCTGCGTCGCGCCGCCGTCAATGGGCAAGCGCGTCCTTGGGGAGTTTACAGTTGCGCCCACTATTTCTGCTGAGGGCGCCACTGTTCGGGGACACGTCGCCGCCAGGGTCGCCGGCTCTGAGTGCGCGGTTTGCTTCCTTTCTGGACGCGTTCGCCTCGTGTCTGCGTGGTAAACGCGAACTTTTTTTGTGTGCGTGTGTGCAAGCACGTTAACGTTGAGATGGGATGCGTTTGTTTTTTAAGGTGAAAGCTGTTCTAGGCTCATGGAGCGAAAATCTGTGCGCAGAAGCTGTGGCTGTAATCTGTGCGTCGCATCTATGCACTGTTGTGCCAGTCGCAAAAGCGGGCTTGCAAGGACGGAGATTAAGAATGAAAATGATTGATGGTGATAGGTAATCAATAAAAATTATAAATAGACATTGATAGATGTAATGACTAATAATGGTTAATAATGACTAAAATGATTTGTAATGACCAGTCTATCAAACTATGACATGTAATGACCGCAATTGATTAGAAATGAGTACAAGTGCTTAGCGATGTGTGGTAATGACTGTAATAGCTAGGCATGACGCATCATTACTGCTAATGACTATGAAATGACCAATATGTGAAAGGATGACATGTAATGACCACTGCTGATTCTAAATGAATAACCTGCTTACTTATGAGTGGTAAGCGCTACAATGACTACGCAGGCAGACTCATCATGACTGGGAAACGACCAATATATCAAACGACGACTTGAAATGACGAACTGTGGCAAACGATGAGAGGCAAATGATAGGACAAGGGTACGCTTTCGCCGTCCTCCGTTTAAGAGACATCTAAGAGACCCTCAAATTTTATCTGCTGAGCTCGCTTCAGACAAAGGCAGTAGCGAGGAGTGGAAATGCACTCGCTTCCTCTGAAATGAAAGCGGCGCTGAGGTTAAAAAGTCCAGATGCTGAAGCATAATGCCCTATGAGCTGGCGTTGAATTTGCTACAAGGGACAGTAGATTGGACTTGTTAGTGATTAATTACAGGTTAACAGTGCAAACAACGTGATGGGAACACAGAGAAGAGGACGGCACAACCGCGTTAGTTGTGTCGTCGTCTTTTCCTGTATTCCCGTCACGTTGTTTAGCCTATTTAGTTACCAAGGAGCTGGCCAGTGAACTACGATTTTTAACGATGTGTTGTGAAGCAGATGAACATGATGAGGTAGCACCAGAAGCTTTTCTCGCAGGTTATGCTGCTAGGACATATCATAAAACAGTACGAACCGTTTTTTTTTTTTTTATACAAGCATACAATTTGTTCTAAATTTTGCCGCGCTAGTCTGAGTGGCCTTGTAAGCAAAGGAGCCTGTGCATACAACATTTGTTTATACTCTTGAGACTGTTTGAGCCGATTCGATAAACTGAAAAGCCACGTTCCACAGAAAATCGGGCGCCCACTCTGTCGGCGGAAAGTCGGAAAAATACCTCTCTGGTAAGAGGCACGTTCGTTGGTGATATGGCCAGACACCTTTGGCGCAATGAGAACACATGACATGCTCAATGTGGCAGGAGCTGCCAAATCAGAGAGAGTCAATAAGATGTAAGGGTGAAATGGGAATTATTGAAAGTGAGACCCTGAGATCCCAAGTCAGGCACACTATACTCCTATAGGGCACGTTTGTACGGCTTTGGTAAAGAGGGGCTTTATATAGCTATGTGTAGGGTGCTATTTCATATAATGCGGTGGCTTAAGGCTGTATTCTAATGATATGCGACAGAGGCAGCAATTACGGGGTACGGTGAATAAGCAAATAGCAAAAAGCAGGTACTCTAACGAGACTCTGCAAGGAGATTTAAGAACCCCAAGTTTTGTTTATCACTACCGAGTTGTTGCTTAATTTATGCGATATTTGGTAATGGTTTTGAGGCGACATGTCAGTCGTGCAAAAGCCTGTTGCAGGAAATATGAGTCAACTGGACCAGTTACAGGTTGATGAAAACCAAGGACAATGGAGGCTTGATGTACCCCGCAAAGGAAGTAATCAAGCTTTGTTAGCTTACGAGCACCTTCATTAGCAGGATGATGAAGTCTGAAGAAGTCCGGCGAAGTAGCAAGCTGTGGAAACGTTTGGTTTCAGCATTGTTTTCTCACTGTACACAGTACTTCAGCTAATCTATGAAAACAATGATCGTACTCATGCTAAGGCGCTATGCAAGATATCGTTAAGTTGCAGCACCCACTGATAGCGAGCTGGGCTGGAAATGTCAACTGAACAGTGGAGCGACATTTATGGCTATGGCATAAACCTCTCTCATGAAAGGTTTTCGATCTGCAATTGGTAATTTTCTTCCTTTTTTTGTGTGGCCATTTAATAAGCGTACTCGGCTGCTCGCTGAATCTCTGCTGCAGTTGCACTCCGAAGCGTGAACATTGTTGTGATCGCAGCTAAGAGTTTCACAACAGGAACACTTGATGCGCGCTCTTCGATTGAAAATTGCAAACCAGCAAAAATTGTACGGGTTTGCGAGCAGCCAATAAAAATAGTACTAAAAACTTTTGGCGCATATACGTAGCACCTTGAGGCCGACCGGCTCTATATGAAGCGCGCTTAGTTCCGGTCATGCAAAATGCGGGAAGCCATGACGGGTAGCCTTCTGGCGCAAAAAGTTTAAAGGTCTCCAACTGAGTCGAAAAACCCAGGTTATCGTGTAGATTTAACCTAATAAACATCTTCATATTGCCAACGTAACATTTGTCATAATGAGATAGAAAGGTTGGTTACATGTCGCATTTTCACAGAGGTTGCTCACAGTAAGACAATACTGGTATATTTTTATTGGATAGCGCTATCAGCTTAGAACAGGTTAACATCAATTTGTGTATAAAATCTGCATGCAGGAATGAGTAAATGGTATGAAAATGACACACGGAATTCGCGACATAGATAAGTGGTTATGTATTAGGCTACCATGGCAGCTGAACAGCTTCGAATTGTTCGCAGCCGGGTGACATTTTCGTGTAACAAACAACTTGATCCGAATGCAGCATCACAGTAATGCGAGCTCTCCAATTGAGTGGCCATGACCCACCGTCACATTAAGTTTTTCGGGGTACACTCCAGTATACATCGCTGCTGAGCAAGCGCTAAGTGCTGACATGGTCACACTAGACATGACAGTATATACTAATTCGTGTTGGCAAATTGTGTGAAGCGGAGCTCTTATATCCTTAAAATAAAAGGCTTCTACCACGCCGACGCCTCCCTGAAAGCGCAGCCAGGCGCAGCTCTCCGCGCGCGGCTGTCCCCGAACGGTGGCGTCGCGGCGGTGGCGACGGGAAGTAGGCGCCTCCCGCCGGTTTCGGGCGACGTAGCAGGCCGCACCTAGTGCGCTTCCATCTAGCGGCCGTGGCTGAATCATATTGTATCTGCTTGCTAAAATACAATCTGAAAAATGTTTTTACATGCTGCGGTAACATCTGTTCATTTTTTCCTTCTTTTTTCAGGACGACTCAGACAATGTGGACGACATCACTGCTGCAGGTACCCTTCCCTATATCGCCATCCTGATTCCCAGAGTGTAGGGCATTGCACAAGCTAGTACAGTCGAACCCGGATATATCGAACTCGAAGGGGATCGCGAAATAGTTCGATATATCGATAATTCGATATACAAAAATCGGCTTGTGACGGCCCTTACGATGCGAAAAAACGATACCGTATTTGTCACGTAATCAACCCATTCGCATAATGAACCCACCCTCCACTTTTGCACCCGAGAATTTGAAAAAAAAAAAAAAAAAAAGCGTTAAGGCCAGCTCGCTCACATGCAAGCGATTGAGCGATCTCAGCGATGAGCGGCAGCGACAGAGCGAAAAATTCAAACTTGTTGGAACTGCGTCCCTCCCGCCGCTCGAGCCACCGCAGCAGCTCAAAACAAGGTTTGTCGCCGTGGCAGAAATCGCGAGCGTTTTCACTTGTACGTCGATGGCGCGCGTCACTCCGTTTCGGTCGTCTCATCCACAGCTCATTGGCAGCGTGCCAAGATGCTGTGCAGCGATAACGTCGGGGCGCGTTTACCTTTTGATAGCTCCTGCGGTGGCGGGGAGTGAACTTGGCAGAGTGCCCGTGAAGGCTTGATTGCACAAGCCTCGTTCGATTTATCACGCCTCATGATCGCAGCAGCTGACGCGTGCTTTCGTTGATTCATACATGCAAGGATAAACAACTCCCGAAAAAAAAAACACCTGCCGCTTTTTAACGTCCGAACAGCACAACGATAAGAAAGAATGACTCGCGAAAAAAGAAAACAGAGCGAGAGCTGTCGCTTTTTAACGTCCGCAGGCGCCATAGCCACGTCAGCCGCCGCTCGCAGAGGGTTCGCAACAAACGCTGCAGAAAACATCCGACGCCTGTCTTAAAACGGGCTGAGCTGGCTTGGCGCGTGCGTAGCGCGTGCTGAAGGAGAGAGATAGCTCAGCAAAAGGATGGGCACACCCACGCACATGGCTTGCAAACGTCATGTGTTGATGCGCGGGAAATGATAATTGCAGATGCGCGCCTTTGGCGAATGGGCGCGGCGCTGCCCAGACCAGCCGTCGCCGAACTGTCCCCTCTCATTCCTTCTGTGCGTGGCTTAAAAACGTCACGGGGCAAACGGCCAAAAGTGATGCGATCGTCTTTGGGGAAGGCACATTTTCCAGTGCGTGGTGCGGAGTTCGATATATCGAACGACCGGTGAAATTAAGTTCGATATATGATACGGCTTTCCTATACTTTTACATGGGATTTTCAAGGGAATATTCCGTGAGTTCGATATAACCAAAATTTGATATATCCGGGTTCGACTGTACATGGCTTGTGCGAGACAGTATGGGTTGTTGGGGAGGCAGCATTCTTGTTCTGATGAAAACTAGCCTTTCTTCTACTCGAGTTGATATTAATTGCTACAGCGAAATATTGTGTATTAAATTTTGTTTCACCTCTTGCACCAACTTTCTAATTGCATGCTATCGAGCCCCCGACACGGATGCTTCTTTCCTTAGTGACCTTCACTCTGTTCTAGAGGACTTGCAGTCTCGTTTCTCTCATGCCAGCTTCATACTCTGCGGCGACTTCAATTTTCCCGACATCGATTGGGATAAATTGACTGCATCATCTCGTCCATCAAAATACTTTTTAGAACTGCTGCTTACCTTTAACCTTACTCAAGCAGTGTGTGGCCCAACTCGAGGCTCAAACATGCTAGACCTCATTCTTGTATCCAATCCAGAATTAGTCCAATCGCTTTCGTGTACTAGTGGTCAAAGTGATCACTGTATCATAACTTTCAACCTGTCAATTGAAATTCCTATATGCCAACCGTCTGTTAAATACATTCGTAATTATTCCAAGGCCGATTTCACAAGCATTAACTCCCACCTTGAATTTTTTTATAGTACTTTTCGAATTTCTATAGATGCCAGATCCGTGAATCACAACTGGTGTCTGTTTAAAGAGACAATTTTATCACTTATAGAAGGTCACGTCCCGCTTATCTGCATTCAAGGGGATGCCAATAAACCTTGGTACTCAAATGCGCTGAGGAAGCTGTCGCGAAAGAAAAAAACGCCTATTTCGTAATGCCAAGAAGTCAGGATGCGCTGCAAAAGGGGACAAATACATTGCAAGCCTGCATGAATACACGCAGTTATTACGATCTTCAAAACGAAAATTCTACTGTCACGATCTTATAGAGATATTGCGGGTAGACCCTAAGAAATTTTGGAACTTACTCACGCCCAATAAAAACAGTTCGCACAATATTTCCTTGAAAACACAAGACGGCTCCGACGTTCCAATATCCGAGCGCTCCGATGTAATGAACTCCTATTTCACCTCCGTGTTCACCCACGAAGCAACAGTAAGCACTTTTTCCGTGCCAAGTCTAAATTATGCACCTATGCCACCTATCACAATCTCAACAGAGGGAATTTCAAACCTCATTGATAATCTAAAGACATCCACTTCCCCTGGACCAGACAACATCCCTGCTAAGGTTTTCAAAGCGACTAAATATTTCACGAGCCAAATCTTGCAACTCATCTTCACCCAGTCTCTTAATACTAGTCAGATTCCAGACGACTGGAAATTGAGCAAGGTTACACCAGTCTTCAAAGCTGGAGATCGCTCCGACCCCTCAAATTATCGACCAATTTCACTGACATGTATCTCTTGTAAACTTTTCGAACATATAATATACCTGCATATCTCATCTCACCTTGACTACAATTATTTTTTCTTTCCCAATCAGCATGGTTTCAGGACAGGCTTTTCTTGCGAAACTCAACTATTTGAACTTACAACTGATCTTCACTTAAATCTAGATGCTTCTTTCCAAACCGATATCATTTACTTAGACTTCGCCAAGGCATTCGATTGCGTTCCTCACCAGCGTCTCTTTTCCAAACTCTCAGGTCTGTCACTTGACCCTCTTGTCTTATCCTGGATCCACTGTTTCTTAACTAACCGTTCGCAATTCATCGTCATCGCCAATCACGCATTCGAAACTACTAGAGTAATCTCCGGGGTCCCTCAAGGATCGGTTCTTGCTCCGTTACTCTTCTTAATTTTCATTAACAATTAGCCATCTGGTATTTTATCATCTGTCCGTCTCTTTGCGGGCGACTGCGTCATTTATCGCCTCATCATCAATAGCAGAGATCAGGAAATATTACAGGATGACCTAACCCGAATTCAGAAGTGGTGTTTCGACTGGGTAATGCTGCTCAATGTCTCGAAATGTAAATTCATGCACATCTTTTGTAAACGTTCCATTCTTCATTTCTCATACTCTCTGAGCTCCATAGCGCTCTCTCAAACAAATTCATACAGGTACCTCGGCATCGAAATAACAACCAACCTAACTGGGCTGACCACATCACCAAACTATGTGCTAGTGCTTCCAAATCACTCGGATTCATCAGGAGATCACTTTCCATGTCCACCGCAGCCACCAGACAACTTGCATATGAAACATACATTCGGACTAAACTAGAATACGCCTCAACAATATGGAATCCTCACCTGACCTACTTGATAGATTCACTCAAAGCCATTCAGAATCGGGCAGCACGCTTCATCACCTCATAGTATAAATCGCAGTTCAGCATCACAGTCTTGAAATCATCTCTCGGTCTCAAATCATTAGCTTTCCGCAGGAAAATTTCTATTCTTTGTCTTTTTCAGAAACTGTACTTTAACTTTCCAGCACTTCGAGAAAACCTTCTACGAGCTCCGGTACGATCATCTCGCCATTTATTTAACTCATTAAGCATACAGCGTTTGCACGGCTCCACCAATTCTTTCAATAAATCCTTCCTTCCCAGTGCGATAGAAAGCTGGAATAACCTCCCCGAATACATTGTCATTGAGGCTAATCCTTCTAGATTCAGGCAGCTCCTAATCGACTATCTCAATGAAAAATATTCTTCCTGTACCTTATGTCAGCTACCAAGCCCTGCAAACTGACCAGCCGGTTTTACTTCCATAGCTGTTATTTGAATTTGTTTTATATTTTTGCCACTCTGCCATGACTTATCTGAATTTGTTACTCTTGTCTTTTTTCACCTTGTTTTACCTGCTGTTTCGATTTTGTGTTTTTATCTTATCTTGTTATTTTCTATATATATATATATATTTTTTTTTTCGATACTTCTATATTACTTTTATATTGTTACGGGGATGCACTTAATGTAACAGCACTGCGATGGGCTGAACTCGGCGCTGAGACTTCAGTAGCCGTGCAGTGTCCACTCTGTGAGCGTCGTCCTCTTTCTCAACGCTTTGTCGTCGTCGTCTTCGTCAGTGAGCACATCACTTTGGTACCGCGTTTCCAGGTAACACTACCCCCCTCGGCAAAAAGCAACGTCCCGGTGCGTATTAGGCGCGCGATGTGGAGGGGGAGTAATATGGCTTTAGGCGGGCGACATGTACGATTTCGGAAGTGGGTGTAGCAGTCGGTGATTTTGGGTGGAGCGGTGAAATCTCATAGGTAACGTCGGTCACTGGGCGTAGTACACGGTAAGGACCTGTGTAGTGGGGCAGAAGTTTTTGACACAACCCCACACGACGGCACGGAAGCCAGAGCAACACCAGAGATCCGGGAGGGTAGTGCACATCGCGGTGGTGAGCGTCGTAGCGGCGTTTTTGAGTTTCTTGAGAGATGGTGAGATTCTGACGAGCAATCTGGCGAGCAGCGTCGGCTCGGGCGATGGTATCGCGGGCATAGGTTGTGACGGGGCTAGCGGCGGAGAGCAAAGTGTCGAAGGGCAGTAAGGGGTCTCTTCCAAAGAGAAGATAGAATGGAGAGTACCCAGCAGTGTCATGACGCGAAGAGTTATATGCAAAGGTGACAAATGGCAGACTAATATCCCAGTCGCGATGACTGTCGGATACGTACATTGCGAGCATGTCGGTGAGTGTGCGGTTAAGACGCTCCGTAAGGCCGTTCGTCTGAGGGTGATACGCAGTGGTGAACTTGTGCCGAACGGAGCAAGAACGAAGTATTTCCTCAACAACTCAGGAAAGGAAACAGCGGCCACGGTCGGTAAGGAGTTGACGGGGAGCACCATGGTGTAGTATGACGTCGTACAAAAGGAAGTCAGCAACGTCTGTGGCGCAGCTGGTTGGAATGGCGCGAGTGATCACGTACCGCGTGGCATAATCGGTGGCCACAGCGATCCATTTGTTTCCCGACAAGGACTCGGGGAAGGGCCCTAGGAGGTCAAGGCCAACACGAGAATATGGCTCAGTCGGGATAGCAATCGGCTGCAGGTGTCCAGGTGGTAGCACAGGGGGTTTCTTCCGGCGTTGACAGAGGTCGCAAGCGGCTACATAACGTTGGACAGAGCGGTAGAGTCCAGGCCAGAAGAAACGCCGGCGCACGCGGTCGTATGTGCGTGAGAGGCCAAGATGACCAGCTGTAGGAGCGTCGTGCATTTGTTCGAGAATGGCAGAGTGTAGGTGTTGGGGAACGACCAGCAAGTGCTCAGCACCATCAGGTCGCATGTTGCGGCGGTATAGCGTATTCCCATGAAGGAAGAACAGGGCGAGGGAAGAGTCACGGCTGTGTGTGCGGAGGCGGTCGATAAGAGAACTGAGGGTTGGGTCCTACCGCTGTTCGTCGGCTATGTGGGAAAAGTCCGATATAGAGAAGACCCAGGGGTCTGACTCATGGTCAGTAGAGGAAGGGGGATCGACGGGATAACGGGACAGATAGTCTGCATCCTGGTGAAGCCGACCGGATTTGTATACAACGGAAAAGGTATACTCCTGCAAGCGCAGTGCCCAGCGGCCGAGGCGGCCAGCAGGATCCTTCAGGGAAGAGAGCCAACATAAGGCGTGGTGATCGGTAATTACAGTGAAGGGTCGGCCAAACAAATAGGGTCTGAATTTTCCAACGGCCCAAACGAGAGCCAGGCACTCCCGTTCCGTAATAGAATAGTTCTGTTCTGCTGATGACAGGAGACGACTGGCGTAGGCAATAACGCAATGTTGGCCGCGTTGTCGCTGTGCAAGAATGGCACCAATCCCGTGGCCACTGGCGTCGGTGCGAAGTTCCGTCGGGGCAGACGGGTTGAAATGGGCCAACACAGGAGGATTGGTGAGAATAGCGATGAGGGTGGAGAATGCGTTAGCCTGTTCTGGTCCCCATGAGAAAGGAACGCCTTTCTTCAGCAGATTGGTGAGAGGACGAGCAACAGCGGCAAAGTTTGGGACGAACCGGCGAAAATAAGAACACAGTCCTATAAAGCTGCGGACATCACGGGGTGAACGGGGACATGGAAACGCACTGACAGCGCGAACTTTGTCGGGATCGGGTTGCACGCCGATGGCATTCACCAAATGGCCAAGCACTTTAAGTTCGCGGGGACCAAAACTGCACTTCTTTGAGTTCAGTTGAAGTCCGGCACGGCGGAAAAGTGCCAAGATGGAAGAAAGGCGACTAAGATGGCTTTCGAACGAGGGCGAGAAGACAATCACGTCATCCAAGTAACATAGACAAGTCGTCCATTTGAAGCCGCGGAGTAAGGAGTCCATCATGCGTTCAAACGTAGCAGGGGCGTTGCAAAGTCCAAAAGGCATAACCTTAAATTGGTAAAGTCCATCAGGTGTGACAAAAGCTGTCTTCTCGCGGTCTTGTTCGTCAACAGAGATCTGCCAGTAGCCGCTACAAAGGTCGATGGAGGAAAAGTAGCGGGCTCCATGTAAACAGTCCAAGGCATCGTCTATTCGCGGCAGCAGGTAAACATCTTTCCTTGTAATCTTGTTCAGATGTCGATAGTCGACACAAAAGCGCCAACTGTCGTCCTTCTTTCTAACGAGCACGACAGGAGATGCCCAGGGGCTGTTCGAAGGTTCGATGATATTGTTGCCCAACATCTTGTCGACCTCCTGCTGGATGACTTGGCGCTCAGAAAGGGACACACGATAAGGCCTCCGATGTACAGGCTTTGCATCGCCGGTGTCAATGCGGTGAGTCACAACTGATGTTTGGCCCAGAGAACCGGCAGCAAAGTCAAAAATGTCGGAGAAGGATAACAAAAGGTTGCGCAGGTCCTGAGCGTGTTCGGGGCTGAGGTCAGAGGCAATCATTGCGGAAATAGGGTCGGTAATTGTGGTGGAGAGTACGGGTGTTGGAAGGACGCTTGAATGTGGGCCAGGAGTGAGTGCCCAAATGGTGCAGTCTGTGAGAGGGGACAAGGTAGCAAGGGATATTCCTTCGGGAAGAACTTGGGGTGACAGACTGAAGTTCAGGATAGGAAGGTAGGTGCTGTTCTGTGTAACGCGTACGATGAGATGAGGAAGAACGACGTTGCGGTCAAGAAAGACCTCGGTGATAGGGCAAGCAAGATAGTCACCGTCAGGCACAGGCGGAAAAGGTGACAGAGGTAGGTAAACAGCAGAGTCAGGGGGCAGGCGAGCGAACTCAGTGGAGCGAAGGCGGGGTGCAGATGGAGGATGTTCTGAGCAGACAGGTAGGTCCAAACGAAGAAGGCCGCTGGAGCAGTCGATAAGGGCAGAGTGGGCCGTTAAAAAGTCAAGGCCGAGGATCACATTGTGAGGGCACTGGTTGAGGACACTGAACAAAACAGGGATGTGATGACCGGCAAGGGTGACTCGGGCAGTGCACTGCCCAGTGACGGCAGCAGTACTGCCATCGGCAACACGAACGGTGGGCGAAGCGGCGGGGGTCTGTACTTTCTTGAGGCGGCGGCAAAACGATGAGCTCATGATCGAGACTTGGGCACCAGTGTCAATGAGGGCAGAGACGGGAACACCATCCACGAACAGAGACAGGAGGTTACAGGGCGAAGAAATGGGCAGTAGAGGATTTCCAGGTCGGGGTACCAATGCAGCGTCACCTCCGGGAGCTGCATTGGCTAGTTTCCCGTGAAGCGGCCGGCAGAGGACGGCGAGGAACTGCGGCCAGGAAGAGGTGAACGGGAACGGCGGGCTGGCGGGGAAGGAGACCAACTGGACACAGGAGGAGGCGGAGTAGTATCGGTGCGGGGCGGCTCATAACGAGGCGTGAAACGGGGGTGACCGTAATTGGAGTAGCGGTCAACGTAAGGAAAACGTCGAGGTGGTGATGTCCAGCGGCTGCGGCAGTGGCGAGCGATGTGGCGAATACGCGAGCACGTGAAACAGATAGGCCTGTCGTCAGGGGTGCGCCACTCATCAGGATTGCGGTATCGGTAGCGTGGCGCGTAGGTGTTGCGGGGTGTAGCGGTGGCGACCATGGGAGGGACGGAGCTCGAACTGTGTTGTTCTACGGTGTGGCTACAGGGGACGCCCAAGTTGGCAACCTCTTGACGAACGACGGCTTGAATGAGGGATATCGTCGCTAGGTTGCTGTCCGAGGAGGGCGGGTTGGATGCAGCAGGGGCGAGCGCTTCTAGTTCACGACGCACAATGCGTGTCACATTTTCAGTGTTGGAAGGTTGCCTTAGGGTCGGCGGATCCTCGCACGTGGAGGTAGGGGCAGTGTTGGGGAGCCGATCGAAGCGATGTGCAATGCGTCTGTGTTTGGCCTGCTCGAAATGTCGACAAACCTGCAAAACGGAGTCAACCGTAGTACAGTCCTGACAGAGTAGAAGATTGAAGGCATCGTCGGCTATGCCTTTCAGGATGTGCCCCACCTTATCAGGTTCTGGCATGTCTTTATCAACTTTTCGGCAGAGGGCCAGAACGTCTTGTATATACGTAATATAAGGCTCGGTAGATGTCTGGGCACGTTTGGCGAGGTCCCTCTTAGCGGCGAGTTGACGGCCAACCGGTTTTCCGAACAGGTCACGGAGTTTTTGTTTGCAAATATCCCAGGAGGGTATTTCTGCTTCATGCGTTTCGAACCAAACGCGTGCCGTGCCAGTAAGGTAGAAGATGACATTGGCCAGCATTAGCGTGGCGTCCCACCTGTTGTGCTGGCTAACACGCTCATAAAGCGAAAGCCAGTCCTCGACGTCGACCTCATCTGTACCGCAGAATGAGCCAGGGTCACGGGGGTGGGCTACGACGACAGTTGGGGTTGCGGAGGTAGATGGAGCCGCGTCGGTTGTCATCGTGACGGTTCCGAGGTGACGGCCACTGCGGAGATCCAGCGTCAGATTGTGTCGAACCCGCGACCTCCACCAAGATGTTACGGGGATGCACTTAATGTAACAGCACTGCGATGGGCTGAACTCGGCGCTGAGACTTCAGTAGCCATGTATGATCATGTATGACTGCTGAACAACCCTGTACCCCCCCCCCCCGCCCCCCCCCCCCCCTTATGTAATGTCCCGAACGGGACCGGGACCTTTAAGGGTTAATAAATGATGATGATGATGATGATAGAGTGGTTTGCAGATAAGCTTTCGTTCTCGTCGCCCATTATGATGAGGCGTCCGTAAGTTTTGCCTTGTTGGTGCTCGTGATAGCAGTAGTGACAGTGAAGCCAGTGACTGCAGTTAAATGCCAGCTGTGCTCCCTACTAGACGCTTGTGGCTGACACTTGAGTCATGAGTCATCTTTGTGTTGCATAGATTACTTGTCATGGCAGCAACTAGATGACTGTGGTGCACTGTCAGACTGTACATGACACTGAGGCAAGCGCACATTTCCATCTTTGCAGCTTTCTTTACATTGTTTCACATCATAGTTTACTTGAAAGCTGGGATCTTAAGTGATGGACTTGTTGGGGCACTTTGACTGCTTTGCTCAGTGCTCGAGAGCAACTTTGGCACACACGTGCCCTCTGTAGTGGGAATGTAGCTTTTAACTTTATCAAAACACGAAATTCTGTTGTACTGCATTTTTTGAGGACTCTGAGCGCGACAGGGACAGGATAAAGAGAGACAAAGGGATCACAGACACTGCTGGCAACAAGAATACATTGTTTGTTTATGCCTGAAGCATGCACATCCTTGTCACACAACCATGTCATTGTTGCAGGGAAACTCTGTGAAATGGAAGTTTAACGGAGGTGACTGCTTTTTCACGTGGGAAATTTTTAGCAAGATCCTCGCCTTTTAGCAACCATATTTTATAGCAAGATTTTTAGCAAGATCGTATTATTGGCACTTGTACTGAAAATCTCTGTTGCATCGAATCATGCTCTGTGCAGGCTAGTGCTAGCACCAGTGTTCACTACAGGGTGGTGCATAATTATGCAGATTGTTTTTCCATTCGTTTTTAGCGATTACTACTCTTGTGGGCAGTTCTTTATGCAGCCTCCCATTCAATTCTGCATAGAACTTGTTGCAAGTGTGTGGAATACTGTAACCTACTTCTGCGGGAAAGCTAATGAAGGCGGTCTCATGCTTCTTTTTCGCAGCCCTGCTTGCAATTGCCTGAAGTGAGGGGAGAATTTTGAGAAGGTTTGCCATGGGCCAGAAAAAAAAAAAAAGAATTGGGCTCAGAAGAAAAATGGCTCATATTTTACCACCTTCTGATTTCAAGAGAAACTTGGCCTAACTAAGGCAGTGCTTGTGGCCTCATTATTGTGAGATCAGAAAAGATGCGTCCCCCATGCTTTGCCCTTGGGTTTTTTTTTTTCCAGGAGGGTTTTGGTGACTGCTTCTGTGATCACACTAGGGAAGGCAGTTGCTAAATGTAGGGGGACGGGATCTTGTCGAAGCTTTCCTCTAGTTTATGCGTGCATTACTTTCGAAGTGCACTTCTTTCAATAACTTGACCACAGAGCTATCCTGACTAGAATAGAGAGACTCAGCCAAACCAGTTTTTGAAGTACAACTCTGTGTAAAGAGATGTACTGCTTTCTTCCTTACCACCTTGTACTGTGCTGAATTGTAATTAATAATTCTTTGTTGGCATGAGGATCATAGATTCAACAGATCTGGCCCTTGCTGAACATCAAGTTCAGGTATAAAAACCACACTTCTTGATTGCCTGGAAGCTCAGAGTAAAAAAACCTAGGCATGATCAGAAGTATAAAAACTTGTCTAACAGACTGGTCATAGAAAAGGGTATGTATAGCCACACCTTAAAACTGATTGAAGAATTAATTAGCAGTGTGCCAATAATTGAAATATGAATCAAATGTTTCTTATTCGATTTGTATTCAAAGACTGATATTCAGAATTCTGCGAATATTCGAAAGTTGCTGAACACACTGATAATTTTCGAATTCACCGCAGTGCACGCTTCGCTGTAGTGCTTGACCACGCAGACATTGCAGTGAAGCATCTTTAAAATGCGACAGGTCCTTTTTGTGATGAGGTGTACGAAACCAGGGAAAAGCGTCCTCACTTGGATTTTATCTCAGATGCAGACAAACTTCATGCAGGTGTCGAAATAAGATTACTGTGGGGCAGGTGGTTGCTGGCCCATTCGATAATTCGAGCTTTCTGTTAATTCAATAATTTCTTCTGATCCTCTAAAGGCCAAATTAAGAAGCGTTTACTGTATTCATCAGCGATATAACTGCATGTGGAGTTGCACGAAGGTCCTTTCTGTACGAACAAAAACAGTGTACTGTGTAGAATTTAATATATGTGCAGGATTTTTCAGAAGGGTATACACTTCTGTGCAGTTCGTTTAATTTTGTGTGCAAATATCATGTCAATTCTGAAATAAACAAGATGAGCTATGTTTGCTATTTTTCGTTTTTCTTTTCACTGATCAGGTATTCGATCTGTATTCAGAAATATCAATCATTGCACATCCTAAAAAATATGCATTCTATTAAAATCCTTGCAACTTGACTACAGTTAAAAGACTGTGCCATTGTAGCACTGGCCATTTCAGAACATGTCCATCGTTCTTCTCTTGTTTCCAGATCCTTCCGCCAGTCCCAGTGTCCGAACGTGCACTGTGTGCGACTACGTGACTGAATCTGCGTGAGCAAGCTTCCCATTGAGCCTCTGCTTTACTTCAAGTCACTTGCTGAGTGATGGTCTGCATGCTGTGGCTGTGTCACATGGCTGTGACCTTAACATTATTAATGTTGCCTGTACAAGGTGCAATTTTCGTGAATATTGATGTCGTAAAATGAGCTGGAGCCTCAAACATTTTGCAATAATACAGTCTAGCCCGGTTATAGCAAAGCCACTTATAGCGAAATAGTGATTATAATGAAGGAAGTTCAATTTCCCATTCCAATTTTTGCATTTTCAATACAATTTGGGTCCAGTTTTATCGAAGTAAATAAGCGCACTTCAGTGGATGTGGCGAAGTGATTTTGTACCAAATGAAAAATAATGTATCAGTCAGGAGATTTTTACGCCTTCAGGCAAATTTTTGGGCTAAAATAAGGACAAAGTTTGGCTGACGGCCGCATTCACTGTGTCGTCTGCACTCCCGCGAAGCGAAAGGTTGCTTAAAACTGCATCACCTCGCTTGCCTTCATGATGCGGCGTTCCGTCGAGCTGATTGCGCGGGAGATAAAAAATAGTAAGAAAATAAAAGTCAATTTTTGATGACGCCATGAAGCAGCGTCGACTTAGCCAATCGCGGTTCTTGAATTTCTCTCCACTTGGTACTGGGTCTGGAAGAGAGAGAGAGAGAGGGGGAAATCGTGGCGGGAGTGAGAGAGGGCGAGCAAAGCGGGAGCGTTTCTGCCACTTTCGTGGATCTTTGTATGCACTTCTCTTGCTGACGCCAATACTTCTTCCTGCCTTGTTCCATTTCTTACCTCTGATATCTCGTGACCCTTGACTTCGTCAAGACAATTTTTAGACAACAGGCCTACTCAGTTATCCCCTTTCTTGAACCCAACCCTTCGATATCTCGGCAATGTCGAGTCTCGCGAGCCCCAGCTCCTCAACGGGCAAGAGTGTGTTGTCATTTAGGGGGTTCACGTGAGCTTGACAAAGTCGGGTCGGGTGGGCCTTCGGGCTCATGTATACGCTAGGGGGTCGAGCTACACGACCATTCTGTTGAGTCCCGCCAGCCCGACTGCAAGAGGTGGGTTGGCTCAACCCTACACGCTGGGCGGGGAGCATGTATAGACAAGCGTTAGCCCGTGATGTCAGTGGAGATGCGGCGGTGCTGCCGACAGCAGTGACTTTCGTGTTGTAGGTAAAAGCTCGGGTCGTCTGCATTGGATGTGCAGCGCTTGCTGTGTTTTCGGGCATAATTCCCAATACTCCTGCATGCTGGAGTGTGGTTGGCGGTGCCACGAAGCACAAAAGGAAAATAGCACCTGTTTTCACGTGTCTTGCGGTCGGACAAGTATAAGAGCGATGGGCAGCAGCGTTGAGCGAAACAAATAGACCTTTCGGCGTCGGATTGCCTTCGCGGCTAACGTGCGTTGCACGTGTGCACTGAAATTTGGTCAGTTTGTTTTCAACTGTTAATTGTCATGACTGGTTTTCGGTCTCACGATGAATAGCACAATAACAAATGCTTGCAGCTCGTGCACGTTTTGATGTATATAATATATAAAGTTAAGAAGCCGCACTGTGAGTTACATTCACTTGTACTCGTGCATATGCTCGTACAGAAAAGGTCACAAAAGTTGCTCGGAAGGCAACTGCTGTTAGTTTAAGCGCTCACTCCAGCGCGATATTGCCGAAACAGGTCTTGTGAAGTAGTTTTCCCTAATATCACTTTCGCTAGTTTCAACGAGTGACTCTTCATCACCGACCCTATAGAAAGCAAGTAAATATTGTTAGGATCTGGGCAAATTCACGCAGCGTCATTTCTCAACACTTTCTTTTTGAAGGTCATCAAGATTTTGACGAACAAATTAAATATCCACATACAACGTAGCTCTGATTAAGCAGGATATATTTAAGCATGCTATATATGGTACATGGAATTTAATGTCTCAAAGTGTAATCGGCTATGAGGGGTGCAAAATAAGCAGATAAGATGACGAACTTTTGAACAAACAGTTTCAGAGTATATTAAAAAAAATCTTAACAGATCATGCAAATTTTGCTGCAAGCGATCGTGGAGAATGTTGCATTTCCGTTCGTGCTCCTTTCCTAAAGACAAAAAAAACAAACAAATCAAAATGAGAACATTCTTACGGGCCTTCATGTACATTAACCTGTGAATGACCTTGGCTACATCTGTATGATAAAACAGACGTCAAGCGTCTTTTTATCGAGCAGGATAAAACATATTGGCAGCGCACATTATAGGCAAATATGCTACAAAGAATTAAAAGATTGCGTTCTTATTCAGTGAAATTCTGACTTAAGTTCATGTACACTGATCTAGAAATATGATTTCTAGTTCACGATAGTTGTCGGCAATATATTGTTTTTTAGTGTGTGGTGCTTGGAGTATCAGAAAGCCCAATAAGAGTTGTCATATGAAAAACACACTCATTCATTCGTCGTTGTCCTTGCATGCGCTACCAGTAGGCATGGAAGTTGAACAATGTTGGCTGTTAGTTTTTCATATACATTGCGCTTTCTAATTTACATTTAACTCAGTCACTACAGTCGCCCACCGTAGCCGCTCGCTGCTGAGGCCATGGAGAAGGAAGCCAATTCAGCGCTCTTTACCAGGTAATTTCAGAAGTAATCGGCTGATAAAGTGCTGAACTACTCTCCAGGCATAAACAAAAAATTTCTACGCACAAGCAAAGCTTACGCTTCAGAATATTCGCCGCGCGAACTGGTTTCGAAGGCAGCGTCGCTTGGCGCTGTGTAGGCCCGCTGCGTTTTTGCCTACACCCCATGTCGCTGTCTATCACAGCACCACCTTTGTTTACAAACATGACGCTTGCCTATACGCTGGCGCCTCTTGCCTACTTGCTGGTTGGGGACGGGACCGTCAGCTGTTGTCAGCGTCTGGTTCACTTGCTCGATTCAAGGTGTAGCAGCGATTGTTGCCCAACAGAAACGAGTTCACGTAAACCCAGACGGATCAGGCTGTACTCGACCCACTGGCGACGGGCTCGTGTACGAGGCTATTGAAGACAAAGCGCGCCATTCTGGACAAAGTGTGCAGAAACGTGAAGAGTGATATCGCACAGAAGTATGAAATCGCACTGTCCACACTCTCAACGATACTTAAGAACGGTAGTAAGATTGACGCCTTTGATGACGACGACGGCAGCGGGGACCGGAAGAGGATCCTTCGTGTCTTCTGATCGATGCTCGCTCTGCTGACAACGTAGCCAAGATGAAGGCCCCTTTGATAACGGCCACCTATTTTGCAAGCGGGGCCTGGAGTGAATCACTTGACTATCGCTCACTGCTTTACGAAAGCTGGTTTCTCCTGCTGAGGACGAAGCTGCCGCGGTTGACATTGCTGCAACGGCTGATGGTGCCGCCACGACAGCCTGCTTGGAGCAGCTATGGGAGTCTGCTAATGAGTTGGACCTTGTGCCTCCAGGTGTGTCCCACATGGACTTGCGTTTCCACCGACGACGGACTTGTTGATACAGAGGACTTCACGATGGATGAAGTTGCCGGCAACGTCACGGGACAGACACAGCGCCTCTGAGAGTGACTGCGACGATGCTGGTTGCGACCCCAAGCTGGTGACCTTTGCAGCGGCCATCACAGCTGTTGACACGCTACAGATGTGCCTTGGGAGTTCAGAGCAGAACTTCGGTTCGCATTTGGACGATATGGAGGCCGTGATCCCGATGACCGCACTTGCAAAACGTGTGCTGGGAACGCTGGACCACTTTGTCCAAATGATAAAAAAATTTACGCAAATTTGTCTCTTTTTTTTTGTAGTCCAGTTACAACGAAATAGTGGATATAGCAAGGCGATTTCCAATTCCCGCCGACTACATTATAACCGGATTAGACTGTACTAAGATATGGATTCAGGCATGCAAAATAAGCACATCATTATTTTAACAATTAACTGCACTTTAGGCCGAGAGATTCAATTTTTGCTTTTTTATTCTGTGAGCATAAATGGTTTGAAAAGCCTAAAGTATTTTTTCATATGGGAAGCATAACTCAGACTGACAATTATGTTCAGTCATGATGGGTGTATCTGATTCCCTGATGAAATTTAATCGTCAGGAAAGGTTGCAACATTTTTCTGTGTGATCCTGGATTGTTGCATGAAGTGTTAGAAATCATATGAGAATTTTCCTTCTATTGTATCTTTGTTCACTCCTTGCATTTCAGCCTTTGTGCCCAGTAAGCTGTCTTCGAGAGAGGGTGTAGCAGTTAATGCTATTTTTTCTATTTTTACATTAAATTTAGTAATTAAAACTGGTGTGCATTAGTGATCAGTTGTGGTGATATCAGGAAAAAAAATTCGTTTTCAGGTATTTTTTTATCTTTCCAGTTTGTTACAAGTACCACTTTATGTCTACTTAGGACAGGTAGTAACTGCAGATCTGGACCATAAAAGGGAGATAACTAGGAGATTAAGATTGGGATGGAGTGTGTTTGGCAAGTATTCGCAGATTATGACTAGCAGCTTACTAGTATCGCTCAAGAGGAAAGTATGTAACAGCTGCACCTTACTGTGCTCGCTTATGGGGCTGAAACGAGGAGGCTAACGAAAAGGGTTCTAATCAAGTTTAGGACAATGCAGAGGGCTAAAGTAACAAAAAATGGTAGGTGTAACGTTAAGAGATAGGAAGCATTTAGAGTGGGTCAGAGAAGTAACTCAAGGTTATCACATTCTAGTGGAAATCAAGAAGAAATGGGCATGAGCAGGGCATGTAGCACGAAGAGAGGATAACTGATAGTTGTTTAGGGCAACAAATTGGATTCGAAGGGAAGGAAAGCATAGCAGCGGAAGGCAGAAAGTCAGGTGGGCGAACGTGGTTAAGGTCGCAGGGGTCAAGCGGACACAGCTAGCACAGGACTGGGCTAATTAGAGGAATATGGGAGAGGCCTTCGCTCTGATCTGAGTATAGTCTGGCTGCTGCTGCTGCTGCTGCTGCTGATGATGATGATGATGATGAATTTATGCCAGACCTAGTTCAAACATAAATAGATAATAATTGAACTACATTCACAAATCTCTGCTCTGTACAGTAAAACTATTATATTTGTGCCTTCAACACCTATTCAAAAATTTTCTCTGGGTGCATTCGTGTCTGCAAAGACATAGGTTATAAAAATAACTGCTGCAGTTCAGATAAAATTGGAGAGGTTCATCATTGCACTTCCAAACTTCTCTATAGCAATTTGTAAGGGATTATAGTATTTTGTTAATACTTTGTTCTGTGATACCAAAAGGTTAAGTGACGCTGACTGCTTAAAACCCGAGTTCTTAGAAAAAGGGATGCTTCTTTGCTGTTGGCAGTGCTTGGTACACACTATGGCATGCATCAGCCAGACACATACTTCTAGTCCTTCAGTGTGGTACTGTGTTTATCATGACTTAAGTGGCAGACAGCAACGGCTGTTAGGCACCCACTGTAACATTCATTGCCTGGTTAGTGCTGGTCGTGTGCATTCTCACCTTTCAAATTTCCACATTCCACCTTAGAGGAAAATATGATGAGAACACCCACAAAGACCGTACCTATAATCTTGCCCTGTGATAGCATTTAGGTGCTGTTAGTAAACACAGAAGGAGGGAGGCATAAATTAAGAGGGGTTTGCAAGACAACTTCTATTTCATGTACTGAAAGGAGAAACGGAATTTTTTTTGGATAGGGTGCATGAAATTGATATTCGGCTGTTCTGTCCTTGGCTTGTCTTTGTACGGATCCTGTTGCAGGGACAACCTACGCTATCACATACGGTTGCACGCGGTGCAAGGGGAGCTGTGCTGCAAGCTATGCCAGCAGCAGTTCCACACCCTGGCAGAGTTCAAGGAGCACTGTGACAGCCATGCCCCTAAGCCACAACCATTCCCGCCTCCTCCCCGTCCCACGCAGGCCCGGAGGCCCGCTCTGCTCTCGTGTGGCACGTGTGGCAAGCTCTTCCGCTCACAGGTAACCCGTTCATCGTAGGAGTGCACTGCAGATAGGTTTGCCACATTAGAACCAGTGACGGTCATGTTACATTGAAATCTGAGACACATCTTACCACCAGGTCGGGAGGAGGCCAAAGGTTGTTGGGATTTCTGCAGAAGATGAATCTTGTAGCTTGAAACCTAGGTGGCCTCCTAATTATCCCTCCTATAGACACAGAGTGGATAAAGCTTGCGCTACTTGAAAAAGGGAGCAGACTCAGTGTGGTCTGGAAAGAGTTACAGACGGAGGATGCAGCAAATGCTGTATACGTTGTGTCACCCTGTTGGAACTTCACGGGCTGACACTCGGTCAGAGTTACTCTTGTACCGCTGCTAGCAGCCAAGCTTTTAATGCCTGATTGTGGTTGAGGGACTGAGCGAATCTGTGATGCTCCGAGACGGTTAGCAGTGGATCAAAGGTTTGCAGCTTTGGTGGAATAGCGTGGACCTTGAAGAGCTCCTAACATCAGTTTATTGCAAGCATGCATTACTGATATCACTGTGTGCCCACATCGTGACCATGTTACGTTCATGGCTAGGGTAGTAATAAGTACCTTTGATGGCAGCAAAATTGAGCCATGTCTGGATATTAGTGTACTAGTATATATCAGCAACTGGCTGTGTTAGTCTAAAATGCAAATTCAGCTGTGGTAACCCCAACTACAAGTTGAGCTGCTAGCATAGGGGTCTTCCAGCAGAATGCCTGAGCTGTCGCTTCAACCACTACTGTAAGATGCGTCTCCTCAGTGAGGAGCTTTTTGCTTTTTTTAAATCCTTAGCAGTCTTTCATGAATTTATAGTGTAAGCTGGTTCTTTTGACAACACTAGCAGGGCATGGGTAGGTCCAATACAAAAAGGGACATGATGGCTGAGTTGCGTTCCTTCTTGCCAAGCTTGCATGCTCAATGCTTTCGGAACTCACATTAGCTGTGGAGGGGTTAGCCAACCAATTGCTCTCATCATTTTGGTAGCACACGTGGGTAAAGGCAAGGATTAGTGAAAAGAAAGCTTCTCCCATTAAAAAAACTTGCCGTGTCACTGGCTGATGGAGTCATCTGCTTCCTGTTATCCCTCTTTTGTGCACACTTCTTTTTTTCTGTGGGGAGACCCTTTCTTGATTGTTATGTAGTGCCAGCAGCGCACGCTCATGCTTGTAAAGGCCTTTTGGTATTTATTTATTTTATTTATTAGATACTGCAGACCTTGCTCAGGTCCAAGCAGGGTGGTAAAGTACAACAATATTACAAGTGAACAATACATCAATCAATGGAAACAGGCAACAGCGAGTCATTCCAATCTGCAATTGTTCGGGGGAAAAACGAAAATTTGAAGACATCTGTCCTTGCAAAATAAGGTGTTAGTGAATTCGGATGATGGTGTCGAGTAAACCTAGATGTTGTAAGAGACAGATAAGATGAAGAGCCAAATGCTAAATTTCCTTTACAAAGCATGGAAAGTAACCGCAATCGTAAATCTTTCCTTCTGTGTTCAAGAAGTTCAATACCATTATCACGCATTATTTCTGAGGGAGAGTTGTATCGAGAGAATTTGAAATAGATAAATCGTACTGCTTTTCTCTGTACCCTTTCGAGACATTTAATATTTTGTTTTGTAAACGGGTCCCAAACTACACACGCATATTCAAGTTTAGGTCTAATTAAGGAATAATAGGCAAGCAATTTTACGTCAGGTGGAGCACTTTTAAGCTTGCGCTGCAAGAAATATAATTTACGCAGGGCCGAAGAACAGATATTATCAATGTGTAAATTCCATGATAAATTGTTAGCAATTGTGACACCTAAGTACTTATAATTGGTTTGTTCCTGCAAAGGCAACGAATCTAACGTGTTAGTAAAGGATAATGGAGCTTTTTGACGAGAGAAGCGAAGAAAGACAGTTTTTTCAGTGTTAAGCCTCATTCCCCAGAATTTGCACCAATCAGAAATGCCAGCAAGAGAAGCATTTAAATCAATTTGATCGTTTGGTGATATGATTTCGCAAAAGAGCACACAATCGTCCACAAACAAACCGATTTTCACAGTGGAATTGATTGCAGTGGTTATGTCATTTATGTAAATTAAAAAAAGCAATGGGCCTAGGACACTTCCTTGAGGGACTCCTGATTGCATGTTCCTGAGTGATGGTGGTCTGGATTTCATTGGCCATCAGACCCAATAGTATTACCTTTTCCAGAGCTCTGAAAAATTGTAATGGCCAGCTTTCCTTCCTGCCACTGCTCTGTTTTTATTCATTTTTTGTGGTTACCCATGTGAGTAGCTTAGCAGTATATTTGACCAAAGCTACACCAGGCGTGAAAAAATTTTTAGTAGTTGGTGGATGGTCTGCTATGGGGCCGTGGCAAGTGGACGCGTGTCACGTCTGTTCTGCCTTCCTGCAGTAATTTCTAGCAGCAAATGTTATTGGATCGACCAGAGCTGGATAAAATTGTAAATCAGAAGTTGAGAGGACTCTGCGGACATCATCATTTTGTCCATAAATGGATTTTTCGCCATTTTAGAACCAAGTCTGCCAGCCGCGGTGCCAACGCGTTAACTCGAACGCCGGCCGCAATACCTAACGAAGGCTAAGGCTTACCGAGGCCCCCGGTGCCGCCATGTCAGCCGTGCAGCAACCAACAGGAGGTATGAATATCACTATGCAAGGTCACAACACTAAAGAGGGCGAGATCGACGCCTAGGATTGTATCACAGTACTCAACAAATGCAACCTCGAGGAGAAATGGGCATGGAAAGCCAAGCTCGTCTCAGAAGAGGTGAAAGTGATAGACACCCCACCACCATCACCGAAGCGCGATTGAAACAGCAATCGGAGAAGCCGATCGCCTCGAATCAAGTGAAACTTCCCGAAATTGGCTGGAGAATCATTTTTCACCCCAAGAGAGGCATGGTAGTCAAACAGTACGATGGACCGACCCTGACCGAATCCATACATGTAACTACAAAAATTGAATGGAACAAAGCCTGCCAGCTCGTCAAGAACAAAAAGAAAGGAATTTTGTCTTCTTCACCCCCAGCACATAGGCAAGAGACAAGCTCCTACGCCACACACACCTGGACATTGAAGGGAAACATACGACATGACCGTTCACCTAGCAGTGCCCGACGATTTCTTTTTATTTATTTATTTATTTAGCAAATACTGCCAGCCTGTGTCACATTAGGCAGGAGTGGGTTATAAACATCCTGGTAAAAACAAGATGAACATTACAAGAGAAGCAGGAAACAATCAGAATCAAAACCAGAGCATGCCACACAAAACCGAGTGCAGAGGCAGATAGTTGACAAACGATGTCCAAGTTGACAACGAACAAAGGCATTCAACTTGGCCCAAAACGGGGAAACATAAGAGCCCTATGCTTCATTAAGAGCTTGTAAAAATAGAGTCACTGATTCGCAATTGACAATGTCTGCGGTTAAACCATTCCATTTAGTGATGGTATGGGGAAAGAAGGAGTATTTAAAAACATTTGTTTTACACGAAAACGTGGCGACTCTTTTAGAATGGTAGGAGCGTGCAGGGCGGCGAGATGTGTGCTCAACTAAAATTCCTGCCTCTATTTTTATTTTACTGTGATAAAATAAGTAGAACAACTTTAATTTTTCGCGATGACGACGCAAGGCCAGTTCTTCAAGGCCTGCGGTTTTCAGTAGGGCTGTTGGAGAAACTTTCCAACTGTAACAATTAAATATTGCCACCTGGTGTCTCCATGTTCTTGCTACACCTGGAAGAAGAGGACACTGAAATTGACTCGCGTGCTGTGCGCCGAACGTTTTGCCTGCTGGTACAGCTTCGTCTTGTCGTCTGTTACGTCTAGCCCTGTTGTCCGTGACATATTTTGGTGTCGGCGCAGGGTATCGATCCCAGTATATGTCCCGCACTCCTCCGCATACCCAGGATTCAGGTCCTGTGCCAATTGACACGCCTATTCACCGCGCTAGCCGGAGGAACCTAGGCCTACCACCTGAGCACGGGCCGTTGGAATTCACCACCGCAGCTGCCCCTCGACCCGTCATGCAAACGCCAACGTATTACACTTTCCAGAACCCACGACTGCCTAAGGTTTTCCACGGCTGTCAGACGGAAGACGTCGAAGACTGGCTCACCCAGTTTGAACGCGTCGTCGCATTTAATCAGTGGGACGACGCCGCAAAGCTCAGGAACGTCTTCTTCAGCCTGGAAGATGGCGCTCGTACATGGTACGAGAATCGCGAAGGCGCCCTAACATCGTGGCGCGAGTTCTGTCGCTGCATCCTGGACACCTACACCAGCCCGGATCGCCGAGAACGAGCGGAAAGGGCTTTACGCTCTCGCATACAGATGCCGAACAAGACCATAACCATGTACGTGGAGGACATGACTAGGCTGTTCCGACGATCTGACCCGGCCATGCCCGAAGAGAAAAAGGTACGCCATCTCATGCACGGCGTTAAGGAACAACTGTTCGCTGGGCTCGTGCGCAATCCGCCGAGCACAGTTGCAGAGTTTCTTTCGGAGGCAGTCACGATGGAAAGGATGCTCCAGCAGCGGTCTACGACCTACGACAGGCCGGTACTCGCCGCTTCGCTCACGGAGCCACATTCGGCCTTCGGGGCTAGTCCGGATCTTCTTCGCGACATCATCCGCTCCATTTTGCGTGAAGAGCTCCAGACGCTCTTCGGTGCTCCCCAGCCGACGATCGGCTCTGTCGCTAGTATTGTCCGAGAAGAGCTCCAACAAGCATTTCGGCCTTCGGTACCATCCGCTAATCCGCCATCCTTCTCCACCGAGCCCTGTCGGCCAACCTATGCGGACATCTTGCGACGTTCCCCAACCGATTCCACACAATTACCGCCACCCGACCAAGGCTCGCTGTATTCAGCCCACCCCGAGCCGTACATCAACAACCGCCGACCACCCCACCGAAAGGCAGACCTGTGGCGTGCCCCAAATCGGCAGCGCCTGTGCTTCCACTGCGGAGAACCTGGCCACCTGTATCGACAGTGCCCATATCGACAACTGGGACTGAAGGGTTCCCCCATCGACATGCGTAGCCCTCCTTTAGGCCAACGACCCCGGGATATTGAGGACTACGTATCCCAGCAGCGCATGGCGCCAACTTCTAGACGACAGTCACGATCTCCGTCTCCACGCCGACTATCCTCGCAGGCCAGCTCCTCCTGGATGGCGCAGCGACGGCCGTCTAGTCCGAACCGGGAAAACTAAAGACAGCGACCTCAGGGGGCGAGGCCGCTTCAAATCGACGTGACGAAGACCCCCCGACAACGCCACCTGTGAGCGACCGCGACTTGATGGCCCCGACGACAGTTCGCACACGTGAAGATAGACTCTCGCTGGATATACCCGTGGTCCTCGACGGCTATAAGGTTAGCGCATTGGTAGACACTGGTGCTGATTTTTCCATTTTAAGCGGGAAGCTAGCGGCGCTTCTAAAAAAAGTGATGACGCCATGGTCTGGCACGCAGATTCGAACCGCTGGCGGGCATGTCGTAACTCCGAGCGGTCAGTGCACGGCGAGACTCCAAATTCGCAACTCCACGTCTGTTGTAAGTTGCCTTGTAATACCTGACTGCTCCCGTGACTGTATCCTTGGTGTCGATTTTCTTCGGGAGTATGGGGCCATTATCGATCTCCGGAAGCGTACCGTGACCTTTTCAACTGAGAAAGCGAATGATACTGACACCGCAGACCGCCAAGGCCACGCCCCTCTTCGAATTACCGCCGAGAGCGTTTCTATTCCGCCACGGCCGTCTAGTCCGAACCGGGAAAACTAAAGACAGCGACCTCAGGGGGCGAGGCCGCTTCAAATCGACGTGACGAAGACCCCCCGACAACGCCACCTGTGAGCGACCGCGACTTGATGGCCCCGACGACAGTTCGCACACGTGAAGATAGACTCTCGCTGGATATACCCGTGGTCCTCGACGGCTATAAGGTTAGCGCATTGGTAGACACTGGTGCTGATTTTTCCATTTTAAGCGGTAAAAATGGGTACAAGCGTCCCCCGGCCTGGTGCTCGGCTTTTACAGGGGTGTGCGTTTGGGAGAAGCTCCGTAAACCCCGCTGCGCGCCCCTCCTCCGCAGTGGGCCCAAACCCAGTTTCGAACCTCGCAGCCTGCAAAGGTGGTTCTGTTTGTCTTGCAAAGGTACTTCCTTTGACCCTCACCTGAAGTGCTCCCTTAGAGCCTCAGCTGCAGCAGTCCTAAAAAAGGGCCACATAATGGGCTGTTGCCGCGCAAGGCGGACTTATTGTTGTCCGATGGCGGAACGAATCACTGCCACATCGGCGCAACTATTTGGGCCGTGACCCCTTTTCCCAAGCATTTCACCCCAGAAGAGCCGAGCACCAGGCCGGGGGAAAGCTTGTACCCATTTAAAAACCGGTGGGTACCCGGCGGCACCAGGGATCGAACCCGGTACCTCCCGATTGCGAGGCGGATGCTCTACCACAAGGCCACCGCTTTTTGTGACCGTTAACTGCGATGAACTGCGTGACGGAACAGCGGTCGCTGAGGGCAACCAGTCCCTTTTGCTCACCCACGGCATCACCTCGGCGCGGAGTCTCATCCATCTCCGTAACGGCCAATCTGAGCTCCTGGTGACTAACTTCACGAACGAGCCCCGCCATCTTTTCCGCGCTACCGCTATCGCATTCGCCGACGCCTTAGCGGACGTTTCTGAATGTTTTACGTTCGGAGAAGTTGAAAATGTGCCCCCATCCCTTGATCGTCTGGATATTAGTGCAGATCTCTCGGAAACACAGCAGCACGACCTACGTTCTCTCCTTTTAAAATACAGTGCTTGTTTCGCGACATCATCGAAAATTCGGCAGACGCCTCTTATGAAGCACCGTATAATTACTCCCGACGATGCCCGCCCTATACGCCAGCAGCCGTACCGCATCTCAACGACGGAACGTGAAGCGATTCACACACAGGTTCAGGAGATGCTTCGTGATGGTGTCATCCAGCCCTCCAACAGTCCGTGGTCGTCCCCTGTCGTGCTTGTGAAAAAAAAGGATGGCACCCTTCGCTTCTGTGTTGACTATCGAAAGTTGAACGACATCACTAAAAAAGACGTCTACCCGCTGCCCCGTATCGACGATTTGCTCGACAAGCTTCGTCGCGCCCAGTACTTCTCCTCCATTGACTTGAAGAGCGGGTACTGGCAGATTGAGGTTGATGAGCGGGACCGCGAAAAAACAGCTTTTGTTACCCCAGACGGACTGTATGAGTTTAAAGTGCTGCCATTCGGCCTATGTTCAGCGCCGGCTACTTTTCAGCGCATGATGGACACCGTTCTCGCTGGCCTCAAATGGCAAATCTGTTTAGTTTATCTCGACGACGTTGTCGTGTTCTCTGAAACCTTTGGAGAACACCTTGAACGCCTTCGAGCAGTATTAGATGCCCTCCGGTCAGCTGACTTGACGCTCAAGCCCGAAAAGTGCCACTTTGGCTACAAAGAGTTGAAGTTTCTTGGTCATCTTGTGAGTGCCGCAGGCGTTAGGCCAGACCCCGACAAAACTGCCGCTGTCGCAAAATTTCCCGTTCCTACCACGAAGAAGAGTTTAAAACGTTTCCTGGGTTTGTGTGCGTACTACCGCCGCTTCATCGCCGACTTTTCCAAGGTAGCCGCACCCCTGACCCGCCTCACACGGGATGATACACAGTTCGTGTGGGCCGCCGAGCAACAGGAGGCTTTTGCGGAGCTACGCAGACGACTGCAAACTACTCCTGTTCTTGCGCACTTTGATGAAGACGCTACCACCGAAATCCACACCGACGCCAGCAACATCGGCCTTGGCGCTGTACTCGTACAACACCAAACTGGCGTGGAAAGGGTCATTGCGTATGCCAGCCGCACGCTCTCCCGCGCTGAAACAAATTATTCCACTACTGAAAAGGAATGCCTCGCAGTTGTGTGGGCAACTATGAAATTTAGGCCTTACCTCTATGGACGCGCGTTTAAAGTCGTTACTGACCACCATTCTCTGTGCTGGCTGGCCAATCTCTGTGATCCATCAGGGCGCCTAGCACGATGGAGCCTTCGCCTTCAAGAATTTGATTACTCCATTGTGTACAAATCTGGTCAGAAGCACGAAGATGCTGACGCGCTGTCGCGGGCACCCGTTGGATTTGTCGATAACGCCACGGATGACAGAAGTTTTCTTGGACTACTGAATGCCTCAGATATAATGACCCGACAGCGAGCTGACCCAGACCTTCGACCTGTCATTGACCATCTGGAGGGTCGCGCTGCTGACGTCCCCCGCCAGTTTGGAAGGCACCTTTCTGCATTCTGTCTTCAGAATGGCGTTTTATTCAAGAAAAACTCCAGCACTGTTGATCGAGCGCACCTCCTTGTCGTGCCGGCCGACCTTCGCGACGACATCCTTTTTGCTTGCCACGATGAGCCCACCTCCGGCCACTTAGGCTTTGCACGCACACTCGCTCGAGTTCGTCAAGCCTATTATTGGCCTAAACTTTCTGACGCCGTCCATCGCTACGTCAGAGGCTGCCGCGAGTGTCAACGTCGTAAGGTACCACCTCTCAAACCCGCGGGTTTGCTCCAACCTATTATTCCACCTCGGACGCCGTTTGACCAAGTCGGCATCGACCTACTGGGCCCATTTCCGCTGTCATCGACGGGTAACAAATGGATTATAGTCGCGACCGACTATCTCATACGTTATACGGAAACCAAGGCAGTGCAGCGGGGCACATCAATTGAGATCGCTCAATTCTTCATGCAGCAAATCGTGTTGCGTCATGGCGCACCGTCCCTAGTCGTAACCGATCGAGGCACCGCCTTTACGGCACAGCTCATGCACGACGTGCTCGAGCTTAGTCATACCAGCCACCGAAAAACTACTGCATATCACCCGCAGACGAATGGCCTCACGGAGAGACTCAACAAAACCATCGCCGACATGATCGCAATGTACATAGACTCGCAGCACAAAAACTGGGATGAAATTCTCCCTTACATCACTTATGCCTACAACACGGCCACCCAAGAGACGACGCGTTTTACACCATTTCGCCTAGTCTACGGACGTGACGTTCAGACGATGTTGGATGCTATGCTTCCGAGCTGCACAGATGATCATCCACTCATGCCAGACGCCGAACAGTTTGCTCAGCGCGCTGAGGAAGCACGTCAACTTGCCCGAATTCACATTCAGCAACAGCAGGGCACGGATGCACGCCGCTACAACCTCCGTCATCGACACGTCGCCTACCATCCCGGAGAGAAAGTTTGGGTATGGACCCCGGTGCGTCGGCCCGGATTGTGTGATAAACTGATTTCCCGTTACTTCGGACCTTACGAAGTTCTGCGCCGAGTCACGGAAGTAACATACGAAGTTCTCCCAGTGGGTACTGTGCAGCCCTCGCGTCGGCAACCACGCTCCGAGGTCGTGCACGTCGTCCGCATGAAGCCCTATTTCACGCGGTAGTGCGCTATGCACTTGTTTCGTTGTCGCGTAGGACACCTTACCTCGCACTCCGTCCCTTATTTCTCTTTTTTTAAGAGGGGGAGTAATGCCACCTGGTGTCTCCATGTTCTTGCTACACCTGGAAGAAGAGGACACTGAAGTTGACTCGCGTGCTGTGCGCCGAACGTTTTGCCTGCTGGTACAGCTTCGTCTTGTCGTCTGTTACGTCTAGCCCTGTTGTCCGTGACAATATAAACCTGGCTGCTTTGCGTTGGACATTTTCTAATTTAAGTTTGTTAGTTTCGGTCCAAGGGTCCCACACTGCTGCAGCATATTCCAATATTGGCCTAACAAATGTTTTATAAGCTAAAAGCTTTATTTCTTGTGTGGATTGTGCCAGCATTCTTCTCAGATAGTGTAGTTGTCTTAAAGCTTTGTTTTCTATATACGATATGTGCTCGTTCAATCGAAGATCAGAGGTTATGTGGATTCCTAAGTACTTAAAAGTGCTTACAACTAAGAGGGGTTCATTGGCTATGCACCATGTAAAACTTAAAGGATTTTTTTTACGTGTCACAGTCATTGCTACAGTCTTCTTGGAATTGGAGTCATTTGCCACGTGGAGCACCATTTTTCTATTGCAGATAAAGAATCGTTTAAGAGGAGTTGGTCGTCAGGGCTACTAATTTCTTGATAAATTATGCAATCATCTGCGAATAGTCGTATTTTAACATGCACGTTTTGAACTATGTTATTAATAAATACTAAAAAGAAAAAGGGCCCCAAGACTGAGCCCTGCGGAATACCGGATTCTACTGGAACAGCATCGGAAAGGATACCATCAATAACCACACTTTGACGTCTCTGCGAAAGATAGGCTGCAATCCATGAGAGAAGACAATCGTGTTTGAGTATAGGTTTTAACTTCTGCAGTAATTTCTGATGAGACACACGGTCAAATGCCTTCTCGAAATCAAGAAAAACAATATCAACTTGATTATGCCTATCTAGTGCTGCCGCTAAATCGTGAACTGTTGCAATAAGCTGTGTTATTGTGGAGAGACCGCGGCGGAACCCGTGCTGATTATTATGAAGGACGTGGTTCTCCTCGAGAAAGTTATTCAAGTGCTTGCTGATATGTTCAAGCAGTTTTACAGAAGTGCACAAAAGGGAAATCGGCCGGAAGGAAGGAGGTTCTGATTTATTTTGTTCTTTAGGAATCGGAGTGAGTTTTGCAAGTTTCCAATCACACGGCAATTCAGAGCGTTCTAGTGATTTTCTAAACCATTCCGCTTATCGTACTGGAAAGGTGTTGGGTATTTCGTCAATCCCTGGCGACCTCTTTACGTCTAAGTTAAGCAAGAGAACTAGCACACCTTCCTCTGTTATACAAATGTCACTGATTGGAGACAAATCGTCAAAAGAAGAACATTGTGGGATGCAGCCGTCATCGTGCGTGAATACGGAGTGAATCTGCGTGAATCTGCGTGCGTGAATCTTTTGTCATCCATGGATTGCTACTGCGCAAAATTTTTCGTTTTCTTGGTACAAACTCGCGTATACATTGGTGAACTAAGTTTTTGAAGAAACACCACATGCGCTCAACTGAGGTGCCCTGTAGTCCGTACAAGCGGGAAAAAGAAGAGAATGAGCTGTCTAGTAGATCTAAGATATCGACATCGCTTCCACGTGAGAATATCGGGATAATTACTTCTCTCTGCAGAAGCTTTGATGTAGCGTGTAGTTCCAAAGTTAGATGTAGCATTTTGTGGTCTGATATCCCCTCAAAGACAGTCACACTAGGCGTTCGGCGTAGCAGGTTGCCAGAAACAAGAAAAAGATCCAGAATTGACTGTAAGTCATCTTGTACATGGGTAGGCTCGGTGACTAGCTGAGTCAAGTTATGAAAAAACACTACGTCGAGAAACAGTTGGGAGGCACCAGTAAGAGCCACTGGAGTATCAGGCAACCAATTTATTGATGGAAAGTTGAAATCACCTGTCAACAGCAAATTGGCTGAGCGGATTTCGTTCCGGCATAAGAAACCATTAAGCTTTTCTGGGAATATGTTATGAGAATTCGGGAGGCGGTAGAATCCCGCAATAATTAAATGAAATTTCTCAAGAAATACTTTGAGTATAATATTTTCTAGCCCGTCAATGTTTGGCAACCTTGACAACCGCAGTGACTCTTTGTACATAATGGCGACGCCACCACCGCGGCCATTTCTGTCGCTCCGGAAATTATTATAACCACATGGTGTTATTTCACAGTCGGCAATATTGGGGTGCAGCCACGTTTCCGTCACGACCACAATGTGGGGATTATGCGCAAGGACCATGCTTAGTTACTTTATTATTATTACTATCAGTTACTTTATTCAGTATGCTTCGTGCATTGACGTTGATACAACGGAACGTCTTTTTAGAGCAGTCATCTATTCATTGTGACTTTTTTGGACTGCGGCGTTCTTCAGTTACAGGAACCCTCTTCTTCAGAGTACTGTCCCACTGAAAGACATCGTCATTTATTTTAACCTTATCATATAGAAGTTTTACTTTCTTGCCTTCCTTTCCTGAGCTGTACTATCCCAAAGGTGCTTTCGAATAGTTCTTGTAGCAGTGGAGAAGTCTTCAGATACAGAGATGCTCTCTCCTTTGAATTTGTGGCAATTCTTAAATACAGTTGAATCCCGCTATAACGAAATTCACGGTGCACGAAAAAAAATTCGTTCTCGCGGAACTTCGTTACCGCAAAAATTTGACGTGAAACGCAGAAAGAATTGCCCAAGCAGCAGCAAAGGCGTTTAATGCCAAAAATCTGTAAGCTTGGTTTGCTTACGCTTCACGGCGAGCAACGCCGTCACGCGATTTTCGCACTCGGTCAGCAAACCCATTGCAACATCGTCGTCTCGGACAGCAACGAAATTCCTGATGACATCAAAAGCGTCCATCACCTGTACGGCGGTTGCCGCAGCCGGCGCTTCCTGTACGTCGTCGTCTTCTTCATCGGAAGAGTCCTTATCATTTCGGGCAGCTTTTATGATCTGCTCATCACTCACATCTTCGTGAACAACAACACAAGCGTCAGCGCCGATGTATTCGTCGAGCTCGAGATTAGGCGGCAAGGTTCCTATTTCTCCCAGCGTTTTCCAGGCGGCCGCGATCCCCGGAGCCGGTGACGCCTCTTCGTCGTCGTCTGTAACGCCTGGTGTTAGGCCAGCAGAGTGTACGGGTCGACCTTCGGCAAATCCGGCGTGCCTGAAACAGTTCACAATTACTGAGCGCCCCAGTGTGCTCCAGGCAGCAGACATAATCTGCAGTGCCACGTACTGTCACGATCACAATATTGCGGGACGGGGGAGAGCGTGGCAAAACTGCGTTCTGCGCCTTCTAACGGCACCCGTCCGCTCCAGTTACCCTCGCAGGCTTCTCTGTACCCTTACTCCTACCTTGCGCTCAGCAGACGCAGATCGAAACCGGCGCCAGGTGACGCTTTGATATCTAGCAATGAGTGAAGCGATATCTGCTTCACTCATCACAGCGGCTGGGGCACATGCTATCGCTAGATATCAAAGCGTCACCTGGCGCCGGTTTCGATCTGCGTCTGCTGAGCGCAAGGTAGGAGTAAGGGTACAGAGAAGCCTGCGAGGGTAACTGGAGCGGACGGGCGCCGTTAGAAGGCGCAGAACGCAGTTTTGCCGTGTGTGTGGCGTTGTCGAGCCGCACCGTTGCGCTAGCGGCGGTAGGTGCGCGTCTCGGGATATCGTGGTATGTGATGTGTTGTGAGGTGGGTTGTGCACATGCGTGAAGTGGCGATGTATTCGTGTGCGTGTGGATCCGTGGGCCTGTGCGCTGTGTGTGCTCTTGGCCGACAGTGAGCGTGCTTGGGGCTCATGCGGAGCACGTGCGCCCACGTGCGCTTCACTCTCGACGCAGCTAGCGCATGTCGTGTCTGACAACGGGTGTCGGCGACGCCGCATTTGGGTGTGCATTTCTGTGAAGCGTGTGCCGCCGCAAAAATCCCGAATGGTGCTCGTATACAGTGAATGAACGCTGAACCCGACATCGGCAGCGTGCAGGCCTACCTACGCTGGACGTGTGCCGCCACCTGGGTTCAAGGCGCCTAGATACAGGCTTCGTCTGGGAGACACTGGGTGGCGCTAGCTGCCAAAAGGTGCAAGCGTTGTGACAGTGTCGTTGACGGCTGCCAAAAGGTGCCGCTTCTAGTCGCCAGAAGTCAGCATGGCACGCAAAATGTTGACTCGTCGGAAGAGAGCCGAACATCCCGAGGTACAGTGCGACAAATGCGACAGATGGGTCTTCGTGGACGAAACGCCTTTCCCGGACGTCTCCACAGCAACGAAAGGAGGACCCTTCACGTGCAAAATATGCGAAAAACTGGCTGCTTTTAGCGCGCGACTACGTGTACTTGAGGGCCAACAAAATGATGCGCTAAGTAAACGAACGGAAAAGCTGGAAGTACTGGTCCAAGAGCTCACCACGAAACTCCACCAACAATGCCGTGCTGAAGGTGGCGCCGAACAGAACCGTGACGGGGAGCCAAGGACGCAGCCGTCCACGGAGGCAAGCCCGATAACAGAGGTGGCTGTTGAACAGACGGAGAACACGAACGAAGCACCCGCGCACGCGGATAGCCAGGAAAACCGGGACGAGCCACGGACAGCGCCACTCTCCGCAACACCTCCCATGGACAGTGCGACAGACACTGCAAGGCAGAGTGAAATGCCGTTGCATCTCACCGAGAACTCGGGCGAGCTGCAGGGATCCACGCCGAAACGTCAGAAGACTATGGGAAAAGAGCAGAGCACAGCTCATAGCAGAGGACAGGAAGACCCCAAGGGCTCGAGAGGGCGAGGCACGGGCAAGTGCAAGAAACAGGCTCCTGGCCGGAAACAAGACACCCCCGAACAACCAGCCAACAATGGCAACACCTGGGTCAGGCCTGGTCCCAAAGTCGCCAGAGAGTTAATCCTAGTCGGCGACAATAACGTCGGAAAGATCGCTGACGCGGTGAGGGCAGCAGCTCCCAACCCCAAAACCATAGGCTGTCTTTATAGCAAGAAAGCAAATGCAGCAAAGGCAGTGGCATATGTGACCAGCTACGAGAAGCAAGCCCGGTCAGTACAGCGCCGGTATGTAATTCACGTCGGACTAGCTGATGCACTCCGACACGACCCTAACGCTATCGTGAGGGCATTGAACAACGCTGGGGTGGACAGACCGACAAGGCTGACCGTGTGCTCGATCCCGGAGGTCACTAGCCGAGGCGGAGAGGTCCGTGCAGCCATAATCACTGCCAACGCGCAACTAAAGCGGTGGTGCAGAAAGAACAAGCACCGATTCATTGACCTGGCAAAGGGATGGAACCCGGAGATGTTGGAAAGTGACGGGCTGCAATATAGTCCAGAGGGTGTTCGCTTCGTGACAGAAAAGTTGAACATGTGCATACACGCTTTTTTAGGCCAGCAGGCTCGGCGGGAGGAGCCCAGAGGACCAAAGAGGGAACAGACGTCTCAACAGCATCCATATCAAGGTCAGCCGAGAGGTCAACACCAGTGCAAGGACGGTGTGATGCAAACAAGCAGTGGCAACATCGAACAGATACCCGAACCAATACCCATGCCAGGGCAACACCAACAGTGGTTCCTACCGGACTCCCGGCCAGCTGTCCACGCAACAGCACCATGGGGAATGACACCGGTCTTCCCATGGGGCCCACACCTAGCCCTCCCCAATATCTACAACCCAGTGGGGGAAATGATGCGCCAACACATCCTGCTGAACAATCGCACTCCGCAGTAGTGAGTAGGCGCAGGAGAAGACACCGACATCGCTACATACGCACAGCGACCATCATCAATGTGGGGTTTCTTAACCTACACGGAGCGAGAAAAGCATCCAAGTGGGCGGAACTGTTTACAGTGCTGAACAGCGAGGATATCAGTCTGTACGCTGTTGCGGAGACCCATCTACGTGACCTAGAAGAACCTCCGATTCATCCGGAATGGAACTGGGCAGGACGCAACCGCTCTGGTGCAAACCGCAAAGGTGGTGGTGTGGGTGTGCTGTGGCGAAAAAACTCCACATGGGTGCAAATGGCGGGGGTCTGTGATGAACATATCTGGGTATCCGGAAGCATTGTCGGCATCCCTGTGCTTGTAGGCGTCGTGTACCTTACGGTTGCGCATGGGCGACACGAAGCTAATGACCGTGTCCTGGAGTGCATTATCGAAGATGTCAAGCGATGGGCCCCACAACATGAAGTACTCTTGCTGGGAGACTTCAACGGACATATACAGCCCACCGACGGATACCAGGACCGGAATGGTGAGCTACTGATGGGATGTGCGCGGGAGCTGGGCCTGGAAATAGCCAACCTTAGAGCTGACTGTGAAGGTGAATTCACCTGGTGCGCTCGCAACAGCCACACCACAATAGACTATGCTCTAATGTCCCCGAAACTGGCAGCGCACGTAACGCAGGTCCATATCGACGAAGACGGACACTTCAGCCTAGGGAGCGACCACAACCGTATCCGTCTATCATTCTCATCCTCCTCTTGGCACAGAAGACGTACAGAACACCGCGACCCAGCCCGTCGATACCTGCCCACAACATCATACGAAGCTGTGGCCAAACAATTCGAACTGAGTGAGATGCGCACACAAGCCACAACGTACGATGCGTATGTCGCCGAGCTGAAACGCATCATGAGGTGCGCACCAGCTCGAGGGGCGGCACGCAAAGGAAGCCGTGGTGGGACCAAGAGGTGAAACAGGCACTGGGAGCGAGGCGATCCGCGAACAGGGCACACCGTAAGCAGCTCAAACTCTACCCAGCCGAAGATTGCCGCCCAGCATGGGAAGAATATCTCCGCTGCAAGCACTATATGCAAGAAGTTGTGCAAAGAAAAATCTCACAGTGCAACCATCAACAACTGCAAGCAATCACGAATGCGGGTCACGACAGTAGCCGGCGGTTTTGGAAGTATGTGCAAACGCTTGACCGCAAGCCACCACAGTATGACATCAGGGATGAGGCTACAGGATTGCCAGCTACGGACCTTTCCCAACTGCTGACGCGCCACCTGGAAAGGGTCTACGACCAGCCGACATATGAGCCATGCGATAACTGCACAGCGAAGAGCCCTGAACCCGTCAGTGCCTCGATGGAAGTGTCATGGCAGGTGACACCACAAGCCTTGACACGGGCTATTGCTCATATTGGGACACACACGGCACAAGGCCTCGACCACATTCCCGCGGGCTTGGTCAAATGTCTGGAAACACAGGCACGAGACCAACTCGCCAGAATCTATACTGGCATTATCGCAGGTGACGCCATACCCGCCGATTGGCTTCAAGGGCGAGTGTCACTCGTGCCAAAGAAGGGAGGCGACCGAGGCCTTCTGCGAGACCACAGGCCGATCACAGTGACAAGTGTGCTGTACCGCATCTTCGCCCACGTCCTGAAGAAATGGATGGTCGGCTGGGCTGAAACACAGGGTCACCTCACTGAACTACAGTCCGGATTTCGACACGGCCGACGACTGGACGACAATCTATTCACCCTGACCCAGTGCATCGAAATCGCACGGCAGGAATCACGGGGACTTGTTGGATGCTTCCTAGACGTGGCAAAGGCATACGACAGTGTCCCCCATGAACCTTTGCTACGCCGAATGAAGGAGTTGGGTATGCCGCAGGAGTGGACTAACCTGCTGGCACGCCTATACACAGACAACACAGTGGTGGCCAGCCTTCATGGCAGCACATCGCAACCAGTCGCCGTCCGACGGGGCCTAAAGCAGGGATGCCCCCTATCCCCACTCATGTACATGCTGTACACGTCCGAAGTAGAACTATTGCTACTCGATTGTGGTATAGGCTTCGCACTCCCCTTTCTGTGGGCAGGTCTCCCGGAAATGTGGACGTTGCCAGCACTGGCATTTGCGGACGATATTGTGTTGTTGGCTGAAACCGAGGCGCAGCTGCAGCGGCTGTTAACAGTGTGTGCAGAACATCTAGCTACACTAGGACTGTCCTTCAACCCCACCAAATCAGCTGTGCTCCGGTTCTCGGGCCCATCCGACGCCAACCCTGCAATACTACTGCCCAACGGAGACAACATACCGCAAGCAACCCAATATCGGTACCTGGTAGTACAGCTGTGCACGGAAGGTGACATATACATAGCACATGAAAAACACCTAAAGCTGAAATCCACCCGTGCAACTAGCATCCTACGCCGACAATGCCTGTGGGGCTGCAACCGATATGTGTTGGTGCGTGACCTGTGGAAGGGGGTGCATGTGCCGGGCCTGACCTTTGCCAACGCCATCGTGTGCCTCTCTGCCCCCACAGGAGATTGGCTCGAGCGCGGACAGCGCGAAGTGGGCCGGATAGCGCTTGGCTGTCACGGTCGAGTTGCTGTTGAGGCGATCCAAGGCGACATGGGATGGTCGACCTTTGAAGCCCGCGAAGCTCACAGCAAAATCTCATATGAGGCGCGCCTACGCACCATGAAGGACATCCGCTGGGCACGGAAGGTGTTCCGCTATGTACACCTAAAGGGCATCCGCACGCGATGGTGTACCCGTGTACAGTCCCTGCGCCGGAAATACGGCTTCTGGTCGAACGGTACAGCGGAGGCCGCTGAGTACAAAACTGCCGTACGGACGCAAGTACGCCAAGCGGAGACCACCATGTGGAATGCCTCAGCACAGAAGAAGACGACACTAACGCTGTACCTAGAGCACAAAGCAGCAATATCAACGGAGCCACTCTACGACAACAGCGTCGGTAGCACGCTCCTGTTCGAGGCACGGGCGGGGGCACTCCGCACTTTGACCTACCGCCGTCACTTTGACACCTCCCCAGAAGCGCAGGCGGCGATTTGCAGGGCATGTGGGAGCGCGGACGAGACGGCGGAGCACATCATTCTCCGTTGCGCGAAACTATTGCCCCAGCCGGCAGAGGACACCACGCTACCGCGCGCACTGGGTTTTGAATCGGCCGAACGCGGACAGCACAGTGGCGCCATCCGGACGACGAAAGCCCGGCTTCGTATGTGGTGGACAATAACTAGACGCTGACGGTGTTCATAGCAGCTTTACCCTATCCCTTCTCATTTCTCTCTCTCTCAGTTTTTCTATTTCACCCGGCTAGGGCACATTACTGAGCCCACCCGATACAAAGGGTGCAGCCACAACGCATCATCATCATCATCACCACGCTCTCCCACGTCCCGCAATATTGTGATCGTGACAGTACAAGTCCACCTTCGTGTCTCGGCCGGTTTCAGTGTTAAAAAGCAGCCGCTGAATTAACCTCCCGCGGTAAGCGCGCTTCAGGCTAAGAATCACGCCCTGATCGAGAGGCTGTAAGACAGACGTGCAATTGGGAGGGAAAAACCTCAGCTCCGTGTTAGTGAGCTTGACTTCGTAGGAGTGATGCGCTGAACAATTGTCCAAAAGCAAGCAAACTTTACGGCCCTGCCGCTTCATGTCGCGGTCGAATGCCATCATCCACTCGGTGAAAATAGCGCGGGTCATCCATGACTTGTTGTTCGCCTTGTACTGCACAGGTAGGCTACGAGTTCCCTTAAAACAGCGCGGCTTGGCACTTTTGCCTATGACTAACGGCGGACGCTTGTCCGAGCCATCCATGTTTGTGCAAAGCAGCACTGTGATGCGTTTTTTGCTGTGTTTGCCGCCGTGACAGCGCTGCCCCTTGAAGTCGAGCGTCCTAGCCGGCAACATCTCGTAGAATAGCCCGGTCTCGTCGGCGTTGTAAATGTCTGCAGGCGCGAAGTTGCTTAAAATTCCGGCCATGTTACTCGCCTTCCAAGCAGCTGCTCCGTCCACGTCTGCTGACATTGACTCGCCGCACAACACTTTTCCAACGATGTTATGGCGGGCCTTGAAACGGTTTAGCCAGCCAATGCTGGCTTTAAAATCATCAATGCCAAGTAGGCATGCATAGTTCAAGGCTTTCTGCTGGACGATGCTTCCGGACAGGGGGACGTTGCTGGCTCGTGCTTCCACAAACCACGCATGCACTGCTTTGTCCAACTCTTCATGGAGGGGCCGCGTCACCTTTTTGTGCTTCGAGGACGTGCCTGAAGCAAGTGCCATTCTCACGCTGTCCTTATTGCCTAGAATCGTTGACAGCGAACTTGCAGGAATTCCGAAGTCTTCAGCAATTGCCGCTTTCTTCCTTCCGCTTTCTGCTTGGGCGATTATTTGAGCTTTTTGCTCAAGGGAAAGGGTTTTGCGTTTTTTCACTTGCGTTGCCATCGTGTCCTGCGGATGAAAACTCGTCGTTGTCGAAGAGAAAGGCAGTATAGTGCCTAGAATATACTGGCTAGTGTGCCGTGCGGAGGGCTCTCTCAATGGGAGGAGGTGTCCGCGCCGGCGATGCCTTCCAACTTTGGCCGCCAGGGGCGCTGCTCATCGTAAAGGTGCCGTCGACGCCGTCGGCCGCCGGCGCGCCCTTGATTTGCCGCAGCTGCGCTGGCCGAGCCATCAGTGGGTTCGAGCGCTTTGGACGCGTCTACGCTGTTCTTTTGTTTTAGTCGTTCTGTTTCTTGCATTCATATGAGATAATTAAATTTGCAACGACTAATGATGCTAAAAATAAAGCATCAGGGCAGGGAAAAGACATGTTTCATGTCGCTTTGTCGGAGTGGGTACCGCTCGAATCAGGACTAGGTTTCTATGTTCGGTGTGCCATCGGACCCTGCGCAGCTTGCGTAGTGGAAGCGGCTGATTAAAAGACAGGACCGCAAGTTGACTTCAACGTGTGTTGTCTGCGAAAAATATTTTGAGGAGAGCTACATCGAGAGAACGTTCAAAGTGACAGTAAACGGCATCGTCAACGAGCTCGCTATAGAGATAGACCACGAATTAATCCTGAAACCGTGCCAATGCTATTCGACCATTATCCGAACTATCTTCTGCCTAAGAAGACATCTAAAAGAAAGTTGAGGAACCTCTGTGACCAACCGGCCGCTAAACGACAAAAAACGCAGTGCCGTAATGCCAGTGGTGCAGACGACAGCCATGCACGCACCGTCAAGGATGTTTGACAATGCTTCCAAGGAGTTGGCAGCAGCTAGAAGAGCCGAGCGAGAACTCATGCCCGCAGCAGCAGACGTGCAGCTTTGAGCATCGGGATCCGTTTGACTCAGTTTACATACCTGCAACTTGGACCAAATTAACCGAAGCACCTGCTGGATCTGTAGCCTACGCGCGTTATCGAGCCTTAAAAAAAAAAAAAAAAAAAGAACTTTGTCACTTTGTACATAGAAAAAGTGATAACTTTTGTAAGCCTGAACGCAGTTCTGTGGACACTACAGTGTATACTCTCGGAAAAGAAAAAAACAAGCGCGTACAATACAACAATATCTAAAGCTGAAGATAGAGCTATATAGGCAGAGTGCACTGGAGGGTCTTTGTTTCGAATGTGGCCTGCAACCAGCTGATTCAGGAAGCACATATCATTCATGGGAATATATTTTGCAGAAAAAGTGTCGCTTGACCGTCAACTCTGAAGGGGTTAGCTGCGCTTAGTGCAAATACCAGCGGAGGCTTACACAAGATGCGCAGAAAGAAGGAAAAAGCATGCAACTAGCCAAATAAATGCTGCAACATTTCTCGCGCTCTGAGAAGAGCTAAGAGAAAACTGGCATGGAGCGCAGAACAAGTGGCTGTATTGAAAGCGCAAAATGAGGGGCTAATAAGTGAGTCTGTGGTTAAAGCTTTTTGTTTTTTTTTTTTTTTTAAATCCCGCGCGTGACCTAGACAATTGTGACCGTACAACAACCGCTCGGCTGCTGAAACCGCGAAGCCGAAACTGGTGAAGAAAGTAAAATTAATTATAAATTACTTAGCGGTGGTAAGCGAGAAACCACGTGGAGAATTACAGGAATATCTAGCGCATCATTAGCAAGTGAAAAAAAAAAAATACCACCAAAAATTGGTATCAGACTACTTTAAAATTATTGCGGTGTCATATGTGCGGCCTTTCTCCAAAACCTTTAGCGGTTCATTTCTATATTTTTACTTGTTTATTGTTGCTGCGACTTTTTGCTCAAATTTTACTATATTGTAGACTTTGTAAAAAAAAAAAAGAATCAGTGATACAATCACCACTTTTGTTTCTTGTCTTTCCTTCTGTTACAAAAAAAAGCGCACCGCATAATAATCATTTATGTATGAAGCAACAATTAAGTGACTTCCTAATAAAACAAATGAATAAAGAGTAAGAACAGATTCAGACTGCTTGTGTTTATTGTCGAATGCGATCTTTGAAAACATAAAAAGCGCCCTTCTTTTCTGTAGCATATATGTGACGCTATAAAACGTCACTAACCTATCACCTATATCACCTTAGCAATAAGCATGACTGAATTGCAGAAACGTCGACGTAAACTATCCGAAAGCATGAGGCCCGTATTGACGTTCGTAGCACTTGACTGCGGCATCGCGATATACCATGGACCATAAGAAAAGACCGAAGAGTAAATAAAATTCAAAGTTGGATTAATGAACAGTGTAAAATATTAAGGGCATTTTCTGATACCTGTGTCACACGGACAATAACAGTCGTCGTCGATCCGTTCCGGGTTAGATCGCGACTGAGAATATAGTTGCCATAATTCGGGACAACCACCTGGATATGAGCTGACTGAGCGCTCACTCAGAAGGAAGATAGATACGATACGCAACATCCGCGATCGCGATGCGTGGATCGCAATCGAGTGGCTCTAGATCAAATAAAATCGTCATCGGAATATTTCATAGCAATATATTGAATCCGGCCCGGACTCGATCGTTTAATCAAAGACTAACAAACTATTGCAACCAACGTGTCAACTTTAGGTGGTTTTCTCAAATTTCTTCTCTCGCTGGATATCAGGAAGTCAATATGTGTTCTGCTTAAGACCTTATCCGGTTCAGCTGAATAAATAAAACAGATATATAGCAGACATGGACCAGACAGTATTTGTTAAACGCTTCCTCGAGCGCTATTTGAGCGTATAATTTTCTCCGCACAGTACTAGGACGGTATGAATGTCTTCCACCAAGACTGTTTTTAGACACAAAGTGCGCTTAAACGGTCGAGAGACAGGTTTCATAGTGAAAAGCGCAGCGCGCTATCCGGACCTATATGCCGCCTATGCTGCCGAGGCCGCGAACGCGGAGCGATAGCACCTTAGCTATTGGTAGCGCCGCCCCGCGGTGGTAGCGGGAAGGCATCACCACGGCGGACACGCCAGCGCGCGCCCTCGGCACACTAGCCAGTATATTCTAGGCACTATAAAGGCAGCGAGTGAACAACGCGACCACGACTATAGTGCCTAGAATATACTGGCTAGTGTGCCGACTGCGGCCTCCTGGGTGGCGCCGCCAGCGATGAATGCCGGCGGCCGCCGCCAGGGGCGCTGCAAACTGGGTGGGTACCTGTCACGACGCCCGCAGCCTACCGCGCTCTCGCAACACCGGCAAGAGGTCTAGGCGCGCGCTGCATTTCTTTGCTTTCGTCAAGTTGGTAACAGACCACAGTTCTACTGGAGGCAGCTGACTATCAGTTTAAAGGTTTGTTTTGAACTTAGACTAGAATTTTGCGGCATATTCAATCATCGCCGCTTCGGTGCAACTTCGAGTTTTGAACATCCCCGGTGCTCACAAAGTAAAAACGGAATATGTACCTGGGCGACGGTAGCACCATAGGCTTTTATTGGTGTAATGTCATTTTGGTAGCTTTTTCCTAACAAAATGTTAGGATCATATGCGTACATGTGTTCTACCTACACTAATTCAATTGAAATAGATTGGTGGTTCTCAATGTGTACTCTATATTTGCTGACAAGCAAATACGTGCAGTTTAGTCATAGCGTGTGCGTGCGTGCGCGCGTGTGTGTGTGAATAATGCAGGAAAGAACAATACAACACTTGTTTTTATTGCTGCAATAACAAGACGCAGACAGTTGCATGCAGAGCATGAAGGGGAGCATTTACTGGCAGCGGCGCTGTTTAAGAAACCTTTGTCGTTGCCTTCGAGCTTCCCTCTCTTTGTTTAGCCCCTTGACAAAAAAACGAAACCTTAAGAGAACATAAAATTTTACAACTGCAGTTAGAATTGCCTTTTCATGCTCTGGACAGCCAAGTTCAGGAAAAGACACCTGCTGTAGCTGGGTCAAGAATTCAACTAAACTTCCTTCATGGAGTTCGTTTTTACTAAAAAACGTTGTAAAGGCATCCTGCATGGCCTTTACAGCAGTTAACAAGCTCTGGCTAGGGTACACCAGGCCCCCATTATCAAAATGAGCAGTAAAGTATGAAGAAGCATCGGCACCAGCTTCTGCTTTGCTGACGCAAAGATAGTCTGCACACCGTGGACAGCAGCTCCTGGCAATCATCTTTCTTGCCACATAGCCTGTAGTATAATAAATTACAGCACTATTGCTCTTTTTTTCTGTGTATGATTCATGGTCACTGCTAGACACGATTACTTCAACAACGTCATGAGCTTCGCTGGGATTTCCGTGGTGAAGTAGGTCATCTATTTTCTCTGAGAGAAAACTGCTCGTTGTTTCACACAGCTCATTTGGGTTTAGCAGTGCTTTGGTCACCTCTGGAGTGCAATTTCCTCCTCTAGGCGGTTTCGCCAGGTTGTAGAACGCTAGTAGATTCACAGTCACGAGAAACTGTGAAACGGTGGGGTGGTCGTTGCATCCCGACGACTGCCTAATTATCCCAAAAAGGTTTTCAATTTTATCCTGGCTTACTCGGGACGTAAGCAGATATTTGAACCCCACAGCCGACGTCAGGAACGACAACAAGTCAAGTGTGCTCTTGACCGTCACTCTTAATCCTGCCAATGTGTTTTCCGTAAGGAAGCCACCGCGAGCTGGTTTCGCATGCTGCTCCCATTCCTGCAGATACTCTAAGAAGCCTTTGATATATTGTTCGTTCGGACTATTAGGCTTGAGTGCCTTCTCGCTTGTTCGCGAAGTCATTATACGAATCAGACGGTTCATATCTTGCACGAAATCTACTGTCGGTTGCACTATCCCATATGAAGACTGAATTTGTTCTTTGTAAATGAAAAGTCCTTTGATGACTTGGTCACCAAACAGCTGAAAAGCGATGTCAACTTTCATTTTTTCAAAGCTGTTCGGCTTGATGTGTGCAAAATTTGTTATGCTTGGCATCACCTTGAGGGTCACATTTTCCCGATCCACTTCGAAAGCTGCTTGTATGATGCCGCAGTGAACATGTCCAGCTGGTGTGAGGTATCCTTTTGCAACAAACCCGTTTCTGACATTCTTAATCAAATGTGGAAAGTCTGAGAAAAAATAGGGTTGAAGTACTGGCTACAACCAAAATTTATTAGGAGCTGACGCGTTTCGAGGCCACCTTCGTCTCTAGGAAGTGAACATATTCGATAGAAGTTTGGTTGAGAAAGCAAGAGTTTAAATCAAGTAAAAATGCGAATCAAGTATACCTTAGGCTGAAAAATCGTCAACCTAAAGAAAACACACCCAAGGCTCGGCGTCGTACCAATTGCTGAATTAAATGAAGAATTTTAAGAAAATAATGAAAAAGCCCAACCCTGTTAGGCTAACGTACCGCAACCGAAGCACGGTGCTAAGCAATAGAAGCACAAAATTGACTTTAATGGAGGTAGTTGTTGAAGTGTAGACTATCGAATCCTCGCAGGAGCTTCAATTGTGTCATATGACACATTCGAGACACGGGGAATGATAATCGCTCTGTGGAACCACTCGCGATTTTCACTTCACACACCCACGCTTTGCGTTCAGTGGCCCGGCGGTTAAATATACTCGCTGCAAATCACCCGAAGTCATATAACCGAATGGCGCGGACAAACAAGCTTTGAGACGTTTTTTTCAAGAAGTTGCTTGGAGGAGCCAGCGGCCTTGGTTCGCCGTTGTTGCAAAGTGACACAGGCCATTCACATATATGCAGAGGGGAGCCTTCTTGAAACTATAAATTGTAGTACACTATAGACCTTTGCATCGGCGGGCGGGAAGGATGACGCCTCTTTACTGGGTCGTTGGAAACCGGTTTTTCAAAAGTCCAGAGAGGAGGCTTTTCGAATCTCCCTCGCCCGATAAAAAGGTCTATACGATAACCTGGAAACACTGCAGATGACATCAGTGGGGAAAAGAAGAACATTTCCTGTTGGCGCCGCATCTGAAGAAACAAAACAACTCGGACGCGAAAACATGGGCTCTTAATTTTGGTTGGTGACAATATTTCAAAGCATTAAACACACCTTACCAGTAAATGGCTGAACCAGCAAAACCATGCCATGGTCTGCCAGCACATTCTTCTGGTCAGCAGGTGTATGATCGCCGAGGTCAACAAAGCCTTCGATGTCGCCTTAATTGAAAAAGAAACCCAGAAGGAACACTGCTTAATGTCCAAACATATTTCAACACAGATCAGAATATATATATATACTTTCTTTTATCACCTTTTTCGCGCCAGAACGAGCTCCAGGAATATTCCAGTGTATTCTTTTATCACTTCTCTAGATCTATGTTGGGGAGTGGCAAAATCGTTCCTACTTTTGTTAGCAGAAATTCAGCCTAGTTTTTGTTCAGTGAACTGACGTTTGTATCGCTCACGCACGCTGACCGCCCCTGAAATGCAGACATAAAAGCCTCCTTTCCGGCTGTTTGTGGGCGCATACCTGTAATCTGTGTAGACATGCTTAGCAAAACTCCTCATTTTCCGTATATGGCACAGAGCATTCCAAGAATCTAATAAAAACTTTACTCACCAACTGACTTCACGCTTAGGTTCTCCGATAGCTTTAATTCGTCAATGATGAGGCCACCATGACGACTGTAAACATCCATGGTCTTCGTCTTTTCGTTTAAGGCATTGAAGACTTTAGCGCTGAGGCCAAAACCACCTTTGAAACGCTTCAGGTACTTTTGAAGGCAAGTTCGCCCTGGTAGGACCATAATGGCTTCTCTTCGGAGGTGCTCATATAACTTCGGACTTCGCATCCTCATCAACATACATTCTAGAATCCATTCGTCGTCGTATCGCATGCCTTTATGCGACTTTCGTCGTGCAGCCAGGAAACAATTTTTTACAGCCAGCTGTTGCTTTGTGGGAAGGGACTTAATTTTGCTGTCAAATGTTTTTTCACAAAGAGCCTCATTTTGTTCTTTCATGTGAGCCACTTGCATCATTGCGCCTGCCAACTTTTTCTTAGTCCTTGATATAATTCGAGATATGTTCTTTGATTCTTTCTTTTCATCAGACTTCCTCGCAATTTCACTTTCCCTTCTCTTTTGTCTGCATGCTTGGTTTTGAGCCAGAATTCTCAGGTACTTGCAGAAAGCACAGGACTCTCCATCGGATTTTATTGATAGCAAACACTTCTCAGAAAAAATCATGCCCCTGCAGGAAATGTACTTTCCAGAAGCAGGCTTTATGCCGCATCCACCACAAAGAGCTGTCACTTCCTCGATCAAGGATTCGGCCTCTTCGCATGTCATGACAATTTGTTCTGACTTCTTTCTTCCCTTCAGGTAAACCGTTGCCACTGATTGTCCATCAGGTGAAGGTCTTTCAAACACTACCATTTTTTCCGTGGAAATGATGGCGAAATTATTTTCTTCGGCTTCACAGTAGGCGTAAGCCAATGATTCTGCGGGAAACGTTGTACTCTCATCCAAGTTATTGGAATAGATATGTTGAGGAATGGGTGCATGCTCTCGCTGGTAATTGGAGGGGGTTGTTCAGCAGCAGCAGCGCTTGCTACTTCAGGACTACAACGTTTGGAGCAATTTTCATTCCTTTCACCTCCATTGGCGGGCCGAGACTCTTCAAGGATCACTGGTTCGGCACTCCCAATGGCTGAACTCAACTCGGAGGTTTCTGGCTCACCACGCCTGCAACGCTTTGCTGGAGGCTCTTTCTCGCACAGATTTCTACTTTTCCTTTTTGCTGGCGATTTGCGCGCAAGATGTTTAGGGTAATCCGGGAATATAGTAGGTATGGCGTCGGGCTTCAGACGTGGTTTATCGCGGGGAAGCTCATTTGTAACGCCGTTCACGGTGACACGGAACACGCGCTCAATATAGTCGCTCTCAAAATGTTTCTCGCACACCACAGCCATTGATGATAACTTTCTGTCTTTTCTTTTGATGCGGCGTTCCCATTCTGCGAGCCGCGTAGCATCAGATGGTGCAGTAAACATTGAAACTCTCTCCTTGTTCGACCGGAGACCGCTTTTGCAGAAAGGCACAAAGCAAGCCTTCTCTTTGAACTGCCGCTTTGGTTTCGACATATTTCCGTGCAGACAAAACTACAATCAAGAACTCATTTTGTTCTTCGTAGATATGATGAAAAAAAAAAAAAAAATACAGCGCCCAAAGGCGCACACAGCGCCCACACAGCGCACGCACACAACGGATTCAGTCACACCGAAATTGCTACAAGAGCACACGGAACGACTTCCATATGCAGTTCCCCACTCACAAAAACAAACGCTGCACTTTCGTGAAAAAAAGAGCACCAGATTCAGCTTGAACCGAGTTGAAAACCCATATGCACGCACAACACCAACAGACTGGCTTCTGAAACGAAAAAACCGCGTCGTCTGCTCCTGTGGTACCCTCCCGACAAGCAGCGCCCTCTGCCGCTATGAACTGGCTTTCATTGCAAATTGCTCCACCCTCGCCCATAGGGAAGCGCTGCCGGACGGCACAGTAGCCAGTATATTCTAGGCACTATACCACGACACAAAGCCAAAATGGCGGAACTGCAATCACGTGATTTCATGCTTAATGTGGCTTTGGATTTGACTTGGACTTCTCGCCAATAAAACTAGTTTCGGTTTCGATTTTGAACGCGAAAATTTCGTTGAAGCGGAAACGCTCTGCAAAAATGGTTCGTTGTGCAGAGAAATTTAGGCCATTAATTCTTATAGGATACTCGCGGGGAATAAAAAATTATTCGTTGTCGCGGAAATTTCGTTGTGGCGGTATTCGTTGTGGCGGGATTCAACTGTATGCTCACTTTTTCTCAGTGGTCAAATAATTTAAGGATTACTGGTCGTAATTTGTTAGCTTGTTTACGCCCTGTTTAGTGAATTCTCTCTATCGAAGAGACCTCCACCCCTAGTTTTTCCTGAAATAAGTTGGTTACAGTCTCCGAGAGTGATTCAGAAGTCTCATCGTCCTTTTCGATCATGCCACATATGGTAACATTGTTGCGGCGACTTCTGTCCTCGAGATCAACCAGTTTCTTTTCTAGGCTTTGAATAGTGCTTTCTAAGTCAGTGATTTTGCTGCCTAATTCCTTTATTGTTGATACAGAGTCTTCTACCTGCTTTAGCTTCGCATCTATGCCATCCAACTGGTTATGGATAGTTTTCTGTCCTTCGAGTAACTGCTGAAGCAGCTCTGTTGTATTACCAGGCTCAGGATTACACTCGACATCACCGCAAAGCATGAGAAGAGCAACAAAAACATTGCGGATGCACGAAAATAATGTACACACACTGTGGGGGCACACCAGCTGGACGAAGCAATGATCACTCGTTCTAATAGAACCATATTTGTTACTGACCTGCATAAAAAGCAGAAAGGGATTCATGGTGATGTTGTCGGACGGCCAGCCGATGTGCCCACTAAAGGAATCCCAGATCGGATCGCTCCTTAAGTAGGGGCAAGACGATTACGTGCGAGGGGGCGGTGTCCAGTCGATGGCGTTGACTCGGCGCGACTTTTTGTGTGCGCAGGCTCCGTTCAGGCAAGTCGATAAGATTTGGTACACTGCTTCATCCGTCGAACTGTCCGTCACTGCAGTTCCAAACGTCAATACCTGCATAAAAAGCAGAAAGGGATTCATGGTGATGTTGTCGGACGGCCAGCCGATGTGCCCACTGTGGAGTCATCCATGGAATTGGACTCAGTACCTCATTGCAAAAGATCAAGCAGGGGATAGCAGAACACGAGGAGAACCCTAAGGTGCTGGAGATCAGACGACTAGAACAGAGCAAGACCATCATGCTTACATTCACCACCAAGAAGGTACCGAGGAAAATCAAATGCCTAGGTGCCATCCTGAACTGTTACTTGTACAAGAAAAAGTATGACATATGCTATCAGTGCGGAGAACTGGGACACTACGACGTACGCAAGAGCAAGGAGGAAAAGTGCAGGGGCTGTAGCATCCCCAGCCCAACCGAGGAACACGATTGCAACCCTACCTGCGAGCTGTGTGGTAAGGCGTACTCCATCAGTGACAAAACCTGCAAGGAGGTCTTCAGAACTCCATACATGGTTAAGAAACGAAAATGGGAAGAGAAGCTCCAGCAAGGGGAGGAGGAGGAGAAGAAACTACCAGAACATCACAGCAGGCGGGACGAGAGCAAGACGCGGGCCACGAGCAGAGAGCGACTGCGGTCCTCATCCTTCTCGAAGCTACCGCAGCTGGCCACCCCCACCCCACCCAAGAAGCAAGGGGCACCACCTTCTAAAAAGGTAGGCTGGGGAGCGATTCCCATTACTCAGACATAGTGAGGGAGCTCAAAGAGCAAATGAAACAACAACACGAAATGATGAAACAGCAACAGGTGCAATGGAAGCTTTACCAGGAGCAAACAAAAGCTCAGATGCAGGAGCTCTGTAATCATGTTATCGAGCTACAAAGGGAGAACAATGAGCTCAAAGCTCAACTCAGACAACCGGAAGAGCACCAGGAGGCCATGGACGATAAGCCGCCCGAAACCGATCTAGAGGCACCTGCACCGGAAAAGAAAAAGTGAGTTAAAAAGACCAAATCAGGCCTTGAGAAGGCCGAGGGCAGGGTAGACAAACTGGAGGTCGACATACAGCAACTCAAAGAAGTAGTACAACAGGCGGCCATTGCTACCCAGCGTAACGCGGAGAGGATAGACCAACTCTCAGCCCAGCTCAGCCAACTAGTCATCCCAATGGGAACTAGAATGGACCAACTGGCAGAACAGCAAAAACAAATCCTTCTGTGGTTGAATCATGGCCAGACTCAACACTAGGGCAAACACTATATGGCTTTGGAACTGTAGGGGCTTCACAAAAAAAAAAAAGAAACGTTCTCCAAGCCTACCTTGTGAAACGCAATGGTCCCGATATCATCGCGCAGCAAGAGTGTGGGAAAAACGCTAAACTGAAATATCACCGTCATGCAGCATGAGCTAGGATGCACGCAGATTGACTACGTGTTAACAGAGTTTATACCGCAGAGGCAGAAAGAATGTAGCCTGCTAGTCCTGAAAGTCTACAGTTCTCCTAAACTAAGGAAAGGTTGTGGCTTCAGGGAGCTTTTTGCCAAAGCGCGAGCACTGACACAAGGGCAGCAGCATCTTGTAATAGTAAGGGACTTTAATGCGTCACACCAAGCATGGGGATACACCCACTCCCAAGTAAAGGAGAGGGAATTATGGGATGCCGTGATATAGTACAATTTAACACTCCTTAACGATCCACTCGCGCCAACCAGGGAGGGGAACAGCGTGTCACACGACACCTCACCCGACCTGGCCATGATCGGAGCGGATGTTGAGGCTACATGACACAAAACGAGAGAGAACCTAGGTAGTGATCACAGAATCATAGAGGTTGTTGTCCAAAACGGGGTCAAAATCAAACGTGAGAAGAAAACCCTCAAATCCATCAATTGGCAGTCCTTCCGCAACAACAGAGGGGGTTGCGGGGAGATCACCGACATAGCTGAACGGACCAATGACCTCAAGCAGACGTGCAAAGAGGCTGAGGAGGAAATAGAATTAGATGAGGAACAAAACTGGGTTGATAGCTACGTGAGACAACTGTGGAAAAAGAAAAAAGGCAGAAACAGAGCTCGCGCAAAAAAGGGGCAACCGCAACCTGAGAAGGAGAATAGCAGCTCTCAACAACGAAATTGAGAGCCATGCCTTAGCACTAAATAGACAACACTGGAACGACACCTGCGATAGACTAGACAAGCAGCCAAGCTCCGTCACCACCTGGAAACTACTGAGACACCTCCTGGACCCAGACAACACCAGAACTGAGACCAGGAGAAAAATGCACAGACTAACACACAATTTCCAAGGATCGGAGGAGAATATGATCAACCAGGTAATAGAGAGGCACATAGGGGAAACAAACACCGAAACATTCCCAGACTATAGTGGCGAAAACAACGAGGAGCTAGACCAACCGATCACCATAAGAGAGGTCCAAGCTTCCTTAAACAAACTCAACGGAAAAACCGTGGCTGGCCCAGATGGGGTCAGCAATATGATGCAAAGAAACCTTGATGGCAACTACCTCCAGCAACTAACAGCATTCATTCAAAAGTGTTGGGAACAAGATACCCGGGGAGTAGAAGAAAGCAAATCTAGTCCTCATCCCTAAACCAGGAAAGAAACTCAAACTATAGAACCTTAGGCCAATATTGTTACCTTCCTGTGTTGGCAAGCTCATGGAGCATGTCATACAGAATCGGCTCAGCGGATACTTGGAAAGTAAGGAACTCTACCCAGACAACATGCTTGGATTCAGACAACTATATACAAACGACGTCATGCTACAAATCAAAGAACAAGTACTGGAAAGGAAGACTAGCGACTCGAGAGCCATAGTGGGACTGGACGTCAGCAAAGCATTTGACAGCGTCAAACACCAAGCGATCCTGTTACACATCAATCGTCTAAATGTAGAAAGCAAGCTATACAACTATATCAAAAGTTTCTTCAGGGACCAGATTGTGAATATAGAAATAGGGGGCACAACAAGAGATAGCATTAAGCTAGGCAGCAAAGGGACACCGTAGGGATCGGCTGTCCCCTACCCTTTTTAACATTGCAGTGATCGGGCTGCCAGAATGACTCAGAAAGATAGAGGGCCTCTGCCACACACTCTACGCTGACGACCTCACCCTTTGGGTCGGCAGAGGGGGGAGCGATGTCCAGATAGAAGACACCCTAAAAAGGGCAATCTTGGAAACGGAAAGCTGTCTGAGACCCATGGGGCTAAAATGCTCACCGGAAAAATCAGAGATGCTAATCATGAGCAAGCAGCAGGTTAATATCCAGCTCCTAGTCAGCAACATCCTGGTCCCAAGGATGGACAAGATCAGGATACTGGGTATGTGGATACAACAAAACGGAAGAAGCACAGAAACAATAAACAAACTAGAAGCGACGACCAACCGAACTTACAGGTTTCTCAAAAGGATAAACAAAAACGCAGGGATGAAGGAGGTGAGCCTACTTAGGCTTGTCCACTCTTTCGTCGTTAGCCGAATTACCTACGCTATGCCATACTTGAAGACAACTAAAGCAGAGATAGACTAGGTAGACATCCTCATCAGGAAAGGTGTCAAAAAAAGCCCTTGGTTTACCAGCGTGCACATCAACCGAGATGATCCTCAACCTAGGAGTGTCTAACCCCCTAGAGGAAAAAGCCAACTGATTCCGCCCGACGTCTAGGGGGAGATAGACGGTTAAAGGGGGAGCTGCATCTTACTCGATCATCCATACTCTCTGACGGGTGCAAATAATGTGTTTTCTCTGTCTTTCTAGTGGTTGGTTTTGCATTCTGGTTGCGTTTGGAACTTTCAGAGAGGAAGAACTGTGAACAAGTTTATTTCTACTACTAATTGATTCCAGATTGGTTTTCAGTTGATTGTATAGTAGTTGTTCTTTTCAAAGTTAGAAATGTATATTCCTTAAGGTGGCATGGCATACGACAATGATATTACAGAACTGGAAGCAGGCAGAACAGCAGTTAGCATGTTTAACTCATTGGGCATAGTAACCAGTGCCACCATGTGCTTACTGACCACTGCATAATACTACTACCAGCCTTTATAATAGTTTTTGCTGTGTATTTATTGTTTACTTGGCATCTTTTTATGACTTACTGGCTACTTTTTTCTGCAGTCCTACCTAGGTTGCGAACTACCAAATTCAAATGCTTGATTTCAAGACCGGAAAGAATTATGTGATGTCTATTTACAAGTGGAGAGTAGTAGTAGCAGTAGTATAGTATTTTTAAGGTCTTGCAAAGGGAGCTTGGACCACAGTGTGTCAGGCATAATGTGAAATGGATTAATTGTGGTTGATAACTAGAGTTTGAGACTTATTGCTTGAAATGTGCTCAGTTGATTTGGCTGTATTTGGAACATAATGACAACTGTGCAACCTATCTTGAGACATCTCTTAGGGAAAAAGGACATGTCATTGTAGTTTGTCTGTGCAAACAATTTGTATGGTACCTGTTATGTTTTATTTTCTTTTTCCTTTTTGTAGCTTTTAGAAACAGTTTTCTAAAAGCTACAAGCTTTTAGAAACAGATCACTGCTTAAACGCCCAGTTATTTTTGGCACAGTGAAAAGCTTCCTGTCTCGAGTGGTCGGTTCCAAAGCAGCTTTGTCAGAAATGCTCGCGAAAAATTTTATGAAGAGTTTTTCGAGCAGTGCATGTGTCCATTTTTATGTATTCTGATACTTGAGACCATGAGTAGCAAAACCAGTGACGATTGTGCGTTGAAAAAAAGTAGCGCCCATTTTAGTTTCTGCACCCAATGCTGTTATGGCACAGGAATGTATGTCTCACTGACGGAAGTTTCAGTAGGTTATGATTACCACTTAATCCAAGGAATTCAACACACTGTGGTGCCATCTAATGACAGATGCTAAAGGCACATCATAGGCAATGTGAAAGGAGGGTGGTTTTTGCAGATGGGCACATCGGAGAGAGTGCAAAATATAATAAAACAAGGCGAGTGCTCTTCAAAAAACAGAGAACGTTGGGCTATTACGGAAAGCAGGGACATTTTCAGAGATGTGGTCATTTGGGTTACTAAAATGATAATTAGTATTTTCATGAGATTTTCAGTGTCAAATTATAATTATTAATCTTCATTTTTTGGAGGCCATAGTGTTTGACCTATACTTTACGAGGCAACATCTTTTCTTTTCCATCGTAATTCTGTTGCATATTTTGGTCAGTGTCCTGTCCACTTAAAGAGGTCATTGATGCTAACCAAGTTGTACAACATGTCCTTCTCTTCTCACCGCTGGTGTGCAGGCTTGGCTCGAACGCCACATAGAGCAGCGCCACGGCGGTGTTGACGATGAGACCGAGTCGAATGACACCGAGGGTTCCACAGTGGGCAGGGGCCCCCCGACCTTGCAGTGCTGTGCCTGCTCGCGCACCTTTTCCTCGGCCTCCGCTCTGCAAGTGCACGAGCGGCTGCACTTTGAGGGGCAGCCACCGAGTGGGGAACATGCGTGCACCCAGTGTGACCGCTCCTTCACCAGCTTCCGAGGTCTGCGCATGCACCAACGCAAGCACACTCGCCAGGCTGGCCAGCAGGTGAGTGCCGGGCCAAGAGCTGAGCCTGCCATCCAGGTGACTCCCCGCACTCTATGGCTCACGGCTGGCTGGTCATGTTTTGTACAGTAACATGCGTGCGCATACTGTTCCCTGCATATTTCTTGCTTTAAAATTAGGGTTGTGCGAATATTAGAAAGTTTCTAATCGTTTCCAGGTAGTATTTTTTGTTTCATTTGATTTGCACCGCACCTTTACTGTTGGAAGTATTCGAACCTCTTAAATACTCGGAAATTATGAAATTCTACTTAAATCACAGCCAGATGTTGCAGTGTATCCAAATGGCACTTACTAGTTGGAGCCAGCATGGGGTAATGGCAAGTCTTGCATAGAACCAGTGCACCAATAGCCACTGACAGCCACTGACAGCCAGCGTGATGTGGTGGCACATAGAGATGGGTCGCTCAGGAGTGAGCCGGATCTTCTGAGCAACTCTTTCAAACGAGCGAGTGTTCCAACGATTCTTTTGGAGAGCAGGCTCTTTCTTGTTCCGTTTCATCGGAGTTCAGGGTCATCTGCTCGATGCAACTTCAGTGCTATCTATTAACGATGCGAGAAAGTAACTGCCCAACCAGCCGTTCCTCACAAGAGTCGCAGCCATCCCCTCGCCTTCAGCTGTCTTTTGAGCCGCCCTTTCAAAAGAGCGAGAGTGAGCCACGGCTCACTGAGCAGCGGTTCTTTTGGAGAGCCGTTGTTCAGTGAGCTGCATGGAGCCGTCAGCGGCGGCTCTTTTGAAGAGCCGTCGTTTATTGAGCCGCGAGAAACCATGAGCAGCAATTCTTTTGACTGCCTCGGCTGCCAATGCAGTCGGCTGCCTCGCCGCCATCGTGTGGCACCGCGCTGGCGACCCATCAGTGCTGTCGGTATGCTTCGGGTGGTCATCACCAGTTCATACCTGCCAACTCTTCCGAATTTTCCGTTAAATGTATGAATTTTGACCAGTCTTACAATTTTACGAGTCTTGCGGGAAATTTTACGGAAAATGTTTTATTTCCGAAAAAAAAAAGTGCGGACATCTATTAACATCATGGCCTCCGAGATAACACCACACGCGCGGAAGGGTAATCTCGGAGGCCATGTTAACACTATTATGGTACCTTTGGCGGCCACGAGAGGGCAACTCATATTTGTGATATCATCATCAGCAGCTGCAAACATAGTGACTTGTATTGTCTACTCGGGGGAACACGAATCCATATCCAAAACTCGATACCATGCTCGATACCTCCCCCGCCGAGAGGGTATTTTTGCAAGGGTGGAAGAACGGGCTAGTTGGTAATTCATCTTGGAAATCAAACTAGCACACTTCAAAACAAAGACACAGGAAGAGAACGACAACACAGCGCTGATTTCAACTGGTTTTTATTACAGAGTGACACAATATATATGTACGAAAAGTGGGCGTGAAAGAATTGATAACTGCTGAGTTTGCACGTGGTGTAAAACACTGAACGCAAAGTTAAAAGGCGCACGATAACAATATAGGTCAAAGCAAGGCAGAACGGCAGGGCTATAAAAAATAAAGAAGCGAAAAACGGGGAGGCATGTAGGTAAAAACAGTTAAAGATGGCACGATCCGAAGATACATAAACTAAAATCGAAAAAAGGCCAAAAGGGACATTAAGAGCGATAAAAGCCAATAGGGGCATTAAGAGCGATAAAAAACACAAAAGGGGCATTAAGAGCGATAAAAGAATCAAAAGGACAATTAAGAGCATTACAAGACCAAAAGGGCATTAAAAACAGAATACCTAAAACAACCAAGGCCAGGCCGCTAGAGGCTGAGGAGTGTACCCGGAATCGAAACATTAAAACTACTGTGCGTCTGCTTCAGATATTCTAACTCGCGTTTAGTCAGGGCTATTGAGGGTGTGCTAACACAATTTTGACCTAGCTTTAGAATGTGAGCGGCTTCAATATTTTCGCGTGTGAACTGATGTGCATTTCTCGCAATGACAGTGCAATTATGAAGGGATGGCTCACAGGGCTGAGAAGGACACTTTAGGCAGTGAACACCTAGGTTTCTTTTCGTAGTATTGTAAACACTGTTTGAGTGTTCCATAAGTCGTTCGTTTAGGCAACGCCCGGTTTGCCCCACGTAGGCCTTGCCACAGCTCAGGGCAATCTTATAGACGACACAAACTTGGCAGGGAACGAAAGGTGCCTGGTGCCTAACAGGACAGGCTGGCTTTCGCACAGCCAGGGCATTGACTCTGCGGCAAAGCTTGGAAAGCTTATCAGGCGCCGAGAACACAACACGGACGCCTGCCTTTTGCCCAATCCGTTTGAGCCTGTGGGAAATAGTATGGAGGTAAGGCACCACAGCAACCTTGTGTTGATGCTCCGGAGTAGCTCTCACTTGACCCCTTTTAAGCTTCTGCAAGAGGGAGCCTGCTACTGAGGTCAGCAAATGCTCAGGGTAGCCAGCATTGATCAGCCGCTGAGTTTGCTCATCGATGCTCCGGCCCATAGAGTGTACACAGGACTTCATTAAGGGGGGACACGGCTCTTTGGCACCGAAAATCGGCCTGAAAATCGGATTTTCAATTTTTTCTTTTTCGTATTCCTCGCACCATTCCGCATCTGCACGCAAATTTTCATCCTTATACCCCGCGTATTTATGAAGTTATAGCGATTAAAAAATGCAGTACCACACCCACTGCCCTTTAAATTGTGGACAAACGACACCCAATTTCGATCGCCCGGCGCATGAGAACTACGCGCTCCACCGCGGCGATTTTGGTCTCGTTCGAAAGCGCGCGCTTTCGGCTTATTTTTTCTTTCGGAAAGCAACCCTGTGCGCTCCGCCTTCCCCATAAAAAACAAACAAAAAGATAGCATGCAGCGCGCGCTACTATTGGCCGGTTAAGGCACGTGATTAAAATGGCGTCGTTTGGTTGGTTCCGGCAAGCTAGCCCTGAAATGCGGACTCCCAGTGACGCCATTTTGTCTTTCTGCCGACCACGCTAGTGTAACGCGAGAGTCATGCCAGGCGCGAAGAAGTACCGCTCTTTGCACAAGTTCGGGCGAAAGCAACCAAAGAAACGCGTTAAGAATGCGACTTCGTTGCATACTGTGCAAGAAGCAAGTGCCAGTGCTGCGGGATTGTGTGACGATCACGTTGCGGGCGGCGACGCTTCTCCGATTCCGCTGGACAACGGCGCCGTTCTTCGTGCCGACTGCAGTCGTGTACGTATTGATACCGCGCCTGTCACTAACAGTGACATAACTCAAGTGAGTGCCCGTGAGCAGGCTACGCTTGATAGACTGGTATCGACGCCGGCGACGGCACGAAAGACCGCGCTGTTCGCCGATGCAAGTGGTGCGTCCGCAGAGTCAGATGCGGACGGAACAGCCTCCTATGCGGTAATTGACCTCAGCATTGTGAATATCCTTCTGGATGCCGTGCGGTGCAAAACGTGTCGTGGATGCGTGCGTTTAATTACCAGCGACCGGAGCTATGGCCTCGCCGTAAAACTGATCGTGCTGTGCGACAACTGCGGTGAGATTGCGGCCGAGTGGAACTCGCGGAGGGTTGACGGCGAGAAAAGGTGCAATCCTTTTGAGCTGAATATTCTGGCTAGTCGAGCAATGCTGTCGACCGGTAACGGCCAGACAGCAATGAACGATATCTTTTCGGCGATGGGGTTGTCGCGGCGCGGGATGCACAACAAGACGTTTCAACGGCATCTGAAGAACACACTGCAACCCGCTGCTACCCGAGCCGCCACGACCGCTATGGCACAAGCCGCGCAGGCAGTGGCGAAGGTCTACGATGACTTGTGTTTTGGGCATAGGGGGAACATTGCCGTGTGCTACGACGGCACATGGATGACGCGCGGACACTCATCACATATAGGCGTCGGTGCCGTGGTGGAACTCTTCACTGGTTACGTGCTTGATTATGTGGTGTTGTCAAACTTTTGTCTGGGCTGCGAAATTGGTCCCAAGCCAAACACTGACGGCTACGAACTTTGGAAATCACGCCACCAGTGCCAAAAAAACACCAACTCCAAGGCTGGTCAAATGGAAGTAGAGGCTGGCAAAATTCTGTTTGAAAGATCTCTGCAGCGCCACAACATGCGCTACACAACCATGCTATGCGATGGGGACAGTCGCACGTTCAGTGCTCTTAAAGATGCTGCAATCTATGGCTACATTGAAATAGTCAAAGAGGACTGCATAAATCACGTGCACAAGCGTATGGGAGCAGCTTTGCGCAACCTCTTGCAGAGACACAAGGGTGCAGGGAAGCAAAGTCTTGGTGGCAGAGGAAGGCTGACAGCTGATCTAGTTGACAAGCTGGCAATATATTATGGCCGAGCGCTTCGATCAAATGTAGGTGATGTGGATGCCATGCAGCGAGCTGTGATGGCGACATATTACCACATCACATCTACTGATGACTGCCCCAAACACAGTTTGTGTCCTACCGGTGAGAAGTCATGGTGCCGCCACAACGCTGCAAAGGCAAAAGAGGAGCCTGCACCAAAGCACAATTACAGTCTGCCAAGAGATGTGGCTGATGCTCTTTTGCCTGTTTATAGTCGTTTATCAGAGAAGAGCCTGCTGCAGAGGTGCATTCGGGGGAAGACCCAGAACTCGAACGAAAGCTTCCACTCGGTCATCTGGACCTTGATCCACAAAGAGCGGCACTCATCACTGTTTGCTGTGGAAGCAGCCACAGCAGAAGCTGTTCTGCGCTTCAATGCCGGCTGCAAGCATACAGCAGCAGCAATTCTGCAAGAATGCAGTACAAATGTGACAGCAACTGGGTCCAGGAGAGCTGAAGAAAAGGACTTGCACCGTAGCGTACGTTCTGCAAAGAAGCGGGCGGCTTCGCTTGGCGTTGCTAAAACAGAAAAAAGAAAACACCGCGACAGCATGCACCCCGACTATGCTCCTGGTGCATTTTAATAGCATGAGGTCTTTGGGGTTGCCCTTCCTGATTAAATGCCGTGAGGCTTGAGTGCTTCCGACAATCCCCCAATTTTGGTAGTGTTGCATTTTTTAAAGATCAATATCTTTGGTCCTGTTCTTGCTATTGCTTTAAAAATTTTTTTTCTAGAAAGGGAATCCTGCGAGTCTCATGAAACCAAGGTAAATGCAGTGACGACAAAAGAAAATTTGCTGAGAAGGTTATGTTGTCTTCGGTACCCAAATGGAATTTTCCTTTCAAGCGTTTCCTATTGCGTAACTTTGGCTCAAATTGGCATAGGCCATTAATTTTCGCTTCAGATCACTTTCCACCTGTTTCTGATCTTGTTGACATATCAATCATTGACATAATTTACACCTACATGCTGTGAAGTGTTTTTCCTCGTTTTCTCAAAACTGCAATTTTGAGGGTGCTGCAATTTTGGAGGAGAGATATCTCTTAGTCTATTTGTGCTATAGCTCTCATTCTTGTCTTGTTAGAAAGAGAAAACCTTCGACAGTGCCGTAGGACAAAAATATGTACAGTTATTATGCGGCAACATTTACCGAATTAATTATCAATCTTAGGTACCAACCTGGGCTTTTATTCATAAAAGTTTGACTTATTGTAACTTTGGTTCAAATTCTTCTACCACGTTAATTCATGACTAGCGGCACTCTATGATCCTTCTAGATCACTCTGGCAGGGCTATTCTCCTCATGCCATAAAGTGTTTAGTAATTAACTCACCTCCAAACGAAGAACATGAATTAGGGATTATTTTGAAAGCTATTTCATCTACAAGAAAACTAATCAGATATTTGAAATCAGCATGCAAAAGTACATTAATGGTGCAAGTTTCAGTCAGATCCACCCATAAATAAGGAAAAAAGTTTTAAGAGGGGTGGGCATTTTTGAAACAAAGGTTCACAATGCCCCTCTTAACAATCTTAGAATGGGCTCAGTGTGACTCTGAAGTTTTAGTAGTAGCAGTTTCGCAATGGCGGGCTCAAAGCCGCGACAGTACTTCCAAGTATTTTTGAAGCCGTATGCGGCAGAATTTCCATGCTTCGTGCCGTCTAAGAAAGGAGAAAAGTTCGGATTTTGCACCACGTGTGCCTGTGATGTTAACATTTCACATGGTGGCAAGTCCGACATAAAGATCCACATCGCTTCGAAAAAGCACCAAGGATACGTGCGAGCCGCGGACAGCCAGCCGAGCCTGACAAGTTTTGTTTGACAGCGACCTCGGTGTGATTCGTGCAGAATGCCATTTCACGGCATTTTTAGTTGAACACAACATACCGCTCAGTGTCAGTGATCACGCTGGACCACTTTTCCGGAAAATGTTCCTCAAGTGCGAGGAAGCCAAACGCTACGCCTGTGGATGGACGAAGACGACGGCAATTGTTCGTGAAATGGCCGCGAACGCAGAGACTCCTTTGCTGGATGCCCTAAAAAAGCAGGTATTTTCGATTGCTGTGGACGGAAGTAACAATAGGGATACGCAGCTTTACCCTATTGTTGTGACATACTTCGTTAAAGCGACCAGTAGAGTTGAAAGCCGCCTCCTTTGCCTTGGTACAATCCAAAGGGAAGCAACGAGCCAGAAAATTGGAAACCGGATTCTGGACGAAATGAAGTCCCGAAGTTTGCCTCTTGAAAACCTGTTGGCATTGCCTTCAGACAAATGCCCATGTCATGATTGGCAAAAAAAACAGCGTTTCGACTGTATTGAGGGAGGCCCAATCAGCTTTGATCGGGGTTGGTTGCCCATGCCACCTCATCAACTTGGCCGCCCAAAAAGGAGCTGCATGTCTTCCTGTAAAGGTTGATGAGGCCTTGGTTGACATTTTTTTTTACTTAGAGAAAAGCTCAAAGCAGAAAGGTCGACTGAAAGACTTTCAAAGGTTGCCGTCAGGAAGAGGCTGAGGCATTCACCGACACGTTGGCTGTCTTTGGGGAAGTGTTTGAAGAGGCTGCTGGACCAGTGGAAACCACTACTTAGTTTTTTCTTGAATGAAGCAAAACAGTGCAATAAGCAGAGCTTGTTTTTGGAGTCTTACCAGATTCCCAAGACTTCTACAAATCGCCAAGAACCCTGCGCCGGCCTCAAATACTGCTGCACACCTTCACAAGGCTGCTGAAGGTGTTAGAAAAAAAAGCACCGACTGTGATGGACCTTCACTAAAAAGAAAAGGAGTTCATTCTGCCCTACAAGCAAAGAAACTAAAACTTCAATGCAAGGCATCTGCAGAAGCTAGCCACGTGACCTGTGAAGAGCGCCTATTTCCGTTTTTGTCATCGGAGCTAAGCAGGAAATGCTGTCTTTTTCTCCAAATGTTATACCTCTTTTTGAGAAGACAAACTGCCTACTTCAGTCACAGGCTCCTCAGATTCATGTGCTCAGGGGCCTCTTGAACCGCCTTCTCGAGGATCTCTTGACTCGATTTGTGCGGCCAGGTGTTCTCAAGGAATGCCATTCATTGCCTGAAGTTGCCTATCGAGCTGTAGAGAATCAAAAAGATGATAAAGACATCGTCATTGGCATGACAACCTCCTCTGTAGTTGAGACGCTGACCTCAAATGAGAAAGAGCAGTTCTTCTCGGCTGAACGTCTCTACTCCACTGCAGCATGTGATTATATTCGTCACAAGTTCCCGCTGGAAGATGTCAGCCTGAAGATGGCTGAAGTTGCCCAAGTGCAGGCTCTAGAAACTGCTTCATTCAGCAGTGTACTTCATTTCATTATGGCGTTTCCTGCTATTCTGCCCCAGCAGAGTGGGCAAACAAGAGAAGAAACAATTGATGCACTCGAAGTGGAGTTTGCCAACATACAAGCTTACCAGATTCCAGCAGACATACTGAATGAGCCAAGGTGCGACATGCAGTGTTCGCAATTGGGAAGCATTTGAGATGTCGGCGGATCGCCCAGGTTCCGCAGAATCTCAATGGTTATTCTGGGCATACTCTCCATTCCCTACAGTAACGCTGAATGTGAGAGAATATTCAGCTCTGTCAACAAAACTCGAACGGAGTTTCGCTCATCTGTTTCCGAGAAAACTTTAGAAAGTCTGCTGATGGTGAAAGGACACCAGAGTGGCACCTGCTTTGAGCAAGCCTACACAGATAAGTTTTTGAAGTAGGCGAAGTCAGCAACTGCAAAAGCGTTGCAAAAATAAATCGTGACACAATGGAGTTTTCGCTCATTACTCTACGGGACACGGATTTTGCTTTTGCTTGTGGGTGAGTGAGCAAGGGGGTCGCTAAAAATAAATTCTTGGAAAGTAAAAATGTAAAAAAGTAAAAAGCAGAATGGGCAAAGCTGTGTCTTGCATTGCTGCGGTTGTTTATTGATTGCAGCTGTCATCCTTCGTAGTTTATAACATAATAGCAATCTGGAAACTGCGTATATTTGGCTACTGCAGACAAAAGGAAGCTTGCGAGAAAAGCAACCTTGAATCCAGTTGGTGTGTTCAGCACAGCCCTCAAGCAGCTCAACTGAATCCACCCGAGTTACGCAGCTCGGTTTTGTTTTCATGCCTTCAGTTTGCGACACAGTTTGGGCACATCCCGAGTTTTCCAATCCAGCGAAAATTGAAGCTCTGGGGGATAAGTCGCATCATCTTGAACACTGCGTTTGGAGTGGTATTGCACACCCAGTGCTTAGTGTTCAGGTGTGCATGGGAGGACGGGAGGGATATCTTTTGTGTCCGTTTCACGAGCCGTGCTGTTGTGTTTTTCCACCAGTGCCCTGCAGCTAGCTTCCCTGATAATAGACTGCTGATGTCTCCGTAAGTGCACCATGACAGATTTAGTGAGATCTTTTGTCTTGTAACCATTGACTGCAAAATTTAAACAGCCAGTGAAATTAGTTCCAAAATGAGGTGTGCAAAGAATGGTCGTGAATGAGGCATAGAGTCAGGTGCACTCAAGGGAATCATAAAAGGTGTTTCAAGGAGCCTTTCTTGGGAACCTAGTGGCTGACTGCACTTCTGCTTTTGTTATGTCCCTGTCTTTTGTCATGCAAGGAGGCACATGGCCATTTACTGCACCAGGGTGGCCAAATCTTTTTCTGGTGGCTGTGTGCATTCACCAGCTGTAAAGACCGGGATCAGGCCTGGTTATGCAATTCCTTTGACGTGATTTTATTTATTTTTTTATCTGGGGGAGAAGTGCATTGGGATGTGAACCATGGTTCTTTTGCACATGAGACAGGTCCTCTGCCTTGATGCCACCTCTGCATAACAGATAATCACCACAGTTTACCTTGAAAGTTGTTCTTTCAGTTTTAAATTGAGCATGGCGGAGACCAGTGGAGATGCTGTTCCTGAACAATTGCCAAGCACACTCATTACAGATTGGTTTGGTTTATGAGGTTTAACGTCTGAAAGCGACTCAGGCTGTGAAAGATGCCGCTGTAAAGGGGTCCGGAAATTTTGACCGCCTGAGGTTTTTTAACGTGCACCGACATTGCACAGTACATAGGCGCTCTGGTGTTCACCTCCATCGAAAAGTGCCCACCGTGGCCGGGGTTCAATCCCGCATCCTTGGGCACAGTCGTCGAACGCCTTAACCACTCAACCGTCGCGGCGGTGTGCACGCTCATTACTATCATCACCACAGAGTTGCTCAGTTTTTTTTGAGTGAAAGTTTTGTTTAAAACCCTTCCACTGTCCGCCTGTTTGTCGGCCGGGTGACAGCATTATCCAGAAACAAGCTGACCAGAAAAAAAATGTGCTACTCTATGGGACATTTTTACCACCCACAGTTTTGAGTGTTAAAACGGAAAACTCACATGAAGGAGGGGTAACTCGTTGAGGTTCTATCATATTTCTTCGATGTTAAGCATTGTTGGCAGTTGGTCACATTTTATCGTGAGGAGCTCCATGGAAAATTTGCATACAGGTTGCCCGCTGTATGGCTGCTGTAACATCCTTCTGTTCCACTTCTTTCCTCATTGTGCCTTTGCAGACAGTGGCATCGGCGACGCCCTTTGTGGCAACTGTGGTGCCCGCCATGCCTGCTCCGACCCTTTTCTCGGATGAGCCCATGGCAGCACTTAAGGATGCGGAGGAAGGTGACGGAAACGCCAGAATGCCAACCGTGGTTGCTATCGCCCCTGAGTCTGGAACAGCGGCTGCAGACAAGGGCAATCTTGAGGGTAAGAGCTGGGCCCACCACGCTAAAGAAAGTTCATTGTGTCAGGGTAGAACAATATAGGGGTGTGCCAGGGCTCATATAGGATGACCACATAGCCGCAGGCCCCCATTTTTTTGCCATAGTTATAATGACTGGGCCTTTTTTTTTTGGCAACAGTGCTAAAAGGTGGGCATGCGGTGTGTGAAGTAAATGCAATCATTAATACCGCATGAAGTAAATGCAATCATTAATATTTGCTGGCCTTTCTATTGCAGTCCTTAGGCTTGACAGAATGGGCTTGAATACAGGATAAAAGGGAATTTTCATAGCACCTTGTTATGTCTCACTCATCCTTTCCCAGGCTTTCATGTGGTAAGAGGTCACACATGTCACATTAAAAAGTTTCCTGCATTAAGGTGTGTAATGTTCTCTGAAAAAAAAAAGAAAGTTCTAGTCTGTGTAATTTGCATGAGTTTCTGCTTTTCTAGACTTGAAAGCAAGAGATTTCTGCCTCAAGCCTCGTGTAAATTCTTTACGGGTTGTTTAATTCGTGAGCAAAAGCTAATGCCCAAAGGTTGTCATTGACCTTTGAAGGTACCAGTTGTGCTAGATTGTCTTATCCCTTCAGTGCTTGCAGCTGGATACTGTAGCTACAGTGAAGCATGCTTATAGCAATATTCAAGTGCCAAGCAAACGTCACTGTCATGACAGGGCGAGTGAAAAAAAATATGAGGCAAAGATTCAAGGATTTTATTCAGGCAGTAACTTGTTGCCTCTGTTTCAGGAAAAAGCCATATTCTGTCAGCTTCACTTGCGTCACTCAAAGCTGACTCACATTTTTCTTGAGAGCTTCTGCAGTGGAACTTTCATTGCCCTGTTCATGTGAGAAGCTACATTCTCATATAGCCTGTGCAGATAATGCATTGAATGTCTGGATTATGCATACTACCTTGAAGAGGCTAAGGGTGTACAAATGTTTATACACAACTCTTTATACGCAACCAGTGAAGATGCGACACAATACTCGGCAAGCTCCGGTAGGTGGCCGACCAGATGAGCCGCATGGTCCGCCGGGTTTCTAACAAGCGCGGTGAATTACGATGCAAGGACGCCTTGCGGCTGGTGAACGCATTCATGACCAGTCGAATCTTGTATTGGACTCCCTACCTCCACCTGCGGAAACAGGAGGAGGATACTCTCTAAGTTATCCTCCGTAAAATCATGAAACGAGCATTGGACCTCTCGGTCTTCACCTCTACGAGCCATCTCATGGCACTGGGTGTGGTGAATACTTTCAAGGAGCTTCGGGAGGCACACCTCACCAATCAGTACACGTGTCTGACAAAGACAGAGTCGGGCCGCCGCCTTCTTGCCCGACTTCCCATCCAACACACCCAACTCACAGAGGAGATATGTCGCATTCCCGGGAAATGGAGACGCACCCTCCACGTGCGGCCTCTCCCCGCCAACATGTATAAAGAAGACCATAATGGTCAGCGCCTAGCGCGGGCGGAAGCCTTGGACTGCCAACATGTATAAAGAAGACCATAATGGTCAGCGCCTAGCGCGGGCGGAAGCCTTGGACTGCCGTTATGGTAGCAAACCAGGAGTTTTCTACGTGGACGTCTCCAGCCCGAAACCTAGGGGGTGCTACACAGCCGCGGTCATCCACAAGGGCATAACAGTAGACGGCCTTACGTTCAAGGCCCAGTAACCAATCCACGCAGAAGAGGTTGCCATCGCCCTCGCAGCCTCGGACTCCTCCTCCAAATACATAATAACCAACTTACGAGGGGCTTGTCGGAACGTTCAGCAAGGGTGGACTGCTCCCCTAGCTTACCGTATCTACTAAAATTGTAGTCTAGATTCGGGTTCCGCGTACCAATCTCTCATTTGGGCTCCAGGTCACCACAGTCCCCAAGGGAATGAGACAGCCGACGCCTTCGCCCGCGCGCTCTCTCTCCGGATACTTTCCATGGGACCCGACGCCGACCAGGATTGTGATTTCAGCCCAGCTTATAAATTTAAAGAAATATGTGAATATTACAGATCCACTCATCAAACTCTTCCCACCCCGTGCAAAGGGCTGGGGAAGGCTGAAGAGCGGGTGCTCCTGCGACTGCTCACCAATACAATGTTTTGCCTGGCTATTCTTAAACATTTTGACCCACAATTTGACGGGCTGTGCTTGCACTGTAGTGAAGTGTCTGACACCTATCACATGGTGTGGGCCTGCCTGAAAAACCCATCCTTGCCCCCTATCCCCAACCCCACCCGAGAGAACTGGGAGGCGACCCTGTCCGGCTGCTGCACCCTCAAGGACCAAAAGGCCTTAACGCAGCGCGCCTGGGCTGCGGGCAAACGCCAATGGAGTGCCTGTCTAGGCATCTCACCTACTGTGTGCACCTCTCAGTAAATATAATAATAAATGTTTTCACCACCTTCACCATCCCTCAACAGTCAGAACATCAACTTGTGAAAAAAATGACAAGGGTTCAGCTCTGCTGAACCGAATATCGAGCGAAAGCATTAGCTTTGGGTGACCGAGCATTCTTCTTCTCTTTTTCTTCTTCCTCAGCCCACATATAAAGCCCCGCTTTACCAACCCATATGAGCGTGCCTTAATGGCCTATAGGGGTAACGTGAATGCCAGGGTCATGGCAGGCTGATTCTGGCATAACCGTCCCATGTGAAACGAGAGACCCAAATTGGCAGCTCCTGCCAGCTTGGGGTTGTCTAGGGGGGTCTTCTAAAGGTCAAAGGTCAATGGTGATCACCGCCGTTCCACGCTGAAGGCTCAAACTGCGAGCAGTATTGCTTTCGCAATAAAAAGAATTCTGGAGCGGTTATCTTCTTGTCTAATTTGATATAGTGCAGGACGATTGGCTGTGTGTGAGGACAGACAAAGTAAAGGTGGGTCTTGTTCATATGCGGTTCAAAAAGTTTTACCCTAAGTATGCTGCCAATCATCTCATAGTTTTGTGAATTAATCCAGCAAGACGAATTGAATGCCGCAGTGTTTCTTCAGAAACTGCAATATTATGTTCTTTATGCTCATTTAAAGTACAGGAAAAAAAAAAGCTTATTACTCCAAACGCTGTCATAATGCCATGCGCTAAATTTTTCGAAATAACGGCGCCTGTGAAAAATAGCATCGTTAACTGAACTGGCACAAAATTAAAGCTTTAACATGCTCAAATAATCAGTAATATATATTTACATTTATACCGATTGTCCACATTTACAGACAGTGCATTTACATTTTGTACATAATTTCCACTTTTAAAACTGAATGAAGCACTTTTGTATATGTCACATACTTTTGCAGCTTTCAGTTTTCAAAATAAATTTATATTTTATGAGATACGGTATGCTGCTCATTTCACCGAGACGCTGCCGCTGCTGTGGACGGTGGCTGTGTAAAATAGCTCCACCTTTGAGTTTCATACTTAAGCTCTACAGCGTTAATGGCTCCTGTAATAAAACGTGGTGCTGGGGGTTTTTCATACTTTGAAGAAGACAGCACACAAAAGGACAACCACAGACACAACACCCTTGCTCTTTTCCTCCTCTTCTCCTGTCCTCTTCTGCAGTCTTCCCTTTTTTTTTTTTTTTTTTTTTGCGTTGCCTTTGTTCTAAGTAATGGCGTTTGTTCTCTGGCTCCCCTTGCAGATCTTTCTTCGCGAACATGCACTTTGCTTTAAAATAGGGTGGACACTTGAGCCGTGCTATCGCGTCCACAAGGTGCCCTATTTTTTTTACATTTCCACAAAGAAAAAGTATTTTAAATATTTGACAGGAATTCAATTAAGGCAAAAGCCTTTCTAAGCTCACGCGCACCAAGTATGGTGGAAAGTGCGATTAGAAAAGGCCGATTCACAGACGGACCGACGGTCTGTCTGTGAATCGGCCTTTTCTAATTGCACTGTCTGTCCACGGACCGCGTATTACATGTTCACACGTCACTACAGTCGAACCCGAATATATCGAACTCGAAGGGGATCACGAAATAGCTCGAGATATCAATAATTCGATATACAAAAATCGGCTTCAGACACCACTTGCAGTCATGGAAAATGATACTGTATTTGTCGCGTAACCAACCCACTTGCATAATGAACCCACCCTCCACTTTTTCCCCTGAGAATTTGAAAAAAAAAAAAAAAAAAGCGTTCGGAGACATGTCCCTTCGTTTCGGCCCTTGCATCCACAGCTCATTTATTGGCAGCACGCGAAGATGCTACGCAGTGATAACGTCATGGTGTGTATCTTTTGACTATACTTTTGATAGATCCTGCGGTGGCAGGGAGCGAACTTGGCAGAGTGCCGGTGATGGCTTGATTGCACAAGCTTGGTTCGATTTATCACGCCATGCTTGGGGTGGGCTTAGTCCACTGCCACAAAATCATTGGAAGCGTGATAGCTGCAAATGTCGTTCGAAGCGGACAATGCTAAAAGTCAGTGTCATGATCGCAGCTGACCGTGTGCTATCGTTGATTCATAGATGTAAGAATGGACGACTCCCACAAAAAAAAAAGTATGTTGGTGATGGCTTAGCTTGGTTAAGCCTGGATATCAGAAATGAGAAGGTTCGGCGATGCCATGGCTTAGCTTGTGGTTCCTTGGCATAGTTGGCCTACTACACGCACTTTCAAATGGATTGTCTGGGAAGCGAGGCTGAAACTCACGAGTAGCATAGCTAAGCTCACTCACCCGAATGTCAATGTCCACTTTCCTTAAATGGTTAACCTCGTCGTCAATCCAGTGTTCTTCTCAGCAGTAAAACGCGCCCGTCTTGCTGCGTCACTTATACGTCTCTTTCCCAACCGCTCGGCACGCTGTTCTTCACTCTCCTCCGCCCGCCACCTCCTCTTGTTTTCAATCCACTGTGCAGCAGTGGCTTCGGCCTGAACAGCAGCACCCAACGCCTCGTCTCCTCTCATTCTTCTTCTTCTTTTTTCCGACATAAGTGTCACGGTGCCACGCCGACTGCTTGAAAACCTAGCGCCGTGCATCATTCCTCTTCTTCTTCTCCTGTGACATCACGTGGTTTGTGCATGCGCAGCTGTGGCTTTTTCTAACGACGGAGCACACGCGAGACTCGGAGTTGACTAGCCTAGTGAAGCATTTTGCTTAAAAAAATAAAGCCTGCCGCTTCTTAACGTCTGCAGCCGCTATGGCTTCCGCCAAGCACGACAAGCAAGAGTGACTCTCGCAAAAGAAAAAAATATAACGGCCAATTTGCATAGTTAATCAAATGCGAAGTAGGTGCGTATCACTACTTAACCGTTGTGCTTAGCACGTCAAGCACGCCGAACCTGCGCCGCAGTGCCGGATGGCCCAGCTTCATCCATTGCGATGCGAAGCAAACGCGCGGCTCAGCTGCGTCCTCAGCTTTTCTTACACCATCTTTAAAAATGAACAAAAACAGGTGCAATGTACCTCTTTACAATGTACTGCTTTGTGGCCGAAAAGTCTGGGGTGGTACATAGGGGGAGAGAAAGAGAGAGGGAAATGCGCTTGAAGGCTAGCGCCAGTTAAGGCGCAAAGGTAATTTACACATGGGGCATGCAACTCTTGCCACAGTCACTAACACCGCACCACGATTGCTAGAAGTGACCTAGATGATGGAGCATGGAAGGAAGTACAGAGTCGGAGGGCTCTCCTCTCTCTTCCTACCAGTGGGTGCAGTTGATTGATCTCAAGGCAGATACCTGTTTGGGCAGGTTTGTTCGTGACAGTGGTTGCAGATAAAAAACATTCATGTGTGAGAACATAGTGGGATGAGCACTCATCTTGTCCTCAGTTGTGAATGCTTTCTTTTTTTTTTTTTATGTGACCTATTTTGAAAAAAGGTGTCATGCAAAGCAAAGCAAAGCAAGCAAGATGTGCAATCTGCCATATAGTCTTGCTTTTTTGCCAGAATCTTGCTCATTTTATTTCTTTTTAAGCTGGCTGATGGTAGCTGTTTTAATCGCTACTACGGATATTGTGGCGATAAAACATGGCATAGCAAACCTCATGGTGCTGTGGTTCTTCATTAAAGCGATATTCTTTTGTATAATCAGTATTGCTATATATTAGCCCATCTGTTGTCCTGGAGTGTTAACTGTACGGCATTGGTAAATGAATTAATAGCTGTCGTAATAGAGCTCATAACACGATGTGTCCCACAAGCCATTGATGGCTGTTACTTCATCTGGACTCTCTGCATTTCCAGAGACGGTGATGGAAACTGCTCCAACGGCCGAGTATGCATGTCCCCTGTGTGGCAAGGTGTTTGAGCACGCCTTGAAGCGGGACCACCACGTGGTGCGCAAGCACACCAAGGCGTATCCGCTGCAATGCACCATGTGTCGCCGAGGGTTCATGTTCCAGAAGAACCTTGATCGGCACTTCCAGGACGCCCATCACAGTGAGTGACAGTGAGCATCGCCATCTGGCCAGCTGGTCAAAAAGCATGTGCGACCATTTTCTTGACTTCAACCATGTAGTGAGTGTAAATTTGAACTGAACTCGATAGGGTGGGCATTGTTTTCTCTTGACCTTGAAACTGTCATCGCAGTGTTCCACATGGGGGAGGGGTACACACAGTTGTGAATTGGAGATGTAGTCAGTTTACTCGCCACGCCTGAACTGTGGGTTGCTGTGCCTACTACAGAAAGGCGAGCGCTTTCAAACGGAGCTGACCTCTGGAGGTGTGGTGTATTTACATGTGGTGCTGTTCAGGATTTTCATAAAATACTTTCATTCTTTTTCAGGTCACTACATGGTCACGACTCCTGCACCAACATCCACGGGTGCACAGCATGAAGCTGTGAGTCCTTTCGATCAGTTCTGTTCAGGAATCAGTATGTGTCAAATAACACTTGTGAATGTAAAGCACACTGAAAACACGGATAAGAGAGGATGTATACAAAAAAAGTGGTATCACTTTCTGTGCCCTCTCTTGTGTGTGTGTTTACTATGTGGTTTCTTTTCAGTACGAATTGCCTACTAAAGGCCCACACTTTGCTGGTAAACACTGGCTTTTGTACTTGTCAGCATGTTTGCCCTGCTCGGTTAAAGTTGACTACAGGTCCTCAATGTGTTTCATCTTGCTTACCACAGCGGTGAACTCAGCACTGAAAAAAACAACCTGAGACTGCCAATGGCTGCCCCGTGAAACTGAACTGCTTGCAACTTTACAGTGGGTGATGAAGTTGCTCATTGCTACATCAGCAGTGATGTGCAGCACTCTTTCCTTCTTTCCTTCTCCAGGTGTAGGGTCTTTGCACTGTTTGTACCTTGTCTTTGTGGGGCACAAAGACACCTTGGTTATGTCGTTCCCTCTCACAGATGGCTTGATAAGAAAGCATTTAGAAGCTGTTGACATGCACGCCTAAATAACTTTCCTGTAAGTGCCATTGTGGGTTTCATATCATGGTTACCAGAAGCAAATCCTTTGTGCAGTGTTTTCATGTGTCTCATTAAACATATGAGATGTTGTCATGTTCTGCCTTCTAAGGTTTTTGCTAATATGGAGTCCATGAACTCAGAGGAACCAGAAAATTTGTTAGTCTGATCAGAAGCTCATCTTAGCAGATTTGTCCCTAAAAAATGTATGTGCGCATGCTAGCTTTTTTAAGATTGTAAGCAGGAACCACCAGGACAAAAAAGAATGATCTCGGTTTCCAAAGACACCTCAAAATATGCTGCAGTGCTTCGAAACAATGACTACAAACTGTGGTGAAGGCACAGTCGGGGTAGTGTTAGGAGGACTATGACTGGTGTGACAATCTTGTTCTGCTGCAGGCACCCAGCCAGCAGCCGCATTTCAAGTGCAACTACTGTGCCTACACCGGGGCTGCCCTGGAGGACATCCAGGGCCACCTTTCCTCTCACCCAGAGATCCGCTTCTATGCCTGCGACCAGTGCGACAAGGAGTTCTCGAGTGAGGTGAGGCCCAGCTTCAGATGTGTGTTTCAGTGTACTGTGAATACCTAAGTGAGCAAATTATTCTTCACTTAGCATGCTAGCAGCTGGAGAATTGGGGCACAAGTGCCACCAAGGTGCCCTCCATTTGTTATGTACCAGTGTTGAGCTTCACAGGCCTTGCCAGTCAGTTCTATCCCAGTCACGGTGGCCACATCTCATTAGAGGCAAAACGCTGGGCGCCTCTATACTATGCGAGGTCAATGCATGTTAAAGACGCCACGTGGCCAGAATTATCTGGAGCCCTCTGCATTAGTGTCCCTCATATCCTGAATTGATTTGGGACATTAAACCATTTTTTGCTGTTTGATGCTTCAGTAGCTTTTAGCGCAAACCGTGTTATAAGGTTTCATTGCAGTTTTACAGCCAGCTCTTCGTAGAACACAGTTGAACCCAGATATATCAAACTTGAAGGGGATCGCGAAATAGTTCGATATATTGATAGTGCGATATACAGAAATCGGCTTAAGATGCCGCTTGCAATCATGAAAATTGTCGCATAATCAACCCACTCGAATAATGAACCCGCAATCCACTTTTGCCACCGAAAATTGAAAAAGAAAAGTGTTAGTCGGTGGCGCGTTCCTCCATTTCATGCCATCACAGACCACAGGTCATTTATTGGCAGTGCGCCGAGGTGCTGCGCAGCGATAAGGTCACGGCGTGTTTATCTTTTGACTATATTTTTGGCGTTACCTCCTGCGGTGGTGGGGAGCAAACTTGGCAGAGTGCCCATGATGGCTTAATTACGCAAGCCTGGTTTGATTTATCACGCTGAGTTTGGGGCGGGCGGCGTCCGCTGCCACAAAATCATTGGAACGCATGATAGCAGCAATGCCACTTGAAGCGAATGATGCTAAAAGCTGGCGTCATGATCGCAGCTGACCGCATGCTTTTCGTTTATTTCGATGTGTGCTTTCGACGATGACGCACATCACCCGCCACCCACAGAGAGTTCAAAATGCACACTGGAGAAAGCGCCCGATGTTCTGTCTGCCACGTGCTGAGCTGGCTTGGCGGCGCATGCGTAGTGCATGCGAACGAAGACTGAAAAAGAGGGAGAAAGGGTAGAGAGAAAGCTAGTAGGTAGAATTTTTCTCTCCTCCATGCTCCCGCACACCTATGGAGGAAGGAAAGAATGGGCACACCCTTGCGCTTTGCTCTGTCGCGTCGTTTCCCCTCTCCCCAACGCCATGCTGCATTGGCTGTGTCTGCTTCATACCGGCCATTGCCAAACCGGTTCCTTCTTGTTCCCTCATGCACATACATGGCTTGCAAACGTCACGTGCTGCCACGTGGCAAACGATCACCGCAGATGTGCGCGCCTTTGGAGAAAGGGCACGACGCTGTTCTAGACCGGCCGTCGCCAAACCGGTTCTCTCTCATTCTTTCCGCACGTGGCTTGAAAACGTCACGCGGAAATCGGCAGAGGGTGATGAGATCATTTTTGCAGAAGGCGCACCTTTCAATGTGTGATGCGGAGTTCGATATATCAAACGACCAGTGGAATTGGAGTTCTATATATGACGCTACTTTCCTATACTTTTACATGGGTTTTTCAAGGGAATATTCCAGGAGTTCGATATGACCAAAATTCAAATTATCCGGGTTCGATATATCCAGATTTGGCTGTACTTCCGAGTCTGTGTGAGAATAACAGTGGTAGACTTTTAGGTCTTTACTTTTAAGTAAACCCTAGTTAACTCTAAGTTGTAAAATCTGGGAAAAATTTCGAGATAAGCGGAGTTTTAAGTTAAGCAAATTGCCGAATATTTCTGGCAACAACCCCTGGCGATTCGTCGCGCGACACCGGCGCCAACGCCTGTCGTTGCCGCTGGTGCACACCGCACAGAGCTACGGGACTCTGCTACAGAGGCACGTTTTCAGCGTTTCTTTGTTACCGCCCTGTCGTTGCTCAGTAAAGGGGAGTACAGTTACGCTATACCCCGTTTCTAACACAGGATCACACCGCACAGAGCTATGGGACTGCGACAGAGGCATGTTTTTAGCGTTGCTTTGTTGCTGCCCCATGGTCGTTCAATAAAGGGGAGTACAGTTACGCTATATCCCGTTTCTAACACAGCTTGAAATACCATAACACTGATTTAAAAAAAAAAAAAAAAAAAAAAGGTCGCAGTGCAGCGGTGTGCTGCTACACAGTGATGCATACTTGCATTGCAAGCAGTGGCTTTCTCCTGCTCCTTTCGAAAATGAACACTATCTAGCCACACTAGCCTTTTTATTTTCCTTTACTAGCTGTTACTGAATCGTCTCGATGCGCCCATATATGCACGGATTAGACAAAGTGAGCGTCTGCAGGTTGTTCACGCAAACCGGACTAGGAAAACAAACTTCGCTCGCAAAAAAAAAAAAAAAAAGGCCAGGACGGAAATTGAGTAGCTCAAAGCCTTCTGCGATTGGCTGTCTCGCGAGCTGCTTCAGGGTGAGACACAAAATTTTCTAAAAACTCAGAACCTGAGTGCTACAGCGGCGAGCAAAAATGCTTTGGCGGCCTTCGGCTTGCCGCGCCCGTCGATGCTCCACTGCACAAGGGGAGCTTTTGTTATAGACGCAAAAGAATTTTCAGGAAAAACTGAATTTTATTATTTTGGAAGACAGAACTGCTGCTTCGCGTTGGCATTCGGCCCGACAAAAGCGTCCTCGAGCTGTTGAACGCATCACATAAGCTGTTGGTCACCGCCGCTGCATTCAACTTTGTTGTGGAGCAAGCGTTGCGGACACCACATATACAACAAAAATCAATCAAAGCTTCATGCACTTAGCCTGACGAAACAGAACCACACAATCACTAAATCGCTCTTGCTGCTATTCACGTGCGAAGGGCAGCTGACCAGACCACGCTGAACTGGATGAACCGACTGCCCAATAAGACAAATCAGCCCCTGCGCGCGAGCGGCGCTCACTTGACTGCTCTCAAGGCGAAAAATGCCTGTGTCCGCGAGAATTTTGTATTCGCTCTTCGAACGTGACCACGTTCGGCACTTAGTATAAGAACAAAGCGCTCGCTCGGAGCCTCTATCACCTTTCGGTGATGACCTTTGCCTTCGGTTCTTTCAGTCAAAATTTCGAGATATCCGCATTACGGCCGAAAAATGCTTCGAGAAAAACGCGAGCTAATACATAGCATCTATGGGAGGTGAAGGCGCGGCGTGGAAACCTTTCGACTTAAATGTTTTTTAAAGATATGCGAGTTCGTATTAATGAGGTTTTACTGTATACATGAATGATCTTGAGCAGACGAAAAAAGGCATTAAAAAAGCAGATGTTAAAGTGCACAGACAAGGAGTCTGCTTGTTTACTGCAATGGTCCTTTAGACCTCCAGTCCCAGCTGGCATGCAACTATATAAGGCCACTCACCTTCTTTGTGTGTTTGGAGCAAGCAGACACATTGTTAAGCAGCCTAGATGCATGCGGCGCACTGCCACTGCAGACATGCGCTGTTAAGAAGATGCAAGTAACTGGAATAAGGTGTACTTTGTAGTCATCATTCCTCTTGCCACTTTGTGCACACACCGAATGCAGCGACTTGGAAGATGCAACCAGCCGCACAGAATGCTGGGCAATCAGCTATAGAAATATCCTTCTTTGGAAGGTGCAGAGTAAATCTCAGCTGTTCACTTGAGCAACAGTGGTCGTGACAAGGTAGCAGAGCGAATGGTGAACGTACACCAGGCGCAGCAGCTCCTTTCAGAACTGACCATGGATGCCCGTACAGGTTGTGATCATGACATTCTGCATTGGGATGCTAGGCCTCCTGAACCATTTCCCCAGAATGCTTGGGAGGACCTTCTTGAAAGATTTTAGCTGGGCTGCTACAGGCATCCTTGCTGCTTGGTGAAACTTGGCACAGAGGAGACTGTAGATGCACTCTTGTGCCAACAGATCCGGTACCAGCGACACGTGGAACGCGGTCGGTGCCAGCAGCGTCCGCAGTGCGACCAGTGTGGCAAGTGTCTGAGCAGTAAAACGGCACTGCGAAACCACCAGCTCTGCCATGGCCAGGACCGCAGCTTCAGCTGCGAACAATGTGGGGAGAGCTTCAAGACCAGCACCACACTCAAGTACCACCAGTGAGTCAACCCCCCCCCCCCCCCCCCCCCTCTTTCTATAGGGAAGAGAGTTCTGGGCCTGCAGATCAGGCTGGCAGTGGAGCCAGTCTGTCAGGGTTCACATCAAGCACTTAGATTATATCCACTTTGAGCACACCGAGATATGTTAGGTACCATGGCTGCTGTGTTGAAGCCGCTGCAGTAAACAATCTCCTCATTTTCTTTCACAGTGAGTAAGATGGTTCTGAAAAGCATTGCTTGTATTTAAAGAGCTTTTGCTTGCTAATGGGAAGTATCTGCTGGGCCATCCATTGCAGTTCTTAATCTTGGAGTGATAGCAACAGTGCTGCGAAGGCTTTTGTTGTTTTCAGCAGCTGCTGGCTTTATCACTGTGATTGCAGTGCACAAAATGATCTTGTGATCTTTGTTTATGCGCAGTGTGGGATGTAGCGTGAGATGTGCCGAGATTAGTCTGGAATGGTTGCAGGCAGGCATGTTCACTGCTATCGCCACTGCCGAGTTGCTTGGTTCTTTTGTGGTGCGAGTCAGCATAGTAAAGAGCTGATTTTAAGTGCTTAATGGTATCGTTCAGGAGGAAAGTATACAATACCTGCATCTTACCTGTACTCACCTATGGGGCTGAAACATGGAGGCTAATGAAAAGGGTTCCACTTAAGTTGAGGAAAACGCAGAGGGCTATGGAACGAAAAATGGTAGAAGTAACGTTAAGAGATAGGAACCTGCAGAGTGGGTCAGAGAAATAACTCAAGTTACTGACATTCTAGTGGAAATCAAGAAGAAATGGGCATAGGCAGGGGATGTAGTGCATAGAGAGGAAAATCGATGATTGCTTAGGGTAACAAATTGGATTCCAAGGGAAGGAAAGCGTGGCAGGGGGAAGCAGAACGTTAGGTGGGCGGATGAGGTTAAGAATTCCCGCAGAGGTCATGTGGATGCAGCTAGTACAGGACTGGGCTAATTGGAGGAATATGAGAGAGGCATTCGCCCTGAACTGGGTATAGTCTGGCTGATGTTGATGACGGTGTTACCACTCCTGTTTGCTCTTTTGTGCCTACGGCCTTGTCACTACCGCGCGACAATAGCTTTCACCGCTGCAACCAGCAATGAACCTGCACCACGGCAAGATGGAGATCCTGGCAACACATCAATGCTGTGCTGCCTTTGAAATAAGCTTGATGGGGGAATTCGAGACACTTAGCTTAAACAACATTGAGACGATCGCTGCTCATAGGATGAGCAGCCACCGAACAAGGTACTAGCTGTTCAGGCGAGTTGATCGGTTCATGACAAAACTTGTAGCGCTTGACTCACAAGGGTGGAATAAAGAGGACAACACATGTGCGTGTGCTTTGTACCCTTTGTTCCTTCCTGGTGCGTCAAGTGCTACAAGCTTCAGCATGAGCCAACCAAAGCTGAATGCTTTATGGTCTCGTAATGTTTTTTTTTTCTTTTTCAAAATGTCATGGGGAAGTAGGCTTTCTTTTTTACGTGTACATTGTAGTGTTGGAAAGAGTGGTATTGCTTTGACGTGCAGTGGCTACTCACGTTGCATTTTTATGCAAGAAATGGCTTTCTCCTTGACGACAGCTCCAGCAGAGCCAGTGTCTGTACTATGCAGAGATGGAAGCTCTGTCAGAGTATGAAATGGGTCCTGGTGTGTACTAGTGGTCCCTTTGATCCCTTGTGCAGGCAGGCCAAGCATGGCACCAGTCGGGCATTCAAGTGCGAGCACTGCTCCAAGGGCTTCAACTTCCTGGCTCAGAAAAAGCGCCATGTGAGCCGCGTCCACCTGCGCCAGACCAACCATGTGTGCTCCCTGTGCCCTATGCGCTTCATGACACGCCGAGAGCTCATGCTGCACCTGCTCTGTGGACACAAGTGTGCGTCATGTAGCACATCTGATCACCACCCGGGCTGGCGCCATGTTTTCGTGCTGTGCAAAATCCTCGTCCTCCCCAAACACGAAGGGGCATAGTTTTTAAAATATTCCTGGTTTTTCAAACAGTTTGGGTGTAATTATGTTCTGCAGAAAGCATGGCCAGTAACTGAAGGGTATGGGATAAGCGAAGGAGTTCTTTTTTTGTGGAAAAAAAAAAAAAAAGAGAATGCTGTGTGATGCTTTCAAATGGAACAGCTTTATGATTGACAACTGCGGAAAATGTGATTGCCATTTGTACATAGGTACAACAAGGTACCTTCTAAATGCTTCATTTTTTTTGCTGGCAAGCAAAGTGCTGTAGTACCTAGTAATGCTTGCAGTACAGTTCAAATGGTCACTCCTATGGAGAATGTCCAACCCTGTTTTTCTTATTTTGAAAGCTGTGATGAACTGTCACTTGTGATGTATCTTGGCATAAAAATCAGCTAGGTTCGCTTTGTTGCTTAGCCACATTACGATGAAGTGCCCCCTGTTAGAGAGATGAAGTGCTTCACCTTTCCTGTTTTTCTTTTTAGTCAGGATGCAACTAAGATATGTGCAGATTTGTGTAAACGTTTTGGTACAGTTGACTGATAATATGATTGTATCTTTCGTGTGCAGTCCAGCCAGAAACGTCGGAGAAAGGGGGTGCCCTGATGCCTGATGGAACGGTCAGTCTTCCTTCTGCTTCCTTCTGGTGTCTTAAGCTAGTGTTCCTCTGTTTTTACAACTTCAACTAACTGGGGTTTACTATAAATAATTTGCAAATGTGACTTTTAAAAGTCATAGTGGTATAACAAATGACAGGGACAAACAATGAGAGGACACACACACAGTGCTAAAAGGTCAGAACCAACAAGCCCATGTTTCCACATTATTTTGCTGAATGAGTTCACTTGTGTTGATGTTGTAATTTGATTTCGTTCCCACATTATCATTGCAAGCTTCCGTGTGAAAACTGCGTGTAATGAAAAATTGTGGACTTCTCTCAATTTCACGTTCAGGTTTACTCGTGAACTTTCTCTTTTCCTCTTTGTCCATTATTTTGCACAGTGTCTTTGCCTTAGTCCATTCTCCTGTGAAGCCATGCATGCCTCTCTCCCTTCATTTGTGCAGAGTGCACCCAACCTGAAGCTGTTCCGGTGCGAGCACTGCACATACGTGTCGTACAGCCGCAAGGGCTACCTGCGCCACCTAGTGGACCACACGGGCGTGTGGCCCTTTGCATGTGACCTCTGCAGCAAAGGGTTCATCGAGCGCAACCAGGCCGAACGCCACATCCGCACGGCACACACCAGCGAAAGCTACCCGTGCCCCCACTGCCCCCGTGTGTTCGTGCTGCCCTCCAGCTTCCAGGAACACCTGCAAGCCCACGAGGAGCAGCGGGGAAGCGCCTGTGCTCAGTGCGCTAAGTACTTTGAGACACAGGGCCTGTACGACCTGCATCTGCAGGTACTGCATGCACAAACCTCTCCTCCCGGCTCTCTGATGCTATGTAATGGGCTAAGCACAGTGATAGCTGCTAGCTGTGTGTTGTGGTGTAAAATGTCCATCTGGTCCTCGTCTTTGCCGTGTGCTGTTTTGAAGCTATATTGGTTGTTGAGCGTTGTGTGGTTCTCATCCTTTTTTGACCCCCCTAGCGGCTTCTCCGCACGATGTACTCTGCTGTCTAGCGTCCGTAGTGCTTCATTCTAACCCCACTGGTTCCCTTCTACAGCAGCTGCACCAAAGGCTCTGTGCACCTCCCCCCCTTTCTCTCTCATCGCTGTAGCTTCCACGGTGCTGGAGGACGTGAATGCTGGTTTTGAGGGATTTCATACTGGTGGCTGCTGTCGCTCTATAATAAAGGAACCAATCACGTGATCAAGCAAAGCAAATTGATTTACGCAGGATCGAGTGGAGGTGTAGATGCATTGATAGCCTGCCATTACACATTCAGTTTCATTTGGGCCTTGGGTTATGCATGGAAGGGGACAGCACTCTGCAAGGCCTCTGGAGCAATGAGGGTCACAACGTCCGGTTATTGGTCTCTGTGAAAATTCATCTTCTAGCTCTCTCGTTATGTTGGCATTGGCTTGGCAGCAGCAAACACATTGATAGGGGTGAAAATTGGCTCTAAATACTCTGGTTGATTCAAACTTGTGTCAGAAAGGACAGATGAACAGTTTAGCACAAGGTGAGTGCATCAGAAAGCATCTCGCAATCCTATTACCACCTCCCCCCTCCCCACGGATTTTTGCTTGGCTCTTCTGGGGTGAAATGCTTGGAAAAAGGGGCCATAGACCAAGAATGTTGGTTAAAAGAATTAAAAAAAAGTAAAGAGCTACATAATGGACTTTTGCTGTGCAAGGCGGACTTGTCCGATGGCGGAGCGGAACACTGTCCCATCGACGCAACTGTTTGGGACCTATGACCCCTTGCCGAAGCATTTCGCCGCAAAGAGCCGAGCACCAGGTCGGGGGAAAGCTTGTACCCATTGAAAAACCTGTGGGTACCCGGCAGCACTAGGGATCGAACCTGGTATCTCTTGAATGTGAGGCAGACGCTCTACCACAAGGCACTTGTCTGTTTGTCTGCACTTGACTTGCACTTACCCATTCGAAAGGTGGGTGCACTTGTTAACTGAAGCAATAAAATGTTTAGAGTTTTGAATTCAGATCAACTAATAATACTGTGGGTGTAGTGCTTAAGTTGCGAGGTGCTTGTGCCAGCTGCATATCGAGTCCAAGGGTCACAGTTTATATGCCTGGCTAGAGAATGCTCTTTATTTTTACACTTTTGTGCTACCTTTGCTTTGTGGTAGCTTTGCTGCGTTGTTTGCTTGCAACCAACCTGAGTGGTCTGTGCAGGCGCACTCGCGAGAGCTGCACTACCGGTGCCACACGTGTGGCCAGGGCTTCAACAAGATTGCCTCGCTCAACTTCCATGCCATCGTGCACAAGCATGAAAAGGCCGGCCCCAGCACGTGGAGCCACACGTGCGAGGTGTGCAAGAAGCGCTTCAAGTACCCGGGCAGCCTGGCAGCCCACCGCTACCGACACTCGCAGGACACCGTCTTCAAGTGCGACCTCTGCCAGGTCACCCTCCACTCGGAGGTATTTGGTGGTTTTCAGCATTCTGTCTCTGCAAGGATGTTTTCTAACCAGAACCTCTGGTTCACTTTGTGCTCTCCCCTTTTTGTGCTATGAGTATGCAAGGAATAAGGCGAAAGAGGTATTGGTAAGGGGAAGGCACCATTGTCACCTTTCAACAATTCTCCTTTACAGACAATCTCGATAGCTGATGGCAACTGTGCAGAGTTGAGGTTTACGTAGATTAAAGTCAGTCCCGGTTACATTGGTGGGCAATGAGTTCACCTCCCATTGCAGCGATTCCTTTTGTCAGCAAAGGAGGAAGTGAAAATGGGGTCTTCCAATTATGGTTTTCATTTGGAAAATATCTGCTGTAAATCAGCTTACATGAGCACAGTAGATGCCTCCTTTGATATTGCGGTGGATATTCTTTACGAAGCTAGCACATTCTGTGTTCTATGCTGGCCAGCCATGCTCTGCACAATGGCAGGTAACTCGTGTTTATTGCTGCTGAAGGCAGAACAATGGCTTTATTGGCACTAGAAGAGCTAAGAGTACCAATGCAAATAAGCTAGCTGTGACTATGCTGTATGTTATAAAAATATTACGAGAATGATTACAATACTCCTTAATGCAAAATTTGAGCTTAGCTATACAAGCATTTTTGCGAAATATTGAGGCAAAGAACTTGAGTGGTGCTTGTATGCTGTATGTCAAGTCATAAAGTACTCTATTTTTTCTATAAGCCACAGATGATTTCTCAGCAGAAGAGTCACGAGCATGTGGTACAGAGCTCGTGGCTTTTCTTTTGCTTCTTTTGAGAAAATCTCTTTGGTGTTGGCTCAGTTACACCAGCAATGGCACCAACGGCAATGCAGCTCAACCATCGAATGTGCACGTAAGAGCTATGCACTAAAATAGATCTGTAGGTAATATGCATGCAACTGGCACAACCTCATTGGCATAGAAGGGATGACCGAGCTTGCCTTGGATGCTGGACGGGGCGTGGTTGGGCTTCACAATCAAGTCCCTTTCTGTCTTCTCTCTATGTCGCAGGGTGTGTTCGAGGCTCACATGCGTCGCCACCGCGGCGAGAAGCCCTTCCGCTGCCCTTACTGTGACAAGGCATTCACGCTGGCCATGTCACGGCGACACCACATCACGCGCTTCCACACTGGTGACTACCACATCTTCTGCCCACTGTGCCACAAGGGTGTCGTCTCCAACAAGATGCTGCGCCGACATCTGTTTCACGTGCACAGTACCGTGTTGGGCAGCACGGGCAAGCGCGCCAAGGCAGCCGCTGCACTGCTGCTTGACGCTGCATCAGCGGGAGGAGGGGGCGACGCGGTGCTGGCTGACGAAGATGACGTGGTCGAGCTGCAACACCACCAGGTCATTGCGGGCACTGAGGCGGAAGATACACTGAGCGTAGCCGATGACGGCACACTCACCGTCACACTGACGGCCGAGGCACTCTCAGCTGATGCGTTGCTGCTGGGTGCCGTTGAGTCTGTGCAAGGTGTTGAGACTGTCGTCGAGACGGTCCAGTTCCAGTGATGCTCGATGTCTGAAGTTGGATAGGTGTCACTCAACATAGTTGTTGAGCCAGTATTTCGAACCATCGTTCAGCACAGGAGACGTCATCACAGGCATCCACAGAACTGTGCCGTGCATTGCCTCGTGCAACCTGAGCGCTTAGCTTCATGCGACAGTACAGAACCACTAGTGGTTGCTAGCACAGATTTTATGTACACCATGCATTTCCTACATTTTGTGTAATTGTACATTTTACCTGGAGAAAATGTATCTGCCTGCCTTGCATACCTGAGGGACATTATTTCAGTGTAGTAGTAGTTTGGGTGCATGCTGTAAATCAGCGGAAGAAAAGATACAGACTTGTCACATGCTCAGAAGAGATAGCGTGCATTGCAGGGTTACTCATATGAAACACATACCAGTTCTTTATTATTTAAGGACAATTTGCAGCACTTGAGAATACTTAAGCTGTTAATAGCTTTGGCCTTAGTCATAAAGTTTATAAACATTGCATATAGAAACTCTATGGCCTTAGTAGTCTAGGCATATCTGTGGACAGGTCAGGGATGCTGTCAAGGATATTTTTAAAGCTTTGATCTCCTTTGCTACATCTTATCTACAAATTCCCTTTCATGTGTTTATAATTTGAAATTTCTACCAGTGTGTAACCGTATCGAGTCCACTTGACACAGACTTTTGGAGGAGTACACGTGTCAACCTGTGAAGCTGCTTGCGTCGTTTCATAAGCATGCCAACAAAATCCAGCACAGCTATGTCAACAGTTGTGTGAGAAATGTTCAGATCCTTTACCAATGCTGGGAGTATCAGCACATGCATGTAGTCTGCAGTTACTAAGCACTTTGTTGCCAGTGTTTGACCAACTGCAGTAAGACTTTTTTGTTTTGGTTGTAACTGTGACCAGGTTAAATATATGCTTGGTCTGTTCATATCGCTGGCCTATCCCATGTTATTAATCGGTTATTTCTGACTACAACTGTGATGGTAATTGCCTGGACTTGTTTTAACAAAGACCTTCCAAGGTATGCCAGGTGAAGTTAGCAGTGAACACTGCAGCGTTAATAAGGTTTCATGAACAATTTCCTTAGTGCTTGTTAAAAGAGGCACCCATGCATGCGCATTTTCATCCAGAGACTGTTATGTGCGATTTGCTCACGACGAAACGCCAGATGACAGCTGCGCAAAGCCTATTTGCAGCTGGAAATAACGACAGAGGATAGTCTTCTAGCGATGTCCACCGTGCACCACTCAACAGGCCTTCAGTGTTGTACAAAGCATCAGTAAGATCACTAAGGCTATAGGTTGTTTTTACCTGCTTTTTCTGAACATTTTGAGGATCGCAGGCATTTTTATTTGCATTGTTACTTGACTGTGTGTACCAGCTCTGCTATTGTGCTGTGGTACCTTCTTTGCTTGTTCATGCAAAAAATACCGAGGAGATCTTCTAACATAAATTGCATGGCTTGTAAATCTGTTCTGCATAAAGGGGAAATTCACGAATACTGAACCAGGGTACTAGACTTTGAATTGAAACACAAGGTGCCCGTGTGCTGTGCGATATCAGTGCACATTATAGATTCCCAGGTGGCCAAAGTCATCCAGTGCCTTCCACTGCTGCTTCCCACATAGCCAGAGTCAGTTTAGGATGTTGAACCCCATAAAACCATACACTGAATGAGAAGATGGACTAGGCTGAAGGGATTGCCCATCAGGAACACTATAAACATATTTTCTCTGCACAATGGCTGCATTTCAGAAAATTGCAAATGGAGTTCCTGTTTTAATTCCCATGTTACACTCCGATGAAGTGCCAGTGGTGTTACATCATTGCTCCCATGATTGCTCCCATGGAAATGAAGAGGTACCCCTTATCATCGGTAAACATCCCTGCTAGAAAAGCACTTCACCCACTGTGTTTCCTACTGGGTGATGTGCAGTGCTGGTCACTTAGATTTGCACGTGGCTTGGAACTCTGGACATTAGCACATGGATGATTATGTAGACACAAAGAAGGATGCAAAGGGAGCACAAGTGCAGGCTTGCATTCTCTCTTCACATCCTTCTTTGAGCTTGCCCAGCTACCTACGTGATCATGAAAGACTGGCTGCTGCCTGTTGGTCGATATGCACCAGCCCATCAACCAGAAAGCGATAACTGTCCCAGCATAGTACTATTCAATGAGGCATAATTTTACGCATCTTTTCTATACTTTCAATTTATAAAGTTACAAGTAAACACCATAATGGTCTTTTTTAGTGTCCCCCTAGCACCACCCATGAGAACATGCAAACACCACTGAAGAATTGGGAGAGAGTTGACAATTTTGCAAGGAAACCTCTCTCGAAGAGTCGAATTGGTAGCTTTAAAATTTCCAAACAGCTAGCAAGCAACCATTCAACTGAAGTGGGTAGCAAAGAATCACTACTTTGCAGCATGGAAACATATCTGCCTGACTTCCATTAAATTGCAGTCTCAACAGTGATGCTCTGGGGAAAAAAAAAAAAACCCTTGGTCATGTAATTACAATAGCAGTTCAGAATTTTATGGCATTAAAGTCTGTAGTCAGCTCTGGCTGGAGCCGCTGATGCTCCGTCTTCAGCCACACACTTCTATACTAGCCCTGCCTGCTCACGGGGATTTTCCACTGTGGTAGACATAAGTGGCATTGATTCCGGCTCCATTTCAACCCAACACACAATCAAGGCCGCCTAGACAAGTCTGCACGAATGCCTAACAGCTGCCAACTGACTCAAAGCTCACCAACGACCTTATCACATGTTATTACGATGTTGTATACACTATTGGCGAATCAGTGATTTTTATGATGTACAACACAGGACGTTTCATGTTTTTCTCTGATGGTGGTTTTAATGTGATGGCAATGAAAATCTGGTGAGGACATTCAGCGTTTTACATAATTTCACATGCAAGGCCCTGCAGTCCACAGCTGCAAGGCAGAAAGAATGTCTGTGCACAGAGGTGCTGATTATCTCTGGTTAATTAATCTCTTCTGAGCTGCTGCACACTACTCAGAGTGGCCACCCTATGGGGTCGCACTAGCCATGGGGGCTCATATTTGGTGGATTTGTCCAGTAGGAAGTTAAGCCAAGCAGATATTTTACAAAATGCACCCTAATGAAATTCATGTTAAGGAGAGTTCACTGTTGACTGCACATAGGACCACAGATGAGTCAGCAGGTGCCATCATTTCTGCAAATGTTGCAGATGTGCTTTGTGACAAAAGGCAAAACTTCTTTGCTGCGTGGCTTGTGTGTCAAGTGTCTGCCTTGGAGTCAGTTGCACGCCTGGTCATCAATATTTTTGTGCATTCCATGCTTCTACCATTGCTTTTAAAAGGCACCTACCTGGCAGAAGGCCTTCTGCATATCAGCAAAAAAGCAGGCCCCATAGTATATTTATGCTGTTGACACCACAGGTACAAACCAGACCTAACACTTTCCGAGGAAATAGCGCTTCAAACGGCAATATGATACCGCATGTTGTGAAATGTGCTGCTATACTCACAGCAGTAATTGCAGACGGAAGAGTAGGCATGGGTTATGCAGGCTGACCTAGGAAATGTTTTTTAATGTTCGAACCGGTCTAGCCCGAGCATTCCTCTCAAGCGACTAGCCACATCATTGTTGCGGCCTAGTGTGGAGGCAATACCTTATACATTCACCTCAAGATGGCACTATGAGGAAGACTAAGGATTTTCACTCTAATTACCTCTTCGTAGAAACACCCCAAGATATTTTGGAGTGCTTACATCTAATTAGAGAACAAGCCTTCCTTCTTTGTCCAATATGAGAGGGCCTATATCGTACAGTCATAAAACATGCACCATAAATTGGTACATCATATGGAAGCAAATGCAGGACACCGTTTTTGATCTCATAATCTTGCAGCAGCCTGAAGGCTCATGGCCAAAGATGACAGTACCATATTTCAGATATTGCACTCGACCAAGGTACAAAACAAAACTTTGAAATTGAAATTCCTAAATTTCTTCTGCAAACTCTCACTACTCAACATTTTAGCATGATGTTCTGCACAATATGCTGCTCTATACAATATTCTTGAAATTCTGAACTGAACTACTGAGGCAACACCACTTCCATATTTCTTAAATAGATGAAATGTGGTACAAAGAACATGGTTGCCAATCTCACTGCATACTAGTTGAGCATTTCTCTAGCAGTAGGATGTCTTGTTCGCAACATGCATGGCAACACATCCAAACTGCAGCTAACATGGCTACTATGCAATCCCTTAGTCTGCCTCGGGTTTTCTTGGTAGGGAAATGGAAGCCATGAAGCCGAAATGTTCTCCCTTCTATGCTGTGGAGCATTGCACCTGCTAGCAGTTAGTTTTTACTTGAAAAGCATATATTGTCAACATTCATTACTGAAGGTGTACTTCTAACCCGACTGAACACTATGTTCAAGAACAAATCAGAAACTTTTCTCGATTTAATTTGCTAGGCGCGTCTAGTTACAACAAGCTTCTAAAGGTGGCATCAGCTTCTCCAGTGATGGCATGAATGTACTGCAGACAGCAATGCACTGGACATCCATTTGGGCAAACTGTATGGCAGAATGACGCTGTAGTGGACAAACTGCCCCGTAACCCTTCCAACTGATCGATAGGCAAACATTTTCAATACTACTTTAGGTTTCGAGCTTTCAGCATAGCATGGCGGTAGCCACGTATGTCTTACCCACGTGACGCTGTGACATCACACCCCACGTGACACTAGGGCGATAGCTGGGCTACCAACTCAAGCGGTCGGCAGGAGCTGCCAACTCAGGTCTCTCGTTTCACATGGGACGCTTGTGTCAGAATCAGCCTGCTAGGACCCTGGCATTCACGTTACCCCCATAGGCCACCAAGGCACATTCGTACGGCTTGGTTAAAGCGGGGATTCATATGTGGGCTGAGGAAGAGAAAGAGAAGAAGAACGCTTGGTCGCCCGCAGCTAATGCTTTCGCTCAATATTTGGCTCAGCAGCATTAAACCCTTGTAATTTTTTATGGAGCTTTTTTTGCATTTATAGGCAAAGAAATATCTGTACCACCTTCACTCAAATTTAAGTTTTGCACAAATTTCTGACTTGTGTAACTTGCAAGCGCATTTAATAAGCTTCATTTTTGCGTTCGTGAAATTTAAATCTGTTTTTGCATTTAAAAAAGAAAATCCAAAAAAGTTCAGTTTCTCCCAAGGTAGGGAAAGAAATCCTAAACTCACTGCAGAGGCACAAGCACGCAGTGTATATATAGTACGGCATTTCAGTGCAAGCCTTCAAGAGTCGAGCAGACACTAATGGCTGCCTGAAAGTTTGTGCCAGCACACACAACCAGCATACACAAAAGTTCCATGCAATGCTGTCACACAGCATTTTAGCATCAAGGGAATGAGTGACAGATTAGTGATGATAACCAGCCAGAGGAAAACGACAAGACAAGGTAGACAGATATTTTTAATTAAAGAGCACTTATGAAGAGCACTTAAATGGCGGTGCATTGGATTCCTTGGGAGCCAGATAAGAAACCACCATCCACATGTTAAAATTTAGTGCCGGGAACAACATTAATACCAAAGGGAATAAAATCTCTACAGCACAGCATCACTGCAATAATAAGTGGGAAAACTTGAAACTCAAGAAGGCACTTCGTGATAAAAGTATGTGTGTGGTCCGCAGAGCTGACTTGACTGCATTAACCACACCTTCCGCCAAAGCACCACTGTTTTTCATGTGTACAGTTTGACTAAAAATACTATCCCGCAAGAAAGATCTATGTACACGGTATAAAACTTTAAAACCGTAGCTGTCCCAAGTGACACTACGATTCATTGATATGCACACTGACTTTATAAACACAAGCACTCTTCCAATGCACACTGACTTGATAAACACAAGCACTCTTCCAAATACTCGATTAATTCCTAGTGTGTCATGTCTTGGCAATAAGGAAAAAAAAAAAAAACTAGAGCAACCTATATACAGCTCTCGGGCAGATTCGCATGACTTGGAACAGTGCACGACAGCTCTGCTTGCCTGGCACTCTCGGAGGCCTGGAATGCAATGAGCCAAACTGCACTGTACATATGCAGCGGAACGAGGAGTGCAAAATGTACAAAAAAAGAAAAAACTTTTCTCAACCATTTGGCAGGGAGCTCAGAATGCAACAGCTAAAAGATGAGAGTTCCTACTCCCACGGATTTGGATAATGAGAGAATACCAGATTCTCCAATGTGACATGGAATTGTAGTCATGGGGAGATTAGTGTACAGGTACTTCAAATAAAAATGGGAAAAAGTCGCAAAACAACACTAGTGGCTGAGTGGACTGGACAGTCTATTTTAGGATTTTCTTGACTGAACATCAGATAATTAAATTTGGGGTTACCTTTGACAGCAGGAAAGTGCAGCGTGGCAAATGCTCTCACAGAACAGATCCTGCTCTTGGCTAGCAAGCGAAGAAAACAGAGGAACTGGAGACTGAACAAGAACAGCCCTGCTGCTGCCCGAGTAAGTTTGCATCTATGGGTGAGGAATAAAACCCACTGTGGCAGAAGCATACCTATAACACTGCATACAAGTGAGCACTGCACACATTTGACAGAACTTACTATCGCACAGTGGCGTCTGCCACACAACATCAACCTTGAGAACCATCCACCTCCAAACTTAACACTAGCAGGCACTGGGTGCTTCCATGAGCGCTCATAACAGTCACGGAGGAACTCTTCCATGGGCATCCTTTCTAAAGTGAGGAGGAACATGGCAATGCACCGAAGGTCTCGCTGGCACAACACTCAGTCTTTGTGATAAACGAGACAGAGGGATAGCCACCAGGAATTGACCAGGCCTTGGAAGTGCGTTACTTTGAGACACTAATGTCTCGCGCATTACTAGCAAGTGAACAGGTAAGCCGATGCTAAGCATCAAGCACCGGCAAACAATTGCGCCTGACCTCTCAGTACGGAAAAAGCTCTTGCAGCTCAGACGAGCACCTAAGCTTTCTAAATTTGAACGGTAATTTGGCCTCTGAGCAGTTCCCAATTCAGTGTGCCTTCAGAAGGCCAAACGGTGATCTCCACACGAGTTGCAGTGATTTGGTGCCCGGAGCACTAGAGTAGGTCCGCTGCTGCATGTCCCCAGCCAAAAGGTGCCATCCTCTGCGCACACCTCAGGGGCCCGGTACATCCGCGGTAGAAGATGGCTGTGACGGTCCGCGCTCTTCTTGCACCAGCCCGCTGAGGTCGTCCTGCGGTTGGCTCTCCTTAAGGCAGCCCTTGCGCAGCAGGAATGGCCGCACGATGACGTCATTGTAGAGGAACATGCCCAGGATGAGCACCAGGAAGCCAACAATCTGAGTCCAGTTGAAGCTCTGCCAGCTGACGGCCAGCGAGAAGAGCCAGATGACCAGCGTACGCACGCTGTCCAGGACCATGCGCGTGGTGGCACTCAGCTCCTTGGTCACACTGATGCCGGCAAAGTTGAAGAAGGATATGCTCAGCACCGTACCTGCACATGCACAGAGGACAGGGAAAGAAAATGGTGCCTGCAACTGCTGCTGGTGGGCATAAGAACGAGATGGCATGCAAGAGGTCTAAAAGATTCTTAGAATACTGCAACTGCTCTACCAACAACAAACATTACCTTTTAACGCCCCCTGTATACACATAAAAAAGGTATGGTAAGCCCAAGCCCAGGGAAATCAACTGAGAGCTCTTCAGGGTTGCCTAACCTAAACTGCAGTTTTAATAACAAGTAAACAAGTAACAAGTAATTTTAATAACAAGTAAAGGCTAATTAGCTAACTTTATAATTATTGGCCTGAGGAACTAAGTATCAATGTTAAAAGATAGCATCTCAAAAAATGGCAAGCTACACTGTGTCCATCAAGCTTGCCTTTATGTGAAGTATTAGTATTCATTAGTATTCTTTTTTTACCAGGCGTGCACAGTGAATAGTGCCCAAGTTTTCTCTCTTTGGCACAGAGCGATACCAAAGTGATTGCTGCAGCCCTCTCCTGAGGAGGCCCACTGCCAAATCTATTCTGCATTTGGAATGGCCTGCTTTTTAATGGTGAAAGTACAAATCCGGATCACACAGTCAATGCTCATGTGTGGCACTAGGTGCTACAAATGTGCTAGGCTCACAATTAACAACTGCTACCCTCACTGTGAGCTGTGGAAAATCTGAAACGCCCAACTGCCAACTTCTCATTGCCCTTATTGTAAAAGCACAAGCAGCCTGCTGGCAGAAAGGCCACTGGTATGAATTCACCAGTGAGTACGAACACATAAATAGGGGCCTCTCTCATGAGAAAAAAAAATGCCTGCACTAAGAACAAACTCAGATGCACGTAGCATCAATCCCAAACAATGAAATTCTAATTCCCAGCCAGAGCTACGTACCCTCAATCAGTAGCAGATATATGACTGGCCCAAAGCACCTGGCCAGGAAAATCCCTCCTGGGAAAAGAACCAGTGGACTCACCGATAACGCCAGCGCAGACTTGCCAGCTGTTGCCGATCTGGATGAAGCCATCGATGGCATCCTCCAACTGACCGCCGGGGTTCTGGAAGATGGTGTTGCCGGCCGGGATGAAGTACATGGGCACCAGCAGAACACCCAGCACCACAAAACCAAAGAAGCCTGCACGGAGAGAGAGGCCCATGAAATGGTGCATGTCAAAACTATGCATCCGCGAGAAAACAAGGCTCGCACTACGAAGCAGCAAAATTGTGCTCAGGAAAGGAGTCTGCCGTCACTGACTGGCTTCACTAAGGCGGCCGAGAGAGAAATGGCCAAGCGAAATAAGAGGGGCTCATATGCAAGAGAAACAGCTCTCTGTGCTGGCCGCCTGTGGCAGTTTTAAAGTTTTCCCAACTGTTAGCCTAATAAAAAGAATTCGGCTGCACAAAGCTCACTTCAAAGGGAAACCAATGTATGGCTGTCGGCAAAATTTTATGGAACATGCACTGGTGTTTGGGCGCCCTATACGGTGCAGTGCAAATATGCATTGTGATTTTGCACCTGCTGCCAAGCTCAGATTTGTGCACCTTGGAACATGTCCTTCCATCTAGGGTGCAGTTTGGCATTTAAACATTTGGCTTCAGCCTACACCGGTGGCAACTGAGCGAGCAAAACATGGTGTACAAACAAATTGGCAACAATCGCGCAATTCAGCCGCTTCAACTGCGCAATTTTGTTTTTATGCTATCAGCAGCAAAGACTCAGAAGGCTGCTTTGGGGGCTCCAATTTCAGCTTGGTCAGTGATACAGGCGCACACCGATCCAGACCATCGACTACTGGCCAATATTATGTCAAGCAAGCTCGCACTCCACCACCCTTTGCAAAACATTGCGCCACAAAGAGAAAGAAGAAGAAGAAGAACACAAACACTGCAAGCTGTGCAGCAACAGAAGAAAATCCGGGTCCAAACTTGTGTTTGTAACAAGTGTTTCAATGCTTCCAAGAACTGCTGCCACGAGTGGCACAAGCACTGGGCCCAGACCTGAGCAATGTGTACTGGTGGGATAGAGCACAAAAAGAGCAAGTATGAAAGAGCACTGAATAAGGGAGCCTCAGTTCACAGGTCGAGTCACCATTTCAACACATGGACTTGTCTGGGCAGCACAATTATCACTGGCAAAAAGAGCAAGTTAGATAAGCCGGACGATTTTTTTTGTGTGTGGAAGTTAGAAAGAATTTGGCATATTTTTTTACATTCTGGGATATTTAATGCTATATTCAAGCACTTCTTAACATACTTTTTTAATCAATTTTTTAAAAATAAAATTACATATCCGAGACAACTTTAAAGCTGGGCATTTCAATTTCTGCCCTTTAAAGGCCAATCAGCTGTACTTCGATATAGTTCAGAGCCATGATGAACTAAAAAAAATATATTTTCTTACACGTCCAAAATTGCTTCTTTCCATGTTCCAGAAAGAGCTTTGACACCAGAGAAAGGAACTTGCGAGTTGTGCTTGCCCAGTCCTGTCTTCCCTTGTGACTTTTTTGTGCACTACCTCCCCATCCTGATGAACAAACTTGCCCAACAACATATCCCGCTGAGGTACCAATTTTCACAACTAGGCGAAGAGGCACTGCAGAATATATTGCATGCGCTGATATATTTTCCTTTATTTTGTCATATACATGCCCTTTACAATCTTCTCTGTTATATTTTTTCCACTAAGTTCACACAGCGATTTATTTTTTCTTTGCATGTAATGCACAAAGTTCAAGTAGAATAACATCTACGGGACATAACAACAACAATTACATAAGGGACAAGGCGGGCAACGTCATCACTAATATGGACAAGATAGTCAAAGTAGCCGAGGAGTTCTATACAGATCTCTACAGTAGCCAAAGTAGTCAGGACCGTAATGAGATTAGCGGTAGGGAAAAACAGTCAGACGTTCCACCAGTGACGAAGGACGAGGTCAAGAAAGCACTAGAAACTATGAAAAGGGGGAAATCAGTTGGAGGATCAGATAACTACAGATTTGCTGAAGGACGGGGGGGATATCGTGCTAGAAAAACTGGCCACCCTGTATACGCAGTGCCTGGTGTCATCGACGGTACCGGAGAGAAAAAAAGATACATTTTGGCAAATGTTATAGGGAGATACCACAAATATTTCATTTAATCAAATGTTTTTCTAACACTCGAAAGTATAGCCTTCTTTTTTTTTCAATGGAAGCAAACGGGTTACACTTTCTCATGCACCCTGGAGCAGTTAACGAAAATTCTACATCAACCGTAGTCTCATTTTTGCTGAAACCGTGCGCGAAGCTAGCGTATTTGTGTCCTCTTCGTCTCATGCCAAGTCTGACAACAATACTATGTGAAACCAGAATTGTCTGCAATGGGATCAAGGGATCAAAAACTGCCCCCATTCAAAGTGCCCGGGCATTTTCCTCTAGGCAGAAACTTGACGGCGTTGGCGGTTTTCAGTCCCTCAGTGTCGTCGCAGATAGTTCTGGCTTTGCATCATGCGTGGCCGACCCATGCAATTGTTGGATTTGGTACTATACTTGACAGAGGACAAGCTTTGTTCATAGTTTCAATGCAAACTAATAATTGGTTGGCATGGAGTAATGTTTCAAAATTCAGGTGACAAAATAGAGTTCAATCATGTAAAAAGTTTACCTCCCCCATCAAATGCTCCCAGGCTGCAGGGTCTGCCCATAAACCATAATGTGGGGCATCTAAGACAGGCGAAAGCATCTGCTGGTATGAGAGAAAAGCTGTGCTCACCGCAAAACAGGGACACCCAAGGCAACTACTAAGGCAACATTGAGTCAATGCGTTAAGTAGCGAGATGCTTAAACTACTATGTGATTTGAATGAACGCTCACGCATTAATGCCCCTGACCCAAGATGGACCACAACACATATACATACCTGCCAACCTAGCAACATGAAAATTCGGGAGACCGCCGTGGCAGTGGTGGTGGTGGTGGTGGGTGGGGGGGGGGGGGGGGGCACTTTTTTTTTCTTTAGTGTAGCAATTTCGAAATTATTGAGGCTGACAACATTGACAAGAGGTGAGAGTGGCAGCCCACTAGTTTATTTTGAACTGATCTCTCTGTTGTTGCATCGGCAGAAACTCTTCCAAGTACCATATTTACACGGTTGTAAGCCAACCCCTTTTTTAGAATTCGAAGATCAGAAATGTGGGGGGAAAGGGGGGGAAGGGGACTTAAGATCGAAAACAAAGCATTGCATCCTTAATAAAAGCAAGATAAAAACTGATACGCGGTCCAGAATCAGTGATAAGCCTGTATGCCGGCGACTGTTAAAAAACAACAAATACAGTTTTGAAGGTTTCGCGGCAATATCAGCAAAGATACGGCGAATTTATTTGCTCTATGGCTTCAAGTGCAAAATTATGTTAACGTGCATGCTTCTCGGGGAGAATTTTTCTTTTCAAACTTTTATTGCGCAGCACAAACTGCACCTTTGGGAGTGTCGACTGTTTATGCAAGAGCCACTTTTAAAATAGCGGCGACGCTCGCTTTTTGCACGTCAGTCGAGTCGGGTCACGTGACACGGCGGCACTTCCAGGGAGTATTGATGGTTGATGGAAGAGCAGACACCGATCGTTCATTGAGTTTGTGCGTGGTTCACATGTTCGCACTTTTGACTTTATGACCAGGCACATGCTTTGTCATAAGCTCTTCAGTCAAAAAGCATTCGGTGCTAGTTCCGTGCAGCGTTCAAGGAGGCAGCTATCATTTATATCGAAGAAAGATCTGTGTTGTGGGCAGCAAGTTCGAAGGTTCTAACCAGGTTATGCGGGAATGGTGGTGAGAGTTGTGGGGATTCACAATCCCCTTCCTCCATTGTAACGCCCGCGCGTAATTAACACGCGTGATTACGCGCGCTGGCAGAGAGGTTGGCGGAGGAGAGGGCATGCTGGCCACCCCCCGCCGCCTCCCGGGCCCTGCGGCGACGCTGCCGCGGGCTTCCCTCTTTCCTGCCGGCGTAACCGGGAGACCTCCTCTCCCGTTCAGAGTTGAGGAGCGCGACTGTAGCAACTCGCTCGGGGGGTCTTCGGCGAATGGGCACGCACGCGCGCGGTTCATGATTTCCGCCGAGGAGACCACCGCCGTCACCGAGAATCGCCCGCTGACCGTAGGCTCTTACCGCAACGGGATGTGAGCGAGAAGCTGTGTCAGGTGAGCAGACACTTCCTCTCACCTACTTGACGCGCTTCCCTATTAGGTGGTTGTTATTTCACCCCCGTACGCGGCGTTCGCTCGCTACACGGTGGTTGTTATTAATTGCTATTCCTTTGCCGTGTACTCGAGCAGTGCAATAAACTCTGTTCGAGTACGTAACTCTGTGTTTGTCCCCTCTGGCCCGAACCCGCCGCAGTGGCGATTTCTCGCACCGCGGGTTGGGGGTCACAGCTCTGTCTGCTAGGGCTGGCACGTCGGGGCTAGAAGGTGACTGTAGCGTCTAGCCCCCCCCGTGGCGCATTCTCTCTTACGAGAATTAACCCCCATAGAGTGAGACAAATTTTCAACGCCAAGTGAAGAGGCTTCCTAGGGATACGGTTGGTATACCATCCAGAACTTGAGGCTAAGCATGCCGCCTACATCGCCGAAATACGTACGAGATTTGAAGTGGAGACGAATAGTATAGACAGGCATTATTTTCTCCGAAGTGGCTAGGTTGGGCTAGTTGGTTGAACATTATGTTAAAACAGCGCTAGAACATGCGATACAAAGAAAAAAAATTGTGTGTGTTGCTATCTGTCCATGTTTCAGTGGTTTCCGGAACATGCGATTTGGGGGGCCGACTTACATTCCAGTCGACTTAGTTGTGTAAATGTGGTATATAGGCTCGTGAAAGCGTTAAACTCCTCGTGCTGGTCCATGGCAGCACACGTCAGTTGCTCGTGTTCGTGATGGTGCCGTCTATTCAAGCTGCATACTGCTGACTCCTGCACTGCTTTCCGGCATGGTTATATTATAGCACGTTATGGGATTACAGCTATAGCACAGGTAAAAACGAATTGAAAAAAAATTAGAAAAAAACTGCCAGGTTGTGGCAGTCTCTTTTCGGGAGATTTGAAGTCGCGTCCATACAATTAGGATGTAATCAAAATTTGGGAGACTCCCAGACAATTCGGGAGAGTTGCCAGGTATGCTTACAAAATGAGTGATGATTTAGTGTGGTTAGGCCAAATGAAAATTAGGTGCACTCTGGGCGTCACTTTATTTTCAGTTTTGGTTCGCGGATCAATTTTCAAGGTCAATCAAGCTTCAGACAAAAATCTAAAATCAGTGAGCAATGGTCTTAGTGGTAGCAACTTTAAAAATTTCAGGCCACTTAATGCACCTCAAGCAGGCAGCATGATAGTTTTGCGTTCTAGATCTATTGCACATCAGATGAAAGTTGATGAAGACAATGACATGCCAAGCACCGCGCAAGGACTGGCATTTTAAAACTAAGAATGTTCGGCAGCAGCGATTTGATGAAGGCAATGACATGCGAAGCAAAGCGAGAGAGACTGGCATTTTAAAGCTAAGAATGTTAAGCAGCAGCGATTGCGTAGTGGTCTAACCCAGTGGCCAGTGAAGCCAATCTTTTCAGACAGGGTTCGAAAGCTACTTGCAACCAGAAAGAGTTTATTTTAGCCTGAAGCAATTGCTTCACCAACTACCACCTGCAAGGACTGGATAAAAATCTGCGTAATCAATGAATGTGGGCTCCAGAGGTAGCGCACGAAAAAGGCACAGTTCACAAGTGGCCCGCACCCAAACTTTCAGACTGACTGGGGACAGCAGAAGCATGGGACTGCTTGCCGGCAACAGTGAAAAAACAAGCCCCAAAAGCAGAATTCTGAGCCGATCCCAGTCACAACAAACCCATCTTGGAAAAAAAGAACTGGGATCTGTTATGACAGCGATACATGAGAAAATGCTCTTGGAGTTGGAAGTTTTGCGGAAGTTTGTCAGATTGCGTTGCTGCTCTGCATGTAAAAAAGAAGGTGCAGAGTCAGCAGTGGCAGCACTTGCCTTCCCAGCCAACTGCCTGCAGGGGTGCCACCTTGTACTTGGTGACAAACTTCTCCTCTATGACCATCTGCGAAGAGGTGATCACCTGGGCCAGGACAATCAGCAGATCACCTGGCAGAGAGAAGTCACCCGGTCTAAAGGTCAGGGCAGCACGTCAAGGTGGGCCACAGTCACTAAATGTCAGCTGTCTGCTTTCTGTGTATAATATTACTCTGCGCTGACCACCATATGGCCACTGGAATTGAGCTGAAAATGCATGAGAAGAAATGCAAGCATAAATTATTTACTGAGCGTATGGCTAATTCCCGTGACGACCCATGAATGCTCATGCATTACACAATACAAAAATCTCGTTGATAGGATACCCCATTGAATAAGTCTTTTGGCATAATACCTTTTTTTTTGTTACCAAGCGACAACCTAAAGAGGGAATGCATTTTTGTAAACCTAATACGATCGCATTTCCATGTGGGTTTGGACAATATGATCTCGAAGATGTATGCGTAGTTTTGAATGTTCACTTCAAGAGGCAGCGAAGTCCTAGCGGGGCAGTAGTAGCCTCAGTAACTATAGTGCTCAAGGCGGACGTTTTAGTATTTGCTCACATTAACAACTTTACTACATAACCTGTATTTATTAAAAAAAGACTTCATAAAAACAAAAGAAAAATCTACAGTCACTTATGGAGGACGAATAGGTACGTCAGTTTCACTTTACTATATCTCAGTTCACAATAGCGGAGTTCTACCGTATTTGTCAAAGTGCACCCTAACGCATCATGTCACATGTCAAACTGACTCAGGCTGCTGTCCAGTAGTCTGGAATCCAGACAACAAATTTATATACATCGCCTGGATATAGCAGCTAACACTCATGGGCATGTCTACATTGCAGTGGCGCAGGAACTTAAAATTAGGGCTAACATAAGTTGCACCTTCGAGGGTGCCAGAGTTGGCAGCTCCAGACACAGTCATGTCATGTGGTCATGACGCACACGATTCGCTCACTGATCAATGCACAGCTATACTGCCTGGCATGGTCGAGGCATGCTCGCAATTTTTCGCTATCAACGCCAGCACTGGACTTTTTAAAAATAAGACCTTAATACTCTCGCAATAAAAACAAAGCAAGAACACTAATGCACCTGTAAAGAGGAGCCGCATAGTAAACCTAGGTGATATGCCACAACTAGTACCCACCAGTGATGATGCTGTTGGGTCCCTTGGTGGCATGGCTGTCGGGAAAGAGGATGTCCGACATGCCAACCACCACCAGGCCAATCATGACTGTGAAGATGCCAAGCCATTCATATGTGCGCAGGCGTCGACCAAGGAACGCCACTGACAGCAGGCCCGTGAAGATGATCACCGCACCTGTGGGGGTGGGGCGAGATTTGTGCAGTGTGCATGAAGTACTTCTGGCAGTTATGGCTCGGAGCAGTAATTAGTACAGTGTTGCCTTCAAAAAAAAAAAGGGGCTTTCTGGGGGTACCACCAGCACATTTTTCCAGCTTGAACGAGTTGTCATCTTGCATTACAAATTACATTTATAAATCATTGAATCTAAGGAACAGATCAGCCTGGAGTAATAAATATTGGTAAATTTCACAACCAGAATGGCAAACTACATTTGCTAATGGGTATCGATTTACAGGAAGTGGTTAGGGAGGGCATCTGTCAAATACAAAAGGTGAACAGTAGCTGACTGACATCTAAAACAAAGGTGCAACCACCTTGCAGGCTAATGATAAATCTTGGAAGCACAGTGTAGCAAACCATCAAAGACTAAGCTATAAACACAACATTCTCAGAGAAAAAGTTCCATGCATTTGTGGACCCAGCTAAGCATGCTAGGAAAAGCCCTCACCAACAACAGGTCTGTCAAAATGAGCCCCCCTCCAGTTTACAAGGCAGCCAAGAAAGATGCCTTGCAAAACATATGAAGAATGACAGCTTCAAACACAATGCAAGATACATAGAAGGACCCGAGTGATATTTCCTCATGACAGTTAAAAACTGCGTGCAAGAACATATTCCGCCGCCATCTGTCTGAAGCACTTGCATGACAATGGAAAGGCAATCAACCTGTGTCGCTCTGCTGCTACAAAATGCACCTCGGGCAGTGCATGTTTTGCACTTATGGCTTTATGGTCTTGCCTAACATTCTTCCGAGTCATTAAATACTCATTTAGGCACAAAGCACTCGAGTGAAAAGACTTTTGTAGAACAGCGCAAAAAAACAACAGGGACGAAGGAAGACAACAAGACGAGCGCTAACTTTCAACTGACAAGTTTACTGCATGCCTGCATCCATATATATATATACGAACACGATTACACAATAAAGGAAACAAGAACAAATAAACAATACACCAGAAAACGTAAGATATGCAAGAGAAACATGTGCCATACAGGATTTCACACCGCATCATTTTCCCGTGTTCATAATTCTTACTTCATGTTCAGATAATGCTATGGACGGGCTGCAGATACAAGTGCCCTTTATCCTGTTGATTTCTTTAGCTTCTAAAATTTCCCGAACTGTCTGGTCATTATGCCTATTGATTATTTTTGCTTCTTCTAGAAAGGGCTGGCAAGTGTCGCTTTTACAGTCCCTGCAGTGTATCCCCATAGCTTCTTTTACTGTACCAAAAACATTATTGTGATGCTCCATTAGTCTTTCGTTAATACAACGTCCCGTCTGTCTGACATAGGTAATGTTTTCCCACAAGACAGTGGAACAGAGTACACCACCCCTCCTGGCAAACCACATAAGGGTCTTTGTGTTTTATGGTACAGCCCTGACCAATGCCTCTCGTACCATTCACGTTTTTGCACATTTTTCCTTATTTATCGGGAGCCGAAAGCACAACTTTCACACCTGCCCAATTTTTTATATGTTTTAGCCTATGCGAGAGGTGATGAATGTACGGAATGACCGCTATCTTTTATTTTGTCCGCTGGTTAATGGATGAGCTCTCCATGCTCGCCTGAGAAGACTTCATACCTGACAAAATAGTCCCCGCTACCGATACCAGCAGCTGCTTGGGATATAAAAGACTGAGAAAGAAAGAGTGAAAAGAAAATGGAGAGTTTTATCGGTCGCTAGAACAAGGAAGCAACAATCATTCTGCAGCTATCATTTGGTGTATATTATGTTGCTGCTGTTATGAACAACATGAAGCAGCTATGCCAACGGTCTGGGGTGAGTGGTCACTGGGCCACTAAATCCTACCCACCCCCCCAAAATTGCAGAGGTTTAAAGTGGCTAAACCTGGTACTACAACATGCAAAAGCATTAGACTGGCATAGTTTATGCTGGAAACTACAGATGACTGCCACTGTCTTTCCTACTAGGTGTTCAACAGCTCTAATTGGTCAGTTCCCCTTACAGATCATCGTTCACATACATGCACATCCTTACTAAATCTTTCAATTTCTGCCTCTATTATACCACACATTGTGATTAGCATACAGTCGCATTGCGAAAGACCACCTGACGTAGTTATAAACCCCACTTTAACCAAACCATACGAATATGCCTGCATGGCCCAGAGGCGCCATGTCTAACTGTGGATCCAAAGGGACACTGCAATCTGATGTCACCCTGCCATCTCAATGAAGCTTGAGCTGGTGGCACCTGCCAAAACAACAGGCCCTCAAAGGTCAAAGATTGAGGCTTCGCACATACTACCTCCAGTTTTTCGTAGTGACTTTCGCAGCTATGCAGAATGCCAAGTTGTGCCAATGCAATATCAAATGTGCATCAGTTATGTTCAGCTTGTGCTGGAGGATTCGGCGCCATTGGACTGCTTTGTTGAACTATTCCAAAGTAGGCAAGTGCGGCAGCAGAAACAATACCAGATCTTGGACAATACAGCAACTTTGAAAGCAGTTTGCTGACAACTCCAAGACAGTGATTTCGCTGCCTGAAATACTCACTGCGCGTACAACAGTGTCCATTCTCAACATAAATAACCGCGATTCTGGCAGCTTCCCACAAATGGATCCAGATCAAGGCTTACACAGATCTGTCACATATGCTCGACATTGCGGCACTGATGAACCGCCTGGAGAAAAGCACAAATAATGTGCTGCTATTGTCACGACGATCACATTACCACGACCTTAATGTGGACAGCGGGAACTCTATGGCTGGGAAATAGTTAACAGAATATGTGACTTATTTAACTTGCATAAATCCTTTCCAGCATCCTCTGCTCAGGCAGCAAGAGAAGTCATGTGATTGCATTTGTGGAGCATCATAAAAGCTGGCACCATTCGCTAGTGGTGAAAGATACCTAACAAGACGCTTAATTGCAAGCTGCTGAACTGCATATTACCCACTGCACAGTATGAATCTCAAAGTGCTCTCTTGAAGTTTGCAGCATGCTTGGCCCCAGGCGTCAATTTTCCTGCACTGTAAGCCCCATGATGATAAAGTTGCTACCACCTCGCTGCAATTCACAACTAAGTGGCATTTTCTTCTCTACTCATGCCTGCTTTGCAGCACTATCTTTTGCTCTACTACTTCACCCATGCTTGACGAGCAAGGTGTCTAATAGAGGAGATGCAGTGACAGAAATGTCTTTTACATAGTAAATCTACATCATTGAAGGCTTGCTTCAGTCGCTAGGCAAGGCTGTTTCAATGTCTGGTTATCTGTGATGGTTATGATGAACTATTATTACTTTAGCCATCCAATTCATGGGCATCAGAGGTCACAATGTCAGTTGCAATGAGTGCTTCTGAATTGTGAACTGCCACTATGTTTGGAAAAAGCCAGCAACAGTAATCAAGAGGGAAACACTGAAATGTGCTCAGATTTTTTTCTCCTACAGTACCAAAGACAATGACCGCATTCCAGGCCCTGTGTCGACCCTGCCTATCTTACGACAGTGGCCTCTTTCTGATAAGGGTCACAGCGTGACCCACTCAGTCTGCACAGCCACGTGACAACGGTCTTGCTGAAGACATCACCGCTGCAACACCTGCTGATAGGGGACTACTCTAGGGCTCAAACAATGCTGGGAGAAAACCAGCTCGCCCTAGAATGCTTTCCAGCGAGAATGCCCTAGCCCCTGTTTTCTGCCTGCTCTATCACTTTTACAGACGTTGCCTTTGTGTCAGTATGTGAGGCCACTTTACCTTTGTCTGGACGCAGTGTAGTTAAAGGGCAAAAAAGACACCACTGATCTTTCTGCTCAGGCACTGAATGAACAGCAGACGGATTATGTGGCCTGCAGTTCAACTAAAGAAAGCACTGCTCAGCCACCAAAGGCAGAAACAGACTGCTAAAACAGTGTACTGTTGTTGTTACTCTTTCCAAACTATCATTATGGTAACATAAACCACCTTTTATTTAAATAGAAGTATAAGCAGCAATTGACAAAAATGCTGGAGTTGTCTGTGCGAAACCTGAATTAGTGAAACCTCCATCTCTAGAGAAGTGCCGCCAGCGTCAACTACACCCGACCGAACCTACCTACCTCCAAAATGCCTGCACCGGCTAGGACACATTTTGGCAATGATTAAGCTCTGCCTCCAAGGGTATGAAGAGACTGTATTAATGGCTCCTATCTGCGACTCTGCTTGTGGACCCTTTTGAACATATTACTGGGGACAAACGCTTCCAGGACACGAGAAAAGCAAATCTGACATACTTGCGCCACATTATTTGGCAATCTCTTGATTTCACCAGGTGGTGTGACAACATGAGAGTCAGACTTTCAGACAATTAAGCCTGGTCTCCATACACCGGCTAACAACTGCGCCATTGGCTACGGTTTCTGATGATGCATCCTGGAAACTTTCTCTCAGATATGTGCACTTTTCAACTCGCTTAATCAATAAACCTCAATTTTTGCTTCTATTATCCTGCGTACATTGATTAGTTACAGTCGTAAATGACCACATTATGCGATAGACCTCCCTATAAAATATGAACTCACGCTTTAACTGCCCAAGCCTAAGGGTAGAATGATTCGGGATCCCCGGGTTCAATTCCCATCTCGTCCTTTGTGAACAGCTCCCGTCAGCTCGGCCACGTCATGTGGTCTTGTGACGTTATACAGCCCGCCAATCAGTCAGTGCCTGGCCACGTGACCTGCCAACTAACACCTGCCAGATGCATGTTTGATTCCCTGCTCAAAATGCCAACACCGGATTTTTTCATAATGGGACCTATGAAAATGTCTCGCTAAAAAGTGGCGGCACAATGAAATTCAAGAAATCAGTTCAAAAGGCAATCTCTTCAGAGGCACCAGCGCCACTCCAGTCCACAGATGGAAGGCTGTTCGCCTACCTACCATCATCTGATTCCCCTCACATCTTCAGCTTTAGATAGAAACCTGCCACAAAATATGTAACACCTCGGCTTAGAGTAAAAGCATCAACACAGACTTTGAGGGTAAGTCTTACTGCAGACCGAAGATTTCTCACGTCAAGCTTGGTAACTGTCCTGTCCTTGTTTCTTTTGGAATATTAAATCGTGCTTGCGTCGTGTGTTGCATTAAAGAAAAAGATAAAAGGCTGAAAGAATGTGGCGAAGCAGCGCATGAACCAGGAATTGCTATGGGACAAGCCGAAGCCTACAACACAATGAAAGCATTTCACTATGCCACAGATGAGAGAGCAGCAAGAGACAGGCTGAGATCCCGCAACCTTGTGCCCTATGGAATATAGCCACTGAGGCACAAGAGTCAATAAGGAAAAGTTGACAATAAATTGTTTATCATTGGTGAACTTCTCTATTTGAAAAAACAGCTGCGATTCCCAAACAACAATGTGCGAAACTAAGCCATAAATGATTTACACACGTAAAATAAAGTAACAAGTGAATCAAACAAGGTGCGCTAAAACAGCTGCAATCACAGGCAGGAGCTGGCACTCGTTCCAGCTCAATGCTAAGAGCACAAAGCATAAGCCGGATGTCAGATCATGACTCACCCCTCAGCATCTGGAAGCTGGAGGCATAGGTGAGGTTGAGGCCGACGTACATGATGGAGGTGCCGACCAGATCGCACATGGCGGGGGGTAGGAAGATCAATGGGTTGAAGTCTCGACTGCCGCTGGCACTGGGCGGCAGCTCAACCGGCTCCCCTGCCTTGGCCTTGCGCGAGTAGTACCAGAAGACTAACCGGAAGGCTAGCAGGCACGACAGCTCACCCAGGAACATGCCCACCGCCTGTGGTAGCCAAAGCCATAATGCAGTCCACGCTAAAAAGGCGATCAGAGTGCATCTTCCACCAGAGGCTGCCAAGGAATGGCAGTGGCGACAATGTCAAGGCCACATCCTCAGTGCAAATCAGAAAAAAGGAAATCCGACCATGCACCCATGGAGAATGTTCTCCAGTAAAAGCCCCTACTTCCGTACAAATACTGTACTGAAGCTCCAGCCACTATACCCACTCCAGAAGTTTTGGATGCATCTAATTTAAACAATGGCCTAATATTTGATGTTCTTGAAAATGTTCAAGCTATTATTACCTCAAGCAACACGGGTTAGCACAGATTTGTCAACTGCCCATAAGTATAACATGTGGTGTTTTGTCCCATCGCCTGCATTAGACAATGCTGACGCATACACAATGCATATAATATGCAGGTACGGCATCAGTGAAACTTTCCTTTTGTTTTTCTCATACTACCGCCGACATAGCAAAGAGCAAGTCTGGAACCCCTAGAACGTCAAAGTTCACCCCTTTGAACTTCTAATTATGGGATATTGCCAAATTATGTCAGATAAAGAAAAAAGGCAGCGCACGATTAATTCAGTGAACTAGTCCAGCATTTTTGCACGTTGCCTCAACAGGCTGGCCTTCGAGCCTGCCTCCTTGGCCTCAGCACCTGGATGCTACAACCATCGCAGCTTGTCAGAACGTGCGAACTGAACAGACCAAAAATTGCAGAAGAGTGCAAGGTTGGGCACCCTGAAAGATTCACAATGTTCCAGAATGGATGCTGAGCGGCGAGGTCCACAAGCTTAGACTGCACTGTAGTTCTTTCCCTTTTCATTCATGACACCAAGTTACACTGAATGTAAGAGGATATCAGTGCAGTTGCCAAACGCAAGCTACAGGCCGAAAAATGATGGGAAGACAAGTGTCCCAGCAATGAAGACTGGTGAATGATTCACTCTACGCATCTCGTTCTCACGTTTGAAACCTGTTGATGTGTTGTCATTAAACACAGGAAGCAACGAGGGCTTGATACAAGATTCCAGGTGCTGATATAAATGTGGTAAGAAATAGGGGTTGATACAAGAAACCTGTTCCAACACCCTTTGCATGCTTTTGTCTACTCCCAATTTTTTCCACTGTGAAAGCAAATAAAACGTCCCAATAGTGCCATATAAGTGCCTGTTGCAAGGCAATTGCAATCATAAAGAGGTAAATGCTGTTTGATAAACAGATTCTCACAGGCAAAAGCTTCAAAATGGCTATGAGAGATGTGCACTGGATGAATTTCAACAACCTATGGTCCTCCTATGTGCATACTCATGGCACAGCACTGTCAATTTTGCACGTTGCCTCCACTGAGACAGAGCTGGCCTGCATCCTTAGCCTCTGAATGCTACGGCCACCACAGCTTGTCAGAATAGATTAACTGAACAGACTAAAAATTGCATACGAGTGCAATACTGGGCAATATGGAAGAGTTGCAATGTTCTACAAGCTGGCAAAGAGCCTGCTTTGCTTTCTTGATGCCCTGAAAGTAGCGCGACTAGAAGGACTAAGAAAAGAAAACTGAAACGAAGCACTTGTATTTTGTACATTCTTCCTTCTGTTCCTGTAGTCGCACAGCTCTTGCCATGTTTAGTAGTGCAAAGGTGATAAGCTAAAACTCGCTTGCTTTGAAGGCAAACCTATCAGTAGAAAAGCATTCGCCTTATCTCCTGTGTGTGCACTGCTACAATGTGGAGAGATAAATGCAAGCAAACATGAAGTGCACCTTGTAAGCAAAAACTGATAAAAAGTGAGGACTTGAATGCAACAATGAATGCCACATTGCTCTGCAATCTGCAAGCAGATTCTCTGTTAGACGCAAAAGGTCTCTCAAATCATTACCAGGATAATGCAGCATCCAAAATAAAGAAAGCATAGTCTAAACATAGTCTAAACACGCCTAGTGTGCACAACATCAAGACTGGTTCAGTGCACATCTTTTCTTGTAGTTTTGAAGCACTGGTGATGTTTTCATACAACATCGCACATATAATACTGAAGACTAGAGAGAAAGATGTATGCACAGCTTTGTCTACCTTAAGCTGCAACCAACACTCCAAATAATACTGCCATGTAAAGAGATAGAGAAGCCATATTTTGTGCAGGCTGTTCTGGCTGAGGAATAATCTATAAGACATTCAAAAACATGTATCATAGTGTGGAGCAATGGTTGCAAAATTTCAAGCAACAAATTAATATTTCATTCCTTCTCTGGTAGTTTGAGTAGCTGAAGAGTGCTTGCAATGCCACAAGTAGACATGACATGCAAAGCATGCCAAAGCAGAAATATAATCAACATTTTGTTGCTTTAATTTGCTGGGGTTAAACTGCCACAGAAGCCAGAATGACACTGGGAGAACAAAGAGCTCCCATACTGTGTTTTTTGTGTTCTGGACAAAAACTGCACGCATGAAGAAATTCTATAGAATACTTATTTAGCAAAGCTGAATTCTGACCATTGATCCTTGTTTAAAATGTCTCGTGCATCATTTGACACCAAAAATGCACGAAAAATTTGATGTCTCCTCCTTTTAAAGCTACAAAAAGATTGATGCTCGTTGGGCTAGTTGGTTAATCATGACTTCAATAACAGCGCAGGTAGAAACAAGGGACGAGAATGCACAAGTTATAAAAAGATTGCCAGTGTGAATGCATGATAAGGCAGCTTGAGGGAAGCCATAGAAACCAAGGCGAAGGACACACACGCATGCCCAAGAGAAGGCTAAGTGCAACATTTTGTGCTCGGTCATGCCGCAGAAACATGCTCACTTTATGGTGTGCTGCCTCATGCAAGCATGTCATCATCTCAAGCGATAGCGTGCTGCCTATCGCCCGCTGCGTCACTACGAGAGCCTATAAATGATGGTCGTGAAATAAAGATTGATCATTTTCTTTGCGTTACTGAGATGGTTCAATCCAAACACAACAGTGTGGACTGGCCACAGTTCGCGTGTTGGAAGGTAACCGCGTTGGTGGCCCAATGAAACTGGGTTCTGTGGAAACCTTCAGTTCCTTGGAGTACTTATTATTCAAGTGCTGATGTTAAAGGTCCCATTATTTAGAAAATCCGGTATCAGCAACGGTGTGGGCAAAAAACTATGGGCATGGTGCTGGCAGGCAGCAGACATGGCTGGACACTGATTCTTTGATGGTTTGTGCAACTTAATGAGATTCCATGATATCAAAGTTGGAAGGAACTGCCAACTCATAAGAATCCAATGCTCTTGGGTGTTCAGTAAGACAACCTACTCCTAAGCCACGCAGGCACGTTCATAAGAATTGGTTAAAGCGGGGCTTTATATGTCAAGTGGTAGCCCACACTATCGAGTCATACCCTCAATGGCAGAGCGTGTGTCCCCTATAATTTTTGGTTTAAGTTCAGGTTCCTTTGAACACTTAAATCCACGGACGATTCATCCATTGCCTTTTCCTTTGCCAGCTTCATTATGGCACTACCCATACTGAAACTGCTGGCAACTGGGGTTTCGACTAAGTGATTTTTGTTTTGAAAATTTAGCACACCTTTATTTTTCGGTGTTTGTTTAGCAATGCAGCGCTAAAATTTTTGTAAGCAAATATTATTAGCTTCATTAAAATAGACATGCTTTAGTTATGCAATACAGTACCGCTATACAGTGAAGTCAGTTGAATTTGTTTTAACCTTTCTGTAAGTGCAAGCAATGGATTTACCATAAAATAATGTACAAATGGTTGTAATTAGAGGTGAGCTTGTCAAAGGAAGAGTTCACAAGATTTAAACCATATGTATGTTAATAGTGACTGAGCCAACAGAAAAACACAAGAGGAAGCATACTTCTAAAATATCTGATACCATGCTACCACCAAGTTGTTGCACTAGGCTCAATGACATGATACATGTCACAGCATACATGCCACACATGGCATGTATGCTAATGGCTGCAAAAGCAACTGCTGCTGAAGTGTTGTGGCAGGTACAACACGGCACTTTTTCAGGACAATAATGTGTATTTCTCGTCGCAACAATCAAGTAATCTGACGAAAAAAGTGGCAAAGCAATGAAGAAATGGTGATTGTCTACTGGACTCTGCAAGTTTATGGACCTTTTCCATTATGACCTAAAATGTTCCGCCTTGACTGTTTCATTAAGCAGAGTTGTTTGAATTTTTGCTTATTTTGAGGTGTCATGCGTGCATACGCAGAATCTGCTTTTATTTAAACGTATGGCAGACCAGAAGGAATGGAAGCGAAAACATGCAGACTCTCCAGCACTTCCTGCAAGCTATTAGAGTTCCCAAGAGTCAAAAAGGCTACGACAACCTGGCTTGTTTTTGTCATCCATCCCACATGCGGGAGGGTACAAAAACCTCTAGCAACACCTGCCAGACCTCTAAAGGCTTCTTTACTGGACTCTGCTTCTCTTGAGTGAAGAGATTGGGAAACTGGCATATGAGCTAAACTTGAGCAGACCAATTAAGTCAGACATGACACTCTTGGCCAGGCTAACCTCGTGCCATTAAAATTTAACTGTCATCGAGCGACGCCTACGCCAAGAACAAGGAACGTTGGGACAAAGTTTTAAAAAGTGCTTCCCTGCACGATCAGCTTCGGGCTGTCCAGGAGGCCCGCGCGGCGGCGGAGAGCTTCGGGCTCTCTGTGCCGACGTGGGAGCTGCCCTCTACACCTGGCGCCTAGCCGAGTGTCCTCCAGGACCCCTACTGTGGGAAATAGTTTTACCAAACCAAACCTTATCAATGAGAGCAACAGTACAAGAAAACTGAGCGGATATCTTGGACACTTGGTGTTGCACCCCTATAAAGTCTTCCACTGATAAGCTGTGTGATTTCAGTTTTAAAAATCTTCCCTTTGGTGTCACCGCAGTTTGACAGGATGTGCGATACAGCAGTAATTGTGCAATGACATAACAAATCAAGCCCCTATTGTACAAGGAAGGTCAGCACACTCTCACTGAGTGGCTCTACGAGAACAAAAGGGCTTATCACATTCCACGAGACTACTGTGACGGATGTATCAGCACAGACACCAATGGGATTTGCTCACTGACACTGCGAATGCTCTGATGTAATTAACAAAGAAAAGAACTGTCAGTTCATGTCTGTTTGGTTTGTAGCGTTTAATACGGCAAAGTGACACTGGCTGATGGTGCCATCAGGCTCCAGACATTTCGACCGACCTGGAGTTTTTTAACAAGCACCGACATCACACAGTACACCAGCACCTTGCATTTTGCCTCCACCAAAATGCTGCCACTGTGGTTGAAATCAAACCTATGTCCTTGAAATCGACAGTTGAGCGTTCTAGCTAATCAGGACAAGTTCCCGCCCTGGCTAAGAGCATATGTCTGTTTTGATCTGCGGGGAATGGTTGCAGCTCGTAACGCAGCTGAGATTACCTTAGTTAAAACTGTACTTGCCACCGCATCAGTGACTGCAGAGAACTTGTGCCATGAACATTCACAATAGTTACCAGGGCATTTGAAAGCATGAACGGGTAACTGTGCTTGATTTGAAGGCAATGGAAGCTTCTAGGCAACTAATGAGATGACATCATTAATTTATGCCACTTTCTGTACAGAATGCCTATCAGTGGACGTTTCCAATTATGCAGAGCAGATACCTAAACAGAGAATGCTCTTTTTGTGTTGTCTGTAAGCTGCACATTACCCGAGGCATTCAGCAGAATGCAGCAACAAATGCTGCAGCTGCAACCTGTATGCATCTAATGTGACAGAAGACTTTTCTGGCAGTGAAGTCATGTCCATAAAGACTGCCTTCCCTTTAGGAGTACCTACCCAACGGCTTCACAGATTGTTTCATTGCCTCCAGGACTATTTTCTGATCAACCATCAAACTCAATATGCCTTTTAAGACCAAAGTTAGCTAAATTAAGTCATATGCAATGGCTAGAAAATGACTTCCTTTAGTCGCACCGAGACAGGTGCAAACTGGCTGCTCCTCCAAGCTGGCCACACAATGAAAATTCATCAATATTAGTCTGTGGTCACCTTGTATTAAGACACCCAAATTGAGGCTTATGAAGTTCAGAGCATGGTACCTACCCAAGTTCAGTTCAGTGCAAAATGCAAAGCGAAATTTCAAGAAAACGCGCAACTACAGACTGCACGCTGTTAAAGACCCTAGCCAGTGCGGGTGCCCATTCGTGGACCTTGTCCCAATTAGATGCATTCAAGCCCTCCTTGGGCATAACTTGCGGCACCAGTTCTCGATGAGGAGGTGCTAAAAACGTAGATGCACTAATTGCTGGCTAAGCACTTTGTGACACAGGTGGCCACAATCAAGATTTATGACTCAGGCTGCGTTTCACGCTGCGTGCGCCCAGCTGCTACAGAGACTAAACACTATTCAGGAAAATCAAAGCATGCAGTTGACCCGGTAGGAAGTTGAGCCTTTACTAACATAAAACTCTCCAACCTTTATCAATGTTATCTGCTGCTAGATAGAACTAATTAACCTGCAGAAAATTAACATTCCTGTCTGGCGTTCTTAGGAAATAACTCCTGTGACTGCATGCAGACTGAGCAAAACTGCACACACCCAGATGCCTGTTCTGTTCAGAAATCTGCCTCCAAGCATTTCCAGTGAATATAATGTAAAACCGCAGACTCACTGCACAGTACTCTTACAAACAATAAGAGGAAATAATGCATGTGAATACGGGCAAAGGGACCAACGACATTTATATGCTACGTATGTGAACATTCTGCTAAGCAGCTTGTTTTTGCAGTAGGCATGTATGACCCGCAAGACTTTTCATAACCACTGTGACGATAAAGAATCTTTTGGTCTTGGTCCTAAAAAAAAAAAAAAAAAATTAAAAAATTAAAAAAAAATAAAATTTGGTAACGGTGGTTATGATGAAGGGCAATAAAAGTGCGTCACAAGAGCCCGCCGGCACACCGTCAATCGCCGATATGGTCCTTTAAAAAATTTACCTTATTTAGCAAACGATAACAAGTTCTTTCTTCTAGAGCCAAACCAGTCATGGCACGCACGCCCCCCACACGGCGCATGTCAACTCGGCGAATGGTGATTCACACGCGTTTGTGTTCGAATACACCGCAAGTTGCGCAAGTATGGAAGAAGCTGCACAGCTCGCGGAAGAAAAGGGCCTATCATTCATCAAGTGCATTATGACTCAAAGAGGCACTGAGTTAGGTCACGAACGCACGTGACTGTCGAGTCAACCGCATCGCCACACGTCAGCGGCAGGCGAGAACGCTGAAGATGCGCTTCGCGTTGTGGTTACAAAGCGAAAACAAGGCAAACGATGTGCGACGTGACCGCGCGCTCTCGACCCAGTAGCAATCACAGGTTCAAAAGCCAGCACGGCTGATACAATCAAGTGCGCCAATACAATCATACGCACAAACTATGTATTGTACTCACTTTTCGAAAGCAAAACAACTGACCTGCAAGAAAGGATGGTCGAAAAGCCTCAGCTTGCCGTCCCGACCGATGGAATAGGAGTTGTCCGCCCATCTGAAATCAAACACAAATGAAATTGGGTTCTCTCAAGCCAGGAATGTCTTTCACGCCATGTGTGCCAACTGTTTACCATACAAAATGAACAGCTCCGTACAGCTGAAGAGCGAAAGTTTAGGTCAGCTCCAACTTACTTTGTCGCCAGCGTGTTGATGGAGCCCGTGAAAACGAGCATGAGGGCGAGGAACACTTGGTATTTGGTCCAAGCCATCGTAGAGCAGTACTAGCGGCAGTGCAAAGCAGGCCGTGGTCGATAGGCAAGTCCAGTCAGCGGCAAAAGGGAATGTGGCGTGCTCGGTCCGCGCGGTAGATCTGACAGCGGCGCGAATCCGCCCCCCGTCACGAGGCCGGCGACCCTATCAGTCTCTCGGCGATTGCGAACCTTATCGCCTGCCGAAAAAGAAAGGGCCGCGAGGAAAACGCACAGAGATTATCAACACCGTTTCTCACTGAGGCCCGACAGCGCACAGGACGAGCCACTTTCCAGTGGCGCAAGGGTGTCAGCGCACCACTCACGCAAGGCAGTGCAACAACGTGGAGGAAGGTGGACAAGGTGGCTAGTGTCTTGCCACTGGCTCAATAAGCGGAGGGATGGAGGAGGGTTATGCTACGAGCACGAAACCTACAGTTCACTACACCGAGAAATCCAAGAAGCGTGCAATGCAGCTGATACAGCTGCGAGCATGGGTGGCTGCGAGCACCAAAATTTATTATTCGATGGCAGCGTCATCTGGAGCGCAGAAATGAACACGCGCATATTATAGTGCTTTTTTAAAGCAACAGATAGCGCGAGCTAACAGCGTCGAGCAAAAAGCGCGACGTTTAATTTCTCTATTCCGGAACGACAGAAATTACAGCTAATCCAATCCTCATTTTGCCGCTCTTTGGCCTTAGTCGCCCTTGCGCCGTTAAACTGCCAACTAGTAATAATAAAATAATAACTCAATTCAA